>NC_133164.1:49165000-50415000 GCF_040802235.1 Manis javanica | reverse complement strand
AATCTAGTTCTAATCTTCTTTCCCTGTGATACAGGGAAGGCAATAGAAGAGGTTGGAAATCGATGTCAGTTCCAAGAGACAGTACCTGGCACAGCAACCTCATTTGGCGACCACTGCTGCCACCATTACTGCTGCTCCCATTTTGTTTCTGGTGACTGTTTCTTTGAACACCTCCTTCATTCCCTCCTCATTCTTCACTACTTTTTTCTTTTTATGCTCACATCCAGTGGTGGCTTTGCCTGCTGCCACCATAATGGGTGACTTTCTCCTCTAACAATGGTCTCTCTGAATGAGGTTTCAGAGCGAAGTTGGCTTTTACAACTCTTTTCCCTGCTAGACCCCATCAGACTCCATCAGAAAGTTGGCGTGGCACCCCGTGATGACTCCGTCTCAGGGGGCCACCCGTGTCCAAGGAGAGGCTCAGGCTCCTTAATTATTTTTTAAGGATAAGAATGAGAATGTCTTCTGTTTGTGGAACCCTCCAGAAACTTCCAGAATTTGGTGTATGCCTTGCCCCTCATTCTCTCACCTGTTCATAACCCTGAAATATGGGCTTACATTTTTCCCCGAGACCTCGGGGGCCCTTTGACTGGCAGGCTGCTTTTGGGAGGTGATACTTTAGTCAGAACTCCTGGTTGATGAAAGGGGCCACCCCAGGGCCTTCAACAGGATCTGATCTGCTCCTGAGGAGAAGTCTGGCAAGTAAGGTGCATGGTGTTTCTCCGCAACGATACCACACAGGGCAGGGCTGTGACACAAAATGGCGCACAGCCCCACTGAGACTGTCTGCTGCTTGCTGGGGCCTGGGTGGCAGATTTTCTAGAAGGATCTCAGAAGTCAATCAGTGAAGGCAGAACTGCCCTGGAGAGGAGGAATTCTCGCAGCATAAGCTCAGGGAATTAGTTCAGGAGAGAAAGTTTATAATAACAGTGTTCTAGTTCCTGCTGAATAAAACATTCAGAGAGCTTTTCTTCTCCCAGCAGAAAAATAAAATACTCTGGTGGCAATGGAATGGTTGTTCTTTTTAAATGTTGTTTTTAATAAAAATTGGATGGCTGCAGTCTTCTGACCTCTGTGCAGCTCTCCCTCCTGACCCTGTACCTGGATGCTGTGGGGGCGCATGGGACCCCATGTCCTGCGGCTGTATCTCAGCTCTCTCATTTAAGCAGATGGGGAACAGCCATTTGAATGGATGGGGCCTGAGCCCAGAGAAGGTCCAACCAGCAGCAAACAGACCCGTGAATGTGATTGTCACACATCTGGTCGTAGCTCTACAGCGACGCAGCTAACGGTGCTGGTAGTTAAATGGCCATTAGTAGACTCCAGATTCTGCACACCCAGTTAAAAATCGCCCTGGAAGCTGTTTCTTGGTGCCGCTCTGCTGTCGTTGTGCTGCAGACCCGGCCAGAAGCAGCGCTCCAGTTGGCGTGGCTGTGCTCGCTGCCTGCAGGGGGAGAAGCTTCACTTTCGTCAACTGGAGATGCTGGACGATGGAACGTCTCAGGGGTGCTACTTCCCTTTACCCTCTCCTCCCTCCTGCTCGGGTGAGGATGCCAGCCTGGGGCGTCGGGCACTGCCAGCATCTGGCGCGCATTCACCCTGAACCGACCAAAACTAGAACCAGTTATTCCCCGGGCTTCCAGACACGGGAGCATTCAGGTCATTCCCTTTCACCCCTCCGGCAGGGTGAAGAAGGAGGCGGCACTTTTCATTCTGAGCAGACCTCTCCTTAACCAGAGAACTGAGTGGGCTTCTGCCTACCGCTAGGGGATCCAGAGGTCCCAGGCCGCTGCGAGCCTCTCCTCAGGCATCCCGAGGGATTTGTTCACAATTCAAATGCAAATATCTCTGCTCCAGAGAATTTATTCAGAATGGTTTGCTTTTTTTAACACCTCGCCTGAAAAGTTTGCATAATGGATAGTTTAAAGCCTTTGAGGAAGGTGGGGCTAAGTTTAGATGAGGGAGTCTCTGAGGGTTTGCAGGATAGAAGGAGAGGTAATGGCAGGAAAGCCATGCTCTGCTTACCCTTGCTGCCCAGGCCTGCCCCCTGGAAAAACTCTTGCTCTTTCCTTCTTGTTAGTCAGAGGTGTTACTGAGAACAACAACTAGCACTACCACCGCCCGCTCATATGCCGCCTGCTGCGTGGAAAAGAGCTGCGGCCCGCACCCAGACAGCTCGCGGAGCCTGACGTTCTGCCTGTACGGCTGTGTTGCCTGGGCCACTCCGGCTTAGGCGTCTTGTCCTGCTGTAACTAACAGTGGCCCCCTTTCACTATCGGGAGGTTCCAGTGTGACCTTTCAATCATGCAGTCCCCTTGTATGTACGTACAGTATAGGAAAAGCCGTCTGTTGTATCTCTTTTGTTTAATTCCTTCCTTTTTTCTCTCGTTTTGGGGAAGCAGCAAGGAGACACGTGCTTCTATCTTCACACAACAGTTTTGTGATGAGCAGGGACATGAATCTATTGGGAAAAAACAAGGCAAGCCTAAAAGAAATCAAGCTGTGCAAAAATCAGATTGAAGTGGAGCACACGGTCCCGGGTTCCTCCTCAGGCATCTGATGCTCGCTTGATGGCTGCTCAGCACCAAAGCTGAGGCTTCCTGGCAGCACGGAATATGCTTTGGGAAGCTGGCATGGTGGGCTGTCTACTGATGGCCCCGTGGCCTGCGTGGAACTATTTTTGGGTACAGTTTGCTGAAGGTGTGGTAGGAGTATCGTGTGACAAGGATATTCAGAGTAAGGACAGGTAACTGTGTGATCACAAGTCCGACTGCAAGCCCAAGCAGGTGAATTGTGATGGGAGAGATTGAAGGAAAGACCCAGACACACATAAGCCCGAGGGTTTAGTGGGACTTATGCCCAGGGAGTCCAGAGAGGGCGGCTGTGCGAGGCTGTGTGCTGCCACAGTGCACAGGGAGGAGACAGAGACTGTGCTTTGCTAGGAGGGATCATTCTTGTGTGACCAGTACCCCAAGTAAAAAACCTTGGTAAGAGGGGTCTGCCTCCCAGTAAGATGTCCTCACGAACAGGCGGGCCTGCATTTGGGCAGCCCCAGGCCATCAAGTACCCAGCATACTGCCCAAAGGAGGGGGCCACATGGACGCATGGCTATTCTGGGACAAAGGCTACAGGAGGGCAGGGCTTTGCCCGGCAGTCACAGTCACACATGCTTCTAGCTTTAGCAATAAGGTAAAGGCTGGTAACTCAACCTGGCTGCCTGATCAGGGGAAGATTTTGGGAATCAGGAGAAGTGGGCCCAGTGTGGGCTGAGGCTTGGGCAGTTGGTTCTGCTAGACTGACCTGTGTTCAGATCTAGGGTGTTTGGAGATCCCTACACACACACACTCTCTCTCTCTTCCATCTACATTATTTACTTTATAGTAGGCACTCAATTTATGTTTGGGACGTAATAGTATGGCATAATGGGAACAGATTTGGTTTGACAGAAATCAGACTTGTGTTCAAATCTTCCCAGCTCCTTGATTTACTGTGTTACCTTCATCAGGTTACTTGAACTTTCTGAGTCTCAGTCTCCTTAACTATGAAAGTGTGGTAGTTGTGGATTAACTGATAAACTATCTCCTGACCCTTAGCTCCAGGTCTGACCCACAGGATATCAGTACATGGTAGTCACCAGTTTCTCATCCTTATTCCAGCTCTAGTTTTAAGAACCTGTAGGTTGAGTCTGGGAGGCTTGCAGACAAGGGATAGAGGTTCTCTTCTGGCTAACGGAGCATGCCCACAGTCAATCTTTTATTTAGTTTCAGTGTTTGTGTTCCTTACTAGCAGCCTCCAGCTCTGAGCCAACTTACCCAACTTTGTACTCCCATAGGGCCTAGCCGGTGCCCAGCCCCTGGCTGGCTAAATGTATAATCGTTGTTCCTGCTGCTGGATGAAGGAAAGACATTGGGTAGGGAGCAGGCAGAGTGTCTGGTTTACCCCGGGCCTTGCAGCTCAGAGTTGTTTTGGTCCTTTGAGGTACCTGCAGGTGGGTTATGTAGAGATTTAGCATGCGTGTTTGTCTCTCAAAGATACTGCTGAAGGCCTGCTCCTCCTTCTGCTTCCTGCTGTCCCCAAACAACAGGAGGGTAACAAGATCTGTCCCCCAGAAAATGGCTTGCTCTTGGCCTATTTCTATTGTGCAGCATCTGTGTTTGGCCTTGACTTGCCTGTGTTCTGAGCTGTGAGCAGAATAGCAATGCGCATGGAGGAGCAGCCTGCCAGGCTCTGCCTGCTCAGTGACACGTTGTCAGGGGGAAATCATGCTACATGCATAGAAAATAACTTCCTTTTCTGATTTTATAAATTAGCTCCCCAATCCCTGGGATTATGCATGCTTATTCCCATAGGCAGTGCCTTAGATGGAGAAAGAACAGCAACAGCAAAGGGATCAGAATGCAGTTTTCTTGGCAGTTCCAAAAAGTGAGCATGGGGAGTGATATGACCTGGCAATCCTTAGACACCCAAAAGTTCTCCGCCTTCCCTGATCCCACTTTTTCTCCTGAACATCACCCCCACTTTGGCTGCTTTATCATAAAAAGCTCTGATTAAGTCTTGTGATCTCAGTTGGGGCTGCCAGACTGGGGAGAAAAAAGGTTCTGCTTTCTAGAGGAGAAAAGTCATTAAAATGTTGGATTTCTGTGCCTCCTAGTCTTCCAGCCTTTCCAGAAGTAGATTTATCTCCTATACTGATTCTGTCATAGAAGCATTGACAATCAGAGCAGGAAGTGAACCAAACCATCCTCTAGATGGACTCCTTTTGTCCTATAGGTAAGAAACTTGAGACCTAGGGAAGGTAAGTAACAGATCCAAGTTCCTCACATAAACTGAGAGTGGCTGGGCTGGGCTCCAGGCGGGCTGTGCTGTGCTGATGCTTCATCGCTTCACCTGTCAGAGTGATAGGCCTCAGGCTCCCAGGGGGAACGTGGGCAGCTCTTCCCCATTTCATTTTATTCCAAAGTAAAAAACACATCTGATTTGTTCTTAATCTACTTGTAAACTCTAATGACTAGTTCTAGTGTTAAGTACTTAATATAATTTACATAATTAGCTAATTGCCAGCAGTAGGAAGTAGTTTTTTTTGACCTTTTATAATCTATGCTCCTCTCACAGAAAAGAAGTTCCAACCACCAGTGTTTTGGTGACATTGACATAAAAGGTGAATTACTTGGCGGAAAACTAGAGTCCAGTTCCTAAAGGCCATGCTTTCCTCTACTTAACACTTACAGTCCTCTTTTATAAAGGCAAATGTAGAAGGAAAAGGACATTTTTAAATTGAAAGCATTACACACACTCATATATTTAGTGATCATAGAGGAGAGTTAACATAGTAAATAGATGTAGGGAGATGGGGGCCATAGCACCTGACTTCAGATCTTGCCTCCACCACTTCTTAGGCAGATGACTTTGAGCAAAGAACCTGCTTCTAGGCCTCTGTTTCTTTAACTGTAATATGGTTTTGATAACCTGGCCTATTTTGTAGAGTTCTTATGTGGACTAAGTGGTTTGATACATATGTAAAGTTCCTAATATCATACCGTACGTACTAAGTCTTTGATAAATGTTAATTGTAATTCTTGTTAACAAATACTTATCATAGAAAAATGTGGAAGTTCATGAAGGCATGAAGAAGGAACTCTGCCTCGATTTCATTCCTGAATTTGCTCATCTTCCTACCACAGAATCATCATGGTATCATAACATATGTATAATTTCATAGGCTGCTTTTTCCATTTAGCATTCTTTTGTGAACATCTTCCCATATTCTTCAAACACATGATTTTTTTCAAACATACAATTTTTAATGCCTACAAAATATTTCATAAGTAGAGATAGCATCATTTATTTGACTATCTCCCTATGGTTACAATTTAGTTTGTTTTCCCTATTTTTTCCTTTCTAAGCATCTTGGGATATAAATCTTTGTGGAAGTAAAATTATTGGGTCAAAACATAAATATATGTCAGAATCTTGATTCCAACTGCCAAGTTGCTTTGCAAAAAGGAGCAGTGCTTTACTTTGTAAAGCTCATTCTCCAGAACTGCACATGTCAATGTTTCCCACTGGGCTATTTTGATGAAAGGGGTAGTCAAATACCTAACTAACATCTTTGATCAATCAAGAGTCAATGTCCTCCTCACTGTCCTTCAGGGCTGCTTAGGGGACTGTTGGAAATATCCTTGATTTGGGGCTTCTTCAGAATCTCCAGTCAGGGAATCCTCACATGCCCTGGTTTGGAGAATTACCCAAACCCGAGCTGACCACATGAGCTCAGCTGAGCGAAGGAGTCTTCCGAGCAGTGGAAGGGCTCCTCCATCACGCCTATCTTTAGAAGCGGTCAGAAGAGTCAAGCCCATGGGTTCTCTACTTGCTCTATTGCTGCATGGCTAATACCTCTCATTTGCTAGAAAGTTACTGCTTCAGTTTACCCCCTAAATCCATGACCAATTTGGTTCTATTACGCAGAGCTCGCCAGACACACATCCTCTCACCACAGTGTGTGGGTGCTGACCACATCATGGGGGTGCTTAGCTGACTCCTCTCTGTGTCCAGCACAGGGAATGCTTGCTACATGGCTTAGGTATTGGTAAGCTGCTCAAGCTTCTCTTCCTTGGATCCAGAATTTTGCCTTTCCAAAAATCACCCTTTCTGTTCTCACTGCTGCTGCCCCCAGTTCAAGGCTCCCATTCTTCAAGCCTCAGGTGCTGTACTCCTATCTAATTTTGGTCTCGCTGCTGTTAACCCCTTCCTCCTCCTACCCATCGTACATACAGTTGCCAGATTATTCCTTAAACACAGTTCTGAAGGCTGCCAGTCTCCACCGATGACCAGATTTTAAGCACACTCTCAAGGCCATTCATTGTGTAGACTGTTTCCTGGTTATCCCATAACACTTTCCAGCCAAAACACATTTTCTGTTGTTCCCTGAATGGACCCAATGCCTGTCTGATGTATTATTTTCTCTTTACCTTAAATGCCCTCCCTTTCCCCAAATCTCTCCTGAAATTTCGTCTATTAGTGCCTATCCCAGATGCCCATGTATGAAACCTGTTTTCATCCCCGTTCATCAGAATCAAACCTCACTCATCATGCACATATGCACATTACTTCCCTTCTCTCAGCTTCCCTCATAATACAATGATTTCTAATCTCTCCTTTGTCCAATCTGGGTAGATAGTAAAGATTACCTACCTTTATTACTTACCTCTTATTATCTGATACTCCCTTTGTCACAATTTCTGTAGGTAATAAACTCCAGGAAGGCTGGACGGTGCCAGCTTCCTCTCTATGCCTCTAAAGTGCTCTAAAGGGTGCTTTGTACATGGAGGACACTCATGTTTTTGAGACAGAAGTTTTCTGACACAGCCCTCCTCTTACCTGCCACAGAGGGGGAGCAGCACAGATGCTTGGATTTATTGCTTTTCCCAGAGGAGGCAATTATAACGCTTTATCTTCCCCTTCGGCTTTCAGCCAGTGGTTCTGCACCTAGTCTCTAATTTTCTTTTTGTTTAAAGGGATGTTCTGTCTACTCAGTTAAAGCAAAATGAGGATGGTATGAGAGGTGCTGATACTTAGAAAGCCTACTATGTGCTTAATACTGTGCTTTACATATGGGATCTCACTTAGTGATCGTCATAAAAATCTTATAAATTAGATATTATTATCCAACTCTACAGATGAGAAAATTGAAGCAAAGGCAGGTTAAAAAATCTGCACCAAAATCACTAAAGCAGTAGCCTAGAGTTGGAGTTGAGAGTTGAGCCCATATCTATGGGCCTAAGTCCTTTCCAGTTTGTCCTGACAGAAAAAGATAATGTAAGGGTGGGGTAGATGTGAGGATCAGGCTGTTTTTTCTGAGATTTGAGTCCCTGGAGCTTTGTAGTGGAGGAAGTACATCCTTCTGTGGCAGTGTAGTTATGCTCAGCTCCTGGCTCCTCTTTATCCTGCTGCAGTGCCTGGGACAAGACAAGGACATGGAGAAAAGACTCTGCTTGGGAATGAGTGTCCTTGCTGAGCAGCACCTGATTTGCAGACTTATATATACTCTGTGTTTCCTCCAAGATCTCCAGAGGTCCCAGACCTTTCCCTGCATCAATGCACAAAATGCACTCCTGACAGTAAATTATAGCAAGAGGCACTCCTTGCTACACTCTCCAGGTCATCTGCTTTCTGGAAGGAAGGCAAATAAAAATGTGTTTAGTATATGCCAAGATTAAGATGATCTCAGTTAGGCATCAAAACTGGATAATTGGGATAAATCAAAGCTAATATTTAAAAGAACTATAGAAAACAACATTCTGTCATTGTGCTCAAAATAAAAATTATTTAATAGATATTAATTGGACTAGTGAATAAATAAATTCAGGGATATAGGAATGAATGAATGGTATGTAAAGTTTTATTTTTTCATGGTAAGCAATGGAGAGTGTTGGAGGAAATGGTATCCTCCAACTATTAGCAGTATGGCTTTGAGTTACTTATTTTCTCTGAGGCTCAGTTTTGTCATGTATAAAATGGCAATGTTAATACCTGCTGTCAAGAACTGTGAAAAGGCTGAAATGTTACTTTACTTCCAGTTAGCATGCTAGCCTGCCAGTTTCAAAGATGCTGGCAGAAGACATAGACTTTTGTATAAATTTCCCTCACATATTTGTACATGTTCCCCTTGCAAATGGCCCAGATGGATGTCTGCACATGTGGAGAACTGTGTTATAAGAGAGGAACTCCAGGCTTAGGAATCCTGAATTTATAATGGGCAGTAAGCATACCTGCCCTTTCCTCTGGAGGGTGATAGTATCTCTACCTTTCCAGTCTGTTTGCTATGCAAATGTCCTTGAGAAGATATTCTGGAACAAAGAGAGCTATTGCTTTGCTTGGAAGACATTCAGAAATGCATGAAAATCATGAAGAATCATCTTTCCACACCACCTCATGGATCTTTTTTCTGAGGATTAAATGAAGTCATGTATTGTGTCAGTCAGGATAGCCCAGGTTATGCTGCAGTAACAAACAGCTTCCCAAGTTCCAGTGTTTTAAACCTCCAAAGATGTTTATCACTTCTACTCACATGTCATTGTCCAAAGCAAGTCACTTGGCTAAACCTAACTTCAAGGGGGAAGAGAAGCATGCCCAGAAGAAGAACCTGAAATATTTATTTGGTGGGCAGCATAAAATCCTGTTACAGAAATGCAAAGTCCTTGCACAAGTCTTGGCAGATTAAAAATTGTAGCTTCAGAGAAGGCAAATATTGACTCTGTGGCATCTTACTACACTGATGGACAGTGACTGCAATGGGGTATAGGGAAGACTCGATAATATGGGTGAATGTGGTAACCACATTATTTTTCATGTGAAACCTTCATAAGAGTGTATATCAGTAATACCTTAATAAAAAAACTGTAGCTTCCCTTTTCCTTTCTACTCCTGGAGCCAGAAGATTAGACAGGGTCAGAAGTATAGGTCTTTGTGTGAGAAGAAACTCATAGTGGTCATGGATTCAGCTTGTTCTCTGGCTATCTGTGGCTGTGGTCAAGAAAATTTGCAGAATTCCCAGCATAAAGTTATGTGCTCAAGTTTATAAATCAAATTGATCAATACTAATGATTAATATGCATTCAAGTTTACAAGTTGTTGGTCAACAATAAAAAAGAAGGAGCATAGAATTTCTCCTAATCCTCAATTACTGCAATCAAGATAATAACTAGATTGAGAAAGTAAAGAAAAATGTGGATTTATTTTTACCCATGAAAGAAGGCAAAAACAGATTTAAAGAGCTGAAAAACTTCCTGACTTGAATTGTTCCCTCATCTGGCTAGAAATCACTGAATGCCATAGAATGAAATAAACATTGCAGAGCATCATGGTCTCCATGCTTTAGAGATTAAAAAAAGCCAGATAGATATTAATACATGTCTTTAATAAATTTTTATTGAAACACCCTCCACCTGTCAGGTTCTATGTTAAGGATCAGAATATAGAGTGAGAAGCAAAATAACAGTTCCTGACTCCATGGAGTTTAGAGTCTAGAGGGGAAAAAATATCATAATAAAAGCTAACCCTTATTTATGCCTTGCTTACTGGGAACTGGGAGCAGGGCTGTGCAATATGTTTGCATCTCATAAAAGTCTCAACAGCCTTGTGGTGGTTTATTACTCACGATAACCCCACGGAGGTGGTAGGAACCACAACTTTGACCTGGTGTGGTCAAGGCTTAGCAAAGTTATTTGGTATATTCTGGGGGTACCAGAGTTGTCTGGACAGAATTCAGGTCTCAGTAGCTCATATTATAGATGCATTAACACCTAGATATTTCCACTAACCTGCATCACAAGAATTAGCCGTGGTTCACAAGTTGTGGATCCCTTGTTGCCAGGCTGTACCTCCTTTTAGTTAATATTCTCCACTGATGAATGAATTATACAGAGAACTTATGGCACATGTACTAGGTGCCAGGCCCTGTGCACCTACATTTATTGCAAGGGTAGGAATGATTATCATCACTTACAGATAAAGAAATTGAAGTTCAGAGTTTGAGAAAGACTTGTTTGTTATTCCAGGGCTCAAAATTGGTAGAGGGAACCAAGATTCAACACGTGTGAGCCAGCACTCTTCCCAGGGGCACAAAGCTGCCCCTCACCACCGGAGGGCCTGACCAGTGGATGCTCCCAGAACTATAACCATGGCTCCTGCCAGACATCCCCAAGTCCCTCTGTAATAATGCCAGGTTATGAAATCCAGGCAGCTCTAGCAGAAACAGACTCATTTTGAAAACACCTGCCTCTCCTCACTGCAGCAGCAAAACTTGCAGCTTTTACTCACCAATTCTAATGAATTCAACAAACAGTGACTGAACAGCATCAGTGTGGCAGGCCCTGGAGGCTAACGGGTGAGCCCAACCAAGCCCTGCTCTCCAAGGGCTAGCAAAAGAGAATGCAAGAGAAACTCAGAACCATAGCAACTACAATGCAAGTACCCTTAAATCAGGATTATATCAAAGTGCAATGCGGAGAGAGTCTGAGAGAGACACTAGGGCATCTAGGAAGGCTTTGGGGCAAGGTGTGATTTGTCAGGGCCTTGAAGGATGAATAAGACTCAAGTACTAGAGATGGGGAAGTAAGGAGAGTGGAGGGAAAGGCTGTGGGTGAAGGAGCAAGATGTGCAGGCAGAAGAAGGTGCCGTTTCTCCCAGAAACAGACAAGCTGGAGGAGATGTTTTTCCAGAACTCACAGAGTCTGACCCATTTTCACAGAGGCCCTGGGGAGGAGCAGTTTGTAGGGAGCAGGTGCAGTCAGAGGGCCTGTCCGGGGAATGAGCTAAGAAGAAAGGACACTGGACACTTCGAAAGTCTTATCTGAAAGGGAGCCATCTGGTGCTTGGTATGAAGCGAGATTCTTTTTATTTTCTGCAGGCTTCTGGGCTCTGGTGTCTGATGTGCTTGGGCTTTGTGAGGGTGGGGGACCCATGGTGGCTCCCTGGGCTGGTGAAGGGCTGCATCTCATGCTTGAAGCCTGGCTGGTCCCAGCCTCAGCAGCCTCGGCAGAGGGAGGTCCCTGCAGTGAGCTGATGAGCTGACAGCTGTCTCTTTAGGAGCCCCCTGGGTCTCTGCCACCTTCCTGTGCTCCTCTGCATCCAGGAGAAACACAGTGGGTTTTTAATCCGGGCCAGTTACATCTGGGAAAAACAAATGTTAATCCATCTGGAGAGAGAATAAATCCACATCTTCTGCTGCCTGTATCTTTTGTTTTTCATCTCTGGGTCTTTAAGTCTCATCATGAAGCCAGAATGAACCCCACCACAGCCTGTCTGCTACCCTTCAGGCAGCCTTTTAAACACTTCTTTGTGCTTAGCCTCCTTATGCTCCTTGCTAACAGAGCAACTTTCATCTCGATGTGGCACAGCTCCTGAAATAGCTCAACAAAGCCTTACTACACCCCCATGAGGAAAGAGGTGATCAGAACTTGCTTTCCTCCTACGTGAGTGCAGACAAAGGCGGGGACTGTTCGGTGACTCGGTCAGAGTCCCAGATGCTCCAGTCACTCTAAAACAGTGAGAGTGTGGGCCACAGCACCTCCCTCATGCGCTTCCACGGGAGCAGACCCAGAGGCTCAAAAAGGAACCTGGAATGTGTCTCCCTACACTGGCTCCTGCTCCTCAGTGCCCTGTGGGGGACAATGGCATCAGCTACTCACCCAAGCCTGGCACTTCCAGCTCTCCCAGGCATTTGAGGCTTAATGGATCTCCCTGTGCTCACACTTAGTCTCCATCTCCAACCTTCCAGAGCACTCTGCTTGCCTGGATCACTACTACAGCTTGCACTTCACAGCCCGTTTCTACTGTTTTCTTCCTAATCTACCATCTGGGCTGCTGTCAGAATAATCTTTCTAAAATATACACTCAGTTAGGTCATGCCTGTGCCTAAAACCTTCCCCCACAGAGTCACTCTTAAACTCCTTATCCTGGCGCAGAAGCTCCTCAGTTCGTGCTCCAGCCTACCTGTCCAACCTCATTTTCCCCTGTGCCTCTCCATGCTCTCCATTCGCCGGCCATTTGGAGCCGCTTCCTGTTCCCTGGACATGAAGCATCATGCATTTGTACATGCTCTGTGCGCTATTCTGACTCTTTTGTCAGGGGAAATCCTACCCAGCATCAAAGCCAGGCTGAAGAGCAGACTCTACTCTGAACACCGGGTGGAACCGACGGCTTGCTCCTTTGTGGCGCCTTATTTTTCTGCTGGATTTCTGTTAGAGCACAGAGTAAGATACCATACTTACTTCTTTACACACTTCCTCCTCTGGACTCAGACGTGTGCACGCCTTCTCCTCTACGGCTGAGTCTCACTCATCTTGGCCTTGCCAGGATCCAGTACAGTACCTTGCAAATAGTCATTCAATACATTTTTCTGAGTGAGTAGGATCATCACATCTATTCATGGGAAAGACAAAACTAACAAACAGGGAACCTGAGGCCAGCGCCAGCTAAGAGATTTTCCCAGACTCATGCTGTTAATGTAAGTGTACCTGAATCTTCCAGTTTCTAGGCCGCTGTGCTTCTCTAGCGCCTCAAACCAACCAATCCAGCAAGCTGCTTTAGGGGAGAATTTGTACTCCTCTGTGTGTTACAAATAGCATTCATTTATATATTCAATATTAATTTATATATTTAACAAGACAGAAAGATCCTTTTCCACAAGACACTTCCTACTGGAAACAAATACAAAAACAGATAAATGAGTAAATAAATAAGACATGAATGAGGTGAACAGGTAGAGGTCAGAGCAGGTAGGAGCTTGGAGGCCATTTGGATTTTATTCTGAGAGTAGCGATTAGCTTCCTCCAGCAGGGACTGTAATGGCTGTGGGGACAAGTTCAGAACAGAGTGGATGCAGGGAGATGAGGTTTTCACTGTCTCTAAAGAGAGATGATAGGGGCTTGGGCCAGGGTGGTGTGAGTAGAGACAAGACCAAGTAGACTGATTTGAGATCTGTTGTAGCAGGAGGCTGCTGGCACTCGCTGATGTCTTGGTTGTGGCTAGAATCTTTGGTCAGGAAGAATGGTCATAAGCCATTGCCCTCCCTTGCCTGCATCAGGTTGATGACTACAGAGGCAGTGTTAGGATTCTTGAGTCATTGAGAGATTCCAACATTTGGACATCACTACTTATTTCTATTAACAACTTATAATACTTTACTATGTGAACGATGTTAACAAAGTCCTCTGTTGGGAGTCAAACTTTTTGTTGTACCTCCCAAGGCCAAGGACAGATGGCAATAAAACCCTGGTGTGGATCCCTCTGAGTTTATGTGTGGCCTCTGATCGTGCTTTGCAGGTTTTGACGTGAGGGTCACCATGGTATAGGGACAGCATGGGCTCTGAAAGAGTACAGTGACCATTCCAAGCTGTGTGACCTTGGGAAAAGATTTTTGACTTCTGTAAAGTTCAGTTTTCTCACCTGTAATATGGGTATTTGGGATATATACATCACAGGGCATGTTCTGCTCTCCAGAGTGGGTAGGTGGGGCCAGAGGAAGCTCAGGGGAAGGAGGGAGCAGTGTTCACATTCCCTTGCACCCGCCTGGGCACCTCCAGAAGCAGAGCCTTCGTATTCTTAGACAGGGGCTTACCTAGTTTGAGGGAAGAAAGTTTTTCCTCCTGGCTTGTGGAAACTTGGTATTGTGTGAGGCACAAAGTAACTCATTTAACCAGTTAGTGGCTTGCTCCTTTCTCTGTCCCCACTGAGAATTGCCATGGGGTGAATAATGACAGCAAGATGAGCATGTCCATTTTCAGCCCATACTGTGTCACCTGGCATTTTTTATTCTGGACCTAAGGATTAGTCTTCATTAGACCTCTGTGAAGAACCTTTTGTTATTGATTTCACGTGGATGTGTGGCTCTGAGTCAGTGAGCAGCAAAGGACACCTCTGCGGGCAGGTGTGGGCTCCTGCTGCTCCTGTGGGTTGTTCGTGTGGTGTCAAGATGGTCTTCAGACAGGAAACCAGGACTTAGAAGGTGGGCCTTAGGCAGGCAGGAGAAGGCGGTTTCTAGCTTTTTCAGGGCTCTGGCCTCTTTGATAAGGGCTCTGGGGCGTCCAAAGGAAGGGTCATAAGTCGGCTTACCTTTGTCTGACCAGTAGAGTGCCGAGTCCAGGCCCGCCCTTGGGGAGGGGCAGTGCTGCGGCTGCCTGTGCTGCCTGCCACAACCAGCCTGCAGAAGGCAAGCAGCACGTGGGCTCTGGCACATCTGCCCCTGGTGTGGAGATTCACAAGGGGCTAAATGTGGGCTCTACCACATGGAGGCCAGGCACAGAGGCCTCCTCATAGAGGCCACATACTAATGACAGATGAACTACTTCGTGCCAACTAGATGATCTGATTTCTTGTCATTTTTGGTGATTTATCTTTTTGATCCCTTAGCCACAGTGTAAACTTCCAAAAATGGTGTGGCCAGGTCTCTGCTTTGTCACAAGGGGCTGGTGGAACATACAAGTCTGGGCTGGAGTAGAAAGGGGAGGCATGGGTACCGGAGAACAGT
The DNA here is from genome assembly GCF_040802235.1 of Manis javanica. Taxonomy (NCBI): domain Eukaryota; kingdom Metazoa; phylum Chordata; class Mammalia; order Pholidota; family Manidae; genus Manis; species Manis javanica. Next base: position 50,399,972 of record NC_133164.1, on the reverse strand, counting down.
GGGACTGGCAGTGGAGAGCACCCAAAGGCAGATGTCCGGACCCATGCCTCCCGCCTCCTGTGTAGGCTCCCCCTCCGCTGCTAGCTAGAGGCAAATGGATTCTAACTCTCTGTAGGCAGCATTTAATTTCTTTAACTTTACCTTTTTCAAAATTGTGCTAAAGACTATCGCCAAAATTGTTAATCAACCGTTTCAATTCTTAATTCTATTAGGGAAAGAACAAAAAACTACATAGAAAGGAAAGGCAACTAAAAAGACAAGTTGAGTGCGTATTTACTGAATCTTTTACTTATTTTTCTTTTTTATAAAACCACTTCATTGAAATTTGATTGACATATAAAAAGGTGTACGTATTCAATGTATACAACTTGATGAATTTGAGATAGATATGCACCTGTGAAACCATTGTCAGCATTAAAGCCATAAATATAGCCATCACCTCCCAAAGTTTCCATCTGTCCCTATTATTACTGTTATTTATTATCATTTGCGGTGAGGACACTTCTATCTCACAATTACCTCTGAGGTAATCAATGCCACTAACTGATGAGGAAACTGAGGTTCAGAGAGGTGCAGGAACAGGGCCTATGTCTCAAACCCAGCAGAAGGCAGACCTATGCATCCCATGTACCAGGCCCCTGTTAGACTGGTGCTTGGTCCCTCACCAAGTGTGTTGAGGTTGGCAGTCCTGATGGAGCCTCCTGAGGAGTGGGGGCCACTCAGGGCTGAACCCGGGTAGGGTCTGCTGCCTAAAGAGAAGCCAGAAAGCTTCCCCTTGGGGGCAGCTGGCATGTGGGCACACAGGCGAGGGCTGGGGTGTTCTTATGCTCTTAGGGGAAGGGGCCTGAAAGGGGCTGCTGCAAACGAGGTACCCAGGACATCTGTCAGACAGCGGCCCCTACAGGAGACCTGCAACCTGAAGGACCCTGTATTCAAGGGACCCTTTTGGGCTTCCTGTAGGGTTCTCTGTGCTAAAAATGCTCTCAATCCCAAGACTATTCTATGGGGTTTTTTTTATTAATAAAAGTTTCAAAACTGCAAGGGGTGTGAGCTATGTGACTTTCACTGAGTTTGAATGAGAGCTGTGTAGCTCAGTTAGCAAATTCTGTGTGTATGTGTGGAGGGGTTCGGGTGGACATGATTTAACTTCATGTCACTGAATATTTTTAGAGACCTTCTGAATACTCTGTAATTACACTATCTGTACATGGGGCCTGTTCAGTTGACAAAATACTTGGTGCCAATTACAATAAACAAAGGATTTTATTTCTCAAAAAAAGGGTACTATAGCTTCTTTTTGCCTGAAGCAACCCAAAATACCTACCGGCACATTTTTCTTTTTTTAAGATAGCTCAGATGGGCACACCCAAGCCAATTTTTTTCACAATTACATCTCTATAGTTTGCAAACAAGGATGCCTTTCTTCACACCTTCTGTCTGAATGTGGCGGCAGGGATTAAAGGGGTTTTGTGTGCAAAGTTTAAACTGAAGCCTGGATTTTGTGTGGCTAATAGCGATGCTTACTCCAGCATTGTTCCCTTCTGCTCCAGCACTGGTCCCCAGAAGCCTGGGGACCTTCCTGTCAGTTAGTGGGAAAAGAATTGAGATTTGCAGCCCCTCATTTCGCAGATGAGAGGGAAAGAGGAGAGCAAAAGCACAGGCCACCCTGCCTATCTGTATGGGTCTGCAGACTAAGTGCTTTGGGGAGAAGGGGCAGAGTTGTCAAAAACTGGGCTCTGGCCCTCATGGAATCTTAGCTTTGGAATATACTGTGTGACCTCAGTATATTATCTCCAAGCATCATACACAGAAGGGAAAGAATAACAGTACTGTCCCATATAGCCTTATATTGAATAGATGGAAAGCACTTAGCAGAGTATTTATATAGGGAGCATTTATATGTAGTGGGCTATTATTTTTAAGATATGCTCAATAAATATGTGGTGAATGAATGAAGAATATTTGTACTGATCACAAGATGCTTCTGGCAGCATTTTCAATTTTAAGTCATGCTAGGAAGAAAGCCTAATGAAGTGGCAGCCTCCCCCAGGAACTTTGTAACTTCTGATTGCCTCCAGCAAGGACGGCTGCTAATCTCCCTGTTTAACTGTGTCCATCTGCACTCTACCGTGACAGCAGCCAGCAACTGGAGCCAGAGTGGAATGAAGGCTGAGCTGACATAGCAGGGCCTGAGAGAGCTGGGAGGTGCTTCTAGAGCTACATATAGGTAATGCTTAGTGAACTCTTGCCCATGTGCCAGGCACTGTTCTAAGCACATAATGCTTAGAACAACAATCCTACACAGGCACTATTACTATTGCCATTTTATAGATGAGAAACTTGGGACAGAGAGGTTGTACTAAGAAGTCTCTTCAAGTCCCACAGCTTGTAAGTGCCAGACTGAGACCTGAGCTCAAGCAGCCTTGCTCCAGCTTCCCCCCAACCCCACCACTATGCTCCCTGGCCACCCTGAGGGTGCCTTGAATATGACTTTTGTCATGATTTGGGATACAAACTGGCGACAGGATATTCATTCTCTGAATTACAGAAGCCCTGATGAGAAATAAATGTACCTGGGGTAGATCGTCTAACTGGGTGCCTGGAGATGGCCTGGCTTATCTCCTAGGTGTGTGTGCACACGCACATACACATGCACACACACACATGCACGTCCCTCTTTGTGGGCCTTTAACATTTCATTGTCATGGACAGGCAGGTGAGAAATAGTATGAGGACCACAGGAGGCACTATGGAACTGAATTAAGGAATTTTGGAGACAAAGGAAGAAATGGATTTCCAAATACTTTGTGCTTGCTGGAGGGCTCCCACAGACTCATCTTATTTCCATTTACACTTAAACATTTTCTTAGGCTTGCCGACCTGGGCTGAAGATAAAGTCTTCCTAATTTAGGTGAAGACAGCTGGCAGTCACGGAGATGGCACTGGCTGACAGGCTCCAGCACGTGCCTTGATCCACTCTCTCCTGCCTTTCCTCTCCAGGAGTACAGGGCTGTGTAAATCAGCCGCCAGGAGGCTTTAGCAATTAAGGGAGCTGACACTAGGTGACTGCTCCATCCCAAGGGCTTCCAACCCTTTTTGAGCCACGAATATCTGTGCTCAAATTCTTGCCCAGACACCCAGACACCGGAGCATAAGGCAGCTGAAAGCGAATGGGTCTGGTGGGAGTCCGGGGGCCCTGGAACTCTGCCCTCTCTCCCCCAATGAATTTCTGGGCTAAAGAAAAGGAGTTTGAAAGCCCCAGGGAACAGCTCAGTTTCCCTTTATAACTCTGAAAACCAGCTTGCTCCGCTTCTGTCCTCCATCCTTTCTGTCTTCTGGGCTCCTGTGACCCAGGGTCGCCAACAGGCCCAGCTAGAGTGCAGGAAGGCTCAAAGGGTAATTGGTTCTGAGGGAGCAGACTTCACACGCATTCTTCCCTAAAAAATGGTGGGTAGTAGTGAAAAGCATTTGAAAGGTAGAACAGTTTAGAAGTTGGGATCATGGATTGCTGACTCTGACCACCTGGACTCAAAGCCCAGTCCTCTTACTGGCTGTACTGCTCTGAGCAAGTTTCTTAGCCTCTTTGTGCTAAGTGGGGATTAAATAAGAGCAAACTATTACACTTCACAGAATTAATACAGATAATGCACAAGAAACAGTTCCGGGCACGTGGTAAGTGTGTTAGGCTCCAGGAACTCAGGGTTTTCCCGAGAGAACAAAGCACACAGGCATGGAGATGTAAGTACAGGCAAAGTCTTTATTCAGCCAGCAAGCTGGGGTCGACAGCACCTCCCCTGACACGCAGGCCGAGTCCGAGCTGCCGACCCCCAGGCAACTTTAGGTATTGCTTATATAGGATTTTCACAGCCGTTACACCGAAGCCTGCGCATCTCTACAACCAATAATTTTAAAACACATTCTATATTGTAACCTTTTAGGGAACACTCCAGTTGCCTGACCGCTTCAATTGTTATCTCTTGCTTACCCAAGCATGTCTATGTGACTTATCACGGATCACGCCCCCAGGCTGTTGCCCACTTCTAGTTATCTAACTTAAAGCAGGCGCATTTCTAAGCTTAGCCTTGGGTTGTTTATTCAAAACTGGGTGGCCCATGCTTTAGGCAGTTAGGTTAAATGTTATTAGTCCTTTTTCCTGACTCTTGATGCCCTCTGCCCTCCTTTACAAGTGCTCAGTGTTAGCTGTTATTATTTAAATTATCCTTCCTCTCTTCCCACAAATGAATTCCAGAAGGTATACATGACAGACTTTCTGACACGTAGCCTTTTTTTGAGGGGAGGAAAAGCAAAACAGTGCCGGGTGGAAGAGAAAGGGGTTTCATGGAAGACAGAAAAGCCACAGACAGGTGTGAGGGCCGGGCCCCTGGCCAGGGCTCCGTCCTGGGGCTGATCCACCGCAGCTCCCTTGCCCAGTGGTAGTTCTAAGACCTGGTATTTTAGCCTCGTCACCAGCTGGAGAAGATGGCGCCCATTTCCTCTCACCACCCTTTCCCCTCTTCCCTGTTGGGGATTGGACCAGCAGACTTCCGTACCCGTGCACAGCTCGTGCTGCCCGCTTAGAGTGGCGCGTGACACCTATCCGCTTAAAGGTCACGCATGATACTGTCCCGGATTGGTTGGGTGACTGAATATAAGGGAGCCCGCCGGGAGGGAGGAGAGCTTCCTGACAACTGCTGTAACCACCGTGAGAGATTAGACAATAAAGCCTAGAGAAGAATCAAGACCTTGGGCGTGTTGCTTCGGTCCCTGAAGGGTCGCGACAAGTGGTGCCGAACCCCGGGAATCGCTAAACCTCGTCGCGACCTGATCCGCTGACCCTGGCGCCTGCCAATGAACATCGCTGGACGCCGTTCGGTCAGCTGGCCAGACTGGGAGAGGGAACCGAGGAGGGTGAGTGGATCGGTGAGTAAACTGAAAGTATACGTGGCAGGGCAGATGGCAGGCAGTTGCGGTGGGTGTTTATGTGTAGTGTGTGTGTCCTGTTAGTGTTTGTGACATTGTTTATTATAATATATGGAATGAGGAGGCGCCAGTGAAGGTTTGCAGAGCAGCGACGAAATCAAAAGGTTCGCAGAGTGGCGACGAAATCAAAAGGTTCGCAGAGTGGCGACGAAATCAAAAGGTTCGCGGAATTAGCGACGTAGTCCATTTAAATTATAACTAGGATACTTGCCCCTTTAGAGAGAGGATGGGGATGGAGGCCTCTAGGGTTAGGGCCGAGGAACCTCTGAAAGCGCTCCTTAGAGCTAATGGAACCCCTTTGAAAACGAAGACTGCCAGAGCATTCCTGAACACTATAGAGAATCATGCCCCATGGTTCTTAGATGAAGGAAAGATCACCAGCCCTTTATGGGACAGGCTGGGGGATGACCTACGCCGGGCAGACAAGAGGGAGCCCCTTCCACCGGGGACAATCCCTATTTGGGGTCGAGTAAAAAATTGCCTGAAGGGACAGAAGCCAAGCTGCCGAGAGGCCATCCAAGAGGGGGAGGAAATATTAGAGGAAGTACGAGAAGAGCGTGCCTCCGCAAAGGCATCGGAAGGGGGATCTGAACAGGGACTGCCATCTGATGAGGATGAAGACGGGGAACTTTCAGGGGACGAGCTAGAGAACAGGTTTAATAGCAGAGCATCACGCCCGTCATTATATCCCTCCCTTGAACCGTTGAGACTCCAGCCAAGGGAGGAGGGGGAGGCTCACCACACCCCCCTAAAGGCAGATAATGCCAAAGCAGGGCTAGTAACTTCCTCAGCCCCCATCGAATCCTCATGATTAAAACCAGGACCATTCACTTCATGGCCTGAGCCGCCACCTTATCAGCACTGTCACTGTAAAGATGGCTGGGCGAGGTGGGTATGCAGAGAAGGGCAGGCAGCATTCCCTGTAATAGAAGACCCGAACACTCAGCAAAGATATCATCAACCCATAGACTTCAAAATAATCAAAAGCCTGAAGGAGGCCGCCACCACCTATGGGCCTCAGGCCGCCTTTACAGTGTCTCTGGTAGAATCAGTGGCCTCTTTGAACTTAACCCCAGATAACTGGGCCAATGTCGCCAGGGCGTCTCTCTCCGGAGGCCAGTATCTGACTTTTAAAACTGCGTGGCAGGAGTTTTCCCAGGATACTGCACGGCGTAATATTGCAGCAGGGAACCATCAATGGAACCTAGACATGTTAATGGGCTCTGGACCCTACTTAGGGCAGCACAATCAGGTCAACTACCCTCCCGCGGTTTACTTACAGATTTCCACAGCCGCGGTCAGAGCTTGGAAGACCTTACAAGGCACAGGGGATCTACAGGGTCAGCTTTCTAAGGTGTTGCAGGGGCCTAATGAGCCCTATGCAGATTTTCTCGCGAGGTTGATGCAAACTGCTGGTAGGATCTTTGGAGATGCAGAAACAGCCATGCCCCTAGTCAAACAGTTAGCGTATGAGCAAGCAAACAAATGGTGTAAGGAAGCCATTCGGCCTTGGAAAAATAAAGACTTAAACACCTATATTAAGGTATGTAGAGACATAAACGATAGTGTAGTTCAAGGGCAAGTGATGGCCGCTGCAATAACTCAAGGACTGTGTAATGCACGCGGCGGAGCCACCCCTCCAGGGGCATGCTTCTATTGTAAGCAGCCAGGTCATTTGAAGAGGGACTGCCTCAAGCTAGGGGGACCAGGAGGTAATGCCGCACCCATCAGGCAACCTCGACTGTGCCCTAGGTGCAGAAAAGGGAACCATTGGGCAAATGAGTGTAGATCAGTGGCCGATGTAGAAGGACGCCCACTGCCTCCACAGCAGCCAAAAAACGGGAGGCGGGGCCCCACACCTCAGGGCCCGCAAATGTATGGGGTGATTCAGCAAATCCCCCGAACACATTATCACCTGACCGATCAGAGCACTCACAAGGAGGCGGAGAACCAAGGAGAGCCACAACAGGGAGTGCCGGACTGGACATCCGTGCCACAACCCGCCTCGTACTGACCCCAGAAATGGGAGTTCAAGTAGTGGAGTCCGATTACAGGGGGCCCTTAAAGAGGGGGGTGGTGAGACTCCTTTTAGGCCGCAGTTCCACCACTAGAGCAGGCTTGATAGTCCATCCTGGAGTGATAGATCCAGATTTTGAGGGAATAGTAAAGGTGATGGTCTCCTCCCCACGAGGCATTACCGTCATAAATCCAGGAGACCGCATCGCTCAAATTCTCATGCTTCCCAGTAACCATGACAATTTTGACAGTAAGAAGGTCATAAGGGGGCCCTCTGGCTTTGGGTCATCCGGGGCTCCACTAGCTTGTGTCACGCTAGAATTAGGGGACCGGCCTATGTATGTAATCCAAATTAGAGGCAGGGAGTTTGTGGGGCTGTTAGATACCGGGGCAGATCGCAGCATCATCAGGGAAGAAGAGTGGCCTAAAGACTGGCCTCTAAATCGAGCTGCACAAACACTGAGAGGTCTGGGGATAGCCCAGGCACCAATGTACAGTGCAGCCACACTGCCATGGAAGGACTTAGAGGGGCATCATGGTGTTATTCAACCATACATCCTAAAAATGCCTATGTCCCTATGGGGACGAGATGTGTTAACACAAATGAATTTTAAACTAACCACAGAGACTTTTTACAGTGAGCAGTCTAATGCCATAATGAAAAGACAGGGGTATGCGGGCACTAGAGGACTAGGGAAGGATCTCCAAGGGAAAGAACAACCAATCCTTTTAGCAGGGAGACCACCCAAAGGGCCCGGAGGACCAGGATTGGGTTTTTCTTCGGGGCCACTGAGGGAAAACAGCCTATAGAAATAACATGGCAGTCAAAAAGGCCCATGTGGGTACCTCAGTGGCCCCTCACCAAAGAAAAGAAGGAAGCAGCCCACACTTTAGTACAAGAACAGATAGCAGCTGGTCACCTCCAGCCCTCTACCTCGCCATGGAACACACCTATTTTTGTAATTAGGAAAAAGTCTGGCAAGTGGAGATTACTCCATGATCTTAGGGCAGTGAACAGACAGATGGAGCTTATGGGACCTGTACAATTAGGCCTTCCTCTCCCTGTGGCTCTGCCCAGAGGATGGAATTCAATAGTGATAGATATCAAAGACTGTTTCTTCTCCATCCTGCTTCACCCCAGAGACTGTCAAAGGTTTGCCTTTACCGTGCCAGCAGTGAATCATAGTTGTCCCGATGAGCGATATGAGTGGATAGTATTGCCACAGGGCATGGCTAATAGCCCCACCATGTGTCAGATGTATGTAAAGAAGGCCTTACAAACTGTCAGGAAACAGTTTCCCCTTATAATCATCTATCACTATATGGATGACATTTTCCTGTGCAGTGAAGAGGAGAGACAACTGGAGTTGGCTCTCTGTTTCCTGCAGGAACATTTTGAGGAGTGGAACCTTAAAATAGCCCCTGAAAAGATCCAAACATCCAAAGTAAAGGAATATTTAGGAATGAGATTGGGAAACACAATGGCCAGGCCATTAAAGGTAACCATAAGGATGGATCACCTGAAAACTCTAAATGATTTTCAAAAACTACTGGGAGACATTAATTGGGTTCGTCCATATTTGAAACTCACCAGTGAAGAGCTAAGTCCCTGATATGACCACCTGAGGGGAGAACATGATCTGGCCTCCCCTCGGTCACTCACTGAAGAGGCGAGAAAAGCTATAACATTGGTTCAGTCACGCTTGCAGTTAGCGCAAGTCGAGCGGATTGATTACTCCAAACCAATTGCCTTCATAGTGCTCCCTAGTAATCATAGCCCCACAGGCGTATTGTGGCAAGAGGGCCCTATGCTATGGGTCTACTTGGCACATTCGCCCGGGAAGATCCTGGATTGGTATCCCCAGAGTGTGGCCGAGCTGATCTTGAAAGGTGTCAGGGTATCCACAGAGACGTTCGGTGCCCCTCCAAATACCATCATTACCCCATATACTGCAAAACAAATTGAATGTCTTACCGCCTGCTGTGATGCATGGGCTATCGCCTGCACCATATCTAGTGCCACCTTCGATAATCATTATCCAAAACCCCCCTGGCTCCAGTCTTGCCTAGCTAACCCGATCATTTTCCCTAAAACTACCAGGAGGGAACCCATTCCTAGGGCTAAGGTAGTCTTTACCGACGGCTCTAAGGATGGCACCGCCGCAATAGTTACCAATGAACAATCATGGACCCTCACATTCCCGGCGACATCCGCCCAGCAGGTAGAGCTGCTGGCAGTGGTGCAGGCCTTTAAATTATTTCCCCACAAGCCATTTAACCTCCTGTCAGACAGTCAATATGTAGTTAACTCAGTTACCATTATAGAAAATGCAGGGCACGTTAGACAGACATCGCCGGTCACCGGAACACTTAGAAGCTTGCAACACCTTATCTGGGATCGGGTCCATCCTTTCTTTATTGGACATATCAGGGCTCATACTCCACTCCCAGGCCCGCTTGCCAAAGGAAATAGGAGAGCGGACAAACTAACCCGCAGCCCGTACATCCTGGCTTTAGCCAACCTGGTAGAACAGGCCACTAATTACCACAAGCTCTTTCATGTTAATTCCACCACCTTACGGATGAAATATCCTATTACAAGGGAGCAAGTGAGAGCCATAGTTCTCGGCTGTAAATGGTGCGTTGCTCTCCTACCCCTACCGTCTCAAGGCATAAACCCAAAAGGACTACTACCAAACCACCTGTGGCAAATGGATGTCACACACATCCCCGAATTCGGGAACATGAAATATGTTCATGTGTCCGTTGACACATGCTCAGGAGTAATCTTCGCCTCCTGCCACACGGGCGAAAAAGTCCGAGATGTTATTTCCCACTGCCTACAGGCATTCTCTGCCGGGGGCATGCCTAAACACCTGAAGACTGACAATGGACCAGCATATACATCCCGACCATTTCTGACATTTACTCAGACTCTAAACATTGCTCATACAATGGGCATTCCATACAACCCTCAAGGACAGGGTGTAGTAGAGCGCACACACAGAACACTCAAGGCCACTCTAATAAAACAAAAAGGGGGAATAGGGGCAGACTACAAATCCCCTAAAGATAAACTTAATATCATTCTATTTATATTAAATTTTTTGACATTGGACATAAACGGCCAGAGTGCGGCTGAAAGACACAGTCAGTCTGCCGACCCTGACAGGAAACCCAAAGTACTGTGGAAAGACATGCTGGAAGGTAACTGGAAAGGCCCGGACCCAGTATTTATCTGGACCCGAGGCTCTGTTTGTGTTTTCCCGCAGGGCCAACACCAACCTATCTGGGTACTGGAGCGATACGTGAGGCGAGTGGAAAACTCAAGGATGGAAGAACAGAATACTGATGCTGATAGCGCTCACGATCCTAGGGTGGACCCTGCCGCCAGCGAGACCCGAGCAGAGACAGCTATGGGGAGTAGTAAAGGCATGGCCACTGCCACTGCCCCTGAGTAACCTATCAGCAGAGACTTTGAACAGCCTGTCGCTCGGTCAGACATGGCATTTGGGCTGTGTCAGTTCCTACACTGGACTGTGTGTTTCCAGCATTCCGTTCAACAACTTCTCTCGGGCTGCAAACCTATCCCGACAGCTGGGACACTTGCTGAACACAAACTGGTCTAATGTTAGCTCCATGTCTCAATCAGCTATGACAGTGTTTGAAAGGCTTGGTCCGGGGTGGGAGTTATGGGTGTGATTATGATCGCTGGACTGCTGCTTCTTGGCAGGGCAATTTGCTCTGTGCGGTGGCAGCAATTACAGGATAGACGAGTGCTGTTGCAAGCGATGGCTGCCCTGGAAGAAGGCGTCTCCCCAAATATCAGATGTTGGATCAGTAGCCAGAGACGGGTAAGATCTGGAGCTGCGCATATCAACCTAAGACAGGGCACAGACCAGAGCTGTCTGCTGCCTGAGGACGGGTAAGAATGCTGCAGACTCTGGGCAACCTAAGACAGGCATGATCCAAAGGCAAAGAAGGGGGAGATGTGAGGGCCGGGCCCCTGGCCAGGGCTCGGTCCTGGGGCTGATCCACCGCAGCTCCCTTGCCCAGTGGTAGTTCTAAGACCTGGTATTTTAGCCTCGTCACCAGCTGGAGAAGATGGCGCCCATTTCCTCTCACCACCCTTTCCCCTCTTCCCTGTTGGGGATTGGACCAGCAGACTTCCGTACCCGTGCACAGCTCGTGCTGCCCGCTTAGAGTGGCGCGTGACACCTATCCGCTTAAAGGTCACGCATGATACTGTCCCGGATTGGTTGGGTGACTGAATATAAGGGAGCCCGCCGGGAGGGAGGAGAGCTTCCCGACAACTGCTGTAACCACCGTGAGAGATTAGACAATAAAGCCTAGAGAAGAATCAAGACCTTGGGCGTGTTGCTTCGGTCCCTGAAGGGTCGCGACAGACAGGGAATCCCACAGTCTGTGGAAGCCATGACCCCTTCCCCCCCAGCTCCAAACCACTTGCTTTGGGGTCTCGAGCAATTTAAGAAATGGGGCTGTACCTCATAAGGCCAACAGGAACAAAAACCTCATTGGAATTTCATATAACCATTTTGTTTTATGAAGCAGCGCTACCTCACCCAACCATTTCATAGGAAGTCGTTTTCTTTTCTCTTCTTTTCTTTTGGAGTCAGACTCCTCTTTATTATGTGAGATGCTGAGATATTTCGAGATATTTCAGGCCTTGTAGCCCTGCACCAGGTGCTGCACCAGGAGAACAGCACATATTCTGGCTGGAAGACTTCCTGAGGGGTTGAAGAAGGCTGCAGGGCAGGAATGCGGGGTTGCTCTGGAAATCACTTGCCTCCTAAATAGAGCGGGTGATTATGCAGTTATTCAGTTGATTTTTTTTTCTAATCACAGTTTACTGGAGGCCTTAACCTTTAGAATTCTAAACAGCAGGAGGGCTGCAAAAGCTATTCTGGTGTCCTCTCACAATAAACATCTTTGAAGAGTAATTAAGGCAACATATTGTTACCTTGGTTTCACAGAGCTATGCCTAGAGGGTAACTGCTTGGCACCCAGAACCAGGGAGTCAGGAGATCAACAGAGTTCAGGTGAGCTGAAACCAGGAAATGGGCAGGGCTGAGAAGCTGGAGTTGGAGGCTGGGAGCATCACAGTTGGAAGTGAGCTAGGTTAGAGAATACCACCCAGTTTTTCTCCAACTTTTTAAAGGCCGAGAGCAACAAGAAGCCCAACATAAATTTAACAGGATCTAGTGTTGGAATAAACATGTTGTACATATATAATCATGGGTGATTATAGGACATAAATATAGGCCATCATAAGAATCATTAAAATTGAGGGAGTGATTCATAATCTGTAAGGAAGGTATGATGGTCTAAAGACATTCCCCCTCAGTTCCTCACAATTCTGACTCTGGCAGTACTTTTGATTCCATAGTCCAGCAGCCAAATCTTTGGAGTTTGGTGAGGACATAGGGTTTTGTTGACACTGATTCTGGTGGTTATCTTGGCCCTGAATTTGCAGAAGGAGAGGCCTCTGAAAACTTATAATGTTTATTTTTTAATTTAACAAATACGTTGAGATTCAAGGCACTATTTTGAGTATTGAAGGATGGGGAGCAGGGAAACAAAAATAAACAGACACATTCCCTGACCTGAAGTTAAACCTAATAAGCAATACAACAGATGTGTACACAAATAACACAAGGCAACAACAGGGAGACAACAAGAAAACAGGACTTATTTTGAAATTATTCAGCCTTATGTTTCCAAATTGGAGAACTGGGGATCCGTTCCCCTTCTGGGTCCCCCTGTGTGCTCACGGTCCATGTTGGCGTGCATGCCCGTGCCTCAGGGCAGAATACAGGATGATAGAGGGACTGCTGTTGAGCCTCACCTCCTTTTTTCAGTGTGGGAAATTCTACTTGGGTCTGGGGGATTTTAATCTTTGCACTAATTCACTGGTTTTTTGTGTTTTTTGTGTTTTTTTTTTTGGCCAGAGTGCCTGAAGAAAATGAACTCATCAGCATCTTTATTCTTATCCCTTTGGGGGAAGAGAGCTAGACAAGCACAGAAGGACAGTCAGAAGCCTGATCACCCATTTAGCCCCTCTCATCATTTGATCCTGAGCAAAGGCAGCCGGCTCAGGTAATTAGAGTCAGAATCCTGACGGAGGTACTTTGTTCAAAGTTCAGTCACAGTCTGGGATGGAGAACTCTGCATGCCCACTTCCCTTGTTAATAGCTTTGCTGACCTTCTCCAAAGAAAAAGTCATTAGAATGTTGAGTTATGATCTGTTTCCTGTAAAATTGTGCCAGTCCCCCATTTATAGCCTGTATTTCAACCCAGTTCAAATTACCTCTTAGAATATACTTCTCCCAGCCTTTGGAGAATATTTCAAACCCTGATCCAAGCAATCAAACATGCTTCTTGATTCCCAAGCTGAATGGGACCCGGTGAACGAAAGTCCCAGTGAAAGGGTGAACGAAAGTCCCAGTGAAAGCCCCCTCCCTTTAGCCAGCAGCCACATTGTCCTTATCTCCAGGGCTCACCAGGGCTGTGAAGAGCCAGCGTCCTTTGATTTCTCAACCTTAGAAGATAATCTTTCATGGAGGCTGTTGGGGGTCAGTAAGCTAATGAGGAAGAGCAAAAGATTCTCGCATCTTTTGCAGTCATTTTCTTCATCTGCTGGGGGAGATTCTCTCCGTCCCTCTTAGAGTGAACAGCACTTCAAGTCTCTGGACATCTTCCTCCACCACTGGAGAGTAGGCTGGCTCAGTCCAGAGTCCATGAGGGTGGTCCAGGGTAAGAGAGTTCTTGTATCACTTCTGCTTTATCCCTACAAAATACCCACAAGGTGAAAAAAAGTCTGCATCAGCTGATGAAGTCAAGAACGTCATGGTGCCTCTTGAGTTGGGCTGTGTCCACTGGACTTGCCGCCTTGCCTACCTTCTTTTGTATGTCAGCCTCTATCACTTCAGCCAATTCAAGTGACACAGAGATTTTTGGAGGTCTCTATTCCTTTTATGCTTTGAATGGGACTAAAGTCACTGCTGGGAGGAAACATTTTTACAGACTTTCTAAATCTCCCCACTGCTGAGAAGAATTTTTAAAAAAAGAAGCATTTCTCTTGTCTCTTTATTTCTAATCACTTTTTCTTTCTAACGGGACTGAAGTACCATGAGAAACGGCGCTCTTTTGCAGCAAGGACTCATTTGCCCATAACGAACACTGAATACAAAAGCAAATTAAAAAAAAAAAAAAACCCCAACCCTGTGCTTAGAGAGACCATTAGGAACGATTTGACATTTATTGAACAACAGATGGCGATTAAAAGCATAAAAGCTAGATTGCCTTGCTAGAAACAAAGGGTAGTTCTACTGAGGAAGTCTAACATTTCAATTAAAATACCTCTCAATGTCAATTAAATCATATGAAGATAAGTCTGAAAATGGGTTCTAGCTGCACTATAATCAATAGTGCAGTTAAAATCCTCATCAAGAAGCACCCAAGTTTTTAGTCTGACAGTTTGCTAAGATTAGCCAAAGCTTCAGGAAACCATTTTCTTCAGGGCAGGGTTCAAAAGGTAAACATTTAACCAGGAGTGCTTCATATGTATTAAACAGATTCATTTCAACAATGAGAAGGCAAGCTCACTGCCCCCTTGCTTTGTTTCAAATCTCATCTACTTTTCATTATGGATTAGGCATTAGTGAGGGGTGGAAAAATAACCCCATTATTTCCACAGGGAGGATATTGTTTTAATGATATTCATATTCTTTTAGGAAATAGCAAGCTGGAGTGGAGAGAGAGAAGTGAGTTGGTAGTGAGCAGACCTCAGTTTGAATTACAACTCACAGTCACTTAGGGCAAATATCTGAAATGATCAGAATCCGTTTTTTCATTTGTAAAGATGTCATCACAATATCACCTTTCCTGGATTGCCTGGTGCATTCTAGAGTTTTGATGAATGAGAGCCCCTATCTTTAGCCTTCTTTTAGATGAACCTCAATACAGAATCTTTGCTAGCAGATCTTACCAAAACCAAGCTCAGTGGGAGACTGGTTTTGCTATACGTTCTATGCCATAAGGTTGCTGTGTGTTGTAGCTTGAATTTTGTCTCCCTAAAATTTGTACATTGAAGTCCTAACTCCCCAGTACATCCGAGTGCGAGTGTAATTTTGCTTGCAATAGGATTATTGCAGATGTAATTAGCCAAGCTAAGATGAGGTCATGCTGTAGTATGGTGTGCCCTAATCCACTATGACTAATGTCCTTATAAAATGGGGACCTATGGGTACAGACACCCAACTCAGGAAGAATGCTACATGAACATGAAGGTAGACATCAAGGTGGGGCTACAAGCAAACCACCAGAAGCTAGGAGTGGGGCTTGGAACAGATGCTCCCTCACAGCCATCAGAAGGAACCAACCAGGGTTGACACTTTGATCTTGGACTTCTCGCCTCCAAGACCACAAGACAATAAATTTCTGTTGTTTAAACCACCGTCTGTGGTGCTCTGCTACAGTAGCCCTAACAAACTCATACACTTGGCAAACTTTGGTACAGCACCCTTTTTTTGAAGGTTCATAAAGCAGTTAACCAAAGTCAAGTCTCTGAGAAATAATGCTACTAAGAATTATCTCTACCTTTATTTAATTCAGTGTTTCCCAACATTTGGCCAGGGAAGACATCCCCTTATCCTCCCACTCCCAACCCCCAACACAGACAAATATACCTATGTACATACTCTGGACTTACGCTGGGACAGAATACTCTGGACTGTCCTGCCTCTAACCCACCCTTCTACTTACCCCACTCCCATTCCTTCACCTCAGCCCCAGGACTTTTCTTTCCTGTTCTCGCTTTCTCACCAGCCACAGCCTGTCCCTGCAGCATGCGCTCAGCACCACTCCAGACAATGCCAGTGCCTCTACCACCACTGCACCCCTACGTGACCTTTTGGGAGCTCTGGCCCCTTTTCTCCACTTGTGCTCTCCATGTGTCAGGTGCTGCCTGACACTGTACTGAAACTGAGCCAAATGTTGGGAAACACTGAATTAAATAAAGGTAGAGATAATTCTTAGTAGCATTATTTCTCAGAGACTTGACTTTGGTTAACTGCTTTATGAACCTTCAAAAAAAGGGTGCTGTACCAAAGTTTGCCAAGTGTATGAGTTTGTTAGGGCTACTGTAGCAGAGCACCACAGACAGGGTGGTTTAAACAACAAAAATTTATTGTCTTGTGGTCTTGGAGGCGAGAAGTCCAAGATCAAAGTGTCAACCCTGGTTGGTTCCTTCTGATGGCTGTGAGGGAGCATCTGTTCCAAGCCCCACTCCTAGCTTCTGGATCTAGGACAGTGAAATGTAGTGTATTTCAAGTGGAGTCTCCACTGCTCTTCAGTAATCCTTATTTTCTTGTGCTGTTTCTCCATTGCTTGCTTGCCTTCCTTCATGCATGTACTCATCTGAAAGTCCAGGGAGAGGAAATCCTGGGGCAAAATACCTCTAAAAACCGAAATCAAAGGGAGAAATAAAGTTTAAAACCCGCTTATTGCTTACAAACTGCAGTCCAGTGCCATCTCTCTCCTTTGCTCCTGAAGAAGCAAGCCCCTCCCTTTAAACTCTCAGGTTCAGATACACCCTTGGTTGCCCAGGTAATTGCCCATTGACATGGAGATGAACTTCTCTCCACCCCTGAGGATATGCAAATGCACTAAAGCCAGGCGAGATACTCAGGAAATGTTACAATTTTACCCACAGGCCACCCCTCCAGAAATATTGCCTTACAATCTACTCGTTCTCCTTCTCCTACTTTCTCTCCCAGGGAGAGAAAATTGGAGCATTGTGACCAGACTAATGACATAACAATAGCAACAACAATAAAATTATGAGAATCCTCAAGCTGGAGGATTCAGCTAGGTTCAAAGTCTTATGCAGATTAACTCCATAGCTCGTCCATTCCATAGGCAGGCAGTAGCTGAGGGTTCAGAGCAATCATCATGTGGCAGCTGCAGCCAGAGGGCGTATTCAGGCCCCAAGGACTGTAGGAGAAAATAACCTGAAGGGCAGTAAGATACATGTTTTAATGACACCGGCATAGACAAATCTTGTCCATCAGGTAGAATACATGCAAGATAGTGGTCTTGTGATAAAACAGTGGCAGGAATGGGATATTATCCTGGTCTAGTATACCAGGCTTTTACCCCCATCCCTGTAGGAGTTACGGATGGGTCAATACATAGGGCTATGGGAGGTACATGCACTGGTCATAAAGATAAAACAAAACTTCCCTGCAAGATGCTCTTACCACCTGGACGTTTTGGGGTACACTACCGTGACCTTTGGGCGCCATTCAGCTGTTACTTCAGGAATACACACTAGGCCAACTTCCAGGCTTTTCCCCCAAGGTGCCAGGAGGGGCAGTCATTGCTGATCCATGTGTCGAAATGTCCAGGGCCAGGTCCATTCAACAGTGTCTCCAGGGCTTATTGCACTAGGGGCTGGCAGCAGGATGTTGCTCTGCTGGCCATATTCTGGCTTCAATAGCTCTTCTTTGGTTTGGATGTGCAATTGTATAGGAGAGGCAGCAAGGTGTGTGAGCATGTCCACAGGGCTCAAAGCTCCTTTACAGGGCTTCTCATTCAAACACCGCAGCACTGTCCATAGGCGAACTGACCAACCCCACAGACTATTGGTGTCTGACTTCAGGCCAGATTTCAACAAACTGTTGTACCTTTCTATCATGCCTGCCCCGGTAGGATTATATGCTACATGAAATTTCCACTTTATTCCTAATTGCTGCACCCATTTCTGTAATGCATGTCCAGTAAAGTGGGTGCCTTGAAGGGCTCTCTATCACCTGCAGCCAGCCATAGGTTGCAAAGAGATGCTCCAGGCCCCTCTTGGTGGTTTGCTGATCTGCACGACATGCAGGAAAAGCAACCAACAGTCTAGTAGCCATGTCCACACAAGTCATGGCATACCAAAACCCTTCTGATATGGGCAGAGGCCCAAAAAAGTCTATTTGCCACCTGACAAGGGGTATTGGCCCCTTTACTATTGTCCCATGTTGCTGTGGGACTCAGTGTTAGTCCCTCTTAAAGCACACAAGGCACTCCCTCTGGGCTTTGCTGACTTCTTCAAAGCTCAGTAGCAAGCCCCACCAGTGGGCTACAGTCCACATTGTCTTTTGCCCTGCGTGCAACAAATGCTGGTGCAGTCATTGGGCCACATCAGAGGCAGGCTTTCCTTCTAGCCAGTGCACCTGGGCCAGTGTATCTGCTTCATCATTCCCTGGGGATGCCATAGGCAAATGGCCAGTCACATGATATACAGTAACAGTCTTAGTCTGACCAGAGGCCTATAGGTCTTGCCCCCAAAGGGGCCAGTGACCAATCTTCCAGTTGGCATGGTACCATGTCAGTAGCCACAGGGTCAAGACCTGATAGATGGCCCAGCTGTCAGTGCAGACAACTATTGGGGAGGGCTCCTGGCTGATCACGAGCCATACTGCCCACAAGTCAGCCCATTGACTGCTCTTCCCCTCTCCATCCTTCATCCATATTGTCTCAGTCTTAGGATGGAAAGCCACAGCCCTCCACTTCAGGGGCTGCCCATGACTGGAGCTGTCTGTGTACCAAGCATCTTCAGGTATAGGGACTTTTCCCTCCTGATAAGGAGTCTCGGCTACCAAGGGCTGAAAAGCAAGTTCTTCCTGCTTTCCACTGGTAAAGGTCACTGGCCCCAATAAACGTTGGAGTTCTCCACTTAAGGGGCTAGTAGAGAGGGTGCTGTGCTGCTGTAAATATGCACCCCATTTAGCCAGTGTAGATGTCTGTGCCACGCCGCTCTGTGGCATTTGGGTCCAGTCTTGCACCCACCCTGCAATGGGATAGGTGGTTATTACCTTGGTTGGAGCTGTTCCAGCAATGGTCTCCATAGCCAGCAAGTCATGGTACACAGCAGCCAGTTGGTGCTCTATCAAGGTGTACTGGACCTCTGCTCCTTTCCACAGTTGTGACCAAAATCCAATAGGTCGGCATGTTCATTCAAGCTGCTGCCAAAGATTCCACCCATGACCATCTTCTGTTACATGAACATCTGGTTCACAGAGCCTTGATGAGTCCATTACATTCAAGGCCTGTATGGCCTTGACTGCCTGCTTGGCAGCAGTAAAAGCAGCTGCACATGTCTCATCCCAGTCCCACCTGATATGCTACATGAAATTTCCACTTTATTCCTAATTGCTGCACCCATTGCTGTAATGCATGTCCAGTAAAGTGGGTGCCTTGAAGGGCTCTCTATCACCTGCAGCCAGCCATAGGTTGCAAAGAGATGCTCCAGGCCCCTCTTGGTGGTTTGCTGATCTGCACGATACCCTGCTGGGTATCTACCTCCAGAATACATTCAGGGATGGGAGAAATGTACAAGGTATACTCCTTTGGGGATAAACGCCCTATCCCCAATGGGATTGCCTTGCCCCCATAGCCATCTCTCACAGCAGGGGTCCTGGAAAAAACGCTGAGGGTTGCCATGAATCAAAGAACACTCAGTCCTTTCATATCAACCGGTATAAGCACTTCAGAATTTTGCCAAGTGTGGGATAAAAACTCTCCAGTAGCCCAAAAGACCCCAAAACTCTTGTAATACTGCCACAGTGGTAGAGGTGGGGAAAGCCTGGACCTTGTCTATTAACTGCTTCAGGAACAACTTTAGTTTTACCCGACCAGACAACCCCCAAGAATTACATGGACAAACCAGGTCTCTGAACCTTGGTACTGTTCACAGCCCATCTTTTATCTGGTAGATGTCTAGGAACTGCCCCTTCTAAATCTGAAAGAGAATCAAATGTGAGCATAATATCATCAATATAGTGATACAACCACACTGTTTGCGATTTCCTCCATGTGGCCAAGTCCTGGGCTACAAGTACATGACAGATAGTGGGATTGTGGAGATATCCTGTGGCAGGATAGTGAATGTCCACTGGCAGCTTTCCCACGTGAAGGCAAACTGTTCTGACTCCTGTGCTATGTCAATAGAGAAGAAAGCATTAGCAAGGTCTACTACATAATGATACGTTCCCAGTTCATGGCTGAGGGTGTCCAGAATGTCTGCTATAGAGGGGACAACAGCATGCAAAGGAGGTGTGACTTTATTCAATTCCCTGTAGTCTACAGTCATATGCCAGGAGCCATCTGGCTTTCTCACTGACTACCCTGGGGAATTAAAAGGACTATGAGTAGGCTTTATGATGCTCACCCTCTCTAACTCCTGTTGAGTTTCTCCAATTTCTTTGTGCCCCCCAGGCAATTTATACAGCTTAATATTTGTCATTGCTGAGGTACAGGCAGAGCTACAGGTGGGTGCTTAGCATGTCCCCTGAGAACTGCCTTTACCACAGGTACCCTCACTCTGAACTCACCTGTAGCGGTCTGTAACCACAGGCCCTGCTGGGTATCTACCTCCAGAATACATTCAGGGATGGGAGAAATGTACAAGGTATACTCCTTTGGGGATAAACGCCCTATCCCCAATGGGATTGCCTTGCCCCCATAGCCATCTCTCACAGCAGGGGTCCTGGAAAAAACGCTCAGGGTTGCCATGAATCAAAGAACACTCAGCTCCTGTGTCCACCAGCGCCAGGACACGTTGTACATTCACAAGGGACCAATGAATGCTAATTCTACCACTTTGACCCCCCTCAGTTGAACCGTGATGCCCAATTATCCTCCTGAGGGGGTGAGGGCCCAGGTGAATCCTGAGGACTGTCTCCTATGAAATTTTGCAGGGACACAGGCTGGACATGAGGCCTTGACTCTGGTTTCTGTGTCCTGGACCTCAGTGGATGGGACTGCTGCTCTGGCTTTAATTGGTGCTGTGGGGGCCCGGCCTACGGCCGAGGCTGAGCCCCACTCTAGCTGGACAACGCCCTAAAGATGGCGCCTGCTTCCTAGACACCACCCTTCCTGGCCCTACAGCTCAGCGCATAAGGAAGTCTCCATGATTGGCTTGTCCCCATTTCCGTGCTCGTGCTCATAGCATGCTTTTCACATGCTTCCAATAAGACTGAACCTGGTGCGTGATCAGTCAGCTGATTGGTTGGGATATGCTATATAAGCTGCTGCCCTGGAGGAAGTGTGGGTGTGTTTGTTGTTTTTTGCTTTTGCCTTTCACTAGATGGATGCTCGGACGCCCATAATAAAGATTCCTAATGAACCAGGCCTTCCGTGATCGTTCTCCTGCCGTCGCCCTAGATGGCGGGACGCGATAGGTGCCACAGTTCTAACAAGATTCTATTGGGATGCCCATCAAGTTTTTCTTTCACTACTATGGCCTTTATCAAATCAACCTACATCTGGATCCTCAAGACCTTCACAGGGCCTTTTGCACTTCTCCTTTCAGTAATAGCCTGTACTTCCCTCGTGCCCTTATTGTTTCAACCTCCCCCAGATCTGCTAAAGTATGAGTAGCCTCACTTCTGGGTTGCCCTAGGTGGGGGACAAGAGTATTCACTAGGGACCCAAAGAGAGTTGGGGGAGCTATATGCAGCACCAGATTTCTCATTCTTATAGTGAACACCTTCTCATTAGGGCCCTGGGGGTCCATATTATAGATGATATTTTTCATACCTAATTCCCACAGTACCTATTAGTACCTGTTGGAGCTCTGCATACATTTCCCAACTACTGGGAAAATATGGTAAATCACCCTGATTAGGCCAAACTATCCTGATGGCAGCTGTCAGCCATTCTAGGAGTGTCTGATTCCGAGGTGTGATGGGCATTTTGCAACTGCTGCCAGAGGGAAGGGTGAGTCATCAGGGAAGCCATTCTATTCATCTCAGTACATAACACAACAATGTTTTCCACCCCCATATCCCAGAGATGTAAAAACCATGTAGGCAGAGCTTCCAATGGCCTCTGCTTGTACTGGACACTCATGGCCACCAGCTCATTCTGGGTGTAGGGATGGAGCATGGAGTGCTCCACAACCTGGGGAGGGGGCTGCTCCTCCCTCTGAGGAGCTCAAGATTGTTTCATTTTTATTT
Source organism: Manis javanica (assembly GCF_040802235.1). Classification (NCBI taxonomy): domain Eukaryota; kingdom Metazoa; phylum Chordata; class Mammalia; order Pholidota; family Manidae; genus Manis; species Manis javanica. The sequence goes on along the minus strand of NC_133164.1, from coordinate 50,377,953 downwards.
TCTTAATTACAGCTGGTTGGGCCTTTAAAACAGGAAAAGATGGTAGCTCCGGCGGTGGCCTGGGTAGCAGACTCGCCAATGGCCCTGTCTCCTTCTCTTCTCCCTCCAGCTCCTCCACCAATGTCTCCTCCTCCACCATTTCCGGGGTTGAAGGCACTACTCTTTCCTCCCCCTCCTCCACGGCCTCCTGCAATGCAGCTTTTCCTGTCATCTCTTCCCTCACTGCTGCCAAGGAATTTTCTAGGAGTTTGATCTGCCTTTTCAGTAACTGTCTCTCTTCTTTAACAGCATCCCATAGGTTATCACCCAGCTCCTCCAGGCAATGCTGAAGTGCGTCTCTCTCCCGCCTAAGTCTCTCTCTCCTCGCTAACCCTCTCGATAATCCTCTTTCTCCTGTATAACTTTTCCACTATCTGGATGAAAAGAGACCCTACAATGCCAGCCGCTACATGGCCCCTAAAGTCTCCAAGAGGTCTTTCAACTCATGGAGGGCTAATTGGGCAGCTTCCGGTGTTTCCACCCTTCCCCAAATCTGGGGAAGGCCCAATAAGGAAAATATTCAACACAGCCATCAAGATCAACAAACCACTTTTTTCCTCCAGTTGGCAAAGCCCTCCCAGCTCCCCCCTCCCCTCCTCCAGGCCCCACTTTTGCCCTTTGCATGCCGAAATGCCACATATCAAAATAATATAAATTGCTCCCCTTGCTTGTGCTCAGGGCTCAGACCTTGGGAGGGTACTCTCCTCTGAGCCCGCCGGTGGGAAATAAACCTTAACACTCCAAGACCTCTGAGTGCTGCTTGGGTCTTCCATCAGTGATCCAGTCCAGGTCTTCCAGTATTTTCTGTAACATTTGGTGTCCTGTCTGGGAAACCCAACCTCTCTAGCCCATTGTTGCCACCAGTTTGGGGCAAAGGCAGGGCAGGGATGGAACAGGAGATTGCAATGGAGAAGGCGCGCCCTGCCTGATCCCTTGGCAGTCTCCCACCCGTTCGCCCTGGGCCAGCTCCACTCCGCTGTTCCCGCCGGACTCAAGGAGGCTTGGAGGGTGAGGAGTTCCGACATCAAATCTGGTAAGGCCCCGGCGCCCCTGATCCAGCCAGTTCCCACTTGTTGGGGTGGCAGGGGAGCCTGATCACTTCCTGGAGACTTCTTAGAAGTCTCACAGGTAGACATTGCCAGGGGGAGAATGTTTAAACTCTGGTCTGAGTGTGTGAGTGAGTGTGCAGAGCAGCTGCCGTTCAGTCTGCACTGACTCTGTGATACCACGTGTTCCTTCTGGAGCCCACCCTACACTAAAGCTGGGCTATACGGATTCATACAGGGTTTTCAACCTGCCAAGACCTAATTTTACTCTGTAATTTTCTGAAAATTCATTCCTGAAATTTTTGATCATGCTGTCAAGAACTGTGGGTTTACTGTGCCCTGCCCCCATGATGTGGCCATGTAACAAAAGGCAGAGAAAAGCTGGCCACCAAGAGGAGGGAAGCCTAGTACGCCCCCAGCCAGGGGGACCAGTGTGCTTACTGTAAAGAGAAGGGGCATTGGAAGAACGAATGCCTCAACCCAGACAAAGCCCCGAAGCCCAGTCACTGCCGGGAGGAGCCCCACGGGGACAGGCTCACTGGCCTGGCAGGGACAGACTCAGACTGCCATGGACCAGGCTCTCTCATGCTCAGCCCCCCGTGAGCCCATGGTCAGAATGAAAGTGGGGGGGCAACACATGACTTTTATTGTTGACACAGGGGCAGAACACTCTGTGGTCACCCTCCGTGTAACTCCCTTCAGTAAAAAGACTGCAACTATTCTCGCAGCCACTGGGACATTAACAGTTCAGCAACACTTTTGCCGAGCCCGCCAATGTGAACATGAAGCCACAAAGCCTGACATAAGTTTCTCTACCTGCCTGAGTGCCCAGTTCCCCTCTTCAAGCAAGACATACTCTCAAAGCTCGGAGCCCAAATAACTTTTGAACCAACTGGATGCACCTGGCTCTACCTAAACCCAGGCCAAGAAGAGCCAGGGTCCCTCGTACTGGCAATAACCACACCCAGGGAAGAGGAGTGGAGGTTATTCCAAACCTCTCAAGTAGCCCACCTGCATTCAGAGCTGCCTTCCCTCAGTATGGGCTGAAGACAACCCACCTGGACTTGCTCATAACTGAGCCCCTGTCATTGGAGAATTGACTCCAGAGGCCCAGCCACAAAGACAGCGTCAGTATTCCCTCTCACAAGAAGTGAGAGCAGGCATCCAGGAACACCTGACCAGACTCAAAGAGGCAGGCATTCTAACTGAGTGTCAGTTGCCCTAGAACACCCCACTTCTACTAGTTAAAAAGCCAAGAGGAAGGTAATGGCCTGTTCGAGACCTGTGAGCCATTAACAAAGTGATGGTTTCTTTACACCCAGTGGTCCCAAATCTGTATGCCCCACTCAGCCAGATCCTGGGGTCTGCCAAATGGTTCATTTGCCTAGACTTAAAGGATGCCTTTTTCTGCTTCTGGCTTGCCCCTCAAAGCCAGCTTTTGTTTGCCTTTGTATGGACTGAACCGGGTATGGAGTGGCAGATACAGTTAACATGGATGCGGCTTCCACAAGGGTTCAAGAATTCACCCACTTTCTTTGTGGAGAGGCATTGGCCGCAGACCTTGCCAGCTTTCCAAGGGAAGACATGTGCTGCGCCCTCCTGCAGTGCGTAGATGACCTCCTTCTTGCCAGTGACACCCAGGCAAATTGTGCAAAAGGCACAAAGGCCCTCCTGCAACTCCTGTCAGACACAGGATACCAAGCCTCATTAAAAAAGGCACAAATCTTCCAGCAGCAAGTCTGGTACTTGAGCTTCCTCTTCATCCAGGGAGAAAGGGCGCTAGAGCTGGAGAAGAAAAAGGTCATTAACTCCTTACCCCAGCCCCAGATGAAGAAAAGCATATGAAAGTTCTTGGGGGCCACCACGTAGTGTAAAATCTGGATTTCCAGATTCTTGGCAATAGCAAAACCTCTCTACAGCCTCCTGGGGGGGTCAAGACCAAGAGCCTCCTGTCTAGACAGAAGAGGCAAGAGCCATCTTCCTAGAAATAAAGACTGCTTCTGAACAGGCACCAGCCCTAGGCCTTCCAGATACAAAAAAAAAAAAAAAGCCCTTCAATTTCTTCATACATAAAAAAAAGTAGCCCTCAAAGTTCTCACATAAATTGTTAGGTGCCGGCAGCGGCCGGTTGCTTACCTGTCAAAAAAAAAACCCAAAAAACTAAACCTGATTGAGGCAGGATAGCCACCCTGCCTCAGGACACTGGCAGCCACAGTTCTGTTCATTAAAAGATCAGATAGACTTACCCTGGGACAGAAAATAAATGTTAAGGTCCCCCATACTGTTGTGTCCCTCTTAAACACACAGGGACACTGATTCCTCTCCAACTCTCAGCTAGCACAATACTAAAACTCCTCAAGGCTGTCTGGCTCCCAAAAGAGTAGCAGTTCTGAATTGCAAAAAACACCAAAAGGAAAACAACCTTATAACACAGGGGAACCAGCTGGCAAATAAAGCAGCTAAAACAACATCCAATAAAAAAACAGATAAAGCTCCTTCCCTCACCATGGCCCTAACGCCCCCAGTGGAGGCCCCTCCACCCAAGTGCATTGAAAAGAGAAGGACTGGGCCATGGCTGAAAGAGCCACCATAAGTAAAAAAAAAAAAAAAATGATGGTTGCTGCCTGACAGATGCATCTTTGTCCCAACTGCAATCAGAAAGCATCTAGTCAGCAAATATCATCAGCTCACCCACCTAAGATAAACTGCACTAGAAGCCCTCCTCAAAAAGCAATACTACATCAGCCAGTTGCCAGCATTATTAAGCTGAACAATAAGTGAGCAGAGCATGACTTGTGCCAGAAATAATGCTCAATCTGCATCGTGACCCCCAGCAGGTGTCCAAAGAACAGGAGTTGCCCCCTTTGAAAACCTTGAGATAGACTTCACAGATGTTGAGCCAAGCAAAGGACTCAAATACCTTCTAGTAATAGTGTGTACATACTCTGGGTGGGTCAAAGCCTTCCCAACCAGGACAAAACAAAGCCAGGAGATAGCCAAAGTCCTCCTGAGGGAAACTGTGCCCCAGCTTGGCCTACCATCTACAATTCACAGTGACAATGAACCTGCCTTTGTAGCAGATCCAGTACAGATTTTAACTAAATCTCTCAACATTACCTGGAAACTCCACACTGCATACAGGCCACAAAGTTCAGAGAAAGTGGAGTGAATGAATCGTACCCTCAAAAGAGCCAAGAAACTGGCCTCCCGTGGCCAGACCTACTGCCCCTGGCTCTCCTGCATGCTCGCTGCACACCTGGGACTCAAGACTTTTGAATTAGTGTATGGGCACCCTCCCCCATGTCTAAGGAGCCTCTCACAGAACCTACACCAGAAAATGAAAGAGTAAGAGAACAACTCCAAGCTTTAGGAGCTACCCTAAATAAGGTGCACAATATACCATAGAAAGAGCCCTGATCTCCTTAGGGACCCCTGTACATTCTTTCCAGGCTGGGGACTCAGTCTGGGTCAAAAATTGAAAAAGGGACCCCCCCCAAACCTCAGTGGACTGGCCCCCACATTGTTGTTCTAACCACTCCTACTGCCCTCAAAAGTTATAGGCATCACTCTGTGGGTCCATCATTCTAGAGTGAAAAGGGCCCATAATCTGGACAAAGAAATACATCAATGGAAGTCCCAGCCAGTCCTCCAGAATCCTCTCCACCTCTGCATCTGACGATTACCCTCTGACTAATGGAACACCTGCATGCCACGGATACTGGCCCTGGCTGGAATAGAATTTCTCATCCTGGGCATTAAACTCCCTGCTGCTGCCCCCTCTGACTAAACTGTTCCTCAAAAAGTTGCCCTTTCTATTGTCTATTGGGTAATCATTGAGTTGTTTTGCTGTGCTTACCTGTTTCTCCAGCTGAACTCAAGTCTCAGCCTGCATTTTCAAAGTAACTCTCTGTAATGTTTAACTGTACAAAAGTTATAAAGTGCATGGTCATCACCCAAGGGAGGTGCCCTCAGTGGCCCTCCACCTTTAGCACCTGTCCTCTCACCCTCAGATAAGCAAGCCTGAGTGTAATGCTCAGCTGCATAGAAATAAATTAGGACTGAGAAAAACTGGGTATTTTTTGTTAAGCGCAGGCTTATCAAGAGTCTACAGCACTCATTTCAACTTGTACACACAAGGCCCATACAGAAAAATGCATAAAAACATAATCATTTGTGGCCTTCACAAAGTACTCAGGACTTTAACGAAAAAGTCACAAAGAAAAAATCCTAATTCAAGGCAATTAAAAGTATAAATACAAGCTATTATAACCCTATCATAAACCAAAAAAAAAATGATGCCTAAAACAAAGTGTTTAAAGGGGCTTCAGAGGGAGGAGTGATAAGGAAAATATTCAACACAGCCATCAAGGTCAGCAACCCACTTTTTTCCCCCAGTTGTCAAAGCCCCCCCGGCTCCCCCCTCCCCTCCTCCAGGCTCCTCTTTTGCCTTTCGCATACGGAAATGCCACATATCAAAATAATATAATTGCTCCCCTTGCTTGTGCTCAGGGCTCAGACCTTGGGAGATTACTCCCCTCTGAGCCCGCTGGGGTAAAATAAAACCTCAACACTCCAAGACCTCCGAGTGCTGCTTGGTTCTTCTGTCAGTGATCCAGTCCAGGTTTCCAGCACTTTCTGTAACAGTCTCCTCCCTCACCGCTGCCAAGGAATCTTCTTAGGAGCATGACCTGCCATTTCAGTAACTGTCTCTCCTCTTTAACAGCATCCCATAGGTTATCATTCAGCTCCTCCAAGCAAGATGAAGTGTATCTCTCTCCCGCTTAAGTCCCTCTCTCTCCTTGCTAACCCTCTCGATAATCCTCTTTCTCCTGTATAACATTTTCCACTATCTGGATGAAAAGAGACCCTACAATGCCAGCCACTACATGACCCCCTAAGGTCTCCAAGAGGTCTTCCAACTCACAGAGGGCTAATTCTGCAGCTTCCAATGTTTTCACACTTCCCCAGTTCTGAGGAAGGCCCCACCCCTCTAAGAGATACTTTACCCTAGACCAATTCCCCACTAGGGGTTCCCAACTTAGAAGCCCTACAGCAGAGGCAATAATAACAGGTGAAGCGGCACCCTCTGCCGCTGCCTCCACTGGGGCCTTCCGACCATCCACAGGAGCAGCCCTCCCAAAGGTCACACCCATTATTATAACAGATTTCAGGTTCAGAGGCACCCTGCTGACTGCTGCCAGATGTAAGTCTGGGAGAAGAAATGCCAGGGCAAAATACCTCTAAAAACCAAAATCAGTCAGAGGGAGAAATAAAGTTTAAAATCCATTTATTGCTTACAGTCTGGGGCCATCTATCTCCTCTGCTTCTGAAGAAGCAAGCAAGCAAGCAACCCAGCCCCTCCCTTTAAACTCTCTGGTTCAGACAAGCCCTAGGTTGCCCAGGTAATTACTCATTGACATGGAGATGAACTTCTCTCCACGCCTGAGGATATGCAAATGCACTAAAGCAAGGTGAGATACTCTCGAAGTGTTATAATTTTACCCGCATCATTCATCATCCAGTGAGTGGCCCACTGTGAGTCAGTTCCTCTATTAGTCATAGTAGGTAAGTGAGTGGGGGCAGATACTGGTGACTCCCTCGCCTCAAATGCTGATGGTCTAGAAGAGGAGATCAACTAGTACAATGGAGGAAAAACATTCATGGAAGTACTGTCATAAAGAGTAAGCAAGCCAGAGGTCAAGAATATATTTTAGGCAGAAGGAATAGTAGATGTATTCAGGAAATCCCAAGTTCTGGTTAGACTTTAAGTTACTAGTAGGGGAGAATAGATTGTGAAGGTAGAAAGGAGGCAGGGGATAAACATATTACATGCTAAGACATCTGGAGTTTAAAATGTTTAAAAGGATATTTAAAATGTTTAATCCTATAGGCAAGGAGAAGCCACTGATGACTCCATACAGTGATCAGATTTTCATTTAAGAAAGGTAACTTTGGGATTTTAAATGATTTTAATTTTCTTCTTTGTCCTTTTTGGTATTTTCAAAATTGCCTGCTTTAGTTTTTGAAAATATCATATGTGTTTCATGAATATATTTTCATTAAAAGGTTTCAGACATATGCAGAGAAAATCCTGGCTTTTCTTACCATTCTTCCCATCAATTTATATTCCCTCCCAATAAGTTTGATCTATTCTTTCAGTCTCTTATTTGTCTTTCTAGGCACTTCTGTGTGTGTGTGTGCGTGTGTGTGTGTGTGTGTGTGTGTGTGCGTGCACATGTGTACACCCATACATATATACATCTATATATATACATTCACTTCCCCAGTTCTGGGGAAGGCCTCACCCCTCTAAGAGGTACTTTACCCTAGATCAATTCCCCACTAGGGGAACTGTACACACATGTGACTCAGATTTGTTAAAAACATAAATATGATCATGCTATGCCTCTGCTTAGTGCCTTGTTTTTTCACATTTGCAATGTTTTGGAACTCTTTCAACATATGGATTCATCTAATTCTTCATAATGGTTTTATAGTATTCCATAGAATCAATGTGATTTAATGTATTTGAGTCATTCTCTCATTGAAGGAAATTGCTATTATAAGCAGTAACTTCAAAGGTATTTTGTACAAGCGTATTTTTGTGCACATGTGCAAGTATTTCTTTAACTCCAAGAAGTAGAATTGTTGGATCAATGAATATATAGCATTTAAAATTTTGAAAAATATTGTTAAAAATGGCTTCAGCAGTTCACTTGTCTACTATGTTTTTCAGTGAATGAAATTATCAATATTTTAAATTTCTTCTAATTTTGGGTGTCCAAAAACTCATTAAAAAATATTCATCATCCTTATTACTAATGAGGCTGAGATCTTTTCATACGTATATTGCCTGTTTGTAGTCATTCTATAAATTGTTTTTAATTTACAGTTATAAATTCTATAGAAAGTTTTAGACCTTTTGCCATTTTTTAAATTGGAATTCTTATTTTTATCTCATTAACCGTAAATCCTTTTTATATAATTTGGATATTAATCCCTCCCCTTTTTAATATATAATATGCAAAATTTTCTTCCAATGTGGATTTATCTTTTAACTTTATTTTGACTTGTATTATAAGGATATTTAAAATGTATATAAAATAAGACATGATAATTTACTTTTCTATGATTTCTAGGTGTTGTATCTTGCTCAGGAAAGATTTCCCCACACTAGACTAATTCTAAAATTATGTTTTTATTGGTGCTTTTATAGTTTCTAGATTATAATAGACTATATTTTGGCACATGGTGTGATATTGGGATCTAAGTTAATTTTTTTAATTCAAAAGGCAAACCAATGTCACAGCACTGTTTATTGAATAATAAAATACTATTATACTCAGAAATAAAATATTTTAAAGATATATATTAATTTGATGCTGTTGTACAAGTTGGATTAGAAGGGATCAAGAAGAACAATTAGGAGATGAAAAGAAATGCACTCTTTGTTGCTAAACCATAATTCACAGCCTCCAAGGTGTGTAACTAGAAAGAAAATTTTCAGGTAAGGAAGTCTGGTAGCTTAAACTAAGGAATTGACTTTGGCAGTAATAGAGGTGACTGGGAGAATGAACCTGAGGTGAATAGAGGTGACAGGTGTGAACCTGAGAGATTGTTAGGAACAGCGTAAATAGGGATTTATAACTGACTGAGGGAGAAGGAAGGATCCTGTGTTTTTCCTGTGTGATTCCTAGTTTATAATGTTGGTAACATTAAGGACCAAGGAATTTCCTGGACAAGAGAATAGATTGACCACAGTAAAATATGCTTCCCAATGTAAATTAATAAAAATGCTAGGTATAACATTTTAAAAATAAAATTAGTGGCATATCTACAAGCAAGAAGACTCTCCAACACTAAAAATAAAAGGGAACCATTTTTATTGGTGAGTAGGAGCAAAGCCACCTTGCTCAGGGAGGCCTGGAGCCAATAGAGGCATTAGTGGCTTAGTTTTGACCATCATCTTGGGATGAAGTCAATTCCACAGCCCTGAGTTGGGGTGAGGGCCTCAGAAATTGAACATCTTGGGATGAAGTCACTATTCCAGGACTGCCATGAGCAGATGTGGAGCCCAGATTTATAGGACCTGTGTGGCACAAGAACTCAGAGACCATAAACTAACTTAAAGTTTGTCTGGGGCTGGCGAACTCCATGGTGCCTAAGCAGATAGACTGTAAAATTGGCTAACTGGGGAAGAAGTAGAAAAATTAATAGAGGTGAGTTCCATACCTAGACTCTTAACAGTACAAGTAGTCATGAGAAATCCTAAGAGCCAATGGAGAGGAAAAATACAGAGGCCAACTATAATCTCACAATAGTAGGAGTGCTAACATACTTCTCCTTAGCACTAATAGTTGTTATAAGGTAGTGGAATGCATTTTCAAAGTCTTAAGGACAAACAACTGGAGATTTAGGAATCTATAATGAGCCAATCTGTTATTTAAGAGTGAGGATATTATGTACTTCTTGAGTTTATATCAGGTGCTTATTTCACACATTCAAAAAATTAAATAGAAGAGTGAAATATATCAAATACATATAGAATTTATATATACACATAAAAATATATGAAACAGAGACATTTTTAGGCCTACTAGAATTTAGAAAGTTTATTGTTCACAGTAACACTAACAGATTATACTCACTAAAAAGATCACAAAATGACATACTTTTTGAAAAATTTGAATATAGTTGATATACAATATTGTATTGATTTCAGATGTACAACATAGTGATTCAACAATTATATACATTACTAAATGTTCAACAGAGTGAGTGTACTTAACCTGTTACTATACCAAGATATTACAATATTATTGGTTATATCTATGCTTCCATTCCTGTGACTAATTTAATTTATAATTTGAAATTTGTACCTCTTTATCCCCTTCACTTATTTCAACAGAGCCCCCCACAGCCCCCACTGCCATGGTAACCATCAGTTTGTTGTCAGTATTTATGGGTCTATTACTTTATTGTTTGTTCCTTTTGCTTTCTAGATGCCATATATGTGTGTGTGTGTGTGTGTATGTGAAATCATATGGTATTTATCTTTCTCTGAATTTATTTCATTTAGCATGATACCTTGCAGGTCCTTCTATGTTGTTACAAATGGCAAGATTTCCTTCTTTTTTATGGCTGAGTAATATTCCATTGTGTATATGTATCACATATTTTTTATCCATTCATCTATAAATAATATACTTTAATTTGAAGAAAAATGTATTCAGAAGGAAGAATTGAGATGCAAATAGCAAAGGGGACAAATAAATTATAGTGGTAAATCTAAATGAGAATTGATATTAAAATCAATGAGAATAATAACAATATTGTTCATAATATGTGCTCCAAACAAAATGAGCCACAATATCAAATATATAATAAATGAAGTATAATAGCACAGTATTAAGGAAGTTGGGTGGGGAATTCTGAAAGGAGTTAAATTATGCAAAGGTCCTAGTTTAGTTTAGAAGAAAGACAGAGAAATGTATTAACTTCAACCTTTGAGAGAGAAATTTGAATTTAATTCTCTCTCTCTCTCTATACATATATAAATTTTAGGTATAATTTATACCTTATAAAATTTAGATATAATTACTAGGAACAAATATGGATTCTAACACTAAATGGGTAAAAGAAAATAAAGGAAGTGAAGAAAATGTGATTAATCAACAGAAACTAAGACAAGAAAATAAACAACATAGAGTGAAGGCACAGCAAATAGAAAACACCAGAGGAATTAAAAAGTAGGTCAGTAAAATAGGACGGAGACCCTAGAAATTAACTTAGGCATTGAACTTGTTTTATAACTGAAGGGACATAAACATCAGTGGGGGAAAAGATATCCTACAAAATTCATGGTATTGAGACAACTGACTTTCTGTATGGAAAGCAAGTTAGATTACTACTTCACATCACACAGAAACAAATTCCAGACAAAAATATGAAAAAATAAATTCTAAAACTACCAAGAAAACCATATTGAAAAAAATGTAGAAAATATTGAAAAAATGTGAACCTGGGTTAAGAAAGGAATTCTTGAAAATATTGAAAAGCATAATCCTTTAAGGACAGGTAGTTAAATTTGACCCCAGAAGGCAAGCTACTCTATAAAAAAAGTTTAAAAACAACCTATGGACTAGGAGAGGATATTTTCTGTGTACATAATAAAGGATCAGTATCCAGAATAAGTAAAAAAATCCCTACAAATGAATAAGAAGACAGATTGAAAACAGAAAATAATGTCAAAGGATAAAAAGGTCAGTCACAGAAGAAATGTGAGTGAACAATAAAGACAAGAAACTCAAAGTTTTCCATTTCACTAGTTATTTGGAAAATGCAAATTGAAACAGGAACATGTTTTACTTTCTGTTTGTGATAAAAGTCTGACATTTTCCCATTTTGATGAGCTTGTAGGAAAAGATATGTAATAAGCCATTGGGAAAAAAAATACCTAACATTCAAGTTGGTATTTCTATCTTGTTTTGCCTTTTATTTTGTTTTCTACTATGTGCCAGTCCTGGCAAAGGGTACGGGCCAGCAGAGGGCATGACATGATTTTTGCTTGAATGAATTAATCCCCCAAAGAAATCAGGTATCATCTTCCCTTGTGTTTATGACATAATGTTTAGGTCTCCCTAAAATCCAGATGTTGAAACTCTACCCCTGAATGTGATGGTACTTGGAGGTAGAGTCCAAACAGATTAATACATCCTCCTTGACACCTTATCTCATTTTTGTTTGTGTCATTTTATGGTTCTAACATTATTTTGTCTCTGTTAGAGTCATTTGTTAATATGTTTACTTGTCTTTATTCTCCATTCTCATCCTTCCAAATTGTAAAATTTTTGAAGGCTGGCACTATTTTATATCTGATTTCCCTATAACTCATAGCATACCACGTTGGGTATAATGGGTGCTCAAAAATTTAATTCAGTAAAGGTTCAAATCATGTAATCTTCATTAGAAAAAATGTGCTGACCATGAGAACCATTGTTTACCAGTGCATCTCCCAGAACTTTCACGTATCAATTTAAGGAGATTTGTAGCCTGTGAATGAAAATTTTCTTACCATACTTCATAATTTTAAGTTTCTCCTTAGGAGAGGGGGGAAGAAAATCTATAGGATGTATTTATTTATTTTAGAAAAATTGTGCTTAGAAGAGGAAATGAGAGTTATGGTAACAATCCAAGCATCCTGAATTTCCCCAAATTGGATTTGGTTTTCTTGGCACAACTGATGCTCTTTTGGCATTTTGATTACTAAAGGCAACAGGATCCCTGAGTGACTTTGGGGTCCCTGGAAAGTAGGGTTTGGTTTAATTAGGTCTTACTATATGCACTACAATTTGATTCACACTGGTGGGGAGAAGGAAGGATGCAGAGAGAGAGTGGTTCTGCCCCATTCTTTTCCTGCTACTTCCCTACATCTCTTCTGCATCTCTTCCTAAACCACCTCTTCTTTCTACCTGACTCCTTCCTTCTTAGCGCTTGCACCCTTCTTAGGCTGTTGAGTTATAACACAGTTTCGTTTGTTAAAGATCTCTCTTAAGCCTGTACCTGTTTTGGCTCTTCTTTATCTGCACACAACTTATCTTTCTCAGGGATGAGGAAGGCGGACATTTGGTATTATACAGACACATATTCTGTAAACCACCCTAGAAAGAGCTATCACTGTTCAGTGAGTGTACTCTGGTGGTTTAGGACAAGGGGAGAATTTAGCAATGCAGAATGCCGGGGCATCACTGAGCAGAAATAATTGCTAATTAGTATCCTACTAGCTTGGGAACATTAATTGGCTTTGGGGTATCTGCTCACTAGAACCGAAGTGCATTTTGTTATTTTAGCTTGCTATATAGGATGAGAGAAGAATGACAATTACCGACACAGTTTCAATTCAGTAATTCAACCTAATGAAGACTTGTCATTTGAATGGATTATTCAGTGGTTGGTCCTTGTTTTTCCGCCAAGGTTTCAGAAAAACAAACTCAGATATTCCTCAAGTGTGAGAAAATAGATTCTTTCCTTTAAAATCATTTAGAGACTTTTATTTTATTCATGGATACAGGAATTCTCACAAAAGAATGGTTATCCTATATGACTATTTAAGTAGCGAGAAAAGAAGATATCATTTGAGACATATCATTTTCATTTCAGAACACATCAAGAAATAATATAAAATAAAGTGCTTCAAATTGGTATCTTTAATTTTCTCCTAGAAAGAAAATTTGTCAGCTATTTTATGATTTATTGAGGCTAAAGGCATATGTGAGAACAAGTTTTATGATTAATTAAATGAAATTACTTGAGCATAATACTCATAATGATACTATCTTTGAATTAAAATTCAGTTGAATAAGATTGATGACATTTTCAATCAGCAGATTGATTAAACTCTTGTTAATCACACATAAGTTAATATGTTTGGATTATGTATCAATCAATATCCTGGAGTACCATCCACTTGCTTTGCTCTAGAAAATTGCCTTGCTGATATTTTTCTGGCAGCTTTATTTTAGAAGTTAGAGTCCTTTCATTTTCTTTATATCAGAGGTCTCAATAGAGCAGATTTAGATGTGAATATAATTATAGCAATAATTTTTTTGGCTTACTTTTTTATTATCGTGGACATCTTTTTTGGGTTCTGATGATTGCGTTAATGATTATTCTTGTAACTGAATTTGGACTCCCTCATGCGCAGATTCTTTTTGTTAGAACAATGCAATGATGAAACTGGCTGATGAAGTCTGCAGCCACATTGCTCTACTGGCTGCCTGTCTGATTTGAACTCTCACCGGCTGTTTTGCTTCCCACTTGCAAGCAGCGTGCTGGTAAAAATGAAATCTTTTGTGTTTAACATTCTGAAGCACTGTTAGCTATTTAGGCATCTTTCTTTGACAATTTACTCCCATCCCACCATGTCCCATTTCTAGAGGTCTAAGTCCTGATGAATTCGTATTTGTCTTTGTGGGGGAAAGTGACTAGTGATTTTTGACACAAAACCACAGAAAGATCAGTTTTCTTCAGATCTCAGTGCACTTGTGATAAGCCCATTGGTAACTTTTTGTTGAGTGTCTCTATGCAGTGCAATAAAACCAAATGGTGTGGGTGGACAATCAACCCAGAAACTCTCCTTCTCCTAAAGTTTCTGAGTGTTTATTTTCTGTATTTTTATTCACTGGGTCAAATTCTTCTCTCAGTTCTGGCAAGAGTTTGCATGCTACAAATAGCTACCCTTGAATGAGTGGGAGTTTTCTAGGCCCTCAGAGGACCCAATTTTGGACTGGCAGTAGCTCCTGTCAAAACCTGTCTGAGACAACTGATATTTGAGAAATAGAGTTTAGAGGTATGTATTCTCCAGTGTGTGCTAAGCTGTATCCTTGATCACCAGAAAGCTCTAAATGTGGTGCTCATTATGTTAGCCTTTCCTGACCAAAACTCTTTCATGGATTGTGTTTTAATGTTAAGTCCTTATCTTTTTTTTTTTAAAGCATTAATACTGAAAACAGTGAAGTGAAGAATATTTCTGTAGCTTCTGTAAAAACTACTTACAGATACTGCCCATTATGCTGTTCAGTGTTCCTTGTGTAAGAACTCATGTGATGAATTCCTTTTAAAATTTATTATCAGGAAAACTTTGTCTCTATTAAAGAAGTGAAAGGTATTTTTTTCCCCCCCAGATAACAAAGGCTGTCTCCTCTATTGTTTCCCTTTATGCATTGGCTATCAGGAAGCTCAGAACAAAAATAAATGCTGTCATAAGGAGAGAGAATGAGAAATCCCAGGCAGCTGCCAGCAGGAGCATAGGAGTGAATTTGTCTTTGTCTTCCCTGTATCTGTTCATTTATTGAGTAATGGGCATTTAAAGGACCCTGTGCTCCAGGCACCATGCCAAATGCTGGGGAGAACCTGGTCCTTAACCTGGAAAGAATTATGATCTGGGAGGGAACAAGGTAAATAAATACAAGCATGTACCATTCAGAGCAGGGCTACAATAGAGGGATGCATGGGCTCCTGCAGGGAGTAAATTAGGAAGCACTCAGCTCAGCTTGGAGACTGGGAATTTCTCTTCGATGAACTATGAAGGATGGATTCCTGGGGTAGAGGTGGAGGGCACAGCACGATGGCAATCAGGGAGAAGTAGCACAGCAGCTGCAGCCATGTGTGAGGAGAATGAAGCTGGAGAGATGGGCAGAACCCAAATGTCAGAGGTTTCAGGGCCTCGCCTAGAAGTTCCTGTTTATCCTCTGGGGTGTCTAGATTTGTAAAGGTATTTTAAGCAGCAACATCACATTTGCATTTTGGAAAGCCTCTGGAAGCCTAGCAAAGACAGTTTGGCCCCTAGAAAGGGGCCATTGGGAAGCAGAGGGCCCAGGTAGGAGGCTCTTGGAAAAGTATAGGAAATTCTTGAGGGACTGTACTGAGACTGAGGCACTGGAGAGAACAGGAGAGGTGAGGCAGAGAGAGAAACAGGACTTAGAATTGCAAGATTTGGTTACCAGTTAAATGCTGGGCACAAGGAGAGGAAGCAGCAAAGACTAGAACCAGGTCTCTGGCTTAGGAAACTACAGATCCTGATGACAGGAGATGATATTGAAGGAGAAAGAGGATATGGAATGGCGCACCTATGTGGGTTGTGTATTACATTTTGGTGATGTGTGTAGCACAGGTGCCTGAGAAACGGATGATGGGAGCTGCTGGATTTAAAGGTCTGGACCTCAGGAGAGAAATCTGAACTGAAGATGTAGATCTAGGAGTTATTTCTACATTTGAGATAAGTGAATTCCTAAACTCAGTAAGATCCCTCAAGAGGAGTAGTACATGTGAGTACAGAAAGGGGCTGAGTGTGTGGGCATGGGCAGAAACACGGGTGTCCTTAAGGGATCCCCCAGCGGCAGGGGCAGACCCAGGAGCGGCAGTGTTGGCCTACAGTACTCCCACTGCCACTGTGCTGGGTCTCTGGGGGTGACCCCCAGGCATCCCAGATTCAGCGAGTCTGAGGCTGAACTCACCCACCTCCCCACATTGCCTCTTTCTTTATCCTCTCTGTGAAGCAGAAATCTGCCCATTTCCCAAGCCAGATCCGCAGAGTCACCCTAGAGTCCTTAATTCCCCAAGTCTTACAAGGAGCATTTAGTTTCTCCTTGTGCCCCTCCTGCCTCCAGCTCCAGCCACTGCTTTTTGTTCAAGCCTCTGACATTTCAGGCAAGGGTTATGGCAAGAGTCCCTGATGGATCTTTCTTCGGGCCTTGCTCTCATATTCAAATTTGTTTGTGTCCCTTCCATGCTAAACATCTTACAATGGGTTCTTAGCTCCTGCTCAATAGAGTTCAAAGCCTCAGCTTAGTGTACAAGATCTGGTTAACAGTGCCGCGTGAGACAGCCATGTCATTTGATGTCACTCGTTTATGCAGAGTGCAAAATAAAAACAAGTCTCCACTGTGGAACCTTGCTCCATTCCTCCTGCTTATCTTTTCTTAGTCTAAGGATGACAATGGAGACTCCACCAGGCCAAGGTCAAGGGCAGAAAACAATAACATGTTTTGTGGTGGTGAGAAATCTACTGCTCACTGTTCTACCTTTGACTAATTTCCTGGTACTCAACTGCCTGTTACTGAACTGCAATATTTTTTCCTCTTATCACCACACTTTTGCACGTTGTTATTTCTTTTGCCTGGAGTGACTTCCCCGTCTTCATTTTGATAGGTTTATATAAGAAATAACATAGATGTAGTGAATTCTCTACAATAAGGGATGTTTTGTTCAGGTTATGGTTAACTTAGCGGTTGTTTACTTTCTTTGCCCTCTCCCGTCCAAGCTGGAAATTATAAAAATCTTTCCCATTGCTACAATGTAGTTCAAAGAGACAGAAAGAGAGATCAGAACAAAGAACACAAAGTCATCTCTGTGTGACTATTAAAGGCAGCCACTATTTGTCGGCAGTGCACTTTAGAGGAAACCAAATCTCCTCAGAAATAAGCTTGATGACTTAAAGATAAATTTTGAACAATTGTTGACTGAGAAACTTGAAAATTCCCTGTCGTTTGGATGAAGGCCCTGGTATAGAAAAATGTCCTTTGCAGAGCACAGAGGTTTCAGATGTAGAATTCTGTAAAGCAAAGAAGAGGATCAGTAAATAATGTAGCTCCAGGGCAAAGAAAAAAGAGAATTTGCCACGGTATCTGTGGAGACAAGTTTCTCTTAACAATATTTGGTGAAAGTTTCACCAATTCTGAGGTGAGGAAGAATGAGTAGTTTACTGTGTGCTTTTATGATGAAGTAAACTATTTAATAATCCATACACAATCAGTGAGCACTGATAGTCATTCTCAGCTGGGGAAACCAAAGTTAAAAATCTAAAATCCTTGGTTAAAATTAAAAACAAGTATAAATTGTCATGCTATTTGATAAGCCCAGGAAGAAAAGAATCCTATTATGTCAAGTGCTCTGAATTTTGAAAATGCTTCACTGATGAGATAAGAATATTTATATTCTTTGGCCATAGCCAGAGAGCTAGCAAAGAGCGCAGTTAAGTAAATAGACAGGAGGGGAAAGGCAGTATTTAAATTAAAATTACACAGGCTTTGTCCGTTATTAAGTTTATTGGAAAGGAGCTAGAAGCTTTTGGACAGATTCAGTAAAAATAAACTTCTCCCTGAGATGGTCATTTGATGTTAACTACAAAATTGCTACTTAATATTTATAGAATGAAACCTTCCACAGTTGCACATACAAAATATTCCATTATTTACTTAATCTATATTTGTGTTGTAGGAAATAGAATTTGTTTACTTAATTTATAAAGAAATGCAACAGTTTTGTGTTAATCTATGTAAAAACTTCTTGCCTTAGTTGGAAAATCCTTCTATCTCTAGGCCTTTTTTTTTTTTTTCTCTTGAAAGTCGCAAGTAAATACTTATCTTTAGAAGACTCGGATCCAAACACAAAGGATTGGTTTCTGTAACACACTAATTTACTCAGCATTTCCTGTGTGCCAGGTGCTGTAATGAGCATGGTATGTGACATCCTCTAGTCTTCCTGTATGGTCAGAATTCAGGCAGGGAACTGTGCCGGTTATGGGATAAGAGGCTTATGCAGGGGAGCCCTGGGGGCTGGCTCACATGGGCTCCCAAGAGCACTTGTGCACCTCTCTTCCCAATTTTGTGTTCAGTGACTTAATGTCGATCGCTTGAAAAGTGGGAGTACTTACACCATGGAAATCAGCAAAGGCTACAAATCAGGTTCTCCCTGGACAGCAAGCTTATTCCATAACTGGGGAAGGGTGAAGATCTGGGAGCCGGAGGTGGACGATGGGAGGTGTCATTTACCAGTTCTCCTGAAGTCTGGCTCAGGTTGACAAAGCAGAGCTTGCAGGGAAATCTGGGAATCTAAGCACATCCATCCGGCTGCTGAAGGTGGATTGCAAGCGGAAGTTCAGAGAGGACCCTGGGAAACTGCTGCCTCTGTTAGCAGCTGCCTGTATGGGTCTGCAGCCAAGCATCTGGGGGTAGGCTGGTCACTGCTATTGAAGAGCACAGGCGGCAGTTAGGGAGAAAAGCTAGACATGGAGAAGAAAGTCAGTATCAGCTGGGGTCCCCCAGGTACCTCTGTATCCCCATCACCTTATCTAACTGCAAAGAAGGTCTCCTGCCCTTCCCCTCCCCCTGCTTCACTTCCATCTTCTAAACTTTGGGTAAGTTCCTTTGTTGGCCAATCCTGTCCTTGAGTCATACAGGAAACAGATGTCTGGAAAACACAGTTCGCAGCTCAACCAAGCTGCTATGGCACAAGGCGGCACTCTTCCCAACAGTGCAAAGATACAGATACTATTATCCCCACTTCTCTGGAAAGAACACCAAGTCAGGTTTTTCAGAAAATCGTACAGGCAACAGGTGTCTGGGACACCATCATATTTGTGGGGTGTCTGGGACACCATCATATTTGTGGACAATAAAACCATTACTCCTGTCCTTAAATGTTGGGCAGTTAGGAAATGTTATTTTACCATGAAAATGACATTTTTCAGAAAAAAAAAAACTGAGCTCACACAAATACGTCAGTAGGTCTGGTACATTCCAAAGCTTGTCTTCTTGTTCTGGGAGTGTTTTTGTTTTGTCTTTTTTGCTAAAAACAATGACCCAAATAAGATGATCCAATCCCCAAAGTGCTATGAGCAAACATCTGAGACAGATACATGAACCCGTTTGACCATTACAGTCAACATTCTAGTGCACAGAATGGCCAGACCAAGTGAACATTTCCAAAAACGTATCTTCCCAAGGCTTAGTTCAGTCTGGTAGTATGTACCTGGCCCTTAGCTTCTGTGGATACAAAGATGCAAGTATGTTACGTAGAATTTCTATAGTCAAGGAGCACATAGTCTAGTTGACAAAAATAGACACAGCAATAATTTTGGTACCAGACCATTTTATTTCCTTGTCCAGATTTGCTCAGCCTCATGGACTCTCCAGACCTTGGATGGTTGCTTGGTGGATGGCCTGGTCAACGCTGCCGCAGTCTGAATCCTACCACTGCCGTCTGCACTTCAGCATGGGCTCCGTATTGTTCACCAGTGTAGGGGCTTTCAGGCTTCTTAGCTTAATCTGACTTAACTAATAAAGGCTGTGGTTTCGCCAGCACTTCTGGGCTCAGAAGAAAGAGATGCATCGTTAGCTATGCACTGGGCTTCTCCAGCAGCTCCCCAGAGGGACTGGATATCATAACTCAGAGGTAAGTCAGGAATCGACACTCGGTGGAGTGACCAATGATAAACAGGAGTTAGAGGACCCTGGCAAATACATCCTCCCTTCTGGTCCACACGGACCCTTTCTCGGGGCAGTGACTCCACACGGCTGACTAGCAGGGAGGGTGGGGGCTGTATGACCTACCTGCCAACTGTGTTTTTGAGGAAGAGGCAGCCAGTAATACAGCACTTTGCTTATGCTTCCCTCCTTCCCCTCCTTATCCCCACCCTGGCCCCCCGCCAGCATTGTTGCTTGCCTGGGATTGTGCCTCTCCTAAAGCCTCGGCCTCTAATCTTCATCTCAGACTCTGATTTCTAGGGAACCCAGGTGAAGACAATTATCTAAGAGTATACACATGGTAAATAAATTACAATAGTGACATGTATAAAATACTTTTGGAGACAGTTGCTGAAAAGATGCAATTTTTTCCTTTTGTTTTGATGCTTGTCTTGTGTTTCACTATTAAAGTCCAAGGCTTGATGCCTAACTCATGAACTACTTTTCCAAACTAATTCCTAAGTGTTCACATGACATGATGTGACAACATATCATGACCCTCAGGTGACATGTTTGCATGTTAAAAGAGATCTCATTAAGTCGAATGGATAAGTAATGTGGATTTCATGTTGTACAGTGGAGAAAACATGATGAAGGAAAGAGATTCTCCAGCCACATCCCGTTGGTGGTGATCTACTCCATCCCAACATGATGATCTTATGGGTAAGACTTGTCACAGTAGAAACATCACTTTATGTTCTAACACTTGTTAAAATTACCTGAGTTACCAATATTGGAAAGTAAACGACTATACATTTTCTTCAATGGAACTAGAGTGGATGCTTTGATATAAAATTATTATTATGACTATGGGGGGAAAAACCCCACTACATCCAGAATATCTGTAGTCAAATCATACTAACCTCACAGTAAAGGCACAGTGAGATTCTAGTAGAAGTAATAGAATATGACAAAATAATAGATACTCTGCATTATGACTAACATATTGGGAAAGTCTAAAAAGCATATTTCTAAACTCAGGGATAACACATTTGTATTTTAAATGTGATTGTTTTGCAACTGCAAAATGGGTAAATTATCTTCCTCTATTAAAAGAGAAGAGCTCTCTCAAATTTACTTAGGGGACTAAATCCCAAACTGCAAATAATTGAAAATAAAGGTTAAAAATGAATACGCTGATATAGCAATCTCCTAGAACAAAATGCGTCATCACTATACAATTATAACTGGGTATACCAAGTGCAAGATCAAAAGAGAAAGTGTCAGTTAGGACATTCGAGCCACAGGACTTTTAGCAGAATCTTGTGGTAAAAATTTGGGCAAAGATACAATGGTATATTTACCCTAAAGCATCTGTAAGTCTTTACAATAATTAGGAAAAGGAATATTTTTTCTATCAAGATTTTACATTTTCTTTTCTTGGTTAGAGACAGAATCATCTCTATGGAAAATTAGCAGTCACAGAGCAATGTTCAATTTCACTAAATTATGGCACAATTCTGGTGCTGTATGTTATGAGGAGCCTTTAATGCCATTGCTGCAGGACAATCAGAGATTTTTTCCAGTTCCTGGTACTTGAATTGCAAAGGGGAATATTAATAAGATAAAATCCTAGGATGGAAAAATCTTTCAACTCTGAAATTCTATGCCTGGGTGAATCATAAGATAGCATTTTCTCATAAAGTACTTTTGCTTTAGAAGATCCACAATCCTGATTATTATTCAAACCTAATTTCAGCTCAGAAAACTTAAGTAAAAGACAATCTTCAAGTTCTGAGGATTATAAAAGATGACAGGACGTATGTACTTTTGATCAAAAATGCACCAGGGGCAACAGCTGCCCACAGAAGGCAGCTTGGAGAGGCTGTCAGTCAGAGCACCAGGGAGGCAGGTCAGAGCAAACCACCGTGTCACACTCCCGGGCAATAAAACCATTACTCCTTAAATGCTGGGCAGTTAGGAAATGTTACTGTACCGTGAAAATGACATTATGACATTCTTGGTTTGTTATTTCTCTTTAGTTTTCATTTAACATTTATATACTTGAAAAGGCAACCAAATTGCACATCGTCCTTGTTAGGGTTTGAAACACAGCATAATGTTCATTTCAATCTTCAACAAGTATTTATTGAGTGCGTGCTATTTACCAGGCACTAACTATGCTAGGTCCTAGGGCTGTAAAAAGGATTGAATTTTGATCCCTACTTTGTAGTAGCTTATGGTCAAGTGGGATATGAGAGCTGGAGGTACAATTAGAGATCATCTAATTTTATAGATAAGGACTCCTGATACCCGAGAGAGTTCAAGACTTGTTAAAGGTCACCTGACTATGGAGACAGAGATGACCCATGTCTTCTGATTTTTGCAACAGAGATGTTTAGAGTTCTTTATTCATTCATTTATTTCCTCATGAATGCACATTCATCGAGTGCCTACTCTGGGCCATTCATGTCCCAGAGGTTACAACTTTGGCATGGCAGGGAAGGCAAATATCAAAATGGTGAAGAAAGTACAAATTCTTCAAGCTGTAACTTAGATAACATAAACAATGTCATTTAATTTTTTAATAAGTAAATTTATGCAGTTTTCAAGCACTCCCCTCTATTGATGGCAGAATATTTAACATGATCTATTCCAGGTATATCTGTTCATACTGATTTTTTTTTTCACTCTTTCCTTCTCCTCCATGGCTGATATTAAGTTGTCCCTGGACCTATGGATTGTGGAGGAGGTCCATCTGGTCCTGGGACACCATCTGCCAATGCTGGCAAGAGATGTCTGAATTTCCCCATCCTGACCCTCTTTATCAGTCCCACTGGCATCTAGTGAGATATCTATCAACACCTCTGGTCTACCTTGCCTCTTGGTTCCTGCAGTGAAGTCTCTTGTCTGGGGTGTTAGGCACCCCCAGACTTCTTACTTCTTTCTAGCAAAAATAAATATCTTCTTAGACTGGAAAGCTCACTCTTAGATCTTGCTTTCTTCTAAGTTTGTTGCTAAGTATGTCATAAATATTATGCCTCTAAGTTCTTTAGGGCTTGACTTTTGATAGTCAAATGTTAGGAATCTTAGATTCCAAATTTAATTCCTTTAAGCCACGGTCACAGAGACAATTGTTGAAAAACTACTTTGAAACTAAAAAATAAAAACAAAAAGACCTCTTTTCTTTCAACCTAATCTGAAGGCAGTGGTAAGGGTAGGGTGGTATGTTGGTTACTTACTGCTGAAAATGATAATATTTATTATGTCTCATGGTTTCTGTGGGTCAAGCATTGAGGCTGGGCACAGTGAGGACATTATTTCTGTTCTACCATGTCTGGGGCCTCAGCTGAATGTCATCCACATTGGGGGCTGGAATCATTGTAAAGCTTGTAAGTGCAATAAATAGAGGTTGCTATTAGCCTAGCTGGGGCAGTCAACTGGAAGACCGTCACATGGTCACATTACATGATGTGGGCTTTGTCACAGATGGTGGCTGGATTCCAAGAGCAAGAGGAAAGAGGGAGAGAGAAAGAGAGAGAACCAGGTAGAAGCCATATTGCCCTTCATGATAAGCCTCATCAGTCACACAGTGTCCTTTCATTGGTTGGGGGAGTTACAAAGGTCCACCTGCACTGAAGGGAAGGGAACATTGACCCTTCCTCTCGAAGCAAAAGGTTGTCTATGTCATATTGTGAGCATGTGGTATGGGACATATATTGGCGTGGCCATCTCTATGGAAAATATAATCTGCCACAGGGAGGTTAGCAGGAAATATGGAGAATTAAAAACACTGAGTAACACTTTTCAACATTGTTTTGTCACATTTGGTCTGCAACTGATGGTAATCATCAGTGCACTCGGCTGTGTCCAACAAGAAGGTGTGCATGCACTGACAGAGACTCCAGCTGTGTGCCGTTGGTGTGTAAAAGAGTCTCTTTCTTAGGAAGGGGTGGACCTTCCAGCTATTCATGTCCACAGAGGAGCTGGGTTTGCCCAGGCATTCCTTTCTCTCCTCTCTCCAGCCACACCTCTTATTTGCTGTTCTTTCTCTGTTTTTCCTCAGGGACTGAGTTTGTTTAGGCAGGATTTCCCCCATCCGATCCTCAATTCCTGCCCACTGCCCCATCTTTCCTTTCCACATCATAATTTAATGGTCCAGCCTTTTGCTGGGGAATTAATTGGGTTATCATGTCTTTAACTAAAAATAGCTTTATTTTTTGCCCATGAATTTTAACAGCTGCCTAACTGAGGTATCCAAATGGAATAATTAATAATGAGAAACTTAGGCTTTTAAAGCCTGACTGCAGGACTCCTTTGAGGATGAGACCAGGGCAGGGCAGGTAGAAGCAGCTCAATAGTTCTAATCATGCCATGCAGATGCCCATCTGTGCAGCGTGGGCCCGGGGCTGACCTTCTTTCAGGAAGTTTAATTAGCAGGGTCAGAAGAGCTGCCTTCCTTCTATGCTTGGGCAATGGGGTTAATTTAGCAGAACAGTGGAACCCAGCTACTCTCCTCTTTATTATTATTATATACTTTTAAATGAAATAACTTTTATTCTGGTTATAAAAGGAATGCATATCTAGTTTCAAAATTTTAAACATTTCTGGAATATATAGAGAAAAAAAGAATCATCTGAAATCTTACCACACAGATTTAACTCCTGCAACATTCTGACAAACGTCCTTTCCTATATATTTCTATATGCTTGGGTCCCTATAGCTATATCCATATGTAACTATATATACATATTATAAATACAGTTATGCATCCTATTTTTTTCATTCAATAACAGATGGTGGCTATTTTTTTTCTATGTCAATATAGATTCACATCATCATTTTTATTGACTGTACAATAGTCCTCTGAGACATACCATGATTTATTTAACTAATTCTATTGAATAACAATTATGGCCATTGTAAGTTTTTGATATTGTAACCAATGCTCTGAAGAATTTTCTTGTACATCCATTTTTATGTACTTGTCCAGATTTCTAGGATTCTTTCTTTATCAATATGAAGCCCTGAGTGAAGAAATCTGAATGAGCAGCCTTGTTCTAGAGAAGCCGTTTGACAAATATGCACAGAATGTGCATGACAAATGTGTCAGAATATTGAACTAGACAGCTTGGGATGCAAAGATAAAAAAAAAATTTTTTTCAAAAAAATGTTCAAGCCAAGAGGAAAGATAAATTCTTATACAAATAATTACTACAGTAAGATCAAATTCCTGCTACAACTATGAACAAAGCACCCCAGGAGTTAAAGAGACACAGTATCAGTTTGCTAGGCTTATTGTAACAGAATACCATAGACTGGGCACCTCACATAGCAGAAATTTGTTGCCTTACAGTTCTGGACACTGGAAGTCCACGATCAAGGTGTCAGCAGGGTTGGTTCTCTTCTGAGGGTCCTGAGGGAGGGATCTGTTCCAGGCCTCTTTCCTTGGCTTAGAGAGAGCCATCTTCTCCCTGTATCTTCACCTTATCTTCCCTCCTTACATATTTGTGTCCAAATTTCCTCATCTGATAAGGACAGCAGTCAAATTAGTGCCCTTTTTAACTGAATTACATCTTTTAAAGACCCTATCTCCAAATACAGTCACATTTTGAGTCATTGGGGGTTAAGATGCCCACATATGAATTTGGTGGAGAGGACACGATTCAGCCCATAACAGTAAAAGACTGGAGAAATTATTGTATAAAGGCCTAGACTCAGTCTAGGGTGCTGTGGTTGAGAAGACTGAGGAAGTGCAGAAGGTCTGGAGGCTGGGAATGGGGACAGGGAAAAGTGAAACATGTGTCTGTGCTGGGAGGTAGGGGCTGGCAAACAGCCCTGAGGAAGTGAGCTTTATTCTGCAGGAGGTCGGGGGTCATGGATAATGTTAAGCAGAGGAGTGGCATGGTCAGTTGTATCCGTCATTTAGATGCTGCTATTAAAATAACAAGTGTTGATAAGGATGTGGAACATTTTGAACTCTTACAGCTGGTGGGAATATAAAATGGAACAACTGTTTTGGAAAACAATTTGACAGTTCTTTTAAAAGCTAGCCATACATCTACCATATGATGCAGCATTCCTCTCCTAGATATTTACCTAAGCATGGATGTTAATATCAGCTTTATTCATAATTGCCCCAAACAGAAAACAATCCAGATATCTATCAACAGGTGAATGACTAAATAAATTGTGGTATATCCATTCAATATAATACCACTTAGTAATACGAAGGACAGAACTATTGATACCTAAAACAACATGGCTAAATCTTAGAATTATTATGTTGAATGAAAGAATCCAGGACCCCCACAAAAAAGTACCTATCATTTGATTACATTTATATGAGACTCTAGAAAAACTAATTTGGGGATGAGAGTTAGGAGCAGGTATGGAAGTAGGGGTGGGAGGCAGAAGTTGCAAAGAGGCACGAAGAAACTTTGGGGAGTGATGTAATTGTTCATTATCTTGATTGTGGTGGTTTCATGGGTGTTTACAGATGTCAAAACATCAAGTCGTAGACTTTAAGTACAGGCACCTTATTATTTGTCAAGTATATCTCAATAGTCAAGCAAACAAAAGGAAAACAAAAACAAAATAAGAAAGGAAGGATGTATGTGGGGTGGAGAAACAAACTGGCACAAAACCTTGAGGACGCGGCAGCAGTCTGGAGGCTCCTGCAGACAGGCAGGGAGTTCTGTGTCTGAGTGATGCTGCCTTGGTTTTGCTCTGCTTCCATTCTGCAACATGAGCTTTTAGGAAATGAACTCCTGTGGGTTGCAGAAAGGTACTTTGTCCTTATGTGATGGTGCAGGACACCAGCCTCTCTTCTGCTCACCCTCTGCTACATGCATGGAATAATTTTAGGTATTTGTAGTGGTGGTAAATAAGACAGACAAATGTCTGTCATGGTCAAGAAGCTAGACACACACCAAAAACAAAATAAATATGTCAGGTAGTGTTAATTGTTATGAAGGAAAAACAGGGTAAGGGACTGAGTGAGATGGTGCCTTGTCTGAGGGTTTCAGCCCTGAGGAAGTTCACTATGGATTCAGTTAGACCAAGAAATAACAACAGAACATTTTTGGGATAAAAGGGTTTATACCCAGCTTTAGTTAGTCTCATGGTGGTAGGTGAAACACTAGGATCACACCTGCATCCAGCAGTCTGCAGCTCCGTAACCAACCTCAGTCCGCCCAGAGCACTTTATATAGTGGCTCAGTCAATAATAGCTCATTGCTAATGGGTGTGGAAGCATTAGCCTAACACTAGGAAAGTTACATCAAGTAGCTTAGGGTCAGGTGAGGATCTTGGCCATAGGAACTTCCATTTTCCCCACAGATGTGCATTTAGTGTGGAACTATTTTAGTAGGTATTTAGAAAAGACTCCTTTGGAGAGATGACATCTGAGCACAGATATGCATGGAGTGGTGAAGGGAGGTTGGTTGAAACCAGAGACAAATGTCCTAGGCTGAGAGACTGGCAAGGGCAAGGGTCTGGAGGGGCAATGGTAGTGGCTTGTCAAGGAGCAGACCGGAAAGAGTCAAGGGAGCAATAGTGAGAGCTTAAGCAGGTTCCTAAATTGCCACCAACATACACCCAATCCAGCTTCCTGCTAATTCACACTGGGTATTTCCTTTTAAAACAACTTTCATGCCAGAATGTTGGAAGTGTTAGATATTGTTTTACTAATACTCAGTTGGCTGTAGCTTAGGTTCTCTTCCTTAGGCCCCTTCTGCTCTTTCCTTTTTGGCAGACATCTTGCCAATGGGTTTCAGCCCCAGGCAAGTTCACTACGATTCAATGAGACTGAGGAATGACAATGGAATGTTCTTGGGGTAAAAGGGTTTATTACCCAGCTTGTTCTCCCAGCAGCAGGTTAAGCAGTAGAATTACATCTGCACCCAACAGTCCACAGGTCTGTAATCCTCCTTCATCTCTGCCTCTGGGTCTCTCTGCCCCTGTACCCATCTTAGTCTCTGTCCTCCATGCTTTCACCACTCCAGTCTCTGCTCTCCTGCAGTCTTGCAGCCCTGCAGCCCTGCAGCTGTGCCATGGTGTCTCCCAGAGCCCTGGGTGGAGCTCCTTATACAGAGTCAATAACAACGTACTGCCCACATGAGTGTAGTGAGCAAGCTAGCCAGGGTCAGGTGAGAATCCTGGCCACAGGAACCTTCACTTTATCCACAGCAGGGTTGGGGTTGGTTATGAAATTTGTTTTAATGGGATTCAATCTACATCTCGTTAGGTTCTCAGGTGTGAAAAGTCTTCCAAAGATGTCTTTATTTATCATCTATCTTAATGCCCAGTGCTGGGGTTGATTCCCAAATTAAAACAAACCTGAGAATGAACAAGAAATGGATAATCACTAGTGGTCGAAAAATTAAGATAATTGCTACAACCCTATAAAATCTGCCTTTAAAAATGTAGTATTAAAAGGAAGCAACAAACATTCTTGGCCATCTATTATGAGGCATTTCCACCTGCCTTAATTAATTCTCTCAACAGCCCTATTATTAACACCATTTAGCAGCTATAGAAACCAAGGCTCAGAAGCACTAAATAACTTGTCCAAGGTCACACAGCTCGTAAATGTCAGACTCAGGATTTCAAGTCACGTCTGCTGCCTCCTGTTCAGAACTCCTGTCGCTGTACCAAGTCAGTCTTTAGTGTTATGCTTCAACATGCATAATGCCATGCTGTCATGCACAGAATAGAGAGACAGTCCTCTTAAGAAAGCAAACAACTTCCTTGAGAAAGAAGCCCCCAGGCTTTATCTCTTGATTGTCAGACCTACCTATCTGTCTGAGCATTCTGGAGGGGACTGCCCGGCTCAGCCACGCCTCCCTTCTGACAAGAATTCTCCAAAGATACTGGCAGCAGAAGGAGGCTGGGGAAAGTGGCTTGGTCATCCAGGTGTGATTGAACACTGTTCCAGTATTGAAGACCTGATAAAAATCTGGAGCCTCTGGGCACTCGATTTTTAAAGTAATCCTGTCAGTTCCCTAATAATAGTAATAAATTAACCAAACAGTAAATTCAGTGGTATTTTATGTCCTAAGGGTATTGCTTTCACACTTCAACTTGATAGCATGATTTATCAAGAGATAAATTACAGCTGGGAACGAATGGATTTACTGATGTCAGAGAGACGACAAGTATATTCCGAAGATGTTACCAGTGATGGGCACGTACCTGACAGGCATACTTGAGAATACCCAAACCAGAAGCTTCTCTTCAAAGACTGAATAACGTTACTCTTCATTTTAGATGTTGGTCATTGTGAGCACAAAAGGATTTTGTTGGTCTAATAACCCCTCCCCAAATCATTATGACCTGAAAGTATTAATTACTTTGCTCTTTGAAGATGGGATATGCAACCACCTCAACCCTTTTCTGAACCCCATCTGGAGAATAAGTAAATAAGTAAATGTGGGGTTATGCTACTGTAAATGAATGATGGGCTCCCCCAGGCTCCACTCCCAATGAGCTATTCCTGTGTGTCTGTGGCATTTTCATATGGGTGTGTGTGAAAGTTTGGCTGTTGGACTTGCTCACTGATCAAGACCTCCTCATCCTTGGATGGAAGGGAATGTGAGATGACTTCTAGCAGGTTGCTCAGAAGAGTAACCAGAAAGCAGAACTGAGAAAGAGCTTAGGTGGAGGATGGAGACAGCTTGAGCTCCCTGGAGATGTGTGAAAATGGCCCTCTGCATACTGAGGCAGACCTGGAACTGAGCGCTAAGAGTACCCTGTTCTGCAAACCCACAGATGCTCGTGGGGCTCTCCAGACTATGTACTTTCAAGAAAGGACATATTAGAAGAACTCATGGTGAGAAATGGTCTAATGAATGTGCTGCTCATAAAGTCTTTTTTTCTTGTTTTTTGAGTCTTTTATGAGAAGAATAATAATGGGCTTATTTTTGTGGGCAGGAGTGGTGAGGGGAGGTGGGGGTAGGGTAGGGTGTGTGTGTCAGCCCATAACAGTATCTTGATGGGAAAATAAGTGTGGGGCATCTACCTTATAAAAGAGGCAAGGGAACCATGTATTGAACCTTGGACATTTAAAACATGTTTTTAAAACAAAGTCCAAAGTCTGAATAGTGTTCAATTAACAAACAGACACATAATATTTTACCCAACAAACCAAAGCAAAATATATATATATATATATATATATATATATATATATATATATATACATACACATATTTAAGTCATTAGAAAAAGTAGATGTAGAAACAAGATTTAACTTCAGCAGCAAGCAAGCAAGCAAGCTTGCTCATTAATGAATAGTCCACTCAAGGAACAAATAGGATTTCAAATGTTCCCAGCTTTTGGGTGGCTTAAAGCTAGCCGTAACTAGACGACTATGTACACAGATTTAAAAAAAATGGTGCAATGCAGTTTCTTCTTACAGTCCTTTAAAGCTTCCCAATAGCCAGAAGCATCTGTCAAAATCCCAGGGAGGTGCTACAAAGAACTATTTTAAACCTCCAAATTCAGGGCACCTGATGAAGTAAAGGTGCATGTCGTTTTCCTCTTGGGTATAAATAAAGAGCTTTGCCAAATATAAATTGTGAAACTTTATAAACACACAACACTTTCACATCACATAATAGGTGGATCTCTCTAGACTTGGATACATTTTTTTATTATAAAAATATTTAAGTTGCTTCATGTACCTTTTTTTTTTCCTGGCCAAGTTCTGAGTCTGTTTTTATAGGGAATAAAAAAAAAAAGATCAAGTGTGAGGCAGTCTGGGGAGACATCTGGTTTTCAGGATAAATCTCTAAGACAGAATTTCACCATCTTGGACATTGACTTCCATATAAATGTTTCAGAAAAATCCCTAAGGGCCAGAGAAATATCTTTAATATGCATTCTTCATAGTGTCTTAGAGAGAATATGCCCACAGGCTAACGTGAGAGGCAGAGCAGAACTGGGCAGAGGTTTGTATCATTCTATCTCAGAGTCAGTCTTGGATGTGGAAGTGCATTTAGATAGTTGTCCAAAGCAACTGTTGATCTAGGTGCTCTTACAGCCTCCCACACTTCTAGAGGACAACCTGTGGGGGTGCTATTTTGGGGAGGCAGGGTAACCTAAGTCAATTGAATTCAAATTCGGGTGGACAGAAAATCCAGATTTGGCCATCGTTCAGCCTGGTGTCCCATCCCTTTCTCAGGTGGGCAAGGGAGGGGATTCTTCATTTCTTCTGTTATCACCCTTAATTTGAGACCCAATGTAGCCCAAAGTGGGTAAGAAAAGGGAGAACTGCCAATAATATTTATTTTGTCCTACCCAGAAATGTACCACCCCAGCTTTTCATCTTTTTTGTACTAACTGACACATTGGTTTTTTGTTTTGTTTTGTTTTAGAACAGTGGTATCAATTCTGTCTTTGGTTTGTTGAAGCAAAAGTTGCTGTGAGTCACACACCTGATCTGCTTTTTAAGAATACTTAAATATATTACACTTTAGAAAATTATACTGCAAGAATACACAGGAAGAAATAGAATTTTCAAGTTAAGTCTAACATTTTATTCACAAGCTACAAACGGAACATTACGGTGAAAGCTCTAAGCTCTATCCTGGTAAAGAAAATCACCAGAATTCTAGAAGCTCCCTCACAAGTCCTTCCAATTTCTATCCAGATGAGGCTGACCACTATTTTGACAGCTCAATTTTTTAAAACAAGAATTACTTTAAATAAATGGAATCATATAGTAGGTACTCTATCATCTGGCTTCTCTGATGCGACACTGTGGTCATGAGAGCCAGTGCAGCTGGGGGTCGCCGTAGTTCACTCATTTTTGTTACTCTGGTATTTCATTGGGCAATGTGCCACAGTTCATTATCCTTTCTACTGTGGAGGAACATTTGGGCTGTTTACAGTTTTTGCCTATTATGAATAAGGTTGTTATGAGCATTCTTGTACATATCTTTTGGTGAACATAATGTACCATCTCTGGGGTTATATACTTAGAGTGGAATTGATGGGCCAAAGAGTGTGCATATGTTCATTATTAGTAAATTCTAAACAGTTTTCTGATCTGATAATGACAATTAACACTCTAGTTTGAGAAAACGCTGCTCTTCATTCTCCTCACTGCTTCATATTGCATCTTTTACGTTTTGGCCATTCTGGAAGCTGTGTGAATGGCACCATTTCTGAGACTATACATTGTAAAACATAATAATTAAGTTAAAATATAATAAAATATATTTTCAGGTTTTAAAGATTAAGTAACATCCCAAGAGACACATATCTGTGGATGACCTCACTGGGGAATACTGTTGACAGATCAGTTGTGAACAACGTTTTGAGGACAGCTGCTCTTAATTATTCCATAAAAGATGTGCCGAGTTGCTTTAGTGTGGGAGCTTAGAATTTAAATAAAAATAAAAAATTTTTCACTCTATTGTGTGTTTCATGGGCATTTTGAAGAACTGTGATCAATACCTGATTGCAGGCAATCTGACCACTGGTTAATCTACCTCAGCACAAAAAATAGTGCTGCTTAAGGGAGTCTGTTCATATGCTAAATACTCTGAAGGGTTTTTCCCTGAGGTGATCTAGATTCTTCTGTCATTTATTAATTCACCTTTCAATATTTCTACTAACTTAAAGTTTTGAAAGAAGTCTACATGTGTTTCTTATTGCATTAAGCTGTTAAAATTTGTTCACAAAATGACTAGTTCTGAACTGACCATGTAGCAATATTTGATCCCAACTATTAGTTAGAAATGCATTTGGTGGAAATAACAAATGAATTGACCAAGAGTAGGTAAAACAAAGAGTTCATTTTCCTCACATAATAAGAAAGCGATTTGCTGGTTTTAATCCTTGTTACCAGCAGTTACTGTTCCAGCTCCTCAGCAGCATCTTTGGCATCCAGCTTTCAGTCATTCTGTTCCATCATCCTTAATGCACCAACTGTTACGCTCATACTTGCTGCCTCATTGTGGCAAGATGGCTGCTATACCTCCCTCATCACATCTGCATTTAAGGAGTCAAAGAGGGAAAAAATATAAGTTAAAAGAGAGGATGATTCTAGCCATATCTTTCCCATCTATCTGGAAAAGTAAAGCTCCTCAGAAGACTTCTGCTTACACCCCTGTATTGGTTATCTGCTGCTAGGAAACAAATAATCCCCAAGTCAGCGGTGAAATAGCAGCAGCAGCAGTGCTTTAGGGGGCAAATCAGATGAAAAGATAACAAATAATTATTATTTTACAGTTTCTATGGGTCACAAATGCCACAGAGACTTAGCTAGGGGGGCCTGGCTCAGGGGTCTCTCATCAAGCCCAGGTAGGGTGCTGGTGGGGGCGGAACTCACATGAAGGCTGACTGGGGCTGGAGGAGCCACTGCAGAGCGGGCAGCCGGCGGGGAGCCTCTGTTCCTCACCACATGGGCCCCTTGGTGTGCGGCTTCCGCCCAGAGCAAGTGATCCCAGAGACAGCCAGGCACAGACCACACTTTATGAACTAGCCTTGCAAGTCTAATACTGTCACTTCCACCTTTTAAAGAGAGGAGTAATGAAGAATTTGTGGACATGTATTTAACCCACTATTGCTCTCTGACCCATACTGATCCATTTGTTCAGCCTGATCACAGTGGAATCTGGGAAACAAGCTTATCACCACAGGTTAGACCCATTCTTCCTTTGAAAAAAAGCAGGGTCTGTAAAGCAGGAGGAAAGGGGAAAGGAACACTGGGAAGGCAACTAGGTCGTGACTTTGTATGTAATGGAATTTTGGGGAACGTGATTAAATAATTCTAGAGTTTATCTGAAGGAATGAGCAGTTTAGATACAAACATTTTATAAGTAAGGCTTTTTAAGGATGAGAAGAGGAATGACCGGACCTATTGGATTTCAAAATACAAGATGGACCAATATAAAGGCAACAAATAGAGAGCAACATGTAATTCATAAACAGACGCTAATTTATAGGAAATTAATACTGAAAGGGATGAATTATTTCATAAATGGAATTAGGAAATATGTGTTTGAGAAAGAGTCATTTACATTCTTGCTATACAACAAAGTAAATTCTAGATGAATTAGAAAGTGAAACATGAAAGATGCAGCCACTTTAAGAGAGCAGAACAAAATTTAGGTAAATATTTACCTTATCGCAGCTGGGGAATAACTAAGTATATAAGCAATGGACTAAATAACACAGGAAAAGATTGATTTTAATATTTAAAATTACTAACTCCGTGTCAAAAACATCATAAAATTTAAATGCAAAAAAGGAAATTATGTATTATTTATATGCTGATGGGATATATTTGTTAATAAGAAAAATACCTCAGCTTTGCTTGAGGTCTATGGCCCCTTTCTATGGAGCAAATATATCAGATTAAAAATGAAACAGTGGAAAATATTAATATATAATGAGTTAATATAACTGAAAATAAAACCTCTGTATTCTCAATAGAACAGTCGAAAACATAAACCTACATATCACAGAACAGAGCAAATGGATAAAAATTGGAATAAATGGTCAACCTCATTAGTAATCATAATGATGCAAATTGAAACATAAATAAAATGTAATGTTTTACCCATCATATAGACATAGGCTGTTTAGTGTAGATCCTCAAGGCTGGCCAGGATGTGGTGAAAAAGCATTGTCAAACACTGCTAGTCTCTGCAAAGCCGTTTGACAGTCTTTGTCAGGCCTTTGACATGTTTGTCCTTTTTCATCTGATAATTTTACTTTTAAGAATCCAGTCAAAGAAAATAGCAGAAATGAATTAAAAAAATGTATGTGTGAAGGGGTATGTCTCAATATCATTTACGGTAGAAACAAAAAAGAAATGATTATATAGATGTGCCACAACATAGCTAAAGAAGTCATGGAATGCTCATACAGTAGAATATTTGGTGTTGTTAAACATATTTTAATGAATTTCAATGACTTAGAAAAATGCTCATGATACAGTCTTAATTATAAAAGCAACACACGGTAAATACAGTGTATGTATAGGACGTGATTTAAGTAATACATTTTTTGTAAGAATAAAAACTTACCTAAGTTGGGAAAACTAGAACAAAATATTTGCAGTATTTTCTGAGAACCATTTTTGGGGGTTGTAGGGTCATGAAAAACTTGTGTCTTACTTAAAATTACAAACTTCTTAAGTTTTCTGCAGTGTGTTGCTTTTGAGATCAGAAAAAGTACTTAATAACTCTAAATGGATTAACTGTTTTAATCTTATCATCTAATCTATCTTGTTTTGGGGGAGTCATAGTGTGTGTGTGTGTGTGTGTGTGTATGATAAAAGCAGAGAGAGAAAGAAGGAGGGCGGGAGAAAGGAAAGAAAGGAAGAAGAGAGAATTTGTTTACTATAATTCTAGGGAATTTATGCATAAAAAATACTGAAACTCATTTTGTCAGGAAGTGGTAGATTAAACCCTAGAATAGTGCATTAACTCTTTCAGGTCACTAAGGGACCAATAGTGCATTATGCTAAGGGGTACTAAATTGTATCCTACTAGCCTGGAGGAGACCAGGCATGTCCCGAAGCTTTAACTCATATCACCACTGGGAAGTGATTCAAATCTGGGAAGAAGCTGGTTCATTGAATATTAATGGTATGGGTGAACAAATGAAGGGAAGGCAAAGAAGAGAGCTAACAAGCTAACATTTATTGATTATTTCTATGTGCCAGGGGCTTCTCATTCATTTAATTCATTTAATTCTCATGGCAACCACGTGAGACCCATATTATTATTATTATTACCATTTTACAGGGAAGGAAACTAATGTAGACCATGGACACGTAAACACTTTCTGCCCTTCCTACGGCAAGATGCCAGCACTGAGCTGAGATAGTCACTCATCTGCTCTGGTCATGAATATGAGACCCGACCTGGCTCCCCAGCCTTCTTTCAGACTGACGGATTCATGCTTTTTAGACTGTGGCTTTTCTTGTATCACAGACAAGTAGTATCCTAGGGTAGAGGTCCAGAGAACTGGAATGCTCTTTGGGGTGCTAGTCATTTACACTAAAATAAGGCTGCATTTCGCATCACTTTCTGAGGACTATTTTTTTTTTTTTGTATCATTAATCTACAATTACATGAGTAACATTATGTTTACTGGACTCCCTCCATCATCAACTGAGGACTATTTTTAATGGATAAAAAAAGGTGAAATGAAGCACAAGGGAGCAAAAGATCGGTGGGTGCCTACAGAACACAAAAAGGCGTGCCTGACTTAGAGGAAGGTGCCCTGGGTCACTTACCTATGAAGCGCTGGCGTCAGAGGGGGTGCTCACAAGCTATTTCTCCTTTAACCTCTGAAAGGCAAAAATAAGGCATTTGTAAGATAGTAGTTTGGGCTGCTGGGCATAGGCATGGGCTGTTTTGTGATTTAGAACAAAGGAAACACAAAATATTTGCAGTATTTTCTGAGAACCATTTCTGGCAGTTCAATAATTTCTTAAAGGGATCCTGGGCTAGGGGAAGAGTTGGTTGCTCTTGAGTATTTTATATTTCTATTTACAAGACTTTTTCCATCTGAGGGGGTGGGTACTTTCCTGCACAGGTGGTGAGGTAGTTTTACATTTTAGACAATTTAAAGTTTTGAGCACAAAAGTTCCACATCCCTATAATTTCATCTTAAAAAGAGAGACTTCAAGAAATAAGATGAAAGTTCTAAAAGAAACCTTTTCATTCTTTCCTGCTTCTTAGTTTGGACACATTTATATTTAGGCTTTCAAAGAATGAAGGGGGCAAAATGTTTCTTTCTAGAAAGAAAGTCCAAACTAGTGACATCTTTAAATAGATTTACTCCCAAATTATACACTGTAGTCTATAAGCAGCATTCTAAAAAATCACCCACATGGCCTTTTGTATTGGGATCCATTGTGTGATACTGAAACTCCTGTAGGAGGGCGAAAATAATGATTAAGCTTAAGTAAAGTGCAAAGATATTTTCTCAGCTGGAAGCTGTTAATACTTCAGCTGATAGAGACTTGGAGAATAACTCCTGTGTTGTGTGTTTAAAAAATAAACATACAAGCACTGGCGTAATTCACAGGATGAGGAATCACAGGAGGGAGATAATAGCCAAGCAGATCTAAGACTGATTGTTTTTCTGCTTAGGGATGTTGCTCTTTCGCCCTAAGTCTTGGACTGTCAGCTCTTCTTGTCATCTCCGGTCCTCTGGGCCTTGCCTTCTTTGAGTAAATACTACATTGCCAAGTCAGCCAATGGCTCTACATGTTCACAGAAGACACATAATTATTGGAAACATAAGCAGACAGTTTAGAATTCTAAACCTCCTCCACACTTCAAAAAATTAAACCTAACTTTTTTCTTATTGTGAAAAGCAATACATGTTCATGATAGAAAACTTAGAAACAGAGAAACAAAAAGAGTCTATATAATACTCTTACTAATGAGAGAGAATCTTCAGTTGGTGGCAGAGCGTATCTATTTTTCTATCTCTTTTTTCAATCTAATAGAAGTATATTTCACAAAAATTTTTTCTCATATGGTGCACACAGTTTTTTGACCTTCTTGGGTCGACTCCCCTACTTGTTTTCCATGAATAATAACTAAGTCTACACTTTGGAATCAGAATCTTTCCGAACAACAGAATTCCTAGCCTGCTACTTATCATCTGGGTGACCCATTTCAGTTTCCTCCTCTGCAAATTGATATAATGTTATCCTGTTTGCAGGGTGATATGAGGACTGTGTGTGCAAAGTGCATGGCACATAGTAGATGTTCAATTGCAGCGATAACAATTTTCTTTCTTTTTCCCTTTTTGTACCTCTGTCATATTAGTGCCTTGCTCTGGCTTTTGCTGGGCTCAGCTACCCCAGTGTCCCTTCCATACTCATTCTGTTTACAACCATCCCCAAAACTTTAAGTTTTTGGTGTCCTATTCTTCAAGCCTTTGCCCCACCAAGGCTGGAAGGCGATGCTTCTCACCCAGAGTTATTTGTGTTACCAATGGGGTCCATTCAGTCTTAAGACAGGACATTGGCTTTCACAGCCACTAATGAAAATTCACTCCCTCACATTTCTTATGTGACACAGTAAGAATGATGTACTTTTCCTGATGGTTCTACCTGCCAAAATGGACACTTATAACCTTTAGATAGCCTCTGAGTAAATAACCTTGGCCATTCAATGTTCATCCTAATTTTCTGCTTGCTCTGTCTACTGACAAATGCTACACATGCAACAATATCCGTTCTTCTACCACTTCTCATTCCTCTGGCCATTCCCAAATATCCTCTACACATTCCTATCTACCAGCCAGACTGAGTGGCATGTCACAAGCTCTTCTGATCTCTGTGTATAAACTTCAATCTGTTCTGCTATTTTGATCCTTTATTATTATATATTATTATATATTATTATAACTACTTATAAATCTGTTAAAAGCTCAATTGTACAGATCCTTGAGATGCTCCCCATCATACTATTAAAGTTACATATATTGGCTGAAGATATCTATATCTTAAAATTTTTCTTTGACAGATAAAGAAGTGAGGTTCCCCCTCATTTCTTAATGATTAAGAGGAAGCAGTGGTGAATATGTTAAGATTTGAGTGCTGACTATACTCTCTATTTTACAATGTATAAGGAACTGGAGATGTTCTGGACAATCTGGCAGTAGGATGTTTTGATGCTCATTTCACTATATACAGCTGTCTATTTAACTAGAGAGTTGAGCCAAGAATAATCAAGGTCTCCCTGATCTGACAAAGGACCTAAGCACTAAGAGAGGGAGGTCTCTGCCTCCCTCTGAAGAGGGGAGTGTGGGCAGGGGCAGGAGCTGCTAGAAGTCTGAGGCTCCCCTGGGACACACTTCCCTTGCTGCAGGCCAGACTCTTAGGGATTTCTCTGTGACAAGGAAGTTGGAGGTTTCTGCTTAGAAACTTTTTAGCTGGCTCCATTTAGTTGGCCAGTATGAATGGGCCTGAGAAGATTTTTAAAAATACTTTTATTATGGAAATTTTCAAACATATGCAAGACTAAAGAGAATAGTATAATGAACCCATGAATCACCACACAACTTCAGCAGTTTTCAACGTTTTGACGAGGTTGTTTAATCTTTTGCCCTACTACTTACTTCCCCTGCCTCCCTTGTAACTACAGTATTCTAAAACAAATCGCAGAGAAGATTTGTCTAAACACTTTAGTAGATATCTCTAAAAGATAAGGATGTAAAAAAACAACGTAATCACAGTACCATTCATACCTAGCAAAATCAGTAGTATTTCCTTAATATCATCTAATATCTATTTCATGTTCAAATTTTCCTGATTGTCTGAAAAAAAAATCCATTGGTTTGTTCAAATCAGAATCTAATCAAGGCTCACACATTGCATCTGATTGTTAGTTCTCATAAAACTCCTTAATTATAACTGTTCTTCCTTCCCTATACCCTATTTTCATGCCATTTGAATTTTGAAGAAACTGCATCATTTTTCCTTTGAAACCAGGGTAGAATATGGATGAGTTGTTTCTTCAGGCCTTAGGATTTTGGGGGGTAACTTAGAGGCCATGTGGAAAAATATCACAGTGTGTCTGTAGACATGCTAATGTCATCCATCATGGTGACACCCAGATGACTGAGTGATTGATTGATGGGGCGAAAGGGAACAGTTTCAGCCACAAAATATGGAAGGTTCAGAGCCACTGCTCCAAGGGACCTTCTTATGCAGGGAGACTTAAATGACAGTCTAGCAGAACAGCTGCCTTGCCACAGGCCTCATTGATCATTTTTCTGTTCTTTTAAGAACATTAATTAAGATCATATTTCTGTTCTTCTTTTACCCTGACCTGGAGGGCATGGGATCTGCGAGCCTGGACTTCACCCTTTCCTCTGTACAGACTGTATTCTACCCCAGCCACTGTGGTCGGCTGGGTTTTGTTTTTAACACACTGCTTTTCCCACCAGTCCATCAGTAGACTCTTGTAGCCATTCCAGTAGCCCACTGAAAGTGGTTACTCACATAGCTACTATGTGCTCTGCAGAAAAAGACAGAAAAACGGAATATAGTATGCCATTTGAAAGGTCTTCCCTTTCAATCTCAAGTTTAAACAGTTGAACTCTCTTTGGTTTTAACATCTACTTACTTGAATCCTTGGGATTTGAAGCCACATGATACTGCCAGGAACTGGGGAAAGGAAAGGAATCCTTTCTTGACCTCTAGACTCAGCCATTCTGCCATCCTTGGGGCTCTTCATAGGTAGGAGTGTGGTGACAGAACAGGAGAGCTCTAGATTCCTCCATAGCCTGAAATGTGCTCTGTCTCCACCTCCACTGAATCCAGCTTCAGGTTCAGTTAAGATGACAACTCCTTCGTGAGGCCTTTCCTGGGCTCCCCAGCCAGGTGCGTGTTCGTTGTCTCCGAACTTTGAAAGTGCTGACATTCAGTAGAACTGCTGGGACCAGAACTGGTACAGAGAACAGAGCTCTCATAGGTTCTCTTCCCTCTAATCCCCTCTACAGACTGTGGCCAGGGATCTGACCAAAGAAAAAGGGACACATGTCCAAACAGCCGACAGAGAAGCAACAGCCAGTCTAGAACAGCAGGATGTAAGGATAAGCACCTGGCCATGTCCTTCCTTACCTGTGCCTTGCTAGTGAGTCGAAACCAGTTCAGTAATTTTTTTTTTTAATTTCACTGTTTGCCATGTGCCAAGGATCATGCTAGGTACAGAGGGTACACAGAATAATAATAATAGCTAATATTTATATAGTGCTTAT
Source organism: Manis javanica (assembly GCF_040802235.1). Taxonomy (NCBI): domain Eukaryota; kingdom Metazoa; phylum Chordata; class Mammalia; order Pholidota; family Manidae; genus Manis; species Manis javanica. The sequence goes on along the minus strand of NC_133164.1, from coordinate 50,337,377 downwards.
GTTATTTCAGGCCCTATTGCAAGCATTTGACAGTTATTATTTCCTTAATCCTCAGAACAATGGTATGAGGTTGTTACTATCTCATTTTTATTTTCAGAGAAACAGAAGCATTGTGAGGTCAAGCAAGCCATCAGGCTTACCCCAGCTTTGTAAGTGACAGAGCTGGGATATGAACCAGGGCAGTGTGGATCAAAGGGAAGTAAGACACAGGTGTTTCAGCCTTCACATGTTTACAGTCTGAGGGTTCTAACAAAAGGGGAAGATGATTTTCTTTCAGTGTTAGGATTGCAAACACATTCCACAGAACTGGATGTAACCAACAATAGGGTGCAGAGTACCTTCTGGGTTAGGACACTCTTGGGCGGGGCCACAAGCGAGGCCAGTGTTGAGAGTGGCTGACCCACATGTACTGGGAGAGAATCAATGCAAACAAGGGCTGAGCAGAGCTCCCGGTTCAAAGGGAAAGCCTCCTGCCGAGGTTGCTGGGCCCCGCCCTTCAGAAGCGGCGGGGAGCATTACCTGTATAGGGAAGGGGGTCTTTCCCTGAGAAGTTCACCTTTTTGTTCTGGTTCATTATACCACCAAGGAATCTAATTGCACAGCCATTTCGTGGTGTGGATTACTGCCTTTTAAGAGCTGTTCTGAGGAGACCTCAATGTATAAACAATCTTTTGGATATTTCCTTGGAATTTCCTTCCAAAGCAACCGATCATACAGCAGCAGTGAAACTCTGTTGAACTGGCGTGGCTTGGAGGCGTAGCCACATGTTAGGATGGCACAGCAATCTCCACGAGTGTTTCCCTGGGGGCTGGGGATGTTCAGAGTAACCCTCCATCTTAAACACTGTGTTTTTTAGCCAAATGGGTTTTCTGAGAAAGAAGAGGTTTTAAGGGCTTCTCTGGAGATAAATGAGCATATAATCATCTGCTCTAGGGGGAGATGGTTCCAAATCTCTGGCATAAGTCTGGGCGTTTGTTGCCTTAGAAACAACTAATGTTGTGTAACTCTCTTCCCTGGACAACCATTCAGGGTCTCTATAATCTGCTCGCTGCTATCCACAGTTTTTAAACCTTTAACCCCAGGTGAGAAATCTCAATCTCTTTTCCTAGTGAGGATAACAAAAAACCTTCGTCACTTCCCCAGACATTAAACATTCTGTAGGGACCAACCCTCTTCTTCCTGATTGGGATTCTGCTAAGAGGGTGGAGAGAAGATCCACCATGGCAGGACCACTGGGTCTGGCTGTCCTGGGGTCCATCTGATGACATCTGTCCTGGTTTGCTCAGGACTGAGAAGTTTCCAGGAATGCAGGATTTTCAGCACTAAAGCCAGAATGGTTGTTGTCCATAGTAGAGGCAGGGGCAGTTCTCCAAGGGGGGACACCTGGCTCCATGGGCTCTGGGCGGCTCCCCGTTCCTCCCCTAGCATCACGATGGAGGGCATTTCAGAGCTCGCTCCCTACTGAACTGCCCAGTGATTGCTCTTTCAAAGATTCACCCATAGTAGTCACATTAGAGAAACTGCTGGAAATGTTACACACAATCAGATTCAGTTCAGCTCATTCTATTTTACTCAAGTTATCAAGCCTATGCAGAGTTTCTATATATATACGTGACACTGTACTAGAGGTAGGGGATGCAAAGATGAAGAAGCCATAGTTCTGCTCCCTGGGGGCTCTTAGTCTAATAAGAGAGACGAAGGTGTAAGCAAAGAAGCACCTTATAGTGTGATGGGTTTTGTAATTGAAGTGGCAGACAGGGTATAGGGGAGGGACCCATTTAGAGTAGACAACTACACGAGGAGGTCAAGAAAGGCTTCACAGAGGAGGTAATACTCCAGTGGAGAGTTGGAGATGAGAAGGCATTTGCCAGCTGGAGAGCAGGGTAGGGCAGGGGCAAGAACGTAGAGCAAAGACACAGAGACAAGAAAAGATCTTTTGAGTAGGAATTTCACTGTATATTTAGGGAACAGCAGGTATAGCTGGCATGCAGTGTTTGAGAGAGAAGAAATAGTAGGAGAGGAAGCTGGAGGCAAGGAGCAAAAAATAGACCACAAATAACATTGTAAGTAATAATAGTAATCACTGTTGGCTACCTGCCAACTCCTATTCCCCATTGTACTGGTTTTGTTAAGGCCATGCATCCTCTCCCCTCATAGCTATGGGCTTCTTTGAGTTAATGGAAGTAGTCTCACTTAGTATCAAAGTAGATCAGTGGCTCTTTTTTTGAACTAAGACAAGTCAGGCCAAAGAGATGTGAAGAGGTTTGTGTCCATTGAGAGCCCTGAAGGAGAGAAGCCCTATTCTCCTGCTGGAAGATTGTGTTTCCAAATGGAGCAACAATCTTGCAACCATGAGGCTAGCTGCTTGAAGACAAACTGACTTGCTGAGGATGTTAAACAAAAAATATTGGAAATGTCTGGGGCTTTAGAGTTAGTTGCTCTTAAGGCATTTTGTTATATGAGATAAGAACTTTTCCTCATTGTTCTAGCCATTTTGGATTGTGATTTCTGTAAATGGTGGCTGAAAGCATTTAATGATATGGTGAAACATGTTAAAAAGTTGAGGCTTTGAGTGACAGCAGAAATGGAATGATGGCATGGGTTTTGTTTTAGGACTCTGGCTTCTATTATTTTTTAATTAAGGTATCATTGATATACAATTTTATAAGGTTTCACATGAGCAAGATTGTGGTTTCAACATTCACCCATATCATCAAGTACCGGTCCCCACCCCGCTGCACCCCATTGCAGTCACTGTCCATCAGCGTAGTAAGATGCTATAGAGTCATTATTTGTCTTCTCCATGCCATACTGCCTTCCCATGACCTTCCTATATTGTGAGTGCTAATCATAATGCCCCTTAATCCCCTTCTCCCTCCCTTCCCACCCAACCTGCCCACCCTAGTCCCTTTGGTAACCACTAGTCCCTTCTTGGAGTTGGTGAGTCTGCTGCTGTTTTTTCCTTCAGTTTTGCTTCATTGTTATACGCCACAGATGAGGGAAATCATTTGGTACTTGCACTGACTTCTGTTTTTCAGTAGCCATATTTCCTGCATTTAAATAGGTACAGGAACTCATTCATTTATTCATTCAACTAGCCTTTTTCTTAAAGTTATACCAAGCATCATTCTAGAGGCAGTAGATGCATTGTTAAATAAGATACTCTTGTTATATACTTTTAGGGGATTTACAATCTCTTGGTGGAGACAGGCAAGTAAGTCACCTTCATAATACACTGTGACAAGTACTTAGGTAAAGTTACACCCAAGGGACGGCAGTCCTGCTGTAGGGCTCTTAAATCTGTCTTATTGTAGAGTGCTTATCAAGGAGGTGCTGCTTGAATTGAATCAACTGAGACCCCTGAAGCAGTAACTAGCCATCCAAAGAACTTCACCTGGGTTGGGCATATCCACATCTTTGCCCCTCTGTTCCTGCTTTGGGCCCTCTGACTTCAACTCACTTCTGGATGCCAGAGACCCATTCTTATGTTCGCTGCATCTCAGATCCACTAGGCTTCGTTTCTAGCTTCCATCTCTTGAATTGGCCAGTTCATCTATTCTGACCGGCCTTTTTGTTCGTTTTATGGTTGCAGCCTCCAGACTACTTCTCTGGGCATATGTTCATATAGTTTTGACTCCACAGAGTTTTGAATTTTGCCTGCTGTTCTGGGTGTATTTTTGCTCAGGAGGTACCTGGTCCATTTCTTGCCTGTTGTACCTCTTCCCACCCTTGCCCCTCAAATGGTCTCCACATGCAGCCCACAGTATTAGCTGCTGGGATATATGTACCAATAATGACTGAGGGCCTCACCATGTAATCATTTTGAGACTGACATAGAAAGTCAGATTTGTTTAGAAAACTTGAGAGTAGGTCAAAACAGGTAGGAAATGATTTCCATGTTCTTTCTTGGCCTCATTTTTTGAGGGGTGGGCCTCAAGAGTTTTCAAACACACAGGAAGCTCTGTACTCACAGCAGTATAACTTCCCATTGCCACATTTATTTTCATTATGAATGATGCTATTTAGTGTGGAAAGAGTATTAACAACCCCTTTGACATTAGGCAAATGGCCTTTCTCTACAGGATGAAAGCGAAAGAATGTACTCTGGCTCACGCAACCTTCTGAGAATAGATTAAGTGCATCAGCTCCAGAGGGGAAAGGAATTTGGAAAGGCAGAATGGTTTTTCTAATGGTTCTCTGTAGGTTTAACACAGCTTAATGTTTACCCTCTAAGGTCACTGAGCTTGAAGATCAGTAGGTAGAAAGGGTTTAAGTAAACAGCAGAAATAAAAAGTGGCATGTACTCCTTTTTAAAAATAAAGATGGCACCTATTAAGCTTCTCTCAAAAATTATATGTATTTTCAGAAAGAATAGTAACTCCATTGAACTTATAAAAACAATATAGCTCATTATAAGGGAATCAAGCAACAAAGAAAGATACCAAGAAGAAAGGAAAAAAATATCACTCCAATTCACACCACACAGAAATAACCATTGTTAACACCTGCGAACATCAGCCTAGGCAACTCCTTGGGATGAGATCACACTATTCAGAACACGTGGTTTAAGGTCTTCGAGTATTCTCATTTCCTGGTTTCATTAAAGACAAGAAAGGTTTATTTTCTCCAACATCTTTATTATTATTTGTGGTTCTTCATGGCTTTTGCATAGAGAGTGGTATAAAATGACCCTTATTGTGCTGTCTTTGACCAGAGTATACATTTCTTCTGACTAGAAAAAATTCAAATAATTAAAAAATATCTGAAGTGTGAAATGACAATGTATGGATTCAGAGCCCCAAGTAACTGATCTCCATGGCTTATACTAATCAATTCATCCTCAGGACTCCCATTTTGGGGAGCCATTTATTCATCATCAAGTATTATAGAGTATTTCATAATTGTGAGGAACCATGCAAATCCTAGAAATGTGACACACTTTTTTACTTCTAAGACATATAATGTAGTGATAAAGAGAAGTCATTCATTCATTCATTTTACTTATCTATGGAGCACCTGGTATCTGGCACTGTGTCAGATATGCCCAAGAGATAAAGATAATAAAGATGTAGTCTCTGTCCCTAAGGAGTTCACAGTCCAGTGGGGAAAATAAATATGTGGACAAATACTAATTGTATTGTAAGACATGATACATGATATGTATGTAAACAGCAAGAGACAGCATCTGTCCAGTAGTTTATGAGAAATACAACTTGTCTTTGAGCATGACTTAGGAAGAAAAGAGTGATCCTGTCTTGGGGTCTTCAGGGAGAAGTATTTGAGCTGGGTGTTAATGGATTTGCAGCCTTTTAATTGGCACAGACGAGTGCAAACAGCATTCCCAGAGGAGGCAAGGCCACAAGCGAGCCCAAGCACAGAGATGGGAAAGAGAGGAGAGGGACAGTGGCATAGGGCAGAGGGCGGGAGTGTGGGTTCAGTTTTGGTAGCTGGGACAGCTGTGTCTGGGGCTATTTGGGTTTATCCTTTGCACAATGGGAAGCGACTGAAGGTTGCAAGGAGAGTGGTAGGACCACAGTGAGGTTTCAGCAGATGGATGCTATCCCCAAGCAAGATGGATGAAAAGAAGAGAAACACAAAGGAACTAAAACTTATGTAACCCCTGGTGTATACCAAGCTCTGTGAAGTTACTGCACTTAAATTCTGAGGACTACATCCACAAGGAGGTACAATTATTTCCACTTTAAGGCTATGGAAACTGAGGCTCAAAAGGTTTATGAAATCTAACATGTGAAGGAGTCTGTATTCGTTTTCCTGACTGGCCTGACTTCCAAGGAACATGTTTTGACCTTTTCCCGCCATGCCCTGAGGAGGAATCGCATCAGGAGAGCTCAGAAAAATTATGCTTATACTGAAGGTGTCAAGGTACTAAAGTTATAAAAATGTTGTTTGTTCAGGGTACAATCTCCACCCAACTGTCTGAGCTTGGAGAGTTTGATAGACGTGGAGGAGGGTTAAAGCATCCTGGAGTCCTAAGTTGGTCTAGCAGACCCTGAGCCAGAGCAGTCGGGACGGAGACTCTCACAACGGATATTTCATTGCTCAACTTTTATGTTTTATTTCTTCCTACCCAAATAGAGTCTGTCAAGCTCTCAAGGGAAGGAAGAAAAGGAGAGCAAGTCATGGTGGGGGTAGTGAGGATTCTCCTGCTCTGACCCTTCAGCCACCCGCTTGGTGCACACTCCACGTTGTGCAAGAACAGAAGGCAGCGTCCTGTGCTTCCGCCCTGCCTGCAGGTGTGTGTGCGGGGTGTGGACACATGCCCTCACCTTAGTATTGGAGCTGTCAGGATTGACCAAAACATTTCTTATCTTACTTCCCTGGATTTTTGTCTCTCTAGTGCCAGGCAAGCTTTTCTAACCTTCTTTTTAAAGTGGAAAAATAGTCTGGATATGTGAATATTCACTTAAATAACTTGGAAATACTTAGAAGTTAGTTTCGGAGGAAACACAGAGGAGAGACAGAGTGTTACCAAGTAGCTCAAAGGCATTGTGAGTGGATTTTGAAAGGAGAACTTTGATTTGATTTCTTATAAATTTCATATACCTTGAAAAGGAGAGAAGGCAAAGCCCTAGAGGGCATTCAGGCTGGTAATTTCCAGCACTGGTCCAGGATTTCCCCAGTTTCTCCTAGACACAATTCTCATTTCAACCCTTAAGAGGTCCCTGGTCTACCAGAAAGTGTCCTGGGGCAGCAGTGTTCTCAGAAGGCTTTCCCTGTTCCTCTGCTTCATTTTTGTGCAAAAGAAAAAGCCACAGCCACAAGGTGCATGATGGATAGGTGGGGTCCAAGGCTTCCACTTTCTAGTTTTTCCTTCATTGTACCTGGGTTGGGCAGCATTTAGCTTTGTATGGAAGAATAATCAGTAAGATTATTGCATCAAATATTGTTGCACATTTATATATCTTAATGTTGATTGAGACTCAGCATGAATGACAGCTGGTGACTCTTGGTTTCCACAGTATGAGACAGCAGTGTGACAAAACCTACAGCTGTAGGGTAATGGTTGGCCCAGAGCTTGCCATCTTCAGACAGCACCCAGTGTCGGGTCCCTTCCCTGTCTCTGACCTGCAGATGAGGGAAGAGACGCGATTGTTCGTCGAAGATCTTAAGGACCAGCCAGGGGACTCAAGGCGTGACAGCGCAAGAGTGGTGCCGAGAAGGCATCTCTCATATTTATTGATAAAATGGTTGTTAACAACAATATTGGGGTTTCCATGCACAATCATTAATTAAGTTCAACTCTCACTTTCTAAAGGATAATGAACAAATCCTCATGGTGAATGAACACAGAAACTCTTTCTGTCTTGGCTACTGTTTCTGTCTTGACTACAATCATGAACCATAAACAAACTATCAAGGCAAAAGAGCTTATACATATGATTTTCATACTTCATATATAAATTCCATATAATTCCCACAACCCAGGATATTGAGCTGGGTTTGGAATGACACACCGTGGAGGTGACAGGAACAAGTCTGAGCACATTCAGAGGAGAACAATGAAGACCAGGAAGTGTCTGGAAGTCTTGAGGCACTGAGGATGCTTTGTCTAGAGATGAGAGCCTGAAGGGGCATAATTCTGGAATTAAACTAGTTGTGTGGTGTTATTGACAGACAAAGACAGCAGGTGCTGGAAGTGGGTTCTGTGGGAGAGAGAGAACTAGCAAGCCACGGGCTTTGCTGACCTGATCATAGAAGTGATCATACTTTGCCATGTTCTGTTGGTTAGAAGCAAATCACTAGGTCCAGCCCACCCTCAAGAGGAAGGGATTTACACAAGGCATGAAAATCAGGAGGTGGGGATCTCAGGAACCACATCAGCATCTACCTACTGCACTGTCCCGGAGTGAGCTTTTAAGATCATTAATCACAACAGCACACCCCTGCTTAAAACCTCCAGTGGTGGATATATGCCATTATACATTTGTCTAAACTCATATAAATGTACATAACCAAGAGTGAACCATCATGTAAACAGTTTGGGAGATTATAATGCAACCATGTAGGTTTATCAGTTTTAATGAATGTCCCAGTCAGGTGTGGGTGTTGATAACGGGGGAGGCTGTGCATGTGTGGGGACAGGATGTGTGGGACCTCTCTGCACCTTCCTCTCAGTTGTTTTTGTGTAACAAAAACTGCTCTAAAGAATAAAGTCTATTTTTAAAAACCCACATCATGTCCAAAGGCTTTCATTGCACATTAGAATGAATTCCGAATTTCTTACTGCTCTCCAGAGCCTTACATGTCCAGCCCTGCCTCCTGGTCTCCTTCCTGTTTTTTCTCGTCCACTTCACTTCAGCACCTGGCTTGCATTTTCTTCCTTGAAGTCCCTGACTATGCTCCTTCCCTGGGCCTTGGCATCAGGGGTTCTCCCCTTCAGACCACTTTCCTCCAGGGTCTGTGTTGGCGTGGCTGCTCTCTTCACACGGATCTTAGTATCATTGTCACCTTCTCCGAGAGGCCCCTGGCCACTCAGCTTGGAGTGCATCTTTGGCCTCTCCTGTTTCAACCCCTTTGGTGCTCTGCACTGCTCCCATCCCTGTTTAACATTATTCTTTTTTGTGTGTTTATTCATTTGTTATCTGTCTCTTTCTTCCTTTCCCTCCTGCAAGTAGAACGTAGCTCCCTGAGAGCAGGGATTATTTCTGTCTCAGCTGCCATTGCCTTCCCAGGCCTCAGATCTCCATTTGGGTCCCTAGTGGCTCCTGGGATGTGAGCACTTCTGGCAGCAGTTGCCCCTGTGCCCACAGGCACACTCTATCCTTCCCTTACATGGAGGCTGGGTAGTGGTGGGGGAGCTAGTAACATCCCTGGTATATCTAACTGTATCACCTTTGTGTGGATTTGCCTTTGAATCATTTCATTGTCTAAAGTCCAGACAGCACATGGAGCTCGTGTTAGTAGCTCAACGGAGTAGTATATTTGATTTTATCTGTTGATCAGTTCCTGCCTTGACTCATTTACTCCACACCTCCAGCAATCTCAATTTCTATTTAGGAATTGCCAGAGATTTTCTGATACACAGTTTCCATGATGAAGTTTATAACAATAGCTAACAGTTGTATGATACAAGGTGGCGGACACTGCTTCAAGTGCTTTACAGGTTTAAACTCATTTAGTCATCACAACACTCCCATTCTACAGATGAGCAAAGTAAGGCACAGAGGGACTAAGTTGCCCAAGGTCACACAAGCAAAGCTGGAATTTGACCTTATACTCTAAAGTTGCTCTTAGAGTACATGCTCCTGCCACCCATACTGCAAAATCCCTCTATCACTACTCAACACAGGGATAGGCTGGTTACTAGATTCATGCAACCATCATAGGTATTTTTTCAAAAATATGCAGAACTTGCAGTCTCTTGATTTGTTCATGGTCTTAACTGCATCTCTACCATTTTAGTGAGGGTGTTTCAGTTATCTGGGAGAAGGAGAAATGTTAATATGTAACAAGAGACACTCTCCAAAGTGCCCTTGGAAGCCATTGTTTTTTACCCACAGAACAGATTATGTTTCTAAATATCTCTTAGATCTGCCCTCGCCTCTGGTCATGGGAGGGCTTTCAGAAGTGTTTCTGGATTTTTGGCAGGAAGAGAATAACTGTTACCTTGCCTATGACCTAAAAAACACTCCCTTGCTCTAAAGATGTTACTGAGCAATGGTACTTCCGGTGCTGCACCACCGGTGCTACACCACGGACGCTCCCCTGGGCAGTCACAGCACAGGGCTTTCCTGTATGATTGCTCCATTCTCCGTCCATGTGGAGCCATACCTACCCCTGTGGTTCCACTACCCCGTCTTGTCCCCCTGCAAACCTCTCTGCATGCACATTTTGAGATTTAGCTAGTAAATTTCCGGCAGAGAAATCCCTCCTGCCGGGATGAAGATGCTCACATGGGAGACAATAGGAACAGCACCTGCTGCTACGTTCTGAGATGGAATAAACACCACCCAGGTTCCCTCTTCCTTTCTGATAAAGAATAGCAATGTCTTGAAAGTCAGGAAGAAAAAAGTGACCAAATAAAAATGCTTTATTGAAAAATAATCTGGGTCCCCCTGGGAGACCGTCACTGTGTTGTCTCTGCAGGGAGCCGGCATCCCCTCCTGGCGGCCCACTAAGGACCCAAGCATGCACTCCATTTGCTGGGTACACGCTGTCTCCAGGTAGGAAGAACGCTATTTTTTGTTTAAGCTGAACATTCCAGCAGAACAAATAGCAGATGTTGATGAATATTAATTTGTTCTTAGATTAATGCTTCAAAGTGTCAATTTGATTTCTGTTTTACTATTCAGCCCCTGATTGTAATGAGCTACTTCAGGCTGTGGGTAGTGTACACCTGGCTTGGGAGCAGGGCAGAGGTCTCCAGGGAGTGGAGCCAGATCTTCAGGGCTTTTGTCATTTTGCAGTGGGACAATTCCTTCGGAGCCCAGGTGGTCCTTGAAGGTCACTTAGCTGCACAGTGGCCCAGTGGTGAGCTGGCAACTCCTCAAGGAGAGACACACACCTATAAAACAGCCATTTGACCTTCAGGACAGGCAGCGGGCTGAGCAAGTGCCCAATGGGCTCGGGGCCCTGCGTGAGACAGGCTGCTGAACAACCCCTTCAGGGTCTTCTTTTACCATACTTCTGTCCATTTCTGTCGAGGACTTTTTTTTTCAGGCTCCTGAGAAATTTAATTCTGATTTGTATCCTTATAGGTCCACATAGTGAAAGAAGGAAAAGGGGGAAAGAGCCTGCTTCTGGAGTCAGGCCCACCAGGGTGTAAATCCCCGCCTGGAGCTCACTGGCCTAGGCACACTACTTAACCTTTCTGAGCCCCGGTTTCTTCACGTGCAAAGCAGAGCCATTGAGAAGGCCAAACCAGGTGCCTGTGTTGCCTGCTTAGCAAGGGCCTCAGGCCAGGCAGCATTCTATAAATGAAGCTCTATTCCTCTTTCCTTCAGATGAATAAACCTATTCTCCAATAATGTAAAAGTTAAACTTCTTCCTTACTGAGTTTTCAAATATCTCTGTTATAAATGTTTCTCTGTGTTGTCTGATTTGCTAATTCTCTCTGTGCCTCATTAGTAACTTGGTAAGTAAACACACAAATGTTTCTATTTTGAGTTATTTACCAGAATTAAGTGAATGCTATGCTTAAAAAAAAAAGGATACAGATGGCACCTTATTCTCTTTTTTTTCTTGTTTCTCATTGACCTATGTTCCTGTTTCTCTGTTGGTTGAACAAATAGAGTGGATTTCTCCCTCCTAAAGAATGACCTTCTGCAGCCCCAGCCTCTGGCTTGCCTGCGACCTACCTGCCTTTTCATTTCACCTTCTCATTCCTCCTACCCTGCCCACCCTCATCCCAGGCGCATCCAGATTGTTGGCGAATTACCAACTGCAGTGGAGAGAGTCCTGAGTGCAGCCAAGGTGCAGGATTGCAAAGGCCCAGTTGTCCTACTGTGGAAACTATCGGTGGCAGCTTTTAGCGCACTGTGGATTTCCACCTCCCTCTTGGTCGCTTTCTGGATGTCATATTATTTTCCTAGCAAAGTTCCAAAAACTGTGTAGTTTAAAATAACAGAAATGTATTGCTTCCTATTTCTGGAAGCTAGAAGTGCAGACTCAAGGAGTTGGCAGAGCCGTGCTCCTTCTGAAGCCTGCAGGACGGAACGCTCCCCAGCCTCTCTGGCTTCTGCTGGTGGTCTGGCTTTCTCGGCTGCGGCAGCATAATCTCAGGCTCTTGCTCTGTCTTCACATGGCATCACACTGTTTGTGCATGTCTGAGTCCAAATTTCCCCTTTGGGGACCTTAGTCATATTGGCTTAGGTTCCATCGGAATGACCTCATCGTAAATTGTTTGACTCTATAAAGACCCTATTTCCAAATAAGGCCACATCCCAAGGTACTGGGGTTAGGACTTCAACACAGCCTCTTTTTGGATGGGGGAGGTGGGGAGCCATAATTCAACCCATAACATACACACATTGCTTCTCATTTTTTTCCCTCCTTTGGGCTCTGGTCAGCTCTTTTGGTTTTACCTTAGTTTCAGCCAAAATCAGCAAAGCCCCTCATCATCTAGTTTTATTTATTTGTTCATTCATTAACATATTTATTTAGTACTTACAGTATGCCTGGTCTGGAACTTTTATATCTATCATCTCACTGAATTTTCAAACATCCTAGAAAGGTGAATATCATTACTCCCATTTTACAAAAGAGAAAATGAAAACCCAAATAAATTAAGATGCTCGCCTATCTTCTCATAGCAAGTATCAGAGCTCAGTGTTTGAGCTGAGGTCTTCTAATTCAGGTCTTTTGCATCAGGTCAAAACTGTACTGACTCAATAACAATCTTTACTTTCTATTCAACTGTATGTCTTTACCCTCATCTCTAAGAAGTCCTACCTGCCCTTGATCTCTTCTCTCCCTCAGCATTCTCTGGTCACTCTCCCTTTGTCTGTCTATTTTAGTGACTTTGGCCCCTGCCGCCAGTCAGACCAGCAATATTGGCTCCTACTGACTATTTTCTCCCTTGCCCTTGTGTTTTATTCCCTTTCAAGGACTTTTCGCCTCACTGCCTTTCTCCTTTCTGTCTCACTCTCTTTGTTCTCTTAATTCTTTACACACTGCAGCATCCTGAGTTCCCGTGTCATACATCTACACCTAAATTGAGCTTGCAGTCTTTATCTTTTATGTTTATATGTTCTGGATATCAGCATAGCTCCTTACCACTTCTTCTTGACACTCTTCTGTTTTTTCAAAGCAACACTCATGGCTTCTGACGTATTTAAACAGCCTTAAAACACCACTTCATGCTGGAACATAGCCCAGTTCCCTACCTTCGCTGCATCTTCCACACACAGCATTGGTCCACTGGGGGACATAACGTGTTCTTTCCCAAGCAGAGAGGTGGCCTCCTGCGGATGTTATAGTATGGTGTGTTTTCAACAAAACGGGAGTCTCCATGTCTGACTGCTCTTCTAATGAGCTTAGTGTCCTCCCTGGGAGACCTACTTGAACTCATTTGAATGATTACCTGGTTGACAGGTCTGCCTGTTAGAAGTGCTACCCCAAACTACTCTAGGAAGATTAAAAACTAGCCTTTAAAAAAAAAAAACCTCCAGAAAAGGAGTTTCGGTTTCTCCCTTGATAAAATTAAAAACAACTGCCAATTATAGGGCTTCATATTTTCTTCTGTCTGTGTTGTATACGCTTTTGTCCTGAGTGACTGGATCTTCTCTATAACATTTTAGGTATTATTTCTATGTGAAATTGTCAAACCTAAATCCCTCATCTTGGTGCCATCTCCAAGTTCCAGATCTGTATTTTTAGCTCTCTGCTATCCACCTGGATGTCCTGCATGCACCTTCCTGTCTTCCATCCCAGCTAAATGTCCTCTTTCTTATGTAGTCTGTGTGTAGACTGGCATTATGTCATCTACCTCCCAAGCTGTGCACCATTCCTGATTCTGTATCCAGTCATTAAAAGACCTGCCATTCAAGCTCAGAAATACCCATACATCTGTTTTGTGTTGATCTGTGTCCTCAGTATTGCTCACTGAACTTGAGCCCCTTTAGACGATCTTTCTTTCCAGTCTCTCTTCATACCAACCCAGAGACTTCTTATGAAAAAGTAAAGTGGGCCACGTGGCTAGTTTGTTTTGAAATTGCTGCTGGCTTCCCACTGCTGAAGATAAATCTCTAAAACTCCGTATGTTGTTATTCTGGTTCCTCACCAATCTGACAACAACTAACGTCTCATTCCTCAAGTTCTGTCCCAGTACTTACTTCCCACCCCCAAGCTTACCAAACTTGACAAATGGGGCATCTCGTTGCATCTTGGAAACAAAATACCCTTTCATGCCTCGGTACGTCTGCATGTGCTGTTTCCTCTGCTTGGAATACACTTTCTTCTCTTTTTGACCCTACAAATTCCTTCTCACTTTAGTGAAGCATGTGGTAATTCCCCTTGGTAGAATTGGGGGCTGTCTCTACTGTACTTTACTGTATTTCATAGTTGTACAGTACCACTCTAAGTTTTATACTCCACGTGTTCTCATTCATCTCCTCCACGAGACTGGACTCTCCAGCAGCTAGCACAATGGCTGGCATTCCCTGGAAAAGCACCAATGTTTCTGAATAATTGAAAGCTTTATAACACCTTATCTCAATTCTATGTCTTTTTATTTCCTTCCCTTTTTTCCTTTATTATTCCTTCATTTCTCTCTGTAGAGAAAGATCTGATTATCAAAATTCATACTGTACAAGATACATATATATATATACACACACACACACACACACACACACACACACATAAACAAATTAACAAGCTAGGATTGTTTTTAAAAAATGAAGACAATGGGATAAAGTCAAGGTTACTACCTCATCTGCCTATCTGGGGCAGTACAGGTACTAAGAGGCTGGCTTCAGATCTTATTCTGAGCTCCCAGCAGTTCAAAGAAAGAGTTCAAGACTAGCTTATACAATTTTTAGTACCCATATAATAAAATAGGGAAGAACAGTAATGCCAAGTCTTGAGACCCAACAGAAATTTCTCAGAAGGGCACGTGTAACCAGAGAACACCACCATCCTCTCCCTCTGATAAAATAGCTAGCACATGACAGGATCATTCCTGGCTAAGCTACAGGAAGGAAGTACAATATTTACTATTTGCCCAGTGTCTGCATTAATGAGTTTTAATTAGGAAAGGTGAGTGTATTTCCTCTTGGTCTGTATCTGATAAACAGGGACAGGAAAAAGGGTGGAGAAGGGAGGGTCCCCATCCTCTGACTAAAAGCCCTGACAGTTTCATTCATTCATTCATTCATCAGGCAATAATTCTTGATTGAATATCTCTTATCTATAAGGCTTCATGGAGGATTTCCACTCCATCTCCTAGTATGTAATCAGCTCCTATCCTAAATTTATCTGTAAGGTATATTATCATAGATCATTTCTTTCAGTCGGAGGTCAGAGGATGCATCTGTCTAAATTGCTTCATGTGGGATTCAGTACTCGAGCTGGAGGTTTTTGGCGGCAGCTGATGGGTGTCACAGGGAGGAGCAAGAAGAGCTCTTGGACATGCTTCTTTTTAAGCATCCAGGGAACATTTTCTGCCTCTGGAAAGATTGCTTTCACAGAGCAATTTTAGCCATTATCAACTGAGAATAAAACCTACTTTACGAAATTAAATTAGCCAGTCTTCCCTCCCAGATTCATTTTTCCTCCTTTAGCATGGTGAAACCCATCTCTATTTAGAAGGCCATGTAACCTCTCCTACCTCGTTGTTCAAATCATTTAGTAAAATAAAAAGGCTTTAAAAAAGAAGGTTGCAAATATAATCACAAGTGCAATTAAGATCTCAACTCCATTACATTAATATAACTACTTTGCATGGAGTTCATTATGATGCACATCAGGGTTTTATGTTTCTCCAGTTTAGTGGCATCCTTAGTTAGAAGGAAACATCGTGCTATAGAAAACAATTGCCTCTTGGGTTGGAAAATAGTTTGAATAGGATTCCATTGTGATTAATTAAGCTCACACACGATAAAGTAGAAAGAACCAAACAGTTGTTCTTCAAATTGACAGCATATTCTGTGAACAAAAAAGATTTACAATGCCAAATTTAAATTTTCCTGATGTAACAATATATTATGGAAATTACTCATCTCTTTTTTCTTTTTGCTGGAAACATGGTGAGTCCTTATGGGTTGTTGTTTTTTTTTAATTCTTACACAAAGAATAGAGGCACAAAGAAGAATGAAAGAAATAGAAGAAAAAAAGACTTAATGAGCAAGCACAGACATGATAATATGGATATAAGCTTTTATTTTCTCCCCATTACCCTCAAATTATTTCCCACAAACATTTTATCCAACAATTCTTCTTTGGAGTCAGCTCTAAATGTGTGCTGCTTTGTGAGGAGGGGCCGTACATTTTTCTCCCTGGATAACAGCCCTGCTTCCTGGAAGTCATCCTGCAAATTGAAAAGCAGCTCCCTCCCTTCAGTTCCTCTGCTTGCCTAACTCATGCTCTGCTCCACTCAGCAGGTCCTTCATTCAGGAAATAACTACTGTCAGCCCTTAGTGTGTGAGGCAGGCCACATCAGCAGCGTTAGAATTTTCTAACTAACTGTCTGAAAAGAGAATAATAAGCTCTGCTTTGAAGAACCTTTCTACTCAGTCTCTCCTGTCTCCCTCTATATTTTGTCTTTGCCTTGTCGTTCTGCCTCCACACCTTTATCTCTGTCTCTCTTGTGTCTGTCCATCCCTCCTCTGCCAGTCCACGTCCTCTCCCTAACCCCCGCCTTATCCTGGCCTCCTCTGCTAGCTCGCTCTCTCCTCCACCCTCCCCTCCTCTTACGTTCTGAGTCTCCAGGTTGCAATCAAGATCCTTGACACCCAATAAGGAGTGATGGTTCATGTCTCTTGAGAGTGTCTTCTATGAACTGGCAAGACTCAAGAGCTGCTATTAGTAAACACAGCCCCCAGGGTCAGCCTGGGCCATTGGGGCAACACATTCAAATACTTTTGTCACTGACAAATTCAACTGGAACTCCAGCACTGATTTCTCATCTGGTGGAATGATGCTTCTGAGGCTGCTGCAGTGTGATGCTTAGAAAGTTACCTCTCTGGGCGCCGTGTTTTGTCCATGCTTTCATGGCGTAGCCCACAGCAACCCCCAGAGCTGACCCGGCTAGAGAGGAAGATGGGTCTGAGGTGGATGGCGACACAGTATAATGGTCTCACAGGAGATCAGCAGCTTTCCGATAAAGAGTAATGGGCTAAGATACCTGTAATCATACTCATTTGCTCTGGATGTGCAGGTTTGAGAACCAGAATTACTGAATCATTCTCTAAATCCAAAGAGATGAGACATGATAGAAACTTTATTGACTTGGCCAGCTTGACATTCCCCTTCTGAGCCATGGTGAATGTCTGGAATGAATGTTTAACAAACACCTGCGGACCAACTGCTGCCTCTCAATTTCTGACTCTTCCACCCTCTGCAACCTCACAGACCTTGCTTAACAGACTTTTCAAGACAGTCAAAAGAACTGATTTAAAAAAAATACGTAAAATAAAGCCCAAACTCAGGTTCCAGCCTTATTCATCTAGGAAAAATAGAGAAAAGGAGTTAAAAATACTCTTAAAAGTCAATTGCTCCTAGCAGATTTATTTATCTTTACTTTGTATTGTTGTTCAGTCCTTGGTGCTATTTGTAAAATTAGAAAAACAAGAATTGAGATACCTCAGGCTAATTCAGTTAAAAAACATTGAAATATTATGTAACAAGGATTAATGAAGGGCTGGGATCTGAGGGTGTGTAAAACATGGTTCTTGCCCTCTAAAGGATTATGATCTTCATGGACAGGGATTTTTTTTGACAAAAGTGCTGAATAAATGTCACATCTCTTCCTTGCTACCTACAAATATCCCAGCTCTTACCAGACCCTGATATAGGGACTTTCCAAGCAGGATCAGCAAACACACATTAGAATCCTTCTTAGCTTAGATTGTTTTTTCTTCTTACTTATTTTGGGGTCTCCTTGGTAGAGAAGGGGCATCTCTGTACTCACATAAGACTTTGCATATACTTTTGACTCCAAACTGTGAACAGGAGATGTTTGTTGAATTATGACTGAATGAGGAGGGCCTGGACTGTTTTTCAATCACTTTGCTCAGTCTTTTACTTTGGGCTCTGTGAACTATTCCAGGGAGGGAGGCCCATGTCTCCCTCATCTTTGTGTCCCCATATGATATGTGCTCTAGAAAACTCTTTTAGTTATATTCAATTTCATGCCTATTTCTTGGCAGGAGGAATGTGTTTCTCCTTGCCCTCATTCCAGACACACTGGGGTTATTGAGAGGCCATATACAGTGCGGATGTGAGTAGCTTAGAACTGAAGTGGTTTGGAGGGTGGGAGGGGGCAGCCATCACACATCCATGAACGGACATGGCACATGTTTCTGGCCTGGGTGTTCCACCCTGAAGCATTTCTGCAGAGGCCAATACCAGTAGCAATTGAGTAAGCAGTTCTTTCCTTCTCCTGCCAACTGTGCATTGAAGTTGCTGGCCGCCTCCTGGCGTCCCCTGACTGTGCAGGGCATGCCCCTCTCCTGCTTGCAGAGAGCCAGCGGCAGTCCCCTGTAGCTGCTTTCTCCTTGGCTCCGTGAAGTTCCTTCAGGCCTTTGCTCCCTTTGCTCTGCTCTGAATCTCCCTACACACAAGGTCCTCGTGGTTTCCACTTCTTCCAGCTTCTCACTTTTTCTCACTCTTTTCTTCTGCTTAACATGGCAGCCTGATTTGGGAATATCTGCTTTTTGAGTGACTTGAAAATTCTCAGGATACTACTGCTATGAATGGCCCCTAAAATTTGCTTCTGGAGAGTGACCCAGAGGTATCTCACCCTACTCTCATCTACAGTCCATGAGATACAATAACCTATACCCCTTGACCTTGTGCTGTATCCATGGAGAAAGCAATTTCCCTAGGGTAAGTGGCTCTAGATACTGGTTCTGACTTCCTGAGTTATGGAGGGAGATTATGGGTGAATCTAAGATAAGCATGACTTTCTTAACTGCTTAACTTAATCTAAGATAAGCATGTCTTTCTTAACTACAAAGCGACCACCCCTAAAGTCCAGTTACCATCCATCACAAGACAAGACACACAGCTACTTCATCCAGGTACACAGGGGAAGAGGTTTGTGGGTGCCAGCTGCATCTTCTGCTAATGGCAGCCAGAAATTTTATATGTGTCTCCTAAAAAGAGCTGGGGAGTGCCATAAAAACCCTTCCTGAGGTAAGAAACTAGTGACAGTGCTAGCTAGCATCCTTAAAAAAAACATTTCAGCATTCCAGAATAGGCTAAATCTAAGGAGCTATCTGACACTGGACTTTGAAAGTTATCCCTCTACACCCAGACATTCCACTCAAGAGAAAGGACAGCCTCAGGGGCAAAAGCAGCAGAATCTAAGGCTTCACAGGCCTGGCTATGCAATGCTTTTTCATTTTTCAAGTTATTTTTTCGACTCTGGGAAGTCATCCATGGATATCTAGAAGTGGGGCTATGCATCCCTGCTGAGGGATCCCTCAGCACACTGTGCCATACTTCTGCCAGTGCCCAGCACACTGCAGGGCCCATGTCTGGGACACCCTAGGCACACTGAGTGCAGCAGCTCACGGAGATGCCCCAGGCACTCGGGAAGGACTTGCTAAATGAAGAGAGCAGGCAGCCCTTTTATTGCAGGTGTAGTCCACTCTAGAAAACCCTGCCACCTCCAACTGTCTCTCAGGTCACTTGTACCCAGAATGTGACTGGTGAGTGTTTGACTTTAGGGTTTAAATTTTTCCCCCAAATTCTTAGGCAAACTTGTGAATGAGCATAGTACTTCTTATGGATTTATGAGGGCTGCCTATCCGGCCCTGGCAGAGTCTTCAGAGAGTGTCAGTTCCCTTTCTGTTTACATGCAAACAACCCTGGAAGACATGGCATTTTGCACTGTTCAACTGGTGCTACTTAATTTTTCTGGAGGAATTTGTGGTGATAGTTGTATAAGGAGAGGGCATAGAGGGAATTAAGTCTTTAATATTCAAAAAGCACACAGTAAGTATCATATGTCTTCATTAAATAAATAAAATATTACTGCTGCTATTATCATTAGGCATTGAGACATCATGCATACCAGAACATTGTTTCCCGAATGATTGAAGTTCTGATATTTTAAAGTAAAAAATACACACGCTTTACATTTTGGAAGCCCCCAAAATAAAATATGGAAGTACTTTTGGCTCGAGGTTTATTCTATTTAACACCTTTCAATAGGGCAACATCTGGACGTTATCATGGCTTGGCAAGATGAGATGCCAAAATTACAAATTCTGGAAATGCTGTGCATTAGCTCTCTTGTCTTTGCCTGTAATTGCCTTAAAGATATAAAAGAGCCTGATTGTAATAACTCCCCCAGTGTAACTATTCTTCATTTCTATTCTGCAAGGGAAGATAGCAGGAAGTGGCATTACTCTAAGGGTATGAGTAAGGAGAGAGGGGAGCTTAATCCTTAAGTATATGTGCCCTGCATCTCAAACAAGTACTGAACAACAGTGTGAAAGGATTACCAGTAATCTTATATATATATCCTTTAACCTATTAACTGGAATAATTGTTGCACTAAGATAAGAAGCCCCTAAGTATTCCAGGCTAGGTGGCCCTAGGTCAGAAAGCATTTATTATTTATTTCCTAAAGTCCTGTTCCCCGGTGATAGGGATGGAAATTTGGCAGACCGGGTCTCCCCTTGTCAAGCAAGTGAAATGGTTGTTTCATTTTTAATCTGGATCCTTTGACCTGACAGATAAATCTGAAGAGTGTTGTTAAGGATGTGATGAATGGGGCTCCCGGTGATAGCTGTGGGGAAGGAAGATACGGCGGCCTGGGGCCACCTTCAGCCTTGTGACCACAGGCCTTTTCAAGTAAAACAGGTAGAGCCAGCCATTTCAGAGGAGAAGATGTGAGCAAGGAGAACAGTTTGTCCCAACCGAGCTTGCATTCTCTCCGTGGGCTTTCATCTGTCATTCCAGAGAGCATGCGGAAGATCTTTGAGCTGAGCTGGAATGATGGGAAAAACTGAGTACTACCATGTCTGGGTTTGTTTTTTTCCCTTGCGTACTGTGAAGCTTAAGGGTCAGTGAAATGGGTGCTGCTGTGCTGCTGTCCAACCACTCTGGCTGGAGTAAGCTGCGGCAGACGCGGGCCAGTGGGGAATGTCTGCTTAGCTCCTGGCATCATGTGGCCAAATGCCCTGTCCACCAAGTGCAAAGGCAAGCAGTAGTTTAAGCCTTACTGGGTTGTCAGAGCCATGGAGGCAGCCAAACTGTTGGATTAGAACTCCCAAGTAGGCTGTTGCTTTGGACCCAAGGACGATTTAATGTTATATATATAGGAAGTCAATGCAGATTTTCAGCAGGAGTTAATATGATTTGATTTATATTTATAACAAAAGTGGTGAAACAGTTAAGGTTCAGTCAGGAGACCAAAAGCACAACAGAAATTTGACCAGGGAAAAACCTAACACTGCATACAAATTATTAACTACTTAAAGGGTATTACCTACTAACAAGTACAAATGGAACTTTCAAGAATACAGGAATAAGATGTAGGGAGCAGTCATTACCTATAGGGCTAAGAGAGCATGCAATGAAACAACCTTGAAAGAGCCCTCCCTCCCCACTGCCAAGGCTATGATTCATCCAATGTGGTCCAGCACAGAAGTTCACTGAAATGATGCAGGCTGGGTGGGTGGTCAGAAGCCACCTATTGGAGTATGGGTGGAACTCATGGGTGGGCCTGGCCTCCTGCACACTGTTGGCAGGCAAGGAAGCAATGATGATACTTTGAAAGAGGAAAAACAACCAGAAAGAGGAGCCCTTTCCTCTTGTAGTCTTCCTCCAGCACTCTCTACTGACAAGGCCTGACTCCATGTCCCCTTACAAGAGAAATGTTTACTGGGTTCAGAGCAGTATCTTGAAGCAGGACAGAGAAGAATATATTTGGGGCTTAGAGATAATCAACTGGTAATTGTCACCGGTAGTGAAGTAAAGGTGGGTTTGAAGAGGGAAAGTCTGGGGGCTACAGGGAATGGAGCAACTGGTAAAGTAGGATGAAACTGACAGACTGGTGCTCTGAGACATGGGGATGGCAGGGAGCGGATTAGAGTGGCACTGGTGTTGTAAGATAGGTAAGACTCCATGGCTGATGAGATGGAGGTGTTTGTGTGGAAGGCATATGCTACCAGGTTTGGTGGCCTGCATAGCTGGGAAAAAGAACAAGTTTGGGTTTGAGGGAAAGATAATAAACTCCATTTTGGACATGACAAGTTAGGGAACCTGTAGAATATGCTTCCAGGATTTGGAATATCCTGGAAAAAGTACAATGGATTCAAATATGCAGTGGGGATATTCATTTCCATAGACGGTACAAAATTCATATGCAAAGAAAAGGAAAGAAAAATTTCTACCTTAAGGATAATTTAAATAAAATTTCCTTTCAGAAACAAACTTTCTTCAAATTAATTAAAATCTTACAAAATTTTAATTATAACTTGGAGCTGTAATACTGTTTTTTCTTAACATCCTAAAGCTTTCATTTAAACTAAGGATCAGAATTAAAGTTCTCTGTATGTGTGTTTATTTCATATGTTTTTGTTGTTTTGTATAGAAACTTTTTTTATATGCATATAATTACCAAATGGGTAATGTTTTTACATTAGGCAGCCTAGGAAATGTCATATTTACTATTGCAACAATTCACTGCCGGTCAAAATTTGGTTAAACAAATATGTGTAAACATAAATGAAGGAGGTGGGCTTAATGGGCTGAGAAGACAAAAAAAAATCTATGTAATCCTTCCCTAGCATTCATTTTTTGTGCCACACAGCATGGCACTTAGCTGTATTTTGTATTTTGTGTCTAGTTGTTTCCTGTACATAAGTCCTGTTTCTCTTCTGTGCTAAGTTTCTAGAGGGCAGGAAAGATACCATGTCATTTATTCTTCACAGTTTAATAATAAGTCCTCAATAAATACTTCATTTTTGTTTTTCAATGAATGCTTATTAAGCATCACTATGAGGCAACACTGGCCTAGGTGATTCTTGTAACCACCATGAAAAATACAGTTCATTTCCCTGAGGAGCTCATGCTTTAAAGGGAGAAAAACATAGAGCCAATTTTGATAAAATATGGATAGGTGCTTAAAGCAATAATCCTTTCTCTCAGCAGACCCTTGAATTTTGACTGAGTACCATCTATTCTTTACACCAAAGTTTGTGAGCTGACTGGATATCACATGCCATGGGGGGTAAACAGAACTCCAGTAGTGTTTGTATGCAAAAATCAAATGAATGCTCACATACTATATGGAATTATACTGGAGAGAACATCAGAACAGTCCAAAGCTTTACAAGCTTGACAAGAACATTGGGAAGATTAACAAGTTAATATTTCACAAAATGCTTTGAAGATAGAAAGTGCCAACATAAGTGCTAATTATTATTATTAGCCCCACAACCTTTTCTCTTTACTGTTAGATCTATTGCAAAACTTCTTAACTTCAAGGGAAATTATTTCTCTTTAGATGAGCATTTTTTTCATGAAGTAGAATGTTAACATATGCATTTATGGAAATGTTGTGTCTTCCATTATTCTTTTATTCCCCCCAGAGGGCAAAGATTGTGTCATTTATATTGTAAGGTGCCTAGCAATGCAATGCACATTTTGTCACTCTATAAATACTTTGGCAATAGCTATCTTATCTTTAAGAGAAGCAAATTGTGTGTTCAGAATCCTAGCTGTGACTGCAAACTAGTGAAACTTAGAAAAAAATCAGTACTTAAAAGAACTAAAGAAATTTGCATTTTAAGTGGTCACCAAGAGAGACCGTAGAGTCTACTCTGCCAGAGATGCTGACGTTACTCCAAATATTTTGGTCCTCCACATTTCGAATTGCTTTCATAATCACTTTTACAAACATATTAAGGGCTAGTGTCATTAGCTGATGTCACATCTTATATATGAAAAAAGCATGAGAGACCAAAAGTGGGAGACACACCCAGAGAGACCTCTGTAAGGCTCAGAGAGTTAATGAGTTAGATAACCGTTGCAATAATAGGGCCATCTTAATGCTATACACACCCAAATAAACTTGAGGAAATTACAACAACATTGAAAGGTTTTAGAGCATTTTAAAATTTAGATTTTCTGTTAAACTTGGTTACTGAAGACAGAAAGAAGGCAAACAGAAAGAACCCACACACACACACACACACACCCTCTTCTAGCCCTCTTCTTTCTTTCCCAGTTGCTTGATCAGATACTTAGAAATACCTATTCAGGAGCCTCCTTTCCTCCTTTCTTCCACCAAAGGCAGTGACAGCCAGAAACCTTTGGTTAATTTCCACCTTTTCCTTGTCAACCTAATTTGTTGCCAGTAAAGAGGAGGAAAGAGAAATAGATAATGGGTAGCTGGAACATAGAGTTGGCTGAGTATGTCACAGGCTTTTATTCCTTTCCCTGATTCATGCATCTATTTAAGGCTTGAATTAGTTTGCTAAGGCTTCTGTAAAAAAGTACCACAAATTGGGTGGCTTAAACAACAGAAATTTATTGCCTCACAGTCTGGAGGCAGAAGTCCAAGATCAAGGTGTCAGCAGTGCTGATTCCTATTGAGGGCTGTGAAGAAGAACCTGTTCTATGCCTTCCTCTTAGCTTCTCATGGTTTGTTGGCAATCTTTGATGTTTCTTAGCCAGTAGACTCTTCACTCCGAGCTCTATTATAATGCCCACTGGTGTTCTTTCTGTGTGCATGCCTTTCTTCTCATTTCCCCTTTTATAAGTATACCAGTCATGTTGGGTTAGGGTTCACTGAAATGACCTCATTTTTATTTGATTACCTCTGTAAAGAAAGACACTATTTCTAAATGAGATCACATTCTAAAATAATGGGGGGGGGGATGGAATTCAACATATAAATTTTGGGGGGTACACAATTTAATATAGAACAAGTCTAGAGTGAAATTACAGTGTGGGGAAACAGCAGACCTAACAGCTTGATCTTTTGTACCATGGCATATGTAAACAGGAATCATTCTTCTCACTTTCAAAAATTGTGTAGGGATCTGAGCAAAGAAATCTTTAGATTCCCATAGCACTTTGCCTGTACCTATCTTATGATGCTCACTATTTTCAACCTTGTACTGCAGTTCCCTATGTACACAATTTATCTCTCATATGAAACCATAAATTCCTTCTAAGTAGTATCTAATTCATATTTATTTCTATTCCTTAATCTAGCACAGTGCCTTGTACATACATAATAGATACCCAATAAATTGTCATTGACTCTGTGAATGTCTGTTCAGGCTTTATAGTTATAGCATTAAAAAAGTATACAAACTCATTGCCAAGCCCTGTATCAGCCAGGATAGGTTAGACTGTGCTGCAGGGTCAAAAACTCCTCTCAGTGACTCAATACAACAAAGTTTATTTCTTGATCAGATAACATATTCAGCAAGTCTAGGAAGTTCTTAAAGGTGGTCAAATTCACTGTGGGAGCAAAGTATCCCAGCATGAAGCTTCAGGATTTCCTGCTGCAGGGGAAGAGATCATGGAGAAGCCAATACTTGATCTTAAATGCCTAAGTAAAATGTGAAAAATGTCATTCAACTCCCAGCCTGTTGGCCTGAACTAGTCACATGACCCTTAGCCTACAGCGGCCAAAAAAACATTATTTTCCATATGTCAAGAAGGGGAGGAGGACTAGAAATGCTATTGAACACTAGTAATTTCTACCTCAGGTATTTTTTTTCCCCTAAAAAGTGTATCTTATATTAGCATTGTATTTTATACAGTATTTACTAAGCTTTTACTGTGTGGCAAGAATGTTCTAAATGTTCCTGGTCCAACATGAAAAGAGACAGGCTAGAGGCAAGGAGAACAAAAGTGTCATCAAATAAATAAATGAGATTATTGTAGAATGTGAAAAACGTTATGAAGAAAATAGAACAGGATAATATGATGGAGAATAACTTCCTGTGATCTCAGCACCAATATATTCTAAGAATCTTAGTTTTCTATTGGAAAGTTAGTACTTTTTTTAACTTTCTCATATAATTCAAAATATAATCATTCTCATACTATATTAACTGAAACCAACCTGAATAGAACCTTCATATTGCTGGAATTTGGGATCCTCCAACATATTTTTAAGTATTAAAATCAAGTAATGAGAAAATTGAATCACATATATTTATAAAAAGAAAAATTAATAAAAAAAACTGGAAACATACACAGTCTGTTTCAGTTATCTACTTACTGTATAATAAACTACCTAAAAACCTAGCAGTTAAAACAAATAAAATCATATATTCATTCATGATTCTGCAATTTGGGAAAAACTTGGTGGAGAGTTCTCCATGTCTACTGCCCTGGAACACTGTCATTCTTCATTAATGTCTTAGTTGGATGACTGTAATGGCTGAGCCTTTCTAGGTATCTCTATCTCTCCACGGATTCTGCAACTGGCTAGGTTGGGCTTCCCCATAGTATGGAAGCTGGGTTTCAAGACAGAGCATTCCAAAACGATAAGCATAATATGTATGTACTTACCAAGATTTTTCTTGCATTGCACTTGCTACTTGTCCCATTGACCAAAGCTTGGCCCATGGTCAAGCCCAGAGGCTAATCTGGGAGGCAACTGTACAAGGGAATGATTCACAAACTTAACAAATTACTATTGTCTATCATTGTCAACTCTCTGGATTCTAATAATTCTCATTCTTCCCATATAGACAAAACACTCTACCTTTTCTGGGACTCTCAAAGTCTCATTTGATTCTCAGGCTTGAAGTCTAGAATCTCATCATCTGGATCAGGCCCCAAGAAGAGGAAGCATTTTAGGTCTGACTGCTTTCAGTCTGAGTACTGGTAAAGCGAACAGATTAGTTATCTTTACGCTTTTTGCCTACCTCTTCTAACATGTAATTGTGCAGCAAGGACAGAAAGACTCCAATAAAAGCACCCATTCAAAAAGAGGGAGATGAGAAAAATATGAGTCACTTGTCCTTAGCAAATCTGAAGTCTATTGCCATTTTCTTGATTAGGACCTAGTTCTGATATCTGGTGATGGTTCTCAAGGGCTCATGATTGCAAGTGAATTTTTTTTTTCAGTTTTCATCCTGCTCAAAAAAAGTTGAGAGCACAGGGGCCTCTTTTCATTTTGAAATTAAAATTTTATTTTGAACTGTTTCTCTTTTAGTCCAATCTTGCAATGTTTGATATAGTATTAGTCTCTCAAAAACATTGTGGGTTTCTTATAAATCTCATTATGGGTTCACTTCATTAGATATTAGCTTGGTCGTACCCATAAAGCACTTCAAGACTGGCTCTTCTTTAATTTTGTCTTCAAGTCAGGGTGTTCTGGAACAATGCCCTTAATATTTTTAGAAGGCCTTTCTCCTACCCCCTTCTAGCTCAGAGTGGCTGTGAGTCCTAAAGATTGTTAGAAGCCCTTTTGTCTAGCCAAGAGTTTATGAGGCAGTGCCCTAAATCTTTCTGAGTACTCATAAACAACATCCTTGATTCAGTGTTTAAAGTTCCATTTTACTGGTTGTGATGTTTTCACACTGGATTTGATGGATTCCCTGAGGCAATTTCTTACTTTGACAATATGAGAATTAGTTTTACTTCTGAACCCCCAACTCCTTTATATTTTCTTTAGAATTTCTCTGAATTTCTGCTTGAAAACTCAGCAGTTAATTTTTTAGCTTATCTTAATTCTCCCATAACTTATCTTAAGCAACTAAAAGATGGCAGGTGCTACTTTCAACATTCTGTTATGAATCCTTAGGTGGATCTACAAGTTAATTGGGTATCCATTCTATTTTCCATGTTACTGTAGGTGACAGTTTTGCTAATTAATCTGCCCATACTTGAGTTTTCTTCTTTCCAGCTTCCCAAAGCAATTTCCTCACTGCCCTTCCAACAAGTATTATATACCTTCTTGAGGTGTGTCAAGTCTTTGCTCACTACATGATTCCAAATGCTACATTTTAGGGTTTTTCTGTAGCAGTACTTCACTTCTGTGTATGAATTACTAATTTTCAAATTCCCTCAAGCAACTGTTTTACTAATTGTTCTGCCAGTACATAACTCAGGTCCCCTTTCCTCCAGCTTCCAATATCGACTGCTTCCTTGCCCTTCCCTTCTCTACTAACACAGAAACACAAACAAAAAATCTCTCCCAAGTCTTCCAAGTTATTTCCTTAGGGCAACAAGCACACATTTAATTTGATCTCCTACATCTTCTGAATCAACAGTTACAACACTGAACAGCCATAATTGCAGTTACTAAAATTCCCCAGCTGCCAAAGATTCAGTTTTCTTAGACCTAGAAAAATTTTCGGTCAACAGTTTTCTTCCTTCTTTCCTTTCTTTTTTCATTCATTCATTTATCCATTCATAAAACATTTACTGAGTACTGCCTATGAGCTAGGCACATAGTATTTGGCCATGAGAGTATAGAAAAAAATAAAACCATTTGTTGCTTGCACACAGCTTATATTTTAGTGAGGAACTCATTGCTCAGTTATTCTAAAAATCAAATGAACCAGAAAACCCATTTTGGTTATTTGAAACCCAAGTGAAAATTTCAAAGTGAAAAAGTTTTATCTTTAGTTTATTTCTCTTCCTGTTGGAAAACTCCTCCCCACTGTTAGAAATCCTGACCCTGAAGTCCACTGTGCTTATATTTCTTTTAGGAAGCCTTTGTCCTCTGCTAGGTTTCCCCCAGAAAGGGACTCTGATCCACCCATAATTTTCTTGCCTTTCTTTACACTAATACATATATCTCTACTTTCTTCGATTCTACCAGGGCCTCACTTCAGAATCAGGTTCTCCAAATTTATTTTTAGTAGTGTGTTATTGAGTAATCATTGCTTTCCCTGATGAAATAGTGATATTCAGATAGGGATATTCTGGAGTTGTCATGCTCTGACCCAGAGAATGTCTAAAACCATGCCTGGGCTTGTGATGGAGATCCGAAGGGGCAAGTTTGGACTTCCAGGCTCCCTCAGGTTGCTGTGGCAACTCCACATGGCTTCAGGACCTCCTGCGATTCTCCATGTGCGCCAGGCCACATACCAGAGAAGGTATACTTTTAAGTGTGGGTAGAACAATTGCTGTACAATTAAATTCATCCAAACTTTTTTCAAACCAGACATAGGTCTGGCTCCATACCTTTGCTTTGGAAAACACCTTATGGCCCCTGAAGTTGCTCAGTTGAGTGGTAAAATTGATACCTCATGGCCACTAGAACTTTAACTGCAAGGGCAGGTAACTTAGTGACCAGCATTTGCTCTTTGTTTTACTTGGAATATACTTATGTTAATTTATCTCTTCTGAATATTTAACAACTGAGACAGAAGATTTCCAATCCCACCCTCTTTTCTCTCTAGTGCAGTTTTCTTTTATGATTGGTTATGCCACAGTCTGCAACAGCTGCCCTGGGATGATAGGATGGTGCATGTAACCTACTCACAGAGTTTTTAGCTCCTAATCCACATTAGAGTTTTTAGTTGGTGAGGATTAAATAGAGATATCTGAACCCAACAAAGACAGTTCAGCCAGGGCAGATGACCCACAGTCCGGCTCCCAGTGAAGAGACAGGGGCCAGAAGCTGCTGGGCTTCTGCTCTGACTCTCGACATGTGTGGGACCTGTCAGGTTTGGGAAATGCTACATATCTGTAAACATGGAATGTTCTCAAGTGGAGAGAATAATGGAAAAGACTCAACCTCCTCAAATGATAGCTTTTAATGTATAAAATAAGGATAATAACATCTTCCCAGCCTTCCCAAATATGAGATATATTTATAGTTCTAGCTATCTTGGGAATGTTCATAAATTTCTGAGAGTTTCTGCAAAACAAAACAAAAAATATGTCCTGGTTGGGAGGGGCAAGTCTAGCTGACTTTCTGACTTAGCTTGAGTTGCTGTTGTTGGTGAAGTAAAGTTTCTTTTCTGTGCTTCTCTGAGAGCAGGTTCAGATCTAAAGACAGAGAGGGCCATTCTTTTGTACTTTCATTGCCACCTGGAAGAATTTCCTTTTTTTTTTGTAGGAATAAAAATAGGATCTAAAAATGTTCCCTTTCTCTGGGGGTAGTAAGGTGTGAAACAGCTTAAAACCATCATCTAAACAGTTATGACAAAGCTACTTGTTTTTTTCAGGGAGGAAAGGTATAATCCTATTATCTTTGTGTGGTTATCAGCACCACTTGAAATTCCAATTAGTGCAGCTAATCACCATGGGCACCTCTGGTACTTTGCTGGAAAATAGTTAAGTCTAATTAATACTCTGCAGTGGTGGGTAGATGGCATTTATTTTACTCCTCTCAACACATTTTCCAAGTTAAAGTCTGATTTGGAGCTTGTTTCATTGCAAATGGACAATTTATAAAAAGTAACACAAGAGTTCTGTATAAAGCTAACAAAGTAAGATCCTAAGTGATCTTGTCAAATCTGAGAAGAAAAAGTCCCAGAGAGAAAGGTAGGCTACTTGATGGCCAGTCAGACATATTTTTCATGCATTTATTATTTTAAAAAATAAGTATGTAAAATAGGAGAGACAGTATTCATTTAAACTCAGATTTGTAAAGATAGTCATCACCATATGATTCATTAACAATGAATCTTTGCTTAGAAACAGGATGAAGTATTAATAACCCAGGCCTCTGGGCTTTTTAATTTAAATGGATTAGAGCCAGTGGTCTCTGGTAAGCCCATTATAATTACCTGGTTGATCTCCAGGTGAAATAATAACTTCCCTGAGGCCAGCCGGCATTTTAAATGGGATCTCAGGCTTGGCAATCTCTGTTTCTTCATGCAGAAATTCTTATTAGCACCTGCCCCCAAATTCAGAGTCCCACTCCTGTCCTAGTGAGGTCCTGGAGCTGCTTTGGATGTGGGTCTGCTTCTCATGGGGAAACCAGGCTTGACCACGTGCCCAACGCTGAGCAACGTGGTTTACGTGTGCCTTGGAGAATGTAGCAGATGAGCTCACAACTTAGTTAAATGCACTGTGACTACTGAAAAATCCATTCTGTTCATTTTTGTCCCTTCAATGTCTGAAGAAAAGTGCCAAAACACTAATATTAACCCAAGCAGTGAGGGTCTAATTTTCTTTCAAGGCTGTCTCTCTATATAGGCCTGGTGATTCCTATACTTGTGTCCCAGAGTAACTTGTTTATATAAACAGTTGCTTTGTTCTCCTCCCATGAAACAGTCCACATTTGCAGACTAAACCAGAAAGGACAGTAGAGAAGAATAATGATTCTCAAAGAGTTGCAAATTTCTTTGGTCTTGAGCTCAAGTCTTTGGCTGGGTGCTGGTCTGGGAAAAGGAAACTCTTTTATTTTTAAGACAAGTATTCTGTGTTTAATATTTGGGAATATGAAAGAGCTGAACATTTACTTGAGAAGGGATATGAAACCTTTTGTAGGCTTGCTGAGTTTTTCAGATAAAAGCAATCCACATTACCATTCTTGGGCAAGTGGCCCTGCAAGGAGCTCTCATAGGAATGAAGAGCTGCTCCCCAATGTGTGAGCATTATTCTGTATAATTATGGATATTTTCCCTTCCCAAATTTTTTTCTAAAAGCTGCTCTTTCAAGGCTTTCAATTCTGTGTGTCATTATCAAATAATCTTTTTTGTACTTGGGTGTTTATTATTGGATTGCAACAACGATAAAGCTCTAGGGGGTTTTGTCTCTTTTGGTATGCTAATTAGCCTGTTTCTTTTTGATCTTTTTCTTACTAAAAAGAGTGAAAAGCTACCTCAGTAGGGAATCTTAGCACTGTACATTCATCCCCTCATCTCCATAATCTGCAGATCAGAGGAAGACAACAATTTCACTGCTGAATGAGAGCTTCTAGAAGCATTATTTTAGTAGAGCTCACTGCTGCCAAATAATTCTGCTGGCACTCAGAGGTGGGCACAGAAGAGGAAGACTCAGAGGGGAAGAAAGGCACACATATTGCATGTGGCCAAGGGAGCTGTCGCTTTTAGTTCTCTAAGCATTCGACCCGTGCAAATCCAAGCATTCAATTTCCATGTCATTTTTCCTACTTTTTAACTTAGATTTCTTTCTCGTATTGGTATGTTTTTAGTGACAATGACTGGATACTTAGTTGTAGAAAAATGGTCTGAATAGTGGGGAAAAAATATGCAGCTGACAAAATCTGTTGGACTATGAAGCTATCTTTCAAAAGACAGTAAACTCACATATGCAGGGAAATGCTGCCTCTCTTATGGGGTGGATGCATGTATTTGTATGTTAGGTCATATTTAGGATTGGACAGAAAAAAGTAATTAGATTTTTTAGTTTGATCACGGATTGGTCTACTCTAGATATGCATATATACCTTTTTATAAGATCTAAGGCTTGAGGACAAAGTCTGGGGAATTGAATGGGAAATTTCATCAATACCATCGCCTAATATCTACTGAGAATGCCCGAGAGGGCAGCACTGCATTGTGAGGACTAAGAAAGTTGATTTTTAAATACACTAGTCACAGGAACTATACCCAGCCCACATAGACACACACAAACCCCCACCCCTCAACACACACACAGTTGAACTATATGAACTCACTGTTTTGTAAAAAGCAATTTTATGTTCTTCAACCTAATACTGTTACTGTTTGGGAGGTATGATTATAATGTAATTGAGTTTTACTTAAAAAAAAAAAAAGTTCATATATCCAAAAGAGTACCGACTCCTTTAAAATCATCTGATTCTAAAAATGCTACCGTGGCTGAGGGCATTTTTAGAATAGTCCTAAAGCTGAGAGTTGACATTTTTTCCATGTTTAGAAAGCAATCTTTACCCTTTGAAGATCGGCTTGGAAATAAAGGAGAGTCATCCAAAATCAGTTCTTGTAAGTAAAATAATTTATACTGAATAAAACTATTTAAAATTTTATTTTAAAACCAAAATTTGAGTATAAATAATGCAACAATTTCTTTGGGCGTCATGTTGGCCACCAGAGCCATATAACTTTCTATTTAGGAGATACCTTAGAGATTGGCTGGCCCAGCAGTCCTTAAACTTTATTGACTTAAAAATCTTCAGGGAAATTGTTAATAATGCAACTTGGGGCACTTTGCCATGGAGAATCTGATTTATTAGATTCAAGAAGAGACCCGGAAATCTACATTTTAAATAAGCTTGTCACATGATTCTGATGCTGGAGGCTGTCAGCCATAGTTGGAATGGCCTCTCTTGTCTGGAGCCACGGAAGTGCAGCGATGTGCTGAAAGCTACTCTGCTCCACAGGCTCTGGTCCAAAAGCAGAACTCCAGTCCTCTAGACTCCCAGGAGAGACTTAGAAACGGAATTTTTGGATCTGAATCATAGTCCGTTAGTCTGAGTGGCATTCAACCACTTTAAAAATTTTTATTTTAAGCCCATGTTTCCTCATATGTAAAATGGGGGTAATACTGATATCAAATTCAGAGTTATGTCCATGTAAATTGCTTACTATAGTGCCTGGCAGATAGTAATTGCTCAATAAACATAAACTATTTTTATCCGAAGGCTTCCATTATGACTCTTTGTAGTTATTTCCCTGTCTTTACTTATCCCTAGTCAGGGCCTCCTCACCCCTCCTTTTTATAGGCATTTCTGCTTGGCGTTCCTTCCCCATGACTTTGGTCACACCTTGGCTCCTGGTACTGCCATCAGACTAGAGAGTCGCTAAAAGGTAGCAATCAGTTATAAAAACTCTCTGGAATCTTCTCTGAGAGAAACAGCTGGGTCTTTTCACATTTTGCCTTTATGCCCAATTAACCCCTAACTACAGCTCTACTGGCTTGTTATTGTTGCAAAAAGAAAAAAAAAATCCTCAACTGTGAAACCAAAGTGTGCAGAGATTGAAGGTATCAGAACAGAAAGTCCTTCTTCATGCCAGACGAGTGGAAGTCGAGGAGCAGGCTACAGGGAAGGGCAGCCAGAACAGCTGGTGGCATCTGCACTTGCCCATGGGCTTCAGAACTGGCTCAGAAGCCAGAGGCACTAATGATGGTGCCTGAGGGGAAAAGACAGCATGAGGCAGCCGTGCAAGGTGCCAGTGAAGTGCTTGTCTCTCTTCCCCATCTGTTCCTGTCACCCCTACACCCTCCCATTTGCTCACAAATAGGCGAGGGGCGACCAAATGCTGCCTGAGCTACCTGATGCTGCTAATTATTATGACTGTTTAGAGCCAATTATCTCCTCAAAAGCAAAACATCTTCATGTAACATTCCAAATGGATACTGTTTCGTCTGGGGAAGAGACAAATTGAACACTGTGGCTTAGTTCAAGCTAAGAAAGCCCTTCTTCGTCACAGTTTTCAAAGACCCATTTGTTGTCTTATTTTTTTTCTCTCAATTTTTATTGTAGCTTTGCAGATGCTACAATAACTAAAAATTCAGGAAGCATGGCTGGGGTGGGATAACTCTATATACATATATTTGCATGTGTCTTTTCATCTGTGTAAAGTATCTATATTATATATTATATGTATAAATTAGCTGCACAGTGTGTATGATCAGTTTTACAAATCAGTCTGATCTTACTTCATAGTTTGAATCTCCTAAGTATTTCTCTCCTCATTCTCAAACTCAACATGCCTAAGGGTATCATGCAGGACCTCCATGGAACACAATTGTCTATATATTATTCAGACTTTCACTGGGAATCTACTGTAGGGCTTTATTTATTTAGTACCAATGGCTAGGCAAAAACTTTCAGGTTAACTCTTATCTTTAGTATAAGCAAAATGATGCTTACATAAGACAAATGAAGTGTAAATCTAAGTAATTACTGGAATTTCTGGTCCAAATATTTCAACTATGGGGAAAGGTAGGCTTTGGGTTATGGATACTACATATTTCTGCTGTTACTGATCAGTGTCTTTGGGCAATTGCTGAGCTCTTTTCCCTTTGTTCATAGGAACAGGCCCAGTCATTGCTCTACAGTGTCACTTAAAAAGGGACAAAGATAATTTATATGAGAAGTGTGTGCAGATTTCAGTCTCTTCTTTAAAGGAAGGAAGCTTTCACAATGAGGCCAAGCACCTGGAGGAAAAGGATTCTGAGAAATGCGTATCTCAGCCGTGGGAACACCTGGGAAAGGCTGAATTTTCTTTGGTATGCTTCTAATTTCCCCTTTATTTCTGTAGAGGAGAGGACCATAATAAGTCTTGGCAAAGGTCCATACACAAGCTGAAGTTAACATTAACTACAGAGTTTTGCCACACCCATCCTGTCATCCATTCTGTCACTAAGGTGCTAACTGTGGGCATTGGGCGGTGAGCTGGACAGAAGGACTTGTCCTTGTGAAATTTCAAGTCTAGCTAAGGTGAACCCTGTGGGAAAAACGGAAGGCTTTACTCACTAACTGGAGTGAGAGAAGCAACACCAAGACACTTCAAAGCCTAAGAAAAGCTGCTTTTTTATTAGTCATAATTTGTGATTATAGCTCACTTTTCTGAGTTGCAAAGATATCAAGATTAGTTCTGACAGTGTTAATACTTGCCAGTTCTCTTTAATATTAGGCAGAAAGTTGCATGTGTATGGTAGTGGGTGCTAATAAAAAACAAGACGTCAGTTTCTGGGACTTGGGTTGCTACTGGTAGCTACTACAAAATCCAGCTGGTGACCAAGCTGAAACTTACTAGATACCCCCTTTCCATAAGAGGAGAATTAGAGATCACAGCTGTTCTGAAAATAATCTATTAACTGAGTTGCTTCCCCTCTGGTCTTGGGAGTGTGTGTGTGTGTGTGTGTGTGTGTGTGTGTGTGTGTGTGTGTCTGAAGGAGAGAGAGTGTGTATGTTGGGTGTGTGGGTGAACATAAGCATGAATAGGTCTGCACAACTGGGTGTGAATGTGCAATGCGTGAGTGTGAGTGTGTCTGTATGTGTGAA
The DNA here is from genome assembly GCF_040802235.1 of Manis javanica. Classification (NCBI taxonomy): domain Eukaryota; kingdom Metazoa; phylum Chordata; class Mammalia; order Pholidota; family Manidae; genus Manis; species Manis javanica. Next base: position 50,301,850 of record NC_133164.1, on the reverse strand, counting down.
TGCGTACATTCATTATATAGGTCTCTTCATGCCTGCAGAGAATTGAGACACTCTTCTGGAGAAACTCATTCAACTTATACAGCAGTTGAGTAATTCTAGTAAGTCAGTACATATTAATACACTTTTGCAAAGGGGTTTATTGAAAAGAAATAGACCTTTCTCAATAAGCCTTAGGTTCCTATCATACTATGAGGCAATGTTTGGACAGTGTCCATGGTAATCTGTGCAGTGGTCCATGCAGTGTTCATTTTAAAATTGGTCCTTTCAGGTATAGCATTAAGTGGCTGTACATAAACAGGACTGAACAATTTCTGAGTAGGAGGAAATTCCTCCAATCCTTACCCATATGATTTGTAAAACTGATGTGGGTATACAACATTTCTGCCCAGGATATAATTATATAGCACATGGGGATAATTCAGGGTAAATATTTTCTTTTTTTTTTTCTGGTGAAAAAAATGTGCCATTGCTAAACTTACTTTGGAAAATGAACCAAAAATGATTAATTATTTTCTATTTCTTTTTCTTAAAAAAATTCTTCTCTGCATTGTCTCTATTCTAACAACTCATAGAGGTTGGTTTCATAACTGCTGTGTTCTGACATGCTTTGCTAATTTCAGACTGGTTCTTCATGACATAAGGTGAGTGGAGCTCTCTTAGTTGTCTGTCTAATTTAAGTATCTTGGAGCTTGATTTTTTTAAAATGTTAGTCACTTAGACTTATTCAACCTACGTTTATTAAGCAAATGTTTTATCACCTGTACATGCCTTGAGAGAAAATGATGAATAATCCAGGGCCCTCAAGGTGCTTTAAGAGCACAGGGGGAGATATTCTCTGCAGGAGAGACTGGCTAAATGAAAAAAGAGGACAAAGGAGAGAGAAGGGAATTCTTTCCATGGTGTTAGGGATGCTTTTCAGAAGAAATATTGTGTGAACTGAGGCTCAAATAATGGGTATGAATTTGTCATTGGTAGAGCATAGTAGGGAGTATGGGGAAACATTCCAGGGAAGGTCTGAATTTATAAAACTAACCCAACTGTTGAATTTCCATCCTCAGAGTAAGCACTCACAACTGAGTCCTATTTACCATTTTTCTCCTTTCGTACTGACTATTCTAGCCTTGCTATTTTCCCTCTTGTCTTATACCCGATTTTCTTCCAAAATATGAATCAAGCACTTCACTCAGTATAAAAATACAAGACATCCATCCTAACAAGGAGTAACTGTGCTGTGTTCCTTATGCTGCCTTCCTTGTCTAGAACAAATGGGTTTCTTGGTTGGGAATTTTTTTTTTTTGGTTAGAGACCAAAATAATACTTTGTATTCTCCAGAGCTACTGCAGCTTCTATGCACTAACCCTGGAAAAGGAACAAACCCTATGTTCTCATAGAAAAGACATAGTTTGGACAACCCATAGTTCTAGCCAGAGCTTATTTTGGGCTATGCATTACTTCACAAGGCTCACATGAAGTAAAGGCTAGCTTGAAACTGGTCTCCATCAGCTTTTTAATTATATCTCATGTTTTGAATTGTGAGGTATCGGAACTTCAGTGCCCTTTAGAAAGTTCAAGATGGACAAACCAATAAAACCAAACATAAACAAAAAACAGAAACAAGCCAGAAAACAAAAAGCACCTTGTCTGGTATTGTAATCAACTCAAGACCTTTTGTGTGTAGGAATGGAAGACAAAAGTTCTCCACTTGTGAACAGAAAGTGAAGAGTCACTGAAGTAAGGTAACGAAGCATCAACAAGGAGCTAGAGCAAATATTCTTCTGAAAACATCAGTGACATTCTGCTCCATTTCACACTAGGTGGGACGGTAAATTTGCAAAGGTCAGAAAATGGCTTCCCTTCAGGTTCATATGAATTGTTTACAAACGTCCATCTGCACCAATCTTAGTTACAATGGAACACAGAAAACCGATCTTAGTTTTAATGTAACACAGCAAACAAGGCTAAATTGTGATTTAATTCTTGCATGTGTGTTCTTGATTTCTGTCTTGATTTATGTAGAGCAAAGGATTCGGTTTATGACCCCTGGGATTACCTATTCTCGCACTAACTCCTGTGTTGGGTTTTGCCTCCCATAAATGATAGTTTTCTTTTGTCCAGGAGATAATTTTTTTATGGTATTAGAAGAGAATTCTCTCTATCCTTCTGCCTCTGAGATCTTACATCTTTTTTTCCCTCCATTTTCTCTAATTCCATACCATGCAATGTAATATCAGCATTACAAATGTGATGTGGAGACCCTGCGCTGATTCATATTATTTACTGTGATGCTTCTTCTGGTCAATTGCTGCAGAAATGAGAGGCATCAGATCTTACCTGGAAAGAGGCAATTGCATCCTCTGGTTTCCATTATCTTCCACACTTCTGATTTCTGCTTTGCTAGAGTTAGAAGACTGTGATTGGGTTGACAATTCTGATTAGTCCCACAAATATACATCATGCATGTGCAAAGCATTGTAATAGGTATGTGGAGATGGGGCTCGATTGAGGGGTGGGGGGATAGCACTGTGGGCAAAGATAAACATGAATTGGTCTTTTTCTATAAAGACACTAAAACTTTGAAGGGGGAAAGCTGACCGGTGAACATGAGGGAATGAAATGAGTTTTATAGCAGAAGTAGGAGCATAATGCTCCAGCAGCCGAGGGAGGGAAAAGCTTTAGCAAAGCCAATTTCTCTTGAGCTGTAAAAATCCTGACAAACTGGAACTTATTACTTCTAGCTTGATATATTCTTTGGAGCTGTGATATGAATGGATCCAAATCCATTTCACATATGTATTTTAAATTGCCTCTGGTTTTGGATTTTTGTGGCAGTGTATTTTATACAATGAACTGGTTCTAAAGGCAGGTAGTACATAGTTAATAGTTATAAAAATCAAAGTATTTCATTTCAGAAACCCAACTTTTCTAAGTCTCCTTTGTCTGGATAGTTTTATTTAACATACTGTCTTGGCATCAATATTTTTTATTGTGGCTCAGCAAGTTTTGTTCATCAATTCACTTTCCTTCTTATTGCTATTGTATTTTTCTTAGTCACGAATGAGCTTCAGAGAATCTATGTACTTGCTGTAAGCATACGCAAAAATTTCTGTGTACATTTTTCTTAAAGGATATTTCATTCTTTTCATCAGTCTCAAAAACACCTATGAACCAGACAATGTAAAAATACTGTATGTTCTTCCTTCATGATTTTATCTACTCTCAGTATTTCAATGCCAACTAAAAGTTGATGACTCTAAAACCAGTATTTCTAGCAGAAATCTCCCCTTAGTTTTATTCTTAGACACCCAAATGTTTACCACCTCGTTTTGCTTTTTGGGCCCTAGCACAAGCCCACCAGTCTCAAGATTAAATATGATCTTTCATTCTAAATTACGCTTACATAGTTTTCATCTTCATTGATGTCATCAACATTCAGTCAGTTACCCAAGATAGAAAACTGATAATCCGTTGACTAATTTTTACCTGTCTTTTAAGACAACTCAAACTTCAGCACTTGCTTCTGGAAGCCCCTCCTGACTGCCCTGGGTGGGTTGGCCGCTTTGTCTTGGGCTCCCACGGCACTCTGCACAGATCTCCATTGTTGCTCAGCTGGGTATTTATCATTTGCTCATATTTATGGCTCCTTCGTTAGTCTGTAAGCTCCTTGAGGGAAACAACCATTTTTTTACTTGGTTTTGTAATTTAGCACCAAGCCCAGAGTCAAACACTCAGTAAATAATCAGGAATCAATTAGGAGGAGAAATTATGAGTCTTGAAAGAATATACATTATACTTGGCTTCCTGGAAGTCAGATATTGTAATAGTGGCTTGAAATATTCTGATTTCATGGCTGGTGAAAGTGTAAAGGGAAGAAAGCTCTGCCCAATGTGTTTTGATAGCATGAAATTATTTTTAAGTCAAAGTATTGAAATTATTTTCAATGCTGATTCTGTCACTCAGTAAGAAGGAGTTGTCAGCTATGTAGCAATAGCCTATAATCTGTGTGTTCTTCCTAAACTTGAAAAATCTTTCTATCCAAGTAAGAAAATTCTATTAAGTTAAACATGAAGGTTTTAAAAATAATGTCTTAGTATCAAGTAATTAATAATTCATAGCACCTTGTAGTAAATTGTGTTAGATGCAAGCACAAAATTCCTGAGGCTTCATAACTTCCAGTGGAAACAAAGGGCAGGTTTGCCAAAACTTGCCCCATTGTGTTTAAGACAAAAACCCTTTTAAAACAGGGACTGATTGAAAAGGCGTTAGGAAATGCCTGATCGTTCATATACCCAACACCTCTCAGTTATTGTAGTTAGGTTTTCTGTATTTTCAAATGAATAAGAATTGCTTCCCTTCCTCTCCTTACAGGTTAGGGGCAAGGGAATGCCCCTCTCTATTCTATGCCATGTAGGAGGGACCTAGGAGAAAGTGTGGTGTTTGCCAGGAAAGCCTGACATCTCATCCTGGATGACGGTTGGCTGAGCTGCAGAAACCCATCCCTGTGTCACCACGGGGACAGAGCCAAGTTTGGAGAGTGTTCTGGGGAGAGATCAGCCTGTGTCTTCTGGAGTCTTAAGCCAGAGGCTGGACCCGGGCTCTAGTTGGGAAAATCCAACTAGATGTGTGGATAGGGCCCTGAAGATTAGACCAAGGTGAGAAGGCTTCAGAAGTGTCCAATACATTTAGATTGCGGAAAGGCAGAGGTACAGACTTTCTCATGGCCCAATTGGACACTTGGTGACACAGCAAGTTGAGAGGAATCTTGAAAGGATTCTGCCTAGGGGTCTGCTTGTCATGGAAAGGTGTCTCTAGCAAAGAGCCTGAGTTGGGTATAACACTGGGGCAGCAGTGAGTTGAGTGGTCTAGGAATGGTGTTGGAGATGCTGTGTGTGTGTGTGTGTGTGTGTGTGTGTGTGTTGTAGTATGTTCCTTTCCCGATTCTCATTCTCAGCCCCTTCTACCACCTCAATTGTTGAGGGTGTCAGAAAAAAAAAATGTTAACAATGGGGCAGGCAAGGGAATAAGGAAAGCCTAGATAAAAACTGAAAAAGTAAAAAAATCTGCATACCGAAGTGATCAAGATGTTTCTTGTAATGCTACCAATGCCCTCCTAGGTCTCCTTTCCACCTAATGCATCGATCTGCCAGCTGCTGTGAATGGTGGCTTCCAAGAGCTCACAGCTGTGCTGGGCTGCTGAGACTTTCCCTTAGCCAAACAGGAGCCACCTCACCCTGGAAGTGATGAATCTCCTTTTATCTCAACCTAAGACATCTAGTATTTTATAGGAATGGTGAAATTGCTGCTGCTGCTGGAATTGGATGTTAAAAATGTTTGAAGTATGTTTTGGAATATATATCCCTGGTGAGAGTGAACTTAAAAAATCAGGACAAAATGTGTTTTATAAGATGTCTATTTGAAGCACTGGCAATCTACTAAGGCAACTACAACTTGAGGGGCTAAGATATTGGACAGAAAAGTGCAGAGAGGTAACTTTGATCTTCAGGGCTGCTTTTCCCTTCAAGGTGCATGTCAATTCCAAAGCATCAGCAGAAAGGCTGAGAAATTGAGCAGAGCTAATGGCTGAAAGGTTAGAAGCCAAACTGAGTTTCTGGTGGTCTCAAACGCTGGGGACAATATCTGGAATACAGACAGGGAGACTCTGACAAACCCTCCAGGGTTTTAATTAGGCCCCTAGATGGCCTATATCCTAGGAGTGAGGGTGGACCAGAAATAGACAACCCAACAAAGCAGAGCCCAGATTTAAATCAGCTTATTCTCTGATTAGATTAAGATGATCTTTCTCTATTCTTCCAGAAGCAAAAGTACAGCTGTCTTGAAGAAACTGACATCTACAGTCTCAAACTATTTCTTCAGATTTTCATATATGACATCTGGAATTCAATTAAAAACTTACCAGGCAATGCCAGGAGATAAGCATATGTTTCTGAAAACCAGGAGAAAAAGCACACTCGAAACAGACCTGAAGGAGAATCAGATACAGAAGTTATCTGACATAAACTTAATAAGCATGATGAAAACACAAGGTAAGATGGTGAATTTAAGCAGATAATAACTTTAAAAAATAATCAAATGGGACATCTAGAAGTGAAAAATAACTGAAATTAATAGCTCAATTGACAGGTTTAATAACAGGTTTTAAAAATCCACTTAAGAGAGAATTAATGAACTAGAAGATAAATCAGAAGAAAATCTCAACACAAGAGAAATATGGGACCTATTAAATAAATCAAACATATTTTGAATATATTTTCATTGAGGGGTACATTTAGAACTCTTAAATGAAAGGAAAAACACACTGGAATACAAGCCACATTTGAAGGGCTAATGGCCAACATTTATCCAAAAATAATGAAAGACAACCAAGAGTCAAGGACCACTGTAAACCCTTAGTAGGATAAACATTTTAAAAGCCACACTTAGGCATATCATATTAAAACTGTGGCAAACCAAAGAAAAAAGAGAAGCAGACAGAAGGCAAAATAAAACTATCTTATGACTTTTTCAAAGAAACAATGGAAGTTAGCTGATAATAAAATTATTTATCCAGTTTTGAAAAATTACTTTACTTACTTGAAATTGTGAAAAATTAAACTAACCCAGAAGTCTATCCCAGTGAAAATGTTCTTTAAAAAATAAATAAAAACAAATAATTTTGGGCAAAAAAAAAAGAAAAAAAGCTGAGATAATTTTATCACTAGCTCACCTATATTACAGTTAATATTAGAGTGAGTTCTTCTGAAAGATGATTCCAGACAGAAGCTTGGAGATACAAGAAGACTGAAAAACAATATAAAGGATAAACATATGGGTATATTAGATGAAAAGTTAAGGTATGGAATAATAGTAATGATATTGTTTTGTGGGGTTTAAATATCTGCGGGATAGACACATGACAAAAATAGAACAAAAGGCTGGAGAGTGGATAAATAGAGTTAGATTGTCCTAAAGTTCTTACATTATGTCATGGTAAAGCCAAGGATGCATATTTTATTCTAGGGTAACACTTAAAAGAATAGTAAAAGTGTAATAAACAAGATAATAAAAGAGGAAATGGAATAGTAAAAATATGTAGTTAAAACAAAACAAGGCTGGAAATGAGAGCAAAAGAAACCTGGAACATGTAAGGAAAAGGAAAAACTATATAACAGGAGGCAGATTTGAACCCATATCTGTCAGTAAGTGACTAAATGAAAGGCTAACTACTCCAAATAAAAGACAAATACCATCAAACTGGATTAAAAAAATACTTTATGTTGCTTATAGTAAACAAATTGAAAGTAGAGATGCAGAAAGGTTGACAGTAAAAGGCTGACAAAGCTATTTCTTATTAACATACCAAAAGAAAACTATTGTGCCAAACTAACTGCATGCTAAGTAGACATTAAGGCAAGAAGAATTACTAGAGGGATATTTTGCAGTGATAAAATGGCTACTCTGCCAGGAAATAACACTGACAAATGTGTATTAACATGATAACAAAGTCTCAAAATTTATAAAGTAAAAACTGATAGAAACAAAATGAGAAAAAGGCAAAATAGTTTTAGGTAATTCTAGTAAACCTCTTTCAGTAACTGACAGAACAAACAGGAAAATAATTAGTAAGGATATAGAGGAATTGAACAACATATTTAACATACTTGCTGCAACTGACACACACAGAAACACTGCAACCTAAAACGAGTCTCAACACATCTCCGAATATTAAATTCATACACAGTATGTTCTCTGAACACAGTGGAATTTAGCTAAGAATCAATCATGAAAAGATACTAGAAAACACCCAAATATTTGGAAATTAAGCAATAGGTCTCTAAATAAACTATGGGTCAAAGAGGAAATCACAATGGAAATTAGAACTTATTTAGGCTTTAGAAGGGGAACTAATATCATTGTGCTAAAATCATAACTAAAATCATAAGCAGCAGTCAATAAGCTGGCCAAAGGAAATTGAATAGAGTCTTTATTTTTCATTCTATTTCTATTAAAGTTTCAAGGAAGTTTGTATCTGTAACATGAGAATGCTATGGTAGGGCTTTTTAAGAGTTTGTTTAACCAAGACATATAATAATTACAATGACAGTGATTAAGGATAAGGAGAGAGTGTTGAAAGCAACCAGAGAGAGAAGAAAGATTACTTATAGGGGAACCCCCATCAGCCTATCAGCAGAATTCTCAGCAGAAACTTTACAGGTGAGAAGAGAGTGGCATGAAATATTTAATGTATTGAAACTGAAGGATCTTCAACCAAGAACCCTCTACCCAGTGAGATTATCATTCAAATGTGAAACAGAGATTAAACAATTCCTAGATAAATGAAGGCTCAAGGAATTTATAACCACTAAACCAGCATTACAAGATATGTTAGAAGGACTGCTGTAGATGGAAATGTTCCTAAGGCTAAATAGTTTTCACCAGTGAAAGTAAACCCATGGTAAAAATAGTCGACCAATTAATTACCAAGCAAGTACAAAATTAAAACAAAACAAAATCAGTCAAGGGATACACAGGAAGTGCAAATTATGACAACTAATATGTAAAGCATGGAGGAATAAGAAAAAGAAAATAGAAGTACTTTTAGATTGTGCTTCAAATAGAGCAATCAGTAACTTAATATAGATTATTATATAGTCAGGAAGCTATCCTTGAACCTTATGGTAACCACAAACCTAAAACCTGTAATACAAACACAAAAAATTTAAAAAGAGGAATCCAATCACAACACTAAAGAAAATCATGATATGACAAGAGAAGAGTATAAGAGAGTAGGAAAGGAATGAGAAAAACTATAAAAACAACCAGAAAACAATTATAAAATGCCAATAACTACATACCTATAATTATTACCTTAAATATAAATGGACTGAGTGCACCAATCAAAAGACATGCAGTGGCAGAATGGGTAAGGAAAGAGACCCATCTATGTGCTGCCTGCAAGAGACTAATTTCAGACCCAAAGACATACACAGACTAAAAGTGAAGGGTTGGAAAAGGTATTTCATGCAAATAATAGGGAGAAAAAAGCAGGAGGAGCAGCTCTCCACCCCTTGCCCTAGATCAATGGGAGGCTCTGCAGTGGTAAACACCTATCAATATGTAAATGGACTAAGGCCAGGCAGGAGATTCTGGAAATTCTGCAATTTATCCCACAGATGGGCATTTCATTTTCCCCGTTAAGAGAGATACATAATGTTTATCCAATATGCATCAGCAACTAAGTAATCCTCCTGCCACAGCCAGTAGCATTTCAGCATCTTCTACAAGCCCAGGTGTCAGGAGTTCCCAAGTAAGGAAATGGCCCTTCTTAAGACCTAGGCTCATTCTGAGATCTGCACTGGCCTCCACATCTTCACAGCAAATGTTCCAGTGTTGAAGGGCTGCCACTTCATCTATCATAGAGCTCACCAATCTAATCATGGTGCTCTCCCTCCCCAAGGGCTTTCCACTGTCTGCAGGAATAAGGCCAAATGCCAAGGTAGAGTCTAAAATCCCATGTCAGTCCAGCCCCCTACCTGCCCATCTTCATTTATCTCTTACAGTACCACCTGTGCACCTGAGGGACAAACCACAAGAAACCACTTATTATTCCCAAGTATATGACATCCATTTCCATCTACGTGCCTGTGCAGATGCTGTGTTTTCTGTGAAATAGTTCACTGCCCTGACTTTATTCTCTGCCTGGTAAACTCCTACCCATGCTTCAAGATCCAGTTAAAATGTCTCCTCCTCTGTGAAGTCTTCCTTGATTCCCTCTGAGAGAAATACTTCAGTTACACCACATTCCTCAATTATTGTCTGGCTATTATTTTAATTCCAGCAGAGAAGAGTAGTAACAGTGAAACAGCTCCTTTCTCTGCCACCTATCCTGTCTTCTGCAGCACTTCATATATTTTGCATGCTTCCTTAATACTAAAATGCAAAGAAAGCAACCAAATAAATGAGTGACCATTTCTGGTTGAGCAATTTGCAATGGATGTGTTCTTGTTTGCTTTTTATTTTATGTTTGGAGAATACAAGCTCTTCTTAGCAAGTTTTAAACTTTCTCCTTTCTGTTCTTTCTTTTTCTTTTCTAATGTTCATGCTTTTGAACTCTGCATAAAAAGGATTATATTTGTTTCCAAAGCTACTGTAATAAAGTATCACAAAATCGTGACTTAGAACAACAGCAGAAATTTATTCTTTCCCAGTTCTGGAGGCCTGAAAGTCCAAGATTAAAGTGTTGGTCAGGCTGTGATCTCCCTAATGGGCTTAGGGGGGAGAATCTTTCCTTGTTTCTTCCTGCTTTGGTGGCTCCAGAAGTTCTTTGGCTTGTGGTAGCACAACTCCAAGCTTTGCCTCATCTTCATGTGGCCTTCCCCTCTGTGTGTCTCTTATAAGGATACTTGTCATTGGGTTTAGGGCCCATCCTAATAATCTAGGATGATCCCATTTCAAGATACTAATTTTAATTATATCTACAAAGATGCTTTTATGAAATAAGTCACATTCACAGACTCTGGAGATTCTGACATGGGCCCATCTTTCTGGGGGATGCCATTTAGCCCATTACAAGTATCCTGGAAATAAACTATGTGTCAATTAGTATTAATTATGCCACAAACTCCAATAAAATGTTTTTGACATTTTGGAATAATTTAATTGGAAGTGCCCACAACGTATCTCACCAAATGTTATTTTCATAGAGGACTGTAAGATGACTTAGCAGGAAAACTGGATAATTGATAATTAATTCACATTTGCACTGGATGTTTACATGAACTTAAACTCTTAACATAAGGAAACTGTTAAAAGAGTGGTTGATTCTTTAATTATCTCTAAAAATAATTGGTTGCAACCAGCTTGACTCCTTCCCTTGATAGATTATCTTGCTCTCTTTAGTGAATTTGAACAATTCAAAAGTTGGGAATTTGGCTCTCCTAGAATTAAACTGAAAAGTTTCCATATTTTAATTACCAAAGCAGAGAACAAAGAAATGTTACTACTTGTAGCATTATTTTTGTTTCTAAATAAAATTACATGAAAGCACATATATTGAAAACTATAACATTCAATAACTTTGTTTTCAGTTTAAATCAAGATTTCTCAACCTTGGTATTTTTTACCTTTGGGACTATATAATTCTCTGTGTGTGGGCTCCTCCCATGATTACAGGATACAGTACTCCTGGACTCTACCAACTAGATACCAATAGCTCCCCGTACTTCCCCTGCCCAAAAAAGCAGGAGGAGCAGTACTTATATCAGACAAAATAGACTTCAAAACAAAGAAAGCAATAAGAGACAAAGAAGGACATTACATAATGATAAAGGGGTTAGTCCAACAAGAGGATATAAGCATTATAAATATCTATGTACCCAACATATGACTACCAAAATATGTAAAACAAGTACTAACAGAATTAAATGGAAAATAGATTGCAACACCTTCACTTTAGGAGACTTTAAAACACCACTCACATCAATAAACAGATCAAACAGATAGAAAATAAATAAGGAAACAGAGGCACTGAATAATACATTAGATCAGATGGACTTAAGAGATCTCTACAGAACATTGTACCCAAAAGCAGCAGGATACACATTTTTCTCAAGTGTATATGGAATGTTCTCCAGAACAAATCACATACTAGTCTACAAAAAGAGTCTCAATAGAGAGAGAGGCTCAAGATGGTGGCATGAGTAGGGCAATGGAAATCTCCTCCCAAAACCATATATATTTTTGAAAATACAACAAATACAACTACACCTAAAAGAGAGACCAGAAGACACAGGACAACAGCCAGGATACATTTACATCTGCAAGAACTCAGCATCTCATGGAAAGGGTAAGATACAAAGCCGTGACCCAGCAGGAACCGAGCACTGCCCCTTCAACCCTGCTCACTAGTGGGAGGAAAAGAATCAGAGTGGGGAGGAAGTGCAAACAAAGGACTGCTAAATAACCAGCCCTGGTAATCTGTACCAGGAGCACAGACATACATTGCATGGTGTACAGGATATTAGAGAAATGGAAAAGCAAAATCTGAGATGGAGACTGTGAGTGGGTTCCCACAGCCAGATCCCCTGGGACAAAAGAAATGCAGGTGCTTTTTAAAAGTCTTAAAGAGACAAGGGCTTAACAGCTGGACAAAATCATCCTGGCACACTCAGCCCAGCAGGCTGAGAATCCTAAGGAACTTTAAGTGCCCCAGCTTCCTGGGGGGGTATCCCAGCCCCGAAGCCCCCCACAGTGATAAGCAGCCTGCCATTCATTCTCCCCAGCTGGCACTGCAAGCAAACTGGCTGACCCGCCACAGTGGCAGAGCAGCCAGAGAGCGACCCCAACCACAGCAACCACACAGAGTCTCCTCCCAGTGCGCAGCTAACCAGGACAGACCCAGAGGCTGCCGCCAGCATGTAGCTGCTGGGAACAGACAGAGAAAGCCAGAACAAGGTCCCAGAGGCATGAAGGGGCACCATTCTCACAGGAGAACACACTCTACACATCTGCCACTCCCTGCAGGGCTCTGGGCTATACTGAGGGCTGCCCTGCCCACAGCAGCTCAGGAGATTATCCCAGAGACTGTTCCCTGTCTGCAGGTAACTGACAAAGGCAGCAGAGAAGGGCAAGGCAACCAGCAACCAGGAAGGGACTTTGCTGTCCCAGCTGACACATGTGCCACTTAAGACCACCTCTATTGCCATGAAAAGGCAGAAGAATATGGTCCAGTCAAGAATCACTCAATCAACCCCAGAGAGAGGGCTTGGGGAGATAGATATAACCAGTCTTCCTGAAAAAGAATTCAAAATAAAGGTCATAACCATGCTGATAGACCTGCAGAGAAATATGCAAGAGCTAAGGGATGAAGTCTGGAGGGAAATACAGAAATGAAACAATCTCTGGAAGGACTTAAGAGCAGACTGAATGAGGTGCAAGAGTCTGCTATTGGAATAGAAATCAGAGAACAGGAGTACAGAGAAGCTGCAGCAGAGAGAGACAAAAGGATCTCCAGGAATGAAAGAGTATTAAGAGAACTGTGAGACCAATCCAAATGGAACAATATTTGCATTATAGGGGTACCAGAAGAAGAGAGAGAAAAAGGAATAGAAAGTGTATTTGAAGAAATAATTGCTGAAAACTTCCCCGAGCTGGGGGGAGGAAATAGTCTCTCAGAACATGAAAGCCCACAGATCTCCCAACACAAGGGACCAAAAGAGGACAACACAAAGACATAGAATAATTAAAATGGCAAAGATCAAAGACAAGGACAGTGTATTAAAGACAGCCAGAGAGAGAAATAAGATCACATACAAGAGAAAACCCATCAGGCTATTATCAGACTTCTCAACAGAAACTTTACAGGCCAGAAGAGAATGGCATGATATATTTAATGCAATGAAACAGAAGGGCCTTGAACCAAGAATACTGCATCCAGCAGGATTATCATTTAAATATGAAGGAGGGATTAAACAATTCCCAGACAAGCAAAAGGTGAGGGAATTTGCCTCCCACAAACCACCTCTACAGGATATTTTAAAGGGAATGCTTTAGATGGAAGCACTCCTAGGGCTAAATAGATGTCATCAGAGAAAATAAAATCACAGCAAATAAAGCAGACCAACCAAATACTAACTAAAGGCAAAAAATAAAATCAACTATTTATAAAAGCAGTCAAAGGAATAACACATCTAACATACAAAGAATGGAGGAGGAAGAAGAAGGGAGAGAAATAAAGAATCATCAGACTGTGTTATAATAGCTTAATAAGAGAGTTAAGTTAGACAGTTAGATAGTAAAGAAGCTAACCTTGAACCTTTGGTAACCATGAATCCAAAGCCTGAAATGGCAATAAGGACATATCTTTCGATAATCACCCTAAATATAAATGGACTGAATGCACCAATCAAAAGGCACAGAGTAATAGAATGGATAAAAAAGCAAGAACAGTCTATATGCTGCTTACAAGAGACTCACCTCAAACCCAAAGACATACACAGAATAAAAGTGAAGGGATGGAAAAAAGATATTTCATGCAAACAATAGTGAGAAAAAAGTAGGTGTGGCAGTACTTGTATCAGACAAAATAGACTTCAAAACAAAGAAAGTAACAAGAGATAAAGAAGGACATTACATAATGATAAAGGGGGCAGTCCAACAAGAGGATATAACCATTATAAATAAATATGCAACCAAAACAGGAGCACCAGCATATGTGAAACAAATACTGACAGAATTAACGGAGGAAATAGAATGCAATGCATTCATTTTAGAAGACTTCAATACACCACTCACTCCAAAGGACAGATCCACCAGAGAGAAAATAAGTCAGGACACAGAGGCACTGAACAACACACTAGAACAGATGGACCTAATAGACATCTAAAGAACTCTACACCCAAAAGCAGCAGGATACACATTCTTCTCAAGTGCACATGGAACATTTTCCAGAATAGAGCACATACTAGGCCACAAAAGACCCTCAGTAAATCCAAAAAGATTGAAATTCTGCCAACCAACGTCTCAGATCACAAAGGAATAAAACTTCTGCTATCTTTTTATTTAGGTTGGGGGTATGGGGAGGTTGGGGGTAGGGGGAAGTGGGGTGGGAGGGTTTCATTGTCTTTGAGGTGAGAGCTTTGTTTGCCTTCTTCTGTTGCCTATGAGAGCTTTGGGTCTGAAGGCCTAACTACCAGGCCATGGGCTGTGTGAACATAAAACCTGGAGATGGTGGATGACCCCCAAACCACAGCTTTTTTGTCTCTGGGGAACTTCCTTCTTCAGAGGGAAGGAGATGGCGGTTGGAGGATGTGAATTGGTTGTTAATTTCTGAGTTTTTGTACTCAGAAACTTCTGAAATAAATTGTACAAGAATTTATTTCTGAAATAAATTGTACAAAGAAAACAGAAAGGCCCACAAACAAATGGAGGCTTAACAACATGCTTCTAAATAATCAGTGGATCAATGATCAAATTAAAACAGAGATCAAACAATATATGGAGACAAATGACAACAACAGCACAAAGTCCCAACTTCTGTGGGATGCAGAGAAGGCAGTTCTAAGAGGAAAATATATAGCAATCCAGGCCTATTTAAAGAAGGAAGAACAATCCCAAATGAATAGTCTAAAATCACAATTTTTGAAACTGGAAAAAGAAGAACAAATGAGGCCCAAAGTCAGCAGAAGGAGGGACATAATAAAGATCAGAGAAGAAATAAATAAAATTGAGAAGAATAAAACAATAGAAAAAATCAATGAAACCAAGAGCTGGTTCTTTGAGAAAATAAACAGAATAGATAAGCCCCTAGCCAGACTTATTAAGAGAAAAAAAGAATCTACACACATAAACAGAATCAGAAATGAGAAAGGAAAAATCACGACGGACCCCACAGAAATACAAAAAGTTATTAGAGAATACTATGAAAATCTATATTCTAACAAACTGGATAACCAAGAAGAAATGGACAACTTCCTAGAAAAATAAAATTTTCCAAGACTGACCCAAGAAAAAACAGAAAATCTAAACAGACCAATTACCAGCAATGAAGTTGAGTCAGTAATCAAAAACCTACCCAAGAACAAAACCCTTGGGCCAGATGGATTCACTGCTGAATTTTATCAGACATATAGAGAAGACCTAATACCCATTTGAAGAGGAGGGAATACTTCCAGACTCAGTCTATAAAGCCAGAATCACTCTAATACGAAAATCAGGCAAAGACCCCAGAAAAAAAAGAAAACTAGAGACCAATATCCCTGATGAACATAGATGCAAAAATACTCAACAAAATATTAGCAAACCGAATTCAAAAATACATCAAGAGGATCATACACCATGATCAAATGGGATTCATCCCAGGGATGCAAAGATGGTACAACATTCGAAAATCCATCAACATAATCCACCACATCAACAGAAAGGAGGACAAAAACCACATGATCATCTCCACAGATGCTGAAAAAGCATTCGACAAAATTCAACATCCATTCATGATAAAAACTCTCAACAAAATGGGTATAGAGGGCAAGTACCTCAACATAATAAAGGCCATATATGATAAACCCACAGCCAACATCATAGTTAACAGTGAGAAACTGAAAGCTTTTCACCTAAGATCGGTAACAAGACAGGGATGCCCACTCGCCCCACTTTTATTTAACATAGTACTGGAGGTCCTAGCCATGGCAATCAGACAAAACACAGAAATACAAGGCATCCAGATTGGTAGAGAAGAAGTCAAACTGTCACTATTTGCAGATGACATGATATTGTATATAAAAAACCCTAAAGACTCCACTCCAAAACTACTAGAACAAATATCTGAATTCAGCAAAGTTGCAGGATACAAAACTAATGCACAGAAATCTGTTGCTTTCCTATACACTAATGATGAACTAACAGAAAGTGAAATCAGGAAAACAATTCCATTCACAATTGCATCAAAAAGAATAAAATACCTAGGAATAAACCTAACCAAGTGAAAGACTTATACCCTGAAAACTACAAGACACTCTTAAGAGAAATTAAAGAGGACACTAACAAATGGAAACTTATCCCTGTTCTTGGCTAGGAAGAATTAATATTGTCAAAATAGCCATTCTGCCTAAAGCAATCTACAGATTCAATGCCATCCTTATCAAAATACTGACAGCATTCTTTAAGGAACTGGAACAAATAGTTCTAAAATTCATATGGAACTGCAAAAGACCCTGAATAGCCAAAACAATCCTGAGAAGGAAGAATAAAGCAGGGGGGATCTCACTTCCCAACTTCAAGCTCTACTACAAAGCTACAGTAATCAAGACAATTAGGTACTGGCACAAGAACAGACCTACAGACCAGTGGAACAAAATAGAGTCCAGATATTAACCCAAACATATACAGTCAATTAATATATGATAAAGGAGTCATGGATATACAATGGGGAAACGACAGCCTCTTCAACAGTTGATGCTGGCAAAACTGGACAGCTATATGTAAGAGAATGAAACTGGATCACTGTCTAACCCTATACACAAAAGTAAATCTGAAATGGATCAAAGATCTGAATGTAAGTCATGAAACCATAAAACTCTTAGAAAAAAAACATAGGCAAAAATCTCTTGGACATAAACATGAGTGACTTCTTTATGAACATATCTCCTCAGGCAAGGGAACTAAAAGCAAAAATGAACAACTGGGACTATATCAAGCTGAAAAGCTTCTGTACAGCAAAGAACACCATCAATAGAACAAAAAGGCACCCTACAGTATGGGAGAATATATTCATAAATGACAGATCCGATAAAGGGTTGACATCCAAAATATATAAAGAGCTCATGCACCTCAACAAACAAAAAGCAAATAATCCAATTAAAAAATGGGCAGAGGAGCTGAACAGACAGTTCTCCAAAGAAGAAATTCAGATGGCCAACAGACACATGAAAAGATGCTTCACATTGCTAATCATAAGAGAAATGCAAGTTAAAACCCAATGAGATATCATGTCACACCAGTATGGATGGCCACCATCCAAAAGACAAACAACAACAAATGTTGGAGAGGTTGTGGAGAAAGGGGAACCCTCCTACATTACTGGTGGGAATGTAAATTAGTTCAACCATTTTGGAAAGCCGTATGGAGATTCCTCAAAAAACTAAAAATAGAAATACCATTTGACCCAGGAATTCCACTTCTAGGAATTTACCCTAAGAATGCAGCAACCCAGTTTGAAAAAGACAGATGCACCCCAATATTTATCGCAGTACTATTTACAATAGCCAAGATATGGAAGTAACCTAAGTGTCCATCAGTAGATGAATAGATAAAGAAGATGTGGTACATATACACAATGGAATATTATTCAACCATAAGAAGATAACAAATTCTACCATTTGCAACAAAATGGATGGAGCTAGAGGGCATTATGCTCAGTGAAATAAGCCTGGTAGAAAAAGACAAGTATCAAATGATTTCGCTCATCTGTGGAGTATAAGAACAAGGAAAAGAACTGAAGGAACAAAACAGCATCAGACTCACAGAACCTAAGAATGGACTAACAGTTACCAAAGGGAAAGGTACTAGGGAGGATGGGTGAGAAGGGAGGGATAAGGGGAAAAAAAGGGGCATTACTATTAGCAGACATAATGTAGGTAGGGACACAGGGACGGTTGTACAACACAGAGAAGACAAGTAGTGATTCTACAGCATCTTACTATGCTGTTGGACAGTGACTGTAATGGTGTGAGTGGTGGGGACCTCATGATAGGGGGAGTCTAGTAAACATAATGTTGCTCATGTAATTGTAGATTAATGATACCAAAAAAAAAAGAGTCTCAATATATTCAAAAAGACTGAAATTGTATTAAGCAGCTTCTCAGACTACAATGGTATGAAACACAAAGAAAACAAAAAGCCCACAAACACATGGAGGTTAAACAACTTTCTTCTAAATAATGAATGGATGAAAATGAACAAATTAAAACAGAAATCAAGCAATACATGGAAACAAATGAAAACAAAAATTCAACAGTTGAAAATTTGTGGGACACACAAAAGAGGTTGTAAGAGTGAAGTATGTAGCAATATAGGCTACCCGAAGAAACAAGAATAATCCCAAATAAACAGTCTAAACTCACAATTAAAGAAACTAAACAAAGAAGAACAAATGAAACCCAAAATTAGTAGGAGGAGGGACATCATAAAGATCAGAGCAGAAATAAATAAAGAAAGAAGAATAAAACAATACAAAAAAAAATCAATGAAATCAGGAGCTGGTTCTTTGATAAAATAAAAGAGATAAACCCCTAGCCAGACTTATCAAGAAAAAAAAAGAGTACACAAAGAAACAAAATCAGAAATGAAGACAAAATAGTCACAACAGATAACACAGAAATACAATGAATTATTAGAGAATACTATGAAAATTATATGTCAATAAATTGGATAACCTAGAAGCAATGGACAAATTCTTAGAAAAATACAAACTTTCAAGACTGACCCAGGAAGAAACAAAAAATATGACCATTTATGAGCAATGAAATTGAGTTGGTAATCACAAAATTTCCCAAAAACAAAAGTCCAGGACCATATGGCTATGAAACATTTAAAGAAGAGCTAATATTCATCCTTCTTAAAGTATTCCAAAAAGTAGAGAGGAGGGAATACTTCCAAACTCATTTTATGAAGCTGGCATCACTCTAATACCAAAACCAGGCAAAGACATAACAAACAAAAAAAATTATAGCCCAATATCTCTGATGAACATAGATGCAAAAATCCTCAACAAGATACTTAGCAAACAGAATTAAAAGTACATCAAAAGGATCATCCATCATAACCAAGTAGGATTTATTCCAGGGACGTAAGGATGGTAAAATATTTGTAAATAAGTCAATATCATACATCACATTAACAAAAAGAAGGATAAAAATCACATGATCCTCTCAATAGATGCTGAAAAAGCATTTGAGGAAAATTCAGCATCCACTCATGATAAAAACTATACAAAATGGGTATACAGGATATGTACCTCAACATAATAAAGGCCTTATATGACAGACCCACAACTACCATCTTACTGAATGTTGTAAAGATGAAAGCTTTTCCTCTAAGGTCAGAAACAAGACAAGGATGTCCACTTTCACCATTTTTATTCAAAATAGTACTGGAAGTCTGAGTCATGGCAATCAGACAACACAGAGATAAAAGGCATCCAAATTGGTAAGAAAGAAGTTAAATTTGTCACTGTTTGCAGATAACATGATATTATATATAGAAAACCCTGAAGACTCTACCAAAAACTATTAGATCTAATAACTAGATTCAGGTAAGTTGCAGGACACAAAATTAATATGCAGAAATCTATTGCATTCCTATATACTAACAATGAACTAGCAGAAAGAGAAATCAGGAAAACAACTCCATTACAATTACATCAAAAAGAATAAAATACCTAGGAATAAACTTAACCAAGGAGGTGAAAGACTTGTACTCTGAAAACTATAATAAGACACTCATGAGAGAAATTAAAGTAGACACAAATAGATGGAAATCTATCCTAAGCTCATGTACAGGAAGAATTCATATTGTTGAAATTGCCATCATTCCCAAAGCAATTTAAGATTCAATGAAATTCCTATCAAAATATTAATAGCATTTTTCAATGAACTAGAACAAATAGTTCTAAAATTCATATGAAACCATGAAAGACCCTGAATGCCAAAGCAATCCTGTGAAAGAAGAACAAAGGTGTAGGTATTATGAACCTCACTTCAAGCTATACTTCAAAGCTACAGTAATTAAAACATTATTGTATTGGCACAAGAACAGACACATAAATCAATGGAACAGAATAGAGAGTCCAGAAATAAGCTTATGCATATATGGTCAATTAATATATGATACAGGAGCCATGAATATGCAATTTGGAATAGACAGCCTCTTCAATAACTGATGTTGGGAAAACTGGACAGCTACATGCAAGAGAATGAAATTGGATTACTGTCTAACTCCATAAGAAAAAGTAAACTAAAAATGGATCAAAGACCTAAATGTAAGACGTGAAACCATAAACCTCTTAAAAGAAAACATAGGCAAAAATCTCTTGAACATAAGTTAAGTAATATTTTTCCTGGACACATCTCCTTAGGCAAGGGAAACTAAATACAAAATGAACAAGTGGGACTATATCAAACTAAAAATCTTCTGTACAGCAAGAGACAGCATCAGCAGAACAAAAAAGCAACCTACAGTGTGGGAGAATATATTTGTTAATGATTTATCTGATAAGATATAAAGAGCGCATATGACTCAATAGCAAAAGAAATAGCCCAATAAAAAATGGACAGAGGACCTGAACAGACATTTCTCCAAAGAAGAAATACAGGTGGCCAACAGGCACATAGAAAGATGCTCCATATCACTAATTATAAGGGAAATGCAAATGAAAACCACAATGACGTATCACATCACACCTGTCAGAAAGGTCACTGTCCAAAAGACAAAAAATAACAAGTGTTGGCAAGGATGTGGAGAAATGGGAACCCTCCTATATTGTTGGCAGGAATGTAAATTGGTACAACCCCTGTGGAAAGCAGTCTGGAGGTTTCTCAAAAAACTCAAAATAGAAATACCATATGACCCAGTAATTTCACTTCTAGAAATTTACCCAAACAAAACAAAATCCCTTACTCGAAAAGATATAGGCACACCTATGTTTATTGCCACACTGTTTGCAATAACCAAGACATGGAAGCAACCTAAGTGACCATCAATAGATGAATGGATAAGGAAGATGTGGTACCTATACACAGTGAAATATTATTCAGCCATAAAAAGAAAAGAAATCCTGTCATTTGCTACAACATGGATGGATCTAGAAGGTATTAAGCTCACTGAGATAAGTCAGGAGGAGAAAGACAAATACCATATGATTTTACTTATTTGTGGACTATAAAAACAAAGCAAAACAGAATGAATAAGACAGCAATAGACTCATAGACACTCAGAAGTGACTAGTGGTTACCATAGGTGGGTTAACTTAAGAGTGGCTTTCTGGGACAACAGGGGTAATAATATTAGAAATGTTGAATACCATGAACCAGGTGTGTAAGTCACATTTTCATCATCCAAAAGATCTGACAAATAGCCTGAGTCCTTTCCTTTCCTCATTCATGTAAAATGTCTTCCCTGGAAAAAATGTGGCAGATGTTTAAGATCTGTGAAGCACTTCACGCCATTATTTAACCAAGCATACAGTGAGAAGTAATTAAGAATTTTGCTATCAGTTTGCTCACATATGAAGGAAAGGGATATATAAACAAAATAAGACAAATGAGATGTTTTTGTGTTGAGAATAAGGGCAAAGATGGTCTTTTAATGAAAACAGTTTTTTTGTTTTTTTTACATGCAAACTTTCAGAAGGTTTTTTTCTCCCTAGGGAATATTACATTACTAAATAATAATAATTATGCCTGTGGGTTATGAAATGGAAGATGATGCTCTGTTTTCTTTCTGATGGAGATCATAGGCTTCCAATGCTGAAAGTATTCAAGGCTTGTCACATCACAGACCTTTAAAAGCCCATGAAGCCAAAAGTTATGCTATGGCATTAGTTACTGTGCTCTGAGGGCTCTGAGTGTTCCGTTCATTGCAGGTTATCATAAATTAAGTGTTGTATATTAATCACTAGAGCTAAATTTAGGGAGTTAAGGAGCGTGTTGATTCCTCCCATAGCTTTAACTTCCAAGGCAAGCTAGCCATCTATCAGCTGCAAAATACTGCTGGCTTTTTTCGGAGATGCAAAATGCCTCCTTGAAGTTAGGATGAAGGCGTGCGTTTGTAATATTGTGCTCATAAAACAAACCTCATTCCTTCCCAAGTAATTGGCTTCCTGCTGACAGGAGCTCTAAAGAGAAGTCTGACACGAGTTGGAATTGGTGTATTAGTACCTTTCTTATATTTCTCTCTCCATGTGCTGTTTATATTTCCTTCTGTTAGCACACCCTTCACTTGCTGAAGATGAATTTGGATTTTCAATGTCTGCTTGTACAGACTTATTAGTGATTTGTAGATGTACAGAGTTCTCGAATCTTTGTAACTGTAAAATTTGTGCTTAGGCTACACCACATGAAATCATGAGGTCCTGGAAGTCTCATTGGTCCTGAGTAGCCTCAAATGGTTGCACGTTTTTTATCTTTCTTGTGTGCCTCTCTGTTTGTTCTGAAAGACTCACTGGAACTTTGTAAGGTGCAGAAGATAGCTCTGTTTTCATTGTCTTGCCCTTTAGCCTCTTACAGAGCACAATTTGATTATTCTTTCAGAGGACAGTGCAAACCTGTTTTAAATGATTGCTTTTGGAAGAAAAACATTCCAGATTCTAAAGTGCTGAGACCAAAGTGGTTCTGGGGCATATATCAATAGGCAACTAAATCAGAATGAAAACATTTCTGAAGATAACTGCCGTGTTAAAGCAATAATGGAGATTCTGAAATTCCTCAGTGTCAGGGCTGATTTGGTGGAGTCAGGGCTGAGATACTTTTGAAGAAACACTGGTGAGAGAGAATGCAGAAACAGGGTTTTGCATCTATAGGTATAATAAAATCCTTTCTTACTACCAACGACCCGAAACCTAAAATGAGATGGAATTTCAGTGATGAAATATTTTCCTATTAAAGTCTTTAAGGAGTAAAAACTAGCCAATTCCAAATGCCTTCTGGCTTCTCTTTGTCAATTGGAAAAATTTACTTTTAAAATCTGTGGCTGGAATGCAGCTCTTAAATATATAAACTAAGGCAGCAGTTTAGGAGACTGAAGCCCATGAAGGCAAGACTAAATCATACAAAAACCAATCAGGATACTGCTTAATAAAGGGCACATTGGTGTGACAATTGAAAGACCTGGACTCTGAGTTTAGTTCTCCCATCTATTTGTTGTATGACTTAATTAAAGCAAGTCACTTGATCAGTCTGGGCCTTGGTTTTTTTCAAGTGTAACCTGAAAGGTTTGGACAAATGTTCAGGAGCCTGTGAGTCTGTGAATTACACCTATGGTGCTTATCAGATTTGGGATTAGTGTATCGCAAGTAAGTGACATATATAGGCAGGGTTGATATTCTAGATATTTGCTAGCCCTGCAGGACAAATACTCCCCTGTGGAAATGGAGGTTTACTATAAACATGCAGTAGCAGAGCACCTGTGATGCTAGCAAAATACCAACTACGCTTACGGGACTGGAGCCCTGGCTACTTGTGTCAGATTGCCAAAGCAGAGAAGACCTTAGGAATCGTCAGTCTATCTCCCTGATTTTACAGGTGTTGCATCCTCTGTTAGGAGCAGCACATTGTGATATTGAAGGATGGCTGCAGAAGGATGACACAAGTGCACAAGGGCTTAGGTACACGATTGGATATCTCAGTAAATGTGGTAGATTGTCACAGTAATGGCACCAGTGAATTGTACCTCCCTGTATCCGCACCTGCTACTAGTTCTCTCCCACATTGGCTCTGGCCTTGGCTATGTGACTTCATTTGGTAATAGGGCATTAACATCAGTGACCCAAGCAGAGGATAACAAATGCTTTCTCATTAGAGCTTGCCCCATCTCTTGCTGCTTTTGGAACACAGTCACTATGTAAAGAAGTCTGGTCTGCTGGCGACACATGGCTCAGCTGACAGTCAGAACCATTCATCAGATACGTGAATGAGGTTTAGACTAACCAGCCCCATTTGAACTAACAATTGAATATAGAAACATGTGTGACCCCAAGTGAGACCAGAAAAGGAATCACCTAGCTGAGCTCAGCCCAAATCGCTGATCCACAGATCAGAGCAAATAAACTGATGGTTATTTAAGCTACTAGGTACTGGGTTAATTTGATGCAGCAATAGATACTTGATACATAAGAAAAGGATCTCTAAGGAAGTGGTGAGAAGAGTGGGTGAGAGGAAAGAGTTGAGGTTCATCCTACTATTTATTTCCTTGAGGTTGTTTCAAGGATTTGTGTCTAGTTCCTATAAACAGGTCCTTGTTTCCTAGATGAGCCGAGAAGCTCCTTCTTGCCTGTCTTTCTAGTCAAGCACACTTGGCTTCAGGAAAAACACAGCTAGTTCTTCCTGTTCCCTTGGTGAAGCACACAGGTAGAGTTTTCTTCTTGCACTTCTCTCAGTCACAAGTCTTTCCCTTCCAGAATGCAACAAGGATCAGCTGACCTGGCCTTTTTTCTGTTGATTCAGTGAGTGGCTAGGAAGAAATTTCATGGAATACTATGAGAATGAAGGACTTCTTGGGAAAGAGGTGAGAAGAGGTAAGATTTTAAAATTGCTGAGAAACAATCTTATTTTCCAATTGTCTATATACAACCGTAACTTGCTTTCAGCAGTACTTTGAGACAATAAAAAATCCATTTTATCTTTGACCTAAAGTTTCTGATGTCTTCCTTCCAGCAGCCCCAAGTCAAAGGGTTTATATAAAACAAAAGCCCTGAGGACTTCTGCTTTTTGTCGTAAATGACCCTAAAACTGAGCAAGTATAGAAATGTCCAAGCTTTGCCAAGATTGTCAGGGGAGCCAGAGTTTGGAAACTGAATTCACTAAGTTATGGGGAATGAGGAACAACTAGAGCTTCCCACAGCCTAAAATTACTAGCCAGTAATTACTTTACCTGTCAAAGACATCATAAGAAAAATAATTATAAATAAATGTCCCTAATTATCACAGATACAAAAATAAAAATTCTACCAAACCAAATCCAGCAATAGCTAGAAAAAAAGTAATAAACACATCATCACCATGTGGGGTTGATCCTAGGAATATAAGGCTGGATTAACACTGGAAAAGTAATTATGCAATTCACCCCCCAAACAAAATAAAGGAGAAATATCATAATCTCAACAGATAACAAAATAAAACATATGACAAAATTTGACACCCACAGGTGATAAAAAAAAATCAGCAAATTAGAAATAGAAGGAATAGAAGGAAACTTCCCAAAGTTGATAATGAGCATGTTAAATGCATTTATAACAAATTTAAGAGTTACTGGTGATACGCTCGGGTATTGTTCTCTGAGCTGAGATTTACGGGGATGGCTGTTCACACACTTCTACTCAATATTGTACTGGAGGTCCTAGTCAGTGAAATGAAGCAAGAAGAGAAATAAAAGGGATAAAGACTGAGAAGGAAGACTAGCTCTGTCTCTATACACAAATGACGTGGTAGGAACACCTGTAAAACAAACAAATAAACAAGAAGCCATTAGAATTAATGAATTAATTTAGTAATGTTTCAGTATACATCGAAGTAAAAAAATCAAATGTATTTCTATATATTTGCAACAACTATAAAATCAATATTAGAAAAAATTTAGCTTAGTATAAAAACACCTGAAAAAATAAAAGTAAAAAATCCTTTTAAGTAAATGTACCAAAGATATACAAGACTTGTATACTGAAAACAATAAACATACCTAAGAGAAATTTTTGAAAATGCTAAGGAAAAGATAGGCCATGTTTATGGATTGGAAGACTCAATAGTGTTGAGGTTCATGTTTACCAAACTGGAATACAGATTTAATGCAATCCCAACCAAAATTGTAGAAGTCATTTCGTAGAAACTGAGAGGCTGATTCTCAGTTTACGCAGATATACAAAAGACCTAGATTAGTCAAAATAACTTTGAAAGATAAAAAAAGCTAGAGGATTTATACTACCTGGTTCCGTGACCTTCTATAAATGCTTCAGTAATCAGGATGATAGGGAATTGCCATAAGGGTGGACATATAATCAATGGCACAAAATACAGAATTCAGAAATAACCCCACATGTATATGATTAATTCATTTTGACAAAAACAACAAGATAATTCAATGGGAACGGGATAGTTCTTTCAACAAATGTTACTGGAAAAACCGATATCCATATGAGAAAAAATAAACCTCAACCCCCATCCATACCCTACAGAGAAATTAGTTAAAAATAAATCACAGATCTAAATATCAAAGCTAAAACAATAAGATTTCTAAAGGATAAGGTGGAAAAATATCTGTGTAATCTTAGGATAGGCACAGAGTTTATCTAGAGTTTTCCTAGATAAGACACAAAAAGTACTAATCATCAAATTAAAAAATGGTAATTTGAACTTCATAGAATTAAAAACTTCTTTAAGATACATCATTAAGAAAATGAAAAGGCAATCCATAGGCTGGGAAAAATATTCATGATAACATATATCTGACAAAGAACTTGTAATCAAAATATAAAAAGGACATTTACAACTCAACAATAAGAATGTAAACAACCATTAAAAATGGAAAAAAGACAACACTTCACAAAATAAAATATACAAAGAATGCATACACAATAATAAGGAAGACAATCCACTGAAAAAGAAAAAAACTGTACCAGGAAAATACAGAAATGGCCAATAAGGGTATGAAAAGATGACCAACATCATTATTCATCAGGGAAATGAAAATTAAAACCACTGTGGGACACCACTTCACACATACCTGAATATAAAAATTTAAAGACTGAATATCAAATGTGTGTGAGGATGTGGAGCAACTGGAAGTCTCATATATTGCTGGTTGAATATAAAGTGGTTATTTACATTATTTTACATTTTACATTCAGTAGTGTCACCAGAACCATTATGGAAAATGGTTTGTCAGTTTCTTATAAAATTAAACATGCATTTATTGTACATCCTAGCAATTGTACTTGTAGGCATTTATCCCCCATTCTTTAAAATAAAAACACATCCACCAAAAGACTTGTACAGTAATTTGAATGTGGCTTCATTCATAAAAGCCAGAAATTATAAACAACTCAAATGTCCACACAGTTGAATGATAAACAGAAGGTAGTACATTCATACAACACAATAATACATAGCAAAAAAAAAAAAAATACATGCAACAGAATGGAAGCATCTCAAAACCATTATACTGAATGAAAAAAGACAGACACAAAAGAGTTCATGTTGTACTATTCCTTTTATATGAAATTTGAAAACAGATAACAGTAATATCCAGTGATACAATTCAGAGCAGGGAGGGGTTGGCTGGACTGGGGTTGACTGCAGAGCAGCCCTGAGGGAACTTTCTGGGACAGATGGAAATATTCTGTATTTTGATTGAGGTGGTGATTTCATAGTGCATACACTTGTCAAAACTGTTTGAGCTGTATAGTTAAGATGAGTGCTTTTATTTTCTGTAATAATGTTTTAATAAAACTACAGAGACTAAAATCCTTTAATGATAAAAATAATGAAACAACAATAGGAACAACAGCAAAATCTTGAGGAGAGTCTTTTTGAATGGTTCTTTTTATTGAAGAAAAACAATTACTCATCTCCATCCAGTAATGGAGTATATAAAATATTGAATTGCAATATCATAAAATTTAAGGAGAGTGCAAATTTCAATTCAAATACAGCTATGATTAAACGTTCTCACATTAACAGATTTAAACTTTTCAAAAAAGATAGAGGTGTTCATTGTCCCATTTTTGTATTAGAAAATGAGCCCTCAGAGAGGCTAAATAGGTTGCCTAGAGTCATAGTAAAGTGGAAGCTGGGATTCAAACTCAGATAGTTTGGCTCTAAATCCAATGTTGTTTCCACTAGATTATGCTGTTTGTCTTCTTGTGCATCCCTTTTAAAATATTTTCAATAACCAAAGCTAACAATGTCCTTTCATTGCTAGGCCTTAAATTATATTTCCTTTGAGGTTATTAGATAGAAAAAGGCTTTCTCACTTGGCACTGAGTTTTTTTTTCAGAAATCTTCACAATCTTTAGCTTTCCAGAGATGTGGGGATCTTTATCTTCCTTGCAGGTGGAGAGAGAGACCATGGGCTTAGACAGAGTAGGGTGAGGGCCTCTGGAAAAAGCAAGGCAGGATATTTACAGTCAAAGCAATGTAACAATGTAAAGTCCCTATTGAAACTCTGTGTTCAGCATTATGCAAAGTCAAGGTCACACTAATTCTCTAGGGTTAAGATACCAGACTAGGAATATAGACATCTTCAGTGAGACCAGTTAAAGGTCAAAAGGTCAGGAGCAACTTGGCCTGGAGTGTTTGAGTGTTCCGCAAGAGTATCTCAGCATAACCTGTGACTTCACTGTAAACAGCCCTAGCAAACAGACAATAACTCAACCCACCTTGAGGGCGGGGCAGGTGGCACAAGTCCACACCCTAAGCCCTCAATTCCCCCAAATCCTCAACTGCCTATAAATCCCCTAGACAATGCACCACCCGGGGCTCTCTTGTCCCCTCCTGGCATGAGCCAGGAGCTCTGTCCTCTCACTGTGTCTCTCAATAAAAGCCTCTGCCCTGGCTCTCCTACCTTGAAATGTTTGCTAAATTCATTCTTTGATTCCACAAAGAAGAACCCCGGTATCAGTGGTATGGAATCTCTGAATGGCCAAATTAAATTGAATCTTATGATAGCATTTTCCTTTCCCAACGTGCATTGCTGATCAGAGTAGAAATTAGTACAAAATTTCTGGGAAGCAATTTGGCAATAGGTAGCAAAACTCTTGAAATCCAGCATATCCTTGGACTAAGCAATTACACTCATGGTAGTTTATCCTAAGGGAATTATCAGAGACGTGTATATGGGTGTATGTATGAGGATGTTCATCACAGCATTATTAACAATACCAAAAAACTGGAAACAAGGTAAATGTATGTGTCAGAGACTGTTGTTTTTCTTCCATTATCATGTCTATTCTTAGCAGTAAGAACCCTGGCTTGGAGATGGGCACATGTGTCCCAGTAAAGCACTATATACCTTGGCTCTCTCTTACAGCTCATTTGTGGCCACTGGAGGTGCTGTGTGTGACTTCTAAGTCTCCTTAAAGGACCACTGTGGGTAAAATTGCAATATTTCCAGAATCTCTTGTCTGGCTTTAGGTATCTGCATATCAATAGGTGTTTCAAAGGGTGGAGTGAAGTGGTCTATCTACATATCAATAGCTAATTACAAGGGCTTGGGAGAGTTTTTCTGGACTGGAGAGGTTGGGCTGAGCTCTCTTCTGCTGCAGCCAGGGCAAGAGAGAGACGGGACGACTGCTTGTAAGAAATAAAAGGGTTTCTTAACTGTATTTCTCCCTTTGACTGATTTCGGTTTTAGAAGTATTTTTCCCCAGGATTTTCTCCCCGGAGTTACAACCACACTTTCCTTTGACCTTTTCCCTTTGGCTTGCTGGATTGTGATGTAATGGTTGGGTTTGAAGGGTACATTTTGGAACATGAGGCAATACTCTAAGGATAATGGAATAGCAAGACAGAAGGAGTCTGGATTGTGGCCCTCTGGAAATCCCCATGCAAGCCTAGAGACTTAATTTGCATGAAAGAAAAGAAATCCAATCTAGTTTAAGCACTGCATTTGAATTTTCATGTCACAAATAGCAAACCTAGTCTAACAAACACAATGTTCAACAGCAAAGAGATGGTTAAATTACAGTATATGCATAGGGTATATGCATAGGGTACATGCATAGCAAGCAACTGTTAAATGACGGTACAAGAATATTAACATGAAAATATTTTCACAATATAAGGCTAAAAGGAAAAGCATAAGCCACATTAAAAAGTAGAAATAGGCAATATTTGAAAATATCATTTTCATTATAAATATACACATATTTATATCTACATAAGTATGCTTTTCTATGTGCATACATATATCTATTTTCACATATCTCTCCATATATAGAGATAATATATAATATATAGGTAAATATAAGCAGATACAATATATAAATATAAAAATGTTAATAGCTGTTATGTTTGAATAGTGGAATTGCAGATTTTTTTCTACTGTGAGGTTTTTCTGTGTTTTTCACATTGGCTGTGCATTACATTGGTTATAAGGGAGAAATAGCTGTCAAATAATCTTTTCCCAGAATAAGGCAAGTTTAATTGTGATTCACTAATTTTAAAGAAGAAGGTTATACTAACATAAATTTAAGAAAAATTAAATATTGGCAGGTTTTTCCCCTTTACAGTGTGCATTTTAAAATATGTGATGCTGTTGCATATCTTATGTTGATGCATGAATACTTATGATTGCTCTTTTAAACTGCATGTAAGCCAATTACTTAGTAGATGGGTGAATGTACATACTTTACGTCTCCTACTCAAATAGGATGTGAAGCAGAGGCCCATTCTAAAGATGACATCTAGCGGTTGCTGTGGTAACCTTATGGGCTACAATTTAGTAATCTTTTATATAAATTTCTACAGTTGGAATTGGCATATTCTTAACTTTAAAAGGAAGGAGGCAGTTACTGGTGGTCAGGTTGTATTTGTGATTGCTATTCAGCTTTTAAGAGTGTAATGGAGTCACAATGGAGGTGTTAAAAGCTCTAAACTGATTCAAGGAATCTAAAATCTTAGAACTTTGATGGCAACCTTAAAAAACTGTTACTCCTGGTGATAACAAAAGTTCATGCTTATTATAGGACACTTACGATGCAACAAGCACAGTGCTTAGTGCTTTATAAACACCATCTCATTTATATCTGTTCTCTGACTTAAATCTTAAAATAGTCCTGCAAAATAGTATTATTATTGCTATTTATAAAACAAAACAAAATGAAGACTTCGAGAGTTTAGGCGAATTGTCCAAAGCCCCATGGTTAGGATACTGTGGTGCCAGGATTCAAACACATGCTGTCTGCCCTTACTCTTACCCACTGCTTTGTGCAGCTACCAGCCCATAATAACTGTTCTGGGTCTACTATAAATGTTTCCTTTAAGGAGACACTGTGGTAATGCTGACTTATCCAGTCTAGCCTTAATCAGACACACTTACTAAACAACACTTTGAGAAGGATATTATTGTGACTTATGATAGTATGATAGACCCCTCTTATAACATAAAGGCATACAACCAAGCTTACAAGAAAAAGTATACCATATCATACTTTTATTTGGGAATCTAGTTCTAAGGTAAGGCAGAATGCTGAATGTGGGGTGAGTCTAAGCAGCGTGAAGCAGTGAGAAGATGCGTCCTTCAAGAGCTCACCTTTGAATAAGCTCTCCAGGCTTGCTTCCCAAAGAGCACTTGTGCAAGTGTAGTGATGGCGTTACCTAGGCGCTTGTTAAAAATGCAGCATCTCGGGATTTTAACAGGATCCTCGTGATGTGCAGGCATGTTTATGTTTGAAAAGTACTGCTTTAAACAACAGCACATACAGAAGGAACAGCACTGTAAGTACAAGGAATAGCAAGAGCCAAGGCACTGTGGTGGGAATGAATAAAGCAGTTCCAGAAAACCTCATATTTGGTTGAACTGTAGCATAGTAAACTGTGGTGTGCGAGATGGTGTGTAGTTGGGAGGTAGGTAGGGCTGAATTCCTGGAGGGTGTAAGAGCTATATCTTGTTCTAGAGGTAGCAGGGAGAACTAAAAGTTTTTGATCAGGAAATGATGTAATGATAATTTCTATTTAATAGCCCCTTTAAATTTATAGAATATTTAGGTGTGTGATAAATTTAGAACTTACACTTTGTGTAGTATATAATTTGTTTGCATATTTCCTTCCCTCTTCACACTATCAAACAAATCTATTACATTTATGGAGTTATCAAAAGAGAATGGAGTAAACCCTGAAGGCAAACAGGAACACTGAGAATTCTACACTGGTCACCTATTCGCTGCTAAGAATTAGATGGTTAAATTGACCTAGGAGATTTAAAAGCCTATACAACCTTGTCCTTCAAAAATAGATGGTGCAAGCAGACAAAGTATTGTCCCACTGTATTTTGCCATGGTCAGGCCCTCCTTTGCTCTCAGTCTGAGACCTCAAATCCCTTCCCCCAGGCAACTTTGATGAGGTTTCCTTGAGAGACAGAAGCTATTTTGTAAAGCTGTCAGGTGTCCTGAATAAGGGAAATGGATGAAGAACAAGAGAAATAGATAAGAGGTGAATTCTCAGGAGTGAGGGCAAGCCTTGTCTGCCTTGGATTAAAAGGAGAAAGGGAGAGGATTCTGGAAGAGTGGGTGAGTCAACTGAGTGGAATCTTCATCAGCAGGGCTGACAGCAGTGTTACAGAGAAACAATGAGTCAACAAAGACATGCTGACTGGGAGACAAAGACAAGGGGGGGATAAATTCTGTTGGACACAGAATGTTTCATACTGGGATGCTTGCACTTATTGGGGGAGGGGGTAGGTCAGCTGGAGGGACAAAGGTAAAAATAAACAATCCAACTTTCTGCTCCTGTATTATGGGCCCTGCTAACTAGGACATTATTTGTTCCCACCAGCTGGTGACTCACGGAAGCTCCCATTCCCTTAATGAAGCTTAAAGACTGATATAAAATACAATTGCTGGGTCCTTTAACAAGCCAGATTTTTGGATGATTTGCACTGACCTCCGTCAGGGTTGGGTATAACTGCTCATAATCTGACAACCTATGTGTTACACTGAACAGTCCCCAGCGTATCTAATGACAACTGTAATAAAAAGATCCCGTCTAGGAAAGGGCAAACCACACACAATGGCCATTGTCTATAGCATAGAAGCGTATCTTACTGGCCAGAGATGCAAGGACTCCTTACCATGACTGGAGGTGTGTTGCCCTCGATAAGCCAATATGGCCTCCCTGGATTCTGGTCACAAGGATGGTCTACTTGAGCCTTTGTCCTTTGTGACCACATCTGAGCTGGGCGCTGGGATGATATTCCAGGGGTAAGAATCTCAGTCTCTTGTTCACCAGGTAATAGTTAGTTTTTGCATTTGATCAACTACACAATCAAAGCTGGAGACAGTGCTCAAATTTACTCCCATCACAGGGATTTGCATCTCTTAGCAACAGCCCTGCAGATTCTGTTCAGGCCCTTAGCCCTCTGCTTAAATGACTTCCTCCTGGGCCTCCAGGGCCATTTAGAACAACTTTTTTGGAGTAGGAGTCACAACTAATATATATGCCCCTTTGCTCTCAGTTTGCATCCAAAGGGATGGCTGTTTACTGTGCAGTGACTGTCATTTTTCTTAATTTGAATGTTCAGACTTAAGAGTTTAAGAGGGAGAGTGGGGTTCAAGCCTCTGAGATCTCAACGTTATCTTCATGATTACTTTTTGCTCTCAGTTTTGTTTATTTTTGTTTTTGCATGCATTAACTTTAGTTTGGTGGGGAAAACTGTTTTTTTAACTCTTAAAACTTGCCAAGATTGCCAACTTTTAGCCCTCTTGGGTTATTGGCCTCAGTAAGACAGGGACTGTTTTAGTGATATTTTCTTCCCTTTCTGCTCTCAGAGGTTCTGTCTCCAGTTGGAGACTATGTTTTTCTTATAAATGTAGCCAAGCCCTTCCAACCTCTGACCCCCTATTCTCTCTCTGGTTTTAATGGACACATAATCTGAATCCCAAAATATGACGAATGGTTATCAGTGGCTATGCAAACACTTAACAAGAATGCAGGTCCATCTCTTGACATAGTATAAATAGGTCTCCATAGACCTCCTCCCTGGATCCCCTCAGTTAATTGCACATTTTAGATTGTATTAGTTACAATTCCTTTCTCAAGTTTGGAATTTGTCATGATTGTTTAGGGGACAAATAAGAGAAATCCAATTACTAGTTGTCCTGAACGTAAAAGGGGAACCTGCTATTACACTTTAATGTAAAGTTCTATGGGAGATGAGAGATGGTTGTTGCATCTAAGCGCTTAGTGCCAGCTCATCTTTTCTTTGAAAAATGTTGGCTTTATACTCAGGCAAGCACTCCCAACCTGGTTGTTCACATTTCTGCTTACATTTTCCTAGCTCAGCAACTCCAGTGGAAAAAATATCCCTTTCTAAGTAATTGTAACAATACTTCTGGAGCTGATTCCCAATGGACCTCATGGGCCTGGGTTGGGAAACCTACCTGATCAATAACTGTAGCTGGGAGAAGCGGATATTTTAGTTGGACTAAGCCTGAACCATGTGACCATCAGCAC
Source organism: Manis javanica (assembly GCF_040802235.1). NCBI lineage: Eukaryota > Metazoa > Chordata > Mammalia > Pholidota > Manidae > Manis > Manis javanica. Next base: position 50,267,426 of record NC_133164.1, on the reverse strand, counting down.
CAAGGACAGACGTATCATAACCTATTCACATGGATTGATTTGGTGAAGAGGTGGTTTTTCAAAAGAAAATTGGATGCTGAGCAGGCAAAAACAATAAATGTCCTATATGCACTGATAGGTCAGGGCTGAACTGACTCAAGAAACCAGTTTTTTTACACGTGTCTGCACAAAAGCTTGCCTATTATTCAATAAATCTCACTTATTACAGAAGTTGCACATAATACACAAATTCCATTTCTTAAGCTTATGATCCTTTAGCTAGTTCTCAATTAAAATTTAGATGATGTAATATGGTAAGAACTATGTAGAAGTGGCATAGGGTGGTGGGACCCGCACAACTATTCCACAAGTATTAATAAACCATTTTCATATCGTAGGCAATGTACTGGGCACCAGGATACAATTTAATGAAGACATGGTTAATACCTGGAAGAACTCTTAATGGGGCTAACAAATATTTCTTTAAAAAAATAAATCACACTGTGATATGCAAATGCCTATACAAAGGATACAGTTATCTTTTGAGACCCCACAAAGTGGTGGGCACTACTATTTGCTCTTCCCACACATTTTCCCACTTAAATCTCAAAGCAACCCCTCAAGGTAGGCATTCTTCTCTAAAAACATTGAGTTTGTAGAGATAATGTCTTCTGTGTTGGGGAATACTCAGAGAGCATGATCATTCTTTAAGCCACCAATAGCTTTAGAAGCGTTTATTTGTTCTATCCTCTCCATCCCCTACAGCTTATCGGTCGTGAAGTCCTACCAAATCTTCTTTTGCAGCGTTCTTCAGGTTTTTGCCCTATACTTCTTCCAGCTCACCATTCAGGCATTTAATGTCTTGCAACCTCGATTGCAGGGGCACCTTAGCTGGTCTTCTTCTGGCGTCCAGTCACTCTTTAATTCATTCTGCTACCAGGTGGGTTTTGAGGTAGGCAGAGGTAGTATACCATAAAATACAGCTTTTGTCATGTACTTGACAAATAAATACTTTCTCACTGCCACTTTGAAAGTGTCTAAACTCATTGGCTTAGCATCAACGTCTTCTTCAGTTGTGCCAAACATTCAGTCTTGTCTCCATATTGTCCTCCTTAAGCCATCTAATCCAACCAACTAGTCTATTTGGTTCCGGTAAAGCGCTTTATGTCTGCCCTTTTCCATGCTTGTTCACATCCCTCCCAAGTTCTCTCTATCTCTGGCGGTTCTGGTTGATTGCGATTTTACCTGTAAACTCTGAGATCACTTCCTGTTTGCACTTGATATAACTTTCTCCGTGTCATTTGGCACTGGGACCTTCTCTACAATCTGATGGTTTTATTTTTTTAATGTTTAGGTATTTTCTTCTAAAATAAGGTCCAGATGAAAAGCTGCTTCTCAGTTTTTCCTCTTCTTTTGCATTGCTAAATTCTCTGGTGGGGGTAGATTTCCTCCATACAGGGTGGTAAGAATACAAAGTATAAGTCAATTTCACTGGCTCACTTGGGTTTGAGGCATCCTTGAAACAAAAAGGTAAAATATCTTTAATTATTCATTGATTTAACTTCCTTGCTACAGCTAAACTAATAAAAGCAGTTTAAGAACTAGTTTTATGTAGTATTTTAAGATTACATAGTTTTGATAATATCTTTATAAACACAATGATCCTATGGGAAACCTTTTCCTAAGTGAAGATTATATCATTTAAATCTTTGTTTTATGTTAAAGGGAATTTGTGATTATGGTTGATACTCCATAGTAGTTCCCAGTGATTTTCTCTAGGTTATAGCACTTAAGTAGTTGATAAAATGTCATTTGTTTCTATGCTGCACTTTTGGGCAGTATTTTGGTTGACTTCAGAGCAGAATTATTTTCCCTGATATCACTTTACAAAAGGACCAGCAATTTTTTTTGATAACTTTTCTTATAAATGATTGCACAGTCAAGAGCTAATAACAAATTGATTATGCAATGGGGTACAGGAATGTGAGATAATTATACTTCTTATGAGATAAAGTAAAACAATTTCTCTGGGGGGCTCATACTGCTGAGGATTGACTTTAGTTTTTTCAAGGTGTGATTTTAAAAAAGAATAAAAGCAGCTGTTAGGTTGATGTGTTTTCTTTCAGTCATAATAGCTTCAATTTCTAGAGCTTGCTCCTTGAAGACAGCAACATTACACTTGATAATACTTTGCTCATTCATCTCCAGAATGTTCAGTTGAGAAATGAAAATGGGTCTCAGTGTATTACATAGAGTGATTTGTTCTAAATGGCACAGAAACTGTTGATGCTCACTCTGATGCACGGATACCATAATCTAGCTGAATTTGCACATTAGGAATTTTCCTGTGGCTTCCTTCTTTCCCCAGACATATGTTATTATAACAGGAAAGGGGAAATATGCAAAGGCACTGCAACTATTCTGAATCAGGGGACCGATTTTAGCCCCACATTTGTGGTGAAAGTTACTTTAGTTTATATACCACATGCTTTAGTGTGTACAGGAACACACTGGCGTTGCACGGTCAGCAAACAGAAAATCGTATTGAAATGATTGGAATGAAGGCAGATCCGGTTCCCTGGCATTTTGAGAGAACACTCATGTGTTTGGTGCTTTTGTTTCAGGAGCAAAAGAAAACTGTAGGGAGTTCACCAAAATCTTGCTCCTCATCCCTTTTAAAAGCAAATTGAGCAAAGAGGACCAGCTTGCTACTTGATCCACATTTTGGTCTTCCTGTGGTGGCGGTACCCCCTGCTCCCATTGTTCTGCTTTACTGCTTTATGTTCGACTCCAATAGAGATCAAAACTACATTTTATGGACTTACAGTTTGGCAATATGCTAGCAAATGGGAAAACAAGCAACATAAAGCAAATTTGTGCCACAATGCTTTTAATATTGAGACAGATTTTTATCTAACAGAGCCAACAGAATGGAACATGAGAGCACCAGCAGCTCCAGGCTGTAAACACAGCTTTCTGATGAGACATCCCCAGGGGGACAGATCATACAGTTTCTGTATTATTCCACTTGCCACTCTACTGGCACAGAACTGATTTTTGCCTCAGAAAATGTCTCTTTTCTGAAACTCCAGCTGTCCTTCATTCATAAAGCAGAATTTTAACAAGGTGGTTGTTTACTAGGAAACAATGCGAGTACTAATAATGAATCAATAACAGTATAGCATATTCTTTATCATACACGGTCTATGTGCTGCCAAACAGCTGGAGGAAAAGTGGGAAAAAATGCAATCAAGCATTTAAACATCATAGTTGGATGTTTCCAAACATAAATGTCCAGATGTTTAGCATTGTGGAGGTAATGTGTTTGATTGCTTGCCTTTTTCATATTTTGTCTGGATCTTTTGATGTTCTGTAGATAGGGTCATGGATTATTCTTCTTCATTTTCAGTCTGCTGAGCAGTTTTTCTGATCATGAATGTCAACAATAATGCTGAAGACAGGCAGAGGCCAGGCCTGGCAGGGATTGTGTGAGATAAGGGAGAAGAGGAAGGAATGAGATTTGGACTGTGGGCAAATGGGTCCCTCTCCTGGCTAATGTGCATGGAAGCATGTGCCTTTTAAAGGGCATCAGCTGAACCAGTTTTCAGTCTTCAGTAAGGAGCATGTAGGATTAAGATGGGTGGACAGCTCAGATTCTCTTATCTTCCCTGAGAGCCAGGATGCTTCTTTGGGATCCCCAGTTCTAAGAAAGAAAACTGCCTTTATGCCATTTAGGATACTGGTGCAAAAGGAACCTGGTCTCACTAAACTGAAGTAGAGTCGTTCCCTTTTTTCAGATTGATGCCTCAGCAGGCAAAATAAAAAACCTAAAGTTAACAAAATGAGGCTCTTAATCTTTTTAGGATCTCAGAGTACCCAGCCAAAATCAACTCATGCTTCCCACTGTACTTCCATGATATCGTTTATTGGTACTTATAACTAACGTCATTGCCAAATGTTCCACTAAAATTAAAACCCCTGCAAATTAATGATCTCATCAAAGGTGGCTCAGTTTCAGAACTGGATTCATAGATCCTGGCACTAAAATAAGTGTAACCCCTTTGTGAGAGTGAAAGAAGAAAATAGTCATTTACTGACATGTCCCTGCAGGAATCAGTAACATTACAGATCATGTAGGGGCCAAGAATAGCCTTGGCATATTAATAACTCAGCCTGTTCACCGATTTTATTCAGGATAACTGGTTAGAACAGTCTGCACTGTTAATGACTCCATGGCACGAGGGACAATGTCGTCATTAACATGTGAGGCCGTTTAGCATTTAGAACACTTCACGCATAAAGAGAAGTTAACATAAGACTATTTATTGTGCTTCAGACAGATGGTTTAATGTTTCTTTAGCCTCCAGCCTATCAGGCCACCCGTGGATTTCTTCAGCCAAGGGCTTTTTAAAAATAATTAGTCTATCACAATTTCTAACAAGACTGACTGCAATATATTTCCTTAAATCTTTTTCTTACCCTTACTTATCCCTTACAGTGGTTTGTGGTTGACAAGCCTCCCTGACACTGATTCCTCACATATAAGTAACTACTGACATAAAAGGAGATGAAGGGGCTGAAATTTCATCATTAGTAGTTTCTTTGCTATGGAAAAGCTATTCAGAAATGATTACTTTGGCAAACAGTTCTTCCCTGATTAGACTCTGGAGAAGCTGTTCCCCCAGAATCTTCCAGTACAGAACATGATAATGCAACGTAGATGGATAACTGTTGGTGGCAAAGGATGCATATATGCGTTCCTTTCAAAATGGTAAAGAGCAATTGTGTCTCTGAGGAATATGTACATGTGCTTAGGAGGGAATAAAGAGGCTGCAGATCCCCTGCTTGTACTATCAAAGCGAGAGTTAAGCACACTGGAATGGCAAGTGGGATGCATTTTCATAGTGCAAACTTCTATAGGGATCTTACTGACCTCTGCATTGGACTGGCCAGTGTCCAGCAATCCAGGCCCTCTGTGAGCTCTTCAAGGGGAATAACGTGACCCAGGGGCTGGGAGACTGCGGGTTGCCCGCATGGATGCTTATTTGCATGTTCTTCCCTCTGTAACCTATGCTGTAGGGTTCAGGAGAGGCCTGCTTAGGCCTGGGGCAGAGAAAAGCGATTACACAGCAGAGAGGGCTTAGTGATTAGACGTATTTAAAGGGGCAAAAGTCTCCTGACTGTGCCTCAGGAGGGCTTGGGAGGGCTGAAAGTCTCAGTGCTGAGCCTCTGATTGACTTTTTTCTCTTTGAAGAAAATAGACGTGTCCGCTGGAGGCTCAGATTTCCTGCTGACACTTTACAGAGCTGGACTGGAGTTCTTGCTATTTCTGTGGATGCTGCTGGTGTCAGGGTCTCGCACTGAAATTGTCAATTTCCTCACCTGTAAGGAAGAAGCCCCTGGCACCATCACTGGTGTTCTGTCTGACCACATCCTTTTAAATTTCCAGCGTGAGGTGCTAAGCCAGTTCCACCCGATGAAGCAGTTCAACAGCTCGCTGCTGTGGGTGTACCAGGGTGATGGGTAGCGGGCTGTCGACTCCCTGGCCTGGACCGCGAGAGGCTGTGCGGCCAGGCCTCGCAGTGCGTGCTGGCCTTCGACGTGGTCAGCTTCTCGCAGGATCAGTTCCGGCTGGTGCACGTGGAGGTGGAAGTGAGGGACGTCAACGACCACGCGCCGCGCTTCCCCCGGACCCAGATCCCCGTGGAGGTGTCCGAGGGCGCGGCAGTGGGCACACGCATCCCTCTGGAGGTGCCGGTGGATGAGGACGTGGGCGCCAACGGGCTGCAGAGCGTGCGGTTGGCCGAGCCACACAGCCCCTTCCGAGTGGAACTGCAGACCCGCGCTGACGGCGCCCAGTGCGCCGACCTGGTGCTGCTGCAGGAACTGGACCGTGAGAGTCAGGCAGCCTACAACCTGGAGCTGGTAGCCCAGGACGGCGGCCGCCCGCCGAGCTCCGCCACGACCGCCCTCAGCGTGAGTGTGCTGGACGCCAATGACCACAGCCCGGCCTTCCCGCAGGGCGCGGTGGCTGAGGTGGAGTTGGCGGAGGACGCGCCCGTAGGCTCGCTGCTGCTCGACCTGGACGCGGCGGACCCCGACGAGGGTCCCAACGGCAAAGTGGTGTTCGCTTTCGGAGCCCGCACCCCTCAGGAGGCGCGCCGCTTCTTCCGCCTGGACCCGCGGTCTGGACGCCTCACCCTGGCCGGACCCGTGGACTACGAGCGCCAGGACACCTATGAGCTGGACGTGCGGGCGCAGGACCGCGGCCCCGGGTCCCGCGCCACCACCTGCAAGGTCATCGTGCGCATCCGCGACGTCAATGACAACGCCCCGGACATCGCTATCACCCCGCTGGCCTCCTGGGTCTCCTTGTTGCAGTCTCCACCGCGGGTCTCGCTGCGGAGAGGCCGGCGACAATCTGGTGGCTCTGGTCAACGCCTCAGACAGGGACTTGGGCGCCAACGGGCAGATGCGCGGCGCCCTCTACGGGCACGAGCACTTCCGGCTGCAGCCGGCCTACGCGGGCAGTTACCTGGTGGTGACCGCCGCATCCCTGGACCGCGAGCGCATCGCCGAGTACAACCTGACCCTGGTGGCTGAGGACCGCGGCGCACCCCCGCTGCGCACCGTGCGGCCCTACACCGTGCGCGTGAGCGACGAAAACGACAACGCGCCGCTCTTAACGCGCCCGGTCTACGAGGTGTCAGTGCGTGAGAACAACCCTCCCGGTGCCTACTTGGCCACCGTGACCGCCCGGGACCCGGACTTAGGTCGCAACGGCCAGGTCACCTACCGGCTGCTGGAGGCTGAGGTGGGCCGCGCCAGGGGTGCTGTGTCCACCTACGACTCCATGGACCCGCATCTGGGGGGCTGTGTGCTTGATGGCGCTTTGACCACTAGGAACTGACTGAGAGGCGGCTGAGGCGGGGGGCGCTCGACGGCGGCTCTCAGAGGCTCCGGGGCCAGGTGGTGGTGCGGCGGCACCTGGAGGACCAGAACAACCATGCGGCTTGGCTGCTGGTCCTGCTACATCTCTATGCTCAAGCCCAGCTGCTTCAGCCGCGGGACGCGCCCCTCGGTTACTAGGTGACGCGGCTGCAGGCAAGGGAAGTGGACAAAGGCTCCAATGCTGAGCTGACCTGCACCCTCCTCCGTAGCGAAGGCTGCCCCGGGGCTCATGCGCTACACCCGGCCCCCGGTGAACTGTCCCTGCAGCGCCGCCCCTCCCCGAAGCCTGCCGGCAGTCGTCGAAGGGCATGCGGACACCGCCCGGCCCTGAAGTGCGCGGCCCCGCGGTGCGCGGCCACGTTGCTCCCAGTGCCCGCGGACTTGGCGCCACCTGGCGGAAAAGGCTGCTAGTGCTGCTCCGCCGCCGCTGAACTTGCCGGGGAGGGACCAGCGGGGTTCGCGCTCAACGCAGGGAGCGGGGTCGGTGTTCCGGCCACCTTCTGCTGGTGGCCATAGCCACCGCACCTTGTTCCTGGCAAGGCGAGGCTAGGACGCAAAGGACGAAGTTTTGTGAGCATAGCCCGAGCGGGAACCAAGTGAGGAGTGGCCAGGCTGGGCCAAGTCGCAGGGCGTCGGGGGCTGAATCTGGGGGCTTCCACCGAGGTTCTTAGAACGCGACTCCTTTCCAGTAATTCCCTCAGTGGTTCAGGGGGGCTAGCAGGGTGCCCTTGTGCTCCTCACCTCAGGAGAGGAGCGGGATCCTGAGGGCACAGATAGAGCCCCGCCAGTTCTCTTAGTGTCCTTTCATGCCAGGAACCTTATGAAAATTCAGCGCCTGATTACGTTTGGGACTTCAAGTGGCCAGTGTTGGGGGACTTGTTTATCTTTCATTTCAGAGGAAAAATTCTTTACAGATGAAGGCAGAAGGAGGCCTGCTGGTCATGTATTGGTGTAGGCCCGTGTCTGTTTCTGCTGTTTGTGCCCATAAACTTCCTTCTGGGTCCAGTTTGAATACCTTCCTCCCTCAGGATTTAAATGCTGTCTTTCTGAAGCATTGAGCTGAGAGACGTTTCGCCTGCTCTGTTAGTTTTGATATCTAAGGGTGAAATATTATTAACTGCTCTTCTCACCCCTCTTTTTAATAGGGTTCAGTCTCAGGTCCTTTTCATTCCCTATTCCTGTGTGGAGAGGATAAATCAGCTGCAAGTTTAAGGTAATTTCAGAGTATGTATGCGTTATCTCTAAGCAATGTTTTTGGTGTTTTGTACGTTCAAATCCAGATGAATGTAGTGTGAAAGATAGGGGGAAAGGAGACAGTGAATTGAATGACCGCAGTTGTGATGTGAGTAGAGAAGGCTTCAAGAAAGCATCTTTTCGAATGATTGCAGAGCACGAGGGTAAGTTCAAACCTGTGACTTTGAAGCGCTTCCTCTCAAAGTCATCGTCATTCTGTATGCCTGAATGAGTGAAAAACTGAACAAGTGGTTCCAACTGTGCATGCAGGGACTGGAGTATGCTAAGTGCTGCTGAACAGGACTAACATTTTTTTTATTACCACTTCTTATTCAGCTGCTTCTATTCATTTTAAATACTTTACACTTATTGATTTATTTATTCCCCGTAATAAATCCAATGAGGTAGGAAACCATGACAGAGAGAGTTTAAGTAATGTGCCTGAGTGTTGGAGTTAATATCTTCACCCAGGTATTCTGGCTGTAGATTTCCTGCTTTTAAACCACCTTACTAAGCTACCTGTATTAATGCAAAAAGATTAAAACACCAAAAACCCCTAGAATATTGTGGCTATTAATGCTAAAATAATTTTGTGCCACAAGCATTAAGGATAACTTCCCATATGTGGGGATTCTAAAAGGGGAAAGTGCATGAACAGGTGAATTTCTTGTAGGCCAAGATGCTATTTGCTGGGAACATAGGAATATGTGGTTTTGTTTGGCTTAGCTTTGTTTAGAGACTCTTGGACCAAAACAGCCTCATGCTATTCAGTGGATTTCCCGTAGTGTCAGGGGGTTGGCTTTAGCGCCAAATCTCTGTGGTGGTGTCTGGTTTCCTAGTAGTTCCTGTGCAAAAAGGCATAGTCAGTTATGGACTTTGTGTTTGTTTCTGTGGAAGTTAGTACTACAGTTAGTCCTTCAAAGAAGACATCTTACTCTCAAAGGTAAGTCTTAATCGTATGTCCTACTGATTCAAGTGCCTCTTCACCATAATGGATAGTTTTGCCCAATACATGTTTAATTGCTTCAATTTTTTCTTTTAATGATGTTACTTCTAGAAGCATTTGCCTCCTGCTCCTTCTTCTGAATATTCTCTGATTTATAAATATCTTTCCTAAAATGACACACTTAGAGTTGAATACAATACCACAGAATCAGCCTCTCTCCTTGAGCTCCAAATGATATTTCCAGTTGCCTACTCAACATCTCTATTTCGATGTCAAGTAGACAAGCTACACATTCAAAACTGAACTCTTGATTTCTATTCCCCAATTAATTCCCCAATTAATTAGTTCCTCCACTAATGTACCTAAGTGAGCCCTCTCTTCACTTAGTTGCTTGCTCTGGTCAAAACCCTCTGTGTCATTCTTGATTTGCGACTTCACTCACATTGTTTCCCATCAGCAAATCCTACTGAATTTACTTTGAAAATATATTCCCAGTCAGTGCTCTTCTCACTACCTTCACTGCTGCCACTCCACCCCAGGCACTGTGATCTCTTCCTTGGACAACAGCAAGAGCCCCAGAACTGGCTTCTCTGCTTCCACATTTGCCCTGGTGCAGTCTGTTTTCCAAATCAGATTACATTACTCAACTCTCCAATGATTTCTCACTTCAGATGGGATGGAGTATCCTTATCATGATGTCCCAGTTACTACTGCTGTGTAACAGAATGTTACCCAACATGTAGCAGCTTAAAACAACTATTTTATTATGCTCATGGGTTCTGTGGGTCAGTTTGGACAGGATGTAACAGGGCTGCCTTGTTTCTGCTCCAAAGTGTCTGAGGCCTTAGCTGAAAAGAAGTGATGGCTGGGGGCTGGAACTTGAAAGCTTAGTCACATATCTGGCTTGGAGACTAGGATAACTCGAAGTCTCAGATTGCTGAATTGGGAGTGGGAAGGAGGCTACATGTGCCCTTTACATGTGGCTTGATTTTTCTCTCAGCATGGCAGGCTCAGGAAAGTCACATGGAAGCTCAGGTTTGCAGACATGAATGTTCCACCAAATAAGACAGAAGTCATATTCTCTTTTTTGATAGCCACAGAAATGACACAGTCATTACCAGCATGTTCTACTGGCCCAAACAGTTCTTAAAGCCCACCTAGATTCAAAGGTAGGGGACAAAGACTCTACTTCTGCATTGGAGAACTTTTTAAAGAATTTGGGGGCCATGTTTGTAAACAAGCTAGAAATGGCCCATAAAGTCCTACATTATTATCTGGCCCCTGCCTGCTTCTCCCAAATGATTTCTTATCACTCTTCCCCTTAATAATTTAGATCATTGTATTGGCTAATTTGTTGTGTTTGAATGAATTAAGCATATATCCCTCTCATACCTCAGGGTCTTGGTGTTCCCTCCGCATGGTAAGCTCTTTCTCCAGATATCCATATTGTTGGCTTCTTGCCTTCATTTAGGCCTTTGCTCAGACACCTGTCTTCTCAAAGAGATCTTTCATGTCTCAAATTGTCTCTTCCCACTGTCATTCTCCACCTGCTTCATTTTCTTTCATATCATTTACCAGTGCCCAATGTTATTTTATATATTTGTTTGTTATTTGTTCCCTATTGAATTAGCATCAAATATATACTAAAATAAAATTACTGAATGGATGAATAAAAGGTGTAATCTAACCAGCATATACATTGCAGCTGTATGACTATTTCTTATGATCATATTGCATTTTATATTAGGGTAAAATTGTTTGTATTTTTTTAGAAGTTGCATTGTGCTGCTTTACATTCTGGAAAATGTTGGTGTAATCTTAAAACTTGAAGATTTTTCAGTAAATTTATCTGTGCAGTTCATTAAAAAATTTTTTTATTAAGGTATTATTAATATACACTCTTATGAAGGTTTCACATGAAAAAACAATGTGGTTACTACATTTACCTATATTATCAAGTCCCCACCCATTCCCCAATGCAGTCACTGTCCATTAGTGCAGCAAGATGCCACAGATCCGCTATGTGCCTTCTCTGTGCTACACTGTTCTCCCCGTGATCCCCCACACCATGTGTACTAAACATAATACCCCTCATTCCCCTTCTCCCTCCCTCCCCACCCGCTCTCCCACACCCCTCCCCTTTGATAACCACTAGTCCCTTCTTGGAGTCTCTGAGTCTGCTACTGTTTTTTTCCTTCAGTTTTGCTTCGTTGTTATACTCCACAAATGAGGGAAATCATTTGACATTTGTCTTTCTCCACCTGGCTTATTTCACTGAGCATAATACCCACAGCTCCATCCATGTTGTTGCAAATGGTAGGATTTGTTTCTTTCTTATGGCTGAATAATATTCCATTGTGTATATGTACCATATCTTCTTTATCCATTCATCTACTGATGGACACTGAGGTTGCTTCCATTTCTTGGCTATTGTAAATAGTGCTGCAATAAACATAGGGGTGCATATGTCTTTTTGAATCTGAGAAGTTGTATTCTTTGGGTATATTCCAAGGAGTGGGATTCCTGGGTCAAATGGTATTTCTATTTTTAATTTTTTGAGGAACCTCCATATTGCTTTCCACAATGGTTGAACTAGCTTACATTCCCACCAGCAGTGTAGAAGGGTTCCCCTTTCTCCACATCCTTGCCAGCATTTGTTGTTCTTAGTCTTTTTTGATGCTGGCCATCCTGACTGGTGTGAGGTGATATCTCATTGTGGTTTTAATTTGCATTTCCCTGATGGTTAGTGATGTGGAGCATCTTTTCATGTGTCTGTTGGCCATCTGAATTTCTTCTTTGGAGAACTGTCTCTTCATATCCTCTGCCCATTTGTTAATCGGGTTATTTGCTTTTTGGGTGTTGAGGTGAGTGAGTTCTTTATGTATTTGGATGTTAACCTCTTGGTGGATATGTCATTTACAAATATATTCTCCCATACTGTAGGATGCCTTTTTGTTCTGTTGATGGTGTCATTTGCCGTACAGAAACTTTTTAGTTTGATGTAGTCCCTTGAGTTCATTTTTCTGTGCAGTTCATTTAATGTTAAATTATCCTTTTAAAAAAATCAGATTTCTGGAACTCCCACTGTTTATTCTCTTGGGGATTGCCAGTTTATTCCTGCCTTAATGCCTCAGTTTCCTCTTTGTAATAATAATAGGTTGAATCTATTGATAGCTCAAGGTGCTAATTTGGCAAGCAATAATGTGATCAAGGCAAGGTATTCAATCTGAGAGGATATAGTTTCTTGGGAATAACAATCACAGCATTTCCTCTTACCTATATTTAACAGCAACATTTTATTTATTAAACATTTACAGCCCTTACTGTATACCAGGGACTGTTCTAGTTGCTTCACAAATATGGACTCACTTAATCTTCATAGTAATGTTATTAAAGAAGTACTATTATTTAACCCCATTTCACATATTGGGGAAACTGAAACAAAGAGTCACTGGAATACTTTGATCCAGACCACCCAGTTGTAAGGGGCAGAGCCTGGTTTTCAATTCTGGAAATCTGGCTCTGGAGGCCATTCTTTCAATATTCTCCTATAGTGTATTTTCAGTAGGTTTTTAAATGCTTATTTTACGGATCTTCTAAAGTTTTAGAACTGATTTACATTCCTGAGGATGTTTCTCTCTTTGATTTCAAATGAGATGGTCTGATTTATGATTTGGTTTGTATTTTCTGCCTCATTTTCTTGTAACCTGTAAGTGGGATTATTGAAAAGATGACACATGGGTGATGGCAAAACTGAATTAGATGTTGGCAGCTGATTAAGTTTAATGAAGGTATTTTTATTATTTTTGTATCTTTTAATAGTTAACAGAGAATGAATGGATTCATAAACAAACTAGGAATCCACAGAAACTTCATTTCAGGTGGTGATTTTTAACCATTCCTCCCACCAAACCTCAGATGTCAGAGGTTCCAACAAAGTAATTTATTTGCTTGAATTTTATTTCCATTTCATTTCCTCCATGCACCAGCAGGTGGAGGTATAAGTCACTGACCGAAAATCCAGAGGAAGGGGAAAAAAACAAACTAGAAAACCAGTCCCTGAGCAACTGAATGTTGTTTGCATTTTAAGTATATTGCCACATAGTGTTCTAATTTTTTTATATTTTAAACTTCCACTTTATTTTGAAGTTGCTTCAGATCATTCAGAATGAAAAACATTTAAGGATCCTGAAAGATTAATCCAGGAATCTCAAACCAGCAAAAATATTTCATCACATGAAAATAGACACAGGATTGCATATTTTTCAAATACCCTTTACCCTCATGTTTCCCAACTGAGAAATATAAATTTCCAACCAGAACACTCAGAACTCAAAGGATGATATTTTCAAGTCCGTGAATCTCAAAGTGAAAGGCTGCCAACTCTATGTGACAGAGTTCAAAACTGTAGGCCAGCAAGGTTCCTTCCTCCCATTCTCAGACAGGATGATGAATTAAATCATCCTTCAGTGGATGGATCACCTTCACATACCTCAGAAACAGCCACTTCATTCTGAAATGCTGCAACTCCAATAGGCAGTTATGTTTTGGGAATATATACATTTATGTTTCTGTCAAGTATTTATAAGCCAAGTTGCATACACGAGTGTCCTAGTTCTGGCGGACATTTCCCTAAATTATGTCAACAGTCAATGTCAGAGCACATGATGATTTTATATAATCCAGGATATTTTACCAGAGTCTTAGATGTGGTCTTTATTGCCACAAATATATAATAAGTATTTTATAGCCAACTTTTATTTATAAATGTAAATAAAGTATTCAATCTAGCTATTCACTGACATTTGAATGTTTGCAATTATACTGGGAACATAATTTAATTTTGAATAACTTTACTCTAGATTCAGAATCTGGACCCCAACTGCAGCCACAGGCCCAGTGGGGAGAAAGAGGAAGCTGAGGACAGGCAGAACTGGGTGGGAGAACCTGAATTGTTTCTCTACCCTGACATCTGAGATGGTTGGTAGGTATTTAATGGGTATAGCAGTGGCAGATTCTGACAATGGGTGAAAATCAAATGGAGGTAGCTGGTGAAGTTGTGCTTCTGGGCCCTCAGCCCATTCAGAGGCGGGGCTGCAGGGAGCTGCGGTGGCAAGAACTACAAGAAGTCTTAAGGCCTCCGTCATCTGGGTTAGAGCTCCCAGCAGGACTCCTAGCTGGGAGTTCCACAGGAGACCGGGCGGAAACTGAGGCAGAAGACCAGAGCAAAAGGAGGGGTTGGACCCAAAAAAGCAGTGACTTGTTGGCTACATGAACAGCTGGACTTCATTTGTGGCTGACAAGATTCAGGGGCAGCAAACCTGGGTTGTGGGGTAGAAGCATCTGGACTGTGTCTTGTTTCTTTAAGATTGGCTCAGACTGAACAAGTGCAGGACACTTATGTCCCCTCAACTGGAAGAGTCTGGGCTCAGCAAGATCTGACATGCAAGGCTTGTCTGCATGCTACAATAGCCACTAGCCGCATGTGGCCACTTAGATTTAAATTAATTAAAATTCAGTGCAATGAAAAATTAAGTTCCTTGGTCACATTAGCCACATTTCAGTTGGCTCAATAGCTGCATATGGCTAGTGGCTATGATGTTGGACAGAACAAGTATAAAACAATTTTCATGATCACACTTTTAATGGACACATCTTCGTATGTAGTCCTATAACCTTAGAGATTTTGTAATAATAGTCATGATGAAACCAACCTACTCTTACTCCTAAACTCTCCCAAGAAATAATTTAGCTGTTTGCAAGACCAGTAATTAATTCTTTAGCCATCCTCAGGCAAGAAGCTGGTAGTATTTTTAATTCCTTTGCCTCTGGCATCTCACAGAATATCACTGCTGTAGAGATTGGTTTCCAGGTCCTGTCTTGGTTTCAGAGTCAGTATGCTGTTCCACGTGTCAGCTTTCCAGAATGGGTGGTCTAGGCCCCAGAGAGACTGCAACAAATATGAATTTAATACCTAGCTTTATATGAGACATAACTTAAAAGTAAAATGCATGTCTGTCTTTTGGGTTACACTGAATAATATTTCCACTTCATTAAGAGTACTTTGTTATGTAAATGAATTCTGTGGGAAACATTATTTAAAAGCCAAGGATCTAAAACTTCTCAAACTTATAAACATAGAATTAGAGGTATTTGTTTTTCTTAAAACCAGGTTCACAAGTATTTGTGATCTAACTTTCTACCTTAATTATGATTCCTAAAGTAATTTGTATCTCCTCGATCCTTCCTGTTTATGACTGCTTTCTCAGTAAGAAATAATAATGGGCAACACTTATCAAACTCTCATTGTACACAAGACTCTGTGTTAAATGCTGTACATGAATTATTGTATTTATACCTCATTGCCATCCTAGGAGATAGTTATATTATCATCTCTGTTTTATAGATGAGGAAATAGAGGTTTAGAGAAGATAATTTGAGGTCAAACAGTAAGCTAAGGAATTCTGATAATAACATTAAAGTGCGTGAATTTTAGGTTTACAGCTGATGAAATTTTACATGTATACACTCATATAACCACTACCCAGATCCAGGTATAGGACATATCCATCTCCCTAGAAGGCTTCTTCATGCACCTTCCTAGGCAATAATTCTTCCCAGTGTAACCACTATTCAAAGCTCTTTCCCCACCTATTACTTTTACCTGTATTTGAACTTTATGTAAACAGAATTATAGAGTATACCTTCTTTGGTTCCTGGCTCATCATTATGTTTACGAGTGTCACCCATGCTGTGTGTGCCAGTAGTTCATTCTTTCTCACTGCTATGTAGTGTTTCAATTACGAATTTGCCACAATTTATTAATCCATTCTACAGTTACTTTTAGGGAGATTTCAAGTTTTTTGGCTTTTGGTAGACATAAACACTAATTTCTGTTGGCCTTATATCCAGGAGTAGAATTGTTGGGTCAAAGGATGATGGATCTAGGATTTAAACCTCCTATTTTCCAAGTCTACTATTACCCATTGCCTACCACCCATCACATCATTAACAGCCAGCACTGATGGAGAGCTCTGTGTGCTAGACGCTGTGCCAAGGTCTATTATTCTAAGCAGATTCTTGATCAATCGAGAACTTCCTATAAGCTTAACTAATAATAGCAGGGGAAGTTTTATATTTGTTCAGCAAATAAGACAGTCTTTTACATTATCATTGAATAGCTTACCTATTGCAATTTTTTGGATTGCTTAGTAGCTTCTTTTGGAAAAGACAATAATAATATATTTGACAGACTTGTTTTGCTCATTGAAATGTATACAGTAAGAGTAGAGTTAGCAATTGATTATTCATTTACTTGTACACTGTAATGAGCTAAGGAAGAAACAAATCAATTTAAAACCAGTTTCCATAGGCTACATGTGCACAGGAATTGACTGCGTTTGATGAATAAAAAGTGAAGCTAGCTGTCTCACTTTGTATTTCATCGAGTAAATGTCAGCTATTGATTTCTATGACTTACTACTGGTGAGGCCGTCATTGAGTTAGTTACGTCTGTCGTTCTTTATAGGTAGCAGAGCACAATCACTGTGCCGCTTAATTAGGTGTGGGCTAGTCATTTCACTTGCTGGAGGAAGATGGAATACTTAGCTGTAGTGAAAGGAAAAACCCCAGTCAGCTGCCTGTTCTATCACCCTCTTTCAGCTTTTACTCATCTTCATTTAATCTCCATTGATTCTTATTGTTGGATATCGTACAGAGGAGCCCTTTGTCATGTGGTGGTGGAAGACTGGGCTAAAGCTGACTTTACAGACTAACTGAATTCTCTCAAGCTTTCTTGAACTCATGACAATGCAACATTACATTTTAGAGGAACGACTTGACCTATGTGTTACAGAACAGACTTCACAGTGTGACTGGTTTTCTTAAAGAGCCATCCATGCCACCTTGGCCATACAGGGTTTGTATATGGCTTGACAAGTTGTGATGCCTTCTGACCTGGCATAACACAGAATGTGTAGTCTTGCAGTGTGCTGGAATAGTGCTATTTATGTAAAGAGCGGCTGAAGTAACAGTGAAAATGGTGTACTTTTTCTTAAAAGAAATACCATAACCACTTTGTTTTTCATTTCTGCACCTAAAATGGGATAAGAGTACTTATTTCATAGGGATTTTGTGATAGCTAAATGAAAGTGTGCATGAAATGCTTAGAGTAATGCTTTGCACAGTCAACACTTCATAAATATGTATTGCTACCATCAGAAACATTTTTCATTTTCCCCTTGCTTTGTTAAAATTGATGTGGTTTCTTATTCCAAATATTCCTAAATTTTTCCCTATTTCTCTGTGTTTGGCACAATTAACATATTTTCCTCTCTTTTGGCTGGCAATTTTTTTTAAACTAACATTTCAAATAGGCAAATAATAATAGTTAAAGTCCCCTGGGGACTACAGTATTTTTGAGCCTCTGATTTAAAAAAGACCCTTTAGGGGAAACATTTTAAAAAATAGTCCTTGTAAAGTTCGACCAGTTGGTCATTTTGTCTTACAGGCTTAATTTCAGCCCAGCAGTGAACTTGACAGGCACTTGAGGATATTTACATGGAAAAATCAGTCTAGTAATAATAAGTGCACTGGTTCTTCAGATCAATAATTCTTTGGAAAATCCTCAAAATCTCGGTATCCCACTCTCACCTGCTTTGGTGAATGAGTACGTGCCCTTTCACTGAGGCTGGAGGCCACCTGCTTTGTTATTCTCTGTGTTCCCGTTAGCCCATGGTGCTGTTATAACACCCTGCAAGAGGCAGGAAGCAATTAAATGGTAAATGATCAGCTTCTAGCTCAGGACAGTGTAGCTGGGGAGATGAACAACAGTGAAGCATTTCTAAATAATGGAAGAGAGTTCTTCCAGAAAGGATGCAATCTGAAAAGCATTTTCCTTCTGACCTGAAACCAGGAATACCTCCAGAACTTCTCCCCCTTAAGGCCCAGAAGGCACTCGCATTCATAAATATTTTGTTAGACACTTTTTATAAAAGGCATATGCTCTAGTTCATGCTTATTTTTCAGTTCTATATCCTGCCAGTTTCCTGCTTGCACTCCCTGCCCCAGGCTCTATGGTCTGCCTTCCCTAACATGGAGATGGGTCACCTGCACAGACAATAAGCCCAAACTGTGATTCCAGGAGGCAGTCCCGCTCACGGTAGCCTGAGGCTGGAATACACCTGAGGGCTTTTAGAGAAATGGACACCTGAAATGTGCCAACTGCCTGCTTACCTGAGTCCTGGTTCCCGAGCAACATTCCTCCTCCTGTCTGTGACTTGGTTTTCCATGTAGGTTTGTGTTCAGGGAGAAAATGGTCTAGACATATCAAAACATGCATCCTGTTCCTGTGCAAATTAGAATTTTCATTGTAAATTACTTAAATTGTGAATTTTGGTTTTTTAACATGAGATTGCTTAAAGTGACTCTGCTATTCAGAAAAGTCTTCATAGTGCTGAAAAATCAGGGATCTGAGTCTGCCCACCTGAGAGCTGAACCCTGTATTACATGACATAGTAATGAAAGTCTCTGAGGCCTCCTAGGGAATGGCCTGTTGGTCCTTCCCCAGACGATATGCCACCCTGATTCCTGAACTGAGTGTGTCAGAGTTTCCTAATTTATATAGCTACATCAGGTATAATGGTGTAGTAATAACTAGTATCAGTCTAACTCTTCATGTGTGTGATGATACTTAGAATCCTGCAAAGTAGGTAGCATTGTTATCTTTCTTCTATACATAAGAAAATTGATGTTATATTCCTTATGCAAGTTGCAGAACTAGTGAGAGGTGGAGTATCAATGCCAGACCACATCTTTTGAGTTCCCCCTTTCCTACTGCTTTTTCTCTAGCTTGTTACTTCTTCATTTTATTAGGTCTACAGGTCTAGAAATCAAGAGTTAAAAACCCATTTGGGCAGTTTCTTTGCTCAAATCATCAGGAGCTTATGAACAATCTAAATGCTTGTTCAACCACTCAAAGATGTGATCTGCTCTCCGGCTGAGCATTCCTTATCCATCATGCATGCTCCTAATAGACATGGCAGGTATTGCACAAAGGGGAGCTTTTCTTCCTCTCTCTGTGGTGCATCCTTTGAGGCATGCTATGTTCAGGGCCCTGTTGAGATTTTGATTAAAAAAGGCAGATATTGTGCAACTTTCATTAATGTTCTATTTCTCCTGTAGCAAAATGTAGGCTCTTGCAACTTTCTCAAGGGAATTTAATTTTCCATGTCTCTTGGCAAATTCAATTTTGAGTTTTACATAAAACACTGGAAAATAGTTAGCAGCCTGATCAGGGGTTATGCTTGTAATTCAATGATTTTTTTGAGGTGACTTTAATCCTATTCTCCTCGTCCGTAATCCATAAACCACCAGCTTTCTCATGTACAAGAAAACTACTTTTAAAAATAAAAATGCTTAAGGTATTTAACTTTCTTTTGCCTTCCTCTCTCTGGTTATGGTAATGATATTTGGCTTAGTTTTACAATGTTCCCTAGATGTAACAATACCTGTATAAGCTAAGAAATGATGAAAATGTATTTTGAAAATGCTCAGTGCACAATAACTAATGTTAAGATACTGCATTATGCATCTGAGCAGCTTTGTAACACCTCCAATGGTAGTGTACCCTTGTCTATACATACATGTTATTGTTCCAGTCTTCACACAACTCAGTGTATATATAATTTACATTCATTCTCTCTGGGACTTACTTCAACTTTGAGGATTATCTGAATTTTTAACTAATCTCTCTCTCTTTTGGCCACCTGAATATTGTTCATTTTTTTCTACTCATTAGCACTTTTCTGGTATTGGAACTAGAATAGGAGAGTGAGGCAAGTCAAGCATAGAAGTTTGACTTGTTTTGCAATTTGACCAAACTGGCGTTTTAGAAAAGTGGTCATGTAAAATAAGCAGCCAATACTAAGTTTGGAGATGCAGTTTCTACTAATACTTTTTCTAGATACTGGGAGTGAACTGGGATAGGGCATAGGTATGAGAACCTTCCTCTCTGCTCCTAATATGGACTTCCTTCCTTAAGGCTACTATTTATTTTTTCTGGATTCTCACACCACTGTGATTATAATACAGTGAAAACAATTGCCCATATTCCCTCAGAAAGATTGAAATAACACCTAGAAAATGATGAGCTAAATATCCAAGTTTGTATTTTAAAAACTTCAAGATTATTGACTATGAGAGTCACATTTATAGACTTCATTTAACCATAAATATACAGAAAAGTCAAAGAATCCAGTTTAATGCCATGACTTTTGTTGTTTTTTAAAACCAGTTATCCTACTTAGAATCTATGGTGTCTAAAGCCAACCAAACAGGAGATTTAATGAAAACAATGTTTTATAGACTGAGGATAAGTAATTTTCATTACTAAGATTACTTAATGAGAAAAAGATCATAAAATGCATGTTCTATCAGCTGTAAAGTTTGTTTACATTGAGTGGACTCAGGAACCCCCTTTACAGAGCTTTCTTTTTGCTAAGCACCTGCTATGCCTTGAGGGGGTGGGGACAGCTGAACTTGGGGACAGTGGGTGGCCCTGTTGTCAGTCAGAAGGGATCTCTCCTGTAGCCATCTGCTCTGTCCTTGGTGATCTGTTCAGATGCCGGAGTCCACAGCAGCTTGAAACTATGGTGAGTTTGTGTTTCATTTGAAGGCCCAAAAGTTTTTCATTCACACCTTTCTGCCTTTCTGGTAAGGCCACTTTGGATCTGGTAGTGTTTCAAACAAGTATCAATGAACACAGTAGCAAATGTACCATGCACCATTAAACAAAGTGTTTCACACATACATCACTAAACACTGATACACATAAACTGTGAGCCACTAAGCAGTTCTTCACACATAATCACTAATCGCAGTATGCCTCCAGTGACTAAGGCTATCCTCTTGAATCATAGCCAGTTGTGTCAAAAAAACATAGGCTTATATGTCAATAGTTTTCCTGGCAAGCTGGATGTGATTCATTTTAACATTTACTTTTCTCCTTCTAGGGGATTTTGATTATCTGATGGATACACAGGCTGGGCACTCTTCTAGATATCCTAAAAAATATCTGTAGATCAAGACAAGCCATTACTGATCTGCATGCCTGAAATTAATTACTGTACTCTCCCAAGGACTTGCTTTTACAGATATAGGCTGTGGGTTTATTCCAGAGGCCAGCATAGGGAGAACATTATAAAAGGCAGAATTATGAAACTCAATTATATCGATCATAAAGATGTTTTGTCTACTTCTCCTATTAGTTCTTTCAATTTTTGTTTTATGTATTTTGAGGCTATGCTGTATAAATGCAAACTTAGAATTGTTTTATCTTCCTTGTGGATTGATACATTTATCATTTTGAAATCCTAGTTTATCTTAGCAATGCTTTTTTTAATTAAAAAATTTTAACTGTGATTAAAAGTATGTATCAAAAGACTTACATTCTTAACCATTTTTAAGTGTATAGTTCAGTAATGTTACAGTGTTGCTATTTCTTAAAAACTTACATTGCCTGATAGCATGGCATGCAGTTTTCATTTATTTAGTGTTTGAAGGGCATATCTGTTTCATTTTTTTATTTTCAATATTTTTGTGTCTGTGTATTAGAAGGATGTCTGTTACGTGCAGCACAGTTGTTTTTTTTTGAAAATCTATCCTGGCAATTTTAGTCTTAGATTATTTTATTGGTATTTATGAAATTGCTAGTCTATGTACTATTTTACTATTTATTTTCTTTGTTCTTTTTTTTGTTTATGTCTTCTTTTGAACTAATCAACTTTTATTTATTACTATTCTGTTTTCCTCTTACTTTGCCTTTGGTTGTAAATTATTATTATTTTTTATTGTTTATCCTACTAGATTTATAAGAATTTACTATTAATTAGTACTTTTTTCCATTTCCTGGAAAATGTAAGAATGTAGAACAGTTTGCACTGGTCCCAGTTTTTATCTTTTGTGCTATTGTCATGTACATTAATTCTACATATACTTTATATTTCACAATATCCTTATTGTTTTATATAGTCAATATTTATTTAGTTAGACATGCCTATTTAACTTATGTTATTGTCATACTTTCTTTCATTTCCACGCTTCCATCTGGGATCATTTACTTCTGCCCAAAGAGCTCACAATAGTGCATTTACTCTGGACTTGCTGGCTATGAAGTCTCTGTATTGAATTTATCTGAAAAATTTTTATTTCTCTTCCTTAAAAAAGAAACTTTATCAAAGTATTATATGCATACAGCAAAGTACCCACATAATAAGCATACATTGCAATGAGTTGTCACAACTGAATGCATCTGTGTAACCAGCACCCAGATCAGGAGGCAGAACATGACCAGTGTCCCAGGAGCTACTCAGGCTCCCCTGTAGTTACTGTTCCCACCCCGGCTCCTGTACTCACATTAACCCTTGTTGCATTTGGTACATATGGAATCATATGTTATATGCTCTTTTATGACTGGCTTCTTTTACTCAGGTGTGTTTGTGGCATTCACTGATACTGTGGCCTGGAGTTAGCAAGTGGAAGCTGACTTGTATAGTATTCCATTGTGTGGATATGCTGATATTATTTACCTATTTTACCTTTGAGTGGTTGCCAATTTTGATTGATTATGTATAGTGCACCTATGAATATTGTCACACAAAATTCATGTCCTTCTCACATGCAAAACACATTCACTCCATCCCTCCAGCTCCAAAAGTCTTAACCCATTGTGGCATCAACTCCAAATCCTAAGTCTTATCTAAATATCACCTAAATCAGCTTTGGGTGAGACTAGAGGTACGATATATCTTGAACCAAAATTCCTTTGTGTCTGTGAACTTGTGAAACTAGACAAATTTTGTTCTTCCCAATTATGATGTGGGACAGGTATAGGATAGATGGGTATAGTTCCCATTCCAAAAGGGTGAACTTGGAAAGAAGAGAGACAGGTCCCAAGCAAGACAAATTCCATGAGATCTTAAGGCTCAAGAGCAATCCTCTTCGGCTGGTGCCCTGCTCTGGGTGCATTAGGTCAGCAGTCCCTCCTCTTAACATACAATGCTTTGCTGCTGCCCTTGAGGCTCTGGCTGGTGGCAGCCTCATCCCAGAGGTGGCAGCATACCGGCCTTCTGAACACAAGACAGCCTTGTCCCCTGGGCCTGTGACCTCTGGGCCTGTGCTGGCAGTGGTAGTTCTGCCCATTTCTGTTTCACCTTCAGGATCATCTACCCCCTTTCTTGAAGGATAACGCATGTTTGCTGCCAAACAGCCCTATTATTCCATTCATAGAATCTCCGAAGTCCAAAAGCCTGGCCTCATTTTGTCTGGAATCTGTTTCCTTTAGTTCAAGCTGGCAGTGTTTCCCCTGGTGTAATCCCATCTCTGTTCTTGGCTTCTACTGAGATGGCTGCTTAGATCCGTGGGTAATCTCCTTATACAGTGATTGTCCAACTACACCCTTGTGGTCTCTTCAGAGCGTGAATTCTTACATTTTGCAGCATAGATAGGATAAGAATTTTCCAGTCTTCCACTTAGCTTAACAATTCCTTTAATTTTTCTCTCTCCTCTCACATTTTACTACAAGCAGTAAGGAGAAACCAGGGCACACCTTCAACACTGCTTAGAAATCCCCTCAGCTAGATACCCAATTTCATGCTTGCAAGTTCCTCCTTCCACAGAACTCTGTAAAACACAGTCCGGTCAAGATCTCTGCCATTTATAAAAAGGGTCCCCTTTTCCAATGGCCAATAACATGTTCCCCACCAGAAACACCTTCAATGTCCACGTTCTTACCAAGAGTCTCTAAGCTTTTTCCAACTTGTGCCCAAAACCCTTCAAGCCTCTATTTGTTATAGTTCCAAAGCCACTTGCACATATTTAGGTATTTGTTTTAGTAGCATTCCACTTCACAGTACCAAAATCTGTCTTAGACTGCTAGAGAAAATACTAAAGACTGGGTGGCCTAAACTGCAGAAGTCTAATCTTTCACAGTTCTGGAGGCTGGAAGACCAAATTCAAGGCGCCGTCTGGGTTGCTTTCTCCAGAAGCCTCACACTTCGGCTTGCAGGTGGCCACCATATCACTGTGTCCTCACATGGACTTGCATCTGTGCATATGTATTCTGGTGTCTCTTTCTCTTCTTCGAGGGACACTAGTCTCATTGGGTTAGGAGCCCAGCCTGATGACCTCATTTAACCTTCACTACCTCCTTACAGGCTTATTTCCAGATACAGTCACAATGGGGGTTAGGGCTTCAACAAATGAACTTGAGGGGAAATAATTCAGGCCACAACAGGACTCAAGTCACATTTTTTTTTTCTCATATGGGTATCTAGTAAATCCTGCACCACTTATTGAAAAAATAAATCTTCTGACATGAAAAAATAAAGTTTCTGACATATCTATCATGTTCCTTTGGTCATTTTGTCTGTTTTGGCATCATTACCATCCTGAGTTTATAATATATGTTGGTATGTGGTAGAATAAAACCCCAGCTTTGTTATTCTAGATTACTGTTTATTTTTGAGTCTTCTTTTCCATAAGAAGAATCAGTGAATTTTGTGAAAGTATTGGCTTGACTTTTGATTTTGATTACACTCAATCTGTAGGTCTTTTAAAATGTCTTTTATTCAGTGTAGAAATCTTGCACATATTCCTTTAGATTTAATTCTAGGAATTTGATGTTCTCTGATGACATTGCAAAATATGTATTTTTGCATTTTTTTCATTATTTGTAAGGTATTTTTCTTAGATATGTAACTTCAGGTTGGCAGTTATTTTCTTTCAGCTCTAAAAAATGGTATTCCATTATCTTCTGAATGCCATCATTATTAGTTTTGAAAAGTCAGTGTCAGTCCTGTTGCTCCTTTGAAGGTAACGTGTTATATTTTATTTGATATTTTTTTCAGAGTTTTTGCTTTGTTTTTCAATGGTTTTATTCTCAGCTAGTCTCCAAAGCTGTCCCTCTAATGAATCATGCCTCTTAGGATTTTTGCCCTTATATTTGCCTTCCCCTTTAATCCGGGATGGCCCTGCGACTCACTTTGACCAAGAGAGTGCACAACTCTGATGCTGGGAGACTTCTGAAGCTTGGTCATAAGTCCTGTTTACCTGGCTCCCTGGGACACTTGCTCTTGGGATGCTCCTTTGAGAAGCTCACTGTTAAGAAATACAACTACTCTCATGCCATGAGAGGGTCAAGCTGCATGGACAGGCCCTGAAAGATCTTGGAATATATGTTTCTGCTGGAGAGAGAGAGAAAGAGAGACAGAGAGAATAAGAGAATGTCTGAGATTCCAGATATGGTGGTGAGTAAGCCATTTGGAAATCTAGCCCAGTGGAACTTTGAGATGACTGACTACAGCCTTGCCGCTATCTCACTGAAACTGCACGAGAGACCACCAACAAGACCTGGTAGGCTGAATTTGGTCAACCCAGAGAACTATGAGAGCTAAGAATTAATTATTTTAGGACATTAAGTTAGGAGGTGGTTAGTTATACAGTAATAGGTAAATGCAACAGAAAATATTACCTAGAAGCAGGATATGGTTGAAACAAAACCTCAAAACATGTGGCACCACCTTTGGGACCAGGAGGCATGAAGAGGCTGGAAGAACCTGAAGGGAATTATTGATGGACTGGAAGGATAGAGAATAGGCTGTTACTAAAGGTGGAGGAAAGGCAACCTATATTGTTTGGTGGCAGAAAATTTAAAATAACTGTTGCCTGAAGTAACATGGACAGTAGAAACTGTACCTAATGAAATAGTGAACCTGTGTAAGGAGATTTCCAGGAAGAATGTCAAAAGCATGAATTAGTTATTTTTAGCCATGTGTGATAAAGCATTTGTAAGAGAGAGATGCGAAGGAGGACCTTTTCCAGTTTCAAGCAGAAATTATAGAAAATATAATGGATCCAGGGGTTACTAAATATGAAAATAAAACTGCATCTTATTCATAGCCTCTCCATATGCAAAGGCTCTCAATATAAGACCTGACCTCAGGATAAAGATTATCTCAAGGGTGTAGCTGTAAGACACATTAAGATTTCAGAAAGATTTTATGGTGTGTCTTAAAGACTGTTAGACATGAGTTTTCTGAGAATCTTAAAGGTGTCTTTCCTCAGCACCCTGATTTTCAGCACAAGGCAGGCTGGCCTATGTCAAAAAGGTTTCTGAGTGAATCTTTTGTCTAATGGAGTGAATCCCACTAGCATTCATAGGAAGCCCAAAGATCTTTTGGAGAAGTGTCTTTGGACCAAAAGGGATGGAAATAGTTCAGAATGAAAAGAGGTTTGGTTCCTAATCTTATATGGGTGAGAAGCATCCTCACAAAAGGCTTATTCACTCACAGAATGTTATCTTTTAAAGGATCCAAAGGAGAATTTCTCCCTAGCCACAGTTCCAAGGAGTACTTCTAATGAGCTAGTGCATTTCTATCAGAAAGACAAAATGAACTATGTAACTGATTATGTTTCCACTTCTGTTTTAATTCTAACCAATATATGGGATTTTATAAGTAACATTTTTTGGGGGAATGGGTAAGGATGGCCTCACACATAGCCTTTTTCATTTACTCACTATATTTTTGTAATCTTTTAAAAGTATATTTAGGAATAAGGTAGTGTGTGTTTCATTAAGAAACAATGATAAACTTTTTGATTTGGAAGTTGGGAGTTCACAGAAGCTTAGCAATTACAGAGGACTCTTTCTTACAGGTTAACCAGTAGGTCAAAGTTGATATTTCATAGTCATGAGAAATTTTTAAAACAAAACAGGGGTAACATTGGTCAAATCCTTTGATAAAAGACCTAGGCTACTTCCTAAATGCAAACCCAGTATGTCAAAGTTGATATTTCATAGTCATGAGAAATTTTTAAAACAAAACCAGGGTAACATTGGTCAAATCCTTTGATAAACGACCTAGACTACTTCCTAAATGCAAACTGTTCATCCATGGTAGGTAAATAAGCCTGGGTTTTCAGGTAATATATTATTTCTTCCAAGATACCAGAGTTTACCGATGCCCTGGAAAATGGTATTTAAATATCAGGGACAAATACTTAATTCACTGCAAGAAGGGAGGTTTATGTCATCCCTACACTCTACTGTTTAGGAGTTTTGGCAACCAGACTTTGCTAGTTCAAATACAATAAACTGTAGTATAGACAGAATGAGAACAAGGTATCGTTTAATTCAGTGGTATTTGTCTAAGGAATAAAGTGCTATGCATAGTAGCTTACAAAGCATGTGAACTTCAAAATCGAACTCAGGGAATCTATATGTGATAAAATAGCAATGTATGCCAGCAGCAGTTTCCCTAATGCCTCCCCTTTTCTCTTCATTTCCTTAACTCATCTGTATCATTCTGTTACTTAAGCCAAGGAAACAAGTCGGCGACCATAGAACTTTTTTTTTTGAGTTACAGGCAGGGGCAATAATGAAATATTTAACAACTGTGTGACATAGGTACCAATCAATCAGAACAGCTGCCTGATAAATTGGAAAAGGGGCCAGCCGTGAACAAGGCATAAACATGCCTGGGTTGAGCAGCTGAGTATCAACTTTGGTTATGGCCGCTTTTATTTTTTAACAGGAAAAAGGTAAGAAAGTAAGAAGCTGAAACTCAGTTCTCCTACTCCTGTAGTCTGTCGCCTACCAGATCATATTATTGTGGGACAGACTACATTTTTCTTTGTCTTAAAAGTTTTCTTTTCTTTTTATCTTTTGTAAATGTTTAAAACAGAAACAGCCATAAGTGAAAGACTTTCTTAGTACGGTTTATTTCCTTTCAAGTTACAAAAGAATTTAGAAATGAAACATTTCATCTTACCACACTTCTCATTATTCTTGAAGGAAGTCTCTAGGGTAATGAAACAGTTTGTGACTTTGGCGAAGGAGGACTGTGAACAAGGAGATAATTTTGTTTTTCTCCTTATCACTTAAATTGAAGCAACGTATGTGGTTGTGTTAATGAAAGAATGAGTGTTAGGCAAAAAAAAAAAAAAAAAATACACCCTCACAATGTAGAATATTATCTCTCATGTAATGAGATACTTTGAGGAAAATTTGAAACATTGAAAGTAAGAAAGGTAAGTTGAATTATAGTTTGTGTGGTGGTGGGGCTAGGGAGGGTGGTTAGGTGGTGGGAGGGAAGTGGAAACAGGTAATTTGGCATAGAATTAGGATTTTGTGGCTGGGAGGAAGATTAGATGTTATGTCCTGTCCTCTCCTATTTTGCATAAAGAAATGGAGTAACAGAGAAAGTCTCTCAGGAAAATTATGTCCCTCTTTCCTGAGGCTGTTTGCTGCTCATACACCTTTCCAAACTCATTTGTGGGGATCTGTCCCCATCAGAACTCACCTGCCCCTCATCCAGGTCCCGGGAGTGATAGCTGTGATGCTCACGTGATAGCTAAGTTATATGCTAACAGTGACAGTGGCTGGAATTTTGGAGGTGTTTTTTATTCTCCCCCTTCTTTTCTCGAGTAATTGGTGTACTTAAAAAAAATACTTTTAATTGTGGTGAAATACGCATTTACCATTTTACGACTTTTAAGTACAAGCTCTGTGGTGTTAAGAACATCCACATTCTTGTGCGGCTGTCACCACCATCCATTTCCAGACCTCTTTGCTTGCAAATCTGAAACTATACTCTTTAAACAACTCTTCATTCTGCCTCCTGCCAGTCCCTGGCAGTCACCATTCTACTTTCTGTTTTTGGATTCGACTACTCCACGGATGTCATATAAGTGGAATCCTACATTCTTTGTCTTTGTGTGACTGGCTTATTTCCCTTTGCATGATGTTCTCAGTGCTCATCCATGTTATAGCAAAAGCCAGGATTTCCTTCCTTTTGAAAGCAGAGTAACATCCCATGGTATGTATACACCACATTTTCTTTACCCTTTCATCTGTCGATGGACACTTGGGTTTCTTCCACATATTCACTCTTTAATGAGCCATTCTGGATGTGCATAGGCAGTTCCAAGGTGCATGTTCAACATGAGATTGGCACCCTTAGTGTTCCATATGTGACCCTAGTGTTACAAAGGGATAAACTGCATAGTATTTTATAAACGTAATCCAAAATGATACCTTTTCTTCACAAACTTATATAGCTGTGGGGCGAGAAAAGAGACTCACAACTGGTCTGCCACATGATGCTCAAGGCCATAGACATTTCTTAACATGATAGAATTTATGAAATTTGGTATTGGAGGGCCTCTCAATAGAGAGGGGTAGAATTTGAGCTTTGTGGCTTTGGTGTCAGGAACACCTAGGCTCAGGTTTCCAGAACTTTCTTAGCTGTATGACCTTGAGCAGATTATTTAAATTTTTAATATGAAATGAAGCATGGACCTCATGGGGTTACTGAAGATTAAATGAGACAATGCAATTAAAGTGGTTATTGCAGGTCCTGTACAGAATGAATTCCCAATAAATTCTAGTCAATGGTCAAATCTCTTCACTTTACAGATAAGGAAACTGAGCCTCAGAAGAGAAAGTGACTTGCCTGAGATCACACAGGCAAAACTACAAAGCTGGCATTCAATTTCTATTTTTAAAAAAATAAGAGGGATTTATTTTCAACAAACCAACTTTGTCTCATTGAAACTTTACTACTCATTTATGAGTGTCTACAGAAACTTATGCCAAGAAGAAACATGGCAGATACTCTTTTCTTCACTTCTTGTTTATTTGTTCTATCATTTAGCATTCAGAAAACAGTGATTTTCTTCATTAATAATAGTTATTGAGTGCCTGCCATGTGACAAGCACTGTGTGGGCACTGGGGACATAGCAGTTATGCGGGGGAGGTGGGCAAGTGTGATGAGTGTGCCAGTGGGGGTAAGCCTAGGGAGGTGTGAGAGCTTGGAGGCTTGGAGAGGGCCCGGCCCAGGCATTCAGGGTCAGGGAGTGGGAGAGCCAGAGAAGGTATGTGGCCAGGGCCCAGGTTGCCCTTTGCATAAAACTGAATAAGCCTGGCTTCTGCCTTTCAGCTAAGGGGAAGAATAGCCACATAAACAGTCACTGAGAAGATAATTGGCAAGTGCAATGTATGTTCAAGTGGTAGGGGACACAGTAGAAACAGTGACTGATTCTGCCTAAAGGGTTTTTGGAGGGGTGGTGACATGGCATGGAGGATGGGTTTAATGGAGATGCTGAAAAATGAGGTAAGCCTTATAAGATGTGTGGGATACACCCACCTAGAGAAGGTAGAGAAAGGTACTCCAGAAGGAAATCCCAGAAGCTTGTGAACACAGGGCTCCAGCTACCTGGGACACAGGTTATCCACAAAAGGAATGTGGAGGTAGATGACCTGCCGTGGGAGTGTCCTGGCCTTACTGGCTGGTGAGTACAGTGGGTCATGTTAGCATTTTGTGTCTTAATTCTGATGGCTTTTCTCTGCTATCTAATCCTTTAGGGTATGCCCGAAGTCTTTGCCAGGTATGTCTGGATCCCTCCCACTCCCAAGGGCATCCATCTCATCTGGATTCAGGGCCAGTTGTTTCATTCTACTCTTTACTCCAGTGTCTTCACCTAGGTCCCTTGAACTTGCCACTGCTGGCTGTGCCAGAACATTCTCTGCTGAGCCAAGGTGCCTTGGCTAGTGGCAACTATCAACTCTCTGGGTGCCAGGTTTGCCCTGTGATCTGCGACTGGGGATGGGGCAGTGGGGATAGATCGGGCCCCCTCTATTCCATTTCATGTGAGTGTGTGTGATGGGGGTGGGGGTGCAGGGGTGGTACTGGCTAGGAAGCTGTGTTTCTCAGGACCAGAATCTTATGACTCCCTGAACCTGCATGCTTCAGCTTAAATCCTAAACTCTTCCTTCATTAGGGCTCAAAAGCATCCTCTCAGCCCAAAGGGGAGATGTTTACCATCCCATTCTCTCCTCTGGCTTTATCTCTTCCACTATACACAGGGACCATTATAAATGCACCATTTTATTTCCCTTTCTTTGGTCAATTAAAAAAAATCCCCAAATATGTATAAATTAATGAAAACAGATACTTGTCAGAGGGTGCCTGCCCAATGCCCATGTATCTGATTCTTAACTTTGGTCTAACCAGTAGTTTGTGAACTACTTTCTTTGTCTAGAACTCTTTCATTGTCTCACTGAGGAGTTCCTGGAATTTAAGAAATAGTCAAGAAATGATTCTTGAATTCATCTGACTCTCCTGTAGGGAAGGAGGCCACTAAGGGGAGGCTGGTTTGTTTGTTGGCAGATGAATGGTATGACCAGATCTGAGTCTTACCAGAAACTGGGTTTTAGAAGAGAGAAGAGAATGGAAGCAATTGATCCTGAGTCCAGATGAGACTGATGCCTTTGGGAGTAGGAGAAATACTTGGGAGAGACTTTGGGCATAACCCTGAGGGATTAGTAGGAAGATAGGGCAAGGAAGTAGGAAGCAGGATAAGCAGGCACTGTGGCAATCAGCAGGGCACTCGGGGCCTGAACCAGGGAAGGTACCTTAGGGATGAGGTGATGGGTGCAGAATTGAAGAATGAGGGGATGGGAAAAGTTGGAAACAGATGAGGTGTGGTTGTTATGGAAGAGCACAGAATTGATGACTCTGGTTTATCTGAAGAGAGTTGGGTTGATGGTGATGAGATGAGCATTAACTGATCCATTTTACACACAGGTTAAGTGATTTGCCCAAGGTCGGCGAACATACTGATTGCAGCATTATGTGTCCTTATTGTGCTAAAAACTCCAAACCAGAATAGTTTCTACTTCATTACCCCCATGGCCTTTTCCCATTACACAAAAACTTCTACACACAGAACATACTAAAATAATTTTCTAAAATGTCATTAAAATTAAGAAGGTACTTAAAAGGACATATGAGAAGCCACATTCAACAAGTACAGAAATAAATTAGAGAAGAGAAAATATTAAAATACCTGACCTGCGTGGGTATCTGCGTAATATTTGAAATGATCTCATCCATTTAGTTTTAGTGTTTGGTGTCCTAATCTGAAATATGAAAAATGTCCTTATGGAGAGGCAGGCGAACTGAAGGAGGATATCTTAATATACAGTGAAATATAAATTAAAAAACTCTCTAAAACTATTACTAAAAGTACTGAAATACATTAGCAGGTGTGTGGGTTCAACTTTGGGTGAATGTTCTTTGAAATCAGATTCATCACCAAAATTAATCTGTGAGGTGTCAAATCTGTGCTGGGTTAAAGAGGTGAACACAGATGAGAAGATTTCATTGAAGTTTCAAATTGTAAAGGAATCAGAATTAATAATCCTCTGTCATGGGTAACCTGAGAACACAGGAGTTGAAAAACCTCATATTTTGGAAAATGCTGGATAAGAGACCCGAAGTATTGTTATTCAAAGGAGCTGTCTGGTTATCAGTTGGATTGATCTGGTTTTCTAAATAGCTTCAGACTAACCACAGATAACCACATTGAAAGGTGTCTGCAACTTTCATGCAGTGGGGTTTATTTATTTCAACAGGCTGGTCAAGTTATTTTCTTAGGATGGAGTAAGTACAGTATTTTTCTCTCCTATATTTAATTCAGACTTCTTGGAGATGGTGCACTTTAGAATGAAGAATGAAGTCTTCCTTCTTCAGTGGCTTCTGTTACAGGCTCTTCATTCATATGGACTCACATCATGAAAATGAGCATAAAGAAAAAGGGGAGGCAGAGGATAGTGCAACAGTTCAAATACGGATCTCTCTCCAAATACGGAAAATGACATATTTTTTTTTCTTGGTTGGGAAGATGTATCCC
Source organism: Manis javanica (assembly GCF_040802235.1). Lineage (NCBI taxonomy): Eukaryota > Metazoa > Chordata > Mammalia > Pholidota > Manidae > Manis > Manis javanica. The sequence goes on along the minus strand of NC_133164.1, from coordinate 50,234,565 downwards.
TTGGTCAATTCATAGGCAGGTTTCCATGTTCTAAGAGACAAGTTCTGATTTACCTGTTAGTGGGATGTGTGTGCATCTTGGCAGCCTAATCTCAAGGGAGACAGTCCCCTGGGACACTGCTTGCTTACACATGGTAGCACGGAAGGGATATGGCCATTGAAACTTCTGAGCTGGTCTTCCTGCCCTTTTCTGTGAAGAGCAAAGCTGCGGCTGGTATTTGAGCCTGCTACGAACTTTGCCTCACCGCTTCATAGGATGAGTGACCACTGCAAGAGTTGGCTGCCTGAGGTTTAGGAGCCCTGGGATTGACATGTTCCTTCTGAAACTGAACCTCTGAAGAATGTAATAGCTGGAGTACCTGGCAACTTCAAGCCTTCAACTAAGTGTCAGCCCATCTCCTGTTAGTGCCCGTGTCTAGGCATAGTTTTGGCTGCAGTGCCAGAGTATATTTTAGAGTGACTTGGTGTAAGGACCCTTAGTTTTATCCCCATGCAGAGTGGATGACCTCTGAATAGGTTGAAAGAGGTAGGAAGAAAGGGAGGGAGGGAGGGAAGAAATCAGGTCAAAATCAGCTTCCATGTCTTACCTACCTTCTTTTCTTACTATTCCCACATCTTATATCACTTATCCTTTTGAGTATCTAATAGATACTTATTCTATTCTATTTCCAAAATAGAATTTTTAAAATAAAGTTGATAAACAATGATATATTGGTTTCAGGTATACAAAGTAGTGACTTGATAATTATATACATTATTAGATGCTTGCCACAAAAAGTATATGTTATTATAAGTAATGTGTTATCCCATTATCATACCAAGGTATTAGAATATTATTGGTTGTATTCTTTGTGTTGTACTTCCAATCCTAGGACTAACTTATTTTACAGTTTGCAGTTTGTAGTTCTTCATCCCCTTCACCTATTTCTCCCATCCCCGCACCTCCTTTCTATGGTAACCAACAATCTGTTGTCTATATTTGTGGATCTGGTTCTTTTTTGTATGTTTTTTTTTTTAGATTCTAAGATATGAGTTCTGATTTACCTGTTAGTGGGCTGTGTGAATATAAGTGAAATCATATGGTACTTTTCTTTTTATGATTGGCTTATTTCACTTAGCATGATATTCTCTAGGCCCATCTATGTTGTCACAAATGTCAAGATTTCCTCCTTTTAATGACTAATATTCCATCATGTATATGTACCACATCTTTTTTATCCATTCATCTACAGTGGCACCTGGGTTGCTTCCATATCTTTGTTATTGTAAATAATGCTGCAGTGAATATAGTTGTCCATATATCTTTTCAAATTAGTGATTTTGTTTTCAGCCAAAGATCAATTCTACTTAATAGGTATTATGGTATTTCTATTTTTAGTTTTTTGAGGACCTTCCATATTTTTTTCCACATTGGCTGGACCAGTTCACATTCCCATCAACAGTGTAGGAGGGTTCTCTTTTCTCCACATGCTTATGCAACACTTGCTATTTCTTGTCTTTTGGATAGATGCCATTCTGACTGGTGCAAGATGATATTTCATTGTAGTTTTGATTTACATTTAATTGATGATTAGTAATGTGGAGCATTTTTTCATCTGTCTGTTGGCCATTTGTAGGTCTTCTTTGGAAAAATGTCTATTCAGGGTCCTCTGCCGACTTTTTAATTGGATTATTTGTTTTCTTGGTGCTGAGTTGTAAGAGTTCTTTATATATTTTGCATGGTAACCCCTTATTGATATATCATTTGATATATTCTCCCATATGGTAGGTTGCCTTTTTGGTTTGTTGATGGTTTCCTTTGCTGTGCAGAACCTTTTTTGTTTGATATAGTCCCACTTGTTTATTTCTTGTTTTTGTTTCCTTTGCCGAAGGAGACATATCCAGAAAGAAATTTCTCATGCTGATGTTCATGAGATTCTTGCCCATGTTTTCTTCTAGGAGTTTTATGGTTTTCTGTCTTTCATTTAGGTCTTTAATCCACTTAGAGTTTACTTTTGTGTATGGTGTAAGACAGTGATCTAATTTCATTCTCTTATATGTAGCTGTCCAGTTTTCCTAACACCATTTATTGAAGAGACTGTCTTTTCCCCATTATATATTCTAGCTCCATTGTCATAGATTAATTGACCATATATATATATATATATATATATATGTATGGGTTTATTTCTGGGCTCTCTACTGTTCCATTGAACTATGGGTCTGTTCTTGTGCCAGCACCATACTGTTTTAATCACTGTAGCTTTGTAGTATAGCTTGGAATCAGGAAGTATGATACCCCTAGCTTTGTTCTTCTTTCTCAAGATTGGTTTGGCTATTTGGGGTCTTTTATGGTTCTCTATAAATTTTAGGATTATTTGCTCTAGTTCATTGGAATGCTGTTTGTATTTTGATAGGGATTGCATTGAATATGTAAATTGATTTGGGTGGGATGGCCATTTTGAGAATATTAATTCTTCCTGTCCACGAGCATGGGATAGATTTCCATATATTTATGATTTCTTCAATTTCTTTCATCAGTGTCTTTCAGTTTTCAGATTATAGGTCTTTCACATCCTTGGTTAGGTTTATTCCTAAGTATTTCATTCTTTTTGATACAATCATAAGTGGAATTGTTTTCTGATTTCTCTTTTTGCTAGTTCATTGTTAGTATATGCGAGTGCAACAGATTTCTGTATATTGATTTTGTGTCCTGCAACTTTGCTGAATCTATTTATTAGTTCTAGTTTTTGGATGGAGTCTTTAGGGTTTTCTATATATAGTATCATGCCATCTTCAAAAAGTGACAGTTTTACTTCTTCCTTACCATTTTGGATGCCTTTTATTTCTTTTTCTCATCTGATTGCTGTGGCTAGGACTTCTATGCTATTATAATGTTGAATAAAAGTGGTGAGAGTGGGCATCTTTGTCTTGTTCCTGATCTTAGAGGGATAGCTTTCAGCTTTTTGCCATTGAGTATAATGTTGGCTGTGGGTTTCTTGTATATGACCTTTATTATGTTGAGGTATGTCCCCTCTGTACCATCTGTGTTGAGAGATTTTATCGTGAATGGATGTTGAATTTTGTCAAATGCTCTTTTCAGCATCTATTAAGATGATCATATGGTTTTTTATCCTCCTTTTTGTTAAGGTGGTATATCACATTGATTAATTTATGAATATTGTACCATCCTAGCATCCCTGGAATAAATCTCACTTGGTTGTGATAAATGAATCACTTGATATATTTTGAATTTAGTTTGCTAATATTTTGTTGCACCTATGTTCATCAGAGATACGAAGTAGAATTCTTGATTCCCTCCCCTAAACCTGTTAGTTGTCTCCATCTCAATAATGGAACCACCATCCTCTTAGTATCTAAAGCCAAAAATCTAGATGTTTTCTTTGGTTTTAATGTTTTCAATCTTGCTGCTCATTTAGAATCAGGAATCTTAAAGTCCTCTATCTAGGCTTATTCTCACCTTAGGGTTTTGCACCTTCCACCCCTCTCCAGCATTGCTCAGTCAGTGCCTTGGGCCTCCAGCATTTCCCTGTATGAAAGCTGGGTGCTGAGCTGTCATCTGGCTCCAGATTCTTTCTTATTGGGAGAAAGCTTACCCCTGTTCTGGATTTGCAATGAATTTCCTTGTTTAAGCATGTACATCATATGGTACCTGGCCAGCCTCACTAGATATCTGCCCCTTTTCTTCATGGGAAGGGAACAAACCTTTGCCTGTAGCATAAGGGAGTTGCATTCACATTCAGTCTTTTGCCCTGTGTCAACCATCAGGCAGGATCTGATGGCCAAGGGAGGCTGGCCCACACTACAGATGCTAGTCTTGCTGTGTCTCTTCTTTCTGAGAGTGAAGCATTATTGCAACCAGTGCCTTGTACGTTGTCTCCTTCTTGGCAACTTGGAACCCATAGAAGATGCAGTGGGCTGAGGTCTGTGGTTCTCTACTTCTGGTGGTTGATACCATTATAATCCTACATGCTGGGAATCCTCATTGGGGATTGGTGAACAGGTCTTCCTTCTTGCACCAACTGTTAATTCTGCTGGCATAAGCTTTCCCAAGAATTTTGCATGGATGGTATCCTTTCATTATTGAAATATCACTTCCTCCTGGAGGCCTTCCCCCATCACCCAATCTAAAGTTATCCAAGTGAAAATATTTACATAGTCACTATTAGTACATAGCATTATTTGTTTTTCTGCCTCTTCCTCACAAAAATGTAAGCTTCACTAGGGTGTGGGTCTTATTTATAATTCTAGTCATAACCCCAGTGCCTAGACTAGAGCCTGCCTCATGGTACTCCTCAAAATATGTATTGAATGAGAAAACTGACAACTTCTACTTATAGTAAACCTCCAGTTCTTATGTGATAGTGTATGAATACAATAGTGTTGGCCTATGGTGGTGTTTGAATAGGTAATTTTCAGTTACTTTTATGTTATGACAGTCACGGAGATGGACCACTTGGATTTCCCTTCAAAAAGAAGTTGCCCTTGAGCTGCAAGGGGTAAGTTAGCTAACTTGCCTTGTTAGCGCCATCAGGGTCCTCTCGGCTTGGAAGAGTAAGGTCAGCTTTTCCTGGTCAGTCCCCAATCAAGGACTGAGTGTGGTGGGAATACCAGGAAATCCTGCTTTGGAGTCTCTGTGGGTCCGGACTTTGTCAGGACTGCACCATGGTCTGAGGCTCTTCCTGCCCAATCCTATTTCTTGTCTCCTTTCCTTTCTCAGCTGTCCAATCTGCATCACAGACGGAAAGCTTTCCCTGCCCTAACCTGCTTCCTTCCCCTCTTATCTTTCTCAGGTGTAATTCCCCAGTTAAACCTCTTGCATTCCTACTCTGTGCTATTGTCTGTTTCCCAGAGGGTCCCTGTTCTTGTTGGAATGCTTTCTAAAAACAGTGGGGGCTGCTTTGCCATTTTAGTAAATAACAAAGAAAGGTTATTTGAAGTCTTTTTGTTGCCTAAAGATATCAAACTATCTTTGGGTGTTAATTGTGGACAAAAGGGATTGTTTTTCAGTTGGAGACACATTCAGCCAGAAAAAGATTTAATTCAGGTATCATTTCATAAGCAATGCCACTTACAAGGCTGATTTATTTGGGGTCGCAGAACTTTTGTACACCATTAGTTGGGAATTCTTTGGTTAAGTAATAAAAACAAAGTGTCTGTACGAGGGGAACACCAAACATTTATTGAGAACCTGTTGTGTCCCAGAGTAATTTAAAACTGTTGACCATTTCTCACTAAGTTATCACTGTGACTTTGAAGGTGGGTAACAACATCTTCATTTTTATGGAAGAGAAAATAGAATTCCCATTTTAATAATATACTGCCCTTAGGTTATTTAAGTGGTGATACCAGAACTCAGACGTCAGTTGTTTGACTCTAAAAGCCTTATCTTTTCAAACTTAGCATGCTTCTCCATCTGGAAGGAGAAATCTGAATTTTCAGTTCAGGATCTCATAATGACAGCAAAAGGATCAGATAAGAAGTGATAAACCTACATTCTAGAGCAAAATAGTTACAGCTTATGATCATAATTTGATCATACATACATAACGTAGCAAACTTGATATAATCCATAGTGTGACTTTGTGTTAATTCCAATCCCTTTTCACTAATCGACAAATGGCTAAGAGAGTTGTAATTTTTTTTGGTCCTGCCCAGATCTTCTTTGCTTTATTTTTTTGTCTTGGTTCAGTGGAGGATACTACAGATTGGCCTGCTCTACATCTGTTGCAACTCAAGTGCCGTGTCCTGAAGAGGAAGGAACACTAACAATCACCTTTTCCAAACTCCCTTGCAGCTGGGGCTCTGCATGTGTTGGAGTTCCACCAATCAAATATATACATGTTAGACTTTCATTTGAAATGCACCTATTTTACTGTCACTGATTATGGTAAAGCCTTCATGGTTCAGGAGTGAGTTGCTCTGGCAGCAGCTTCTTTGGTAGCCCAGTTCTGTGCTGTGATTTTGGGGAATGATTTTGAAATCTCCTCCCATAATCACCTGTTTATCTGTTTATTCAACCCTCCAATAATTCTGTAAACTAAATGTATATACAATATGATGTTGGGAGCCACACAAAGACAACAAGATGGCCACAGTTCATGAGGTTCCTGCTTCACTTCTTGGAGATTAGCTACGAGCCCGCGCGCGCCAACAAGGAAGCCCGCGCGCGCCAAGAGATACTCTTCTCCCCCTCCTTCCCCATTATCATATACCAATCAGAATGTAACTCGCTGCGCCACCCCTGCTATGCAGCCAATCCCCTGCCTACAAGTATCCTATGGCCCACTCTGCCCCTGAACACTGGTGTATATCTACCCCCGTCTTACAATAAAATTTGAAGGCTTGATCAGAATACTGTCTTGCCTTCGCTCTTCTCTCGCCCCCATTTTCTTTCAGGTCGGATCCCCCTCGTCCCCACGAATAACTAAGTCCCGCTGGACGGGACAAGTGGCGCCCAACGTGGGGCCAGAGGCGCGGATCCTTCGCAGGCGGACCCCCGAGTAAGATATCGTCTGGCCAGACCCCTTCTTGATGAAACAATAGGAGACGCCTTTCGCCGCTCACGGAGGTCGTCGTCCCTGGTGAGTACCGGCCGCCTTATAAGAAAATGGGAACTAGATTAAGTAAAGAAGCGGTCTTCATAAGAGACCTAAAAAGTTCGCTTAGGGAGAGAGGAGTTCGAGTTAAAAAGAAAGACTTGGTAAAGTTTTTTATTTTTGTTGATGAAGTCTGTCCGTGGTTTATTGTTAATGGCCCCGAAATTCATCCTAAAAAATGGCAGAAAGTAGGTAGAGATTTAAATGATTATCTTATCAAAAACGGCCCTGACTCTGTTCCTGTTTCAGTATTTTCCTATTGGAGTCTTATCAGAGATATTGTTGAAAATACTGACCCTGATAAACGTCAACTCTTGTCAGTGGCAGAATATTGCCTCCGCCCCCTATCTCGGGCGGCCTCAAAATCGTCTCTTTCGAGTGATCCCCCTGCTCCAAAATCAGCTAAATCCCCCTCCCCTAGCCTGACACCATCTTTGCTCGGTGCCCTCCATGATACCCCTCCCAAATGTTGCATTTATCCGCCTCTCCCTCGAGATTCGGACTTTGTCGATACACAAAAGGTTTTTCCGGTCGTGACTAAGAGCCAAAATAGCGAACCTTTAGATCCGGGAGACGCGGCCGAACTAGAAGACGAGGCGGCCAGGTATCACAACCCAGATTGGCCCCTTGCCGCCCCGTCGCTTAACCCCCCTTCTTACACTCCCCCTATTCGGCCTCCCAATGTTTGCGCCCCGGCCTTTTTGCCTCCGTCGGCCCCTCCGCTACCCCCTCCGGCTCCCGGTCCTGTTAGCCCCCCTACCAGCACTGAAGACCTAATAGCACAGATAGTAGAACAAAGAATAACTTGCCATCTCCAAAAATTGGTTGTCTCCCAACCAGTTCGTCCCTCATTATCTTCGCAAAGGGGCCTCTCTAAGAAACCGCTTACAGCCACAAAACCTAAAAAACTGCTCTTTCCTGTTCTTACCCGGGCCTCCGCCCGCTCTGGCCCCACCTCCACAACACGTAGCCCAGAAGAAGGCGATCTTGAAAGCGATGGTGAAGACGCCCCTGCTGCTCAGGAATTAGAAAGTGAGGGGGAAGAGCAGGCTGAGCCAGAGCCGGCCGAGCCTGCCGATGGCCCTAGAGAATTTCACAAAATCCATTTCAAAAGCTTAAAAGAGCTGAACGCGGCCGTTAAAGCTTATGGCCCCAATGCCCCTTTTACCCTTTCTGTTCTTGATTCGCTGTCTCGAGGAGGACATTTACTCCCAAGTGAATGGCTGCGTATAGTCCAGGCTGTGCTTACCCGTGGTCAGTTTCTAACTTGGAAGGCAGATTTTGCTGACCGCTGTCAGACCATCGCTGCTGCCAATGTAAAAGACCCTCATTCCCCAACAGCATCCTGGACGTTTGATAAGCTTACGGGACAGGGCAGATATATCTCTGAAACCAGGCAGCAGCGCCTTCCCCTTGGTCTTTTATCTCAAGTGAAAGATGCCGCTTTGGGCGCTTGGATATCACTCCCTGCTTCCGGGACTGCTAACACTCCTCTAACTAAGATCACTCAAAGCTCGCAAGAAGACTATAGCGAATTTGTTAGCAGACTGTTAGAGGCCGCCGAAAGGACCCTTGGTTCCGCGGCTGCCAATGATAAGATTGTAAAACAGCTAGCCTATGAAAACGCCAATTCGGCATGTCGAGCCGTCCTCCGCGGTAAGACTCGAGACAAAACTCTTGATGAAATGCTGAGAATGTGTAGAGATGTCGATCCTTTTACATCCAAAGTCCAAGCCCTTTTAGCTGTAGGTGCCGCTGTTCAGACTCCCCCGGCTTCTTATCCTCCTTCCTTCCCCAGGGGCGCACCGCCTATGCGTAACTGCTTTAAATGTGGACAGCCAGGCCATTTCGCTCGCCAATGCCCTACCTCAGCTCCTCCTCCTAGAGTTGGGTCAGTCCCCGGTATTTGCCCTCGCTGCCATAAGGGGCGGCACTGGGCCAAAGAGTGCCGTAACAATCCAACAAATCCTTTTTACAGTACCACAAATCCTTTCACCCCCCCTTTTCAGGGAAATGGGCTGAGGGGCCAGCCCCGGGCCCCCCAGCCAATTCCATTTCAGCCGGCCTCGGGGAACAGCCTAGCTGTAGCACTCCCGCCCTCTATCGGGCCACACCCGGGAGTGCAGGACTTGACCTCTGTGCCTCCTCCTCAACAATATTAACGCCTGAAGAGGGAGTTACAATTATTTCCACAGGAATTTATGGCCCACCTCCCAAAGATACTTATTTTCTAATTTTAGGGCGAGCTTCCACCACAATAAACGGCCTTATTGTCCACCCTTCCTTAGTTGACAATGACTATACTGGAGAAATAAAAATTCTTGCTAGTGCTCCCCAGTGCCCTGTCAGCATTATGAAAGGTCAGCGCCTTGCGCAGGCACTCCCCCTCCCTTTAAGTACATCTCACCCTGCTATTCATAAGAAGCGAGGCTCCTCTACCCCAGGTTCTTCAGACTTATATTGGATCCAAGCTATTACTAAAGAACGCCCCACTCTTAAGCTTAAGATCCAAGGAAAAGTATTTGAAGGAATTTTAGATTCGGGGGCCGACTCTACGGTCATATCTCAGGCTTCATGGCCCTCCAGCTGGCCCTTACACGCTTCCTTGACCCATCTACAAGGAATTGGGCAGTCAAGAAACACCTTACAGAGCTCACAGTTACTAAACTGGGAAGATGAAGAAGGAAATACCGGATTCATTCAACCCTTCGTAGTTCCTGGGTTGCCAGTAAATCTTTGGGGAAGAGATATCCTTTCTCAAATGAAAGTCATCATGTGTAGCCCTAATGAAGTTGTAACACAGCAGATGCTTTCACAGGGTTACCTCCCTGGTCAGGGGTTGGGCAAACTAAAACAGGGAGATCCCAACCCGATACTGGCCACGCCTAAGATAGACCGCTCAGGTTTAGGGTTTGAAAAACATTTTTCGTAAGGGCCGTTGCTCCTCCTGCACTCCAGGCAGACAAGATTACTTGGAAAAGTGATGTTCCTGTCTGGATCGATCAATGGCCCCTTACCACTACAAAATTAAATGCAGCCATAGAGTTAGTGCAGGAACAGCTGGCTGCTGGACATATTGAACCTTCTACATCCCCTTGGAACACCCCAATCTTTGTAATTCAAAAGAAATCAGGCAAGTGGAGGCTCCTACAAGACCTCAGGGCGGTCAATAAGACCATGGTCCCTATGGGCGCATTACAACCGGGAATTCCCTCTCCAATAGCCATTCCTAAAGGGTATGTCAAATTAGTAATTGATCTAAAAGATTGCTTTTTCTCCATACCTTTGCATCCTGATGATTGCAAACGTTTTGCCTTTAGTATACCCATTACCAATTGTGTAGGGCCTTCTCCCCGGTTTCAGTGGAGAGTTCTCCCACAAGGAATGGCCAACAGCCCTACTCTTTGCCAAAAGTTTGTAGCCCAGACTATAGACCCCTTTAGGTTGCTCTTCCCCACTTTGTATATTATCCATTATATGGACGATATTCTTCTTGCCGGTCCTGACCAGCAACAGCTCTATGCGGCCAGTCAACAGCTAGTCACTGCCCTCCGAGATCGAGGACTACAAATTTCCCCAGAAAAGGTCCAGGTCCACCCCCCCCAACTATTTTTAGGCTTTGAATTATTTTCTAATAAAATCCTCACTCAAAAAATTCAGTTAAAGAGAAGCTCCTTAAACACTCTTAATGATTTTCAGCGTCTGCTAGGAGACATCAACTGGCTCAGGCCTTATTTAAAGCTGACCACCGGAGAGTTAAAGCCTTTGTTTGATGTCCTACGTGGAGACCCTGATCCTTCCTCCCCCCGCTCGCTCTCATCAGAAGCACAAAGGGCATTAACCATTGTAGAGCGGGCTATTTCTGAACAGACCATTAGCTACTTCTCTCCACATCTAAGTTTGTGGCTGCTCATTTTCCCTACCCCCTTCTCCCCTACAGGAGTCCTTTGGCAAAACCATCCACTATTTTGGGTTCATTTGCCAGCCTCCCCCCCTAGAGTCTTAGCTACCTATCCTCAATTAGTTGCTGCCCTCTTACGTTTAGGCCGAGAGGCAGCTCTCAAGTTGTTTGGGAGAGACCCTGAAGTTATAACCCTCCCATACAATACATCTCAATTACAATGGCTTATTCAACATGATGATGATTGGGCAATTAGCTGCACCTCCTTCCAGGGGACAATAGACAATCATTACCCTGCAGACAGATTAGTCCAGTTCCTTCAAAAGACCCCGGTTGTCTTTCCCAAAAGGACTAAAACCACGCCAATTGCTGGGGCCGTAATGGTGTTCTCTGATGGGTCCTCCTCCGGTATAGCCGCTTTCAGTATTAATGGGCAAGTTACTCGAATACAGACAGACCTCTCTTCTGCACAACTTGTTGAACTAACTGCAATAATCAAGGTTTTTGAGCTTTTAATAGATGCCCCCTTTAACCTTTACACTGATAGTGCCTATGTAGCAACCTCTGTTCCCCTATTAGAGACAGTGCCTTACATACGTCCCTCTACAAATGCTTCCCCCCTATTCGCAAAATTGCAAAAATTAATTTTAAGCCGCGATGCCCCTTTTTTCATCGGGCACATACGCGCTCACACTGGCCTTCCAGGGCCGCTTGCCAAAGGCAATGACAGGGTTGATCTGGCGACTCAATTAGTAGCCTCTGTCACGCCAGACTCACCCTTGGCTGCAGCCCAACGGGCTCATGAACTACATCATCTCAATGCTCACACTCTTAGACTCAAATTTTCAATCACCCGAGAACAGGCCCGCCAAATAGTTCGACAATGTCAAGGATGTCTAACTCTCCTCCCAGAGCCTCATAACGGAATCAACCCCCGGGGATTAGTCCCAGGAGAGATATGGCAAATGGATGTCACTCATTACCCTCCCTTTGGTAAATTAAAATATATCCATGTGTCTATTGACACATGTAGTGGTTTCCTATGTGCATCCTTGCAAACGGGAGAGGCAACTAAAAATGTTATTACCCATGTTCTCTCATGCCTGGCATATCTACCACAACCTAAAATCTTAAAAACTGACAATGGGCCTGGATACGCCAGCTCTAGCTTTAAACAGTTCTGTGCGCAGTTAGATATTAAGCACGTAACAGGAATTCCCTATAATCCCCAAGGCCAAGGCATTGTTGAAAGAGCCCACTTAACCCTTAAAAACATGTTATTCAAACTTCAGTCGGGGGGAGAAGTACTCTATCCGAGAACAGGTAATGCAAAGACACTCCTAAATCATGCACTGTTTGTTCTCAATTTCCTTACTTATGACTCCGCGGGTAAAACCGCTGCTGATCGCCTTTGGCATCCCTCCACGGCAGATAATTATGCACAGGCTATGTGGAGAGATCCGATGACCAACACATGGCACGGGCCTGACCCTGTGCTCATATGGGGGAAAGGACATGCTTGTATATATGATGCTAAGGCACAAAATGCCCGATGGCTCCCAGATAGGCTCATTAAACTCCTAGACACAAATAGAGGCAAAAACAATAATAATTCCAGTCCAGGGCATATTAACCCCTGAGAAGCCTTCCCTTTCTGTTTATTTTCAGGAGGCAAAAATGAAGATATGTACACTATTGACCCTCGTCATGACCTTTCGCCCCGTTTGGACCCATCAGATTTCCAATTTCACCTGGACAGTCACCAATGAAGCAGGAGACGTCGTTTTCAGTTCTTCCACCTTAGCAAGTACCCCCCCATGGCCTGTTCTTGCCCCTGATCTCTGTGACTTGGCCGCTGGAGCTTCTGCGGCCTGGGGGACCCCAGACATTTACTTTCCTTTTTCCACCTCCCCTGAGACCTACCCTGAGGGACAATCTACCACTTCTCCTGGGTGTAACAACACCCCTAGGAGAACCTACCTCAGAGAAACAGAATTTTATGTCTGCCCGGGAGCTCATAGAGATCGAGCCCTTAACTATAAATGTGGATATAGAGACTCCTATTTCTGTGACTCCTGGGGGTGTGAGACCACGGGAGATGCTAGTTGGAAGCCTAGCTCCACCTGGGATTATATAACTGTAAGTAGGGCTTGGAATCCCAAGCCTAACTCAACTGTTACCCCAGAATGTCAAAGCACCCAATCCACAAGAGGGCGATGTACACCGCTCTCCATTACCTTTACTGACAAGGGAAAAAGGGCCCCTATTGATGGATGGCTCAGGGGACATGAATGGGGGCTAAGGCTTTATGTTTCAGGAAAGGACCCTGGGCTCACTTTTAAAATCAAATTAATTCGATCCATTCCAAACGCCAACAAGCACGTTGTCCTTGGCCCTATTGCCCCTAAGGCAAGAGACCCAAGACCTTCTAACCCTTCTCCCCTGTCTACTAGTACTGTTTTCCAGGCCTTGCTCCCCCCGGTTTTACCCTCCACAGGCGAAATCCTTAAAGGCCTGGCTAATGTGACTGCAAAATCCCTTAACTCCACTGGATATAGCGAGTGCTGGTTATGTTTCTCCCCCGTTCCCCCGTTTTACGAAGGGATAGCAGTTTTAGTAAACACCTCAGCAGACCTCATACTTACCAATGACTCCAGCAAGACTCGCTGGTCAGACCCCTCCCGTTTTTCAGAGACCTCTCCGGGTCTCACATTGACGCAGCTTTCGGGAATAGGCCTCTGTATACATAGCCCCCTCTTGCGTCTACCCCCTCAGCTAGTACCCATTTGTAACAGCTCCTTCTCACCCCCGCTGTCCTATGAATTCCTTGTCGCGCCCAACGGTACTTATTTTGCTTGCTCCTTTGGCATAACGCCCTCCGTTAACCCGCGCTTATTAATATCTAACAATGAATATTGTGTTTTAGTCATGCTCATGCCCAAGATTTTCATACATCCCACCGAAGACCTCCTTCCATATTACTCGGGCTCTACTCGCACTAAGCGTGAGCCAGTAACCGCCATTACCTTATCTGTATTATTAGGACTAGGAGCAGCTGGGGCTGGAACAGGCATTGCCTCCATAATTACTTCTAAACAACAATATTATGCTCTTAGTCAAGCTATTGATAAAGACATACAAAATCTGCAAGAGGGTTTAGACAACCTGAAAGAATCTGTTGTCTCTCTCTCTGAGGTAGTGCTCCAAAATCGCCGAGGGTTAGACCTCCTTTTCCTGAAAGAAGGAGGCCTCTGCGCTGCTCTTAAAGAAGAATGTTGCTTCTATAAAGACAAAACAGGGTTAGTGCAAGATAGCATTGATAAAGTTAAGAAAAACCTAGAAGCCAGGCAAAAACAAAGAGAAAAGGATGAGGCCTGGTATAAAAACTGGACCTCTGCCACCCCTTGGTTAACTACTCTGATCCCCACCATCCTTGGACCCTTGGCAGGATTCTTCCTTTTAGTGTCTCTTGGCCCTTGGGCCTTAAGAAAACTGACAGTTTTTATTCGAGAGCAAGTTGACCAGCTCGTCAAGCCAGCGGTTGCTGTTCATTATCACAGACTTACAGCCTGTGATGAAGAGTCTTACACCGAGCCAACCAATGCTCCCGGTCTCCGGTTTTCAACTTTACAGGCGCCTCAACCATGGTACCATCGATTCTGGCACCGTACTTAATGTGGCCCATATGCTGGTCAGCCAGAGCCAGACATACCCCTAACTATGAGGGTATGGGCATCGAGATGAGTGCGAGACAAAGTACCGCAAGGGAGGGTTCTTCCTAGAACCTCTCTGGTCCTCCCTGAGAATACGCCTGGCTTGCATAGAGGTTGGTATCCATATGTACATAAAGCCTTGATATATTAAAGTCAATTTGGCTTTCAGCTCTGCCTCTCCTCCCTAAAAGATACCGAGAGCATTTGCAGGATGTTACCCTGCTGGAGGAGCCAGGCCTCTATTCCCTCACTCGATTAAGGCCCACCTTTCTAAAATAAATAGAAAGAGAGGAGATGTTGGGAGCCACACAAAGACAACAAGATGGCCACAGTTCATGAGGTTCCTGCTTCACTTCTTGGAGATTAGCTACGAGCCCGCGCGCGCCAACAAGGAAGCCCGCGCGCGCCAAGAGATACTCTTCTCCCCCTCCTTCCCCATTATCATATACCAATCAGAATGTAACTCGCTGCGCCACCCCTGCTATGCAGCCAATCCCCTGCCTACAAGTATCCTATGGCCCACTCTGCCCCTGAACACTGGTGTATATCTACCCCCGTCTTACAATAAAATTTGAAGGCTTGATCAGAATACTGTCTTGCCTTCGCTCTTCTCTCGCCCCCATTTTCTTTCAGGTCGGATCCCCCTCGTCCCCACAAATAACTAGGTCCCGCTGGACGGGACAATATGATATTTGCTTTTGTTTAATATATTGATTTATGTACCTGCACTTAAGGATTTTGGTCAATGCTGTTCACAATCCTAAGACTATGTTTAGATGAATGAGAAGTTCCTTATATAAGAAGGTCTAATTTACAAATTGCAGAAAAATCTTAGTTTATCTGTTGGTTGCACAAAATTTCCACTTCAAGCATGAGTTCCTATGAACCATGTGGCTATAACTCTTGCCACTTTGCTATTCAGCTTTGTTATTGCACAGATTTATCAGCAATGTTGAACCTTAAGACATAACTTTCCTATAGGGAGCAAAGTACAAAATTCTAGCTGTGGATGTTTATTGCCAAAAAATGGCTTCTGCATTTTTTTTTCTGAGGTGTTTCCCTAATTTAGACCTCAGAGCTAGCAGAGAATTTAAAGGCTCTATTTACTGTGATTCAAGAGTAGCTCCTAGAAACATAGCCCTCTTCCTGGGCAGATATTGTAGAATACTAATATTTCTTGTGTTCCATTCTCAACTCCCCAGACTCCCCAACATCTTTCTCCCTGGGCCCCTTGATATCACTCTGGTCACAATTTAATTATTTCACATTACGTATTGGGGCTACTAGGTGTATAGTGTCAGAGAGCACAGTGTGTATCAGCCTGAACTCACACTGTAACATACTCTGCAAGATAACATGCATTCATGGGAAGACTTTGCAGACTGCAAGATATTATGCAAATGCTGGCTTCTCTTACTGGCTTAATTCCTGGGTCCTAAGACTTCACAGGGACTTTTCAGGAACTTCATAGAAGGATCAGAGCTTTCCACTTCTCTTCACCCTGAGCAACTCTACTTTTATCTCTTGCTGTTCTGTTTTATGTTCTGCTGCTAAAAAGTTTTGAAGACCATTGATCTTACCAACCCCTAACCTATGCATTTATCCCCTTTAAAACATATGTTTTAGTTGGTTGTACAGCCTTTGTTTGAATATATCTAGTGATGGCAAACTCATTACTTTATGAGGTAGCTCAGCCATTTTAGGACAGTTTGTTTTTCATTGCTGTTTTGTAACTCTTTAGGTCAAGATAGAAGAAATACTAGTTAAGTGATTCTACCCTTGGGTTCTGGTTAATTAAGGCTTTCCTCTGTAAATATTTTTTAGGCACACATATTCATTCTAGGAATTTTGGAAATTCACACCCTTATTTTATGTCCTTTTTTAGTAGCGACAAGAGTAGGCATATTGGCCCACCACTTTCATTTATATGTATTAATAATGAGACATAAAAGAACCATAACATGACAGTGGGTCACCACAAGCAATTCATGGACAGTATCATGGTTCAGGAGATTTAGAAATGAGATGGGACAAAGGAAGGAAGGGACAGATGTTTACACTGAGGGCTTACTTTGTACTAAACCATCATGTATTTTTTTCATATGCAGTGCTTACAAAAACCCATCTTACATGCAATTTCTTGAAGCCCAGATACATGAAGAAGATAGTATAAGTTTCACAGCTAGTAAGTAATGGAGTTGGTGCTGTAACCCAATCTGTCTGATTCAGAAATCAGAGTTCTTCTGTTACAGAAGATAATTTTCAGGCCTTCAACTCTGGCCACTACTATTACCATTATTATTGTATTGTCATAATACACACAGCAGTCAATAATGTCACTTAATAATTTCCTCTTCCAGCCTCAGTTTGCTTATCTGCAAAATGGGAATAATAGTCATAGCTCCCTTGAAGAGTTGTTATAAAGAATATAAAAGCAATTACAAGTTATGCCCTTAATGTCTGCCTCGCACAGAGTTAACATGGGATATATGATAACTTTTGATTCTTATTGTTATTAATGCCATGGTCTTCCCTGAGTAAATCAGGGAGTACAAGAGCATTCACACATGCATAGTTGAATGAGGAACTACAGGAAAAATGCCTATGTCAGAATGCCCCTTATGTGCCAGGAGCTTTGCCGATGATTCGATCATGCGCATGGGGGTGGGGGGTGGGGTTGAAGGGAAACACTCTATTGCTTCCAGGCTAAGAAGGACCCTGAAAGATGCACATGCCCTGCAGCCAGTACTCTGGAAGTGTGAATATGAAAGGAAGACAGTCCACTCCATAGGCACACCAGGCCAAAGTCATCACTGTGAAGCTGGTTTTATCCCTTCTATTCATAAACCTCTGATATGGGAAACAAATCCATTAAACCAAATAGGATTAAGTTGCCAAGCTTGGCTTAATACTTTCCCTGGATGCGGTTGTCAGGCATCATTTCCTGCTAGCGTTAATGGAATGTGGTCAGATTCTAACCCCTCGTTGTCCCGCAGTTGTCCCACCATCCAGGGAAATGTGAGGCTGAGAGCTGCCGCACACCACATGCTTCTCTAATGTATCACAATTACAGAGACCACTGTGCTAAGTAACTTTCCACGGATGTGCTCTGAAAACTTGCAGTGTGTTCAATCACCCTCATCATTTGTCATTTGGGACCTGTGGTGAGGTGGTATGGTGATGGCTGTGCTCAGCTGTGGTAGAATAAATGCAGTTGCCTCAAGAGATCTTACTTTCCTTTGATGTGTACCGCATGGCCTACTAGAGCTTGGGCTCTTGGAGCTTCATTTGTATCTTAGTTTGGCCCCTTGGAAGAGAAGGAAGCAAAGCTGCGGAGGCAACGCAGGTGCTCACGGCTGCCATGCTGGATCTCATGTTCCTGAGAAGCAGGTTGTGGGGAGTTGTACTTCGCATCTGCAAAGCAATGGCCTTTCCAAGTCTTCTGAGAGGCCTGGGTATGGGAATTATCCCCTTACCACTGCTGTGGTGCTGGGTGAGGTGCTGGTGTCAGACGCTGCCAGTGACAGAGCAGGGCGTGCCGCCCATCCCCCGGGTCAATCGCATCGTGGGGAGTGCCGCCCGTGTACAGCTTGAAGTGTACAGCATGGTCTATTGTCCCCGCCGAGCAGGGTGTGCTGCCCGACCCGAGACAGCTTGGTAGGACTCCTTTGTGCCTTACTTGGTGTCTCTGGGGAGTGGAGCTTTGGAGCTCTGATTGCTGGAAAGAGGGGCTAATTATTTACCCAGAATGCTTTCCAGAAACTAACCCAGATCTGCAAAAAGCTTTGTGTTATTGGCAAGAGCACCACTTGTCAAGTCCCAGCTTTGCATTTCAGAAATAGGTGAAAATGAGATGGGAAGGAGGAGGCAGCTCTCGGGGGCTCTCGGCACCAGTCCCGGCCTGATGCATGGCTCTCTCCCAGGGCTGTGCGTGTTGGCACTGCTCCCTCCAATGACGGGGAGGGGGTACTAACGATGGCCTTGTTCTCTCTGAGAGCCCCACACTCCAGTTAGTAAGGTGCAGCTAGGCAAAACCCAGCAGAGATGGCTGTGAGTGAAGGCAGGTGGGGCACTAATGGGCACGTGAGGAATTATTTAATAGGAGTTCAGGAACATGTTGAGTTTCTGTAGGTTCCTCTCAGGAAAGCAAAGTTCTCTCCTATTTACTAGGGTCCAAAAGTGGGTTCCTTAGTCTCAGGGGCTGCTTTGTCTTTGGGGAGGCACCCTGGTTGGCTTATCACACAGGGTAGTGGCAACTTCATCCAGTGGGTTGCCCTTTGTTGGGGTCATGCGGAGAAGGACTGCTGACATACAAGAACTTATTCCAGCCTGCTTTGGGACAGACATTACCCCTCATAGAGAACCACTGGTCACCCATCTTCAGACCACCATCCTCCTTTCCAGCTGAATTTCCAGATGCTCCTTCCATTCAGGGGCCTGAACTCTTTCCTCCCCAAAGATGCTCCTTGCTCTCTCATGTCTCCTGCCTTTGCGTGTGTGGATCCATCTGTCAGCAGGAAGAGGCCCTCCTGCCTCCTCTGCCTGAGCGTTGTGCAGGGCCCAGCTCCGTGTCATCTCTATGAGGCCCTCCCAGTCTCACTGGTGAACTCAGTCGTGGACTTGTCTCCATGGTGAAGGGTCCCCACCAGTAAGATGGCAAACTTCCGGCTTCTCTTCGGGGTCCTCAGTTCCCGCCGGCGCCACCTGAAGCCCAATCACCTCTCGCCCCCCTCCCAATCCCAGCACCTAGCCAACAGCCAACAGCCCCGTAGAAGTGACACCTCAATCAATTCATGCCCCCTCCTATATAACCCAGCACCTTTCCCTAATAAAGCGGAACTCTCCGGTGAATTGCTGCTATGTGTCGCTCCTTTCCTTTCATTGGTGCCGAAACCCGGGAGACGGGACACCCCAACTGGGCCCCGTCTTCCCCCCGACACCAGCAGCAGCTTGCCCTCGTCCTCTTTTTCCGGCGCTGGCTCATCACACTCACCACTCCTCTCTGGCCTTTAGGTAAGTTTCCCCCCCGGAGTGGGTCGCTCTTCCCTGAGCTATCGCAGTGCCATTGACCGTGATCGTCCGGCAAGGCCCTGACGCTCGGGATGAGGAGGGAACGCTCCCCGCCTCAGGCCTTCACGGCTGCGGCGGACCCTCAGGCCCCTCCTCCAAAAGCCATAAATCCCCGCCTCAAGCCTTTACAGCTGCGGGGAACGCTCAGGCCCCTCCTCCGACAGTCATAAACGCATTCACCATCCCTTCCATCAGTGCTGAAAGTTTTTAAGCAAAATTTCCCCGGGGTGGGCCACTCTTCCCCAAGCTATCGCAGTGCCATTGACCGTGATCGTCCGGCAAGGCCCTGACGCTCAGGGATGAGGAGGGAACTCTCCCCGCCTCAGGCCTTCACAGCTGCGGTGGACCCTCAGGCCCCTCCCCAAACAGCCATAAATCCCCGCCTCAAGCCTTTACGGCTGCGGCGGATGCTCAGGCCCCTCCTCCAACAGTCATAAATCCCCGCCTCAGGCCTTCACGGCTGCGGCTGACTCTCAGGCACCCCCCTCCAACAGCCATAAACGAGGTGACTCCTTTGTGGATGAGAACGCTCCCTTTTCCCCCCCTCCTCCTTCTGTTCCATCCGCCGAAAACGCCTAGCGCTAGGTACCTCGAGACTCCGGCACTCTGCCTTCTTAGGGAAGTCTGGGTGACGACCCACACTTTCCAAGAAATTCCGACTCGTATACGAGTTTCCGCAGACCACCAAGGATCATCGGGGACGCCCTTTGTCTCCTTGTGGTCTGCTTCCAGTCCGAGGATCTCCGTTCGTCTTCCCCTGTTTGTCTCCTTCTCTGTCCTTTAGCCATGGGAGCCTCCTCATCCCTCCCTGAAAGTTCACCTCTTGAATGCCTGCTTAAGCATCTGGCTACCCTCTCCCTGATGCCTGATATAAAACCAAAACTTCTCCGTAAATATTGCTCCCAAGATTGGCCGACATACCCCCTAGACAATAACAACCAATGACCCGCAGGGGGAACTCTTGATCCTAACATCACTCTCGATCTTTTTAACTACTGCCAGCGCCTGAAAAAATGGAAGGAGATTCCCTATATGGAAACTTTCCACCTCCTCCTCCCCCCGCCCCCTCCCAAGTTCTCCTAGCCTGCAAGCCGCCGCCCCCGCAGAAGCCTCCTGTTCACTCCCTTCCCCTTCTTCTCCTACAACAGCCCTTCTCCCTTCCTCCCCAACCATCTCCTCCCCCATCTCACCTCCTCCACCTTCATTCCCTGCAGATTAAGCCTGAGCCTTTCAGCCCCCCTTTAACTAGGTCCCAGGGGCCTCCTCCGTCTTTGCCCTCATCACCTGTTTCTCCCCTGTTAGGGACCGCCTTTGTCTTCTCACATGTTTGTAGAGAGAATGGGAAAGCACCTCCCCCCATGTCTGAACGCAGCATGGGAAAGCACAAGCTAGAGAACAACCGGTGCAGTCCTTAGAAGTTATCTGTCCACAAAAACATATCTTGCCAAGACTCCTCACTCTGAAAATAGGGAGACCTTGAAGATGTGTAGAAACCCCGCCCCTGCTTCTAGCTATGCCCTTCCCCCACTTGCCGATGTGGCAGGAATAGAAAACAACGCATTCCATAAGCAATTAACTGGAGCCCTGCTGTAGCTCAGTAGAGCATGGGACTCTTAACCTCAGAGTCATGAGTTCAAGCCCAACTAAAGCAGCAGAGGCAAGCAGCTGGGCTGCTAGCTGGCGACATGTGGGTCCGATTCTATCTTTCTTTATTTTCTTTGCCCCCCTTCTGCACTTCAGGACCTGCTCGACTAGGCACGGCTAGACCGCGTCACTCCCCCACAGACTGAGCCAGAACCCTTCAGTCCCCCTCAGACTCAGTCCCGAGAGCCTCCCAAAATTATCGCCCCCCCTCCGGGAGGTAGCAGGATCCGAAAGCATCGTGCGCGTTCACGTCCCTTTCTCCTTAAGAGATTTAGCCTAACTAGAGAAACGCCTAAGTTCCTTTTCCACTGATCCCATGACATACAGGGAGTTTCTATAGACCCTCCAGTCTTACAGCCTCACACATCATGACATTTTCATGCTCCTGGCCAATACTCTCCTCCCTGAAGAGCGTAGACGAGTTTAGGACTTCGCCCAAATGCAGGCTACTGAAACCCACAGGACTGACCCCACCTATCCCCCTGGCCCCACTGCTGTCCCCGAACAAGACCCACACTGAAATTATAACACCGCCATGAGTCTCTGCTCTCGAGATATTTTTGCCTCCTGCTTAATAGCAGGTCTGAAAAAGGGCAGCTTGTAAAGTAGTCAATTTTCAAAAGCTCCAAGACATAATTCAAAAGAGAGATGAAATCCCCTCTGAGTTCTTAGACAGACTCACTCAAGCCCTATTACAGTATACCAGCCTGGACCCAGAAACACCTGAAGGAAGACATGTCCTTATGACATACTTCCTAGCTCAAGGCTACCCCGACATTAAAGCTAAACTCAAAAAGTTAGAACAGGGCCCCGCTACCCCACAGACTGAGATCCTAACAGTGGCCTTTAAAGTCTTCCATAAGAGGGAGGAGGAGAAAGAATGCCGTAAACAAAAGGCTGATCAGGCCAATTTCCAGATGTTGGCCCAGCTGATAAAACCACAACCTGGGTGCCCCTCTACAAACAAGCCCCCCCAAGAGCTTGTTTCAAGTGCAGAAAAGAGGGACATTGGTCAAGGGCGTGCCCCTCCCCCAGATCTCCTACCACCCCATGCCCCAGATGCCACAAAAAGGGCCACTGCGGGTCTGATTGCCCAACCACCCGAAGGGGAGGCTGGACAAACAACCCCCATCCTAAGCCCGCCGTAGTGGGGCTGGCAGAAGAAGATTGATGGGGCCCGGGGGCTTCTCGCCCGACCATTTCCATCACCAAACAGGAGCCCAGGGTTACTCTAACAGTAGACGGTCACCCCATCTCCTTCCTCCTAGATACAGGAGCCACCTTCTCAGTCTTGTGAGAATACCGGGGCCCTACCACGCCAGCCATTACTCCTATAGTCAGAGTAGGAGGTAAACAGATTTTCCCATTAAACCCCCCACCCACCCTTTTATGCACAATCCAAGACAATCCCATACCTTTCTCCCACTCCTTCCTGGTTATGCCCCAGTGTCCCATCCCTTTACTAGGACAAGACATCCTTTCCCTCCTCCACGTTTCCATAACTATATCCACTCCCACAGCCCCCAGTACTCCCTTTCTGATGGCCCTCATAGCCGACGACCCCCCTCTACCCAATGAAAGCTCCGGTTCTGCCCTCATACACCCTGTAAATCCCAAAGTTTGGGACATTACAAGCCCCTCCGTGGCCCTATGTCCCCCTGCCTCTATCAAATTATGTGACCCCTCTCAGTATATCTGTCAGGCACAATACCCCCTAACCACTTCAGCCCTCATAGGCCTCCAACCCATCATTCAAGCAGACCCACTCACTCCCCATTTAATACCCCCATATTAGCTGTTAAAAAAACCAACGGATCTTTCCGCCTTGTCCAAGACCTTTGCCTCATCAACATAGCCATTGTCCCTATCCATCCCTTAGTTCCAAATCCATACAGCCTCAGCATCCCACTTCTCAGTCCTAGATCTCAAAGACATACCCCCATATTAGCTGTTAAAAAAACCAACGGATCTTGCCGCCTTGTCCAAGACCTTCGCCTCATCAACATAGCCATTGTCCCTATCCATCCCTTAGTTCCAAATCCATACAGCCTCAGCATCCCACTTCTCAGTCCTAGATCTCAAAGACCCATTTTTCTATCCCTCTAAACCCCTGCTCCCAAAATTTTTTCATCTTCACCTGGACGGACCCATACACAAGACAGTCTAAACAACTCACTTGGTCAGTTTTGCCACAAAGCTTCCGAGATAGTCCCCATATTTTTAGACAGGTCCTAGCTCAGGACCTCAAACAGTTTCATCATGATCACTCCAAGTCCACCTTATAATACATAGACAATCTTCTACTCGGCAGTCTCTCGTGGGAACAGTCTCAACTTGACACTGCCTCCCTACTTAACCTTCTAGCTTCCAGAAGTTACCGAGTATCCCCCGTCAAAGCTCAAATCTCTTCCCCTCCTATCACTTACCTCAGATTCCTTCTATCTCAACAAAGAAAGTCCATTACCTTAGACAGAAAATGGCTCCTCTCTGACCTGCCCATTCCCAAAACCAAGACAAAAATCCTTTCCTTTCTAGGCCCTTTCTAAGCCTAGCTAGATATTTTAGAACGTAGATCCCTAACTTCTCCCTGCACCCTGTTGGCAAGACCCCTATACAACCTCAGCAAGAGCCCCCCTAAAAAACCATTATCCTCCTCACCCCGACACTCCTTCATTAAGCTCCGTCAAGCCCTTGTAGAAGCCCCAGCTCTCCATCTTCCTGATTTGTCGAAGCCCTTCTCATTATACATTCATGAGAGGTCCAGTCAAGCTCTAGGAGTCCTAGGCCAATATGCTTTGCCCCAGTAGCTTATATCTCCAAGCAATAAGACCCCACAGTTCAGGGATGGGCCCCCTGCCTACGAGCATTAGCCGCTAGACAGCTCTTGCAGAAAGAAGCTCATAAACTGACATTCAGAGAGCCCCTTACCATTCTGTCCCCACATCACCTAAAAGATCTCTTAACCTACAAAAGTTTACAGACTCTCCCTCCCTCCAGACTCCTGACCTTACTGTCCTCTTTCCTCCAAAATCCCGTTCACCCCCTTTGCCATCCATACCCGAATCATGACTTTTTCCTCCTTTACTGCTCTCTCGCTTTTTTTCCTCATTCCTATTGTCTTCCCCAGCACCCCAGCCTCCTTTGTATGGCGATTCAAAGTCAGACAGACTTACACACAGCATCAAACAAAAGTTACTGCCCTCATTGCCACACCAGACTGCCCTCTGAAAAGCTGCTCTGAGCCTTTATACCTCCACTTTCCTCCCTCCACTGAAGTGTTCACTAGCAGCTACCCTTATTCTCCCTACCTCTGCTTCCTCTATGACCAAAAACAAGCCTATTGCAGGCGATGGCCAGATACCTACAGGAGATGTCCCTACTAGTCTTGCACAATTCACTACATAGGTAACTTCCAGTACCCACAGTATTACTCCTCCAACCGTTTCATGAAATATCCCAACGGCTCATTCTCCTTATCAATCCCAGATCCCTGGGACTCTCGATGGGCTGCCAGAGTCACAGCCTCAGTTTACTACGGGAAGTCCTCGACCCCCCACGGTACCCTTCATATCTCTCGAAAGTATGTTCCCTCTCATTCCCAGATCTCTCAAGTTGCATCAGATAGCAGACATCCCTAAAAAGTCATTATCCAAACTCTTGACGGCGCCTCTTCATATTCTTATCCCCGCCCCTCTTCCCATTTCTCCTACTCTTCATTACAGCTCATTCAGGACACCACCATCTTTCTCAACCACACCCTTAACACAGCCAATTGTTTCTTGTGCGCATCACTACAGCGCCCACTGCTGGCCGCCGTGCCCCTTAATATTTCCAACTACTCCTTCCATGCAGAAAGACAACCCCTCTGCCCCCTGGCAGACATACCCCTATGGGAACCAGAATACGCAGATAATCTCACCATCCACCACTGTGTAAGCCCAACTCCACCCCCCTCCAGCGCACTTCACTGCCTCTCTATCTACACCCCTACCTCCAGCTCTAAGACTTTTACGCAACCGGGACACTTCTTTTAGTGTAATGGCAGTCTTTTCAACTCACTGCCTCTCAACTCCGATACACCCTGCATTCTCGTCACCCTAATCCCACAGTTAACACTTTACAGCATGGCAGAATTTCTTGAGCTCCAACCTCCCTTGCCCTCGCGCACAAAAAGAGCTGCTTTCCTTCCCATCATGGTCAGTAGCTCTTTGATCACCTCAGCCATTGGGGCAGGGTTTTCGGGAGAAGCCTTGGGTCACTCTCTATAGGCAGTTAGAGATCTCAACGCCAAACTTGAGGGAGCCCTGACATCCACTGCCGATTCTCTAGCCTCTCTCCAAAGACAGGTCACTTCGCTAGCTAAAGTCACCCTTCAAAACCGGCGGGCCCTAGATCTGCTTACAGCCGAGAAGGGCGGCACCTGCGTCTTCCTCTGGGAAGAGTGCTGCTATTACATCAACGAATCTGGCATTGTAGAAACTGACATTACCAAGCTCACCGACCTTGCCTCCAGTCTCCACTCTGCTTCCAATTCCAACCCATTCTCGTCAGTACTAACAAACCCCCTCCTCACCTGGCTCTGGCCCATTGCAGGCCCCATAATAATCATTCTTCTCGCCTGTCTCTTCTTACCCTGTATAATAAAGTTCATCAAATCCCAAGTCGGAAAAATCTCTAATCAAGCTTTCAACCAGCTTTTACTCAGGAACTACCAGCTTCTGGCCACAGAAGATCCCTCACCCTCACGTGACCTCCTCACCACACGCTGAGATGGACCCCTCTCTCCACTGGAAACTGTTCCTGGAAACAATAGCCGCAGACGCCTGGCTCCTGACACCCATATCCTCTTGGCCAACCTATGGTTACAGGGAACCTTCATTGATTTCCAAACCTGAAGAAGTCCACATCTACTCGTCCTTACTGCGGGGAGTCCTATCAACCCTTTCCTCCCAATCCTCAAGCCCTCACTCCCTTCTCCACCCCTGTTCAGCAGGAAGCAGCCAGAGAGAAAGCGACGTCCACAAACCCATAGAGGAGAAAGGGGGGAATGAAGGGTCCCCACCAGTAAGATGGCAAACTTCCGGCTTCTCTTCGGGGTCCTCAGTTCCCGCCGGCGCCACCTGAAGCCCAATCACCTCTCGCCCCCCTCCCAATCCCAGCACCTAGCCAACAGCCAACAGCCCCGTAGAAGTGACACCTCAATCAATTCATGCCCCCTCCTATATAACCCAGCACCTTTCCCTAATAAAGCGGAACTCTCCGGTGAATTGCTGCTATGTGTCGCTCCTTTCCTTTCACATGGCACTGTGAGCTTGCCTGGATTGTGTCACCTTTTATGTTGTGCTCAGGTTGTTCACTCACTTATCTGCTCTATTATCTTACTAACTTTTCTAGAGAAGGACCCATATCTTATTTATTTCTGTGTCCTTGGGGCCTCCAGAACAGTAGACACTCATTGAAAGGACTCTGAATGAAGGAATGAACAGTCACTTGTACACTGGGAGTGGGTCCTGGCTGCACTTCCATTGCGCTGTATATCTTTAAGTTATAACATCTCCATTTTAGCTTCTCATCTGTTAAAAAGAAATGGGTGTGAGAATAGCACAGACCTACCTTAGGGGACCTTGTATGAATTAGCAAATTAGAGACTTACACAAATGTCTGTTTCAATGGCTGCTAAGCCTTGAGATGTGGCTGAGCTTATGGTTAGGAGCCAGTTAGGCTGCCTCAGCCCACTTAGGCGCAGATCATCAAATGCACAGTTTTTCTGACAGCTGCTGATCACAGACAGCATTGAAAAAGAAATGGTCATAATGCAGGTGACAAAGAGAGGCAAACCTTCTGAGTGGCATGTTAGTATCACAAGGATATCTACAAAGTCACGGAGGCCTTGCCTGGAAGGCATGGCCAACTGCTACCATAGGCTGTGGGTGGGGCTGTTGGGGAAGAGAGGGCTTTTGTAGACAGTCATTTACATTTTATTAAAAATAATTGGAGAAGTTTACAGACATTTCTTGCAAACATGAGACTGTCAGGCATGGGTGGAAAAGAAACATTTTCCCAAATTGTGAGAAATTCTCATGTCGTGGCAAAAAATCAGGAGTGTGATGATTAAATGTGGAGAGCTGTCATCTCGGCATTATATTAAAATAACTTGCCTCAAGCAAGTGCACAGAATTTCTTCCTTTAAATCTGTTATTTCCTGGTAGGCCACTGCTCCAGTTGGCTGCACCAGTGGCTTTGTAGCCGTGGCAGTTTAACAGCACCTGGGACACCCAGAGGCTTTCTGGGGCGGGCGTGGGAGGTGATACGTGGGGCAGGAGCTCGTTCATCACTGCGTGGCTGCAGTAAGCCATTGGCACAGGTTTTTCTTAGTGACTTGGTGGGGCTCTCTGGCATCTGAAGCTTTGAGCAGAACACTAGTAGATACATTATTTCAGCAGCTCTCCTCAGACAGCAATGTCAGACTGTAGGGAGAATGAATTGCATTTGTATATGGAACTGTTGCTAAATTGGAAGATCATTGCCTTATTTCAGCCTCCAGTCATGATACTTTCAATGATGTCCTCACTGTGCTGCTCTTACACGCAAATCATGTAGGAGTGGAACAATGGAAAAAAGCTTAACTCGGTGGAAGGAAGAAGGGCAAGCCGGGTTAGGGACTTTGTCCATCTCTGTTGAACAGAGCAGATGGATCTCTGCATGTGTCTCTTTCCTCTTGTTTTTGCTCAGGAGGCCACTTAACCTCTTTACCTAGTCAGATGTTTTCCGTGGATTCCAGCATAGCCGCTCCTGTTTTTCTACCTCCCTGACTCCTGTGGGTAGTATAGTGACAGGCTCATTGACTCTTGGAAGTTTTCATGATAGTAACACTTTAGTTTGTACCACATTTTGGCCTTTGGAAACACATTCACATCTAAATCCTCTGTGTCCCTGACAAAGGAGAGGCAGAGAGAACGTGATAGTGGTGATGTTTTCCATCTGCCCAGTCCTTCCTGCTTTGCAAGTCCTGCTTACACGTATTGAGGCTTTGCTTGATTTTAAATCATACGCTGTTTACCTCCCTAACACAAGTGAGAAGGGTTAAGGTAGAGAGAGCATGACCAGTTACTGAGAGCATGGGATTTGGGCTCAAGTCTGTTCTTTTGCTTAGTTCTGTGTGATCTTAGGCCAGCTACTTAACCTACCAGAGCTTCAATTCCTTCTGTAGAGTTAAGGACAGTAATCAGTTCCTCAGAGGCTATTACAGGGGCTACATGCAATCACCTATAAATAAAGCTTTTTGCACAGAGGGTGTTTACCACTCAGTAGTAATTATTGTTGGTGGTGTATGGCTGACAGAAACAGGGTTATGAGGCTTGGTTAGGGCTAGAATTATGGCCTGGTTACTGGAGAGCCAGGCCCCCTGAGTTCCCACTACCCTCTTCCGTGCCCTTGCTGTCTTTCTGATTGCTGAAGGAGTGTGCACATTTTCCACCTTTCAGCAGTTCCAGAGTCAGCCTGTGAGGATATAAAAAGCAAGTGAAGAGCCTGCAAAAACGCAGGTGCAGTTTGGGGTCCCTTTGCCAAAAGTGCAGCCTTTCTTCAAAGCCCTTATACGTCACCTCTTCTTGCTTGGCCTGGCTGGAAACGCCCCCATCATTGCCTCTTCAGCGCAGGGGGTGACATCGCCCGGAGCCATCTGCGTCTGACAGAGGGATTCACCTTGACCTTCCTCTCTCCCGGAAGATGGAGCAACACAAATGAGGCCATCAGTTCCTCCCTCTCAGCATGTCTCAAAGCCCTCACTCTAACCCCATCGATCAGCCATAAAACACGAAATCAACAGAGTTCTGCTCTTCTGTGTCATGCAGAAAAATCAACATTGACCGGCTTTGTCAGCCAGGCTTACAGAAATATCAGTAGAAATGGGAGCAACTACAGACCCCTCTCTTAGATCCTCTTAAGCCTTTCCTTTGTCCTGGTTCCTGAGGACAGGTGTGCCGAATCCTGCTGCTGAGTACTAAGTAGGGGAAGTGGTTATCACCTTTCCCCCACAGAGGGTGCTTGGAGCAGCTTGGTGACTGACAGCCTGAACAAGCAGGTATTTCTCCAGGCTCAGGTGCAAGAGGCACATGCAGCCCACTGCCTGACCTTAAGCGGCTGAGCTTGGCATTCTGGGCCAGCCCGCTGCCACCATTATGTGTTAAGGTTAAAATATTGTGGAGTTGATTGATGATGAAGCTCTGATTGTGTTACTCTCCTGCTGAAATGATTTCTGACTGTGTTACAGGATCAGGTCCAGATGCCAAGACATTTCTGGCTTGTTATGATCTGACCCCAATCTACCTTCCCAGTCATATCTCACATTATCAGACTTCATGAGCCCTGTGATGCAGACATGCTGAACTGCTGTCTGCATCTGCCCCATTTTTTCCCACTTCTGTGCAGTCACTCACGCTGTTCCTTCCCTGGGATACCCATTTCTCTGCATGTCCATGTCTGTCTGAGTCAGCTCAGGCTGCTATAAGGAAATAACAAAGTACCATGCACTTGGTAGCTTAAGCAATAGACATCATCTACTTCTCACAGCTCAGAGGCTGGGAAGTCCATGAGCAAGGGGTCAGCAGGTTCAGGTACTGGTGGGGGCCCTCTTCCTGTCTGGCAGACAGCTAGCAGCCTTTGTGCTGTGTCCTCACATCAGGGAGGGAGGGAGCTCTGGTCGCGTCCTCTTCTTATATGAAGCACTTATAAGAGCACTAATCTGATATGAAAGCCCCACCCTCATGACTTCATTTAAAGCTAGTTATCTCCCAAAGGCCCACATAGGGGGTTAGGGCTTCAGTGTATGCATTTTGGGGGGACATACATCAACATTCAGTCCGTAACTGTCTAAATCCCATCTGCTCATTGAGTCTTCTTTAAAATACAACCTTCTCCATGAAGAGTTCCCTTTTTCCTCCAGCTATAAATAATTTTTCCTCTTCTCAACTCCTAACACTTTGTGTATACCCCTTTTAGGGCATTTATGCTGCTATGGTTTTGTATATGTTTTGTTTTCTTTATCAGATTCTGAGCTCCTTGAGGGCATACTTTTTATTCTTTGACTCACTAGCAGTTAGACCAGGGTCCCTGACATCTGTAGAATGCACTTAGCAAGAATTTGATACTAAGTAAATAGATGTTCCCATCTGCAGGAGAGCCTCAAGTGGGCTGAGGCGGGACTTCGTCCATGACAAATGCAGTGCTAAAGCCAGGGTCCATTCTCATTGCCTCCTGCCTGGTTGACTGTTAACATTTTGCGTGTAACCCCTAAGTTGAGGGATTCAATCAGGCTGATTTTCTAGACTGTTCTTTAAGGTGATGAACTATATATTATTCTCCATATTGGTGGAGAATCTTGTAGTTGCATACGTAGATACATACACACTTACCCATATTTGCATAGAAATAATTTGGCCAAACGTTCTTTAAAATAATCTGATCTTATCTCCTTGGTGCAATTTTTATGTTGGTATAAAAAGAATCTCTAAACAATATTTTGGAGGTATTAATAACTCTAACTCTTTATATTGACTCCTGAATATGCATTGAGACTTAGTATTGTACCACCTGCCCAAAAGATCATAACAAGGCATCTTCCTTCCTGGAAAACCTGATTGTTATATACACATTTCCCAGGAATTGGCCTAAAGGGTGACTAATGATCATCATCTCCACCATCACCACCACCACAAATGAGAGCAAACGTGTCTATCCATCTTTTATTCAAATCGATTTCAATTATTAATTTTATTCACAGCATCCATTATATATTCTCCTGGGTATACATGAGGCCCAGAAAGCTCAGATGCCCTGGATATTTTCTAGTTTTTATTGCCAGTAAGGTGTGTGGTTTTTCTCTAGAGTAAAATAATTAATCAAAATACAAATCCTTATGGCAACCATAAATGTGACTTCGTTTAAAGAATACGAGCCCCATATTCTCTAGGAGGGTTTTGCTCTTGCCACGCCAGGGCTGCTTCCATTTTCATAATTGCAGGTTGAGAGAGAGGTTCGCCTGCATATTTAAGTTATATATATTTTCGTTCTGTTAATGAAACATCACCAAGGTTTAGGAGTGAACCTGCAGGTCATCCTCACTACTGATTGTCTTGCACCAGAAAGCAACTGGAGCGTAAGAGCAACAGAGATGACCTTTTGCTAAAGGGTTGCAAGTTATATTACTAGTCATCACTGCTCAAACACCAAGCACCAGGCCCTGGGCAGAATACAGAAAAGAATCCTAACCATCAAGCCTCTACCACCCGAAGCATGAAGGAGAGAACAAGGAGAGATCACCTCCTCGGCACTGGCATTAGAGCGCCCGTCTTCCTTCTGGCCCCACAGCAGCACTCTGTATTTTCATTTCCATGCTAACAAGGTGCACCCGTCCTTGCAAGTGTTCTGAAGAGGTTCTTTCATGCTCAGGGCCTGGAGAGCTTTAACATAGTTAGATGTGCTCTAACAGCAGGTTGCCATCAAAAAATTCTATAATAGGATTAAAATAAAAGAGAAATGCACTTGCACTGGAATGGCAATGATTATTTAACACGTTTCAAGTGCTTGGTGGGAAGGTGCAGCACAAACACAGCAGACAGACCTGCTGTGTGTGGGGGTAGCCTTCTTAGCAATCAGGGTTTTGTGTTGTGATCAAGGATTTTTGGAGCTTGGCTTTGGAGGGTGTCCAAAAGCTGGACAACTCAGCTCTGGGAAAAGGGCCTTGTCACTCTTGGAGATGACCATACTGATTAGTGCTTGCCTATGAATTTGCTGTTTCCACTCCACTTAGAACATGAGCTCTAGGAGGGAGGGGGAATCTGTCTGCCTTGTTCGTGTGTCAATTCCCAGTGTCCATAGCTGTACCTGGCACCTAATAGATGCTCAGTAAATGTGTTATAGGAAAAAAAAGGGTTTCAAACATGGGTTCTGCAGTCAGACTGTTAATGTGACTGTGGACAAGTTTCTTAATATATTAAGCATCATCCCTAAAATAGGGACTTTTCTAGCATTCTTGTCAGGACAACTGAATCAGCTAAAGCATGACCCCTATTTCTATATCTGACACATTGGGCTGCACAGACAGCTGTTTGGAGTGGACGGTACCTATAGAACCTCGGCTTCAAGCTGGGTGGCAGCAGAAACACTTTCAGAGGTCTTGAATTCTGCTATCTCACTCTGAAGATTCAGCATGTGTGGCTTCTAGAGAGAGAGCATTGGCAAGAAGGGGAGACTCTGAGAATATATCCAGGGCCCTGACATGAGCCAGTTGAACCAGATGACTGGAGCTCACAGCTGCCATGTCATCCTGGGACCTGAGGAGGGAGAGTTCAATAGGACACTTACTCCTGAAGTCTGGAGAAGGGGAATTCAGGGTAGTTCTGTGCCTGGTGTCATCGACATCTACCTTAACTTGAACTTCCTGTGCTTATTTGCCTTGTTCTGCCAGATTTTATTTAGACCCCTAACTCTGGCAATTATCTCCACTCCTTGCATCTGTAAGCTTTCCATCTCCTTGACTCTTTTTTTTCAGTATATGTGTTGCTATTTCTCCATTTGGTCCACCCCACTGGGTGCCTCTCCCTCGCTTCTCTGTCCTGCTCTGCCCTGGGAGACTGGCCTCCACATACCATATCCCCTGCTCCCTTACCCTCTGGTTTCCAATGGGGTTGGTTCCTCCCATGTGAAGCACTGACAAGCCATCAGAGGGTGGGAGAAAAGGCGGATCAGGACTTGCCTTCCCTTTAGACGCTCCATGTTGACACCATGGTCTGGCGACGGCCTCACCCCTCCACCCCACAGCTTCTGTTGGTGGTCCCCGCTGTGGGGCTCCAGTGCTCTCTGCATGCTGGTAACACTGTTTCCTCCTCCTGCCCCTTCAGAAATAGGGATGGAATCAGCTTCCTGCCATCCTCAGGCTCTCGGACCTGCTGTGCTGTGGTTCCCTGAAATGTGCCCAGACCTCTGCAAACAGTCCCTTTATCCAGTCTCTTCATTTGAACCACCTGAATGGGATTCTTTGCCTGCTAGGAAATTAACTGATGAGCCTTACAAAGGCTCCTGTCTTAAAGAAACCTCAAGGTATAGTCCTTTATCTCTCCTCTTCTTCATAGCAAACTTCCTGCAAGTGTCCTTAAACTACACAGGAGGTCCTTCTTGATCCCACCATATCCTCGTTCTTCACTTTCTGAGAAATCTCACCCACCTCAAGTGCCCTCAGCCATTCCCCACAGACTGATAGTCATCAAATCCATTCAGTGAATAAATATTGACAAATCTGTATTGAGCACCTAGTATGTGCCAAGCACTGTTGTAAACATGAGAGGCACTAGTGAACAGAGCACTTGAAGATTTATGCCTTTGTGGAGCTTATGTTTTCCTGGGATCAAACCTATGCTACTAGCCCCTCGCCTGAACCCCAGAGCTGTCATTCTCACTTCCCACTCATGAGCCCCGAGCCCCACAAGTCTAGCACATCAGAACCCGGGTTCATCGTGACCCAGACCCGGGCTCCCCTCTCCATCTTCAGGTTGGGCATCATCACCCCCTGGTTTTGCCCAAGTTCGTCATCTTGTCCTTTCCCTTCATTTCCAGATAGAATCCTTCAATTTTGCTTCAGATCTCTCTCCAGGACCTCTCTCTTATTCTTCATTTCTCATTCTCTGTCCATAGTTAGGGCTCTCCTTTCTCTCCACCTGGACCAGTGCAGTTGCCTCTTCCCTCGTCTGCCTTTCCCTAACCTCTGTCCTTGTCACTCCCCTCCTTGCTCATCACTACTGCCAGGGTTAATCTCTAAAATGCCTCCTTGAAGAACTTTGCCAGCTCCCCACTGCTGTACTTCTTGACAAGACAATTTCCGATAGATGTGGACCACCTGGCTTCTTCCGCCCCAGCTGCACCACATGGACTCTGGCGCCCTCTGCCTCGCCTTCCTGGGCCTGCATGGCTGCCCTGTTCTCTTCTCCTTTGCTCAGGCCCTCTTCCTGTGTTGTCACTCTCTCCCCCTTCTTTCTTATTATTCAAGGCCTTAGAGATATCACCGCCTCTGTGAGGCTGCACCTGAATTTAAGTGCTGTGTCTCCTTCTGGCCTGACAGCCCTTTGACCCCCAGAAACTTTTAGAATCCTTGGCATTTAGCACAGAGTTTGGTGTAAAAGAATTATCAGGGCCACATTTATGTTACGCATTAGAAATGGATAACCCTCATGCCACCATTTTTTGCTAATCCCCAGCAAGAGCACCTTCTGAGCCCCTAACTCCAGGTCTTGCTACCAGCCCAATCCACTGTGGGTAGGCACTCTTGTGGTATCTTGTCCACAGAACAGACTCATGTGTCCAGCTTGTGTCTCTGATGCCTGGTACAACAGTGAGTTCACCCAGTAGCCAATAGCTAAAGCAGCACCCAAGAGTTAGCAAGCTGAAATAAACTTCTGAGCAGTTTTACTTTATTTATCATATTTATTTATTTAATTTATTATTGTATATAGGTTTGTGAGGATACCCTTTATGGCCCCAAGATCAAAAAGCTAGAGTCATCTCAGGGAGGCACCAGCAGGTAGAAGCTGGAAACCTAAACCTCATATACGTGTAATCAGAATGTTACCAAAGCCTTGGGGCTGCTTGTCTAGGCACAGTGCCCCCTTCCATCCTCCCATGTCAGTCTTCTGGCTCTTTTATCCCCTTTCAAGTCTGACCTGGGCTATGGGTCAGGTCACCTGCACTGGAAAGAGGGAGAAATTAATACCCAGTAGTAGTTCCTCTGTGATCAATATCTGCCTGGAGATGTCCTTGCTAATATCCTGGCCAGAAGCATTGCTGAAATCCTCTGCTCTGGTTCCCAAACAGCTTGGGAGTTGGGCCAGACCAGGCCTCTGCTGCTTGGATTGCCAAATTTTAAAGTGCTACGAGATTGGAGGTTGGCCTCAGATGCAGAATTTCTTTATCTGGGGCGATTCAGATCAACTTATTTTCGATGTTCAATTCCAATCATTTTCTACTCCCCTAAGTTAAAAAAACAATACACCAGGGTTGATAAGCTGGCACCAGGGAGAACGCCTTTTCTGGGGCTGCCTTTATGGGGTTGACCAGTGCTACCTGTGCATTCACAAAGGGCAGCCAGTCCGTGCTCACCTCCAGCAACAAATGATCACAGTGATGAGCAAAGCCTCCAGGTCACTGCTTGGGGCCGAAGCCCCACCAAGGTGCAGCAGGGCAGATGCCTTGAGTGGATGGGAGAGAAGAAATGAGGAAGGGTCGGGATGATAACATTTCCATTCGCCTCAGTCAGTAAAAACTTTAAACTTTGATTTTGATTTTCTGAAACTAAATTTGGTACCACATTGCAAATATACATTATATACTTCACTGTGTTTCAGCACAAAGTAGATTTACAACAGCTGAGATAGTTTGTCAAATTCCTGACAGGCCCCCTAATGGAGCTCACAGCTGCAGTGACTGTTTCTGACATTGGTGGGGGGGGGGGGGGGGGGAAATGCCCCTAAACTCCATCTTACCAAAGGAGGACTCTGGGGAGATTTCAAAACATATGAGAGGAGAAAGCAATGAAATTACATCCTTGAAACATCACAACCAGGGGCCCATCTGATCCTACACTCTGCTTTGACTGTGGCCAGATTCCTGGGGATGAGACTGGGTGTGTATCCGCTGTCATTCGAGGTCTCCAGTGCTCTCCAAAATGGACTCTCCTCAGGCACACAAGAAATTCCAGGAATATTTAAAGTGCAGAGCCTAGAAACTGTTAAAAATTCAGAAGTATCCATCTTATTTTCATTGCAATATTAGAGCTGAATATTAGACAACCAGTATGTTTTCATTTGTTCCTCAAAGGAGATAAAAAGACTGAGAAATAGCTCAATTTCTCCATCTTCTTTCAGGTTACTGTGAAGGATGGATGAAATTTCTGTGGTTCTAATGGGGGTATTGTTCAATTTGTTTTGCCATTTGAAGTAAAAATGCATTTTTCATATGAGGCTGGACTATTTTTAGCATACATATCCTTTTATTGTCATGTTGCCAATTTATTTAATATAAGCTGAATTTTAGATCCAAATATCGATATTTTTTATCAGGTTCATTTTCTTTTAGTAATTGTAATTTCAGTAAATTGCTCCAAATAAGTATTTGCTACCTCCTAAAAACGTGTTCTTTTTTGTTTCTGCTGCATGAGCAATCTAGAAAATTCCCACTAGATGGCAGTGTCACTGCATAGCTGAAGAAATCTGTGCCGGTGATAAAGAAAATGTTAGTTTATGTCCTAGTCATCCTGGAAAATCCAGAAGATGGCAGATTTTAGCTATTTATGAAAGCATAATGTACAGAGAACAATGTTGCCTGCCTATTATAAAAGATGATTTTTATTTATCTTTTAGAAGGAGATTATGAGCTGAATACAATTATCTATGATATTTAAAATATTTGAGAATGTTTCACATTTTTAGAGTATGTAATACAAGCTGAAGGGCTAGCAAAACGAACAGTGACACAAAATCAAGGTGAAATTGACCAATAAATTGAGAACTCCATTACAGGAACAGTTTCCCTGAGTTTGAGTCATAGTGTTTGAGTGATAACCCAAACCTGTCTGAACTTTGTGAAACATTCAAGGCGAAGATGGAAGGAGATAGTGAGGAATGCAGGAGAAGGCCCAGCAGTGCAGTGTGGGCACTGATGTTTATATTTTTTGCCACTAACTTTTCCAGGCTTCTGGAGGACTTTCAGCAGACCTGTGCTTTAGAGTTCAGTTCTTTTCAAGGTTACTGATTACCTGAGGGGATCCTGGTTTTAAAAATGAAAAATGACAGCTTGAATACAATAGTCCAATTTAGAGGGATCATGTACCTTAGGCAGCTTTGCCGGCTATTGGGAGCATTTGCAATGAATATAAAACCACAGCCATTTTGTAGAAGACGGTGCCACAGTTTCAATTCATCACCTCAAACCTTGGGTAAATGTATACTAGCTTGTTCTAAGGGAATACCTGTTTCTTAGTTGATTTTGGCCCCAAGCAGTATGGATGGGCTTGATTTCTCACCCCCTGTAGGAAGTACACATTCCTGAGAAGGTGCTGGGGGGGATGGCAGAACTGTGGGACAGTAGGGTGGCAGCTGGGAAGTCATTCTTCTGAGTGACAGCTCTACATGGCTCTTGGCACTCCAATATGTCAGGGAACTGGTGTTCTGACCGGCATCATTTATCTCATTTAAATATTCCAGAGAGAGTAGCCTCTGTACTCAAGTTAGATTCATTTTCATCTTCATGCTCTAAAAGGGCCTGGCAGCCGCTTTCAAATGGAGGGAGGGAGAAAGGAAGGAAGAGAGAAAGAAAAAAAAGGTGAGAAAATGCAGCAAGTGAGTGATGTATAAGGTGAGCACAGAATTCAATATCCAGGACGAGGACACATATGTCTTGGACCCCAGATATATAGCTCAGAACTGATGGAGAAATGGGTAGGAAGAGAGATAATCTTTATCTCTGTTCCCAAGCCTTTAGAAATACTGAAAGCTAAATCACCCTGAGAAGAAAGCAGGAAATGAAGACTGCTCCAAGCCACCCATGAGATTTCAGAGTGCAGGCCACTGGCTGAGCACATTTTCCCTTCTCTTTTCTTCTGAGTCAGACCCTGAGTTCAGGGCCTGTTGGTTTATGGAAACCCCAGTAAAGTGTCCAGCCAGGATAAGATTCTGGATCAGTTTTATTCAGGAAGAATTATTGGACTTTTACTTGGATTTACCATCTGATATCTTTGCAAGAGGCAAAGGTAGGTGGGTGTGTGGCATTTGCCGCAGTCTAATTTGTTCCTGGGAAAACCATGTTAGAATGTTCATTTCTTTTTCTAACATTTCAAATGCTTGTTCATATATGTGTGAATGTATGTACCTACTAGGCACACAATCTTCTGGATTACTTGTTTCTTTTTTTAAACAGTTATCACTGCAGCAGGCTTTTAATAGTTTGGAGTAATAATGATTAGAATGATGAGAACAAACTTTGGTACACAAAAGAAAGTAGTCCATTCTATAGCATATAGTAGTCTTCATTTGGTTATTGCATATTCTTTTATATTTGCACCTGACTCCATCCAAAAAGGTTCTATGACTGAAGAAGTGAAAAAGTTCTCAGAAAGTACATTGGCAGTCACTGAGTTGTGAAGGACCCATTGGTCCTGATAATCCTATAAGCCCCATCATAGCCAAACCAATCCATTGGAATTGATGTCCTGTGAGTTTCCCTGAATAGTCTAGAAACTATTTCAATACCCCAATCATCTGGATTAGTTAGCCTATGGTGTTCACTAGTGAAGTGCTGCTTTGGGGACTCATGCGGGTGTGGTTTAGTTATCCTTGCAAATGCTCCCATTGCAAACTTTGCAATTGTAAGCAGACAGTGAAACTCCAGTGAATTAGGTTCAGGGCTGTGAAAGAATCAGCTTTCCCGACTGCTTTCATTCCCAGAGGACTCAGAGC
Organism: Manis javanica; assembly: GCF_040802235.1. NCBI lineage: Eukaryota > Metazoa > Chordata > Mammalia > Pholidota > Manidae > Manis > Manis javanica. The sequence goes on along the minus strand of NC_133164.1, from coordinate 50,196,138 downwards.
AATCCCAGTAGAAAACTGGGATGTAGAACTTCATCTTACTAGCATGCTTCAGAGTCAGGGACTTAATGTTTGCCCACATATAGGCTGGAAGAACAGGGCACCTGCACCAGGTATCTTTCTCCTTACTGGAGCAGGAAAAAGGGCATTCCTGGTATCAAGGGAATTTGCTTAATTTGGTTGTATTGAGTTCCTCTAAGGAGTTGTGAGGTGGATGAACCAGCAGAGAGGGCCAAGGAGTCTGGCTCTGCTCTGCCTCTGATGGGGACTGCTGAGCCTCGTCGCCCTCTCTGCTCCCACTTTCCTTGTTGATCAGAGGGGCATGATCATGCTTGCCCCCCTTCACTGGGGGCACCTCACTGGCCAAGGAAACTTTGGTAAGAACTGTTTGCTCTACCCAGTGTAAGGAGCTCATTTATCATCACCCACAAGGTAAAGGCATAGATGTCATCAGTGCAGTTTGCATTATAGTTCTGCTGCTTTTCCTTGCACGTCATCATAGGCACACCCTTTCCTGCCCTTCTGAAATTAGAGGTGGCCTTGTGGTTCACTTTGGCCAAAGAAATGTGAGTGTCACTTTCACACTCAAGCTTTCAGAGCCTGGGCTGAATGGCTATATTCTGTTCCTCTTGCCTAAGTCAGTCTAAAGAATTTTTAGAGATGGCTCCGCCTGCGTCTCTGAAGTGATCATGATGAGCAAAGCCCACTTTTACAGTTTGCGTTGTGTGTGTAGCAGCACGTTGGCTGTTTGGTAGACTAAGAGGTAAACTTTGTGAACCAAGCTACTGAGGTTTGGGGATCATTTGTTATGACTGTAAAACCTAGACTCTTCTGATTGATACACTGTAATTGCATTCTGATTGGTTTTCTGTAGGTGCAGAAGGCAATGACATGCTTCTGCTTTACAAGGTTCTGCATGATGCAGTCTTTATTATTTCTTCAGATTTTTTTCCCCTTAACTTCGGATAGTGAAATTCTTATAGTTCTTCTGATGAGGAGAACCTTCTTGGTCCTCTGCACATATGTTCTATCTTCCTGACACACTCTTGTCCTCTACCTACCTCCTGCCTGTCATTTAGGAGCTGGCTGACACATTATTTTTACAGAGACATGTTTCTTGACTTTTTGACTATTCCTTCTTTATGCTCTCAAGTGCCATGTGCCATCTTTCTCCGAGTATTTAAACGTATTGTAATTACCTCTTCTGTTATTTCTATGTGACATTTTCTTGTATTTTTACCGTTTGGTTGCAGTGCACAACTTATAGTAAATGCCATACTTAAAAGAAATAACTTAAATGGTAGGGCGGAGTACTTAATGAATATGGAATCTGGATTTTTTTCGCCTGTGTACTGCCTGTTTTCCTCTGTGTTTCTTTTCTCCAAATCCGCTAAAGTGAGAGAGTATTGGTGGGAGAAGGTCAGGAGTTGAGATATGCATTGTTGGTCCAAAGCCGGATGGGGGACAGGTCCCAGTGCTGCCTCTGCAGCAGCGGCGCTTTGCTGTAGGGCCTCTGTAATAAGCTCCTTGGAAGCTGCATGCTTCCCTCTGTGGTCAGGGCCACCTCCCCTCTGGGTTACTGCGTCCCCCCCTGCCGCCTGATCTCTGATCCTTCATTCACCAGGTCCTCCCTTCTGTGATGGTGTGGTGGTGGTGGTTTTGGAGAAGGTCACAGGAAAATCAGAGTGGATAGGGAAAGCGACCTAGGGTAGAAATAGCTCACCTCGGTCCCTAAAGATGAAAGTTCTGGCCTTAGGCAAAACCTTAAGGGTGGGAAATGCTTTTCGATAGTACTCTTCATTCTCTGGACCTGGCTCCTCTGCCTCCCAAGGCAGCTGTCTAGGATTCTAGGTCTGTGAAGACCTCCTGAGTCTTGTTCCTTATTTTTAATCACTTCACCTGTGAATTAATAGTCAAGTACTAGCCTCTTATGGTGCCTTGATTTATTTTTAATAATGATACTGATGTCATCACCATAAAAGAAAGAGTTAACATTTATGAGTTGCTTCTGATGTTCCGTGAACTTAACTTAGGGCTTTATAAATGCAATTTCATTTAATGCTTGCAACAGTGTTAACAGGAGTTAGTATCATTGCTCTTTACATATGTGAAATTAAAGCTCAGCATGGTGAAGCAACTTGCCCATGTCACACAACTAGTAAGTGACAGAGATGGGACTTGAACCAAGGTCTTTTGATACCTCACCCCAGGCTTTTTTTTGTATGTTCTATGACCAGACTAGAATATCTTCAAGTAATTATATCATTTCAGGGTCAAATTAAATTAAGGGAAGAAACATTTTGTTTGGGGGCTCTTGTTTGGCCTCCTTCCCATCACACTGAGCACGGTGTCACCAGTATGGCCTATTCTTAACTCCAATCCCAGGCATTGCCTGAATGTGGAAGATTATCCTGCCTTCAAACTGTTCCTTTTGGCACCTCTTGGGGAGAAGAAGTTTTCTTGGAGATAAGATTTGAGCTGGCACAGAGACAGCAAAGGGACTTTTAAAAAGAAGCATCATGGCCCTTTGGCATTAGCATTCTGGGGTGCTGAGACATAATGAAACAAGGGGAGCATTGACAGCCAAGGTCATTATGACTATAATTCAGATTTTAAATGCTATTTGTGGAAAAATATTCCTTCAGCCTGGTTGAACCAGGTTAAATCTCTGTAGCAATTATATTTACAGGCAATTGCTTGGCCCCGTACTTCCTTTGCCTGTGCAGACACAGTAAGCTTTTGAGTTAGTAGGTGGTAGAGAAGTACATAAAAATGGAATATTGTTATTGGTCTCATTAAGAGAGACCCTGATTCTTTTAAACCTGCTCTAACAAGAGCCTTTGGAAAAACAAGAGAAATTTCCGAATATCTGATTAATTTAGATTGAGCAATTAACGAACTGATCTAGTTAACAGTACTCTTAGCATTACTCGTTAGGCTGGCTGTGTGGGAGGCAGCCTTCGACTTGGGAAGGAGGCTGTTAGAAGCAAGTGCTGCCGCGTATCAGCAGGTCAGCCCAAGTGAGCCTTATAAGCAATCAGATTCCTGTCTTTGAGTTTTACAGAGGCTGAAAAATCTACTTCTGGTGGTGTGTGGGGCTGTGCTGGTTTTTATTCTAGCAGAGGATGAGATTGCTGGGGAAATACTGCTATTTCCACAATGCGTGTTTTCTTTAGATTGGAAAGCAGTGCTGCTGATGGTGCATCTCCTTTCTGTGCATCCTGGAGAGGCTGGGTGGATGACTTCCGGGTCCTTCTGCAGGGACCCTGGGCCCAGGGCCCCGTAGCTTGAGGGCATCATTGCTGGACCTCCACTCCTGGGTGCCCTTGGCTTGGCCTCTTGCTGGGTTCATGTGGAGGCAATCACTGGAATGGAACCATTAAGAAATTGGCCATTACTTAGATATTTTCAAATATGTCTCCAAATACTTGGATTAGAGGCCCATCCAGTGTTTAATTAGAATGACCAAGTGAAACTGACCTGGTTACAATAGGGTCACTTTGAATGGCTCTCAGTAATAACAAGCTATTTGATTTATTACAGACTTCCTGAAGAAAAGGGGAGAGTCATTTCTCTACCATAGTGGCAGTGAGGGGAGAGGCATCTCAAGTGGTGGTAGGGGCACCAAAGCCTGTCCAGATGGGGACTGTCATAAACTGAGGAAGCTCTGAAGCTAAATCTTTGGAGCAGCTTAGGCAGCAACTGAAAGCCTGAGAGATGGGGGTGAGCTGGGCCTGGTAGAGAACCTTTCATTAGCCTGGGAATGAGGGGTTATCCCGGAGCCATCTAATGAGGGCTTCTGGATTATCCAAGAATAGTGTCTGATGTCGCACCATAGTCAGTGGGCGCGTGTGGATCCGTTCATGGAGGCGGGACTGCTGGAAGTGCAGCGGTTGGACCAGCATGAGCCAGCGGAGGGCAGTGGGGGCCAGAGGTCTGTTCATACCTGGCAAAGCTCCAGGCTACCCTGAGTGCACGAGAATGGCTCCCAAGGAGGAGGACTTGCAGAACAAGAGGTGGGAGGCAGTAGGTCTCCTGTCTTGCCAGGTTTCAGGGCAGGTCTCCAGACCTAGACTCAGAAGTTGGTGTGAACTATACTTGACAGGAAATCAAGAGGAAGGCCTGTGTTATGGAGAGGACCAACGTGGGAAGGGCCTGCAGGACTGCAAAATGGAGTTACTTGGATGCCCAGGGCTCAGTGCGGGCACTCCACATCCCAAGACTGCTGAATCTGAAAGAACTTTGTTGGGAGGGCAATATGGGAACCCAGTAACTGGGAATATTTCTCAGCTCTCAGGCCTGAAACCCCTGCTTTGGCTGGAGTCACCAAGGGCTGACAGAATAGAGCTGCCTCTGTGCTCCTCCGGCCAGTACAGAAGTAGCCATAGGGGATCTGGGCCAGGAGGCAGGCCTTTCCAGAAACTCAAGCTTCTGTGAGTTGGGTAGAGAGAGGACTTGACTTTATATTATGAGAAACTGTCCTTCCCCGTCTCATAAAACCTGCCCCTTCCACTGACCAACCATTTGACATCTATTTAGGTGCCTGGCAAACAGCTGCCACATGAAGGTGCCAAAAGCAACATCTGAATCCTTTACATGGCTGATGTCTTAAGATAATGTGTCACAGCCAGGAACTCAGATTATTTAAATGTAAAAAATGCATGCATTGGTTACTGGCCATGTATTCCAATTCCAGATGTAAACTTTATAGCTCTGAATAAATCGGGTCTGTTTTCAGGTCTCTATATAGTATAGCATCCGGAGTTTGACAGAACTGGCTTGAATTTTAGTCTTGCCACTCCCGAGCATTTAGCAAACACTGGGCAAACAACTGGACTTTGGGCAAACAATTTTCTTGAGTCTCAGATTTCTCATCAATAAAATGGGAATAAGATCATCTTTGTAGATTGCTGGACAGATAAGAGACTGTATGAAAAATTCCTGGCACAGAGTTGCTGTCAATAACTAGAAGTAGCATTTATCTGCATGCATGCATCCCTCAGAAAGCCAGGTCATGGAGTGAATTGAAGATGATGGAAACAAAGTTCAAATTATTTTATTGAGTTTGGCCACTTGCTATTGATCAGAGAACACATAGAAATTCTCCATTATAGGTGTGGTATGTATTTTTGAATCTATTAGAGTTTGTATGCAGTAGTGATTCCTGTCGCTCACCTCCAGTTGGTACATGGGTGTCAGGAGACCTATATGCAGTAGCAGAGTGTTTACATCTAAATGGTACAGTGATAGAATGAAAGGTTGAGAGCACATGCTGGAAACACCTAGAGAAACTGTATCTTCTTTTTTTTTTTTTTAAGGAAAAACATTCATTGCATTTTGCTCAAGTTTATGCCAACACAAAAGCCAGAGGACTCAGTTGAAAGGAAGGTGGAACTTCTTGGTCCAATGATAAAGAAGACTGTCAAATATCCTCTTTTATGTAGCTCAGAAAACCTTGCAGAAGTTAATTTTCTGATGACTGTGGTTCTTCTAACAGCAGAATGATTGTTGCAAGCTAGACCTCGGCGCCCTGATATCAGCTGCTTCTGGCCACTATACCCTCCTGCTCCAAAAAGGGGCTTTTGTTTTGGGGGCAATGGAAGAAAATGAAGGATGAGATGGGAAGTTCACATTAGGGAAATGATTATGCATATGGAGGTCTTGAGAAACCTGGGAAAGAGAAAGTAGGTGGAGGAAACTGGGCCGTAGGGGAGATGAGCTGCTCTCCCTGGATGGTCGCGCTGGTTCCCCAGCAGCAGGGCTGGTCTGTGCCTGAGGAGCGCTCAGTTGGAACGAGATGGAATGGAACTCGACGGAAACTGCTAATCAAAGGCTGTCTTCTGAGCCACAGCACTGAGAGCTACGAAGAGTGCCTGTGGAAAAGCGGGGAGTGGTCTGCTCTCAGGGGTGCCTGGAGAAAGGCACAGTGTGAATTCTGTCCAGCAGAGCCCCAGTGAAGCACCTCTTGCTGATGATCAGTTCTTTCTTTCTTTAAAAAGGGCTTGAGGTTCAATATAATTCTGTAGGAAACTGAGGATTTCTTCATTGAATTGGCATTAATTACTTTTTAAATGTAAATTTTCAGCTGCAAGCCTTTTTTAATATTAAAAAAAAAAACCCTCCCCTACATCAGGGTAAATCAAAGACTAATTGGTGACCAAATTACAGGGTTTAAAGCACTCTTTTTTTTTCTATAAATGAGTAAAAATAATTAGAAATGTGAATACATGCCTTTTCTTTCATTAATAATGAATCATATGGTGATAACCATTTTAGCAAAATAAAAACTTCAATTTTGGACTGAGATATGCAATTCCATTATGTGGCACTTTATATTTAGCAAGTGTTTGTTCATCTGCTGGTGTCTCCTCAAGCCCAGACTGAGGCTGGTCTGACTCTCAGGATATGGTGGAAATGGACAACCTTATGGGGTTCTGTAGATAGAATTAAATGAGACTAATGACAGATGCATTACTGGGGCTTCCATTCTAGAAGTTGGCGTGGAGGCCTGCAGAAAGCTGGGGCCTTTGGTCAGTGACCCATGCAAGATGTGAGGCAGAACCTGGTCAGAGAATCTTGGATGCTGTTTTCTCTGTTTTGATGACAGTTTCAGCCTACTTCCTATCAGCGACAGCTATTTATATTCAGACGCACAGACTCCACAGCTGTACAGAGGGCCTCTGAGTGACTCTGACATCAGGGTTTCTTCTCCCTTTCTCTTAGGGAAATTTACAGTTATTGAAGATAATCATGGAGAAAAGGCAGACTTGTCTATGGGAGCAGGGGAGATTCTGTCGTGCTTCTTGCAGCTTCCTCTTCTTTCTTTGAGGTGATCTTACTTCCTTCCCTTCCATTCCCAGATACCCACATCTCTGCTGTAATGCAGCAATGACTTGGTCCTTATCTTGACCTTGCAGAAAAGTTGTTTTTCACTTCACTATCTCTACAAAGACTCTCTGAGTCTTCAAGTTAAGGTTATTCTCTAAGCCAGACTGCTAACTCTGGCTGGAAGAGCCCTGAGGCAAAACCAGAAAGCACGGGCTGTTTGGGGCACAGGGTCAGGAAGGGCACTGCGACATGCTGCAAAACCACTTGTCAGGCATGAAGAAAATTAGAATATAGGAATCAAAATGCAGATGAGACTCAGCTACGATGGTCTGGACCACACAAGCAAGTGTGTTCACCTTCCTGGCCTCAGTCTCCTCATCTGTGAAGAGAGGGCACTGCTCAGGTGATCGCTCGAGTCCCTTTCAGCTAGGAAAGTCTGAGATTGCTGCAAGGATCATTGTCCCTATTTCTGTGAAACAGTACTAGCTCTGAGGTTGGAAAATAAATGATCTAAGAGCATTACTACATGATTTCTTTCCAAGAGTTTTGCTAAGAAAAGCCCCATTTTGCACACAGAAAAACAAGCCCCCCCCCCAAATGCAAATAGGGTCATGGTGGTAGAAATGAAGAATAATACTACCACTTTGTAATTTTACCTTTCATGATAAAACAGTAGTTTTAAGAATCGTAAAAATGTACTAGTGTGACAAATGGTACATTTAAAACCCGATTTAGCAAAGGGTTTTTACCTTTGTAATTTAAAAAATGTCACTTGAACTAAAAATATAGGTGAGCAAGTTGGCCTTTCATATTTAATGTTTTCTTTTTTCCCTTTTTATTTGCAATTCATTCTGCTCAGCTTTGATTAAAGAGGTAGCAGAAATGGAATGGCAAAGGGCCAGTCCTTGGCTAATTCATTACTGAGAAGATGGTGGCTGTGACTCTTCCCACTAGTTCAGAGTTGAAAGTTTTCAGCACCAGGCCTGAACTAACGGGCTTTGGCACGATAGCCATATATCTTACCCTTAAATATTAACACAGAATCACATAAGAGCATTTGACTTAAAGAGGGCAGAGATAGCTGGAGGATTGCTCTCTCCCCTGATTCCAAGGTTTTATATGTTTGTTAAAATAATGATGTTAGAGTTCCAGATTAATTGGTAATTATAGCAAGTCAGAAAGAATCTGGAGCAAAAATGATAACCCTGGGTTGTCTTAGAGTGTGGACTGTTAAAAGCTGCTACCTCAGGATTAATGGTATGTTTACAATGTGCTTTCTTTTTTCAGACAAGAACTAACTGGTCACCTTAGGCCAGTTGCTTCATTTCTTTAAACTTTAGTAATCAGATCTATAAAATGAAGGAGCTGCATAGATATAGGCCAATGCTCCTGTATGTTCTAAAATCTCTAATTATGCCTTCCCACCACCCCCCTTTGCAGGATTTTGCTGATGAAGGGCACACTTAAATTTTGTTGCATTCAACAAAGTTAACAACCTGTCAAAGGGACAGTGGAATCCAGAGGAGAAAACTGAGCACCAAGTTCTGGGATTGGTCTTGGGACCCGAGGCAAGTCACAAAACAGCTTCCCTGTTTGTAAAACGGGGGTTATAAGCCTCACTCCTAAGGTTCTTTTAAGGCTCAAGTGAGGTAACAGAAATGAAAGCTCTTAAAAGACTTTGTAAGTGGAAGGTATTAGTATAAAACGCCCTTTCTAAAGAATATTGATGGAAACATCTTTATGCACCCATGCACTTCATTATTGAACTGTTTATTCAGTTATTAGCTGTCATTAGCTTCTGATTCTAGACTGTTGATCTATCATGTAAATGTAATAGATATCTTCACAACAATAACAGACCTGAATAATACCTATTCATCTGGGCCTCCATCCTGGAAATCACTGCCTTCAGGTTCCCTTGATCAGTGCTGGGTGTTGTAGAATCTCAGAGCCGGTAATGCCCCTGCCCTGAGGTGAGCATGCTCCTTGTGACTTCCTTCCTGGGGTCGATTGAAACTCTGCTTGAACATCTCCAGGGATGAAGGGGGTAATTGAGGTGAGGGGAAGGAGGCCTGCATTATTGAACAGTCTGCTTTGCGCAGTCTGTGATAGGTGCTTGAAGGCCCCACAGCTCATTTAATTCTTATCACTATCCCTACATCCCTACAAGTTGATATTTTTATCCCCATTTTAAAGATGAGGTCCTTGAGTCTACAGAGGTTAATTAAGTGAAGAAATAGAGTCACTAAATGGTAGAGTGGGGATAAAACTCTGTCCACATGCCATATATTGCATTTCCTGAGACGTTTATTATCTACTTACATTCTCTGTTGATAGATTCCTGCCACCTCCCCAGCTCCACCCTCTTATGATGGCTCTGTTAAAACATAATAAAACTATTCCTTATAGCTCAGAGCTGGCTACTCAAAGCGTGGTCCGTGGACCAGCAGCATGGACCTCACCAATAGCTTGTTTGAAATGTAGAAATTTGGCCCCACCCCAAGTAAGTTCCTCGTTTTCATCATGCTCTCTAAATATCTCTCCTAACTGTATCATTATTTCTGTGCCAAACAGGACCATATGCCTGTGACCCTCTTAACTTTCACATTTCAAACACCTCTCAGAATACTGAAGGCCTCTAACTGGAGAGAGACAATTCCTTCTCTGGCCTCCCAGATACACATTGCATAGCCTTTCCTGCCCTTTGCCCTGTGAAATATGCCTAGATATTTGTGATTCTGTGAATTGTAGGTCTTACTCTGTACAACTGCGTATCAGTCAATCAAAAGTCAGGCAGAAGAATTAAGGCTGTATGGGCTTTGTTTTTAAGCAGGAGAGTGATGTATAGGAAATGGTGAAATAAGCTGAATTTGTGGAGATTCATTTTATGGTGTTCTGCAGTGTGGTTAAAAGGGGTAAGAGAATAAGGGCTTAGAAAGTCATTAAAATTATAGAAAATAAAGCTCTTTGAAAGCTTTTATTGGCTGTCATTTGATGCATTGACTCATAGGTTTCCTGTGATGTAAATTTATCCCCTTGATGAATGAATCAAATTTTGTCAAAATTAGTCAGCTCATTTGAGATTTATTATGAAATAAACACACAGCCATATGCAATGTATATAATAATTAATTTGAAACATAGTCCTTACTTTGTTCAGGCCATTATTATGGTCTGTGCCATGTGTATATGTATATATATATAACTGAGCATTTGTGCCATTGTTGATATGCTGATCACCAATGCCAATCTTTCCTTATAAGAGCAGAGTCTGAGCCTCTTAATTTGCTTTTATAATGAAGCTATAATTGATCAAGTGAGGATCTTTCCCTTTTCTGAATACTTCCCATGGAATAAAAAACATTCTTTCTCTCAGGGAGTTACCAAGCCCCCTTAACCAGAGAATTCTCTGTAGCTACCAGCACCAAAGAGAGGAGCGTAGGCTGTTTTAGATGAGAAGGGATTTGGCTCTCTATCCCGGGACCTGCCCTTCTGCTTTCTGACCTGTGACCTTGCTTCTTGTTGCTTCCGCCATCTTTGCCCACTTGTCTCAGCTGGTAGGGGATTATTCTAGAACTCCTCCCTCCACTTGGCTTCTCCAACACATTTTTCTTCCACTGCCAATGATATCCAACAAAAGACTTCAAAATCTCTTACCTCACAGGGGCAGTCAAAAGAAGTATGGAAAGACATTCCAGAACCACAGGGTTTGGGTTATTGGCTAAATACCTCCAAATTAATACAGACCAACATGATCTACTGGCCGTATTTCTATAAACAGAAATACTGAAGTCTGGGTGGCAAAAAATATTCTGGTGGCTACATTATTAGAAGCAATAATGTAGCAGTAAGGGGGAAGTAAAAGAACAGGGTTAATCATTGTTTAGAGATCCTTCAAATTACCACAGGGGAGATAGATAAGATTCTGTTTAAGCCATAATAGACATAGGGAGGGGGCAGGGAGACTACAGGAGGGACCCTTAGGCTCCATAAATAGCTGGTGGACTTTGTCATCAGCATAGAAATAGTTCCAGAAAAGCATTAGATGCAGATACTAGATAACAGCTCTTACTTACCTTTCCGTCAATGACCTTGTGTGGCCATGGCAGGTCAGACCCTGGGGGAGGCTGGAGAAGTGATGCCGGGCCATGAAATGACCCCTGGGGACCACTAGCACCTACTAGCGCTGCCACCTTGGGTAGGACCTGGAATCTTGTTTAGCATCCATTTTTTTTTATCCTGCAAAATTAAGATCAATTGTTGTTTTGAGGATTTAGTGAGATTATGTTATTTACATTCTCAAGAACAATAAGTGTTGCTTTTTCCCCCTTCCCCTACTTAGAGACTGTGGGGTTGCTGAGAGAAGTAAGATGTGTTTGCCACCTTAAAGGGTTTACATTCCTAGGGGAAAAAAGACGCGCGCACACCTTGACTATCCTATGGGATGAGTGAAATAAACGTGTTACTAAGTGAGAGAGATAATGAGAGGATATAGACAAAAAAGGTATGCCTGATTCTGCTGGGAGGTGAGCTGGGAAGGCTTCTGGTGGCAGGCAGCATTCACACAGGTGCTGATGGATTCAAAGCAGTTGTTTCTGATCCTGCTGATGAGAAATGTCCAGGAATACCACCGTCAGAGCCATCTACTTTAAAAAGACCAGTAGAGTGTGGAGGAACCTAGATTATTGAAAAAACAGATGTATAGAGACCCAGAAAGAAAAGGAGAGAAACTATGTCAGGGTAACTCTCAAGAGTAGGGCAGAGTCTAATTACCCAAATTGAAATCTGGCCTTTGTAGCAGACCTAAGACTTCTCTTGAACCCATAAAGACCTGCTGTAGTAGCAGAGGCATACTTGAAATAATTAGCTTTATATTTCAGCTCTTGTTTGGGAATTCTTGGTTTGTATCAGCCTTTTCCCAGGAAGCATAAGAGGTATTTTGAGAGTGGTTAGAAATTGCCTGGATAGGAGTAGGCCAGGAAAATGTAAAATCAATAAATAATCAGGCTGAAACTTAATTGAATATATTACTAAGGCCATGCTGACATGTAAATTTAAAAATGACTCACTGGAGAAAGTCAGAGCTTTCCCTCTTGCGGGTACATTGGTTTCAAGAGATGGGACAAAGACTGACTTTTGGATTCTTTCCTTAGCAAATCTTGTATTCCCTGTTTTCTTGTTTGAATAGGAAGCCTGTGTTTAACAAACCACTTTCCTACCATTCTGTTTTCTGCATAAGGGAATAAATGTTTACTTTGAAAAAAATTGGCCTTAAATTCACGTAGAAACAACAAACTGAAGGAGGCTGGAGCTCTCTAGATTTATGCCAGTCCCTTGGGCAGGGATGAAGTCACTTTCCAGAATGGGATTTGGGCTCAGTAAGCTCTTCACTGTCTCTCTGTTTTGTGAAATCTCAAGGTCCGCAGGGTTATAACACATGTATCCTAGGTATGAGCCTACTTTCATTTTATTTGTATTTTCTGTAAATATTTTCTTTGTACTGCTGTGTAGCATTTGGCAAGTTATTTATTGAATTTCGAGCGAGTTTCAGTTTTCCTTTAGCAGGGGAGCTAAGGAGTGCCCCCTGCTCTCCTTCCCCAGAGACCAGCATGGGAGCAGTGGACAGAATCAGTGAGAAAGCGCTGGGACTCTACTCGCCTGTTTTCCTGCAGGTGTCGCATTTGTATTTGGCTTGGTAGCACTGTGTGTGTAAGGAAGGCTCTTGTCACCTTAACCTCTACACAGACACTGTTGCTCAGTTGAAGAAAAGGCTGCATATGAACAATTTGTTTCTACATGAATTTAATTAGGCACCTACCAGATGCCCAGTTCTGTGCTTGGTGCTGCCAGGGATATGGAAGATTTATGCAACACAGCCTTTGACTTTAGAGGGTGCCGGCATGTGCTATAGAAGGCTGGTAAATCCACTTTAGTGTATATGAGTCTCCTGCAGAGATTGCCAAACAGAAGCCATGCCTGGAGATTGAGATTTTATAGGTCTAGGAAGAGGCCCTTAAATCTCTAAGAGGTAAATCAGGAGAATCTGATTCAGGAAGACCATGACTCAGGTTTTGAAAGACATGAGTAGAATGGACTTAACATCTTCATTAGTCAGAAAGACCTTGTTTTTAAAGGTCCACCTTGCTACTTACTAGCTGAGTGACCTAGAGCAAGATATTTACATTTTCAGCCTTTATTTCCTCATCTCTAATTACAATAATGATGCCTATCTCATGGCACTATGTAAGAATTAATGAGATAAAAGTCATCTCAATTCCTGGAACATAATAGAAGTATAATAAAACATGTTTTCTGATCTTCCTCCTCAACAATTTGGAAGATAACACAGGTTACTTTAGCTTTCAACTTATTTCTAATCTGAAAAAATATTAATAGTATTTATAATCTGTGTCACATATGGCTCTTTGCATTGAATATATTACATTGTTAATTGTCTTTCTGTGTTTTTAGCTGAAGGCTCCAGTGATGCGTAATTGGCTCACAAGCCCAGGAACTCTGAGATGTCACTTTGGGACACCAGAAATTATAATTGTATAGAGATCTAATGATTGGACATGGATTTGTGTTGGAGCATCTTACACCAAAGATGTTAGAAATGCTGCACTGAAATCTCTGGAGAAGGTTCTCTGGAATGAAGCTTAGATGAAAAGGAAATATAAGGGAGAACTAAGGACATAAACTCTATTTCAAGAGTTAGAGCTAGGGCCTATTGAAGACACAGGCCTTCAATCATTCATTCATACATTTCAGGTCAGCTCCTAAGAGATGGTTTTAGATCTAGGTCTAGTCTGTGACTTTACTGGAACTAGAGAGAAATCTTTGCTGGCTATTAGAAAGAGCTATTGAATAGTAGGCTCTTGGGGCCTACAAAAAGCTATCATGCTTCAAGAGAGAGTTTATAACTTGGGGTCAAAAGAGCCAGGATCACTTGAAGGTAGAGCTGGCTGTGGTGACAAGGCCATGGTAGAGTGAAATTGGAGCTTGCAGAACTATTGAGCATCATGCTAATGACTCTAAATCATCTTAGGACCAGTAGAAATTCAAGCATAGGTGAAGGGCTGGTAATGCCATTGAGCTAGAGATGTAGGATGGGGGATCCTGAACCTGAGAAGGATTGAGAGGAATGTGGGTAATTCTTTTAGACCAAAGAATGCCTGGAGCCAAGAGATCTGGCCAAGCCAAAGGATTTTTGGGTCATCACACTAGTTCTTGAATCTAACTCCATACTCTGCCTAGGCCCAGCCTCCATAGTGGATAGGGAGTGAGGACTCCTGTTTACAGGATGGTGCTCACTCCATTAGATGCTTCTCCATGCAACCTGACTCAAAAAATATTTCACAGAGAATCACCTAATAGAGAGGGAAGGGGCTTTGGGAATCAACTAGTCCAATATCCCTATTTTCCTGACACGGAAGCAGACTCAGAACTTAGATGACCTTTTCAAGGTTGTACAGCTGCTCAGTAGCAGAGCTGTGTCTGGAGCCCAGCTTCCCACACCACTCATGTTACTAAGTCATGCTTGCTCATGATGACTGACACTTGCCTGAATTCCATTTATCTCCCTGGATTGATGCCCCTCTTCAGACTGGGCATACCATTGCTGAGCACTTAGAATATAATAGATTCCCTTTGCTTTTGCTCTTCGCATGCTAACCACTAAGTACAAGATGGAGCTGCCACTCACAGCTCACACCAATGACAATTTCATTAGCTCAATATTGTTGGGCTTTGGAAATCATTCATCTCATAATTGTGCTAAGCTCATTCTGTTGAAAAGTGCATGAAGATTTCTGAGCAGTTCATAACAAGAAAATCATTGTTTAAGTTTCAGCAAAATTGGTTATTTATTCACAAATACCTAACAACACCAGCATCTGAGATCTCAGAGCAGAAACAAATGCAGTGGCCCTGGCCAGTGGCCTCCTGCATTTACAAACTTACCTTTTTTGGAGGATCCCTTGGGCAGGAACTCGGTGAGAGCAGCTTTTGAAGTTGCCTGGCTCCAAAGATAAGTATCCCTTCACTCAGCAAACCACCATGATGACATGTGGGATGGAGGCAGTATTTTTGACTACACAATCATGGGGAATGTGGCACCTATAATAGACAAGGGCTGAAGAGATTTCTCTTTGGTCTTCTTTGCCCTTTCCTTCCCCATAATTACTGTCTCTAGCTCTACCTTGAGTTTGGGGTATAAAGGACCTTAAACTATGTAAGAATGTTTTCATTCTGCTATCAAGTTAGAGGAACACATTTTGGCATCATGGCCAACAGATGAGGGGAAAATTCAGGATTTCTCTGTTTAGATGGAATCAAGGACAAGGCAGCTGTCTGTGCCAATGATTCTGTGCTGTATGCCCCTTAAGCCTTAGCCAATAAAGCTATTTTTTTCCCAATTTAGTTTTCTTAGACTCGCAGAAAGAAGGAAGTCCAGAGAACATCTTGTTGTGAATAGATCAAACAGCCCTGATACATATAGTGTAATTTCATCCCATTCCTCCAGTGTCCACACCTGTTGTAGTGTTAATTGATCTGCCAGTAGTCAGTCAGACCCCCCACTTGGGGAAATATGTGAAATAAAGGCTCTTGCTTAAGATGAACATTTTACATCCTTCTAATTTTCTTTGGAGCCTATTTCTTAGCCTTCAGTTTTGAGGTAAATAATAGTAATATCTTGCATAGATATGTTTTTTCTAACTCATTCAAAGTGCAATTTGTACTTGTCAGGATTTAAGTAGCTTAAACCGACAAGGTTTATTTCTTGCTGTCACTACATGGATTGGCTAGGACATTGAATCTCTGTTAGCCTCACTCTGGGCTACCCTCCAGAATGTGGCCAGTCCCTATGTTCAGCAGGAAAGAGGAAGTGGTAAGATTTTGCCTTGCTCTTCGAACTTCCATTCAGAAGTAATATATATCCCTTCCACTAAAATTTTATTAACCAAAGAAAGCCACATGGGCACATATAATTTTAAAGGGTAAGAATATACAATGCTACTAGATGTTCAGGGGAAGAGCAACACTTGTTGAGCATTAATAGTGACTACTGATGCATTCTTAAAGTATGTAATTTTATTTCTAAATATTTGTAGTAGCTCTAGTCTGGGCATAGCTGAAAGAGAATTATAGATTTATTTCTTGTCCTCACAATAGTCAGAACAATAGTCCCCAAACTTTTAGACTATTATATAGACAGTTCTTGTACTGGGGAGGTGGGAGTGGTTTACACAGGGTTGCATGTCAACATGATTTTATAAAAGAAAATTCAGAAATTACAAATTTATGAGAATTCATAAAATGTAGGAGGCATATGATCTCAGACCAAAGGTTAGTCCTGATATATCCAGCTGTGCGGAAACTCAGTATTGCTCTTAGTTTTTCTATATCTTCCTGATAACTTTTGTGCTCTAGTATTTGAGGACTTACACTCTGAGAGGCTACAGTGCAAATCTGTAGCATGAATCACTTACATGGGGCATGTACACAGGGAGCTTAAATATTAAATGGACCAACAGCATATGAGTGGAGTAAGGCTTTAGTAGCTATGTAGGTAGAAGTCAGATTGTCAGGCTGAGGGATAAAAATGAATTACTGTCTCATAACATTGGTGTGTGGAGAAGGCTTGACTGAATGGGCCAAACTAGGATCTGTAAGGAAAGGAAGGGTGAGCAGTCACCTGGCAAAGGTTTGGTGCCTAGGATAAAGCCTTGATCTTGGGACTTCTCAAAGCTGTGTTTGAAGAAGACAGCTGAAGGTGGAGGGCTTCATGGCATATGCCTTAAGTTGGAAGTCCTGGGAGAGCCAAATGGTTGGACCCTTGACCTTTTGAGGCCTTTGGCCCCTTAAAGCTTTGGTATCTGTATTGGCTGATTTTAGACTGTGCTGTCTGTGTGGGAGAGTAGAGAAGAGATGTGTGAGACCATATTGGCCTTTTTGGATTCTGAACATTCCATCTGGAAGACTGTCCTGTTGATGAGTGAAGGAGGCTGTAGAAAGAGCTGGATGAAAGGGATACTTTACTTTGTGATAAAGCAGAATTTATTGTGATTCACTAATTCTTTGTGAAAGTAGAGGAACAGCAGCAGGTGAAGATTAATCTGTGGTTTCTGGCTTCAAATCAGAGTTGCTGACACTTGCACACATCAGGAGCATAATGATAAGGGTGCCAAGAGAATCTGATTCATCAGGATAGAAGAAAAAGGAACCTATTGGAGTATATAGTATTTTTCAATTTTGTAGTTTTCTCTGCTTTCCTAAGAAAAACACTAAGCCTTAAGGAATTACTATGAGAGTCTCCCCTTTGCACTTGAAGATGTCCATATTTTTCAGAGAACACCATTATCATCATTGGAAGCTATAGCTTGGACATTAAAGTATTTTCATCAAAACCCAGTTCAACCATGGAGCAGAAATCCTGGGAAACATGGGTTGAATTAGGCAAACCATCCTTCTGAGAAAATTACCCAGATAACCCCCAGCCATGCAAAATTTTATCTGAAAGGTTGTCGTTCAGAAATGCAGATTTATAACTAATGAAATTTATTATAGAATAAACACAACAACAATAATTGTCTTTTATTTAGCGCGGATTTTATTTGCCCTTTGGTTAAGCTACCAAGGTGGCCCAGAATCTCTGGTACAAAGGGATTCTGAATTCTTGCTCAATGAACTTGTGGGTAAAGCGGAAGTTTGCAAATACTACTGGAATGGGTACGTAGGAGCCCTGGGCTTTGGTCTGGCTCTGTTCACTCTGGGGTTTGGGGCAGTCCCTTAACTTTTTTAGATCTCTACTTCCTCATTCATAAAATCAGAGAGTTAGATTGGATGACTTCTAGGATCTCTTCTGGTTCTATGATTTTATTAGTTTGTAATTCTCAAAATGGAAATATAAAATGGCTCCTTGTAAAACTATGAATTTCCACAGTATTCAAGTAACAACAATGGTTGGACTTGATGCCAATGTAAAAATCCTTCCAAGATGGCCTGTGTCCTTTCCATTTGATTGCACAGGAATTTTTGGTGTAAATAAAAATTCCTTTTTAAAATTAAGCCTTTCCCTGCTGTCTGATTCATTCACTGATGTTGCAACCCACAGCTTGAGATACGACATTTCCTTGCATCCTGGTGAAATTGTGATGTCACAAAATTTGAGTTGATGCGTCCGACTGAATTAAACAGAAGGAGCATGGTAATTACAAATGAGAATGCTCCTTTATACACACATGTGTGTCTGGGTAATCAACAATGATGGGAATGGACATATAGGATTACACTTTGTAACATTTGCCAGACTGTGGCCCTAAGCAAATGAATTTTAAGATATAGCATCCTGTTTTAGAGATTGTAGTGAACACTTGAATATACTCCAGGAAAGAAGCAATTCAGCGTTGCCTGTGCACAGTGGACCACTGCCAGCTAAACCATATTACTTGACCTCTGGTCCTTGATCCCCAAATTCATTAAACTTAGAGGTGCTAATGTTCTTTAAATTTGGAATTTTTTCTGGTAAACAAAGATAAACAAAGGTAGTTATTTTTATTTTGTAAATCATATAAGAGTGATAAACAGCTGATTTATGGAATTTTGGTATTCTGACCAGAGAATTATTTTCTAGTTCGTGGATGGGTCTATGCCTCATAAAGCTTGGTTTTGAGAAATACATATTATTTTATCAACAACACAGAAACATTAACAGTATTGCTCCTTCACAGGAAAGAGCCAGAAGTAACATAAATTTTTTTGTCTTTTGTTTTTGGTATGAACTCTGGATGATAATGCTGAACATCCACTGTCATTAAAACATGAACAGTGTGCCATGTTGGTGAAGAGCCCTTCAAGTTTCACCATAACAAAGTGGGCTGCCTCCTCAGTGTTGCTTGATACGGCAATTTTTAGAGAGTTTTAGAGCAAGGCAATCAATCCAAAGTTAGAAAAGTGATATAGAATTTTGCCATTTACATGATGCATTTGCAGCCCCTCCACTGGGGAGACAGAGACGGTCTCATTATTGACATGCCAACTTTGTCTTACCCACATCTCAAACTTAAGAAAATACACATATACACATCTGCTCTTGTTTCTCAGAATTAAATGACTCCTCTTGACTACTGTTTCTGAAACTAGCACAATTTTCCCCCTACTTCTGAGGCATGAAACCTTGAGTTGATATTTAATGTCTTCTGTTTTCTTCTTTACCCTTTACCTCTCATCATTTGACAATGCCTAGCAGTGTGACTTTCAAAATTATCTGTTCTTTTTACTTCTTTGGTCAGCAACCAAGATTAGGCCATGATGTCTTTACACATAGAGGTTGGCCCTAATCCATTCAGTCATCCTCCTACCTCCAGAATTTTCCTCATCCAACCCATTTTGCACATCATAGATTAATTTTACCAAAGGCTTACTTATGTCATCATTCAGCCTAGAAGTCTTCAGTAGTTTCCAATTTTTTATAGAATGAAATTTCAAACTTTTCAGCCTGGCTTTGGAAGACCTTTACAAATTTTATTTCCAGCCTCTGTCTCTTAATATTTGCCATATCAATCCTAGGCTCTAGCCAGTCTGGTAGCTAGAGAGTATAAGTTTTCCAAACACTTATTTCTCATCCTGTGGATTTTAGAAAAAATTCCATACAACTGCTAAAGAAAAGGGGAAATGTTAAAAAATCTAATCAGGTGTCTTACATGGAATCCTAAAACAGAAAAGGGCTTTAGGTAAAAACTGAGAAAATGTGAAATAACAACAGGGTATCAATATTGGTTTATTAGTTGGACAAAAGTACCATATTAATGTAAGATATTAATACTAGGGGAAACTGTGTGGGGAGGGGAGTGTTTATGGGAATTCTCTGTATTATCTTCACACCTTTTCTGTGAATTGAAAACTATTGTAAGATAAAAAGTTTATTAAAAACTATAAATAGGATAAGTAGAGAGACCAGAATGTGAAAGACAGAGAGAGTAAGGTGCCATAAGAAGTGAGGTGGCACAGGCAGGGACCGAGGGAGATGAAATACACTGTGTGGCTGTTCCATGTCAGAGAAATAAATACAAGAATTTCTTTAACATCATTAAGCCCAATTATTGGTTTTCAAATCCCTTACTGATTACGGACTCCCTCAGCCAGAGGAGAGGTTTCTGAGTTCACACCTTCACCTCTCTCTTTGAGGGAGTGGAGGGTAGTCCTGAAGTATGCAGACTTTGGCATTTGCAATGGACACAACTTTTCTGGAATAAGGTTGATAAGACTGTGCTGCTGAGGGCCATCAGTGACCTGCTCATGTCCCTCAGTGAGTGTCCAGATGGGCCTCTGTGTGGCCACCTGAGGGATATTCATACCTTAAAGAAAAGACTCTTCTCTGTTTTCGGGGTAGGAAGCTTACTGATAGGTTCTCAGGTTTCCCTGCAATTTCCTGGCAATCCCATACAGGTCTTTGCATTCCCCTCAGGTTGCCTAAATTTTAGGCAGGTGTCTTCCTGACCCCCTTTTCTTAAAGCATATACTTTGGAAAACTTGAAATTCTAAATTATTTCTCTGCCCCTTTGAGATGTACATCTTCTACAACCCAAGAATGTCTTTCTCCAGGACTTGGGAACAATCCCTTTTAAATGTGGTAATCAAGAAAGATAGGGCCACCATCTCCAGTCGCTGTGGGAGGATAGGAGACTAACTTTGGTAAGTGACAGTTCGCAACTTTCCCACAATGTCCTCCAGTATTTTTTTTACAAGCTCACTCCAATGCTTAAAAATCCTCCCTCCTCCTTTTGTTTCAGCAGAGTAATGCCTCTCCTATGGCAATAATGTTGACCCCTATTGTTAATAGTTTTGAGTAAGTCTTCCTTGTTGTTTGTAACAGGCATCCAGTGAAATTTTTCTTTTACACTATGAAAAGATCCTTTATGAGGCTATGAGAATATGGCATAGCCAGGCCATGTACTGGAATGGCAAGCAGAGGGGAGAAGAGGGCTTTAGAGGTAAGGATTACTTTCAGAGGATTGCCTGTAAGTATAGGAAAACTCATTTAAGATCCTGAGAGACTATAGAATTTTTGCTGTTTTGTTGGGCAATACATAATGTTCATTTAAAAAATATATCTTTACTCTAACATATTTGTGACCAGCATGCTCATAACCTACTGAGCTATTACGTGCGATTTCTCTAGCATTCTGAATAGAAGTTCAAATGAGGAGACTCAGGATAGTCAGGTATAGTCTGCAGCTTTCAATTCACAGGTGTTTCTGAAAGTTCATTTCCAAACTTTCTGATGGAGGGATAACAAATCTGTAACTGTAATATGGTTGAGAGCCATGTATCTTTGTTTGAAATGCATATGTCAAGGGATTGGGAAACTAAGACCCCTGGGCCAAATTAGCCCCTGCCTGTTTTGTAAGTAATGTTTTATTGGCCATTAGCCATGCTTATTCATTTGTGTATTATTTATGGCTATTTGCACGCATCTCAGTTTCACCCCTGTCCTATATCTTTCTGACATTTTACTATTTTGTGTTCCATTGCAGCAGGGACTTGTTCATTTTGTTAATAGCCAATATTGGGTACCATGTTTATGGAAACACTTGCAACATTCAAAGGAATAAATTACTAACGCTGGAGTACCATGCATATGGGTGACAGTGGGGAAGAGAGCAGTGATCTCATTTTTATTTTCCCTCCCAAATTACAGTACATTCCTGAAGTCCACATTTCCCTTCAAGATCGTTTGGTAGCATTTCCGACCACCACCTCTTTTTGTCCTATGTACTGACTGTCCCGACTTGTGGTAAAGGAGTTGAGAGTTCATATTGAACTTTCATTTCCTCAGCTGTCTATCTCATTGGAATGTTGTCAGCATCAAGTATGATTAAAACCCAAAGTCTTTCTCAGAGCTTATGGGTCCAGGTTACTTGTGATGTGCCTCTGGTCATATCTGCTTCTTTCCCTGGTGCTTGATCCTCATCCCAATGCCTCCAGGATGCGATTCAAACATGCAATTGAATTTCAGCCTCAGGGCTTTTACACTTGCTGTTCCTTCTGCCCGCAAGGCTTTTCCCCTAAATGTTCTCTTCTTTGGAGTCTCTACTTAGTTGTGAATTCCCTGAAAGGACTTCCTTGACCACCCTGCTTAAATTGTCACCATTTATCGTTTTGTAACCACATACCTGGCTTTGTTTTCCATCACAGTGCTTGTCATTACCGATCTTTTATGTTAAGTTACTGTTGTCTGCTTCACCCCTAGAATTTAAGCACCAGGAGGATAAGATTTTTGTCTGTTTTATTCACTGCTGTGTTTCAAGCACTGAGAACTGTGACTGGCATGCGGCAGGTATTCAATATAAATTTGCTGAATAAATGAAAGGACATGAGAGTTTGCATATTAACTTGCTTTGAAAATCACAATGTTGGAAGGCAATTTAAGAGATGAGGCTGAATAACTTTTGCTTTTTCTATTTCCTGCCACTGCTAAAATAACCCTTTTATCTTTTCTGACCAGCAGCCTTCTTGTTGGACCTCCTTCATTGGCCCCTGGCCTCCTTTCATCAACTTTCTCTCACCAGCTTTCCATCTAATTTCCAATCTCATCTGAAATCTCATTGTTTCTCTCTTGCTTCTTAATCTCCAATTGCACTTGGCAGTCTGTAACTCTATCACCAAGAATACATCAATGCATTAGAGAGCAGAGCTGTTCTGGAGGCATGAGACAGTAACACAATTAAGTAATGGATAAAAGATTTAAAAAGTCATAGCATCTTTTACTCTTACAATACATCCATTACTAGTTTAGAAACTAGCAAATAAGTCCCAGAATTCCATAATGGCTTTGGAGAGAGGAGTCTCTGGCAATCACTATAAAATACTGTACACAAGTTGAAATACAGTACTCCCTTTGGGTAGTTCTTCCAAATCCTTCCTGACAAATATATCAGGACAAGTTTGGGAGGAAAACCATGGTAGAAGGGGACCACGGCCTCATTGTTGTGATGTTTCCAATACTTGGTTCTCTACCTGACAGAATCAGGACAGGAGTTTCCTGGGGAAAAAGAGATACTGTGTCTCAGAACACAGAGCTCAGCTAGCACAACAGCAAGTCACTTACCTTGGTCTTGACCTCACCCCTACCACTCACCGCATACCCACCTTCCGAAAACAAGCTATTAATAATCTCCCTTTCCCCACCACAAAGTGAGATCTTTCCTTTCTCGGGTTTCTTAATTTTAGACTCTGAATCCAAAATTTCTCACTCATTGCAAAACCCCTTTATGAGGCCTCCCACTGGCATCCCCAAGAAAGGGTGCTAGAGACAGACTTAATTCCTGCTTCTTTCTAGGCCCTTAAGTGAGCACTCCTCCTGGCACCTGCTTTGACCTTATCTAACCCTAACAAACCTTTCTTTTTCTTAACCAGCAAAAAGGGACAAGCATTAAGGCTACTCGCACAGTCAGCTGTGCACTCCCTCCAGCCTGTTGCCTATTTGTCCAAACAACTTGACCTTGTGATAAAAGGCTGGCCTCTCTGTTTACAGGTCCTAGTGTCAGCTGTACTCTTTATCCCCAAAGCCCCAAAAATTGCCCTCCACCAGCCCCTATAAGTACACTCCTCACACAACCTCTCTGACCTTCTCAGCCACTGGCCTCTAACCCTTCTCTCCCCGGCCCAAGTCCAAGTCTTACACTCTCAGCTTCTGCAACTCTTGGTTACCTTCTACTTCTCCTGACCACATTTGCCTTTATCACCCTCCTTCTTTTCCTTCCTTGTTAAGTAACCTATTCCAAAGATTTTTACAGGATCAAATGGCGGCCATCTCCTGGGCAACTACTCAGGAATACCTCCCAACAGCCTGCCTGCTTCAAAATACCAGAAAATCCCCTTCATCGCCCCTTCTCAGCAGGAAGTAGCCGAGAAGTGAACGGTGACCCATCTCCCTATACCCTTTAGAGCTGGGAATGATAGAATCCGGAACTGACTACCGCTTTTTGAATAAGCCCACCTACCATCTCAGAGAGACCCAGGCTTCATCTCACTTAGGCTACAAGCATTCTCCAGAGGACACGTCAGCAAGCCACACAGGCTCACCTTCCCCTGACACCTCCCCGCAGAGCCTGTTGGAAAACCCTGGCCACAAAAGCCTCTTGGCCTGTAGGAGACGCCTTCTTTGTCCTGCTGGCCAGAATGAGGGGGACCCTCTCGGGTTTATCGATAATCCTGCTTGGACTGTGGAGGCTGCATCCCCTTTTCCTTTCACTGCCCTTTTCTCATCCCTCTTTGGTCATTTCAGAATCTGGAGCAGGGATGGCTTCCACCACCTAGACTTTGGTCCCAGGGAGCACATTGATCCTCTGACTTGAATTTGCCTTATTTTGAATTACAACATCCAGAAGGATCCCTCAGCAGGAACTCAGGAAAACAAAGAATCTTGACAACGACAAAAAACCCAAATGAATTAAGACTAAAGCTCTGAAGGGCAAGTGAAGACAGGCCAGTGGAGGGGTTTTTTGGGATAGTGTAGAAAAAACATTAAGGTTGATATATTGCTTCTCAAGACTATGACAAACACTTGTGGGAACAAGTGCCCCTAGCTAGCCTCCCAAGTGAAGTATCTGAGGAAGAAGGAATTTATATTCAGTGGACAGAAAATCAGGACCATGAGATTGTCTGTGCACTGTGAGTGGATGATTTTGAGAGTACCAAGGGAGCATCCCTCAAGTTGTCTTCAATCCTGGCTCTTCAGAAACATACGGCAGGCTCATAAGGAGAGAGGCCGTAACCAGAGGTGGGTGAGCTTAAACTGTCTGGGAGAACCAGGCACAGAGGTCCCCTGGGCCCTGGGGCTTTGCAGCAGAGGAGAGTGCAGTCCTGGGGCCTGGCGCAGGGGATGGGCGTGGGGGTGGTGGAGTACACACTTCAGTGCTGGTCATGTTGGGAGAGCGGCTGGGATGCTGCCAGCACCGGAAGCACAGGGACATGGCCTATGGCTGTGCTCAGAGTGGCAGACATCTTCAGAGACTGACTGGGAAAAATTTAGAGAAGTTGTATCCCCTCTTCCACCCCTTACCAGTGACGCAGCGGTTGGGGTAGACTTACTGCCTCATTTTATTTTATGGGCATATTTATATTTTCAGGTTTGTGTTGGGGAAATGGTGGCCAGAGAGAGAATTGGGTTTACAGACAAGCTTAGCTTTCTGGGCACACAGGTCTCATTTCTGTACCTCCAGTCCTGTACTTTGTCCATCTACCCTTTGGCTTCTGGTGCGGAGGCCATCCCCAGGTATTATTTAAGGACTTGTTAGTATGTGTCAGGTATTGTGCTGTTTTCTAGTTTACTTACTCCTTCCCAAATTCTAGGACTTAGAAATCATTATGATTCCATTTCCACTTGCTCAAGTTCACACAGATAGTAAGATGCAGACCTAAGATGTGAACTTTGTCAGGTCTGTCTGATTATAAAACCCAATCGTTCAACCTCTATCTATATAGAATTTTTGGGTAGCTATAAACAAGAACACTTAATTCAGTGTCTGGCCTATTGCAGCTACTCAAAAATGTGAAGGGGAATATTTTTTATTATGCAAAAGAAGACTGGCCCACATACCTAAAGCCTTAAAAGTAGATTTTCATCAGCCTTCTAAAGAACAATCACAAATAAGCGAGGAAAAATATTTAGGTCAAATAGACACTGGTGTGGCCTGAATTCATTTCCTAGAGTGAAAAGCAGATATTCTTTCATGTCACTAAATCCAGAATCTTAGCGATATTGGCAAAGTTGTCAGTGTGGGAAATAAATTAGAAATAAGTCAAGTTAAAAATCTCTGTGTAAGCTAGCCTTGAGTCCTCCTGGGGTTCTCCAGGCACTGGCCATCCCATTGCTTCTGTTCCCACCTCTCTGCTCTGCCTGATGTCCGTCAGGATCCCTGGCTTCTCTCTCCTCCCAGACTTCCTTGCTGCTGGTCAAGCCATGTCCACTTTGACTGCAAGCCTAAAGATAGGTAGGGAAGATGGGCGCTCCCTCTCCCACTCAAGTCCTTTGTGAAGAAGTTTTGCTCTCAGGAGTCTCCTTTTCAATAAAAATGGTCAAAGTTTATATAAGACTTGCTTGATTTTCAGGACCTGAATCCACATAGCCCTTTTTCTCGAGTGAGATAAGCTGTGAAGTTTTCAAGGCACCTCATTTTCCCTCAACCTCTCAGGGCTGCTCAGGAGTCAATTAGAGCCACCAACAGCAATTACTTCTCAAAAGGCACTGCTTCCTTGAGTTCCTAGAGTCTGTGGCGTGGGCTGCGGGAAGGAGAGTGGGCAGTCAGGTGGCCTGGATACTCTGCTGGCTTCTGTCCTTCTCTAGTCCCCCGTTCTACCTAGAGGGTTGGTTTGAATAAGCAAAAAGGGATTATTATATTCCCTCCTCTCAGGCAGGGCTAGTAATTCCCCAGCCCCTCTGATTTTAGATTCCTTGAGAGTGCTCAGAGCAATTATAAGTAAAGAAAACACCCTGTGCTCCTGCACTAATAAATTACACAGCGCTCACCTAATTAATAAGGTAGCAGCGCCCTGCTGAATTATAATCATAAGGTATCAACATTTAAATAATCTATTCTTAAAGAACAGCAGGTAGAAATGAGCTCAGTGAGTGCAGGAGGGAGGCATGTCACAGGACCCAAGGTGGGCACACCAAGCCTGTCTGGGTGGCATGGACTTATGTTACCTGCAGTGGCCTAGGAATTAATGACTCTGAACCTTGCCAAGGATCACGTTGTTTTAGACAATCTCAGGCAAATCATTTAGGCATGTTAAGTCAGGAAGAATCAACCTCACCATTTCTGAAATAGTCTTATTGAATGCTGATAATTTTCCATTAGGTGGTGCTGGGAAAGGCTCATGACATGCCTGATACATTGCACAGAAGAGTGACCATTAATTGTAGGGAAATGAAGCTATCTCCTTAAAATATTTTCCCTAACAAGTCCTGGTAATTTGAAAAGGTAGCATAAGTCAATGCTGCACAAATATTATTCTGTTGTGAAGTCCTGTCACTGATGCATTGTGGGTAATATCAAGGTTAGCACTTTGTTTCGTTAAAACATCCACTAGCTGTCCTTCTGTTCAGGAAAAAAGGCTATGAAGATTGCTGTTTGATTTTAACATTTTTGTGTTGAGACTCAGTAATGATGTTAATAAACTGCAAAATGTGCTCCGGAGGCTGCTTGCCCTGAAAGGCACCTATCCAAACATTTGTGCATTCAGCAAGCTGATTCCATTTTAGATCTCTGTGAAGGAAAGAAAAGCGAGATACCACTGTTTCTAAGGAAAATGCAGTTGTTAAATGATTACCTTAAAGGGAGAAGCAATAAATACATTGTATTTCCCATTCCTTGTAGATTACTTCCTTCTCTAGGTATTCTTTCCTCTTTCTCACTTCCTCTGCTGACCTAGATTTGCTTTCTAATCAGTAGTCTCTTCTCTGTGGTTCCCCTTGTGTGTTATACTTTGTGGGGGGATCTTAAGGCACTCTTGGCATGCTGTCCTCACAAGGAACCCTCTAGGACACACTACACTCATAATCAGACCTCCCATGAATGATCTAGAATGCCATCTTATACCCCATGCTATGGATAAAATATGAGGAAATTGATATCTGCTGGAACGGAGCTGGGACTCTCAGAATCTTTGACAAGCTAGACATTTCTACCAGAGTTTCAAGGGAACAGACACATATTGGCCACTCCAAGAAAATCATAGCTTCCTGGTGAGTTAGGCTGGATCACTCAGAGCCACAAGGACTCCCTACACTTGGCACTGATAGGTCTAAAGTATAGGTAGAAACAGTGTACTTCTAGATTAAACCTAAAATATAAGCAGAGGCAAGCCCTAGGGAAAGCATGCTAAAGCAAAGAAGGGGATTCGGAATGGTCTCCCCACTGCCTCGGACAGAGCCTGTGGAAGGTGTGGATTGTGTCCCTTGCAAACTCATATGCAGAAGTCCTGATCCCCACCTCCAGTACCTATGAATGTGACCTTATTTGGATAGAGGGTGTTTGTACATGTCATTAGTTAAGGTGAGGTTATTTGGGTGGGTCCTGTACGACTGATGTCCTAGTAAAAAGGGGAAATTTGGACACAGGCATGCATACAGGGAGAACGCTATGTGAAGGCAAAGGCAGAGATCTGTGTGATGCTTTTACAGTATGAGGAACACCAGATTATCGGCAACCACCAGAAGCTGGGGGAGAAGCATGGAGCAGATTCCTCCTTACAGTCTCCAGAAGGAACCAACCCCCCTCACACCTTTTCCTCAGACTTCAGCTTCCAGAACTGTGAGACAATAACTTTGTGTTACTGTGGTGCTTTGTTACTGCAGCCTGAGCAAACAAATATCCCCTCTTATCCATGGGGGGCCCATCCCAAGTCCACCAGTGGATGCATGAAACCACAGATAGTATTGAACCCTATCTGGTAACTGAGACTGTGGAAAGCCAAACCGTGTGTGGGGGTGGCAGGGCTATTGTACAGGTATCCCTGCCAAACTTTCTGTAAAACTGGTATAGTAAAGACCCCCTAGTCCTGAGTTGTTTTGATAAAGTCAAATAGTTAGGGTAGTTCATGACACACATTTGAAACTAAGTACATTTTGCCTATTATTACTGCATAATTATTATACTTATCATTGTATCTGTTTGAAGATCCTTCCTATTCCCCCTTCTGTGGTTCTCAACACAGTGAGAATATTAAGTTCTGGTGTTAGTTGAAAGCTAGCTCCCTCAACTGTGGAGAATGATTTATTGGTTTATAAACCCAAGTTTTAATTTCAGAGCTGAGTTAAGGAGATCCGAGCCTGCCATTGTGCCAGTGTAGAATGGTAGGGATGTAACGCAATGTATTACACGTCCACTGGGAGATAGCATGAGAGTCGCCTCTCATAACTTAATCTTTAAAGCTACTTATGGAAAGCTTTTGTTGAAACAGACAGGGTTTCCACAATTAAATTACCATACATTAGAAAGGTTTCATTACAATGTGATTCCATTATTAAAACAGGCAGCAAATAAGCAGTGCAGCCCGTCTTACTGAGACCAGCGTTCTTTCATAGGTGAAAGAGTATTAACCTTTAGATAACTCTAAAATATCACATTCTCAAGAATACGCAAATGGTAAATTGTGCTCTATAATGCATGAAAAGTGAAAGAGAACGACAGAGAAGACTGATCTTGCTAATATCTATGGCAGGCTATTGGTTGCTAGAAACTCCACTCTATTGAGAGAGAGAGAGGCAGTCGCTGGGTAGCCCAAAGCTGTCGGGATTAGTGAAGCTTTGATGCTTTCCTAATGTCAGAATAATGGTTGGTCCGGATTTGTCGTCTCTATCAGTTTCCATCAGCCAGCTTCCCTATGGCAGATAAGGCATTTCTCTTTCAAAAGACTGCTTGGACGCCAGTGAAACTTAGTAGACCCAGACAAACGGAATGCCTACTCAGAGACTTCTCATAATTTTCGTGTGCAGCCCTTTTATGGTTGGCCGGAGCTGCTTCTGTGGACTTTAGGTTGCCAATTTGAGATGGACTCAGAGATGCTTAAATAAGTACTGATCCAAAGTTAAAGTATGATTTTCTGAAATCAGTGGCTTTGTTTCACCAAACTGATCTTTCTTTATGCGTTTCTATTTTGAGGTTTTGTCTACTACAACCCACTGGAAAAAAAACAAAACAAAAAAACCCCACAACATTCCAAACTTTTCAAATCTGGCTTTATTTTGCACTCTCTATTTGAAAAAGTAGCTGTTGGGAATAATAACTGAAATAAAATTGTATCAGACAAATCGTTGTTTCCAACCAATATGCCATAGGAAAGAATCAATAGCTCCAGTGTTGGAAAATAAAGTATGTTGACATTGATAGTACTCTTGTTTTCTTCTTCCCACTAACATTTTAGATTGTGCCTTTAAAGCAGTTATTGTTCAAGGTTAGCAATCTTATTTCAGATGTTTCTTAGTAATTCAGCATTTGTATTTTATAAGCTGCTAATTGTCTCCTGCATATATTATAAAATTTCATTAGAGTCTGTGTTTTTTGCATATCCATATACTATTTCTTCTCTGTAATAGGAGGTTAGTGTATTTCAATGTACTAATATGTTTCTGTTTGCATATGTATATTTTTCTCTGCTCACTAATAGACTGTTTATTTTTGTGTATTTTATGGTGATGTTAGCAATTAGTTAAAATGTACACATTGTTTTCTAAACATAATTTATTTTTATGCATTTCAAATATAAAAAGATTATTCATGAAACCAACAGCCGTAAATAACTAGCAAATATCCACCTGAACTCCTATGACACTTGCCCACAACCATTGGCAGCACTAGTCTCCATTATGAGGTTTCTCACCTATAAAGACTTGGCTGTAGTCAGTGATATCATGACTTAGCATTTTCTTTAATTATGGTGACATTGTGCCTATGCTTGGCACAGCCTCTATCAGTGATATGCTCATCTGTTTGAAAAAGGCTCATACACTCCAATCTTTGATTCAGCGGTGATAGCTTTTCAGTTTAAATTAAACATACATATTATATTTCAAGTACATAAAATCTGGTTATAAAACCTTGGGCTTTTCCACCCCTTCCCAGGTGCTCCACCCCCTCTCTTTACCCCTCAGAGGTAAGCACCACCTACCATGGAACTCAGGGCAGAGCTGCCAACAGTCATGGTGGTGTGTCTGGGCTGAAGAGGTGGTCAGATCTCTGGAGAAGCTGACCGGGCCATTGGAGAGCATTGAGCCTGGTGTGCCCACTGTTTCTGTTTCTATTAACAATTCTTCTGGCTATTCCTAGTTCTTTGAGTGATTATCCATACAACTCTGAATACTATGCTTTTATATCTCAATTCCTTGATTTATTGATTTCAGGCAGTTTCTATTGCCACCCTGTTATGAAAGATGAGGAATGTAACATACTTACAGGAGCCTGGGTCTTTCTCTCCTTGTATTCCTAGCACTGTGTTATTGTTTTTAATCTTCTACCAGCTACCTTTATGATTTCAAGTAATAACTTAAACCCCTATTTCTTGGTATGTCAAATGTACGAGGTCATCAAGGAGACATGACCACCAGTTAACTCGTGAGCTGCACCCGGACAATTGCAGGCTCTTCGCCCCCTCCCCGTCCTTGGAATGGTTGTTCCCCTTGTCTTCCCTGCTCCCAGAGGCCACCTCAAGGCTGTGTCCTTGAGACCATCTGGACCGGGTGTGTGACTGAACCCAGGTAAGACCTCTGTATAAATTTTTAAGATTCTTGTGGAGAACCCTCACAATGGAGACTAGTGCTGCCGATGATTGTGGGCAAGTATAGCAGTTCAGGTGGATATTTGCTAGTTGTTTTTGTCTGTTGGTTTCATGAATAATCTTTTTATATTTGAAATGGATAAAAATAAATTATGTTTAGAAAACAGAATGTACACATTTTAACCAATTGCAAGCATCACCATAAAATACACAAAAAAATAGTAACAGCCTATTAGTGAGCAGGGGCCCAAGACAAGCCTTGTAAATAAGTTCTCTTGCTCATTATAATGGCCATCTACCAACCTGGAGTGCCTGTCCCCTCTCTTTAGTCTTTCCTGGCCCTCCAAGTAAGGGGGCCAGTTTTAAATTACATCCTGAAAGCTCCTAAGCAGGTTTCAAACCCACAGTGTCTTGACTCTTATTATATAAAATGAGATTCATGTTCTTCTTTTCACAACCTCTACCATCTGGACCATTATTTTTACAGTATATAATTATGACATTTCAATTTTATGAGGCTGTATTTAGGGTATAGGGTTTTTTTTAAGGTCGTTGGGTACTTTCAAATGAGACTTTAGTTTCAGCAATGGGAAATTTTATTTTTATTTTCTGAAAATTATTATCTGCCATTTTATCTAGTTTGTTCTTCAGGAACTTTGTTGAGATGCATATTGGATATCTTGAGTGAAGTGTTCCATCTTTTTATAATTTTGCTCTGTGTTTGGGAAGATTACCTCACCTTTATTTTCTGTATCTTCCACTGAATCTTTCATTCTGATGATCAGAATTTTCATTTATCTTTCTCTCAGATTTCTATTGTTTATAGTATCCTCTTCTAACTTATGACTAAGTTATCTTTTCAAATCTCGTGAATTTACCAGTTATATTTAAAAATGTATCTTATTTTCTAAATTATCTCTATTTCCTCTGGGATAATTTTTCCAGGATGTTTAAGTTACCTTTTTCTATAAAATCTGGAGTTCCTTCACTGTTAATATTGATGTCTTCAGTACTGGGTAGCTGGCAAGGCCTTCCTCTGGAATTGTGTGGGTGTGCCTTCCCAAGGGGCTCTTCTTACAAAGTGGTAGCTACAAATTCAGTGTCTGTGGGCTAGTATGTTAGCATCAGCTCTCCCAAATGGCTCATTCAGGTTCCTCAGAGAGCTGAGCTCCAGCTTCTCCCTGGGTGCTCACCCACTGTTGTTAGCATCTCTGCACAAACTTAACGGGGAGGCAAGTGTGCTGTATAGGCTTGTGGTTATCCTGGTCGATTTCCTATTTCTTCTCATGCTTTCAGAGTCCAGGCCTTTGCAAGTTTTGTGATGGAGAGTGGCTGCTTCTTCCACTGCAGCTCTCTCCTATGCTTTCCTCTACTCAGGTTAAACTTCATTCTGCTCAGAAATTCAGCAATGTCCCCTAACTCATCAAGAGCAGACTTTTGGATCGATTTCCCTTTTGTGCAATGCTCATTCTATTTCATAATTCTTTTTGAGGTATGGGGGGTAAAGGTGTGTGCTCAGTCTGCTCTCAGAAGTCCTCTGGGAGGTAGATGAATTTATGACCATATCAGGATATAGCTCTTGGGAACACTGGCTTTTCTACAGTTTCTTCATGCTTCCTTCCGAGCATCAAATCCAGAATCTATTTCTAGGAATACATTTAAGATGAAAAATGAAATCTTTTGGTACGGGAAAGGTGAACACATACAAAAGTAGGGAATAGTGTGATGAACCTGTATTTGGTCACTACCCAGTTTCAACTAGTATCTCATAAGTAATCTTGTTTCCTCTTTATTTCTATCCACTACAGTCCCTACATGGAACTACTTTCAAGCAAATCTTTAATATCACATCAAAATAAAAACTAACAATATGGGAATAGATTTGGAAGCCAGACTTCAGAGGCTATTTTTGCCCCTCCTGAGTTCTGCCTGCCTTTGGGAGAACGACCTCATGTGGACACTGACATCTGAGCACTGACATCTGAGCTGTTGCCTTTGACCTAGATAGAGTTCAGCAAATTGCATGGATAGCTGAGAATGGAATTTTTCCCCCCAATTCCAATTTACTTTTTTAAGTGAGAGGGTAAGTTGTCCAATTTATAAATACCAAAAGCAGTTAGGTATAATATATACATAATAACTTCAAATATATATATCTGCTTCTAATACTAGGGCAGTGCAATTGCTATTCCCCTCTGGGCTTCTAGCACTGCGTGTAGGAGAAAGGGGTCTTACAAAAGAGGCACAAGTATCTAAGCCCAGTGTTAGATCAGAGTTTCCTAAAGCAAATGCATTAGAGATTCACATGGAAAGCCAAGTATGGCCTTGATAGAAAACATTCTGGAGACAACTAGTATTATCCTTTGTCTAGAAAAATAATTATATTTAAAAATAAAATGAGGTCCCAGTGACATGTAGTATCAGATGTGTCTTAGTATCCTC
Source organism: Manis javanica (assembly GCF_040802235.1). Taxonomy (NCBI): domain Eukaryota; kingdom Metazoa; phylum Chordata; class Mammalia; order Pholidota; family Manidae; genus Manis; species Manis javanica. Next base: position 50,162,589 of record NC_133164.1, on the reverse strand, counting down.
ATGTTTTCTTAGTTTCAACTATCATGTCTATATGAATAATTCCCATTGAGCTCTCATTTCAGCTCAGATTTGTTACTCAAATTGTAGGCTTTTCAGCTACCTATTGGAAGCACCTCAACATTACCTAATATAAAAACGGGGACTCAGATATTGATCCTGATGGGTTATTAGACATTTCTAAATAGATACTGTATCAGAGATTTACATTTGTTTTAGCCTCAAACTTTCTTCTGGTTCCACAGCTTGCTGGCAGCACCATTGGTGTTCTTGGCTGAACAGGTGGCTAACTGAGTTTCCTCCCTGCCCTTCATTTGCCACATCCAATTGTCCACCAAGGTCTGTGTTAATTTTACTTTGCATTTTTTCCCATATACACTTTAAGTTTTCACATGCGCTACCTTAATCCAGCCCCTCATTAACTTCTGCCTGGATTAGAGCAGTAGCCCCCTAACTAGTCCCCTTGCTCTAGTTCTTCTTACATTTCATACATGCTGTCCTGTGATCAAGTGTCTCAGAATCCACTTTGATTATCATTCCTCCTCACACTTCTGACCAGCAACCCTCAGAGATTCCTCATTTCCTGTAGAAGGAAGTCAAAATGTCTTTGTCTGGCATTACAGCTTTCCCACTGCATAATCAATGTACCTTTGCAATCTTTAGGCCACTTGTCTTAACAATTATTTTGTGAATTTGGTTTTCTTCTTTATTGTCTGCCACTTCCACTGGAAATAAGCCCCTTAAGGCTTATTTCATACACTAATATATCCACCCACAATGCCTAACACAATCTTTAGAATGTAGGAGGCATTGGATAAAAATATATTGAATAAATGAATGAATATTCTTCACTCCACTCTGTAATTCTACACTGAATCAATCTGAATTATTTACTACTTCCTTAATTACTAAATGTATTTCCTACCTCCTCATTTTTGCTTCACTCTTTTCTTTGGAATGTTCCCTTCTCCCCATCTCTACCTTCAAGATTCATCTCAAAGTTTATATTCTGTATGCTCTCTTCCCTGATTCTGCTCTCTAAGGGTCCCTGATACTTCATTTGGGCCATCTCAAAGCATTTATTGCATCCTGCCTTGTGTTGTAGTTATTTATTCATGTATGTTGGCATTCCATTGAAACTGTAAACTCCTAGAGATTGAGAAGCATGTCTCCCATATTTTAGAAGCATGATCCCTACTTTTTTGTATGTTCCACTGTTGTGGAACCCACTGAGGATGTTTGAATCACTCACATTTGAGTTCACTGATAAATGAGAACTTGAGATCTATAAATATTTCACCTTTGTCTTCACCACTTATTCTCCAAATCCCAAATATGATCTTTATAATGTCAATCATTGACTGGCCACTGAGTTTTCTTCTATTTTTTGTATATTATATATTTATGAGGCAGTGAAACTCATCACTGGCATTGGGACTCGCTGACCCAACACGATGTGTTTTTAGACTCAAACTCCTATAATTGATCCGTGGGTTTCTGTTCACTCATTATTAATCTGGATAGCACTCTACTGAAACCAGCTCCAGCTCTGAGAAAAACGCTGTAGAGAACAGCTTCTGAATTTCATGTCCTTAATTTGAAATTGGATTAGTCTCTCCAAAGTGTAAAACATGGGAATTCAGGAGCCAGCTCAGCCACTTGCTTGCATTGTAACTTTGGCCACATTATTTCCCTCCTCTCTGACTCAGCTGCTTCACCTATGAAGTGGGGATAATAATAGGGCCTGACTCATAGGTTTGTTGTGAGGATTAAATGACAATTCAGATAAATTAATTTTGCCTGGCATACTGGCAACAAGCAGACAATAAATTTGGAAAAATATCTTGCTAAATTCCATGCTTTGCAAAATGTTTTCCCCCAGCTCTTTCTCAGTAGCTTTTCTTCTACATTTTCAGAGATGTAACAAATAAATAAATGTTGAGCATCTATATGTGAGATTTTATTGATGGCTCCTTGTGATACAGCAGTGTGTTCTTGACGTTCACAGAGCTTAGTAACTATCAGGTCCTGACCCAAAGCTACATAAGTGACTTCAGAGCATTGTACAAAATGTTAGTCTTGAAACTGTGGTTTAATGGAACATTAGATGGGGTGATGGAGACCAGGGGTTCTTAATCTCTGAACTCTGATCTTGCTTCACCATGCTCTACTTTGGTTTCCTCACATCTTGAATGGAAATAATGCCACCTATCTTTTCCTACTTGAGCACTAGGAGACAGGACAAGGGGAGGCAGTGCCCATGTAGACAGCATATTAACAAGCTCATAGTAGCACTGTCAACATACTCTTTTTGCAAATGTGAATAAAAAGATGAAAAAAGAGTGAAACTGAAATGATTACAGTATCCAAAAATCTCCCTTCTGTCCTGCCAATTTTGAGACTTTGAGGGTAAAATTTATAAAGTGTATGTTCATCTCAAACTACAAAACAGGAATGTCCAGCTGAGGTTTATTGTGATGTAAGTCAGTCCCCTAGACTAATGTCTTCTCCAAGAGAAGAGAGAAGGAGGACTGCTTATTGAGTGTCTGCTAGTACTACACGGGCTAGGCACTTCACAGTGAGCTCCAGGAAAAGCCATGTGTGGATGTACCTTGACTCTGGTCCCTAACCTCCCTCTTATGATGATGCCCTTGGAGGCTCTAGATGTTTTTCTCCCCCCATCCTTTCTCACCACCCAGTTCCTAATGGGTGCATGACTTCTCACTTCCTTCTTTACCATCCCCACACTTTCTGCATCCCATAATTTCATGACTTGCTATGAATCAGACTCATATATTAAAAAATACCATCCCCATTAAAGTATTAAGGAAGGATATTGATATTATGAGGACTTTTAATCTTCTTTTAATTGAAGTATAGTTGGTGTACAGTCTTTTACTGGTTTCAAGTATACAACACAGTGGTTCAACTCTTTAAATCCTCACTACAACTAGTGCAGTTACTATCTGTCAACAAGATCTTACAGAATCATTGGTTATATTCTCCTTGTTATACTACCTAGAATGGCCACTATCCAAAAGACAAGAAATGACAAGTGTTGGCAAGGATGTAGAGAAAAGGGAACCTTCCTACACTGTGGAATGTAAATTGGTACAGCCACTATGGAAAGCATTATGGAGGACTTTTTATCTCAATTCAAATAGTAATGTCAAGGCTGAGAATTTCAGGTAATAGCATTCAGAGGGATAGAAATTTGGAGGACAAAGTAGAGCTTTTGCTATTTCTCAAGAGGCATGACATCTAATACTTTTCTACAGGGCTTACCCTGATTACATCATAATATCAAACAACTTTTGGCATAGTTTGACTTTGAAGGGAAGTCACAATTTCCATCATCATGGTCAATTCTCACATGTCTGACTGCAGTAAGACAGTGACCTTTTCAAGTGTTAAAATGGGACATTATCAAAAGTAAGGAGAGTATAGAAGAGAAAAGGTCACCTGAAACTAACAACAGTTTACTTTGGAGTTCTCTAGGTTTCTAGGTAAGTGGGGATAGTGTCAATAATAGTATCTCTTCTTTTTCTGACTCTACTATTTGCTCTGAATTTCCAGCCTACTGACACAGTTCTAGTAAAATGATAATGAATAGTCATGTCTAAACTTAAATATTGACAGTGCTATCCCTGTCTCAGCCTCATTTAGTTTCCAAGAATGTTTTTCCTTTTAGGAAGGATTCTAAAGCTGAATAATCCATTTCATTTATAGGGATACACATTTTAATTATAATATCATTGCTCAAGTGCCTTTTGCATGTATGTACAGCATAAGTTTCCACTTTCCTTAAAAACCATCATGAAGACTAAGAGACACCACAAACACCTTTCCTACATAATTTTAAGTTCTGGCTAAAACATTTTTACTGTAAGAAGTGTTCACTTTTATGACCTGAAACTACATTCAAGTAATTGGGTTTGGATTTCAACAACAGTGTCAAAGTACAACTTCAACAGAATTTATTTGCTTTTGTGTTTTAGGACTGTTCCACGGCTCAAACTTTGAGTTGAATTTCACAATTAATCTTTTTTCCTAGACAAGGGCACATTGCTTAAAACTGTGTTTTATGATTTTTATAATTCAACATTTCTGACAAGGAACAAAACCTTAGGCAAGTTACCAACAATCTCTTAAGAAACCTTTTATCTTACTCTTATAATACAAAACAGGCTTAGAATCTGAAAGATACAGAATCTGACACTTTAGTAGGTATAAACCAGTCAACTCAGAATGTGATTCATTGATCCAAAGTGATGAGAGGAGAAACTAGAATCAGGTTAGTTGAAATTTACATGACCCCTGTCAATTTGTACAGAATGTGATTGCCTGTGGAATGGGAGAGTCTATCTCCTTATCATGGAGATTTATTTAAATAAGCTCTAATATAAGCAAGTGCTACACATTATTTTCCTCTTCTTCTAAGTAGCTTTTTTTTTTTTTTTAATCAGACTTTGCAGATGTCAGTAGAGAACAATGACCAGGCAACTATCTTTTTGTTTCTTCCAGTCCTGCCTCATCTTCAACACCTTTTCATTGTAAGACTAATCATTAATTTCCTTTGACGATGTTTACTGAGAAGTTTAAAATAACAGGATTCACCCTACCCTACTCTTTGACAATTAATTTAGATGATTTTCCTCTTATGGCAGTAAACTGCAATAAGCAATAAAATAGATTTTGAAAATAAAGCAATGTCTTTCAACATGTTTCCTTGAACACAAGACTCATGTTATCTGGGTCAAAGATTTGTGATCAAATATGTGTGATAAACCTAGTATCCAGTGTTATTCAAAGTGTGGTCAGTGAACTGATGCCAGTCCATGTAGTGTTTCCTGTGATATGATACATACAAAAAAGTGAGAATAAACATTTAGAGACTTGAGTAGAAATTTGACATCATTTCACATCTGTTAAACTTAATAATAAAAACTTGATTGTATTTTGTATGTATTTTTTGTTCTTCAGTTTTCTAGTAAATTACTTTTATTATATTTTAGTAAACTAATGCTCCTCTATGAACTGGGAAAAAAACAAAATCAATTCTTTACCACAGACAGTTTGAGAAACACTGATACTTATCTTTCCTTAGAGATTCACAATATGTAATATGTAATAAATTAAAGGCTCTGAAAAGTCATGCAGTAAAGAGACCCATTCAATTCAGTGTTTTCTATACTTACTAGGCCTTAAGACCTTTTTTTTTCTTTTGAATTACCTCTATTAATGTTCTATGTAGTTAATATTTTACGGAACACATTTTTGGAAGTGCTGAATTATAATTGAACAATATCTGTAAAGCACTCTGGGTAAAATTGCAATATTTCCAGAATCTCTTGCCAGGCCTTAGTGCATCTCTGTATCAATAGGTGTTTCCAAGGGGTGGAGAGAGGTAGACCATCTCCATATCAATAGGTAATTACAAGGGGGAGCAGGGCATATCTGAACTGGAGAGGTTGGCTGGAGTCCCTTTTTGCAGTTGGGTTGCAAGAGACATGGGTGAGCAGAAGTGGACAACTGCTTGTAAGCAATAAATGAGTTTCTCCCACTTTATTTCTCCATTTGACTGATTTCAGTTTTAAAGGTATTTTGCCCCAGGCTGGGAAAATATTTTCCGCCTCTGGAGTTACAAGTACTTTATATTCTTAAAGATGAATTTTTAAAATGTATTGTTTGATAATAGATTAAATCAATAGCTATACTGAAAATTGGCAAATAACAAACACTAATATGATGCCATACTACGTATTCAGAAATCTATGTTTTAGCTATTTTACTAGGTCATGAATACAGTAGGGCCTACTCACTTACTTTCAAGGCATTTGAGAAAGTTAATCCATATAAGATGAACTAATTTAACTTTATATAAGGAATAGGAAATGAAAATGATGGGGAAGGAAGGTTTTGACTGTTTATTCATGGCAAAAATGGAGGGACACTGTATCCAGTTTCTAGGCATAATAAGTTGGAGCCAGTAATCATGTTGTGAATTCACCATCATGTTTATGCCCATGTGTTTAACTGTCTATAATTTGGGTGGTATTTGGAAAACCTCAAAGTCAAGTCTGGAGATTTGGTTTATATAAACAGAAAGCTGATCACTGACATTCTGCATTAATCCATACAAGAAATCCAATTTCTCAGATTCTTAGTGATATAAGAGATCACACTATTTTACTTAAGTGACAATCTGAACACACATTACAGCTGCTACAAAGAAAACAAAAGCATAGTTAATTCCTTAAAGTGAGGAATTTAAAAGTAAAGGTGCACAGGGATGGCAATGTATGGACATGTTTTCTGGGACTATGGAGTTGTGGTGCACCCAACAGTGTGATGTTTCCTTGGGGAAATGTCTGTGGTCTTAGGATTAGCTGTAGCCCTTCAGCATTAGAAACATGATCTTATTAGGACTTCACAAATGATAGGTGCGAAGATGCTAATTAGTGATATCAAAACTCACAACTGCCCAGAAGTTAAAATCAGATTATTGGGAACATAGTGCTGAAGAATACACATTCTACATGAAGGTGCAAATTCTGGATTCTCCACTAACTGTATGGACTTGGATAAATGGCTAAGCTCTTGGTCCTATTGAGAGGACAGAAGGAGATAGTAGATGGAAAGTGCTTAGAGTGTTGTTTGGCATGCGGTAAGCAACAAGTGATGATTACCTATTATAATTTATGTTGATAAAGACAATGTCAAGTGGACTATATATTCAAATTGTCTTGACTAACTTATCTCACCTTGTAGGCAAGCTACATAGGAAGCCAAATTATCAGCAGCTGCTTAGTACTCATGGCACTGGAAGAAGTTACTTCTGTCTGTGTGCTTTATAACACTAGGCTATGACTCCATGATGCATCCATTTCACCACCCCTAAAATCAGGTTGGAAAAATAGTCCCTATCAGGTTCATGGATGCAGCTGGCTGACAGTTTCCAGTAGGTTATGGGTTAGAGTTGCTGTCCTGAGAGATATTCTGCCTGTTCGTGGGGATGCTGTATACCTGCGTTCTGACCCCCACATTTGTAATTTTAGGTGCAGATGTATGAGGACAACCTTATCTCCATGATCACAGAGATAACCTTACTGCTGCCCACCATATATATATACACCTTCTATGAGATATGCATGTATTCAGACTCAAAGTGAATCTAACAATAGAGGCTGAGTATTCTCCTATTAGCAAACAACCCATACTTAAAAGAATTGTTCAGTTTGAAGATTTGCAGACAATGTCACAATTTAGAAATGATTCATGGATTTTATTGAGTATAATTAAATTTCTGGAGTTGCCTTTTGAATTGAAACCTTAGGATTTGCCCAAATTATCAAATGTGTGTTTTATCAATGTGGTCACATTTCTAAAGAAATGGCTGAGCTTAAAGAAAATCATGGCCACCAAACAAGAAATCTCAGAATAATCCTGAGAAGTTTGACTCTTTTACCACACTCTGGCCAATGTTTGGTCCCTTCTGGACTTGTGACGGTAGATCAGCTTGTATGCAGGAGCCCTCAGCATTAATGTCCTTTGGTGAGATTAGTTGTGCAAGACAGTTCTCCCCCATGGTTCAAGCCTGTTAAATACCAGTATTTTATAATCTTGTTAAAAATGTTGAGTGTCTACCACTAAATTTGCTCTTTTTATGAATAAAGTGCATAGAGCTGTTTATGGACTGCTTTTGTTTTACTCTTAAAAGTCAATGTCCATGACTGACTGCAATTTAGCAGTGAAAAATCAGGAGAATCATTTGTGTAATGGATCACTATAGAGCCAAGTATTAGGAATGGTGAATATTCCTACTTTTTATTATCCCCATTTAACATGGCAGATAGATTTTGTGCATCATTCTTTCCCCTGAATTGTAATATTAGAGTATATGAAAATAAACTTTTAATTAGCAATCTAGTGAAGAAAATAGACTCTTACTCTGGTACTGTATTATCTCTTTCTTTTCCCTCACTTCTATTGCCTTTTTAAAATAAACTCCATCATTTTTACTTGGCAATGAACCTCCAGCCTCACACTCAAAATTAACTTATAGTTTTCATTAAGTTCAGTCTAGACTGTCTGTGTATTTACCCAAATCCAAACAAATAATTTGATTTGCCACTTACTCAAAACTTCCTCTTAAAGAGGAAAAGTGAAAGTATGTATGATTGCTTTTAAATCTTGGATGAGGTTTGTACAGTGTTCAGTGACTTCATCAAGTAAGGTCTAAATTTGATGGTGCAAATGCCAGGCTTCACAGGTCGGTGAGCTGTTTCAAACGGTACGTGGGTTGCCTATATCAAATTTGTAAAAGGAATTGATTTTGGTGGTTGGAATAAGGCCATTTTCATCTTGCTGCAAGCTTTTCAAAATTAATAGTTCTGTTTTAAAAGATAAATTATAAATAGATTACTGTTTTTAAGTATTATTCAGAATGTTAACAACTAATATAATGGACTTTCTATTGTAGTCCTAAGTAGCAAGCGTCAACCTGATTTTTAAAGTTCTCTAGTATTTGTCAACGGTCATGTAGATTCCAGGGAAATCTGCCCTGTCTGGCTGACAGAAACATCGTGTTTTATTCTTAGCTTTTGTTTTCTTCCTTTGGGGTCTTCTGCGCCTTGTTTATTGGCAGGACAGCCAAAGGCCTCAGACAGGACCTGTGGTGTCTGAGGAGTCACAGTACTGGGAGATGGGGAGAAACGTGTTTCCAAAATCGATCCTTGGTCTGCTTTGCTTTTATGCGAGCTACTAATTGGCAGGAAGATTGGCAGGTGCATGTAATGTATCATACTCAGCCTTCTCTAAAGCATCATGTGCGCTGTGACCCTTTACCTATGGATCATCTCTCAGAATGGGAGTTTATTCTCATTTTTCAGCATACTCATCCTAACAAGTTGTGAGGGCTTCATGCATCACACATAGGCACCACGTATTCTAAGAGGGTCTTCTGCAGAGATGTGTCTGTGTTGTTATGGAATGCACAGTGTTCGGTACACACAAAAATACTTCCTTCAATTCCTTTAAGCAGACTGGTCATTTCTGTCTCTGTATACCTGTTGCCTGTTTAACCAACATTCCTCTATTCTTTGTTTGCATGTTTGTCTCCTTGACTTGGACAAGAATTCCTGCCAGTATCTATCACAGAGTCTGGCACATAGTAGGTGGTTTTGTTTGTTAAATACCCAACCACTCCCCCACACTTTGGGGCTGAGGATTAAAATCTGACAGAAACTCAAATACAGAATTTTTGCTAATGTCAATGCAGGGCTTGGAACTGACTCCACATGATGCTCCTGTGGGAAAAAATTTGGAAATAGTGTTTATTTTCTTAGAAAAAGTAAAGCTAAACATTACTTCAAACCCTGATAAGAAAGAGATGTATGCTTCCATGGTGTAAACACCTCCCATTGTTGATTTCCCATCTATAAATGAGGAAGTTGGACTGATCTCAATGATCCTTTCAAGCTTAAAACTTCTCAGTATCTTTGGATAAAAATATTAATCACTTTTATTTTGTTTTATCCTTTATATTTTGAAGATATGATGTTCTCTTTGCATTCCAGAATGCTCAAAAACATGGATTCAATCCAGAAGGGCTTTATCAACCATGAAACTTACAACAGAGCTTAACAACAAGCAGGAAAAAAATATCCAAACATCAGTTTGGGTTTTTCAGTGCCTGACTGTTTTTGCAAGTAGCATATCAAATTATGTATTTCATGTAAATAGTAATATCTGATGACTATACTTTGAAATGTCAGTGAAGAAAGATAATTAATTTTAATAAAATCACCTCCAGCTGCCTTCCCTCCCACTATTAAAAATGACCTCTCTGGGTTTATAGTTGTTTATTTCACTGTCAAGTCAAAATCGTCTCCTCTTTCTCAGGGCCCATCCTGCATACTCAGGAGGTTGTTTGATAGCCGCTATCAAGGATGGCATAGCCTGTCTGGGTTGGCTTCTATTAAATCTCCACTCAAGTGTTTCCATCACTTAAAATAACAGCAGTTCCCAGATATTTAATATATTCCTCAGAGCTGAGGTGTTCAGGGTCCCTCCAGGTAAGGCAGGCTCTATGGAAGGAGGCTCTGGCTCTCTCTCCACACCAGCCATGGGTCAAAGGGCCTCCCTCCACTTGCCCATTCTCCTGGCCCTCCTGTGCTCCTCACTCCTCCTCCTTCACTGGGGGGAGCACGTGTTTGTTTCTGCCTGTTCTTTATCACGGAGAAAGGGACCTCAAAGACCATGTATAAGTTTGATGGATAAGAAAGCTGAGGTCTGAGAGGTCATGTACCTGCTCAAGGTCACCAGCTGGACCTGAATTCCAGGTCTTTTGACTTCTCCACCAAACCCTTCTGCCAGTGTTGAAAACAGGTAGTGGCAGGAGAGACATTAGAAATTCCATGTTGCAGTTTATAATAGCAAGACTTTCCTTTAAGATTTTTCTCTCTTGTTTCACAACTTTTTTTTTTAAACTTTCCCAGTCCTCCCATTTTCTTACATGGAAGGCTAATCTGACATCATGTGCAGAGAATTGACTGACTGTTTCTTACAAAATAAACAGTGGAAAGCAAGTAACACAAGTATTTAGGGACATTCAAGGGTCCTTAATTCTCCAAGCTTCCAACAGCTCAGTGCCTGTCCTCATTGCTGAGGGAGAGGAAGAAGCTGCGTCCAGGGGACTGGGCACCACAGGAGGGGCAGTGTTGCAGTGAGTGAGTGTGTAGTAGTCTTGGCATTGCAATCAGTCTGTTTTCCAGAGAGTATAAAAGTGCAGAATCACCATCCCTAAAGCACAGAGAGACTGTCAGCATACAAGACTCATTTCTAAGGTTCCAAGTAAAATGTGTGCAAGACTGTGTGTCATATCAGAGATCCCAGAAGACAAGCCATACATCTCTTTAAGTTCCACACAGATTCCTGGGGACTGTGGCAGCAGTCTCTTGGCAGGAAGTTCTAGCTCCACACAGTAACACTAGTAAGTGTATGCCTGCTTGAAGGAACAGGAGTAGAGGGCAGCTGGGGAGCTTCTAAACGTAGAGATGCTGGGAGCCCAAGGAGAGGAAATTTAAAAGCATTAAAACAGACATGATAAAGAGGCCACAGTTTATCTTGCCTTTGACCTTTGTCTCTTTTCCTTTTTTTCCTTTATTCCTTTTCTCTTTCCTAACCCCAAACCCTAACTACCTACAAATGGCAAAGCTTGGGAGAGCATCTCTTACAAGTATTAGAGGACGGTTCTTGGGGTGGGATTGCACTAGCAATGCGAGCCACCTTCCGGTTGTGAGTTGGAGAGAAGTTAAAGTTGAAAAGCACGGCCTGAGTGAGACCTCAGGATGTGTGCTCTTCTCCTCGCCCCAGGAACGGTCCTGCTTCACCCTCACCCAGAGATTCCTTGGTCTTCAGATGCTTCCTGGTGCATGTGAGATGAAGAATGCTGTTAATCTCTTTTTGAGTCATTGAAACAGTTGTCTTTTGACAAGACAGAGTCACAGTGATCATAAATAAATGGCTCTTATCTTTGGCTTTAGGGTGAGCCTGGGGAAGACTCTCCTCAGGACACTGACTGGAGTGTTAAGCTGAGGGTGAGCTAGAAAGTGAGAATGACAAGAGGTGTGATTCAGGGCCTATAGAAGAAGCAACGGCAGCTGGATTGAAACATCTCCTTCCAGCAAGTGAGCTCATACCTAGGGTCAGTCATACTTGAGGTGAAGGTCACTTCCTTTGTACTGCCCAGTCTGCCCAAGACTTCTGACAGCAGCCACAAGTTTGGGGGCCTTGGGCCGCCTTCACTTCAGACCAGCTGGCTACAAATTTTGGGGTCTCAGAGGAACTGTTAATTCACTAGGACAACTCACACAATTCAGGAAATGCTATGCTTACAACTGGAGTTTTGTTAGAGCAAAAGATACAAATCAGAACCAGCCTAAGGAATAGATGCCTCCGGCAGAGGCATGGGCCTGGGAATGTTCCAAACATTCAACTTCCTGTCTTCAGGGACACAGTACCTTCCTGACATCAGTGTGTGGCAATCCACACAGAACTGTCACCCCAGGAAGCTCACCCTAGCTTTGGGGTCTAGAACTTTTATTGAAGTTTATTATGTGGGCATGATTGAGTTATTGTCTGCATGGTTGAATTCAGTTTCTAGCCTGTTCCTTCTCAGAGGTCAGCTGGTTGCATGTGGCCCAAAGTCCAACTCTCTGATCACATGGTTAGTCTTTCTGGTGCAGCCAGCCCCCACCCTAAGCCTATCTGTGTGACTGGCCCCACCCAGCATTATTCCTTCCGCATAAACTGTCAGGTGCCTACCAGGAGTCCCTTTGCTAGCATATGCTATTATGTGTGGTCTAAGGGCCCACCACAAAAACCCCCACAGAATAATGCTCTTGTCCCTCAGGAAATTCCAGGGGTTTAGAGGTTGCCTCTCAGGATCTGGGACAAAGTTGACCTTTCTTTTGTAAAGTTCAATTCCTCACTACACAGCTTGGCAATGCAGGGGGACCCAAAGAACTCACATATGTATAAATTATCGGTTGTGAGAGGGTGTGGCACAGATGCAGGTAATGAGTGGTGTGGCCATATGCTGTCAGGACATGCTTGGTCACCTGCCAGGGCCCAGAACTGTCTGCGCTGAACTGTGCTCACCAGGAGCCCAGGGGGGAGGTGCCGTCTGAGCGTCAGTGAAAGCTACTGAACGTAACTGGTCAATACAGTTCAACCCTGGACTTGTCCTCCTTTTTACATTCACATAGGTCACCAGTGGCTTCAGATCCTTAGTGTAAGTTTCCATTCCCAACACAACTGAAAATAGAAATACCTAACAGTGTCAGAGTAATAAACTTCACTAAAACCAAATCTCAAAATTCTTAGTCCTTTATTGTAAGGTTGAGAGAGGATAGGCTTGGAAAAATTGTCAGGTTATCTCCAGATAAAGTACATTTGTGTTTTAATGGGTCGTGAGGTCTGCATTTGCTCGCTAAAACAATCTGACTTCCAGAACAGTCAGTCATCTTGTTCCACTCTTCCTTAAAAGCTGGAATGGGTAGATTGCCTTTGTGGCTGATAGAAAGTAGAGGCTAGACTGATTCATGTTTTTTCTCTGTCCAGGTGAGAGGGGCTGGGTGATTGATTGGACTTAAAAGAGCTTCTCTTCATGAGAAGTACATGCAGGAACATAAGTTACCCAGTAGGAAGAGACCAAGGTGAGGCCTCCCTCAGATCACCTGGAGGGAGGCAGGAGGCAGGTGCCTAGCACCCAGAATGGCAGGGTGAGGCTGAGGAATGGTGAGCTCTGGGCCCGTCGTGTTCCTCTGCTCCTTTTCAGTACCTTCAGCCAGAGACACTGTAATACTAGATGAGTGATCTTCTGGTACAAGGAAAACTGCTTTCTACCATCTTTAGGTGGTTTATTGTAACAAACATTGGGTATGGATTCAGAAGATGCAGGTTTGAATGAGACCACCATACTTACTAGCTGTGTATCCTTGGTCAGTCCACTAACCTTTCCACTACTGTTTTCTCATCTGTAGAATAGAAATAAAAATACCTATCTTAAGTTATTGTCAGGATTGATGAACTAATGCATATAAAAATGTCAAGCCCACTGTCTTTCACACAATGGGTGTCCAGTAAGCATGTCTTTCCTTTGCTTGCCTTCTTCCTTTAACCCCAGCAGGTCATGTTCTAAGAATGCTTGCTTCTCAAAGGCTTTAAAGCATCCACTTTGATGCTGAATTCTGTATTGTCTCTAAAAGTCATAGGCAGCCTGCAAATCCAACTTCTGCTTAATTGCTTCCTCCTACCATTGCTTGTGGTAAGCCCTGTATAACTCAGTTTGAAGTTTAACTCTATTGGCCTAAGTCCCCCCTCCAGGGAACTGTGCTTGGGGGGTTGAGGGGAAGCTATTTCTGAAGAACCGTGCAATTTAGGAAAATTAAGTTTCAGGCCAGTCATGTGGCTCTGACAGCTTATACTGCTCAGTACTTAGCAATAATGGAGAAAATGCCAGTAAAAATGATAAAACAGCAGAGTCCTGACCCACAAGGTAATTGTATATTGAATATGTCTTGACTCAAACCAGGGATGATTTTGCTTAAGCAAACTAATGGCAAAACTGCATGTTGTAAGTCATATAAAACAAGACTAGTGCCCTGGGTAATTAAAGATGCAAACCAGCAGCCCAAGATGTTTGAAAAGAGGAAGTGAATATCACTGGCTTTAAAGGGGCAACGTGGGGGGCAGGGAGCAGACCATTACTATGCAATGAATAGATTTCAGGCATGCTTATGGCATGAAAAAAGACAGTTATTCAAACCTAGCTTTACTTTTTTTAATATTAGAAGAAAAAGGATGACATATCTGTTGTCCAGAGCCCACAACTGCTCTTATCATCCTACAGATGCACAGAAAGGGCCAAAGAAGATAAAGAGTTTGAAGGAGATAAGTACAAAACCACAGAGTGAATTTGTGCAGGAATGAGGATTAGAGCTGTTAAGTGCTTTAGTCACTTGATCCTGCTAATCTTTGTTTTCTAATGTGAAAAATTCATGGGCTTTAGAAAGAGAACACTGTATGTTCTTATGTGAAATCAGGACTGACTGTCATTGTGTAATCCCCACATATTTGCCCCCTCTCTCTTCAGTAGTCAGAAATAAGCAGCTGGAGAAGGCAGGCAGAGAGAATAGCTCTCCATTTCCCAGCACCTTGTATTTTTGTGTTGCAGCATCTTTAATTACCAAAAAGTAATTCACTGAATAGTACCCTAGTGGCTGGAAAGAGTTAATGGAGTTTCCAGAAGTGTCTAACCCTCTCTGAGGGAGTAGCTTAAGCACAGAGAAAATCTGGCTCAATAAATACTAAACAAGAATCAGTTGATAAGGGTTAAACTCCACAAAACAAAATTGAGCCAGCGGCCCATTTAATCCAGTACCTTCTTAATAAATCCCCTTTGGTCATAAAGCACTATTTTCCTGGTAAGTTCCATGAATTGATGGCCATTCTTCCTCAAATCTTTGTCAGGTCAATATCCACTTATTCCCTTCACTCATTTCATCCACTACCCAACATCCATCCATCCATCCCTCCATCTATTCATCCATCTTATTGAGCATCTACTGTGCAAGCTTCTGTGAAAGATAAGCACAGTCTTTATAAAGAACTCACCAGAAGAAGGAGATGGGATGAGGTGGAAATAAGTAATGAACTCTAAAGAGGCTTGTAGAGTCAATGGGTATCATCTTCCAGAAAACCTCATGGCCCAGCATCTCCCACAGGCTAGGTGAGCTGCTCCCTGTAAGTGTTTGCACATAACGTGTTTCCCTGTATTCTAGCAGTGATCACCTTGTGCTGTAATTGTCTTTTTATTGTGGGTCTCCCCCTCTATGCTATGGACTCCTTGAGGGAAGGGACTCTGTTTCATTCATCTGTTTTTTTCCCCAATGTCTACTCACTGGTCCCGAGAAGGTCTCAGTAAATGTTCATTGATGGATGAATGGATGAGGATACATTCATTATTTTGACTGTAAACCTAGCTATACCAGGCACAGTTTTGATCTACACATATAACCACATATTGCCTGGAAGTTTCTAAGAGATAATACCTGGAAATGAGCACAGATTTCCAAGCTGTCCAATTTTTGGCTTAGGCAAAATTTAAAATTTGGCATACAGCTGATTTCAGAATAAGAGATACAGATTCATTGCGAATATACTTATATGTATACACAGATATGCTGTAGATGTGGTGGCATCCTAGATTGCCTCCTTTACCTTACAAGCTATGTTCAGTTGATCTTGACATCCTGTATCCTGTTTATTCTGCCACCTTCATATCTTTATCCATTTCTCTCCCTCCTCACCGCCACTATCTTAGCACAGGCCCCTCTGACTTCACATACAGCAGTTGTTCAAGTCTTGCTAGATTCTAGTCTTGCTCCTTTCTCCCCTGAATATGTTCTCCATATCGAAGCCAGAATGTCCTTCTAAAGTCTATCTGACTGTATTTTTGCTTTGCTTAAAACCCTTCATTGGCTCTCGGTTGCATATAGGAATAAGGCCTTGATTTGTGAGCATGGGATACAAAGTCCTTCATGTTCACCTGTTGCTCCTCTGTTGATTTCCTTGCTCCAGGAATGCATGGTGCTCCACTAGCCTCCTGTCCTTTGTGCTGCTAGTTCTTTGGCAGGAATGTCCTGTTGCAGCCCAAGCCCCATCCCCTTTTTTCTGAATTCAACTAAATTCTATCAGCGTAAACCTGTCTTCATTCCAAATTCCTTTCCTGAATATCTGCTCCCACCTTCCCCTTCCCAAAACGCACGTGGGCTACAAGTAATTTCTTTGTTTTCACATAACATCCTGTGTCCTTTTCACACTAAAGTATAGAGGCTTCTTTGCTTGTCCAGCTTTCTGGTTGTTTGGTGCAAATGCTTGACTAACAGCGTAATCTCTAAAGCTTAATTTACTATCAAGCACAGCAATGCAACCCTTAACTACGTAAATGACTAGAAGTAAGATGAAGACTCAGTGAAGGATAAACTCAATTCTTATTTTTGCCCAAAAGGGCCTTTCAGAATTGGGTTCATTTCCTGTAACTTCTTGGTAAATTTTTATTGATGGGCAAATTGGAAATAGAAGGGCAGAATGTTGCAAACACCCGAGTTAAATCCCTGTTTCTGGAGATACTCTATTAAAATTTTGAAAAGTAGGATGACTAACTTCCCTGGTTTGCATGGGGCTGTCCTGGTTTTTGTACTTACAGTCCCACTTCCTAGGGGAGTCCTCATGCCTGGTTTCAGCCCTGAGAGTCTCCCATGCTGGGAAGCCCCTTAGTCGCCAAGCTAACTGGGACAGCAGCTCACCTTACAAGTCTCATGCCTTAGAATCTGTCTCCCTGGGACTTCTGCCCTACTGAGTTGTGAAACCTCCAGCACCTCCAAGGGATGCAGCTGTGTGGGAAACACACAGAAGTTGGGGTGAGCAAGGCTCTGTGAAGTCTTGCCAGCTTTCTGTAAGGTGAGGACTTAGCAATATTCTCTCAGTAGCCCTGCAAGGTGCTGGTGGTGCTGAAATTCAAACCCCTAACTTAGCATCTGCAGAACTCCCTCTCCTGGCAGCTGCAAGGAGGGGTGGGAGGCCTAAACTGGGAGTAACCTGGAATCTAGTTAGAGAGTCCCTAAAGCTAGATGGCCTCAGGCCAGCTGTTTAACCTCTCTGACCCTCAATGTCTTCATTTGTAAAATGAGATTGTGCCTTTCCCTGATGCGTCCCAGGGTTGTTGATTCAGAATGACAGCGTGTGAGAGTAATTTGAGAGCCATGAGTGCATTGCAAATGTGACTACCATTATCCCATAGCAGTGTTATGTGAACATAGTCTAAGTTTTCTACCAAAAGTTAGTTGATATAGTTCAAAAGTGTCTGCTCTCAAGCATATTAAAAAGACCTGTGCAGAAACATGAAGCATATCTGTAAGTGCATGATGCGTGGTTGCAAATGTTGGAAGCTCTTGGCTGTGATGCAGGGCTCAATGGCCACAAAAAGCTGTGTCTTCCTTAGATGTAGCCTGGGATAATTTCTTTTACAGAATTGAATTGTACAAATTACACAACAGTAATCTTACTACCTGACCATTATTTTTAGTGACTTTTGTGTAAGTTGGCCTCAGACTAGAGGAGTTGAATATTGAAAGCTATATGGACATTTAATATCCACTCCTTTATTACTTTAATGCTTTTGTGCATGTGTATTTTGAGAAGCATGATGTTGCACTGCTATTTTATTCTATTTTTGCAAAATCACAGGGAAACTATCAATTCTGATGCCTTTTTTCTCTTAAAGCATTTTTGAAATATAAGAATATAAAATGTTTTCTAGATAAAACATAAAATACTACATTTTGCAGAAAATCTGTGTCATCCCTCCTCGCCACCTCATCCCCCAACACACACTCAGCTACACAGTGATGTGTTTGCAACAAAGGAAATTACTGACCCCATGATCTGAACAACAAAATGTTCTCAAAATATATTGCCTCATGTGTTAGGTTTGATTAAACCATTTATCAGCAAAAAATAAAAATTGCTTTTCTATGCTTAGCATGTCTGGAGATTCAGGACTACTTTGTGAGGCCACTGTTATCTCAGCATTTGTAGTTGAACCACATACTGTTACTAGTTTATGATAATACAGAGATGAGCTTATATTAGGAGGATTTATCGTATGTCTTACCCTTGAACTGCTTGTCACATCTAGGTTTGATTCAGACAATATTGTTGGCTAGATTACACTATGTAGAAGCACTTAGTTGTATAATTTATGTATGTATTTTCTTCTACTAAAATCATATCACTCCATCCATGATATATATGTACTGAATTCTTTTTTCCACTGTGGAGATGGATTTATGGTATGTGCTTTCTTACCTTAGTGAAATATCTGGCTAAAATTAGAACTGTGGCCAGACATTAAGCAGCAGAGTTTTTCCCTGTGCAAAGATCGTTGATCCTGAGGGCCTGTGAATTGCTAACTTGATCTTACTCCATTCCCTATCTGTGGTGGGTACTCCAGTGAATGTGAATGAGATGACTGCGCAATCTGATCCTCTACAACCCTATAAAGGTTATGTGGGCTTCACGTATGTGGTCCATTTGATAAGTTTCTAGACGAAGTTACAGTTGTTGTAGGATGATTTGTTCAAACTGTTACTCAGCCCTCATTGTAGAGATAATGCCAGGAGAATGTATGATGCCAATGTCATATGTAGCAAAAAAATTGAACAATAGTTTATTTTTTTAAGTTTTTGGAGAGGTTTTATAGATGAGATTGGTAACATTCATTTATTCATCTAACATTTATTGAGCAGCTACAATGTACTGAGTTACTATGCATAGCCTGGAGAGGAGATCAAGGGACTCAGTTCCCAAAGGAGTTTAACATCTAAGGAGATGCCAAACTTGCATATAAGCACTTATCAATGACAACTGCTGTAACTGAGTGTTTAAACTGTAGAGAGAACGTGGGTGTAGGGGAACCACCGCTTACCTGGGGTATCAGGGAGGTTTTCCTCGTGGAAACAGAATTTGAATTGAGACTCGCACGGTGATTTTGAGTTTAAACAAACAACAAAATATAAGAGTACTGAAGCAGGGGAAAATGTACCAAAGTCTGCAGGCAAAAGGAGCTTGGTTGTTCAGTACTGCTGGGGATTAAAGTGTATTTATATGTGGGGGTGGGGGAGGATCGTGTAGGGGGCGCTGTGTGGGGTACAGGTAGTCAGGGTCAGGCTGATCACAAAAGGCCTTGAGTGCCAGGCAGAGGAGCTTAGCTTCTATACTGTACAGGAGCATTTTTAAAAAAATCAAAGCAGAGGTTGTGGGAAGGTAGCAATTACACATCTCGACAGTCTAGCTGCCACTTCCCCTGAGTGACTATAAAAGCTACGTGTGCCCTTGAGAATATGTTAAATGTGAGTGGAAAAGAACTGAGGTTACTGCTTTGGAAGTTGTGAACTGTTCAACATATTTGAGAAGGAGTATGCTGGATCAGATTTCCATGTTCATTGCACTAATAAGGAAACCAGCTTAGAGAGGTTAAGTGACTTCCTGCCAGGGTAAAGATCTAGTGATCTTTGAGGCAGGATTTCATTAAGGCTGACTAAGTACATTCATGTTTTTTTCATCTCACTGTGAGGTTGACGAGAAGACTGAGAAGAACAGAGTAGATGGGGCTTGATAGCAGAGGTGTGACAAACTGGGTGTTGGGATGGAATGGGAACAGTTGGGTACATTTTAACCAGAGAGAGGAAGAACCCTTAAAAAGATTAGAGAAAATAATAGATGGGCATCTGGTAGAAGTCCTTAGATATTGGGTTAAAGAGTTGTAGCCTAAGGGGAAGTTTCTGGAGAGTTATAGCAAAGTTCAGGAGGAAGTGGTGGTAGAGTTCTGACACTGTGCATCAGTGACACTAACAATGAACCAATCAATCCATGATAAAGCACGCTGATTTTGAACTGAATGATCTAGCTGGGGTTTGGGAACATAGACTCATTGTAGCAGAATGCAGGGTAACAGAGCTCTAGCTTGTCTTCTAAACAAGAGTATTAGTTGTTAGAAAAATGGGAAGTCCCAAGGCACAGACTCTGAGAATGGTGTGGCTGTAAAGTGAGGTTGCATCCCAGCTATTTCACTCATTTACACGTAGTCCTTTGTGTCAGGGGTAACTTAAGTAATGCTGCTTTGATACACACAGAGAATAGGCCTACTCAAGAGCGAGCATTTCACAGTTAAAACCAACTGGCTGGGGACAGCAACTCATTGCCCTGCGGGCTTTCTTTTAGAACTTTCACTTCTTAATTCAGAGCTGGCTCTGACCCAGGAGGTCTGTGATTTGATTACCATGAACCTATTCTTCATTAGTTTAATGTTTTGGCACAGTTTGGTTCTCACTGTAGCCTTCAGTTGTTATCCTTGTCCAACATGTTAGCTTGGCACATTCTAGAAACTTCTTTCTATTCCTTGAATCCCTGGAAACCTCCAGTGAGCAAGAACAGGTATACTGGAGATACAGCATATCACTCCATTTATCATATGCCAAAAAGACAAAAACATTCTCTTTCAAAGTTTACTGAGACTTTTTAAGTGTTTAGCATTAAGAATTTGGGCCTTAAAGTGTACTGGAGGTTAAACCATGTGTTGCTTTGTTTGGATATTTATATTGATATTTTCCTTGGATATGTTCCCTGCCTCAGACAGCATCTGTAAGGATCAACCACTTTTTTTCCTGATTTGTGAGGTGGTGAGGACATGGCCTAGTACTTGGGTAAACTGATTTGAGTTTGAGTTCTTTGAGTTTGAGTTTCTTTGAGCATAAATGAGACAACCTAAATAGAAGTGCCTGGTTTCTTTATTACAACAAAAAATGTAGGAATATCATTAGGGCTGATAGCTTGTTAGAAGAATAGAATAATTGGGATTGCCAATATTTTAATTGCATTTTGCCTTTTAAATTTTGAAAGTGGGCAAATAATACTCTGTTGCATCTTTCTTTTTTAACCCCACCTCCACATCCTATTTTTTTTGTTTGCTTTCTGAAAAACAGTCTAGCTGTTGAGCTCTGATTAAAGGTGAGGCATGCTTCAATATGCAGGGATGAGATATATAGAGCAAAAGATAACGTTTGAAACCACACTTTTAACATTCAATTTCATTGCTGTCCAGAACAACTGTAAAACCGGGGAAAGGTGAGTAATAGATTTGACAGCTATACTCTAAAATGGACCTTATTAGTGAAATATAAATTATAAGCAGGTATTTCCTATCAGCACCCTGCACAGTTAATGATAAGCAGTCAATGAGATTTATATACCCTTAGCATTTTTATAATGAGTCTGTTGCTTTGATGACAGTTTACTGTCAAACATTATGCTTAGAAATTTATAGCATTTGATTCAAATGAATAGACAGTTTAGCTTCACTGCAATCTGTTCTGATTCTCCCTTTTCAGGAGACTCACACTTTCACTTTTCTTTCTCTTTTTCCTTCCCTAGACTGAGCTGTTAGACACTGCACTGGAATGAAGTCTTGAAGTGGGTGCACACTGACCGGCCGAGAGTGCATGTTAACTTGAGGGAAAAGGGGTCAATGAATTCTGAGAACAGGTGCAAGGAGTCTAAAGAGAAGGCATGTTAAGCAAAAGTACTAAAAGTTTACAGATGCACCAGGATGGTCACTATAAGGAAGTTGTGAAGTATAATAGAAAGGGATTGGCTGGGGAGAAGAGCTTTTCACTCTGTGCAGGGGCGGCCCATGCATATCTCCTTGCCTCCTGGAAAGAACCACAGATCTGTTCCCAGAACTGCCCACTGCCCTGAGGCCAAGTGCCCAATAAAGGCTGCTGACAGATTGACTGCAGCTGGAGAGGGCTGCCAAGGTGATCAGAGGGCCGCTCTGCAGTGCCCTGCCGCCCCCACAGGGTCGTTGTGCTGTATAGTTCAAGTGGACACAGCTGTTGGATCTGATGGCTGCCTGCACAGCAGGAGTGTGACTTCAGGAGCAGGTGCCTGGTTATCAGGAAATAGAACTGCTGCTCAGAAAATGTGGTCTTTCAGGTAGGCAGGCTTTGAACACAGGTGTTTTCCAAAGACAGTCTTATTAGAATAGTATTCATGCAACATTTTAAAAATAACTCAAATGGGCTGAAGACATTCTTATTTCTTATACCCAATGCTCTTTCCTGTTCCAGACCCTTTAGGCCTACTTTACCTTCCCAAGCACCACATATCCTCTGGATCAGGGAGATGAGCTGGAAATTTGCACCTATGTTTGAGGTTCAGGGTTGCTGCCACCTGCTCCCCGTGTGTTCTTGTTCTGACCCCATCTCCATCTCAACTCTGAAATCTTGGTCTGGCCCTTTGGACTCTGTGTTCGATGGTCATTTCTTTGTTTTTCGAGTCTTGCCTTTTCTGAAAGAACCTGGAGTTGGCTTGTCCCTCTGGCTCTTTGTAGACCATGTTGCTTCTGGTCCGAATTCCTTCTGGATTTGGAGCCTAAACCGTGTCAATGCCTATTTCACTGGTAATTAACCTCAGGCTCCAGCAAGGACCTGGGGACATTCAGACATATGTCATTTTAATAATGATTTCAATTATAATAATAACATCACTGTTTTGGTCCAACTGTGCACCAGGTTCTGTGTTATGTATTTTACATATTATATTTTTTAGTGCTCACTGCAGCCTTGTGAGGTAGTAGTATTATCCATACCTTACAAAATAAGGGAAGTGAGTCTGAGATGTGGTCAGAGTGCTGATTCAAATCCGAAGCTCAAGATCATTTCAGGAAATGGCAAGGGGGAAGTGATATAACTCAGAAAACAAGCAACTCCGGTATCTCATCCCACCATCCACCTTACTGTCTTGCTTTGAGGTCTCAACTGATAAGTTTATCTTTTCTCTTTCATGAGGATACTGTTTCATGTGATCATTCTTGCTTCCAAACTGATTGATGACAAGTGTTAAATTTAACTAATGCCATGTTTAGGAAAGAGGGGGAGAAAGCTTTGGAATTCTCTGAGGTCTGAGATTAGGTATTAGGGCTGAGAGAGTTGTATTTAAGGAAGTACTGAGTTGGTAGTTTTGGTGTATCTACAGGAAAAATCCCAACATTGCTTCTATTAAGAAAAAGGACCCTGGCAATGGTGGTCTCTTTAATACACTTAAATTAGAGCACCACGGGGAAAGCAGGCTTTGGGGAGGAGTGGTTGTCAGGGAGAATTATGAAAGCTAGTGAGTGCCATGGTGTCAACTTCAGAAGACATTAAAGGGTCTTAAAGGGTCATGGACAGAAGGCAACATTTCTCCAGTGCGCCCTGGAGGTCACATAGCTGAAGGCACACAGCCCCACAGTGACTGTGCAGGAAGCTGAGTAGAGGGCTTGGAGGCAGCAAATGAAAGGCACATATTCTGCCATCAGGAGCTTAGGCTCAGGCAAGATGTGTGATCAAGTGGTTATTGCTCAGACCAAGCTAGAAAATCCTTTCTAGCCAAGGACCAATATTCCTTTAATATAGCACAGTGTGCACATGGGGCTGTCTGCCAGTCTTTGGGGCTTTTAAAATACATATTACTGAAGTCACTGACATTTTATTCATAAAAGATGAAAAATAATGCCTTGGTTATCAAATGCCTGTTCATAAACATCATCTTCAGTATTTCATATAGCCTTTCTCCAAGGTTTAAAAACACCTTGTCCTTAGAAACCAGAAGAGGACAAGTGGAATGGTTCTAAATGAAGATATTAATATTCACATTATAGCTAAACCTCACTAATTTGCACTAATGACTGGGAAACCTATTGCAAATTACCAAATTAGTGAGTAAGCCAGCAACCAGGATTTCAAAAAACTTAAAGATGACACCAGAAAATGAACTATTTTCCATAATTTCATCAATGCAATTGAATTTTAACTACTGAGAGTAATTTATAGTCTATGTTTTGTCTATCTTGCAAACCTGTGTGCATTCTGAAGAGCAGTGGTGGGACTATTAAAATAAAATTTGTTTTTTATATACGATTTTGGTTAAGAGATGTATGTGAAACAAAAGAAAACCCTTGGAGAAAAAGAAAGTGAAGACTTATCTAGAGGATTTTTATTTTTGAATAGTTTCTTTCAATTATACTACAGAAATAACTGAGTTCATTTCCTCTTTTAGTTATCAATCAGAACATGCAAAAGCTTAACAAAATATTCCACAAAAGACCCATAAGCATCAGTGAAATCTCTCAGCTAACCAGACACCTTATTTGTGAAAGAGGTAATTTTCTGAAACACAATTATGTGAAAACGGAGACTGACAGAAGTGGGAGTAAGGGTAGGAGTTGCAGTTTGTTAGCATATCTACATGCTATGACAGTGCAAGGGACATGTGGGTAGCACCTAGGATGAGCTGTGACCTATCTATTTATATGTTGCATTTTTTTTTCTTATCCTTCATAAACATTCACTTTCATACCTAATTTTGTATTGGCAATTTTGTTTTCCTTTTCTTAACCGTATAAATTTCTGCCCTCACAAACCTGAATCCTGCCTGGTAGGTGGAGTCAAGGGTCTTGACTTGTACCAAGGAGAAAGGAATGAGAAGAGAATGGGCATCTGAGGAGCATCTGAGAGCATGGATATTTAAAGAGGACTACTGTGTAAAAATGGAGAAGGAACAAGTTCTGGGCTCAGGGTGTTCCAGGGATGTGGAGACCTTTCCTTAACCTCCTGTCTCTCTTCCCTAGACAGGGGTCTTCTCTGTCTTCTGGGAGGCAGGAGAGTCTGCCTACCCCACCCCTCCCAGAAAAGCAGAGCTCTGCCTGCCTGGATCAGATGGGGGCTGGGCAGAGAACGGAGCTGACCCGTGTGGTGTGTTAATTTGTATGGGTTATGTAATGAAGTCTGAGAACCACCTGTGACTTGGAGCTCTGAAAACATACTTCTCATCTTGTTTCTCTCCATGGTCTTGTGGCTCTGCTAGTGTTTGTTAAGCTCAGTTTTCTTACCTCCCTTAGAAAGTTAAGTTAGGAAATACAAAGCATCTTTAGTTATTCAACTGTGATGGGATCTGGAATTGCTTAGACTTGGCTGATTCCATGAAGCCCTCATAGCAGAGGCTGGGGAATGCCAGACTGGAGAATGTGGGCTGGAGTCTGCTGTACATGCCCATGCACCCTCTCCACTTCAGTAGCATAGATTTAGAGTCTCTCTTTCCTCATTAAGTAGGAACTGTGACACAGGAGACTAACACACTCAAATGAAGATAGACTGAGTGACTAAGAAGGCTAGAAAAAAAAATTCATCAGCTAAAACCACCTTTTACCCCTGTACACTTAAACTACTTATCACATTGCAGTGAGAGCTTATGAATTTCAGGTAGCTCTGGACATGAAGGACAATGTACATCCCATGTATAGAGATTGGGGATGGAATTCTGCCGTTATACATATAAAGTGGATTTCTACAAAATATCTTGCTTGTGTATGCTTTAGCTGAATTCCTTTGGAAGGTAAAATAGAACCATGAAAGTAGCATAAATAATTATTTGTATTTAAAGAGCTTATGATAGATGAATTATTTGTGTTCATGGCTAATTTTTTTACCCACACCTTAAAAGCCACTGTACTTGACAATCTTATTGTGGCTCTATATTCTTTAAAGGAATAAGGAATATGAATAATATTTTTCAAGAGAAATGGGCTGCTTTTTTAGTGTTAAAATCCTTGAAATAAAAAAGGAAATAAAGCTTTCCCCCCTCATGATAATTTAAGTGGAATTGTTTGAGTTTGTTAAAAATTTATTTCAAAGCATCCAGTATTTTGGAGTGTTGAGCCTTATGCTTCCCTCTTCTACTTTTACAGCTCTGATAACTTCCTTGGGCTATTTCCCCCGAGACGGTGATGGTAACGGTCATAACAGGCACACTTGGTATCCATCACTTCCATAAGGATGTGGTTGGTGTGAGTGGGTAAACACTTCTTGTAATGAAATCCCATTCCAATTACTACAGGGTAGAGCTTAAAGCATCAGCAGGATACACTGGGAACACTTCAGCATCTGCTTTTTTTTCTACCTAGCTCAGATATTAGTGCTTCTTAAACTTCCGTCTGCAAGAATCCATCAATGTCCCTTTTCAAACTCTCTCAAACACACTCCAAAGAGGTTTCAGAGATAGGTAATTTTCTCTTGTCTGAGTTTTCATGGAATTTTAGTTCAAGTTTTATTGTACTTTAAAGAGCCCTCTAGATGCCCATAGAGATAGTCAAGTTGAGTTTAAATACACATACTACAATGCATTCATAATCTTAAAATATTCTTTAGGAAGAATAATCAGAGTAATCATTTCTTTGTTCAGAAGACAGGCTGCCCAAACTCTTACAACACTTTCAAAGGCTTATAAAACCAAATGCCCTTAGCTGAATATATGGAGTTTTCACAAGAGGTGCTGAAAGTGTTTATAATATTCATTAACAAATAGACATGATGGGTTCTCTTACAGAGTTGACAACAGCATGTCAGCTTTGGGAATCTTTCTGGACTATGACAGTTTAATCCCATTGACGCTTGATTCTGTTAGGATGGAAAAAGGAGTGCTTTCTTTCTCTTTGTTGACATAAAATGTCCTCCCATGAAGTGACCCTCTGGCAGAACAGTCACGTATTCAAGGACAAAAGAAGCTGATGGGTGTTTCCAGAAGCATCTGCTGAGACTTGGCTGCTGGAGTCAGCTGTTTCATTATACTCTATGGTCGTGTTTACGGACATCAGAGTCTGACACCTCCTCTTCCTGTTTCTTCATTTTTTTTCTTTCCAGTTTCCAGGTGTATTTTTAAAAAGAAGGCATGAGTGGTTTCCTTGCAGTTAATCTTTCACTAATAGGCTTTGTTCTGCTTCTTTCTCCAACTTCTTTTTCTTCACAGCTTTCCTAGAAGACAATGAATGAAAATTCTTAAATATGAGCAATGAAAGGAACATACATTTGTAGTTACCATTTTCTTTATCATCAAATTTCTAAGCTGATAATAATTACCCTAATAAAAAATTGTAACTAAGGTAATGAAAATTGTTTTCTACATCTTGTTTTTTACGTTGTTCACTTAAAATTGATTTTATTATTTAGTGACATCATAATGTAGAATTCTAGCATATTTGTTACAGTTAATAGAAATTCATCTAGTTTGCTTATATAAATGCTATCTGCTAATAGCTAGTTTTCCCACATAAAATTTGGAAACATTTAAGGCCATTTAAACTCAATCCATTGATGAATCAAAACATTGTTTAAGCACCTCCTATAAAGAAGATAAGACGCTATCATTTTTAAGGAGACCAAATGTGTTAACGTCCTGGCCTGCATTCAAGCACTTTACAACTAACATCATTATTGAAGATAAATAATCACACGTAGTGATAAGGGAATATCAAGTTTGACAGTAGGAACTGCCAGAGGATGGTGAGCTTACTGTGGGCTGCCGCATTCAGAGCAGGCTTCCCTAGGTTGTGCTTGATAAATGAGGTATAAATAAGCTATGGTGCCTCTGAGGTAGCATATGTACAGGTCTGGGAGAGATGTATATGGGGGAGAAGGAGGAGGAGACCCTGCAGGTGGAGGGATTGGCACAATTAAAGTCGCATCAGCAGAATGCTGCATAGAGAGTTGGGTTGAGTGGAAGGGCGGTGAACAAATTATCAAACTGGAGTTGGAGAAATAAACAGGGGCGAGGCAGACTGGAGTGGAGACGGTCCTAAAATGCCTCATGAACTCACTTAAAATGTTCAAACTAGGAATTTCAACTGTGACTTCAGCAAGTCAGGATGAATGCATTCCTGTCCAAGTGAGAATTAACCATGTTGTCTCAGTAATTGATTCAAGTTTTAGTATCAAGACTGGATAATTAAACAGTCCTAGCTAATGGCCTTTGTTTTGTTCACCATGCTTTTGACAAAAGCAAATAAACACATATTTTATGTTCAAAGTGTGTCTATGTATCAGGCCATGTAATGGTTCTTAGGGGAACCCCTTCGTGGAAGGGGGCATGGGTGTACCTATCAGTCTATAGATATACACATGCACATTCACAGGTACATTTATACACATCTGTGTGTATTTTGAACAGAGAGTTTGTGTAGAGGTTGCTGAAAATCCTGGTGTATGGTAAATAGCCCTCGCTCCACCATACCCAGGGGAATGGTTTTCTTTGATACGTACCTCCTCCTGTTATTTACAGTCATTTTGTATGATGAAAATGGATGGACCTACCATGCCACAATCTGTTCTGAAAAATGTGCATGGTCTTTGATCACAGCTCTAGGCTATAATCTATAATTAACCTATATTCAAAGACTGCCTGTGAAAACCACCAGGGTTTTATGTTTTTTCAGATAAGCTCTGTGAGCAGGTGTCACTACGTGTCACCAACTTTCTCTAAGGCCAAACCCAAGAGCATACATTAGAATAGTACTATGGTAATTGTTTTAGAAGGATTCTTACTTTATGTGTACAAGAACCACCTCTAATCTTGCCTTTCACAATGTACTATTGAATAAAAGTATTTAAAACCATTTGGTGAGTTACTGAACATTTCATAACAAATCATCTTTTCTAAGAAATAATTCACCATGAGATATATTGATGGCAGGTTTGGATTTTAGAAAACAGTAGTTTATAGTATCAGCTCAACTGCAGTGATGACCTTCACTAGTCTGTACTAGCATGTTACTTATTCTTCCCTCTTCCTTGCCTTCCAACATCCCAGAAAATAATTCATATCCTTGCTAACCTTTGCAAATGATTTCCCCAAAGGTCTTCCTTCATCAGTATCAGGGAAAACTAACCCATTGTCATCATCCTTTAAAAAGTAATTAGCCGAGGGGCGGAGCCAAGATGGCGGCGTGAGTAGAGCAGTGGAAATCTCCTCCCAAAAACACATAGAGCTATGAAAATATAACAAAGAAAAATCTTCCTAAAATAGAGACCACAGGACACAGGACAACATCCAGACCACATCCACACCTGCAAGAACCCAGCACCTTGTGAAGGGGGTAAGATACAAGCCCCAGCCCGGCGGGACCCGAGCGCCCCTCCCCCTGGCTCCCGGCGGGTGGAGAGAAACCGGAGCGGTTTTTTTTTTTTTTTTTTTTTGGCGAGCGCTTTTTGGAAGCCTTAGAGGGACGGGCCCCCGTTGCTGGGGAGGCAGGGTGGCGGGACCGGTGAGGAGGTGCCTGGGAACGGCGCCGGAGGACAAAGAATATCCCGCGTTTCTCCCTGCGAGACCTGGGGGCGGGTGCCTGAGACCGGTGCCTGAGGACGGAGGAGGTCGCGTGTTTTTCCCCTTTTTTTTTTTTTTCTCTTTTTGGCGAGCGCTTTTTGGAAGCCTTGAAGGGACGGGGACCCCAGTGCTAGGGAGGCATGGTGGCGGGACTGGTGAGCGGGTGGCTGGGACCGGCGCCTGAGGACAAAGAATATCCCCCGTTTTTCCCTGCGGGACCGGTGGGCGGGTGCCTGAGACCGGCACTTGAGGACAGAGGAAATCACACGTTTTTCCCCTTTTTTTTTTCTCTTTTCTGCGAGTGCTTTTTGGAAGCCTAAAAGGGACAGGGACCCCGGTGCTAGGGAGGCAGGGCGGCGGGACTGGTGAGCGGGTGCCTGGGACCGGCACCTGAGGACAAAGAATATCCCGCATTTTTCCCTGTGGGACCGGTGGGTGGGTGCCTGAGACCAGCACCTGAGGACGGAAGAAATCGCGCGTTTTTCCCCTTTTTTTTCTCTCTTTTTGCCGAGTGCTTTTTGGAAGCCTTGAAGGGACAGGGACCCCGGTGCTAGGGAGGCAGGGCGGCGGGACTGGTGAGCGGGTGCGTGGGACCAGTGCCTGAGGACAAAGAATATTGAGCGTTCCTTCCCTGCGGGACCGGTGGGTGGGTGCTTTTTGGAAGCCTTGAAAGGACAGGGACCCTGGTGCTAGGGAGACAGGGCAGCAGGACCAGTGAGCGGGTGCCTGGGACCGGCACCTGAGGACAAAAAAAAAAAAAAAAAAATCGCTTGTTTTTTCCTTTTTTTTCCTTTTTTTTTTCTCTTTGTTTCTGTTCCCTCTCTCATTGTTGCTGCTGTTGTTTTGGTTTGGAGAGTGCTTTTTGGAAATCTTAAAGGGGCAGGACAGGTCACTTAGACCAGAAGCAGGGAATCTGGGGATCTCTGGGCACTCTAACCCCCTGGGCAGCAGGGAGCACAGAGGCCCCTTACGGAGATAAATAGTCTCCTGGCCGCTCCCCCTCCAACGGGGCTCCACCATTTTGGAGGAACAGCCCCAGCCAGGCCAAGCCCACAGCAACAGCGGAGATAAACCCCAAAGCAACTGGGCAGGAAGCAGAAGCCCTGTCTGCGCACAGCTGCCCAGCATAAGCCACTAGAGGTCGCTATTCTCCCAGGAAAAGGCTACAAACCAACAAGAAGGGAAGCTCTTCCAGCGGTCACTTGTACCAGCTCTGCAGACTATCTCTATCACCATGAAAAGGCAAAACTACAGGCAGACAAAGATCACAGAGACAACACCTGAGAAGGAGACAGACCTAACTAGTCCTCCTGAAAAAGAATTCAAAATAAAAATCATGAACATGCTGACAGAGATGCAGCAAAAAAAATGCAAGAGCAGTGGGATGAGATGCAGAGAAAAATGAAAGAGCAGTGGGATGAAGTCCGGAAGGAGATCACAGATGTCAGGAAAGAGATCACAGAAGTGAAACAATCCCTGGAAGGATTTATAAGCAGAATGGATAAGATGCAAGAGGCCATTGAAGGAATAGAAGCCAGAGAACAGGAACGTATAGAAGCTGACATAGAGAGAGATAAAAGGATCTCCAGGAATGAAACAACACTAAGAGAAATATGTGACCAATACAAAAGGAAAAACATTCGTATTATAGGGATACCAGAAGAGGAAGAAAGAGGAAAAGGGATAGAAAGTGTCTTTGAAGAAATAATTGCTGAAAACTTCCCCAAACTGGGGGAGGAAATAATCGAACAGACCATGGAATTATACAGAACCCCCAACAGAAAGGATCCAAGGAGGACAACACCAAGACACATAATAATTAAAATGGCAAGGATCAAGGACAAGGAAAGAGTTTTAAAGGCAGCTAGAGAGAAAAAGGTCACCTATAAAGGAAAACCAATCAGGCTAACATCAGACTTCTCAACAGAAACCCTACAGGCCAGAAGAGAATGGCATGATATACTTAATGCAATGAAACAGAAGGGCCTTGAACCAAGGATACTGTATCCAGCACGACTATCATTTAAATATGATGGTGGGATCAAACAATTCCCAGACAAGCAAAAGCTGAGGGAATTTGCTTCCCACAAACCACCTCTACAGGGCATCCTACAGGGACTGCTCTAGATGGGAGCACCCCTAAAAAGAGCACAGAACAAAACACAACATATGAAGAATGGAGGAGGAGGAATAAGAAGGGAGAGAAGAAAAGACTCTCCAGACAGTGTATATAACAGCTCAATAAGCGAGCTAAGTTAGGCAGTAAGATACTAAGGAAGCTAACCTTGAACCTTTGGTAACCACGAATCTAAAGCCTGCAATGGCAATAAGTACATATCTTTCAATAGTCACCCTAAATGTAAATGGACTTAATGCACCAATCAAAAGACATAGAGTAATAGAATGGATAAAAAAGCAAGACCCATCTATATGCTGCTTACAAGAAACTCACCTTAAACCCAAAGATAAGCATAGACTAAAAGTCAAGGGATGGAAAAACATATTTCAGGCAAACAACAGTGAGAAGAAAGCAGGGGTTGCAGTACTAATATCAGACAAAATAGACTTCAAAACAAAGAAAGTAACAAGAGATAAAGAAGGCCACTACATAATGATAAAGGGCTCAGTCCAACAAGAGGATATAACCATTCTAAATATATATGCACCTAATACAGGAGCACCAGCATATGTGAAGCAAATACTAACAGAACTAAAGAGGGAAATAGACTGCAATGCATTCATTGTAGGAGACTTCAACACACCACTCACCCCAAAGGATAGATCCACCGGGCAGAAAATAAGTAAAGACACACAGGCACTGAACAACACACTAGAACAGATGGACCTAATAGACATCTATAGAACTCTACATCCAAAAGCAACAGGATATACATTCTTCTCAAGTGCACATGGAACATTCTCCAGAATAGACCACATACTAGCTCACAAAAAGAGCCTCAGTAAATTCCACAATATTGAAATTCTACCAACCAATTTTTCAGACCACAAAGGTATGAAAGTAGAAATAAATTCTACAAAGAAAACAAAAAGGCTCACAAACACATGGAGGCTTAACAACATGCTACTAAATAATCAATGGATCAATGAACAAATCAAAATAGAGATCAAGGAATATATAGAAACAAATGACAACAACAACACTAAGCCCCAACTTCTGTGGGATGCAGCGAAAGCAGTCTTAAGAGGAAAGTATATAGCAATCCAGGCACACTTGAAGAAGGAAGAACAATCCCAAATGAATAGTCTAACATCACAATTATTAAAACTGGAAAAAGAAGAACAAATGAGGCCTAAAGTCAGCAGAAGGAGGGACATAATAAAGATCAGAGAAGAAATAAACAAAATTGAGAAGAATAAAACAATAGCAAAAATCAACGAAACCAAGAGCTGGTTCTTCAAGAAAATAAACAAAATAGATAAGCCTCTAGCCCAACTTATTAAGAGAAAAAGAGAGTCAACACAAATCAACATAATCAGAAATGAGAATGGAAAAATCACGACAGACTCCACAGAAATACAAAGAATTATTAAAGACTACTATGAAAACCTATATGCCAACAAGCTGGAAAACCTAGAAGAAATGGACAACTTCCTAGAAAAATACAACCTCCCAAGACTGACCAAGGAAGAAACACAAAAGTTAAACAAACCAATTACAAGCAAAGAAATTGAAACAGTAATCAAAAAACTACCCAAGAACAAAACCCCGGGGCCGGACGGATTTACCTCGGAATTTTATCAGACACACAGAGAAGACATAATACCCATTCTCCTTAAAGTGTTCCACAAAATAGAAGAAGAGGGAATACTCCCAAACTCATTCTATGAAGCCAACATCACCCTAATACCAAAACCAGGAAAAGACCCCACCAAAAAAGAAAATTACAGACCAATATCCCTGATGAATGTAGATGCAAAAATACTCAATAAAATATTAGCAAACAGAATTCAACAGTATATCAAAAGGATCATACACCATGACCAAGTGGGGTTCATCCCAGGGATGCAAGGATGGTACAACATTCGAAAATCCATCAACATCATCCACCACATCAACAAAAAGAAAGACAAAATCCACATGATCATCTCCATAGATGCTGAAAAAGCATTTGACAAAATTCAACATCCATTCATGATAAAAACTCTCAGCAAAATGGGAATAGAGGGCAAGTACCTCAACATAATAAAGGCCATATATGATAAACCCACAGCCAGCATTATACTGAACAGCGAGAAGCTGAAAGCATTTCCACTGAGATCGGGAACCAGACAGGGATGCCCACTCTCCCCACTGTTATTTAACATAGTACTGGAGGTCCTAGCCACGGCAATCAGACAAAACAAAGAAATACAAGGAATCCAGATTGGTAAAGAAGAAGTTAAACTGTCACTATTTGCAGATGATATGATACTGTACATAAAAAACCCTAAAGACTCCACTCCAAAACTACTAGAACTGATATCGGAATACAGCAAAGTTGCAGGATACAAAATCAACACACAGAAATCTGTAGCTTTCCTATACACTAACAACGAATCAATAGAAAGAGAAATCAGGAAAACAATTCCATTCACCATTGCATCAAAAAGAATAAAATACCTAGGAATAAACCTAACCAAGGAAGTGAAAGACTTACACTCTGAAAACTACAAGTCACTCTTAAGAGAAATTAAAGGGGACACTAATAAATGGAAACTCATCTCATGCTCATGGCTAGGAAGAATTAATATCGTCAAAATGGCCATCCTGCCGAAAGCAATATACAAATTTGATGCAATCCCTCTCAAATTACCAGCAACATTCTTCAATGAATTGGAACAAATAATTCAAAAATTCATATGGAAACACCAAAGACCCCAAATAGCCAAAGCAATCCTGAAAAAGAAGAATAAAGTAGGGGGGATCTCACTCCCCAACTTCAAGCTCTACTACAAAGCCATAGTAATCAAGACAATTTGGTACTGGCACAAGAACAGAGCCACAGACCAGTGGGACAGATTAGAGACCCCAGAAATTAACCCAAACATATATGGTCAATTAATATTTGATAAAGGAGCCATGGACATACAATGGCAAAATGACAGTCTCTTCAACAGATGGTGCTGGCAAAACTGGACAGCTACATGTAGGAGAATGAAACTGGACCATTGTCTAACCCCATATACAAAGGTAAACTCAAAATGGATCAAAGACCTGAATGTAAGTCACGAAACCATTAAACTCTTGGAAAAAAACATAGGCAAAAACCTCTTAGATATAAACATGAGTGATCTCTTCTTGAACATATCTCCCCGGGCAAGGAAAACAACAGCAAAAATGAGCAAGTGGGACTACATTAAGCTGAAAAGCTTCTGTACAGCGAAAGACACCATCAATAGAACAAAAAGGAACCCTACAGTATGGGAGAATATATTTGAAAATGACAGATCTGATAAAGGCTTGACGTCCAGAATATATAAAGAGCTCACACGCCTCAACAAACAAAAAACAAATAACCCAATTAAAAAATGGGCAGAGGAACTGAACAGACAGTTCTCCAAAAAAGAAATACAGATGGCCAAGAGACACATGAAAAGATGCTCCACATCGCTAATTATCAGAGAAATGCAAATTAAAACTACAATGAGGTATCACCTCACACCAGTAAGGATAGCTGCCATCCAAAAGACAAACAACAACAAATGTTGGCGAGGCTGTGGAGAAAGGGGAACCCTCCTACACTGCTGGTGGGAATGTAAATTAGTTCAACCATTGTGGAAAGCAGTATGGAGGTGCATCAAAATGCTCAAAACAGACCTACCATTTGACCCAGGAATTCCACTCCTAGGAATTTACCCTAAGAACGCAGCAATCAAGTTTGAGAAAGACAGATGCACTCCTATGTTTATCGCAGCACTATTTACAATAGCCAAGAATTGGAAGCAACCTAAATGTCCATCTGTAGATGAATGGATAAAGAAGATGTGGTACATATACACAATGGAATACTACTCAGCCATAAGAAGTGGAAAAATCCAACCATTTGCAGCAACATGGATGGAGCTGGAGAGTATTATGCTCAGTGAAATAAGCCAAGCGGAGAAAGAGAAATACCAAATGATTTCACTCATCTGAGGAGTATAGGAACAAAGGAAAAACTGAAGGAACAAAACAGCAGCAGAATTACAGAACCCAAAAATGGACTAACAGGTACCAAAGGGAAAGGAACTGGGGAGGATGGGTGGGCAGGGAGGGATAAGGGGGGGGAAGAAGAAGGGGGGTATTAAGATTAGCATGCATGGGGGGGAGGGAGAAAGGGGAGGGTGGGCTGCACAACACAGAGAGGACAAGTAGTGACTCTACCACATTTTGCTAAGCTGATGGACAGTAACCGTAATGTGGTTGTTAGGGGGGACCTGATATAGGGGAGAGCATAGTAAACATAGTATTCTTCAGGTAAGTGTAGATTAAAAATTTAAAAAAAAAAGAAAGAAAGAAAGAAAAGGGGGATTACTCCTTAACAGGATAAAACTATTGGTAAATCAAAGATCAACGCATGCTTTAAATATCCTTAATGTTGATCACTTAAAGGGTGTCAGATGATCAGCTATGGAGATACTCTTTTCTGATAATATTCCTTTCTCTTAATTAAAAAAAAAAAAAAAAAAGCAGTTACTGTGTGCTGACCTCCAGTGAGTTCTGCACAGTGGTATAGAGGGCATGTCAAAGTGTGGGCAAAGGGTCTGTTTGTTTCTACGCAGAAGATCAAGGCCTAGCTTGGATACCCAGAAAATGAACTAAGATACGATATGAGGAGGAGCTTCCGGCATCAGCACTCTCTGGAGGACTCGTGCCGGGGGATGATCATCAAAAAGCCTCCACAGGGATCCGGACGATGCTGCGGTTGTGGCTGCATCCAGCCCACCGTCTCCTGGACTTGCCATAAGAAGGAGGAGGGAGATGTCTAGGCTGGCATGTGCATACAGTGAGACAACGAATTTGACTGGATCTGTACTGTTGGAACTCAACCAGGAGTTGGGAGGGGTGCAAGTTGTAGCGCTCCAAAATCTCATGACTATAGACTATCTATGGTTAAAAGAACATATGGGATGTGAACAGATCCCAGAAATGGGCTGCTTTAATTTGTCTGATGGTTCAAGTACAGTTGGACAATATCCATCATATCATAGATAAATTTTCACAAATGCCTAGGGTGCCTAAATGGTTTTCTTGGCTTCACTGGAGATGGCTGGTAATTATAGATTTGCTTTGTTTATGTCACCGTATTCCTATTATGTTAATATTTGTGTGCAAATTAGTTAGTAGTTTAAAACCTATACATAATTAAGGTACTATACAAGAAGATATGTCAAAGAAATAATCAATCCTCCCAGGTTTCCTTCATATGCTACATCTATAGCTTTTCTTCTTCCTTCCTAATTACAAACCTTAAATAGAATTCGTGCCTCATATCGAATTTACCGAGTATCATAATTCCTCCAGGTGGTAAAGATACCTCGAGACAAGTGCTGGGCATAGAAGCCACAGGGCATAAATCTGCAAAGAAGTAAAAAGCTAACCTTTGCAAACAATATGGCTTCTCTCTCACTTACCAACTTTACATTTCCCTGTATGGCCCCGGAAGATGACTGGTTAGCCAGAGACGGGTAAGATTCCTCAAGGGAGGAACAACCTAAGACAGGCACAGTCGCAGGGGGGCCATCAGGTGAGAATTTGGGGATCAACAGAGGTGAGGCTCAGAACCTCACCCCCCCTGCTTTGAGAGAAATCTTCTGCATCCGTGGATGTCTTGCTGCCCTTGTCTAGCCTGGATTAATACTTAGTCCATAGGCACACACCTGATCATCTGATCATCTATATTTGCCTTCTTACAGCACTAAACTATGTTTTCTACCTTTATCTTGCATCTACCTACCACTTCAGCATTTTATTAAAAATAAAAATAATAATAATAATAGGAGAAATGTGGGATCAACATATAAATCAAGTACAAAAATCAAATGAATATTCATATTTGACCTGATGGTTTATAGGTCATATTGCATGATCAAAACCGAAAGTTTCTGTGATGAATGCCCTTGTACTGTTCACCATGTAAGAATTTATTCACTCTGTAAGAATTCGTTCACCATGTAAGAACTTGTTTGTTATGCTTCAGAAGATTGGAGACTGACGAGAATTAGGCTTGAGATGGATTAATGATTGTACATTGAGCATTGACCCCCCTGTACTGAATTTTATTGTTGTTAACAACCATTTGATCAATAAATATGAGAGATGCCCTCTCAAAAAAAAAAAAAAAAAAAAAAAAAGTAATTAGCCATGAATAATTATTCCACCCTGACATCTCTCCATCTGAACTGATTTTTTTTTCTCTTATTTGAAGGTAGATCTATTGCTTGTGGCTATGGTAGAATGCTGTCACCCTTTCATTTTCTGTTTCTTAACCCTCTGCTTTTCTGTGAATGCTCTGGATTACTCTAGGCTTGTAGAGTTTAATGCCATGCAAGCATCTCCCCAGTTTTATTATACATTCTATTCCAAAGTGGAAGAATGGATTTTTCTGTCTAGCTTTATTAGATTCGATTTTGGAATATTTTACTTAATGGGTTATTTTCATGGCAGTCCCTATACAACATTTGTATGGGAAATGTTGTGCTTCTTGATTAAAAATATCCTCATAGGGGTATTTTTCCCCAGGATTTTTCTTAAAATTACCTTTTGGCTGCCTGAAAGTGAAAAATTACTAGGAGTTGGTCACCCTGTAACAAACTTGAGACACTCAAATACAGTAATTGGAGGAGGGCCATGACAAAGGATAAAGGAAAAATAAACAGACCATGCCTGTATAGCTCCTGTTTCTAGGGCTCAGATGGGATTTTGTCTATGTGCTCTACTAAGGAGCTACCCTGGAAAATTATTCAAAAGCTTTGGCTGCTGCAGATGCCAAGAGGTTAGTTATGACTTTGCTTGCTAGTCTCCATTAGTCACTGATTTGCTTCTGGGCACAATTTGAGGGATTAATTTTTATCTACAAATCCCTGTGAGGCTGGGTCCTGGTTATCTTGGCAATAGTGTTTCTGCTCACTCTAAAAGCAGCCAAGATTCACAAGGGAGCCTTCTTGATAGAATTATGTATGATGAGAAGCCAGTGCTCCATGCTTAAATAGGTAACCTTAATGTTGTGTGACTAGAATTTGGCAGTAAACAGGTATTTTTTGTCCTGCCAAGGTTTTACTATCAGATACACTCTCCTCTTAGCTATTTAATGAGACAAGGTCTTTTCCCCCCTTTTGCTACATTGAAGAATCGCTTAGATTTATGTCTGATTCAAAAGCAACTGCTCCCAGTTGCTTCCTGCTTCTTAAATCTGAACTATGCCTGGTGTTAGCAATTTGAAAAGCCTTTGTAGTTTGGATACTGATTTTACGTGATGATAGTGGCTTGGTTAGTACTCACGTAAGCAAACAGAAATGAAAACAGTACACAGTTCATTAGTAGAGTGTTGAAAGCTTGGGATACACTGTGAATTCAAAACTGACTCAGACATAACACCCCTCTCTTTCTTGGCAAAGATAATCTCACTCTGCTTCAATTTTCTGAGTTAGAATATAGGGATTATACATTTTCTAAGCCTTGGCTACTATAGAGAATGATAAAGATTATTCACTGAAAGTAAAGTTGCAAATTGAAAAGGCTCCAGAATGTGAAACGAAACAATATTAATTAAAACCACATATATAGAAGAAGGTCTATTCCTTAGTCACCCAAAAAGCTCCTCAATAATAAAAAGCAGCTGAATTTGACCTTTTGCTATTTGGCATCTAGTTAAATATGGTAGCCTCTTCATTGTTTCAGAAACTTAAGAAACTACAACAAATACATAACAAATGACATTAGAAAAAAACAACAATTTGGAAAACTATACATTTTCTGGGAGGCTTGTACACAAATGCTTCTGATTTGATTACCTTCTGAAACAAAAAACCTCAGAGAAGAAATGAAGAAAGGAGAAATAAAAATAAGGCTGACATACAGCTTCTGTAGCTAAAATATGATTATTTTCCACCTAATCTGGTCTTTGGAGAGGGTCACCGCCATCCAGCCTACTGTGCCTGCCTGAAACTTGGTCCAGGAAGTCTGTTCTGGGGAGAAGATATTTAAGGTCAGGCTCAAAAAACAAGGAGGAGCTCTCCATTTGGAAGTTGCTAGAAGAATGCTTCAGACAGAGGGAACAGCATGTGAAAATCCTTGAAGTTAGAACAAAGAGAGAGCCCAGGACTGGAACCCAGTGAGGGGAGCGAGGAGAGTCCTTAGGCACTGGTCTTGTTGGAAAGAATTCTGGATTTCATTCCAACAGCACTAAGAAGCTTTTGAAGAGTTACAAGGTGAGGACTGATAGGATCAGACTTAGCTTTCAAATCTTGCTATTGTTTGTGGGGTAAAGTTTGCTTCTTTCCCTTTCTGAAGCCTGCACTTGCTTGTTGCCTGCCTGCCTCTCCAGCCTCAGCTGAGCCTTACCTGCTCTCTGGACTCAGGACACACGGTTTCTACCCATTTCCTGAACGTTGGTCATGTTTTTCCCTACCTCAGTGCCTTTGCATATTCTTTTACCTGTATATCTAAACATCTGTCCCTGCACCTTCACAACACCAAGTTCTCTTTGTTCAGTGGTTCTCAAACTTACCATGTATCAGAATCAGAAATAAGAAAAATTAGAAATTTTTCCATTTCTAAAATATGAAAAGATACCTATGTCTCTAGGGACATCATGAGGATTATGTAGGTTAATCTTGAAAATTAGGAATAAAAAAAAATGTTTCTTTAAATCCATATATCCTCACTCCTTTGCTATCAGGAAATCTAGAGTTGAGCTCTTATAGTCAGGCAGGGGGAGCATGCAAACATATAACCTTGAAAACATCAGCTCAAAGCAGGGGAATTATTGCATGCTTTGGGGTGCAGAAGGCTGACCCAGAAAGCTAGCTACACCTCTCAGCTGTGCCGTCCCTCTGTGCATCATGGAATGGGCATAATTAGCAGACCTACCTCATAGGAGCAGAGGATTCAAAGAGGTAATACATGTACAGTCTGATGCTGTACTCAAGAATGTTTATTATTACTTTATCATTATTACATTTTTCTATTTCTGATATGCTGCTCATTCAAAGAATTCAAATGACTATACATGTGGACTTAATATTAACTTAATCGGTAGAGTGATTGGGACTTCTCCAGAAGGAAAAATAACCTCCTGGGACATCAGGGTGACTTAGGTCCGGCCTAGATATCTGGTCTGTCTGTAGTGTGTGAAGGACAGAATCCAGGGCCTGGACTCCAGCTGGCTCTGCCTGACTTTGGGTGGGCCCCCTTATCTTGGAAACAGTTACACTGTCATCTCTGTGACTGTGCATATGCACATGCCCCATTTTCATTTTGATAGCACTTATTTTTCCTTTAAGACTAAGCCCAGTTGTCACCAGTTTCAGAAAGCCTTCCTCACAGTGTGCTCCACGTGCTTCCCATTGCAACATGGGCTTCCTTCTATGGGAACACTGACTGTTATGGGTTGTACCTGAAGAGAGTAGGCGTTCTTTACATTTCTGTCACTCTCACTAGACTGTAGGCAATTCAAAAGCAGCAATGCCTTGCATTGCTTAGGACAGACTAGACATTCAAAATACGCTTGTTAAATGTGTGGATATATCAGAGCAGCTTGCTTGTGTGACCAGAGAGGTGGGGCTTCAGGAAGAGGCAGTTATCTTGATGGAGCAGGAATCCAGATAATAAGTAACTAATAGAGAAAGAAGATTCAGGGAAGGAAAATGTCACTGAATGTAAAAGGTGAAACTACAATTTTGCTTAGAGTCAGTACGTTTAGAATAACCTTATTTACATGCTTTTCAAGGGGGTGCTCCCATGGTACAAGTGGGGAACTCCACCACACTTAAATCTATATTGAGTCCTTCACAGGTCCTCACCACACAATCTTAATTGTGCTGTGCATTTTTGTAGC
Organism: Manis javanica; assembly: GCF_040802235.1. NCBI lineage: Eukaryota > Metazoa > Chordata > Mammalia > Pholidota > Manidae > Manis > Manis javanica. The sequence continues at coordinate 50,121,238 of NC_133164.1, read as the reverse complement.
TGTAGACAGAAAACCTACTTATAGGATGTTCTTGATACTCCCTTTTCCCATAAATCATCCTTACCTTATGTAACATATACTGATTAAATATGTATTTCAGTCAAATGAGAGAACACTATCAAAAAGTAACATACCTGGCAATGCAATTGAAGTGTTAACTCCCAGGTATCTACCTAGCAGAGGAGAGCATTAAGTTCAGGCTTATGAACTGAGGAGGAAGTGTGTCCTGCAAAAAACCACACACACTGCCCTCTGACTGACAGGTATAATGAGGCAGTTATTTGGCATGCTTAATTGTTCATAGTCCCTTTGAAGAACAGGATCTTGGTCCAGCAGGCTGCCCACTGACAGCTTAGGAAACAGAATATACATGCTGAAGGCACAGGGTAAGGATCAGACTTATCTTCTTGCCAACCATGTTTTAAGTCAACTGGCCTTGGAGGCTGAGATGTCTCCAACTCATCAATGTTTTCGGTCCCGGGCAGCTGTTCTTTCTTTGGCCAGACCTATTGGCATTTCAATATATGCAGCCAACTCAACACAGAATGTCTTCTGCATAAATTTGATATTTTGAGGATCAAACTTAATGTGCTCAGAAAATGGAAGTAGAGGAATTCACACCTAAACTTCTCTGGTAGACTCAACTTTCACATTTTTCTGAATGATGAACCCAAGTCCCACTCCCAAAGAATAATCATCTATCAAAAAGGATATAAATTTCTTTCAGAGGGTGTGAACTTCCAGATTATGGCATATGTCTATTAAATTAAGTTCTCCATTTCTGAATCCAAGAAGCACCCTCTGGTCTAGGGACTGTCTGCCCTGTATGGTATTTGCCTCCCTCTTCAACTGATGAGATCCTTAGATTAGGGCCTCTGTCATTTTCTAATACCCTCCAAAACACTTAAACACAATGAAGTTGGACCACAGGCAATTTGAAATAAATGGGAAAATTATTATTCAGATATAGAAACTTAGGTAGGAAATACAAACTGCATTATGAAGCAGAAATTTTGACTTGGAGATATTTTAATGTATAAGAGAAAACAATATCATGAAACTCATTTATATATGTAATGAGGCAGTATGTACTCCATTCCTGCCCTTTGACTCATTGCTAATTTTTTCCCTTCTATTTAGCCTTATTATTGATTACTAGTTAATGTTTTGAGGTGTATATCACTGATACCTCAGGGCATCACCCTTTATGCCGTATCCCCCTAGGGTCTTTTTAAAAATGAAAATATTTTATTTTTATTACCAGCTGAGATGTACATTTAAAGTCATAATGGACAATGAAATTGAGTGACTGCATCCAATTTAAAATTGGTTAGAGAATTTTATCTATCTATATTTAACCATCCATTATATGTCTACATCCATACTCTGCAAATACATATACGTAAAGGACTAAGAGTACTGTCAACCTCCATTATTTCCATGTCTTCTTAGGTCACTTCGTAACAAGTCAGTGAACAATATAATGAATGATTTCTAGCTGAAGGCATCTATCAACTGTGCAAACATTTGGAAGTTTGTTGATAGACTATATGGAGTCTAATCTGGAAGAGACAAAAGACACACACACCACAAAAGAGATAAGAGACCAGATGGCTACTGTAACATGTTAGAAGTGACAGAACAATCTTGAGTGTGGAAAGAGGATACAAAAATAAAACTCTTTTCAAATACCTAAGAAGAGTAGCTTTCAATTTCCTTGCAGATTGTGAAATTATTCTGTCAATCTTTGGTACAATTCTTAAATGAGTATCAATTGTTAATATTTTGCCAAATTTCCTGTGGGGTCAAAACAGGAGTTTATAGGTAATAAAAATTTATTATGGATTATTTTCAATGATGGTAAATGTTGAGTCTAGTCAACAATAGTGAGTACATAATAAAAATAATCCACAAGCAAAGAGTGTTTTCATTTTGAGGTGGTTCTCCCGAGTGTAGACTGGTGATAAGATGTGGCTTGGGAAGGTTGGAAGTGTCTGTTATATACATTGTTGACAATAAAAAAATGTTATTACATTTTGCCTTTGCAAGTTTGACAAGCCTGAATCAAAGTGGTTGTGTCAAAATAGCTGACTATGTCTCTCTGGGTAAAAGGACTGCAACAGAATGGCTTTGTCAGTGGCCAGAGGCATGATTTCCAGCTTGTGAACATCATGGCCAAACTCACTTTATCTCATTTCTGGGCACCAAGACTAGGTCTCTGTTTACTGGCATCTCCCACACAGAACTGCCAGGGTGAGACTCTACCTCTGTCACTTACCATAGTTGTTCACTGATTAATGTGCAAGAAGAGACCCAAAGGGGAAAATGGATATTCATGATTCTTCTTGAAATATGAGATTTTCTGCTGTGATTCATTTATTTACTTTGTTATTGGTTATCAGTTTTTTTCTACATGGAATACTGAAAATTTTATAAAACCATCACCCCCTTAGTGGAAATGGGTAGTCTTTGTGGGGAGGCATCCAATTTAAAATTGGTTAGAAAATTTTATCTACCTATACATAACCATCCATTATATGTCTATATCCATACTCTGCAAATGCATGTACATAAAGGATGAAGATAGATAACAAAAGGCAAGATAGATAACAGAAGACAATACTATTAACTGCATGTTTCCTCCTGGGATTGTCAAGGAACCTGCCCTCCACTGGCCACTTGGCCATCTTTCTGCATACTGGGACTTGGTAGTCACTTGAACTGTTCAGGAATATTCTGGTTCTCCACTTTCAGGCACGTGGTAGGGTTGTACTTCCCTACTTTCCTTTTGAAGGTGGACTTAGCCATGTGACTTACTTTTGCCAATGAAATGTGAACAGAAGTGTTATGCATGGCTTTCCTTTTTCTGCTTCGGAAGCATGTGTTGAAATGGTGCCTCAGTTCCATTTCGGAGCAGAGACCCCGCTGTTACCTTACATCAGGCATTAGCACAAATGAGGAATAAACTTTGTTGTGTTAAGCCAGTGAGATTTATGAACCTAGCCCATCTTGACTGGTGTATTGGAAAAGAGTGATCATTCAGTCTGTGGGTGAGTAGGTAATCTATATTCTTCCCCTATACATTGTAAATTCCAAATTAGGTATTGGATTTATTTTACCTTCATAAGAGTCCCAAAAACAAAAGCAAAAAAAGTGCTAAGATGTCTGAATTGCCATTTCTGGTAAATTATTACTGCTTCATTAAATATATAAAGCTGTTAAGTACAAATTATTTGTTAAAGTTTTAAAGTTATAATTATGGCAATAACTATGACTAACTCACTAATAAGGATTAAGATTGCATTGCAAATGGTTCAGTTGGTAAACTTTGTGAGCAGGTGACAAAGGATGATTAAAAAGAAATCTAGGGCTATTGCACCAGAAAGTGTGATTTATCTTGTTTTGACAAGTGCAGTTTAGCTTTAATTGTATGTGATAACAATCTGTAAGGGGAGTGGAAATACACTGGGATTCATTTTGGAAAGGTGATCCAAAGCACCTCAAGACTGCACACTGTTCTTAAGTCTGCTGAGAAATGAGGTGTGACATTGCCAAGTTTCCATGTGAAAATGATTATGTTTATAGATTGGGAGAGAAGGAACCTAAATTATTCTATTGTATATTCTGGTTGACTGACATACAGATTTGCCTAATCGAGGACGTGTACTGCCAATAATTGAGTGTGTTCTATTTTTCAATTTTCAGAAAACTACTTGTTAATTCAAGTTTTTTTTTGCCAGCAAGAGTCACTCACATGCCCTGTGTTCATTTATATTCTTCTGTTATGGTTTGGTTGTGATCCAGGGTTCTCTGACTGATTAGCTATGCACGGCTTGTTTCAGGCCAGTGCAGACTCCAGCATTTGCCTGGTTTTCTTGTTGCTTTTTCTTGTGCAGTATTATGTGGTTTCCTAGCTTTTAGAAATGTAGTTGTTATTGCATAAAAACTTTAGTTGAGCCTTTAAAAAATGTAAATACCACCTCAGAACAAGTCTGCCATCATATGCCACAGCAATTACCTACCTCTCTTATCTAGCCCAGGAAAAAAAGGAAAATGCAAAATGAGAAACTGAAAACTGAATTACCCATGAACTATTTGCTATCAAAACCTCCTTCAATGTCTTGAGGTGTTCTTGCTGAATCTTGCATTTTTTTCTTTTACTGCCTCAAATGTAATATATATATTTTTTCCAACACAAGTAAGCCTAATTATTATTATAATAACAGAAATTTGCATATAAATTATACATTAGAAAGAAGGATACCCGCAGAAAGTAATTGTAGTTTCCTACCTTTCCTCCTAGTCTATCACTTTAAATTCAGGCGATACAATCTCTCTTTAAACTTCTCCCAGGATTACTTTGCATTACTCCTTATTTGTTCCTTGAAAAGCTTCTGCAGATGAAAGGTTATTTACTATAGCCCTTGCACTCGCTAAAACTTAATAGGAAAAATACTTATAAGCAGTGCAGTAGTATCTGTCAGAAAAGCAATAATTTGGTTTCAAAAACCTGTCTGATCCTCTTTCTTTTCCTTAGACTCTGCTAACTGATACAAAATTGCATATCAGTGACTCAAACAGACAAAAAGCAAACGCGGATAGGAACCTCTAGCTCAAAGGTTCTGTCTTTTATTTTTCTATCTGGATGTTTCTAAGGGTGGGAAGTCACACACCATTAGTGCATGCTGGAGCAGGACAGCATTTCAGCAATTTTGGAAGGTAGGTGGTGTGTGGTTTGAATGGCTCTTTAGGCCATTTTGATACAGCCTTGTGGGGAAGAGCATGTATGGGTTTTCCTTCTCCCCTTCAAAGTCATTGCCCTGGTCTTGATGGAGAAAATGTTTCAGTAGTTCATGTTGGGGAGGGAATTAGATAATCCCTAATTTTCTTTAAATTTAAATACTTTTAGGTGCATTCTGTAAAGTTACTGAGAGTTTCAAATAGCTTGCTTTTTAAAGCCATCTTTGTTGTCAAGGATGTGTTCTGAAATTCTGGATCACAAATAAGATTGTCAGGAACGGACCCTTTGCTCTGTCAATCTTAAAAAAGTACGCCCTTCTTCCTCCTATGCAGAGCAACATGCAGGGGAGGCAGGGGCATTAAAGGCACCTCCAAACGTTCTGGCAAGGATTTGGCAGCTCTTGATGGCTCCTAGGTGCTCTCTGTATTGGGCCCATGTGGCTTACAAGTTGCTCACTTGGGCCCCTTCTGTTTCTTGGTTTTTTAAGTCAGTGATTAAGTATGCAAAGAAAAAAAAATCTTTTTTTCTTAAGTTTTGAATTATTTGTGGCTCCCTTGTCTAAAACCTCTTATCGCTCCCAGCAACTCCTGTCAGTTCCATGACCAAGTATATTCCCCATGTTCTAAGGACAATCTTACTATCTCCCGAGACCATTCTTGTCCAAGCCACCACCTGTCCTGGATGACCAAAGGAAACTCCTAACTTGTCTCCCTATTTCCACATATGACCCACACAAAATATTCTCCACTCAGCAGCCAATGTAATCTTTTAGAAGTTTAGATCAGATCAAATTACCCCCTGCTTAAAACCTCACAATGGTTTCCAATGGCTCTAGACATCTGGTCTCTTCACCTCCTATGTCTCTTTCATGTTTATTATATTCCTGCATCACAGGCTTTCTTCTGTTCCTTGAACAATAGAAGCATATTCTTCTCTGGGACTTTGAATTTGCTGTTCCTTCTGCATGGGATCCAGTTAGCCCCAAATCTCTGCTTCTTAAAATTCAAGTCTAAGTTCAAATGTCACCACCTCATTATAAAGGGTGTCCTCAGTCACCATACATAAAATCATCATCTCCCCTATCACTCCACATCCTATTAGTCTATTTGGTTTCCATTGACATTCTTATTTATAATCATCTGTTTATTGTCAGCTTTTCCCACATAAAGAGGGTTATTATTTTTTCTGCTAACTACTCATTGGAACCCCAGCACATAGATCAAGGCCTACCTATAAATACTGAAACTTTGAGAGAGGTCTGAAATGCTATGTCTTCATGGATGCTAATGGTCTTAGATCCTCTTATGGTACCTACCCTGCATTTATAGTCTTGTTTAAGAGTTGAAGCTTTTCAAAGTCTTGTGCTCTATTCAAATTTTTATCCTCCACAGTGTTTTCTGTGAGGCATTCAGTTAGTACATATTTACTGAATTCAATTATACCTTTTGTTGTTAAAGGAAATTGAGTAACAAATTTAAGTAGCACTATGTAGTATCTCAGAGAAATAGAAACAATTAGCAACTGCCTCAAACAGTTACTACACCGTGAGTTCCTTTTCAGGCACTGATCCCCAGGTTTGCTTTATTTCCAGATTTCCCTAGTCAAGAGCTCACTCTACAGAACCTGCTAACAGTCGATTGACTTAAAAGGAAAGGAAGCAGACCTGGCAAACAGAGGAGCAAAAGAAAAGGCTCATGTCTCAAAGATTGAATCAGTACCTACTATGTGTCATGGATTTCTGATAACATGTAGGCAAGGGCATGGATTGAGGGTGTTAGGAAAAAAAATAGCAGAGAGAAAAGGAACAAGCAGAGAAAAAGAATGATAAAAAGGAGACTGATATTCAAAGTTCTACTTCCGAGTCAGGCTAAGAAGTACATAGAAAAGACTTTCTAAATCTCTGCAGTGGTATTGGTTACTATGCTCTCCATAGCCAGTAAAGAAAAGACACTCTCAACCCTCTGTAATGTGTAAATTGCTTTTAGTCACTCTCCCCAGGAAAGCAAGACATGTCAGCTCTGAAGTTGTTAGGCTGCCAATCCCATTGTCAGGCAACCAGGATGTTTGAATTCAGATGTGCTGCAATTCCATTTGGGGGTTTTCTGCCACAAATCCCTAACACACAGAGTGAACCTCTGGCTAGAAAACAAGTGAGCTTCACACATCAAATCTCTTTTCAAATATATTTTATACAGCTCCACTAAAAGAGTCCTGGCAACAAGTTACAAATTGAGGTATTCAACAAGGCTGGGGACAGGTGAGAGGGAGGGTAGGCGATTATTTCAGGAAGAACAACAGCCATTCACTCTCATAGCAGAGTCATTCTTTCATTTTTACAACAAATGCTAGTGGCAAGGCCGTGCACCACATTGTTTTAGAATTTAGGTTTGGAGCCAGAGGCTTGGTTCAAATCCTGCTTGGGTCACTGTAGCTCTGGGGGGAAGGGTGTTCTTGGCCCAGGGTGAGTCCCCCTATGAAACCAATGAAACCAAAATAAGTCAAGGGAAAGGGTAGGTTGGGAGAAAGACTTTTATTCCTTCTAGTCACTAGCCAGGCTCGCACAATCCATCTCCTCTCCCTGCAGCTTGTGCTCCCCTTTCCTGCCTGCCCCTTCCTGCAGGAACGCCATGGGAGTCCTTGGTGACCAGCAGACGCCAGACCAATTACATACCAGGAACTGAGGGGAGGAGTGAATGACCGTTTTTTTCTCCACCCCTTGCCCCAGATCTAACAGAGGCTCTGCAGTGGTGAACACCTGTTGATATGTAAGTAAACTATGTCCTGGCAGGACATTCTGGAAATTCTACAATTTATCTCAGTCATCTCTGTGATGGTTAGTTTTATGTGTTGTGGGGAAAATGGAAGTTCCTATGGCCAGGATCCTCATCTGACCCTAAAGTACTTGATAATGTAATTGGCCTACTGCTAGGCTACTGCTTCTACACCTGTAGGCAATGAGACATTATTGACTGACTCACTATATAAAGAGCTACCTATGCTCCATGCTCTGGGTGGAGGCAGAGATGGAGGTGGTTTATGGACCTGCAGACTGATGGATGCACAGATGGTTCTAGTGCTCGACTTACTGCTGTGAGAATAAAGCCGGGTACCCCAAGAACATTCTGTTGTAATTTCTCACTAAATCCATAGTGAACTTGCTGGAGCTGAAACCTTTTGACAAGACAATTGGCATAGTTGGCAGGATTCACTGTAGACCAAGGGACAGAACAGGCTGACCTCATGGGAGGGGTGCTTCAGCAGGCTGACCCTATGGATGGGGAGACATTCAAGTGTACCCCTATGGGCATATGGTCTGAGGTGGCTTGCCTCTTAGAAGGCTGGGCCCCACCGTAGTTCTGGGGGCACATGGAGGTGACACTTGAGGCAGTAAAGGTGGCTCTTGGTATAATAAGGAGGTCCTTTGAGAAACAGAGTACCCAGGAGGCAGCAGAAACCATGGGTTGGTTGTTTCTCACAGTATTAAAAAAGGCTACAGATGAGAAGAATGTGCTTCTGTGAGAGATGTGAGAAATGGCAGCATGAGAACGTGAGCTGTGAAGTGCTGTGGAGGAAGTGGAAGATCGTTAAAAAGCGAAATGACATTGCTGCGAAGCACTGTGGAAGACGTAAAGGACATGAAGGAGAAGGACACAGCCCTGTGAGAAGCAAAAGAAGAGGCAACACGAGAATGGCAGCTCTGAGGCACTGAGGTGAAGTTGAGAGAGCTGTTGTCAGCATTGCTATGAGGCACTGTTGAAAAGGTAAAGGGTATGGCAGAGGAGGAATTGGGTGGGGGTGGTGATAAAGGTGCCATTAGCCCCGGATATGGAAGAGGAGTCAGGGAAGGACGAGGGGGTGATGCCACAGGCACCAACCCCTCCTCTATTGAAAGGCCACTTCTTTGTAGTCAAGAAACTAAAGACACACCAACCGCGGATTCTTCTGGGGGAGGTGCAGCCCCACCCCAGATCATGGGACACTCTATACTTTGCCCCTATACTCAGGTTAAACTGGTGGATTTGGACTCCTGGTTTTAGCAGAAGCCCTTGGAATTGATATCAGCTTGGAATGTAGCAGGGGATGGAATTGTTCTATCTGGATCAGAGATGGGAAAGCTGGCTTCCCTGATAGTTCACCTTACGTTGAGTCAGTGAATACAAAATGCACATCAAATCCCAGAAAATCACTCCCTTGTCAATTGCCTATGGCAGTGCTTCATGCTGTATGGCTCAATCAGGGTAATTTACCATCCTTCCCCACTAGATGGTAGATATATGCTAAGCTCCAAAAGATGTTACAGGAATTAGGCATGAAAAATGCCATTTTTACTCCAGAGAATTAGGTCCAGATGAGGAGCATTTTACTGTGGGTATAAGAAATGTAGTGCTTCAAACAGTTTCCACCTCCCTCTTTGGGTTCCTAGTGGCCATTCTTGCCCCTCACTTAGGGAAGCCCAAAAGTGAGGTTACTCTTATGGTAGCAGGCTTGGAAGAGGCTGATGACAACATGGAAAGAAGCAATGGTCTGCTACTCAGAGGAGGGATTTAAAGGGGTCATGAGGACCCTAATGTGGGTTGATTTAATAGGAGCAGGAGCAGACAGAGGAAAATTGGATGGGGAGTCAAACAGAGTCTTACTGGAGCTGTGGCAACAGTTGAAACTGGAGCAGCAGTTCTGGCCACTGAAGACCAAGAAACAAGTGTGGCCTATGTGTTTGTGAGGCTTCCTGCTGGGGAGTGAGCCAGCCTCACCTGAACCCACACAGGAAGATGATTGGGGGATATGGTTTGACTGAGGGGAGGGTCGAGGTACCTTCCCTGAGGGACCAAGGGGGGACTGGAGGCCACATGTTGAAATACCAAGTCATTGGTCCCCAGTGAATGTATAATATGTCCTGGCTCTGGTAGATACAAGAGCTGAATGTTCACTGATTTATGGCAACCGTAAGCAGTTTCCCAGGACCCCTGCTGTTATAGATGAATAAGGGGATAAAGCTATCAGAGTAAATCAAGCCCAAATCCCCTTAGGAATAGGGCATCTACCCCTAAAGGAGTATATTGTGCATATCTCTCCCATCCCAAGATACATTTTGGGTATAGATATCCCTGCAGGGTTATGGTTGCAGACCACTGCAAGTGAGTTCAGACTGAGGATACTTGGGGTGAAGGCAGTTCTGAGGGGACATGCTAAGCACGTGCCCATAGCTTGCCTGTGTCTCAGCAGGTGACTAATACCAAATAATATAAATTTCTCAGAGGGCATAAAGAAATTGGAGAAACCCTCTGGAAACTGGAGAAGGTAGATATTATAAAGCCCACCCATAGTCCTTTCAGTTGAAAGGACTGGTGTGGCCAATAGAAAAGCTGAATGGCTCCTGACATATGACTGTGGATTACAGAGAATTGAATAAAGTCATATCCCTTCAGCTTGCTGCTGTCCCCTCTATTGCAGACCTGATGGATACTCTCAGTTATGAACTACGAACACATCATTATGTTGTGGATCTTGCTAATGCCTTCTTTTCCTGACTTTTCCTAACAGGAAAGTCGGGAAAGTTTGCCTTCATATGGGAAGGATGGCAATGGACTTTCACCATCTTCCCACAGGGATACCTCCATAGCCCCACCATCTGTCACGGACTTATAGCCCAGGACTTGGCTACATGGGAGAAACCACCAACGGTGTGGCTGTACCATTACACTGATGATGTCATGTTCATGTCTGATTCTTCTTTCAGATCTAGAAGGTGCAGCACCTAGACTGCTGCAACATCTACAGGAGAAGGGATAGGCTATGAACAGCACCAAGGTTCAGGGACCTGGTTTGTCAGTCAAATTCTTGGGGGTAGTCTGGTCAGATAAGACTAAAGTTATACCAGAAGCAGTCATAGATAGAGTCCAGGCCTTTCCTATCCCTTCAACTGTGGCATTGTTACAGGAGTTTTGGGGTCTTTTAGGCTACTGGAGAGTGTTTATCCCACACTTGCACAAATTCTGAACCCTTATACAATTTGGTATGAAAGGATGTCAAGTGGGACTGGGATGAGACATGTGTGTCTGCTTTCACTACAGCAAAATGGGCAGTAAAGGCTGTTCAGGGGTGATAGAACCATCAAGGCCCTGTGAGCTGGATTTTCATGTGACAGAAGATAGTTGTGGATGGGGTCTCTGGCAATGGCTTGAATAAACTCACCAACCTGTTGGACTGTGGTCACAACTCTGGAATGGAGCGGAGGTATTGTACATACACCTTAATACAGAGACAATTGGCTGCTGTGTTCTGCATCTTGCTGGCTACAGAACCCATCACTCGAATGGCCCCAATAAAGGTAATTACCACCTGTCCCATCATAGGCCAGTGACATATACCTGCGAAAGGCAGGAAGAATTTTCATAAGAGCCATTGGCAGCAGAGAGCCCTTATTGGGAAGGAAGAGCTCCTATACACAAAGATGCATGATACACAGATGGCTCTAGCTGTGGGCAGTCCCGAAATGGTGGGCCATAGTTTTCCATCCTAAGACTTAGACAATATGTAAGGAAGATGGCACTGGGAAGAGCAGTCAATGGGCAGAGTTGTGAGCAGTGTGGAGCCATCCCCTATAGTTGTCTGCACTGACAGCTGGGCCGTCTATCAAGGCGTGACCCTGTGGCTACCGACATGGTACCATGCCAAATGGTTGGTTAGTCACTGACTCCTTTGGGGGCAAGAGTTGTGGTAAGACTATGAGCCTCTGGTCAAACTAAAACAGTTACAGAATATCATGTGACAGGCCATTTGCTGCTGGCATGCCCAGGAAACAATAAAACAGATGAATTAGCCCAGATACATTGGATAGAAGGAAAGCCTATCTCTGATGTGGCCCAATGGTTACATCAACATTTGTTGCAGGCAGGGCAGAAGGCAATGTGAGTTGTAGCCCATGGGTAGGGCTGGCCTTTGACCTTTGAAGAAGTCAGGAAAGCCTGGCAAGTGTGCATTGTATGCCCTGAAAGGGACTTACACTGAGTCCCACAGCAACATGGAACAACAGCTAAGGGGTCAATACCCCTTGTCAAGTAGCAGATAGACTACATTGGGCCTCTGCCCATGTCAGAAGGGTACCAATATGCCATGATTTGTGTGGATACAGCTACTGGACTTCTGGTTGCTTTTCCTACATGTCCTCTGACCAGCAGATTACCAAAAGAGGCTTGGAGGGTCTCTTTTCAGATTATAGCCAACCACAGGTAATTGAGAGTGATCAAGGCACCCACTTTACTGGACATGCTCCACAAGAATAGGTGCAACAATTAGGGATCAAATGGAAGTTTCATGTACCATATAATCCTACTGGGGCAGTCATGATAGAGAGGTACAATGGTTTGTTAAAATCTGGCCTACCAGTAGTCTTTAGGAATGGCCAGTCTGCTTATAGACTGTGCTATGGCGCTTGAATAAGAATCCCTAGAAGGGGGCATTGAGATCTGAAAACATGCTGACCTACATGGCTGCCTCCCCTGTACAACTGCAAGTAGAAACCAAAGAGGAATCATTGAAGCCAAGGTTTGGTCACCAGAACAATAGAATAATATCTTGCTGCCAGCACCAACTGCAATAAACCGTGGAAAGTCTGTTCAGTGGATGGGGCCTTGGACATTTTGGCACATGGGCCAATGATAGCTGGACCTCCTCTCACCTTGGGGACAAGGCCTGGAAGCTGGCCTCCTGTGCATCCCTGGAGTAACAGCAGGGTGGCCTCCAAAGATCATGGTAGTATATCCTACATGGCTAGAAGGTAGGAGCACATTACTGGAGAGTTTTGTTTTATCATTATGGCTGGTGCATGTGCCTCCAGTAGCACTGTATATAGACCCCTCAGTAACCACCACAGGGAGAGGGGTAAAGGTGTGGTATACTAGACCCAGACAGGATCCCCCTTCCCACCACAGTCCTAAGAAGACCACTCTCTTGCATGCATCCTACCTGATGGAAAAGATTTGACTATGTTGCTGTCATTAAAACATGTGTCTTATCACCCTTAAAAATAATTTCCTCTAATATTTTTTGTGATTGGGCACACACCCTAGCAAAGAACTATACTTGTGCGGGTGCATGGAGCTTCCTATCAGTACCATTACTGGCCTCCAGTGGAAAGTGAGAATCATGAACTGAGACTGGTTTGTACATAGCTTGGATGACCACTTGGTAACAACTGATCTCCTTAGGCTTGAGGATAACAATTATTATTATTATTGGTTTTGTTATAACAAGGTTCCAGCTTTCTCACATAAGTACTATTGCAGAAGATTAATTTCTCCCATAGAAAGTGTGAGTCATAAACTCATCTGAGTAGAACTGGTTTGAATACAGTTGGAATGACCAGTTGGTGGCAGTTGATCTCCTCAGGCTTGAGGATTATTATAATTTTTGTTACCTGTATCATATTTTTTGTTGTATCATAATTTTTGTTGTTATCTCTATGTTGCTGTTATCCTCTGTTGCTGTTGTGGAATCTGGTTACAATGCTCCAGCTTTCTTGCACAGGGACCATTGCAGAAAATTGAGGGCATGTAGATTGTGAGGCAAGAATCCTGGAGGTGTGGAGTGTGGGGAAAATGGAAGTTCCTATGTCCAGGATCCTCACCTGACCCCAAACTACTTGATGATGTAATTGACCTACTGCTAGGCTACTGTTTCCACACCTGTAGGCAATGAGCTAGTCAGTATATAAAGAGCTCTGCCCAGTACTCTGGGCTAAGGCAGAGATGGAGGTGGATTACGGAACTGCAGACTGCTGGATGCAGATGTGATCCGAGGGCTTGACCTACTGCCATGAGAATAAAGCTGAGTATAAGCCTTTTTACCCTAAGAATGTTTATTGTCATTTCTTAGTCTCACTGAATCCATAGTGAACTTGCTGGGGCTGAAACCCTTGGGCAACAGTGTGCATTTGGCTACACCAAGTTACTCAATTACACAGGAATCTAGGTGTTGTTGCAAAGGTATTTTGTAGGTGTGGTTGACATCTATAGTCTGTTAACTTTATGTAAAGAAGACTATGCTTGATAATCTGGGTGGATCTCATCTAATCAGTGAAAAGACTTAAAAGTAAAATGGAGGTTTCCTTGAGGAAGAAGAAATTTCACCTGTGGAGTGCAGCATCTGTTCCTGCCTGAGAGTTTTCAGCTGCTGGCCTGCCCTACAGATTGAGGCCTGCTCAGCCAGGCACCACAACTGCATAAGCCAATTTCTAGAAATCTCATTCTCTCTATATATCTATATCTATATAGTAGTATATGTATATGCTAGTAGGTTTATATGTAGCATATGTATTTATATACTTACTGTCTTGCCAATGGGTTTCAGCCCTGGGCAAGTTCGCTATGGATTCATTGTGACCAAAGAAAATGACAGCAAATGTTCTTTGGGGTGAAAGGGTTTATTACCCGGCTTGTTCTCCCTGCAGTAGGTCGAGCACTATTCCTCTGCCTCTGCCCAGAGCACTGGGCCGAGCTCTCTATAGCGCAATAATAGCTATTGCCTAAAGGTGTGGAAGCATCAGCCCAGCAACAGGCCAGTTACATCATCAGGTGGTTTAAGTTCAGTGAGGATCCTGGCCACAGGAACCCCAACTTCCCCACACTTATGTATAATATAATTAATCTAGTGTTGTTTCTCTATAGAACCATGGCCAATATACCTAGTAACTGAGCTGACCTTGGGGAAATATCTTATTCTCTCTGTGACTCAGTTTCATCTGTGAAATAAGGATATCAGGAGTACCCATCTCACAAACTTGTGGTGAGGATTAAGTGAGTTAATAAAGACAAGATTCCTAGACTGGGGATTGGTGCATAATAAGTGTTCTTAATTATTAGGCACTTATTGTTTGCTTATGATAGCAGCTGGGGAAAAGTAAGAACAAGGAAGATGAGTTCCTGGCATTAAGAAACATGCCATTCCTCAGAGGGCCATGAAGCATATCATAAGTGAATTTAATCAGATGTAACCCCAGTACATTCTCATACTTAGAGAAAGGTTGACTTATAAAGGTGTCTTGCCAATGGGTTTCAGCCCCAGGCAAGTTCCCTATGGATCCAATGTGACCAAAGAAAATGACAGCAAAACATTCTTGGGGTGAAAGGGTTATACCCAACTTTATTTCCAGGTGGCAGGTCAGTCACTAAAATCCCATCCACTCAGAGCGAGTCTGCATGCAGCAAGCCGGTCTCTGCCTCTGGGCCCCTCTGTCTTCACAGCCATCCTTTGGGCCCCTCTGTCCACACAGCATCCTCCAGGCCTCTCAGCACAGTTGTCCTGCTCAGCCATCCTCTGGGCCTCTGTCCTCAGCACTGCCACCACTCCAGCCTCTGCTCTGCTCTCCTGCAGCCTTGTAGCCCTGCCACCATGTTGCACCCAGAGCACTGGGTAGAGCTCTTTTTATAGAGTCAACAGCCATGTATTGCCCACAGGTGTGCAGTGAGCTAGTCAACCAGGACCAGGTGAGAATCCTGGCCACAGGAACTCTCATTTTATCCACAAAGGGTAACAATACTGCTAATGAGGATAGATAATATTTATCTGCTCTGTGCTAAGCATGGAATGATTTCATTTGTTCATCTTTTTTTCATTCTTCACTCATTGTTATTTCACCTTAACAAACATTCATTGGGCTCCTATCACATTTTGGACATAGTTGTAGATGCTAAGGATATAGTGGAAAATTAGAAGAGTTCTGGGCCTCTTTGTTATATGTATTCCAGTAGGGACTACAAATAATTCATAAAATTAAAAAAATGTAATATAATTTCAAGTATGGATAAGTTTTGTGAAGAAAGATAAAGCATGGTAAGACTGGTCAGGGCAGGTCTTGTGGCACTTAAGCTGAGACCTGAATCATGAGAAGCAGAAGCTTTGCCACTGTCTTGGGGAAGAAGCAAGTCAATATGTCAAGAACAATCATGACATATTGGAGAGAAACAGAGAAGACCGGTGTGGCTGTATCAGAGTGAAAATGGGAAGACTCGTCTAAGGAGATGAAGGTGGAAAGGAGTATGGGGCCCAGGCTGTACAGGGCCTGTAGGAGTGATGAGGAACTTTATTTTAAGTGTGATGGGAATATACTGGTGCATTTTGAGTAAGAAATACAGACATTTACTGTAGAAGCTGGGTAAAGTGTGGAGAACGGACAGAAGAGTGAAAATGGGGAGACAGCATAGGAGGTACTTGAGTGGAACAGGTGAGGGTTAGTGATGGCTGTCACTCAGGTGCTCGAGATGGAATGGATGAGAAGTGGATGGTACTTGGAAGGGATTTGGGGGATGGAGATGTGGGAGAGGCCTGAAATTAAAATGCAATTGCTGCCTTGATATCTTTAAACTTCACAGGGCTACGAAGGTAAAATTACAGGTTCCTCCACTCTTGCCAGACATGCTCCCCACCTCTCAGCAAGGGCTCCTCACTTGGCTTGTTCCTGTGTCATTTGGACCAGCTGTACATCACCTGGCCCCCAATCTAACAGGTTTCATTTCTTTGCCAGCCTGTGAAATTATTCAAACAAGCCAGTCACCTCTTCCCCCTGGAATGGGAGCCTCTGTATCCTCTGGTCACTGCAAAGCCTGTCCTCCACAGACCTTGCTCCTTCACACTGTTCCTGAGTATCACCCCATGCGGTCCTGTATGGCATATGTTGTCCTTCTGCCCTGGGCTATTGAGTATATGTGTCTAATAAACTGCTGCCAATCATCTGTCCAGGGCTGGGTGTGATGTATTTGGCCATCTCTTAACTATTTAAGGCAAGGGCTCCCTCCCTCGTGGATGGGGGTGACCAGAACAATGGATGTCAAACACAGAATGGCCCAACCACAACCGAGGGCCTCTGGTCAGCTTTCATAAATTGCTCTTTGCTAACTAACTGGTTCCTGATGTGGCCACAAGGTCTGTGCTGTGAGTGACTAGATGGAAATGGAAACTGAAAGCTGTGACTCTATGCAGCTAGAAATCCAAACTACTCTGAGGGAATTTGCACAGAGAGAAAAAAGAGAGAAGGGAAGCCAGCACTGCAGAGTAAGTCAGGGCTATAGCAGAAGACAGTTTCTATCCACCAACTTCTGGGTTGTGGGCCCAGCTATCTTGCTGCATCACTCAGCTGCCTATGGCTCTGTCACAGCAGACAGCATAATTCTCAGTGATACAGGAAAAATCGGAAACAAAAACAGACTGTAGTGTTCTTGGGGCACAGCAAAAGGGTTAATTCAAACCCAAGGTCCGTAAACCATAGAGCAATTACAGTTGGGGAGGCCCCTAACCCTGACAGAGAAAGAGGCCCAGAGAGGCCTATCTGCTGTGTCCAGTCCTGCCAGCTCCTTCACGCAAATGGGCTGGGGTAGGGCTGGGGTCAGCTGCCTGTCCTGGGTCCTCTGAGTTTGACATGACAATGAGAATCACCTTAGGAAAGTGGGAACTTGGGATTTTTTTTTAAAGATTTAACATTTTTTTCTACTTCTTAAATAAACATTTTATACACACACACACACACACACACATATATATATATATAAAATTACTATTACCTTAATACTGTGGCCCCATGCACTTACGCCCCTATACCCAATTCCCAGTATTATTGAAATTACTAATTCCATCTTATCATTAATCAGCAAATATTTGCTAGTATACATTTGGTTACCATGTTCTGTTCAGTGCCTGTTTGAACAGCCTCCGAGCTGCAGTTTGCCTCCACCTCTGCAGGCACGTGTGCATGTTTGCCAGGCTGCCCACAGGGCACTGAAGCAGCCTCGCCATTGCATGCAGACTTTGTAGGAAATCTCAACTGTATCACCTTTCTTAGGAGCACAGGTATGCATTGCATTGATGACATTCTCTTCTGAAGACATTCGTTTGACACATTCATTAAGGACATGCAAACACAAAATAGCCTACAGAAAGGGGGTGGGGATTGCCCCACACATAGCATAAAGCCCTGTCACCTTGGTTAAATTTTTAAAAAATTATTGGGGAAATCAAGATGTATTGCATTCCTAAGCTTATCAAGAAACAACTAGTGACCTTTTGGCACCTGAATATTAATGCAAGTCCAGATCTTTCAGTCATTTTGGGGCTCTGAACTCAAGACAGACCACATTTAAAAGTATTATTTAAGCCATTTATGCTATTATTTGCAAATTAGCTCACCTTGAACATGCCCCCCTCCACCAAAAGGCTCTAGAGTCTGTCCAAATTGAGATCAGCAAGAATTCCTGTGATTGCTCCTAAAGGGCACTTCACTGGAGCGGCTTCAGCAGCTCCTCTCATGCAGTCTGTAGTTTGCTTACACTGACCATAGCTGCCCATGGGCCTCTGGTGCAAGAAACTGCCTTTCCTTGGCCTTACACTATTATACCAGTGGACATGGCTGGCCACTTACTGGAATTGTTGTGGAAATAGTTTCTAATGCACTCTGAGGTGGGTGTGGTGGAAGCTGTGAGGACAGGTAGCAATTGTTAACAATAGTCTGTGTTCAGAAACATGGGATCTTACCTAGAATGGAATCAGGAACAGATGTGAGAGACATTGCAGGAAGAGGAAAAATAAAAACCATCTGAATGAGTCTTGGTAGGTGAAGGAGAGAGAGAAGTTACTAATGGTTCAAGGTGTTCATGTCTAGACAGCTAAGAGATTGTACAACCACCGGCAAATGTGAAGATCCCAGGAGGAGAAACAGGTTTGAGTAAAAGAGAATGCTTTTAATTTCAACATGTGGAATTTGAAGTGTGGCTGTGACTTTTATATTAGGTAGTTGGAAATGGGGCTCCCTCTTTGGAAAGCAATCAGAGTTCCAGTTATCAGCTGAGACAGAGAGGATGCAGCATGGCTGAGGTGACCCTGCCCTCCTCTCCTCCCAGTCCTGCTTACTCACTCTACCCGCCACACCGGCTCTCTGCTGGGCTGGGGGCTCATCACATCAGGGCCTTTCCACTTGCTCTTCCCACCGCCTAGATCTCCCTCCAGAGTCTGACAGCTCACTACCTCTCTCCCTTAATTCAGATCTCTGCTTCAATGTTCCTGCATCCAAGAGGCATTCACTGATCACTCTGTATAAATAGCACCTCTGTCATTCTCTGTCCCTTTACCTTACCCTGCTTTATTTTTGTTTACAGCATCTATGAGTTTCATATACCTATAGTACGTGTGTGTGTGTGTGTGTGTGTGTGTGTGTGTGTGTGACTACCCCAACTGGAACACAAGCTCTGTAAGAGTGAGGACTTTAATGTTCTCTCCATGTGTCTGCTACATGGTACATGGTGGACAGAGCGTTGCTATGGATTATATTAGCAGGGAAGAAGGAAAAGAGAGAGAGAGAGGGAAGGATTTTGGAGGGAATGGGGTCAGAGGTGTGGGCAGGAGGGCTTTGTTTATGCTCCATAGTAGACATCTTATCTATTCACACCTTTCCGTTGGTGGCATCCTGATCTTTCCCTGGTAACTGCCCTGTGTGCCTTCAGCCCATGGATCAGGGGGCCCTGAGTCTCCTCCCAGCTCTGCGTGACATGTGACTTAGGGCTGGCTAGTCAAAGCATCAAGTACAAGGTGATTGGTGCAGGGATACACACCTGATCCACTTCCATCCACAGGTGTGAGGCTGAAGGCAGAGTAACCTAGTGACTGGGAGTCTAGATTCCGGGTCCTGACTATCAGGTCGAGAGGCTCCTCTGTCACTAACTAGGTGAGTGACTTGGGAAAGACACCTCACTCCTCTGTGTCTCAGGGTAATACAGGATTGTTGTGCAGATCTGATGAGTTAGCGTAAGGAAAGCTCTTAGTTGGTGAGTGGTGTGGAGTGAGAGCTCTGTGAGGCATCATCTGGTCATCCGGTGAGGAAAGAAAAGTGCTCTGTTCTGTTGAATTCAAAGCCAGGATGCTAAATTCCGGACCTGCTGAGCGCCATCTTGCCTCCATGCGGGACCTGAGAATAAAGCCCATGGAAAAGAACTGAACTGAAAGATGGAGAGATATTGTCTCTCAATGATACCTCTGATTTGCTTATGTGCATTTGAGTTGGTTATCAGTCAGTTATAATGAAAGATTCATAAACAGCACAACTTCTAGCAGCGTTTCCCTTCAGCTTGATGGGTGCCCTTTGCTTCCTTGCCTCAGGTGATTCTAGGACTTGTCTAAGTCTTTTCTACTAATATCTCACAATTCCTGAAAGCATCAACCCAACAACCTGGCTTGTTTTTCTGGTAGTTGATTTTTTGTTGTTCCCTGGGCTCCCTTTTGCTCCATTACGCTGGTGCTCTGCAGGAGTAACCATGGAGCTCCACTCCGTACATATCGTACATATCCTGAGTCCAGGGTGAGGTCAGCCCTTCATGTCCTTTGTCCTAACCTCACTCCCATCCTTTTCTCTTTTGCTGCTTGATATGGAAGCATCTTTTTCCACTTTATTTCTCAGTCTCGTCATTCCACTGGCAAATGCTGCTTCAGAACAGGAAAGAAGAGGTGGGAAAAGATGAAACAGACAGGTGCCAACCACACACGTCACAGACCCCGGCCTTGTCCCTTCCAGGGTTTTGATCCCTCCCCTCACTTGCTCCTCTGAATGTCGTGACCCTTCAGGGGCCGAGGCAACACGCCCAAGGTCTTGATTCTTCTCTAGGCTTTATTGTCTAATTTCTCGCGGCAGTTACAGCAGTTGTCGGGGAGCTCTCCTCCCTCCCGGCGGGCTCCCTTATATTCAGTCACCCAACCAATCCGGGACAGTATCATGCGTGACCTTTAAGCGGATAGGTGTCACACGCCACTCTAAGCGGGCAGCACGAGCTGTGCACGGGTACGGAAGTCTGCTGGGCCAATCCCCAACAGGGAAGAGGGGAAAGGGTGGTGAGCAGGAAGCAGGCACCATCTTTAGGGTGTTGTCCAGCTAGAGTGGGGCTCAGCCTCGGCCATAGGCCGGGCCCCCACATCTCCCCCTTTATTGTTTTATAACCAAAGGGCTGTCGGGATCATGCCTGTCTTAGGTCGTCTGGAGTCTGCGGCATTCTTACCCGTCCTCAGGCAACAGACAACTTAGGTCTGCGCCCTGTCTTAGGTTGATATGCGCAGCTCCCGATCTTACCCGTCCTTGACTACTGATCCAGCATATTAAGCCATACTCTAGGGGAGATGCCTTCCTCTAGCACTGCCATGGCCTGCAACAGGACCTTCCGTTCTCCCCATTGCTGTTTTTGTAACAGACTTTCCTCCCAAGCAGGAGAGGCCCACAATTAGCAATACCAGTAATACACCCTCATATACGCAGCCCACAGACAAAACCTCCCCCAAGAGGTCCAATTGTTCTTGAAGAAGGTTCATGCGTTGGTTGACCAAGGCCATCCCATTCTTAAAATGGCCATTGATGACGTTCTGCGCTGTCATTGCTGAGGCAGTGGCCTGGGACAGACCATTCAGCGTCTCTGCCGTAGGAATGGTGATAGTCAGCGCGGCGGTGGCTGCAGCTGCAGCTCGGCTCCGCCGTCGCCTGCTGTAGGATCACGGCAGGAGCAGAAGCAGTGCGATCATCTTGTACCTCTGCTCCGGGGTTTTCCACTCTGCGTATCAGACGTTCAGGCACCCAAACGGGGTTCTGCTGGTCCTGTGGAAAAACACAAACCGAGCCTCGGGTCCAGATTATCACTGGGTCCGGGCCTTTCCATGTTCCTTCCAACACATTCTTCCACAAAACTTTAGGCATGTGTTTTGGATTGGATTGTTGGCCGTGCCACTCTGCTGCACTGCGGCCATTTTTGTCCAGTGTTCTAAAATCTTCTCCTATTCCCCCTTTTTGTTTATATAAGGCATTCTTGAGGGTGAGGTGGGTGCGTTCCACCATACCCTGACCCTGAGGGTTGTCTCTAGCTCCCTGCTGCTCTCATGACACAAAAGGATGTCATCCATATAATGATAGATGATTATCAGGGGAAACTGTTTCCTGACAGTTTGTAAGGCCTTCTTTATATACACATGGTGGGGCTATTAGCCATGCCCTGTGGCAATAAACCTTTGACAGTCTCTGGGGTGAAGCGGGATGGAGAAGAAACAGTCTTTGATAATCTCCACTTGCCAGACTTTTTCCTAATTACAAAAATAGGTGTGTTCCATGGCGAGGTAGAGGGCTGGAGGTGACCAGCTGCTATCTGTTCTTGTACTAAAGTGTGGGCTGCTTCCTTCTTTTCTTTGGTGAGGGGCCACCGAGGTACCCACACAGGCCTTTTTAGGCTGTTTTCCCTCAGTGGCCCCGAAGAAAAACCCAATCCTGGTCCTCCGTCCCCATCCTCTCTCTAAAGGGGGAAGTATCCTAGTTATGATTTAGATGGACTACGTCGCTAATTCTGCGAACCTTTTGATTTCGTCACCACTCTGCGAACCTTTTGATTTCGTCGCCACTCTGCGAACCTTTTGATTTCGTCGCCGCTCTGCGAACCTTCACTGGCTCCTCCTCATTCCATATATTATAATAAACAATGTCACAAACACTAACAGGACACACACACTACACATAAACACCCACCGCAACTGCCTGCCGTCTGCCCTGCCACGTATACTTTCAGTTTACTCGCCGATCCACTCACCCTCCTCGGTTCCCTCTCCCGGTCTGGCCAACCGACCGAACGGCGTCCAGCGACGTTCATCGGCAGGCACCAGGGTCAGCGGATCAGGTCGTGACGAGGTTTAGCGATTCCCGGGTTTCGGCACCACTTGTCGTGACCCTTCAGGGGCCGAGGCAACACGCCCAAGGTCTTGATTCTTCTCTAGGCTTTATTGTCTAATTTCTCGCGGCAGTTACAGCAGTTGTCGGGAAGCTCTCCTCCCTCCTGGCGGGCTCCCTTATATTCAGTCACCCAACCAATCCGGGACAGTATCATGCGTGACCTTTAAGCGGATAGGTGTCACGCGCCACTCTAAGCGGGCAGCACGAGCTGTGCACGGGTACGGAAGTCTGCTGGGCCAATCCCCAACAGGGAAGAGGGGAAAGGGTGGTGAGCAGGAAGCAGGCACCATCTTTAGGGTGTTGTCCAGTTAGAGTGGGGCTCAGCCTCGGCCGTAGGCCGGGCCCCCACACTGAAACCTCTCCTCTCTGTGTTTGCATCTCAGTCCACTGATGTCCCAGGGGGAGAGCTACAGGGGCTTTTGATTTTGGCTTTATTTGTTGACTTTTTCTCCTCTAATTGTATGCATTTGGGTCCTAGCAAAAGGCTTTGAATACAGTAAGTGCTCATTGCTTGCTCTTCATACTGACTGGCTCTTCCTTCTCTGAGATGGGAGACAAGGAGGTGAAGCATGTACACAGAACCATTTTGAGCTGCACAGAAGGGAATCATCTGAGTAAAGGAAGAAGTGAGACTTCTCTGAGAATGAAAGGGGAACTGGCAATTAAGGGAAGGATGTGGAGCACTTGGGGTGGGAAATGGGGGTCAGAGGTCATGAAAGGACTGATGAGCAGCCGGACTGTGCCATTCCTGTGGATAGAGTCACCCTCCATGAGCTGGCCGCACTGACCTCGAGGGCTTTGGCAGTCTGTCCTTCTCTTCCTCTCCTTGTCTAGCCATGCCAGGTTTCTCTGGATTCTTAATTACATTAAGCTCTCTGTGACCTCTGGGCCTTCACAGGTGCTTTTCTCTGTGCCCAGCAAATGCCTATGTCCTGACTTACATGTCATTTCAACTGGGAGGCTTCCATGCAGACATGGGACATCCTCCTGCCTGTCTCTCCCCACTCTTTCCCATCATTATACACATCATACTCAGCCTCTGTTTTTTATGTAATTGTCTTTCTCCACTGCTAGACTTTGAGCCCCACAAGTGCAAGGATGGTGTTTCTTCTATATTCATCACTGCTGTAGCCCCAGGACCTAGCACTCTGTCTGGCCATATTAGCCACTCAATAAATGTCCATTAATGATAAACTTTGGTGTGAATCTTAAAATATTCTTAGGGCAAGAAGTAATGATTGTACATCTTTTCTTTTGCAATGGAATTATAACTACTTAATTTGTCGCCTTCTTTCTACCATGTCACATAACACTAGGTGATGGGATCAAGTCCATTTATACACTATGTGTGGCGTGTCTGCACAAACCAATCAGAATAGTCAACCAAAGGTAATGTTGTCAATATGGATCCTTGCCTCATGAAATAGAAGATTGGGATAATAATCCACTTAACTCAGTGTGATATTTTTCTCTAATACAAAAAGATTTTTTTTCTCTAAAGGACAATCATGTTATCCAGAAAATTACTTTCATCCCCTGGCTTTACATTAGATACAATTGTGTAGATGGAGCCAGCCACTCCTTTATTGGGCCTGAATAGATGTGATGACCTAGAGGCACCTGCTTCTGCAATCCACTACCTATCTTCTGAGCTATCTAGTCTTGGAAATTCACTTTTCTGTTACAGTAGATTCTTTGTGTTCTCTCTCCCTGACCTCTGCAATCTTACTGGGAAGAGGAAAAGGGGCAGAACTGAAAGTCACTGTAAGTGGTGGGGAGAGAGAGACAGAGGCATTCTATAAATGGAAGAGAGGTCCTTTACTGTGACAAGTTGAACTGCGTAAAAATGATTGGTGTGTGCCTGATAGCTTTCTTTCTAGTCTCCTTCTGACACTTCGGAGTTTACTTCATGATAGGCTCTCATCTACTTTAGCCAAGACATTGCAAATGAAGCAGAGAGAAAATAGCAAGTAAGTGAGAGAGTTTCTGAGTTTGACAAACAAAGGTAAAAAAACAATGATGATTGGTGCTTGTATAACAGTTTTCAGAGTTGACATTTGAGGTTTATGGTGCTTTAGTTAATGAAATGTTTAAGTGCAGAAACAAATTCATTCAAGTTAAGTTCAACTGAAGATTCAAAATACCTTGATCTGTTTTTGTTTTTATCTTGTCTTCCAGGGACAGGCTAAGAGAAGTATGTTCTTAGGGTTAGTGTCTATGACAACAAACGATTTCATTTCTTGTACACACATGATAGGCAATACTGAGGAACTTTCTATATTCTTCTACATACACAGTGAAGCAGCTGGAGACTGCCTTCCACTCCTGAAATGATTTGAGTCCATCCCAAGTCATCCTGGGATTTAAAGGCATGACTGTGGGTAGGGACTGGACCCAGTTAATGAACTTGGGCATTAGGATTAAGAAGTATTGTAGATATCTTAATCTTGGATAATCAATTATCCTTCTTAATTAAGTATAACTCTAGGTTGGTGGAAGAAGTTATAGATTCAGGAGAATCAATTCCAAGAGAAGCAAGAAGGGTGAGACTAAATATGCAAATATGTTGTTAGTACTCATCATATGCAGGGCAGAACTTGAGGCACTGGGAGAAAAGCAGTGCACAGAAAAGGCACTTCTTGTTCTCCTCGCAGCTTCACACAAGCAGCACTGGTGTCTGGGTGACTAACTCAGGCCAGAGGCCTGCCCTCATTGGCCGTCTTAAAGTTAATTGAAGTCCATGGACAACCAAACTCAGCAGGAGAATCTCAGGGAAACCAGTTTAGGAAAAACCCCAGCTGGTGAGTCTATGCCTTTTAGTGTCCAAGGCACAAGAGAACAACTATATTCACAGGGCCTGAGTGTTTTCAGTGACACTTTGCTTATCATATAGCAAATGGTCTAGGTGATTTTTATTTCCCTAAAAAATTCAATTAATCAAGATATTTTAGGATTCTAGGCTGTGTGTGTGTGTGTGTGTATGTGTGTGTGTGTGTGTGTGTGTGCATAAAATGAGAGTTCTTGTGGCCAGGATTCTCACCTGGCCCTGGTTGACTAGCTCACTGTACACCTGTGGGCAATACACGGCTGTTGACTCTGTACAAAGAGCTCCACCCAGTGCTCTGCGCGCGACATGGTGGCAGGGCTGCAAGGCTGCAGGAGAGCAGAGCAGAGGCTGGAGTGGTGGCAGCACCGAAAACAGAGGCCCAGAGGATGGCTGTGCAGGATGGCTGTGAGGACAGAGGGGCCCAGAGGATGGCTGTGTGGAAAGAGGGACCCAGAGGCAGAGACTGGCTTTCTGCCTGCAGACTCGCTCTGAGCGAATGGGATTCTAGTGACTGACCTGCCACCTGGAAATAAAGTTGAGTATAACCCTGTCACCCCAAGAACATTTTGCTGTCATTTTCTTTGGTCACACTGAATCCATAGTGAACTTGCTTGGGGCTGAAACCCATTGGCAAGACAGTGTGTTCTGAATTAATGCTTTACATGGTTCTAAATGATTTGGATGTTTTCCAGCACTTACTCCCACTAGTCTGTGTAGACACTATCTCTTCAGCTCTTGCAACAATGACTTCTGAACTTGAATGGTTATTAGAATTGGGTAAATAGCTTTATCAAAATACAGCTTCAAATTCAGCCCAGGTGTACCCAGTTAGAATCTCTAGGAGTTGAGCTCAATTTTTATAAAACTTCTCAGATAATTCTAATAGCTGCTTTAACATCTATAATATACTAACTAACAGAGTTTCTTGGGCAGTATTTTCAAAGGCAGAACTATATGGGGGAGAAGAGTTTTCCTGTTGATGTTTGTTAGTTAGTCTTCAATGTGAATAGTAGATTGACCACATTTCAGCTGCAACGTGACTTGAGGCAAATTTCTGATAGCCTTGTACTTTAGTACTCACTAAAATATAGAACTGCAGTGGAGATTAGTCATTAGACATGAACGCAGCACAATCATCACATCAGGGAATATGGCAGCTATTTAATAAGTAAGCTATTATTAAAAACAATGTTTGAGTGCTTATATTCATGTTTATATATATCTGCGTTGTGTATTCTAAATGCTTTTATTAAATGTCAATCTCATAAATGTAGACTATTCAGAGTTTTCTGTAAATAATTTTTAAGGCCAGGCATTAGGTAGTTCTCTATTATTTTTCATTTTGCTGGCATTGAGGACAGTGCATGGCATCTATTAACTGCCCACTTAAACAATCAGACTCATCTCTTTGAAACCTCTAACCCTATGCAAATATTCCAGATCATATGAGCACATATTGGGTGGTGACATAAGTTGAAACTGGTTTGTTCACATCCTTCATGTGTGGCTTCTGAAGGATATGTGGGTGCACACCTAGTATACATACTTAGGATGTCTGATTTTGTAAGGTATCAACACTACCTAACAATAATCAACTTGGAAAGTGAGAAGGCAAAACGCTATAGTATTAGAGAAGTAATGAAGAGACAAATACTTAGGCAGCATTTGTTTCAGTGCAAGGTCACTGTTCATTAATACACGTACAGATAGCTTATTAACCACCCAGAAAATTCACTACAAGTTTTCAAGCTACATAATACTCAAAATCATTACCTGAATATAGATTAAGAGATGCAAACTTGCTGCCCAGAGAGCTAAAACAGAGTTGTAAACCTTAAGCTTCATTGATTCTGAAAGTGGAGATTATCCCATGTATGATTTATCCCACTGTCCCCACCCCCCATGCATGATAATTCTCTTTCCAGCCTACTTTTGAAAGCTTTTAAGAGGAATGCAGCACTCTGAAAAACAGCACTCTACGCCAGAGGGCCTGGCTGGAGGATGAAGAGCGTTACCATATGTAGTGAACCTTTGCCCTGGGTACCCACGCAAGCATGATGGTTGTGGATTGGCTGGCTTTCCAAGTCTGCCCCTTTGGGCATTTCTTGATCCACTATGGAACCTAATGTGGGATCTCCTTGTGTGTTATAACACCATATTGAATGAGTGAATAGAGTCATTCATTCTAGATTTTTTTTTTTAAATTTAAGCTACCTGACTCTCATGCCAAGCTCATTATCTAAGGGGTGGGGTGGGGGTAGAAATTTACTAACTGCAGTTCATATGTACAAGATAAAAATAGGAAGTATCTTATAACCAAGTTTGTCTTACCCTGGGAGCCCCCTTCCTAATGCTGCAGACACTTCAGTTTGCCAGCTACATGTGGCTCAGCATCTTCTGGTACCAGATCGGGTTTATGTTGTGGCAAACACTTAGCCCAAAGCTCAAGCTTCCTGGCTGTCTCTCTCGACACAGAGGGCCTCTCCCCTCTGTTCTTTGAAAATGCCATATGGGTGCAAGCAGAGGCTTAAGTATCCACGGGAGAGCAGGTGACAGGCCCTTGTCTAATTTATTGTCCTCTGGGACTGTGCTGGCATTCTCTGAGGTGTTTCATATGATCTCTGAGCAAGTGGGTGTCTACCGACGTGTGGCTCATCCTGCCTTGTGCTTTGAGCATTGTGCTGGCGGCCACTCCTCAAGTCAGGGCTGATCCCCTCTGGTCCTGAGTTTCCCTGCCCTGTGGGTTCTGTCCTGACCCAGGTCTCTCCTAGTCCACATCTTTGCTCAGCATGCACTCTTCTGCCACTGGAGCATGTGGGGGCTTCTGGATCTGTGGACTGGGGAGAATCAGAAGCACTAGCTTCACCCACCACCGAGACAGTTTCCCCAGCCCAGTCCACTTCTACTCCCATCCCCTAGTGCTGCAGCATCAGGAGCAACTCAGGGCTTCTCCAAGGGGATTGACAATTTCCGGAGATGTAAGGAGCAACACTTGTAAGGGGTGTCTCTTCTGCACCTTCCACAGGAATTCAACTCTGATATTAAGATATTCCTGATTTTTCTCTCCTTATTTTTTCTTCTCTCTTGTTGTTTTTGTCCCACTCTCTTCCCCAGTGCAGCTTCTTTCTTGTGATTCTTGCTGGGCTCTCTACTCCCTCTCAGCCTGACAAGAGTCAGCCCTAAAGCCCATCTTTCTCTCCCTTTGGAGGTCTGAATCTACCCTTCCCTGGCTGCAGGAATGGGGAAAGGGCTGCTGGGAAAGAGTCTGAATGCCTGTGTTTGTTGGTTAGCACCATCATCAAAGTTCCACAAACGAGGAAGTGGAGAAGCAAATTCATCACCTCACAGTCCAGAGGCAGGAAGTCTGGAATCAACAAGCCTGCAGGACTGGTTCCTTTTGGAGGCTGTGAGGGGCCCTCTGTTTCAGCCTCTCCCTTGTCTTGCAGATGACCGTCTTCTCTGTGTCTCCGTATCATTTCCCTCTGTATGTGTCTGTAGCCACTGCTTAGAAGGACACCAGTCATCATGAAGTAGGGCCCACATTAGTGACCTCATTTAAACTTGATTATCTCGGTAAAGACCTTATCTCCAAATAAGGGCCCATTCTGAGGTACTAGGGGTTAGGATAGTGACAAATGAATTTGTGAGGTGGGGACACGATTAAACCCAGAACAATTATTAAGGAGCAAAAATACACGGGTAAGCATTTAAAAATATTCCTGTTATCCCACCACATTGTATAGGTGTGGTGGGATGGAGTGAGGAGGCTGTCAGTGCTCTGTGGATGACTGTCTTTGATGGCTTTAGTGGAATTGGAAGTTTAATTATTTTCTTACACTGCACTAAGGGACACTTGAGGTAAAAACTCTGTTGGTGAGGTTTTGTACTGGGGCGTGAATGGAAATGGCAGACCCTGGACTGTATGAGGTTCCTGAGCTTTTAGAGGGTGAGATAAGGAGGCCAGGAGATGGAGCTGATGTAACATTTTTTCCAGGAATCTCTCAGCTTAGTAAGAAATTCTGTTTCATTTGTTAAGAGATTAGATATATTGAGACAGTTTGGACAGTATTTGCAAGTCCAGTTAAATATGGAAGCTGAGGGAGAAAGGGGACTCAGGGACAGTTCCTGTGATTTTGATTTGAGTTATTAGAATGAAGCAGGGATCATAATG
Source organism: Manis javanica (assembly GCF_040802235.1). Classification (NCBI taxonomy): domain Eukaryota; kingdom Metazoa; phylum Chordata; class Mammalia; order Pholidota; family Manidae; genus Manis; species Manis javanica. Next base: position 50,091,768 of record NC_133164.1, on the reverse strand, counting down.
GGGGAAGGGGAGTTGATTTAGGTCATATTTGAAGTGCCTGAAGTACATTCAAGTTGAGGGCCCTTATAGAGTGATCCGTGGCTCTCCTTTATACACCGAGTGTTTAGTACTCACCTAACAATGGAAGCAAGTGTCATGATCCTTATTTTGCGGATGAGGAACTGAAGTTCACAGAGCTTAAGAAGCTTATTCAAGGTCACTTTCAGACCTGTTGGATTCCAAACCCAAGAATGCAAAGTGGTTCCTGTTGCTTTCTCACAGATTCGAGTCTGTGGATCACTGCGCATCACTCGGGACACACATTCCCTTCTTTCACTTGCTTCCTCCCAGACGTGGAGCCTCTATACATAAGACCCATAACATGAACTCTTACCATGTTAATGTTTGAAATAACATGAGAGCCTAGAATTGCTACATGTTAGTTGTAAGTTAAGAAATACATTCATTATTTAGTATAATCTTAAATATATTCTAAATGGCTGTAATAAGTAGATTAGAATTCACCAGAATCCTGGAGAAGAACTGTCTTGCTTCCATGGTTCATAATTTGGCCAGGTTGGCTAAATGTGTTGTTTTATTTTAATTTTTGTTTTTAACAGGCGATCTTACACTATCTTCAAAAAAGCAATTTCTTGGAAGTATCTATACTTGTTTTCATGTTAGCCTTTTAAAAATGTTATGTCCTATACATCCACTATAGAAATTTAAATTTTTTCTGAAGTTAAAATTTGTTAATATTTTCTCCCTGAGATATAATATACATATTATACGTAAAAATTATATAATATCAATTTGGCTATAGATTAAAGCTATAGAAGGATAAGGAGAAATCTTGTGTCTTCTAACTCGAACACAGTTTTGAGCCAAGACATTTCGTGGATCATTAGTTCAGAATGGAAATTAGTGCCTTAGCTATTTTTTACAAGTGTGTAGATGTACTAAACTGGCAAGTTACTGAGATTTAAACAACAGCACAGTCATTTCCAGTCTGCATGCAGAGAGCTGTCTGTAACAAATGACTTGATATGTGGATTCTAACAGAATGCTGCAAGTCATGGGTGTTTGTGGATGGAACCCAAGCTCATTACCCTTTGAGGATGGGATACAAAATATGGTCAACAAGCTTACTGCAGTTGTTGGCTGGAGCCCTAATTTAGGAGATTCATAGAGAAATCTGAATGCTTCATTCTAACAAGTAACCTGAAAGAAAGGAGGATTCGGAATAAACCGCTATAAAGTTTTCGGCCAGGAAGTACGGCAGTGAAATGCCTTCTCTGCAGACACAGATGTACGTGGGTGAGTGAAAAAAACAGAAAAATGAAAAGAGATGGGATGGCATTCTATCTGCAGCTTTAAGCAAATGGAGGTTATTTCCTTCTAATCTGAGTTAGAAATGAATGTTTTTTAATGGCACATCATGATAGTACTATGAAGTCATTTTAAGAGCCTGAACTCTCTTTTCAGAAAGACCACCCTAAAAATTCCACCAATTACTCTCTCCATGACCTTGGACATTTTTCTTACCTTTTCTAGGCATGAGTGTTCTCAACTTGTGTGAAGGAAATAATATTTATACCTGCTTCAAAGGGCTGTGAACATTAAATGTAGTTATGTTTGTGAGGTGCTTAGCCTAACATCTGGTCCATGACACACACTCAATTAGCACAAGCAATTGCTATGTTCCTTACCATTGGGAAAATCTAGTAAAGTGCAGCTGATACCTCATTCCAAGTCATCATGATTGTTTTTTCCCTGCCTTCTACTAGAAAATCGCTGGTTGCCTGTGGGCTCTCTTATCCAGGAGTGTCATTTCATGAATACTCCTTGCCACCCAGCCATTGTGCTTGGGTAAAGGCAGAGAACAGAGCATGGCAGTATGGGAGAGGGTCGGGTAGTAGACCAGCAGAGGAGCGGGCACAGGGGCCCTCCTCCCTTCTCCACAATGGACACGGCTTTCTTTTCTGCCACTCTTCTTTTATAACTGTCCTTCAGCCTTCCCACTGTCTTCTCCATTCTCTCTTAAACAGTTCTTTTTCTTTATCACTTTTTTAAAAAGTCTCGTTAGATCTCGAGCCAGCCAGAGCGTGACAGGGAACTCAACCCAACTGGGCCAGTGGCCCCTCGATGTTACCATTCTCTTGTCTAGCTCCACAGCCCTCAGATGGGAAGTGTGGGTATAGCAATGCTTAACTGAGCTGGGCTACATCCGTGTTAGGCTCTCATTTCTGCACAACTTTTCTGAGCCCTCTTTGCTTACCCTCTTGGCATTTGTTCTTTTGTTATTAGTCTCACATTATTCTCTGCTTTGATAATTGACAGAGCTTTCCCGGGGCCCCTTTTATAAAGATACTAATTTCATTCAGAAGAGCTCCACCCTCATGACCTAAGCACCTCCCAAAGGCCCCAATTCCAAATACCATCACATTGGGGATTAAGTTTCAACATATGAAGTTTGGCGGGGGGACGGAAACACTCAGTCTACAGCAGTTTCTTTTTGTTACACTTTTGGTTATTGGTAGTGTCGTGCTAGACACATTAAAATGCATGAAAAAATGTGCATTTACTCAGGGACATATTGTTGTTTGTACTACTGCTATAGATTTGTGCCTTACCAAAACAAAGAGGCTGATAAATTTTAGTTGGTACAATTTCCATCCAAAACAAAATCAGTATAAGGTGCTTTATAATGGCATATCTGTATTAGTTAGAATATTTCTGAGAGGAGAAAATTTCCATTTTAACTAGCCATTGAACAAATACCTTGCTTACAATTTTACATATCTGATGCTCAGAAGAATTTTCCATAGACCAGCTTCTGGCTCCTTACATTTGAAACCTTGTTTCTCTTCTATCACCAATATACTTCTGGGGTCAGGCACCACAGACCACTTTCCTAGGATGATGTTATCTCTGCTGAAAGCCTGTGGTACCTTCATATAGTGAGGCTGATAAGTTGGCTGAAACGCAGTAGGAATTTTCCTGTAAGCCATTCCTATACCAGGATGACTAATGTGTTAAAATAAAGCAGTCAGACTGCTTTAACAAAATACCACAGACCGGGCAACTGAAACAACAGAAATTTCTCACAGTCCTGGAGGCGAGGAAGACTGATAATCAGGGTTCCAGCATGGTGGGGTTCTGGTGAGAACCCTTTTCCTGGTTTAGAGATGGCCATCTTCTTATGTGCTCACATAACAGAGAGAGATCATCTGTCTCACGTCTCTTCTTATAAGGGCATTAATGCTATTCATGAGGGCTCCACCCTCATAAACTAATTAACTCTCAGAGGCCCCACTTTTACTAATACCATCACATTGGGAATTAGGATTTCAACATATGGATTTTGGGGAGACAAAAACATTCAGTCTATAACAACTAAAAAACCAACTATACATGCAAGTGACTGCACAGTACGTAAGTGTATTCTGCTAAATCCAAACTAAATACATGGTAAACTCAACTTAAATTTAGCTGGATCCAAAATTACCCATGGCCACTTTAGTGCCTCTCAGCAAAAGGGCAAATATCACAGAGGAGAGTCGGGGTGAAAAGAAACAGATGTTATGACTAATTGCAATGAAAATATATTTTGAAAACCTCACAAAATTTAAACAAAGGAAAATGCATCTTTTCAGGGCCTTGGGAAAGTCTAGGAAAGCCAGAGGCTTTAAGGCTGCAATTCCATTAGCCTAATGGTGAACACATTCTCTGCCTGCTGCCAGCCTGTTTGCCTTTCTTATTACTACCTCGCCACCCAATTCTTTCTGTTTCCCTTCTTTTTTTCTTCTTTTCTTTCCTTTTTTCCAATTGCAGAATGATGGGGGATGAAGGATATGGGGAGATGTTGGTCAAAGGGTGTAAAATTCTAGCAATGAGATGAGTAAGTTTTAGAGATCTAATGCACAGTATGGTGATTATAACAGTACTATACTATATACTTGAAAGTTATTAAGAGAGTAGATCTTAAATGTTAACACCATATAAATTGTAATTATGTGAGAGGATGAAGGTGTAGATTAACCTTATTGTGGTAATCATTTTGCAAATATGTATGTGTATCAAACCATTACATTACAGACCTTAAACTGACCCATGTTATATGTCAACAATATCTGAACAAAGCTGGGGGGAAAACCCAGAATAATTAAGAGGGATTGTCTGGATTTGCATCCCAGCTGCTTTACTCACTTCCTGTGTGTCTTTGAGTGAGTTGTGTAACCTCTCTGGACTTAATTACTCATCTATGTATTGGGGATAAATTAGTACTGGTCTCATAGGATTATTGTAAGAATTAAATAAGATTATATGTGTGAATTATTTAATTGACCCATACTGAGTACTCAACAAATGTTAATTTTTATTCTATAATTGATAGAAAACAGAGGAAAGGCCACATTTTTTGGAGATGTGGGACAAATAAATGAAAAGTTACATCATGAATCTTCATAGACAGTAAATGCTTTCATCAGCAGGCAGTGAATGTCCCAGAAGGCAGAGTTGTGCAGTATGCCAAATAAGTGATTGGGCCATGAGTTAGGTGATAAGATTTGGATAAACAGAGAGGAGAATGAAGGATATATGTGTTTTGGGGATTGATGCAAAGAAAGAGGCATGGATCCTGGAAAATGTGTGGCCACTTGTACTAAAACAGTAATTTCCAAACTCTATTTCCTTAGAACACAATAAATTAGACATAGATATAAGCCACCAAATCAACTTTTGGTTATTTTTATAAAATTGCCCTCCTTTCACCAAATTAAGTCAATGGATAAAGTTTTCTCAACTTAAAAGTTTTGACCCCAGTTAAAAAAAAAAATTTTAGGAGCTGGTGTCCACTGCTCTGTTAACATGTGCTAGCATGTAATGGAACCAACCAATGCTTAGCAAACATTCAACAGAAAATTCTGTAAAAAACGGTGGCAGACATCATTGATTGGCTGGCACAATTGTCCTTCTCAACCCCCTTCTTTTTTATTGTTCTCCATTAGATAAATAGAACATTAGATGGATGTTCATATTATCAAGCTCTCTTGACAAAGTACTGTTAGGAGAACTGCAGTGAGGATTTTCTGAGAAAGTCCTGGTTTTCCCAGTGGAAACAAGCTGGTAAAGCACTTTCTCCTCTTGAATGTGGACATATTGCTTAGACTAGAAACTGCAATCTTGAGACTAGAAGAAAAGATGAAGAGAACTACAGAGATACTGACCTTGGCATCACAGATCTATCAAAATGATGCCATCAGCCACAGGGTTAGAGCAAAAAATAATCTCTCTTGTTACTCATGTTCAGTAACAGTTGAGGTATGAAGTTTTAAAACAGACAACTTTTTATGCCACTTAAGAGTTTTCACTTATGTACTAAACACTAAGTCTGATATGTTGGGTCTTTTATCCAAATTATCTATGTGACCTTGGCTAGGTTTCTTAACCCCTATTTTCTCATGTATAAGAAGACTATTATACTAACCTCTCTTACAGGGATATCATGTGCTCCAGTAAATAAGCCCAAAGTGCTTCATAAATGTTTAATGATGATAATGATCAGAGAAGCAGAACCCCTTTTGTAATTCGCAGAAACGAGTTGCCCTGATGAAGGTATCAACAAAACATAGATAGGAAAATAGTATTTCTTACAAGGAGAGAGTATGCATTTTCCCATTGGAAAGGTGATCATTTAAACCCTGAGTATCTAATTGAAGACTAAATGGAAAAAGAAGATGGTGTGATGACTGGGTTTATTCAGAATGCAATTGAAGACTCATCTGCTGAAGATGAGACTCATTTTATTCTGTCTTCAAATCGTACAGCACAGAAGGTCATGACTAGGGAATGTTCGCTTATTCATCTCTACAAAACAGTTCACCTTTAGCGTCTTTCAATTTCGCTTACAATTGTTTTTTCTATGACAGAGGAAAGAATTGAGATGTGAGCAGCTAAAGGTAGGACAAATGCATAATAAAAGTGTAATCTCAGAAAGCATTCAAATTATGTTCTAACTCATCTTTAAAATGTAGTTATGCTTGCTGAGAGCCTGTTTTGTTTTTGATGTGAATTCTTAGGCAGGAGACTGTGGATTACCCAGCAGGGGCTTTGCCCTGTAAATTCTTCGGAAAACTGCCAATGCCCTTTTCTTCTTAAATGGTGAGACTTGTATTAGTCCAGGCAGAAATTTCAGATTCTCTAATTTCCTTTTTCTTATTGTTAGCAAGTTTTCTTGTTCCCCTTAATACCCTCTTTACTATTTAAAAATCTATACCTAAGTAGAGAAGCAGGAGTATATGTTTATAGAATCCTTGGAACTGTTCTGTCCATATTACATGATTTCAATGTTTTTTTAGGCTAGATATTTCAGTTGAATAGACATGTGCCTAATGAAGCTAAGAATATGGTTTCGATCCTAGTTAATGAACTAGCTAGATTTCCATAGAAAAAAAAATTCCACTCATTAGGCAAAAGCTATGGTTTTAATTTGCAATAAATTATGTTGATTCCCAGGTGTAAGTCTGCTTCCATTGTTAAGACGATGCAAGGCAACAAGTTCTGTTGCAAGAAGGAACAGAATAGTGCCTACAACATTACAGTTGATTGTAAAAAATGAGCTGAAAAATGAATTAAACTCTAGTATAGGCTTTAATAAGTCTTAATAAGCTTTGATTTGGACCCTCTCTTCATTTCTGGCTTTCTAGGCAACCTGGATTCATCTGGACTAATCATTTTTCTAGGACTCCCCGTATCCATACTCCTGAAGAGGAAAGTGACTTGTGATGAGTTCATCTTGAAAAGCAGTTGCCTCTGTTGTGTGCTCTCCCTGCCACCCCCCACAGCACCAGCATTTTTTTTTAAGCCCAGGCATTGTTTTAGGGGACCTGCTATCTCACTATTTGGGAGTCCATTCATTTCAGCTGGCCTATCTTTACTTTTCTCCCTTTCTTGGGATATAGAAAAGTCTCTTTTCTTTTAATTAACAATGTATGACTGTTTGCTTACCAGTCGCTTTCTGGCTCATCAGGATAGAGTAGCTGGGAGTGGCTGCAGGGACTCTTCACATTCTCAGACATACCTTCAACATACTTAGTAATTAAGTATATTATAAGGAATTGTTTTCCATTATCAAATGGTAAACATTCACTCACTTCTACTTCTTTAATGCCAGCACTGAAAATTCTTAAAATAGGATATAAAATATTTGTTTATTATTTATTTCTTTTTGATGCACAGCTAGTTCTTTAGGTACATGAAATACCTTTGTCAGTACAAAATAACAGATTTTGACAGTATTTCCCTTTCCCAAAACATACACACACACACACACACACACACAAACAAAACTTTTTCAAAACAAAAATGTTATGAAATAACATTCATTTTTAGCTTAGTTTATTATATGTAATTGGGAGCCATTGTTTAAAAATATGCAGTATAATGTATATTAGATTTTCACTAAGATAATTTTCTTGTTTATATGATTTCTTAAAAATATAAAAGTGATGCACATCATGTTTCATATAATTCAGTGCTTTATAAAGTAACAGTGTACTTCTGTAAACTTTTAAAGCTTGCACCTTAATGAGTTTCTTATTCTAATGGATCTGATTTTTGTCACACATTATGCATCTTGAATGACATATTTAATACTTATCCTTTAAAAAGTTATTGGCAAGATTGTTAAGTGTAAGTATTAAAGGTCTTTTCTCACCTATTAGAAAAAATAAAAGGGTGGGGGAAGAACTGCATCAATTATCATGAAAAGAGGAGCAGATAATGTCCTTTTGCAAGAAACACTCTTAAAAGATAATGAACATGAAAAATTAATTAGATTTCAAGTTGGAAGTATCTTTCTCTACTTGATGAATTTGATAGTGCTGCTCTTGCTACCCTAATGTATAAAAGGAAAAATGTCAAAATTAATAAGATAGTCAAGAAGAAAGGGGGTGGAATGGTTATCTTGGAGGGGGTGAGCACTCACTAGAAATAATAGCTAATTGATATAAAGCTAACTTTGGAAAAGAATCAAGCAACATTGTTTTAGACATCTTTGACTGGCATGGTTTCTAAAAACACTCTAGTTTGCAAAGAATTAAATGCATTGTAATGGAAATTGGATATCTTTGGACTGAGAAATTAGTATTTGTGTCTGGCTTGTAACTTATAAACATGTTGTTAAAAGATTTTTATTTCTTGAGAGGAAATGAGCCAGACATTTAGAATTTTCATGCCTTTCGTATTCCAATTTGTTCCTTCATAAAATTAAAAACATTTTTTTTTGAGTTCAAAAAGGATTTTTCAGGGCAGATGTATGAAGAGAACTAAATGAGAATTTTTATTTTAACCTCCCACGTTCCTATCCTCAGTGATTATTTGAACACCATTTATCTCTGTGGTGATAAATAAAATCTGGAAATGTGTCATCTTGTTGCCTAATTAAAAAGCTTAAGAAAAATATTTGATGCCTTCATTGGGAGAACCTGGACCACATGGCGTCTTAGAGAGGCCCCCTTTCCGTTGTCAGATAGATACTTTGATTTCAGGATTACTATTTAAATGATCCAAATCATTTCACTGGACTTCCAATGCCCTGTACACTAATAATAGAGTTATAACCTCTTACTACATGCCAAAGACACAATGGATAGTATATTGGGGATGATGCTTAGACTGTGTTCTGGAGAGAGAGGAGTTTAATTAATCTATATAAAAAGGTTCTATATCAAAATTAATTTTCAAAATGCTATGAAACAGGATTTACAGACAGGTTTTTCTAGATCCAACTGATTTCCTTAGAATCAAGTGAAATATCTTGTTGAGGAGCAAGGATAATGATATTAGAGATCAATATCCTTCTGAATTTAGAGGAAAACATACTCTATTGAATAATCTGAAACATCATAAACCAGACTATCTCTAAAAAACAAACAAAACAACTCTCAAAGATGAATTCAATTCAGAAGATTCACGAGGCCACTAAGAGCCATAACCACCAGGTCTTCCAGCTGGTGAAATCCATCCTCACATGTCATCAGTCATAAAGGTGGCAGCCACATTTGTTCTTACACCATTGCCAGAATAATTGAAATCTATGACTCATGGGCTATGGAGTTTTAGTTTTTAGACTAGTTTGATTGTATTTTTATATTGCTGGCTTACTCTTTTTTTTAAGTAAAATAATGCATGCATATATTAAATATACTAAAAGAACTGGGTGCTCTATAGAGAGACTCACAGTAACATGGATTAAAAAACACAACTTTGTTCTTCTCTCGTGTAATACAACCAAGGTGAGCATTTCTGGCTGTTGAATAGCTCAGTTGCACACACTTTCAGACATGTGGCTGACGCATCTGCTGTCTACAATATATGCTTTTTTAGCTGGCTCTGAAGTAAAAAGAAGTCAAGGATCATACCAGGTGGAAGGTGAACATTATTTCTGCTCATGTTTCTAATGAAGAGAATGTAGTCACATGGTTACATGTGGCTACAAGACAGATTAGGAAACATGGCTAACATGGATGCAGACAGAAGTAAGAAAGGACTTTGGTAGGTAGGTAGGAATCCCACAAAACACAAAAAACCCAATTGAGTGAAGTACAAAGAAGAAAGCAAGAATCACCCTAAATTCTACTGTCTAAAAATGATTTAGTGAATATCATTTTACACATCTTTTTCTGGACATATACAGTGCTGATGGACAAATAGTGTGGATGGACAAATAGTGAATGGATTAATGAAAAATAATTTTGAGATAATGTAATCATTCTCTCTATAAAATACTACAGTTAATTTTATTTAAATTGCATTTCATTTGAATTTATTTAAATGTTAGAAGAAAAAGAAGCTGAAGTGAAACTGAAGGAATTACCAATGTTTTTTCATCAATAAGAAATAGTCATCCCATTAATGGCATAAAAACTTTTACATAGTTTTCTAAGTTTATATTTCAACTTTAAATAAAATTTGATAGCCCTCTTTATAGGAAAAATGAGGTGATAAGGACTCTTCTACTTCTTTTCACTTTTCCTTCCCTCCCTCTAGGTCCTGATTTTTGTGTTAAATGATTTTTTTTGTTAGCATTGTAGCATTGCATTTTGTTTTGCAAACGTAATTCCCTCTGTTAATCATTATGAATTCTCCATTTAAATGGAAGCAATTCTCAGCACTAGTTCTTTTACCGTGACGTTTCCATTACTGAGTTTGCTTTTTAATTTATCACTTGGTTGGCTGGATTTTATTGTCATGTCGTTTTAAAATCTTTATGTACTTTGTTTTTTAGCAAAGGATTATAAATTCTTCATTTTCTTAGGTCTTTCATATTTGGGGATCCTGCCTATTGCTCTTGTGCTTGAATGACTTGGCTGCGTGTCCTACTCTTGGTTACACCGGCTGCTCCTTAATATGTAATGGACGTCATTCTGTCAACTTCTGCAATTTAGTATTGCTGTAGAAGAGCATGAAGCCAGCCTGATTTCCTCCACTGTGGTAACTTTTTCTGCCTAAATGCTTGTATTATTTTTTCTCTTATCTTTGAAGTTCCATAACTTAATTTGGATGTGTCTTGATAAAGATGATAATAATAGCCAATTACTATGTCTAGGCCCTATTCTAGCACTGCATGAATATTAATATATTACATATATAATATATTACAGCAGAGATGAATGGCTGTGACAGAAACTGTGGCTGAAAAGCTTAACATATTTACTATTCAATCCTTTAACAGAAGAATTTGAAGACCGCTGTTCTAAGTCTTTCATCATGTGCATTTTATTTTTTCCTGTTTTTAATTTACTTATTACGGTCTTTTCATTTCTTTTTTTGTTGTTATTGCTATCTATCGCTTTAAATTGGGCTCTTGTCTTACAGATGCTGTCTTCTTGTTATTTTAGTGATGCATTTTTTAACTGCTCCTGTTTTTAGGGCTATTGTTTTTTCTTCTTCCAGGCTGCCTCTCTCTGCTCTTACTTTGTCTTTGCATCCTATGGACTTGCTCTTTGTCTCTTGTTCCTTTTGACTACAGTGTGCTGGCCTCGGGCTGTTCAGCTTTCCTGTATGCAGGTTTCCCCTCTACTCATGTTTAACCTTCCCAGAACCAGTTAGCCTTCCTTCTCTCAGCAACAGTTTGATGCCTGAGTGTTGCTTTCTAAAGTGTTCCTTGGAGTCTGATGCCATGGTGGGTTGGGAGGAGACGGCGAGCTTTTGTAGGACCAAGTGAAGCCTGAGTGGGCTCTGAAACTTTTTTTTTTGTAAATTTTATTAAATATTTTGTAAAAGGCCCCTTCTGTCCAGAACAAGGCACTTCCCATCCTGCAGCTTTAATGTGTTTCCTCCTACTCAGCACCCCTGTTCTGGAATAATGTGCCCCCTAACTTTGCTGAGTCTTCTGATGGGGCACACCAGCTTCCTCTGCTGCCTACTTTCTGGCAGGAAGCTTCTCCCCACCCTGGAGACAGTAACAGGACTCTTCTGAATGTTGTCAACTTCCCTTTTTTCAGAACTATGTGGAGGTATGAGTTAAATTAAGAGTTTGTTATTTAATTTATCTGGTAAGACACAACAGTGCTTTAATGATCAAGCAGTGCTCTGAAATCTAACCATGAATTTTCATTATAACTGCAAGCAAATGGCTCTGACCCATAATTTTGAATTCTCTCTTCAGTTTGCAAACAATTTTCTCTAGAGTGCATTGCTTTCTACTTCACAGAGATCTTGGATATAAACATGGATCTGAGAAAAATGAAGCAAAACGAAAGACCCTTTTTGAAATGTATATTTTTTATAATATTTAAGACAGCATTACCCTATTTCAACCCTGCAGATCTTGGAGGAATTGAAGGAATGGCCGCCTACCAAAAAGTAACAAACGCTGAAAAGTTTTGACAAGCTGATTCTTATTATTGCAGCTGCTCACTTCATTTTTAAAAATTACTGTTAGGTAGCAATTATTAAATACCCATTTTAGGAGATAGAGCCTTTAATGTGGCTGCTCTTTCTCTTCTTTGCTCCATTCCAGGGAGAAGAGATTATGTATAATGAATTTTATTGTCATCCCTCCTTCACACTTGGGAACTAATGGTTGTATTATTAGTGTCAACAAAGAACCTGGATTGGAACAATGATGACTGTTTCCATGGTCGTTTTCAAACGCCAGCGTCTTATAGTTGGCTGTTTCCCAGAAGGTGCTGGGAAGATTGGTGTTTTGCCAGTGGGTTTCAGTCTGGGCAAGTTCAATATGGATTCAGTGTGACCAGAGAAAATGACAGTAATATGCTCTTGGGTTGAAAGGGTTTTTTCCCCCGTGGTAGGTTGAGCACTAGCATCTCTGCCTCAGCACCTCTCTGCCCGCACAGCCGTCCCGCACAGCAGTCCTCTGGGCCTCTGTCCTCGGTGTTGCCACAACTCCAGCCTCTGCTCTGCTCTCCTGCAGCCTTGCAGCCATGCCACCGTGCTGCCCAAAGCACTGGGCAGAGCTTTTTATATAGAGCCAATAACGACGCATTGCCCATGCATGTTTAGTGAGCTAGCCAATGAGGGCCCGGTGAGAATCCTGGCCACAGGAACTTTTGTTTTATCCACAATTGGGAGTGTTACTTTAAACAAAACCAGTTTTCAGTAGCTGGTACCCATGAATATTTGGGTTCTCTATGTATTTGGAGATGGAAGACACGTGGCATGTGGGCCATTGTCATCTTCTCACGTGCCCTACCCGATAGGCCCGGAGTTTACCTCTGCCGGCTTGGCCCAGAGCCCGCGAAGAACCAGACCCTCAGTGTCAGCACGTGAGCTGAAACTGAACTGCCATTCTTGTTAAGTGCAAATGACTAATTAAAAAAATTGTAACAGATAAAATTGCCAAGAAAGCTCCCTTTTTCTCTTAATTCTGAAAGCCTTGTAGAATCTTGGTCTGTCAGGTGTTCCTCATTATGGAAATAAACTGCATCACAGAAATACGGGAATAACAGTGAATATCCATGCATTTATCATCTCCACAAATATGCTCTGAGTATCTACAAAATGCTGAGCTATGTGTTGTTCTTGGAGAAGCACAATCTCTATCTTGTAAGGTTCTCAGTCTAGCGAGGGAGATGTATGTATGTGTGAGAAGCATGTATGTATGTACCTGGAAGCAGGTGTCAGTATTATTGTTTGACTTGTGATTTAAAGATAACTTTAATATCTATTATATTCCCTTCTTAATATTTCTAATTAAAATTCACCGAAAGTAATAGCAAGTGTGCAGTTGAAGATAATTGTCTTCTGGGACTTGCTGCAGCTATAAAGCCTTGCTCAGAGCTCTCCAGAGAACCTTCCTCGTCTACAGACAGCTGCTTCCTCACTGTGCAAGGTACAGAAGCACAGACCTCTCGCTCTCTTACCCCAGTTTTATGTATCTTTCATGCCTGCTTTCCTGTTGTTACCCAGTGAAAGTAAGTAGGCACCTTATCAGAGTAGCTCAGGGGTTTTCAGATTTTCTTTTTACCATAATTGTAGTAAGAAATAAATAAAAAATTTCATGATCGAGTGTATATTTATACATATATATACACACACACATATACATATAATTAAAACATAAATTTCATGTAACAATAATTATCTCCTGTGTAATGTATTTTAATAGTTTTCATTAAAAAAAGATGGTCATGACCAAAAAATTTATTTTATAACATACAATTGGGTAATTCAAAATTGGAATAACACTCTTCTAGACTATTTAGGAAAGTAAATCCATTGGAGAGTACAAATCACAATGTACCCTTCTAAACCAAATAGAATTAATTTGGGAACTATCAGCCTGCTTACTGGGAATTGTTGTACTTCTCCCGAACAATAGCATGTGAATTTGGTCATGTTCCCCCTTTGTGTTCCTGCCAAGCTCAGTAACAAATTTAGACTTCATGCCATGCATTTTGTGTGTTAATTTCACCTCTGGCTTTATTTTATTTTTCTTTTCTGCTAGAGTTCTGAAGTTGCTTTAAAAATATTCTGGCATGTTATCTGCATTTTGTTAAGGTGCATTTATACCTTTTGGATCAAGATGCAAATAAATAAAATTGATATTTCTGTTGTTGCTTTTAGTACAGACAAGAGAGCACTGTAAGTCTCTGGATTCCGTATTGTGCTTTGAATTGCTTTGTCTGAATTACGTGGAACGCTCCATGCTATTAATGTGTTTGTACCATCATTCCATTGTGACTAGTTCAGGCTCATGTACTTGAACTTCTTTAGTTACAGCGAGAACAGAAACTCAGGAAAATGGCATAAAGAGCTTGGAAATCTGCATCTATCTTCCTGGCTATTGCTGTAGAGAGGTAGCTCCCTATTTCAACATGTCCCTTTGAAACACTGTGTTCCAATTACCATCTCTTGTAATTCACAGGCTGTTATGGTAGAGATTTTGACAAGAACAAAAATCTCTAGTGAAAATTTGATGCATTTATACATTTTTTTAAAAAACTCTAAGCATGCTAATTACTTCCACGATCACATGTCAAGTATATCCCTAAAGAGGGAATTTGGTGCTTTGGAACATGGATGGTGCTGTGACTACCCAATGGAAGGGCAGATATTTGCTTACACACAATTACCTATGGTAATTATGTCCTGTGTGTAAACAGGCTTTATGCAGTCTAGCGGAATAATTACCAAAACCAGAGAAAGCATGTTAACAACAAGATACTGGCTCAGAATAACTCACAGGCCTGTCTGGGAATCTTTTGGGGGCTTCTGTGTTCCACCCATGTTGGTTGCTAAACACACCACAGATGTTTTCCCAATGAACAGGTACCGAAACATTATATAGGCTCTACTGGGTTTTACACTGCACAATTCTCATCATATGTGTGGACAGCTTGTACTGGTTTCAAAATTTTAAGCAGATTTTGTGTGTTTTAAAGCATGAGCACTGACAGACAATTCAGTAACAAATACTGCATTCTGCCCATCAACATATTGATTGATTGCTTAAGAATTTTCCAATAGCACACATGTGAATCACAGATTTCCCAGCAGAGTATTGACTCCTGGACCAAATCATGCAAATGTGATGATTATTAAAGATGATAGGGAACCCAGAAAATTTATCTGTTCATTCTCTCATCTTATGTCACTGTTACTATCATTATTATTATGAACTTCTTTTGCAAAAAGGGGAGAAAAATGTAAGCAGCAGTAACAGAGGGATGAGGGGTTACTTTTCCACATTCTCTTTCTGTTCCTCTGTCAAAAGCTACGGTTGAGGTTTGCTGATCTTGTTCATTTCCTCTGTGTCTTCCTGTGTCTAGAAAGAAGTTACTAAAAAAACTTAGCAAATATTTACTGACTACCTCTGTGGGCCAGCCATTGGGCTGACTCTTGGGAAAGAGTGATGAACAAGCCAACACTCTCATGTTCTTGGAGCTGACAGCTCACGGGGGGACGGCCATTAAATAGGAACTTACAGACAGGGTTTGTGCTTCCAAAATATATCATCTGGACTTCATTTTTATCAACCCCAAGACACTGAAATGCTGCAGTTTTCTGTTTTGTAAGTCTATATTTTCCAGGGGGCTCGATTGCTGATGAGTGGCATTTCAATTTCATGACTTAAAGAAGTGTTTTAAACAGATGCTCAAATAGTCTCCTGAAGGATCAGCAGGGAGCCCCTTCTAATGTATGCCACAGATAAATTCATATTTTCCTCCCAAATTCCTTAGGAACCATAGTCCGATTGTTTTATTTCTTTTTTCTTTTTTGATATCTGAAAAGAAAATGAGAGTAGTTCAATTAGAATTCTACATAAAGCTCCCACGGAGACCCTGATGGCAGTAGTGCCTGCTTTTTGTTTCAGCCCAGTGGCTGATGGTCAAAGTTTCTTCCATGAAGTTTCTCATATGTTGTGGATGGCTGGATGCCTTGGCATTTTTTTTTTTTTCTCTAGAATACAACACCACAGGAATAAGACTAGGCATTAACATACCCGAGAAGTGTCTTGCTGGACTATTGCATATAATGGGAAAAAAGGAGCATGCATATTTGTACAAAAGAATCATTTTCCTTTTGGCTAAGGATACACAATGAACTGACTTAATTTTAATGAGTTTTAATCTGATATTGTCCTTTCTTACACTTACATTTTCCAAATCAGCATTCATTGTGTGTGCATGAGACGGAAATGCTTGCCATATATTTTTAGAGTGTTATTTTTTTAGGGGTTCTTTGGTTTTGGAAGATCCCTTTGTCCTCTTGTCACTTATATAGTTACTTTTTAGGAGTTTCAAAGCAGCTGTGGTTTCAGTTACCTACAGTTTTTAATAGAAAAACTTGGGGCTTCAAGATAACATGTCCTTAGTAGGCTGTATTTATGCTGCAGTTTTATTAATTACAGTATATTTGGTATATTAAGAGATGTTTCTTATATGTATAGATACTTAAAAAATGTGATATTAAGTAGTAATTGGCAGAATGTAAAACTATAGCTTAATCCTAATGTGTGTGTGTGTGTCTTTATTGGTGTCCTGAGTGTTGAAAATTGTAAGAAAACAGTGATGTCATGATATTCTCTTTGTCTTTATTATGCTTATGTTTACCCAAAGATCTTATAAAATGTATTTTTTCATATAGTGTATATATATTTGTATGTATATGTCTATAGTATCTATACACACTTCTCACACATACACAGATATTTACATAAAGCTCTGGTTTCTTATTAAATTTTTAAAGGATTAGTAGTAATAATATAACAAGGCAGTTCAATTATGTGAAATCTCAGATACTCCTACAATTGAAGAGCTAAGGAAAAAATGTTTTTGCCTGTCTCCTTTGTTTATCTAAAAGTGGTTAACAGTGCTGATGGTATTAAATAAGGGGTAAAACATCAATATTTGGTCTGAAGAATGTTTGATTTAGAGGCAGATGACAACAGAGGTTTATTATAGAAATCAGAACAGTTTAAATCAAGCCTTTTATTTATAGATGTTTAAAACTGGTGTTTGTGATTTAAAGAAACAATAATTGTAAAGGAATGAAAAGAAACAGATGGGAGCAGAAGGTCAAACTCTTACATATTGATTGATACTAGGTTTCTTTTTGGTTTTGCCATAGATACACTTAAAATGGAGGATACAGTCTGAAAGAGGGGGAAGAATAGCGAGAATGAAATGATGAATTAGGAATATGAACTGTCAATTCTCATCTTAACTTTGCTACCCAATAATTTTATGAACCAATAATTTTGGCCTTTCTCCTCTGTAACTTAAAAACAATTGAACCCAAAGATAATTTTATTCAGCCTATTTTATACACAATTCCCTTTCCTAGGGCCCCTCTGGCGGTAGTTTCCTTCTCGATGGACTGGGGGAGGACACTGATGGTGGGGCAAGTCCGTGTGTATTTCCATGCCCTGTCTGTGTCCACCAAGATTTGGTATGTCTGTTTCTGGTCTTAAGAAATAAGACTTATTTTGTCCAAGGCAAACAGACACATACCACTTTTCCTAAATTGTAGAGTTGACGTTTGGGTTTTCTATAAGGGACTTTGGATTTCTCAGCTAAAATTAAATATCGCCATGTTAAGTGTCTACTACATCAAGTGAGATGGCCTAGTCTTGTTTCCTTGGACCACAAGTAATGGTAAAGGGTCTAAAATTCTACGGTTGGGATCAGATTTCGCCTTGGTCTGGAAGAAACCTGACGGGCCTCCGTAGAGTAACAGCTCCTAGCAGTGTGTACAGTGCGCCTCCAGGTAGAGCCTCTCATGAAGCATGGTGAGATCTTCCCGTCCTACCAAGGGGTAGGTTGAGAATATATTCCATCAAACAACCTCTGCTATGGCCCAGATTCCCTCTCTGACTTAATGACATACCTATTTGTAGCAGAGGTGCACTCTGTGCTTCAGCACACTGTCTCTAGAAATGCAGGTGCTACTAGGTCCTGTAGAATGTATAAATCCTCCAAATTCCCCTGCTTCTATTCCTGTGGCAGCCCTGTGGCCTGTACAGAGGGAGTGGGGAAAATTCCCACTGATGCATCATATACAAATGGGTCTAGTCAGGGCAACCTGTCCACATGGACTGCAGTTTCTATTCAGCCCAGTTATCTGGATGGAAATAGGAACTCTTCCATCCAGAATTGGCCAATGGGCTAAATTCAGAGCAGTTTGACTGGTAATTACTCATAAGCCCTGGCATTTAACACTGACAGTTCTAATGGGATTAACCCATTGGACAATGGGAAGCTGATGGGTAGAGCATGAATCAGCCCTTGTGGGGTCAGGATATATGGAAAGACACTTGGTTTCACCTGCAAGATCCTGAGGCTGTCTTGCCTGTCCTAGTTTATAGGCACTGACATTTGCCTGGCAATCAGAAAGCAAGCCGATGCCCTAGTTCAGGTACAAGCCCTAGCAACTGACTGCTCAGTAGATACAGTGCATAGGAAGAGCAGCCACCAGTGTTCTGGTGGGACGGCATAATGCCAAGGATGCAGGATAACCCTTGAAATACAGTGGCCTGGTTAATGAAGTAATAGCAAGTCCTGTGTATTCTAAACAGTGTTCAGAGCAACTGCCAAGGGAGTGTGGGTCACCCACCAGAGTTCCCAATGGGTGAGGATTGGCAAATAAACATCAAAGGATTAGACCAAAGTGTGATTATCACAGAAGGGGAAGACTTCCCCATACATGTTTCTACTAAATATCTGTCCTTTTTACCTTAGACTTCTGCTCTTCATGTGGTGCCTAGTCATGGCATGGGCAGCTTACTTAAATACCTGTCCACAGTGGGCCGCTTACATGCCAGCAGAGGGACCAGTTGAATTGTTGGGTGTGTGGGTAGCCGCCCTTCTCTAGATCTTCAGGATTGCCATGGTGGGTATCAGCACTCCAGGGAGGGGATTGGGAAGCCCTGATGCAATGTACTAAGGAAGAATAAGCTGGACTAGTATAGCAAATTCACCCGATATTACTAATACTGATTTGGAAATCTGTCCTGTGGAACACATTACAGCAACACTGGGCATGGGTGTTTTTTTTCTGTCAGTCAAATCACACAGGCAGCCCCTCAGACTGCTGACCAGAACAGGCCTAAAATTATCATCATCACAGCCATAGGTGGCTCTGCTCAGACGGGATGGGTTCATACAGCCCATGCCAGGTTACGGACATCTGAGTACCAGGCACTCCTATTTGAGAACAGAAAAATCACTCTAAACAAAACCAGCCCACTTACACAGGGATATGGATGGATATCACTGGAACTGTGTAGTCGTAGTCATTCTGTGACCCGTTTTGTACTGACGGGTGGTGCTGCCCAGGCATTTACTGGGTCCCCCAAGTGGGACCTGGGGGTTAAGTGGCACCGATCTTTGGCTGTAGCTCTCATGTTGGTGGCTGGGCCACTGCACCCTGGGTTTTTCCCTAGGGGAGAATCAACTCTATGGTAACAAAAACTGCCACTAAAGTTTTTCTCCTCAAGACCAGATGGGCATGTTTTCTAATGGTATGTTCATATGGCCACAGTCTTTGTCCCTCCATTGGCCTGGAGCACATTGCAGCACATACAGAGGCTCTTACTGCATTCACCTAGCAAGCCTTCAAAGGTAGCTGGCAAAGCCTGCCTTCATCAAACCCTTGAATGTCTCTAATGAGAAAAATTGTCCTCTAAAATAAGATGGCCTTGGGCATTATTACTGCAAAGAGGCACTTGTGCCATTATCCACACAGAATGTGTGTTCATATCTGATGAGTCAGCTAACACTGATCTATTAAATCACAGGTGGGCACAAAGGAATGTCGTGAGTGATTCCACCCCCAGTCTAGAAGACTTAGTAAATAAGAGGTTCAGACCTGGGGCTCTTTGTGGAAAAAAAATATTACTTATTTTGGGCATCATCTCAATTTTTGTTTTGTCTTCCACGTACCTATACTGTTGCTGTGGTAGCTGCCTCCAGTGCAGCCAGGGAGCCACCAACGAGCTGCCTCTGTGCTAGTGAAACTCCTGCTGCCGGCTCAGGGCACATTGTGGAATGGCGGGGTATGAAAATGATGCTGGGGTTCTTGTTCATGGAGTCGAAGAATGACCTTTGCAAATACTCAAAGTAGGAGAGCAAGTGAGAGGCTTTTATTTAGAGATACAGTGAGCAGGCAGAGCTCCTGGCTCATGCCAGGAGGGGACAAGAGAACCGGTGGTGGTCCATTGTCTAAGGGATTTATAGGCAGTTGAGAGACAAAGGGCTAGGGACACAGACCCACTAAATGGTCCCCAAATGTTTATCTTTGAAGAGACACTAAGTTTCTTATCAGTCTTCTGGATTAGTTTGCAGAGTTAACACAAGAAATTTACTGCTCCGGTTCTTTCCCAGAATAGCAGCTTCTTGGTTTGGGAGCACATCAATCAAGACTGCCTGTCCCGCCCACAAGGTGGGCTGGGTTATTGTCTGTTTGGTTAAGAAACCTATTTTTTCTTTTCGGGTTTTAAAGTGCAATCTTATGTTTAAGATGGAATCTTTCTTGTTTTTACTATGTTTTTTGTGCCTGGGCTAGCTTGCTGTATTAATTGCCCAGGTTATATATTACTTGATTAGGGGCTGGAAGAGGATAAGCAGCATCTGGGTGAAGTTAAAGAAGATAAGCGGCTAAAGTAAATTTTACAATAGCTTCATTTAATTGACACAATGCAGACATAGGCTCTGCTGACCTCATTTTCTTGTCTGGGGATGTTCAAACATTCCAGGCCAAGTTACTCCTGACTAGTTTTAACTAATCTCACTGAAGAATACTTATATTCTTAGTTTGATATTTTATTTTAAAGAATTAATGTGACTTTGGTTTGTTTAATTGTTTAATATGGAGTTTGGTAGGGGTCTTTTTCCGGAGGCCCTCACCCTACTCTGACTACACCCACAGTTCCTGTCTCAAAGCTGTACGAGCTGGCCTCAAGGGGTAGAGTGGTGGGGGAGGTCATGGGGAGGAATTGGCTGCAGGCTGACCTCCAGGGGGAGCCGGGAAAATGGAGGCTCTTGTCCTTGGGATATAAGTTCTGCCCATCATGCCCACAGTGGGAGCCGTTTTCAAGGACACAGTTTGAGAGCAATGCTTTATTGAGACCATCTGTATAGTATTCAGGACTGAACCCAATTAAGGGCTCTATATAAGCTTCTAAGATTCTGCTGGGCAGGTGCGGAGATTTCTTTATCTTGTGGCTTCCTGGGACAAACCTCGTAGGCAAGTTCTTTTGTTTATGAAAATTGCAACCCACCAAGCTAGAGTGGCCTGCCTCTTTCTTTGGTTTCTTCTTGCCTTCCAAGAACAGGGGTCAGTTTCAGATTTCATCCAGGAAGCTGCTGAGATTTGGAACCAACAGACTCCTTAAGGTAAAATTTGTTCCCTACTTCATCCTGTCTCTATTTAGAATACTGGCTTTCTCCTTTTTGTAGAAAAATGGGAATTAAACAATACAAAATCCTCAAACTCTCCTTCCTATTAATAAGCAGACTCCTCACCAGGACAGACTGCAGTTCCCCAAAGAGAAAGAACAGAAAACGTTTGCTGAATTTATTGTATGTAAATTAGAAATAGACACTCAAGGGATATGCATACTAACAGCCACGTTTGCATTTGCTCTTGTTCTTTCTTGTTTTGCACCTGCTCCTCCCTGAACAGGGACCCAGGGCCAGGAGATAAATCTTCTGGGATCTGAAGCAAAGTGAGAATTTGGAGCTTGAAAGGATCAAATTCTCAATGAGCCTTATCAAACTTATTTACAAGAAACATGAGCTGTGGTTCTTGGGGACTTGGTGAAGAACTCCGAGTTGGCTAAAGGATGCATTTGTTAAGAGAAGTAACTCAGAGAAACTAGATGAGGTTTTATTTCCAGAAAGTGTAACTTGGAGTGGAGGTATGGATGCATTTGTTAAGAGAAGTAACTCAGAGAAACTGGATGAGGTTTTATTTCCAGAAAGTGTAACTTGGAGTGGAGGTATGGTATGCAGACCCTTCAGGGGATACCAGGTGTCAGAATTAGCAGGAGGTGGGAGAACTCTGTGGTTGACGCAGCTCCCCATTCAATGGCCTAGAAGTTATTTTTTCCCTGTTGGGATTCTTATTACAAATATTTCTAACTACAGATGCTTCTCTAATACTTAGTTATTTCTATCATTAGTAATTATTCCTCCAAATCAAATTAATCCCATCACTAAGTAAAATCTCTCATTGGCCAAGTTCTGTGTGAAGCCTCACTGCCTTTAGGTTTATTGAATACCTTCCAACCAGTTTTGGACAAGGTAAATGGTCAACTGAGCAATTCTCTGGCAAATATAATATTTATAGTTCCCAATCTTTCCTTTTTTTTAAATTGAAGTATAGTTGGCATGCATATTAGTTTCAGGTGTACAACATAGTAATTCAACAGTTACACACATTATGAAATGCTCAGTCTGTTTAATTCAGTGTAACAACCCTGGTTTTTCCTCAGTGTGATTTAAAATTTCCATGAATTCTTGAGGTAATTAATTCAACCCTTCCTTTATTTTTCTTATGTGTGTGTATGTATGTGTGTGTGTGTGTGTGTGTGTGTGTGTGTAGACTAGAAGGAAGAAAAAATAGTTCAATGATTGTCAACAACTTTTGCCTGGATTAGCCAAATGTTACCTTTGTTCACCTCTTCTGTCTTTCTATATAAATATGTATATTTTTGATGAACTACTTGGAAATAAATTGCAGATATGACATTTTGTTCCTAATTATTTAGCATTGATCTCCTAAGAATAAAGATGTTCTGCTATTAACCACATCTCACTATCACCCACCCCTAAAGAATTTAATAAGAACCACATGCTATTATTTAATATATAGTCCACTTTTAATTTCCCTAAGTGCCCTAAAAATGCCATTCACAGTTCTTATTTTTTAAAATTCCAGGATCCAATCAAATTTCAGGTTTTACATTTAGTTTTTTTAATCTATAAAAATTACCCTTCTCTTTTTGTTTGCTTGTTTTCTATTTCAAAGATTTTTTTTGAGGATACAGGTTACCTTGTAGAATGTTGTTTATTTTGGATTTATCTGATTGTTTACTTGTGATTAGAATCAAGTTAAACCTTTGTTTGGCAGGAATATTGCAGACAACTATGGTAAAATAACTTTCTGTCCAAAAAAATTTCACTACTCTTCTCCTGCCCCTTCTCAGCATTCCCTAGAGAAGCGTATTTCTTACCCAGTCTCAATTTGGTCATGTGATTTGCTGAGGCCAATTGGATGTTAGTAGACCTGTCATGTGCAGTTGGGTTTGCCCTTTTGGGCTTCTGACATTAACATGAGAAAAACATTTCCTAGATCACAGAAAATGGAGTGAGAAACAGATGTGACCTGAATTGAAACCACAGCCTGGAGCCAATGCTTGCCTAGATCAAGGGTCCCAGCCAGTCTGTAGATATGTAAGCAAAAAGTTTATTTGTTGTCTACCACTGAGATTTTATAGTTAAATGTTACACAAAAGAGCTCCATGAGGCAACAATCATGTCAACTTTTCTTTTTACTGTGGTAGAAAGCACATAACATGAGGTCTATCCCCTTAATTTTTAAGTGTACAGTACAGTATTAGCTATGTCACAGCAGATACCTAGCACTTAGTCATCTTACCTGACTGAACTTTATACCCCTTCAACAGAAACCCCTCATTTCCCCTCCCTCAGCTCCAAAAACCACCCTTACTTTCTGCTTCTACGAGCTTGACTACTTCAGATAACTCATAAGTGGAATCATGCATAATTTTAGGATGAAAGCTTTCAGTTTTTCACCAGTGCGTATGATGTTGGCTTTCAGGTTTTCATATATGGTTTTTATTAAGAAGTTCAAAATAGAATGTTGGTTAAATCATACTATATTCATAGATAGAAATACCATGCAGCCGTTAGAAGGAATGTTGTAGGAAAATAATAACATGGAAAGATGTCCATATATTAGTTAAAACAGAAGGTTATTTAATACATTATGTAAAAAGAAATGTATGTCTGTGTACAGTGAAATTACACAAGATTAACTCATTAGTAAATTAGGAATTTATTGTCAAAATTCTGCTGAAAGTACTTTAATTCACCCATAAAGAATAATACATATATTTTATGTATATAGGAAGCACTTAGTAATTGTTATACATTCCAAAATTTGAGAACCATGGCTTGGACTAAAGGAAAGAAATGAATGAAAGGACTATATGTAGGTATTTGGGAACGTGAACCATTCTGTTTTTAAAATAGCTACCAGAACCCTAGAGATCAATGGGACATGTGTGAGTTGAGAATCTTTAAGCACTATTTGCCCTCTTTTTATTATTAAGCCTCAAAACATTAATTTGATTAAATAGAAGAGTTTGCTGTTATGAGAATTGACTGAAGGAGTGGAGATTCATCTTGGGGAAGGCAATAGATAGGTCCTAAATTCTGTTCACAAGCTAAATGTCTGAAAGATTCAATTCAGAGTGTGTGTGTGTGTGAAATCCCAGGAAGGAATGTACTAAAATAATCATCTTAGTAGGTCCTAAATTCTGTTCACAAGCTAAATGTCTGAAAGATTCAATTCAGTGTGTGTGTGTATGTGTGTGTGTGTGTGTGTGAAATCCCAGGAAGGAATGTACTAAAATAATCATCTTAGTAGGTCCTAAATTCTGTTCACAAGCTAAATGTCTGAAAGATTCAATTCAGTGTGTGTGTGTATGTGTGTGTGTGTGTGTGAAATCCCAGGAAGGAATGTACTAAAATAATCATCTTAGTAGGTCCTAAATTCTGTTCACAAGCTAAATGTCTGAAAGATTCAATTCAGTGTGTGTGTGTGTGTGTGTGTGTGTGTGTGTGTGAAATCCCAGGAAGGAATGTACTAAAATAATCATCTTAGTAGGATATTGAGTTATTTTTATGTGCTTTGTATATTTCTTATAATGTTTTCTAAATTTTATACATTGAACATTTCTTAATATGATTCTTTTGTTTTCTACGTGTGTGTGTATATATATATATATATACACACATACAGATTATATCTTTATTTAATGGACTTTATTTTTTAGGGCAGTTTTAGATTCACAGCAAAACTGGGTGGAAGGTACAGAGAGTTCTGTATAACTCCTGATCGCCCTCTTGCATAGCCTCCCCCATTTTCATTGTCCCCCCGTCAGGGTGGCACATTTATTAGAGTTGTTAAACCTACACTGCCACATCACTGTCACTCAAAGTCCATAGTTTACATTTGGATTTATAGTTACATTTTGGTGGTGTAAGTCATATATTTTTTAAAAAAGAAAGGACTATGATTCTTTCTCTTTAAATCGAAGCTTCAGTTCTGAGTGAATCTAAGAAGTCAATAGGCCTTGTGACAAGTATAAAGGTTTTTCTGTTGGGTCCACAAGGATTCAGGGATCACGTGTTCACAGACTGTGGGCAGTCTGCCTTTGTAAAGGGCAAGACAACCCTGGCTTGAGTCGCCTTGTGGAGCCTCAGTGATGGCTCTCCTCCTCTGGGGCAGTCCTTGAGGTCACACTATAGTGAAAGAGCAAAAGAAATAAACTTGTTCAGATTAAATACTGTTTATTCCAAATTGTTTTATATAGAACAGACAATCCCAAAGATGGTGTTTTCTCCTCTCCAAACTGACAGTAAATTAATACCTTCACTATAACTGAATCAGAAGCTTCTGAGTTCAGATTGAAGTTTCCCAAGAGTGTCAAAATGCAGTATGATTTATCAGGTTTTCCAAAATTAACTTTAAATTGGTAGTTATTAAAGTAAAGACCCCAGAATGTTGTCCAACTTGTGAATTGTCTCTTCACATTAAAGATCCTGCTTTCTTTTCTATCCCTGGCCTTGTAATTATACTGCTTTTCGATGTATATTTAAAACATGCATGGGGTTATAAAATAATATGATAGAATAATAGAATAATTGGCAAAAACATAACAGTATTGAGAAGCCTTTCTGTAGATGGTAAATAAGCCATAATTTAAACTCAATTAGAAGTGGATTAGATTGTAAATAACTGTTAAAACAATAAATAACATTGATTGGGCACCGATTATGCAGCTGACATCATGTTAGATGCTTTACATCTCACGTGATCCATTCATGAATCCTGTGTGGTGGGTAACTTTTCTTACCCATATTTTATAGACGAAGAAACTGAGGCTTGGAGAGTTTAGGTGACTTGATCAAGTCTACTAAGGTGATAAATATTAAGGCCAGGATTCTAAATTTCATGCTCTTTCTGTTAGTTCTTGAGATAAAAATCTTCCATTTTCAGAGCAATGAGGACTTGAGGACACTCCAGACATTGGCATTTGGGGAGTTATTTTAATGACGAGGTCAATCCATGAGAAGAATTTTTGAATATAGTAAATATAAAATGAAGAAAATGCCAAGGTGCAACATAAAGGGATCAGAAAATGTAATGGAAAAAGAGCAGGATAAACAGGTGGCAGCATGTTCATGAGAATGAGATCAGACAGTGTTGAGGGGAGTTCAAGAAGTGCGTGGGAGACAGAAGCGAGGGCAGCCGGAGTGTTAGTTAAGGAGGCCAGTGACGGAGAGCAGGGAGAAGCTGCATAAAGTCTAAATTGGTGGTTACGGGGAATTTATTGATGGAAGTAAAATCTTAAATTGCATGCTTAATGTCAATCTAGTTTACAGTTTTAGATAATGTAAACTAAGGGTGACAAAATCAGAACAGATGGCAAGAAGCAAGTTTTACAGAGAGCAAGCCACAAATGCCTGTGGAATGGACATCCTGCTGGGACAGCACTCATCTTCACTCCCACGGGACTTCACAACCCTCATCAGTGATTCACGTATGACAGCCGTGGGCAGAAACTACCCGCTAACAAAGTTCCCTCCAGTTTCCAGCAAGGAGAGTCTGGTAAGTCTTTTGGTGTGATTTTTCTGATTGCATTTTAGGGGAAGCACATGAGCCTCCTGATAGGAACACTGTGGCAATGACTAAAAAAACAGATGTACTGTGATAGTCTCACGGCGAATTCCTTTCAAATTTTCTCTCCAAATGTTTGTTTCTGCTTTGGAGAACCATTTGGAAGTGTTTGGGCAAGCACTGTGTCATGCCTGCAGTGTTGGGTACTACTGTTTGACTGAGCTAGGAATAGGAATTTGGAAAAGCTTTCTCCTCTCCTCACCATTCACATGAAAATTTTAAGTTAATTGCTTTATGAGATTTAAAGAATTTTTTGATGTTGGGACCCAGCACAGTGACACTCAGGGAGATGAAAGGCAGAACTCTGTTATTTACAGCTCCAAAGGAGAGAAGTCTGCCACACAGGAGGCTGTACCTGGGAACAGGGTAACAGCAAATTGGAAATGGAGAAGCTGGTTATATGCAGCAAGTAGCTGGGTGTCCCAGGCGTTCTGAGGAATGGCTGATATGAATATTCGGTGGAGTCTGAGGCACAGATATTCTCCCTAGCTGCTGGTCCAGCTGGCCCTTGGGGAAGTTATGGTGTTGGCCTAGTGGTCCTGGAGAGCAGGGGTCCCATAAAGGAAGGTTAGGGTGGGGCTTAGCAAATAATAGCAAAAAAGGGGAAATTAAGAGTTTTTATCCATGACTTTTAACACTGAGACAAGACCACATTTGTGAAATTTTCTATTACGTTGTTATGACTGTTGAAATGTTGGGGCTTGAACCTGCAGGAACTGTCCTTGTAAAATTCAAAAGAATTTTCTTCCTTTGAATTTTACACGTATGTGGGGGCATCAAGACCCTTTGTGATAGGGAAGTACTTATATTTTTTTCTTTTTGGATTCTAAAAGTTTTCCCAACTGCTTCATTTTTGTCAGTAGTACCTCATTCCTTCAGTGTACCAGGGAAATAGTTTTTGAATTGTTCACCAGTCCCTCTTTCTGCAGCTGCTTGCCTCCTCCTCCCTCATGTATTTATGCCTCTCCATTCCTACAGCTCCTGTCTTAGCTCATGCCTTTATTCTTTCATATTTATTTCAATAGCTCTTTAAGCCACTTTCCTTTCTTCTAGTCCCCTGATCAGCAAACTGTGGCCTGTAGGCCAAGTCCAGGCTATCGCCTATTTTTGTAAATAAAGGTTAATTGGAACATGGCCAAACTCATTTATTTCTGTGTTGTCTATTTTATTTTATTTTTGTGACATATTATTTTATCTCACAAGAGCAGAGTATGGTACAGTTGGGGTTGCCATGCTGACCCCCTGCACAGTTGAAAATCCATGTATAACTTTTGACTCCCCCAAAACTTAATTTCTGATAGCCTACTGTTGACCAGAAGCCTAACATAATCAGTTGATTAACACTTATTTTGTATGTTATATACATATATTATATACTGCATTTTTACAAATAGGTAAGAAAAGACAATGTTTTTTCAAATAGTTGCAAATTTCCAAAAAGCTTTCCTACGTATTTATTGAAAATAATCCACATTTGAAACCCATGTTGTTCAAGGGTCAACTGTACAGGTACAACAGGTGCCATGGCCTGCAAGGCCATAAATATCCATCCCAAATTCTGATTGTGTTGCTCTATGATGTAAGAGAAGAGGAAGGAACTGATACTTTGAGCACTCCATGCAAACCCTGGGCTGGACATTTTGCATAAGTAAAACTCAGGTCTATAAATTTAGAGGAGTAAGAAATGTAATTTCTCTAATTTTTTCTAAAATTTAATATGGTTTCTATTATGAATCCCAGCCTTTGGATGTTAGCAACTTATTCTCAGTCAATTCAGTCATCCCTTCTCCTCCCTCTGTGGGATTGTTTTCTGTGCTCTGAGCGGGGGAACATATACAGTGACAAGGTGTTGGATGGGCTGTGCTGCCTGTGGTCACTGCCATCAGCCTCATTCCTGCCAGATCACTGTCACTCATTCATGAAGGTCTTACTACAGTTGTTTCTTGTTCCCATTAAAAAGACCTCTGGAGATGTCTCTCTGCTCTTCTCTGACACTCTGGCATTACAGAAAATGTGATAAATCTCTTACCTGGTGCTGGGGTTATGGGACCTCTGAGAGGCTGCAGGAGGCCCCTTCTGCTTCCATGTCATTATTGGTGCGAGTGATGCTTCTTGGCCACACTGAGTCACAAGAACTTGGTGAGGCTGTGTAAAGCCCTTTTTACTCTGGACATGTGTCTCAGCCATTTCTACACAGGGCTCTTGTTGCTTCCTGAGAAATGAGGCATAGGCCTCCTTTGGTCTCAGATTCCATAGACTTAATCTAGTGGTTATTCTCCCCTATTCTTCCCAGAGTTCAGTCTGCAGTGGGTCTCCACAGAAGCCTCTACTTTCCCAAAGTCACAACATCTAGTTAATTCATGTTCCCCTCTACCTCTCCTCCATTGCTCAACCTGGACAAAATTAGAATTTTGTCTTATCAGTAGCTGAAGCCATCGGGATGGGAAAAAAAGAAGTTTGCTCCTACTAACCACACTTTTTTTCTAAAATGACAGTAGATACACATAACCTCTTTACATGTTTTCTCGTTAAACTTTAGGCTTCTGAAACTGAAAATCCAAGAGCTGGATTTTCCTATTTACTCTTGTTTTAGTGTCTCCTACCTTCCTTGAGGCAATGAACACCTAGTTGCTGGAAGTTCACAGTAACTCAGGGAAAAACCATGGACTAATGCCCCATAACCCTGCCCTCTGCCCACACACAACTTGTGCTGTTTGATTCTTTGATTCTTACAGTAGCGCTGACAGGTAGAGATTTCCTTTCCTATTATATAGATGATAAAATAGATTCCGATGAGTTAAGTGGTTAAGTAAGAATATCAATATAAGTCTGAAGGCCTCCAGATGAGTGTTCTTCCCCTTGTACTGCACTGCAGCATGAATTTTACACTAAAATTTGCCTCTAACGTCTGTTCTACTCTTTTGCCCTGTTTAAAGTCTACTCTGTAGATTTTTCACCTTACTACTCCCTTTGGTTGTAATTATTTTAAGGCTTATTGGATTCTATGTATTATGAAATTGCAATTACAAATGTAAATTAAACATTTTCACTTGTTCATTTACTCACAGAATGAATATCCACTTGCCTATTGAGTGCAAAGCAGTGTGCTATATGCACTGTGACAGGGAACCTAACCTAAGGGATGTATGATATAGGAAGAGATAAAGATGTTAAAATAGCCTTCATTTATATGGGGTACTTTGTTGATAGTTATAACAACATACAAAAAATTTACTATGTTTCCACAGAAGGACATTTAATATGCCTGGGGGATCAGGAAGGCTTCACAGAAGAGGCAACATCTCAGCTGGGTCTTAGAAGATGCGTAGAACTTTGAACGTGTGAGTAATGTATGGAAGAGCCTTCCAGACTCAAAGTACTGCCTAAACAGACACCAACTAGATGTATGTGGTCTATTCCTGGTATTTGGGTTTGCATATAGATTGGCATGTCAAATCACAGAGTGTATGGAGGCATGTAGTAGGCCTCTAAATATAAATTGGGGCCTGAATATGAAGAATTTTTATTGTCTTGCTAAGAAGTATGGACATTATTCCTGGGTAATAGGAAACCACTTACGACTTCTAAAGGGGGGCGGGGTGCCACTGTCCAAGCTGAAATAAACTTATTGGTAATTTTGGCATGTAATATATGGGAATAGAGAAGGAAGTGCAAATCTTTGGTTAAAAGTCACCATTATAATTATTTGTACATTC
Source organism: Manis javanica (assembly GCF_040802235.1). NCBI lineage: Eukaryota > Metazoa > Chordata > Mammalia > Pholidota > Manidae > Manis > Manis javanica. Next base: position 50,061,115 of record NC_133164.1, on the reverse strand, counting down.
AAGTCCATTGTCCACATTATTTACTTAATTAACACAGGCAAACAAAAGTGAGCTTGTAGGTGTGAGACTGTGGTGGAGGAGAGGTGCTGACTTAAGCCTGTTAGATGTCCTCTGTAGACTCTGTGCTCATTAGCGTAGAGGTGTTAGCTCTTCAGTTCCTTTTATAAGCATTTTGTTATTTTGTCACTGGATAATAATGGATGTGTCAGGGTAAATATGTCTCAACTGCCTGAGAAAAGCCTATCTGTCATAGAGTATAGTGACAAAATTTTAAAGGTGATATGCACCTTTTTCTGTGAAGCCTAAGCTTGTTGGCAAGGTCTGGCCTTCAACTACATTTTTACTTTTTTAGGTAAAGAATGGAATACAGCCTGTTAACTCTTAATTTTCTCTTCCAGTCAACAAAACGTTCTGTCATATTAAGTATACAACTCAGCATAATCAGTTATTCTGGAGCTTAGTTATAAATGGTTAATCTGTTTTCATTGTAGAAGCAACAGAGGGTAAAGAAAAAGGAAATTAAATGTAAAAATGAACAATTTCCACCTCTAACTTAATTTGAAATCAGAAGGATCAATTTCCTTATTTTGAATTGTGTAAAACACTTGAATTTTTTTATTGGCTCATTGATTGATAAACTTATCAAAATCATTTGCCATATACCATGTGCTGGGTGCTGGGTTGGGGGGAGGTAAGGTGGAGGAGAGATTATAAGGCTTAATTCAAGGGACGTAGAATTGAATATTAAAACTGAACTTGGTGCATTGCAGATATCTGCTAATCAACAAAATATTTCCTCTCATATCTAATTTGTGTAAAGTTCAGTACTAAGCATTGAAAAGGATGCAAAAATATTATCAAACAAACCATATACAATTGAATGAAAAAAAGTCCAGTAAATATTCATTATCACAAAGTGGAAACTAAGAGTTGACATATTGTAGTCCCTAAGAGATCAGAAGAAGAGGGAAGCTTTCTATGGACTTGAAAGAGCAAGGTGTACCTGTGAAGGACGTGGTAGAAATTGGCCAGTGTTGACTGACATACACCACTTCACTCCCACATCTCATCAGTCATAAACAATTTCAATCCATTTAAACTGCTGTTTGCCCAGTAGTCTGAGATTGTTAAAAAATATAAGAAATATTTCAATTAGTATTGGGTTATACTCTGATAGTTATTAAATGAAGATGATTTCCCATAAGCTCTTTCAGAAATGAGAAAATTAGTTATGGGTGAGCATAGTCCATTAATTATTTCATGTACCTGACAACCTCCAGGGAATGCCATGGCTTCACAACATAGTCCCAGAGTGTTACGTTTTGCATTTGATTCCCTGCATTTGCCAAAGATGAGTAAAATTGGATGACTCCCTGTTGACTATGCATCTGACGCAGCTACTGTGTGTTGTTTATTTCCCTAGAGAGAAAGAGTTCTATAACATCCTGTTTTTTGTCAAATTTTGCTTCTTTCTCCCTAAAGATCTTCAGATGCAAGTAGATTAGATAAACTATAGGATTTCATAGTGACAGACTTCTGGGAATAGAGAAATATTCCTATATTGCTTTAAAAATTATTTTAAATTATGGAATATTTACAACATGCAGAAAAGCATAAAAATAAGGATCATGCACCCTTTACTTAGGTTTAATAGATGATAGAATTTGCCTTTTGTTTTTTCTTCAAATCTCTCTCTTCTTTCAAAGAGACAGGATAATTATCAATACAGCTAATGCTCCCCCCATATTACTTCTGCTTTTCTACTTCCAGGAGTAGTTCTGTCCTGAAGTTGGGCTGTATCATTTCCATGAATATTTACATTTTTAATATCTATGTAGATACCAAGAAACAAAATACACTGTTATTTGTGGGTTTCATGATTTTACCTAAATGACTTCAGAGTGTGTCACCACACCTTGCATTTTATAGTCAGCAATTAAGTTTTTGAGACTTTAAGATATCAGTGCATATGAACCTAGAATACTCACTTTAACTGTGGTATAGTACTTTATTGTTAGAGTCAGTTGTGGTTTATTTAGGCTTTTTCATGTTTTTTCTATCACTAAGGCTGTTTTTGTACATGTGTATGCTTCTTTGGGAAGAACACCTAAGGGTGGGGGCTCCATTATGATTTATCTTAGGCCCTGCTGCTGAAAGTGAGCAAATTCATGATGACTCCATGACAGAAGCTTGTTTCTTGCTCACGTAACAACCCAGATCAGGTGTTTATGGCAGTGGATGGTTCTCCTCAGTGAGGGAACACAGGGACTCAGCCTTCTTCCAACTGTGTCTCCAACCTCTCCCAGGCTCTTCATGGACTCCATGCAGCTGGGAAAGTGAAAAGAACACGAAGGAGGCCCATTCCCCTCTAACATCTCTAGGTTGGAAATGCACTCTTCCCAGAGGGATAACTGATGTGTTATTTATGCACGCTCTGTGGCATAATCCTTAATATGGAGGCCACTTATAGTGGGAATTGTCTTTGTTCCCTTACCATGGAAAACTTTCAGGTCAATTTCCACACTCTGGCCTGGATTTTTGTTGTTGTTATGTGTCTTTTAAATTTTTTTAGTTAAAATAGAGTTGACTTGCAGCAGCCTATTACAGGTGCCCATCCCAGTGATTCTGTATTCTTATACATTATAAAATGATCCCCATGGTAAGTCTAGTGACCATCAGTCACCATACAATTATTACGGTATTATGGACTTTATTCCCTATGATGGATTTACATCCCAGGACTTACTGATTTTACAACTGGATGTTTGTACCTCTTAATCCTTTCACCTATTTTGCCCATCCTCTAACCCCTCCTTCTGGTAACCAACAATTTGTTTCCTGTATCTATGAGTCTGTTATGTTTTGCGTGTTCATGTGTTTTTTAGATTCTATATATAAGTGAAAACATATGGTATTTGTCTTTTTCTGTCTGAGGCCATACCACCTTGAACACACCATATCTCACATGGCCTGGGTTATTATGGATAATAAAATGTCCTAGGTTTCCTCCTTGTGGGCTGAGGTGAAGTCTGTACAATCACAAATAAATTGTGCTGTACTTGAATTAATACCTCAGACCAAACGGAGAATCATACTGAAACATAATGAGGAATCTACCTTGCTTCCTAAGGTAATCCCTGATGGTTTAGAGGGTTTGTTTAGTTGGTTGGCTCTGGGCCCAGGAGGTGGGGAGGCATGGCTGAGCTCAGTTTTGCAGGTTGGCCTCATCCTACCTTATCCTACTGCTTAGAATCTTGTTGATAGTAGCCTTAATTAAATGCTGTAGGCAAATTGAAAGATTTATCAGTGGGATTGACTGACTGATATACTCAGAAAAATTTTCTCTATGTGTCTCTGACATTTCTGCACAAACTGCAAGCAGAGGCACTGACTCTTTGTTATGGACTATCTTGACTATAGTTTCCTGACAATCATGACTCCCTCTGTAGAGCAAAGGGCAGTCATGGTTATTGTTCATTATAAAAGAATTCAGTTCCCTAAGCTCTAGGTGTCCCTGCTGTAACTCAACTCACTGCACATGCAGGTTCATCTTGTCCTCCTCAAATCTCCCTGTGGAAACTGGGACTTAGGGAACTGCAAGAAATGCTGATACTCTGGCTGCTGTTATTTCTGCGAGTAATAAAGACCTTGTCTCTGAGCCAGGAGTCTCATATCTTCTGACAGCATTCATGATATTGTGACAGGTTAACTTAGCTTGCAGTAGGATAAAAAAAGTTCTTGCCAATGGAAAAATAAAGACAACACAACTTGGCTGATCTTGGACAAGGCACCTATCCACTGTGGGTCTGTTGTTCCACATATTTTATAAGTAAAAAGATTTGAGTTAGGCCACACTACTGTCAAGGCCTTTAAGAGTATGAAGATCTATGGTTCTGTGATTCTGTGGGGCAGTATCTTAGTTCCTTGCTCAGCACAAATCCACTGGAATAGGTATGCAAGAGACACTTTTTTATGCTAGTCAACATGTTTGGCTACCTCTCGGCACTTTACATTTTACTCTCCTTTGTTTTGACACCTTATGCCTTCATTTCTAAGGAAGAAAGTCAATGATAAATTTCCCAGTGGAGGTTTGAAAAGCCATCATTTTGAAAAGGACAGTTCTATCGTGTAATCCACAGTTGAAGACAGAGGGAGTGTTTTAAACCTTGAATTTAATTAGTTAAGAAAATTCCATGTTTGGTGTGACCTCTATTTCAGCAGAGAGCAAATCAAGGCAGTTCTGCCCATGTTGGCTTATCAAGACAGTAGGAATCTGCATTTTATTGCTACTAAAGAAATAGAGACTTCAGGAAGCTAAACAAAGGGCACTGACCCAACAGACTCAACTTGAGGTGCCCTTATTTACTTTGAATATCAACTCAACTGTGTTTATTGTCATGGTGAAGGTTTTTCACTGGCAAAATTTGTTGTTAGTGGTATTTCACGATGTTTGACTCTGTAAGGCTTGACTGGAGGGTGGAGAGCAGTGCAAGTCCAGTGTGGAAAATGGTCAGGGAGATTCGGGCTTTGCAGAGTCCTGAGGCATGGCTGTGTCACTTGTTCTTTGCATCTCAAATTAATCTTCAAGTCAAGTGCTCTTGCTCATATATATGATGGGAGATGAGGAGTCAAATGTTGGCTTGGGCTTGATTGACAGGGCAGAGGCCCATACCTGGAGGGGAGACAAATCCACTGCAGGGAGAAGCCTCTGAACAGGGAGAGGTAGCCCCAGGGCAAGGCAGCTTACACTGCGGGCTCCTTTCCTGGAACACTGAGGGGTCTGGGGTGGACAGATGCCCTTGCTATCTCTAAGGCCAGTGCTAGGAAGAGACTCCTATCCCTCCTGGTCTTGCAGTCTTGCACATCAAAGCCAAGCATGCATATCTCCTAATGTAAAATGCCCACAATCCTCATGACCTCTGTAATGCTCTGAAATATTCTCAGACACTGATGTTACTTTTTCACATAGCATTTTTTCTCTTATAAGGTATACTTTCTTCTGCATTTTTCAGGCCTGCAATTCCCTAACTTTAAAAAAAACAGTAAGTGTAAGATAAATTCTAGCCAAAATAAGCAGGCGACGAGAGGCAACAAAGGGCCAGGCAGTTTATTTGAGTGCAATTCCCGGGCGAGGTTCACCAGTCTGCAGGGACGCAGGCTGGGGAAGTCGCCCCTAACCAGATAGGCAGGGAATTTTTATAAGCACAGGGAAGGGAAGGGGGAGTGGGCCACCCCAGGGGTATGTGGAGAATTTTTTATTGGCTCAGGGGTTGGGTGATGGACAGCCAGAGGTCTCCTCCTTCCGGATGGAGGGGGTCTGCATCCGGGGTCTGTCGGCAGGTCCTGGTACTGGAATCCAGGAAGAGCTGTCCGTTCCTTCCTCATATGTCACAGAGCTACTTGGTGCTGTCTTTGTTCCACTTGCACTGTCCTCGCTTTCCTCCCTCCAGTGCCTCCAGCCTTACAGTAAGATCAGTTGTCAAGGGAACTTGCTTTTTTGTTATTAGTAAGACCATGAACCACAAGGGTGTCGGATTAAATTAACCACAAGTTTCAGAGCACAAGCAGTATCCTGTCTAATCTTCTATTTTCTTATTCATACAGAAGTGGTAGCAGTACTTTTCTCCCTTCCTATTACATCAGGTTCCCTTGGCACAGGAGGGGCTTCCTGCTGCTGGCTCTGCAAAGACATGTGTCTCATAAACGGTAGTCAGAGTAGATCAGTGTTGTATATCTTTGAAGACATTTGTTATCTATAAAATAAGATATGAGAGCGAGGAGGAATATATTCTGGGTAGAAGCAAATATTTCATATTTTCACAATCACATTTTCTCAGAAATATAGTGTATCCAAATATTCAATTCAAGAAAAGGGAGCATAATACTTACTTTTTTTCCCTTCCCTCCTCACTGGAACTATTTTTTCCTTACCTATCTATCTTTTCATTTTATTTCTATACTTTACCTTGTCCTCACCTCTCATCCCCTCCTCTGAATTTATTAATCAAGCAATTCATCTTTCCCGTGGAGGCAGTGCCTTTACCACAAATGCCGCAGCTTCTCAGACTGACTGTAAAGCAAAGCTCTTTGGGAAATCTCAGAATGGTGACTGGTTGCATAAAGTAGATTATGCCTGTCTGAAGTACCCTGAAAATAGTTGTATTCCACTTATTACCTGTCTTTGAAATGAAAATATCAAGATAGTTTATCTTTAAAATGCTTCTCTCCAGAATATGAGATTGAAAACTTAATATCAAGAATTCAGTTTAGAACAACAAACTATTTGTTCAGGATACTCTCTCTCCAATACTATACCTTGGAACTATCCTCAATAACACTATATATTTTAGTTTTGTTTTTGTTACAATAATTTATTGACACCAAAAGTGCACTTGAGGCTGAGAGGATTGAGAACACAGGGAGGGCAGTCGGGGGCCAAGGAAGAAAGAAAGAGATGGAGATGAGGGAGAGAGAGAGTGAAGATGGAGGCGTTTCAGAAATGTGATTTGCCCTGTAGCTGTTATCTGTCTTTCTCAAATACATTCTGCCTCACTGAAGGAGTCATCCATTGCTTCGATGATTCCACTTTCTATCCCCTAAGACTTAAAGATAGATTTAAGTCGGCTCACTCATTTCTTTACCTCAGAGCAGTGGTTAAGAACTGCAAGCGAAAGTCGAGTCTCTACAGCTGACCCTGTCTTTGCACCAATAGTTCTCATCTTGGGGAGATATCCTGTCATTCTCAAGGGGTACTTGGCAATGTCTGGTGACATTTTTGGCTGTCACAGTGGTGTTCAGGGGGCTGTTAGTGGCACCTAGTTGGTAGAGAATGGAGATGTCACCTAACATCCTACAACGTACAGTACAACTCCTGCAACAAAGAATGATTTGGCCCTCATGTCAGCAGTGCTGAGAGGAGGATTCTTGATTTTCGTAAGCCAGACTCAGAAGCAAATGGTGAAGGCATGTAATGTAGAAGAGAAGTAGGAAGGAAATAAAAATTAACTGGGAAGTTATTGTAGTCCTGATACCCCCATTCATATGTTATTTCTTTCATCTACTCCTCAGAAGCTACCAGCAAATAAGTATAATTGTTCTTGCTTTCATTTTCGTCTTCAGTCAAAAGAGGAATTTAAGACCCAGAGAAGTTAAATGATGTGCTTAAAGTTACTTGACTCAGCATATGTAATTCTCAAGCCTATGATTTTTCTCTTTCCCCTCACTGGGAGTAGGGAGACAATTATTACTTTGAGATCTACATTCTGGAGAGAATGGAAACTCGATTACTATGTTTTATCAGGAGATTTATACATATGGATGCTCATATTTATATCAAATAACCAAATGATCATGCATTTCTAGGGTGGCTTTAACTTTAAGTACTTGGAAGACTTTCATTTGTATCCTGATCCTGATGTTTTGTTTGGAAAAATAAGGCTATTCTTCCTTCTCTATGTTTCTTTCCCTTTTTTAAAAATCATATGTAAGAAGCTTCAATAATCACATGGACCTTGGGCTGCGGTCTATGACATATTACATAAAGGGTCTAGACAAAGGACAGTGTGACACTGGCCATGAATTAAAAATACGTAGATGACAGATGCTCCAGACTGAAGGCTAACAAGAAAAGAGTAAGTTCCTGAACTGCAAGTGATTGGATATAAAATGTCTTATTGAAAGAACTGGATCATCTTTTGCTCTGGTTATCTTGAAGAAGAAAATAGGTATTCATTCACTGGAACACTTTAATACTTTTCCTTGGCTGTATCTATAATGAGTTAGCTTTTCATTTATGGTCACATTTTGAGCAAAAGAAAAGAGTAGTTTCCATCAAAATTCAGCCTCTTTGGGCACAATTAAGCACAAATGACAATGGTAGAAAGTCATTCCTTCCCATTGACATCTGAACTTCTAAAATAGAGTACTCAGGAGTAGGGCCTGGCATTTATTTATATTTTCTGTAAGTTCCATAGGAGATTTTATTTTAGTAAGCACACTATTTTGAGTTTAGTACCATTTCATAATTTGTTCATTTATGATGGTGACCTTGGCAGATGCCCAGCCTACCTGCTCTTGGGCCAGCATGCATCCCAAACCCAATCTATATTAGATGGACTTTAAAAGGGTTGTTACCCCAAATGTTTTAAGTAGAAATGGGCATGAATAGCTTTTAAAAGCATCAAGTTATTACTGTAGGACAATAGTATAAGTGTTTCATAATAAAGTTTCTAAATTCTGGACATTCAACCTCTGAATCCCAGGTTCTTAATCAGAAAATAGAGATGACAGTAAAATTCTCACGTTTTTAAATGAACTTAAGGATAAAATGATACGTAAAAGTACTTAGTAAGCTGAAAGAAATGTAAAATATTGTTGGTATATATTTTACTATTTGACACTGTTTTACTTTTTAGTTTTGGCAACTTGGGCCTTTGAATTTCACCTTTAGTTTAAGCATCATTCTAAATCCCTGTTTTTTAAGCAAAATTCCTTACCTGAGATAGGAAGCCCTCTGTGACAGAGATCTCAAACTCTGAGTATGTAGGCCTAATCATGCCTATGGATTCTGTTGTTTAGCTCACTAAGTGTTTAAATATTAAAAAAAAAAATCAGTTGTCCATAATACTTAAAAATCAAGAGATTTCTTATAAAATTTGGAATTCTGATTTCTATTGAGAAACCAGAATACATAACCTGTGTACCCCCAGGGCAGCAGTCAGCACCAGCTGAGTAGTAACCTTGTTTAGACCCTGTAGGCATGTGAATTTGTCACCCGTACTCTACAAGTGAGGATTCTCCAAGTGTGGCCCAAGAACAAGAGAATATGTATCACTGAGAATTTGTTAGAAATGTGAATTATGGGGCCTCGCTCCAGATCTACCAAATCAGACACTCTGGAGCCATGACCCAGCAAGTCTTACCAAGACTTCTCAGTGATTTGGATGCCCTTTAGAGTTTGAGAACTGCTGTTCTACATGCCAGTCAAATGGTTTGATGACTTCTTTCTGTACTTGTCTAGTGTCAGGCAACTCACTTTTACTTGCAATTGTCGTAGAGTTCTTTCATTAAGCCACATTTTATTTTCCTGTCACTTTCACCATTGTTGGCTTTTCCTTTTTTTTGTTCTTTTTGAAACGTGAGATAACGAAGGAGAACAGCAATGTGTGGCGACAAGCCCTGTTGAACCAAGCTGAAGCAGCTCTCTCATCACTCTTTGAAGCCATCCTTGTCTGACTCCTCTCTGCTGAGCAGCTCCTGTAAAAAACCTCAATTTCTCCTCTTTGAAACCTAAGCAATTGTACCTAGTCCCAGAAGGAATGCATATTTTTGCTTTTATTCTGACATATCTTTCAGCGTTGATTAGGTCATTCTGACCTGTTTTATTGTCTTCCACTAGAGTGTGAAAATTCTAGAGATTACTCTCCATTGGTGTTCCCTCCTTGAGGGAAAATTCATAGTGTAAGAACTAACTGTTATAATATGATACCAATATTCCTGTGAGATTTGTAAATTAAATTTTCTTTCCAACTTTTGTTTAATGTATTCACTGTCACCTTGTAAGGCAACTGAGATAATTTTGTGTATCCTATCAATTTGTTTCTTGTTTGACATCTGTGTTTGTTTATATAGCTTTCAGAAGTGGAGAATTCTGTCACCAATTACTGCTGATGGCTTTGACTTAGAAGAGAGTATGCTTATAAATGAAAATTTTTGTTTTTAAGTTGTGTTTTCCAAATATTCACTGATTTTATTGAATACTTCAATTGGGTAATGGAATCACAGGCTTTCAGAGAAATGGGACTCAAATGTGATGTTTATTTATGAGAAATTCCTTATCATTGGACAGGGACAATTGAAAATACATTAAAGGGATATCTTCAAGTAATTTTTCAAGTATATATTTCCATAAATCTTGGGCTAAAGCAACTGCCCAAACAGCTTTAACAAGGACATTGTTAAGGATATTGCTTGTCAAAATAGGATTTCCTAATTTCTGATCTTCTAGATTGGCTGAAGAATCATCTAGGGACATTATTAAAAATATTGACTCAGTAGCTCTGTGGTGGGGGCTGGGAAGATATATTTTACAAATCTCCCCAGGTATAGGTGGGTTTGGAACTGACTATGCTAAATCACATATTGTATCGTCTATGAAGACTGTGAAGAGAAAATTTATCAGTCCATACAACACAGGAAAGGTTATCCTTATCCAAAGCATCTGCTATGCTTTGGTGACATACAAGTCTTATCTATTATTGTTTTTCCCTTTTTGATTTGGACTGTTGGGAAGGTTAGAGGCAATTTTGACCCCTCTTAGCTTTTGCATAGGATTTTCTAGAATACATTTTTGTATTTAAAATTTTTTTTTTTTTACTCTGGCTTTATTTTAGCATTTTCCCCATTTTTTTCACTCTGATGTCTTTCTCCACTTTATTTATATTTTATAGTATTTAAAAATTTTTTTGATCTCATAATAAATCTTTTTTAGTATAAAGTATCATGTAAATAAAAATAATACCTGTAACAGACTGTCATATAGGTCATTAATGGAGCTATTTTAGGGAGTGTTACTTAGTAATCCTGAATGGACTGCTGCTGAACTTACTACTCTGTTTTCCATATGTAATGCTTTGTGACAGTAAGCTAAGTTAGGAAAAAGAGCCATGGGCATATAATATAGGGAATTACATATTCTCTATCCTACTTAAGTGGTTTTACAGTTCACATTACAACTTAAATACTCTAAAAAGAAGTATCTGCAATAAAGACATTTAAAAATCTTTAACCCAACACTTACCAAACTTTTAAAAAACCAAACACTCCTTTCCTACTCCCAGAACCTATGTTAGCATTTCTAGAACAGTATTTTATTTGGAAAATACTCTATTATTGCTGTGCTGCAAGTGCTGAATGTCAATATGGATGAAATGGGGAAAGCTATCATGTTGGGGTGAGCAGAAATGATCAAGCATAGCTGGTGGAAATAAACTGAGCTAATTGAGTAAACTTCAGGGCAGCGTGTTGGTCAGTTGGCACTTGTGAAAAAACAGATATAAGGAGATAAAAAGACTATAGGTATTTGTTGTAGAAGGAAAAGCACTAGGAGCGCATATTTGAAGTGCAAACTGAGACCCTAGCTGATCCAAACTATGTTCCACCTTCTGAGTGCTCATGGCACTAAATGGGAAGTTATGCGAATAAAGTAAATAGTTGTTGGAAGTGGTGCAACCTGTGATAATAGGGAGAGACTGGTGGGGAAGTGTGGGGAGAAGTTTGGGTGTGTGATGTGTCAGTGGATAAAATCACTAAGGGAAGAATCTGTAGATGTATGAAAGAATTAAACTCACTTTGATGGCATAGGATTGCCTTAGTTTTTGCAGATATTTTGTACCTCCTGACAACCTTTGTCAGATCATGAATAAGTTAAATGTTTCATGCATCCATATCACCTCACTTTTCCTACCTGTATTGCCAGGAGAATAGGTAGAAATATTTTTATTTTAGGAATTTTTTTCTGTGTTAAAGGAAATGTTTTATGTGACATCTTATTAATTGGTCATTTAGTCACTCCAAGTCACAGTCTACTTTAAATCATGTTAAACATTCTTACCTTTGAGTCAATAAAAATTAAAGAGCAGTGGTGAGAAACCAATTTAATGCAATCAGTTTGGAAACACCTAAAGTGTGAAGGTTATACCTAAGCTATCTGTGGAAATAAACATTGACTCCAGCACTTATGTCATTCAGGATGTGCCTAAGGAGAGATGGGCATGAACTTGGAAGGCACAATGCAGACTCCACAAGGAAACTAACTGTTCATGGGAGGAACTCAACAGTTATTATAAGAATGTGCTATTTTCTTGTCATGTCAATAAAAGAAAGACCATTAATGCAAATTCTGTGGCCCAAAGAAGTGAGTGGTATGAAACAGTTTCAGTAATCACTTGCAAGATAATTTCAACTATTAACATCTGAAGATCAATTCCAAATTTCTGTTTCAAGCTTATGTTGATCACCCATTTTTCTTTCTGGATGGCTATGTTTATTAACTAGGAATATTCTCTGTCAGTCTTTTGTTTCTATTTGAGAAATCGGCTTCTTTAGATATTTCTTTATTAACTTATCTCTTTAAATTAAATTGAATTAAATTTCTGGTAAAAGCTTATCCAGATTGTGGGTTTTTTTTTTAATGTGAACATCTGCCTTTACTTTTATTGTGCATGGAATTCTTTGTAACAAAGAGTTTTGCTTTTTATTATTTTTCAAATATTTATTATTATTATTTATTCATTTATTTGTCATGGTTTTCAGGAAATGTCACTGGAAACTTACAACATAAGAAAGAACAAACTCTTCTTATTTTACCCATATTTCTAATGTTTTTCTAACGTATTTCAAATGTTTCCTGCTCTGTGTTAAACTATTTCAGTATTTTTCTCTCATGATGCAGGAAGATTAGATATTTAACATAATATTTAAGTAGATCAAACAAAATATTTTTATATCTGTCCCTCTTTTCTTCCTTTTCTGGGTGAGAAAACTGAAGTTTTACTCTGTTAGCAAATTTCAATTCTACAAAACTGTGTTATCACCTATATTTCTATATTATATTAGATTGTAGCCATGTTTTATGTTATTCAGAATTATTCATCTTATAACTGAAAGTTTATACTCTTTTACTAAGCTTTCCCTATTCACACACCCCTCCCCACCTCCCCCGAAATCCACACCACTTTTTTATTACCTGTTTCTATGGTTTTGCCATTTTTTCCACCTTAGATTCTACATGTAAGTGATACCATGCAGTATTTGTCTTTCTCTGCCTTACTTCAGTTAACACAATGCCCTCCAGGTTCATTCATGCTGTCAAAAATGACAGGATTTCCTTCTTTTTACCGGGCGAATATATATATAGGATCGAAGGATAGTTCTATTTTGAATTTCTTGAGGAATCTCCATGCTGTTTTTTACCGTGACTGCACCAATTCACATTCCCACCAGTAGTGCACAAGGGTTCCCTTTTCTCCACATCCTTGTCAGCATTTGTTACTTGTCCTTTTGACAATAGTTCCTGACCAGTGTGAGGTGGTATCTTATTGTGGCTTTGATTTTCATGTCCCTGATGATTAGTGGTGTTGAGCAGCTTGTCATGTACCTGTTGGCTATTTACATGTCTTCTTTGGAAAAATGTCTATTCAAGTCCTTTGTTGTCTGGCAGGTGCATCTGGGGAGGTCCCTCCCTGCTCACTAGGTAAAAATTTAACCTGGTTGGGGGAGGGTTCTTAACTCTGATTGAGAAGGAATTCTCGAGCAGATTGCATGAGTGTAGGTAAGGAAGGACTTCATTAAACCACTAGCAGAAGCAAATGTCAGCAGGAATGCAGGCAGCAGAGAGCAAGGAAGGACAGAGGGAGGAAAGGGAAGCTCATTGAACTCCTGCTCCACATAGGGCCGATCCCTTGCCAACTTCTAAAGCCAGGGTCTCCTGCGTCCAGGGTCTGCTTGGATCTGCATGGTGTGGGAACTAAGTCCCTATCACCTCAGGGTTTGGGGGAGCCTCAGAGCACAGGATGGAGTGAGATTATGTTCTGAGAACTTCCCAAAGGCAAAGAATGGAGGTTTTCAGGCAGGCTACTGCAGAGCATGATCATGCAGCTGCAGTCCTGTCTGGGTCACCCAGGTGACGGGAACTTGCAAGCCCAAATCAGAGATCTCAGTAGCCCCTCCCTACTTGTTTGAAGTATGACAGAGAGAGTGAAGACTTGTGCTTATGTCTGGAAAATTGAATGAAATAGCAAAGTAATTAAGACACCACTGGAAGAATGCAGAGATAAGACACAATAAGTTGAGCAGTGAGAAGTCTTTATTTAAGGCAAAAAGTACAAAATCAAAGAAAGGGGAGTGTGGGCAACCTCAAGGGGAGGCATGCTTAAGGGCTGAGGGTATGGGTTTTATAGGGCCTTTGGGTGAAGGTCAGTATAAGGCATGATGTATACAGGTGATTCATAATTCCTTTGGAGTTTTTCTTAAGAATAGAGTTATTTAGGTGACTCTGTTGGTCCAGATCTTGGCATTCTTTATTCATTTACACTTAGAAAGTCTATCTCCCACCCTGGTTACAGTTACCTAATTGCTTAAGGGGCTGGAAGAAGAGTAAGAACAGCATATAGATTAAGTTAAAGAATAAGCTGGGCCTTATTCACAGGCTAAGTAGCATGACCCTTGTCCCATTTCTCTGCCTTAACCTCACTTTGGCCATTTTTAAGTTGGATTATTTCTTTCTGTACTATTGAGTTGTATGAGTTCCAACTCAATGGGGTGAACCAGTTTCATGGTCTCACCCAGCCACAGGGAAGCAAGGAAGTATAATCTTATGAACAAATGGCTGGAAGGAGAAGAGAGGCAGCAGGTCCAGCCTGTCAGTTGACAACCGCAGGGCTTGTTGGGTTGGTTTCCTTTAATCAACATGATGTCACTTTCCTCTTCTTCATTGTCACCAATTTCACCTCCCATCAGCTATTTAGTACTCTTAGTTTGAGCTGTGTGTACTTTGTTTCCCAGCATGGTCCAGTCTTTGCTCTGCCTCCAGCTACCAGTGTGCAGACAGGTGAATTCCTTGACCTCTGCAGCTCTAGTTTTCACAGCCATAAAATAAGTAGTTGGATTAGGAGATCTTTAAGATACCTGCCAAATGAAATGGCTTCATGAAAAGGCAAAATAAATCCTTCTTTGATTATCTTGCACTGACCAGGCAGGTAACATAGGCTGTACATGGCTGTGGGGACATAATCCAACAGTGGAGAGATAAAGGGCTGTGGGGCACTGGTGCTGAGCCAGGGTGGAGATTAAGGATAAATTACTGAGGTGGGCTTTAGGATGCAATACACAGATTCAGAGGCAGTTAAGAAATAGGAAATGATCAAATCTAGGATCCTCTGACTTTATTTTTTAATTAGTGATTAGTAATTAGTGATTAGGTTAATTAGTGATAAAGTAGGCCATTTCATTTATTCATTCATGTATGCATATGTATATTTCATTCATATATATATATATATATACACATGTATATACACATTCGTATATCTATACATATTTTAAGGGGAATCATTCAATGGTTTACTTCAAAGTTTGAGCATAGAACTCTTGAGATGTCAGGAAAATACACAAGGGCTTTTTTTGGTTTGCACATTATGATCATGATTATTGCAAATGTCTTTCATTAAGTGCCAAGGTAATCAAACTACAGCTGAATAACCTCCATCAGTTGAATTTGAGAAGCTACAGAGATAAATAGCAGCAATTGTCTTAATAAGACATGTTTCTAAGAATTCAGACCATTGTCATTGCTCTAACCTGCATTTTAAACTATGTACATCCTTTTCAATTTAAGCTTCCTAAAATGAACACGCTGGTTCATACACCCGGTTATATGGATTTAGCAAAGTGAGGAAAGGCCAGATCAGATGCATGGGCCTGATGTGCCACAAAAACTAGTGCTTTTTAGACAAAGCCGCATACTTGCTGATGGTAGCAGAGAGGGAAATAGCCTTTAGGTCCTCAAAATGGCTACAGACACAAGCAAAGAGAAGACTCCACTGGTGCATGTTTATCTGCTTACATCTTCACCCTGTTCTCCATCCTCTGCCTCCTTACATAGTGATTTTACTAATCAGTCACCACTTACAGGGAAACTGCCTGAAGGTAAAGCTTACATGAGGACTTCAGAGGGGAGAAATGGAGGGAGATTTCTGATGAGATAGCTGGGGAATCTGGGTCCAGATCTGTGCTAAGGCCTGAAGCTGTGTTGCACTTATTTTTCTATATTGCTTCTCTTTGTACTTCTCTCCAGTCCTTGCTTACTTGCAACTCAAAGCAAAATTTTATTTTATTTTTTAGAAAGATTGATTGTAGCCTTATGTCAGGAGGGAAACACTCATGTTAGTCCTATGATGGTTTGTTTTATATGTTGACTTGGCTAGGCTATAGCACCCAGTTATTTAATCCAATACTCATCTAATTGTTAGTGTGAAGATAGTTTGTGGATGTGGTTAGCATCTATGATTGTTGGCTTTAAGTAAAGGAGATTACCCTAGATAATTTGGGCATGCCTCATGTAATCAAAGAACTTAAGAACGAAATTGAGGTTTCCTGGAGAAAGAAGAAATTTTGCCTCCAGACTACAATATCAGCTTCTAAAATAGTTTCCAACTTGCTGGTCTGCCCTACAGGTTTTTGACTTGATTGTCCTGTCAAACATGTAAGACAGCTTCTGTCTCTGTCTGTCTGTCTATGTATTTATCATTTTCTACTAGCTCAGTGTTTCTGGGAGCCCTGACTGATACAAGCTCTTCTGTTGTTTACCTGGTGGTAAACCAGGTAGACACATAGCTTAAGGTTAGACACATAGCTAACCTTAAATAGGTGTGTCAGCACCATTTGTGAAATGGTACCGATTTTTTTAACAAATTTAAATTTGCCTTCATGGTGTGGCTTAAAGGATGGTGCTGCTTACTTCTACCTGTTCAAACTGGCTCTCATCTGGAGTGAAATTTGCATGATTATAATTAGTGCCATCTGGTGATAGAGGAATCATAGATCTGGTCTAGAGCTGAAAGTGCCAGAAACCACTGGCTATCTCTAAAATGTAAGGGAAATCTTTCCTGGTCAAAACCAATGAATCTTAGCATTGGAGATTTGAAAGATCCCACCCATCATTCAGCCCAACTTTCTCATTTCAAAGATAATGAAACAGAGGCCCATGGAAAGTTAGGTGTGCTTTGCAAAGCCACATTCATCAGAATAACATATCTTTTAAAATTTGTTTTATTGCTTGAAAATGTTTTAATATTTCCATTTAATGTTTCATGCTAAATATTTTGCTAAAGTACATTGTTTTGCCTATAGAATAATCTATCATATGCATGTTCCAGCATTAAACCAAATATCTATTTGGATCATTTAGTTTATATCCATATTTTTACTTGTATAAATAATACTGTGATAAATATCCTTAAACATAAATCTTTGTACATGTTTATAATTCCTGAGGTTCAAATAAAGGGATTTCAGGATCAAAGGGTATGCATGTTATGAAAGCTTTAATGCCAGTTGCCAAATTGTCCTCCAGAGAGTTCTTATCAGCTCCTAAGACTCAGTGATGAACAAAAGGGCCTGTTTCTCTGCACTCTCACTCGCACTGGATATCTTCATTAACAAATAGTATGGCCATGGAGTCTTCTCTTAATTCACATAACTCTGTTTATTAGTAAGGTTGAACTTAAAAAATTAGGGGGGGACTTGGTGAAGGGGGGGAGCCTAGTAAACATAATGTTCTTCATGTAATTGTAGATTAATGATAACAAACAAAAAAAATTAAATACTGAAAAAAAATTATTGGCATTATATTTTCTTTATGTATTTTGGTGTTCTTTCTCTAATTTTTTTTGGAGTTTGTATTTTATTAGTATGTAGACATATTTTAAAACAATGAACTTAAGTCTGTTAGGAAGGAAAGGACTTGGCTCGGTGTCGCAGGGAAGTCAGATACACTAAGATGAGAGACCAAAGTCAAGAAAGCAAATTAAGTTTTAACACACTCTGCATAGAGTAACAGAGCGGGCCTGCCTAAGGTGAGACTGGCAGGCGTGGATGCTCATTCTGAGGCTTGTTTTATGCAGTTTTGGCAGGGCAGAAAGGTCCTTGATTGACAGCTGTCCACTTTTTAGGCTTGTTCTGATTGGTGAAATGGGGACAGGGGCTGTGCTCTGCCTGTGCCTCTGATGTTTCTTATCTGGGGGACCCTGGACATTTCCTGAGTCACTCTTGGACCTTGTGGCTTCATCTGATTAACTCTTTGAGTCATTTCTGGCTTTCTGGTGATCAACTACCTGAGTCATCTTTGGGGGGCCCTTTCTCCTTTCCATTCCACTCATTTCTGTCTTTCTGCCTAACAGGTCCATGAAACAATCCCTCTATAAATGATAGGTGTTATTATTATTATTACAGTTATTGTCATTGTTTCACTGTGGTTGCTGGTATTATTGCGTCTGCTTCTTGGAGCTGTCTTGTACTTCAGAAGAAACTACAGAGGGAGCATGCCTGAGGTCAAATAGCCTATGTTAGGTAAAAGGAATCTCTATTTCTTTGGGAAAAATTCACCAAAACATATCCTAATTATGTTGTTGATTTTAAAATCTTTCATCTGCATCCTTTAGCGAGGCATTATTCTCCCTAGAATAAAATAAAATGTGGTTTATGCTTCAGGCACATATATAATGGCAGGTAAACCACTCCACCCCTTTAGTCTCCTCTCTAACTAGACACTGACATTCTTTGTTTTCTTAGAAATTATGGGAATTGACCTCAGAGAACACATAAATTGCAAAGGCCCCCCTTTTTTATATAGCACTTTACATTATTCCTTTTTTTTCTCTCTAGAAGAAAAAGTGTAAAATTATGTATCTTAAAATGGAATCTGTATTTTTACCTTTTTAAATATTTAGTAGTACGCCATGTTTACTCTTTATGTTTCATTCCTGAATACTGTGTTTTATAGAAGACTATCAGGGAGTTTTTTTCATTTTTATAGTAGGCCTCAAAAGTTTGGTGGGCTTGTGCTCATTCATTGGCCTGCTGCTGTGTTTGGACTCCTCCCCCAGGGCAGAAGTAGCATTTATGATCCGTCACCACCTCATGCAGCATTAATGAAGGAGCATGGGAGATGACTAGGGGATCTGTTGTGAGTAACAACTGAAAAATATATATCTGAATCTTTTGAGTGGTTGCTGTGTGAAGTTTTACCTCCTCAAATGAATTAATATAAGTAACTTGATAAAAATGGTTTCTGAAACAGAGTAGATGCCCCAAAGATGTTAGTTGTCTTTTGTATCCATCAGAATTCTCTACAGGAATAGAACCCATAGGATACACACATATACATACATACATAGATATAAACAGACTTCTTTTAAGGACTTAGGGATTGGGTTATGTGATGTGGGTGCTGGCAAGTTTGAAATCTGTAGGCAGGATTTCTATGTTGCAGGATTTCTATGTTACAGTCTTGAGGCAGAATTCCTTTTCCACCAGGAAACCTCAATTTCTGCTCTTACAGCCTTCAACTGATTTAATGGGCCTCATCCATTAAGGTGATTTCCTTTACCTACTGATGCTAGATGTTAATCCTGTCTACAAAATATCTTCACAGTAATATCTAGACTAGTATTGACTAAACAAACAACTGAACACCATAGCTTACAACCTGACACATGAAGTTAGCCATCACACCTTCCTTTTATGCTTGTCTTTTCTCACATGTAAAAGGGGTTCTCTCAGAGAACCAGGGATCCTTTCCTACCTATTTCATGAACTCATGGAATCCATTTAATAAACATAGATAGCAGGAAGCTTGGGAACAGGTTAGGGTGCATTTTTGCCTAAGAGAAGGAAAAGGAGATTTTGTGTTGGTTGGGAAAGTAAGGTCAGCAGAAGGAGAGGTAATAGCATCCCAAAGATGATGCCATCACCTTCCTGGTTTGGCCTAGTTCTGTGTGTCTCTTTACAATACTAATAGAAATGGTGGGTTTGAAGGAGAGCAGAAAAAGAATGGGCTCCCTCAGTGCACAATATTAGGGGACTTCCTTGCTGCAGAACAGGAAGTGTCCTGAGCTGAGTGAAGTAAGGTTTTCCTGGATTCTCTGGAAGCATCCTTTATGAGTCTCCAAGAAATGCACAGATCCTTCTTTGATATAGTTGTAGAGACATAGATCAGGGTTCTCTTGGAGTCCAGATTGAGGATGGGCATCAGAGAAACAATTTCTACACAGAAAATGGTGAAATTCATTCTCCAGGAGCAGAAGGAAAATGGGCTTGAATGAAACCAAAGAGCTCATCATGTGTTGGTGGTGAAGTTACTTAAGCTTTTAGCTGCACTATGTATTGAGACAGGTAGGAGGATAATATCAATCCCCTTTTAATTTAATAGGGCAAATGAGTTAAAACTGTGATATAATTTTTAAGTTTATGTCAATCAGCAATTCAAAGCCAAGCACTATAATTAGAAACTCAGGATTGCCTGAAGAATTTCCTGTGGGCATTAATGCATATTGAACATTTTTAGCAGTTATTTTAATCCCAGATGTAGTCTGGTTCAAATGAGTTGATTTCTGTATTCTGAGGATGATGGGCTACCTACATATAAGGTTAACTTCCTTTAGTGGTAGAATTTTCTGTTGCTTCAGAATGCCCATCTTTCTTACGTCATAGTCAACAAATTAAATCAGAAAGGTTGGGAGTGACTTGGAAACGTGTACTTAGGTGCAACTTGTTAAGGAGGAACACAAAAGACTGTTCTAGGGTACTGACTTGGCCCCTGGCTTTATTGGATCATGCCACTGTATTGTATACTTTTTAAGGCCTGTTTCAGTATTACTGTTATTGTTTTTAATATGGACAGGTTACCTGTTACAAGGCAGATAAACAGAAGGAAATCCAAAAGCTGATTTTCAAGGATTCTCTTAGGATTTGCATTTGGGTAGGAAATGTATTTGCCAATAAACTTAATTCATTGCCCTCTGAACTACTTTCTTTTTAATGCTTATTTATTTTGAGCAACACAGAACAAATGCACAGTAATCCCCTTCTTTTCAGTGGAGGCTTTTCCCTTTTCAGGCTAAGAATCCTGAGACTCCCCTAAGACTTCTTGTATTGGTGTTTACAAACAATGGTGTAAATGACTTAAATGTTTCCTGGATTATTTACATAAGAGGCAATCATACAGTATGGTAGTAATGAAGACAATGAATTTTGGAAGCTGGGAAGTCAGCTGCATTAAGTCATCTATGGAAGACTGAGCACTACATCTTCCTAGTGCTAGGCTGGTATTTGTTTAATGTGATTTTTCAGAAGTATCAGAAAAGCTTCCCCTGTAAGTAGCCATATGACCTCAAGGAGGCAGTTAAGAGAAATGTAATGGCACTAGTTGATACAGTGTAGGTTATGTCTTTGGCAATGATCCAGTTTTTTCCAGTCTTTATTCACTAGGGAGTAAAATTATTGCCTCATAAAACAAGAGAAATGTCCAGTTATTTCTTAAGTAGGACCCTATTAACTTTACCACTGTCACCAGTTCCTTCCACAACATTAAAATCTTTCAGCCTTGTAGCAGGGAGGATGTTACATACCCAGATTTAGTGGTCCAAGGACAATTATTTTGAAAACATACATTTCCTTGGAAGACTCAATTTTGAAAGAATTAATTCTTAGAATGATGTTCCAATGAATCACTGGATTCATAACAGCATTTTTCTTTGGGTAAACCATTTGCCTATGTCAAAACAGTTAGCTAGGATATTAAAAAGTGGATCGTAATGTTAGAGAAATTTTATTATTGAAAAAGTGTTTGATTATTGCAATGTATTACAATATTTCACTATAAAATCATTGAATTAAAGCTTCATTTATTTCAGAAATCTGGTCAATTGTCCTCTGTGGGGAAGTTGGGGTTCCTATGGCCAGGATCCTCACTGAACTTAAACCACCTGATGATGTAACTGCTGCTTCCACACCTCTAGGCAATAAGCTGTTATTGCACTCTGTAGAGAGCTCGGCCCAGTGCTCTGGGTGGAGGCAGAGACGCTACTGCTCGACATACTGCCGGGAGAACAAGCCAGGTAATAAACCCTTCCACCCCAAAGAACGTTTTCCTGTCAATTTCTTTGGTCACACTGAATCCATAGTGAACTTGCCCGGGGCTGAAACCCATTGGCAAGACATCCTCACTTTCTATTAGAATATTGCTATTATATAGAATATCTCTGTAGGCCATACTGTGAGCTGTAGTCTCATTACTGCTTAGTAGGCAGATAAAAATGTTGTTTTTGCCCATGTTGTTGAGAATAAATTGGACCATTTGAGGAGATGTGATGGTTCTTACAGAAGAGGAGAAAAATGGTTATCAGACTTTGCTATATCCTGCCTTGGTTATATATTGTCAAGATCTGGCCAGGGACTAAGATTAGACTTACTCAAGGATGTTGTTAATCTCCTGTGCACATCAACTATTCCCTCTGGCTCATAAATTGAGCTTCTAGTAACTAAACATTTTAATCCATTTGTAAATTTATTTGAATCTGTTGCCAGGCAACTGTGTCTGAGGAGGTCTCTCCCTGAGGTGAAACATCAACCTGGATGGGGGAGGGTCCCTGACTCTGATGGAGAAAGAATTCTTGAGCAGCTGGGGTGAGTGTAGGTAAGGAAGGAATTCATTTAAGTCATTAAAGAATGGCAGCTGTTTTGCAGGCAGCAGAGAGCAAGGAAGGACAGAGGGAGGAAAGGGAAGCTCATTGAACTCCTGCTCCGCATAGGGCCGATCCCTTGCCAACTTCTAAAGCCAGGGTCACCTGCATCCAGGGTCTGCTTGAATCTGCATGGCATAGGAACTAAGTCCCTACCACCTCAGAGTTTGGGGGATCCTCAGAGCACAGGATGGAGTGAGATTATGTTCTGAGAACTTCCCAAAGGCAAAGAATGGAGGTTTTCAGGCAGGCTACTCCAGAGCATGATCATGCAGCTGCAGTCCTGTCTGGGTCACCCAGGTGACGGGAACTTGCAAGCCCAAATCAGAGATCTCAGTAGCCCCTCCCTACTTGTTTGAAGTACGACAGAGAGAGTGAAGACTTGTGCTTATGTCTGGAAAATTGAATGAAATAGCAAACTAAGACACCACTGGAAGAATGCAGAGGTAAGACACAATAAGTTGAGCAGTGAGAAGTCTTTATTTAAGGCAAAAAGTACAAAATCAAAGAAAGGGGAGTGTGGGCAACCTCAAGGGGAGGCATGCTTAAGGGTTGAGGGTATGGGTTTTATAGGGCCTTTTGGGTGAGGGTCGGCATAAGGCATGATGTATACAGGTGATTCATAATTCCTTTGGAGTTTTTCTTAAGAATAGAGTCATTTAGGTGACTCTGTTGGTCCAGATCTTGGCATTCTTTATCCATGTAGGTTCATTTACACTTAGAAAGTCTATCTCCCATCCTGGTTACAGTTACTTAATTGTTTAAGGGGCTGGAAGAAGAGTAAGAACAGCATATGGATTAAGTTAAAGAATAAGCTGGGTCTTTTTTGCAGGCTAAGTAGATTTCACAATGGCATGACCCTTGTCTCATTTCCTGTGGTAAGGCAGAGAAGTCCTTGATTGACCATATTTGACCTTGAATGCCTGATCTTATTGGTACAATGAAGACATCAGTTGCGTTTTGATGTTTTTCTTTATCTGGGGAACTGTTTTTCATCTGGGCAATATTCAGACATTCCAAGTCACTCCTGGCCTTTGAAACTTCAATAATTAACTAATTAACTCTGTGAATCCTTTCTGGTTCTCTGGTTTTTATCTGGGTAATTCTTTGAGCCCCTTTTTGTGGGCTTTACTGGCTCTCTCCTCACCCTCCCCATGTCTGTCTTTCTGCCTAATACATCTATTTCTAATTGTTCCTTCAGTAGGATTCTTGCATTTATCCATGTTGGGTTTGGCAATTGCAAGCTATATTTGACTGTTCTTGACCAAGATGTAAGCAGCTGAATTTGGCTAGGCTACAAGTCAGAGTGTGCTAGCTAGATTCCTCCAGTAGTAGAGCTTGAGACCAGGACTTTGGTGACTGTAGGAAGCATAAGTGAGGTGTTAAGGAGAATAAAATGGGGAAGAGCAAAAAGCCAATCAAGCATATGTTAAAGAGTGGGTTGCTGTTTTGGGCAGCTAGAGCTTGAGTCCACTGGAGACCTCTGAGAAATTAAGAGGAACAGTCTCAGCATTGTGCCCTAGAAAGACAGATGCTGTTTCTCACTAGTGGAAGATTGACCAAAAGGGTGCTGATTACTACGTAATACTGAATTATGCCTGTGCTTTGCTGAGCAAATTTTCATTGTTTCATTGAGAAGGCCACC
Source organism: Manis javanica (assembly GCF_040802235.1). Classification (NCBI taxonomy): domain Eukaryota; kingdom Metazoa; phylum Chordata; class Mammalia; order Pholidota; family Manidae; genus Manis; species Manis javanica. Next base: position 50,037,172 of record NC_133164.1, on the reverse strand, counting down.
AACAAAGAAGCAAAGAGACCCAAGCTCTTGGGTGGGAAACTGTCTACCAAGGCCATAGGTGAACTCAGAGATGAGAGAAGAACGTGGGGAGGGGGTGCCAGAAGTGTCTGCTACCAACAGTAAACTCAAAAATAACAGTGCTTTGGGAAAATAGGGGGCTACTTCTTTCATATAAAGGAAGCCCAGAAGTAGGCAGTCCAGGGATCTCTTTGGAGTGTTCACAATCCTCAAATGCCCAATTTTTGCTAACTACTCTTTTGCTATTTTTGGGTGGGTTTGTCTTCAAAATCCAAAATAGCTGCTAAATCTCTAGTAATCATATCCATCTCCCAGGTGGTAAAATTTAGGATGGGACAAAGAAAACCTGTCTTTACCTTTTAAGGAGATATTCTGGAGGTAAAACAAAATATTTTTGTTTATGCTTCATCAGACAGAACTTGGTTACATGGTCACATCCTGTAAAACATCCTGAGAAATACAACCTTGATTGCAGGTGGCCATAGTCTAACTAAAAATTGTGTTCTATTATTATGAATGGAAAGGACAATGGGACATTGCCAACTAATTGTTTTTGCACTGTAGGATTTTCATGCACCAGAGTTTTCATGGATCTGTAAGCAGGAGAAAGGGTAGAAGTAAGTAGAACACAATTGCATTGATGATCTAAGGACCCAGAAATTACTATGTCCTATTCCTTTGGTAAGGCTGATCATCTTCACAAAACTTTATTGACCTTGTTCATGAAAGTAATCATGGAAGATCTGATCTGAATAAAAAAGTTAATTTAACTGTATTTTGCCTAGTTGTTTTGATAGTGAACCAGAGTTACAATAAGATGTTAACAGCATCAGTGATTGTATTAGTCTTCTAGGACTGCCATAACAAAATGCCACAGACTCTGTAGCTTAAACAACAGAAATTTATTTCTCATCGTTCTGGAGGCTGGCAGTATGGAATCAAGGTATGGGCAGGTTTGCTTTTTCCTGAGGCTTCCTTTCATGGCTTAAAGTTCATCACCTTCTCACTGTGTCCTCCGTGGCCTTTTCTTTGTGTGAACACCTCCCTGGTGTTTCCTAGTCTTTTTACAAGGACACCAGTACTAATGGCTTAGGGCTCTGTCTGCCCTTGTGATCTCATTTAACCTTAATTACCTTTTTAAAGGTCCTCTCTTCAAATATAGTCATAATTGGGTTTAAGGCTTCAACAGATGAATATGGTGGTGGGGGGCACAATTAACATAACAATGATAACAATAACTATTTGTTGCTTCCTATGTATTGGGCCTGATGCTAAGTGTTTTATGTGGATTAATTTAGTTCACCTACATAATAACACAGAGTAAGAGATTGTATTCCTCATTTTATAGAGGAGACAGATTCTGGGAAACTAAGACATGCCCAAATTTTCATGGGAACAAGTGAGGGCAGCAAGCTAACATCAGGGCCTGGGTTCATGAACCACTGTGAGATGGTGCTTGTGATACAAGGCAGGAGACAGGGAGAAGCACATGTGATATAGACATGTGCTGTGGGTGCCCCAGATGGAGAAGCAATTACAGACTGTAGGTGATGTTGGAGAAGTTCTTTGAAGGGGCCTTACAAAGTAGAATCCTCCCTTTCTTCCTGAACAAATGAAGATGTACATCTAAGAACTGAAAGTAGGAGCTAAAATACTGTTACCATTGGAATGTGTTGTGTTTGCCTGATTCTTATCTTCTCAGACCAGATAGCAAGAAAAAGCAGCAAGGAATATTCTGTGTTAAAGCAGAAAGTACAGTCTCAAGACAGGAGAGTGGGCTGTCTGGAAACCAGAAGCAGCCCCACTATTAGTGTTAGGTTGACTTTTATTTATTCTTAAGATGGTAGGAAGTCCTGCCCTGTATCTTATGCCATTTGATTGACAGTTTGATGGACAGTTCTAGGTTATGTAACCTTTTTTCTCAGTGCACAGGCACCTTACCTAAGCAACTAAGCAAAGCCCACAAGTGGGGCCAAAACTGCAATGCTAATTAGATTTAGATGTTATTTTAATGAGGTGGGGTTACTCTCAGACAAGGTCTTTTGACCTTGTGCATGCCCTGTCATTAGGGGAGACCCTGTGGTCCTGGGCCTCTTGACAATCTAGGTGTTCCTGAATGTCTGGGCCTCCTGATGAGCTAGTCCTTGACTGTGGAACTGGGAACTAAGGAGGGTTGGTTTAGGGGTTGGTTAGGGTTGGTGAGAGTTCCTTGGTGATGGGCTGGCCCCTTTCTTCTGCTTATGTCTAACTAATAGCCTTTTCTAATCATACCACTTTTATTGTTGGCATAGGCTGGAGCATTTCACTGGTGTGTCAGTGAAATGAATTAGCTAACAGAATTAGGCACACTCAGCTACTTAGTCACAGCACACTGGCCCATGGTAGGCTCCACCCCCTTGGTGACAGAGCCTCTGGAGGAGCTGTGGGAAGGCTGCCCTCTGAGGGTTTAAAACTCCAAGGGGAAGAATGTTGGTGGAAATGTGTTGAGCAAACCTGTTATTTTTTCCAGATGTAATAATCAAGTCCCTCCATCTTCTCTTTGGTAGAGACTGTAAAAAGGGCAGACAGTTCGTAAAAATCCCCTTCTGAACAGGTAATGAGAATAAGGTGTTTCCAAGTAACAGGATGTTAGGCAGAAAAATAGATATGAGCAGGGTGGAGGGAGAATAAGGCCTGAAAACCCACTAGAAGGGGCTCAAAGAGTTAACCAGATAAAACTAGGGAGCCAGAAAAAGACTCACAGAGTTAATGAGTTAATTGGTTGAAGCTCCAAAGGCCAGGAGCAACTTAGAATGTTTGGATATTCCCTAGATAAAGAAAAGTATCTGAGCACAGCCTATGTCTTTATTGTATCAATTAGATCATGCCATTGTAAAATCTACTTAACTTGCTAAAAGGCCCAGCTTATTCTTTAACTTAACCTATACTCTGCTTTCTTCTTCTTCCTGCCCCCTAATCAACTTTGTAACCAGGGAAGGAGACAGACCTCGGAAGTGTAAATAAACCTATGTGGGCAAAGAATGCTGAAGTCCCAAACCAACATAGTCACTAAATAACCCTATTTTTAAGACAAAACTTCAAAGGAATTATGAATAACCTGTGTACATCATGCCTTATGCTGACCCTTACCCAAAGAGGTCCTATAAAACCTTAGACCCCAAACCCTTAAGTGTGTCCTCTCTCTGAGGTTGCTCACACTCACCTTTCTTCAAGTGTGTCATCTCTCTGCAGTATTTCAGATAAGTAGGGAAGAGCTCTGGTTTGGGCTTGCAAATTCCTGTTGCCTGGGTGACTCAGACAGAACTGCAGATACATGATCTTGCTCTTTAGTAGCCTACTCCAAAATCTTTTCTTTGCCTTTGTAAAGTTCTCAGAACATAATCTCACTCCATCCAGTGCTTTATGGCTCCCCCAAATTCTGGGGTGGTTGGGACTCAGTTCCCATGCCATGCAGGTCTAAGCAGACACTGGATGCCAGGTGATACTGACTTACAGTGTTATCAGGGGATGTGCCCCATGCTAAGTAGCAGTTTAGTAAGATTCCCTTTGCTCCATTTTCCTTCCTCTCCACTTTTTCAAGTAAACCTGCCTTTGTCTACCTTGACTCTGGCCTGCTCTCCTTTTGGACTGCGTTCAAATAAAACTTTTACTCTGCTTCACTACTGTGTCTTTGCCCTTCAGTTCTTTGTTGTGGCAGGGACAAGAAGTGAGGGTAATAAACTCAATCCCCCCAACAAGGATATAGGGAACTTGTCTTGACCTTGCCTGGGTAGCTGGGGAGTCAACTTTGAGAAATCTACTTTGAGGTGGAGACAATGGGGAAGAAGTCTTTTCCTTCATTATTTGTGAATACTTTTTCTATGGGATTAATTTTATATTGCTTTGGGAACAATACAAATCACTCAAAAAATATTATGAAGCAACTAGGCTTGGGATTATATGTCAATGAGTGGCTAGTTTGGAAATAAATGGATGTTTTCGAAATACATTTAAGACATTACATTGTGTGTAATAGAAAGACCAATATATAAATATGTAAATCTCCCTCAAAAGAATCCAGGAAATTTCTCTCAGAAAAATGACTCTGCTTTCATTAAGAAAGCCAGTAGATTTAATTAAAGGAGTAGGTCTAAACAAAGGAATTAGAGCCAAATAGAGTAGGATTTTAATCATTCTGCTTGGTATGTTCAGCCTATGATGAATATTCATTAACAACTGATCAATAAGCTATTTTTCCTATTTCTTCAAATAGAGTTGAAACATAAAAACAAAGAAGTAGTTCACATTTATAACTTTCCAGAAGAATAAAGCGCACTGCCAACAAGTTCTGCCACCTTTAAAAACACTACATTTCAGCAGAATGGTTTCATACATCTTTATTTTAAGCCTGCCTCCCCACCACCCAATACTGGGGGGGTCTACAAACGCAAACCAGAACAGAGACTTGAGGAACTGATCCAGGGACAAAAAATCCCATTTCCCCTCAAAATCAGAATGTTAAAAAAAACAAAGTTATATTGTTAGCATTGCTGTGGGTAGTAGACTGCTTGAGGACTCACTTTATGGATGTAGAGTTGGATCCGGTTTTTCCTGAAGAATATAATGCCTACATCTCCATGCTTGTGCATGTGTTAAGTCGAGTTTTAAATTTGTTGTATGTCAAATTGAGTTACTCAGATTTTTTTTTCAATTAATTCCTCTCCTCTAGCACATTTGGCAAAAGGGATATGATGAGGTTTAGTCATTTTGTTATTTGATAGTTCTAAATAGCTAATCTAAATAATTTCACTCCAGATAAATTTTGAGGGCTTTTAAATTTGTAATTTGAATATTTGGTTGGGCTGTTAACATAGCTTAAATAAATTTGGTAGCTAACAAACTTCTCCTTTTCTCTATAATACAGAATTGTTCAAACCTTCAAACAGATTTTTATTTTGTTTGCTTTGCATTTCATTTATCTAGGTAATTTAAGGGAAATAAAATCTCTTTCTCTCTCTCTCTTTTTCTAACAAAAAGGGCCATCTGGATTACCCTGGTATGTAGGATTGAAAAAATACAGTGAATGCTTGAACTTGTCCAGAAAATCATTAAAGATCAGGATGCTGGGGAACTGCCACTTAAAAAAAAAATTATTCTTTGTTTCTGTTGAGATATTTTATTATTTTTAATTAAAAAAAAGTTTCACTTAGAACTACCTTATTAGAGAAAGTCTTTCTTTTGAAATTATGTTTTTATGGTTATTTTGTTATGCATTTATACAAGTTTGAGGTGTTCTATACATGTTTTTTGCTAATAAAAGTGGTCTTCAACTTTTAAAATGAAAACTGTTTATATAACTTTTTCTGTTTTCAGTGTCATCAGGACTGGTATCCATGGGGTTTAGTAAATTTTGAATTTCATAATTTAAATCACACCTTTTTTACTCATGACCAATCTCTCTGTTCTTTGGATTAATGATTTTGGAAGCTAGAGAGAAAATGTCCTTAAAAGTAGGGCTTTTTCAGCTGGTAATGTTGGTTTTATATATGCTATCTCTTAGTCTTCCCTAATGTAATTTTTTTTTTAGAGGGCATCTCTCATATTTATTGATCAAATGGTTGTTAACAACAATAAAATTCTGTATAGGGGACTCAATGCACAATCATTAATCCACCCCAAGCCTAATTCTCATCAGTCTCCAATCTTCTGAAGCATAACGAACAAGTTCTTACATGGTGACCAAATTGTTACATGATGAACAGTACAAGGGCAGTCATCACAGAAACTTTCAGTTTTGGTCACGCATTATGAACTATAAACAATCAGGTCAAATATGAATATTCGTTTGATTTTTATACTTGATTTATATGTGGATCCCACATTTCTCCCTTTATTATTATTATTATTATTATTATTTTGAATAAAATGCTGAAGTGGTAGGTAGATGCAAGATAAAGGTAGAAAACATAGTTTAGTGTTGTAAGAGAGCAAATGTAGATGATCAGGTGTGTGCCTGTAGACTATGTGTTAATGCAAGCTAGACAAGGGCAATAAAACATCCACGGATGCAGAAGATTTCTCTCAAAACGGGGTGGGGGTGAGGTTCTAAGCCTCACCACTGTTGATCCCCAATTTCTCCCCTGATGGCCCCCTGCGACTGTGCCTGTCTTAGGTTGTTCCTCCCTTGAGGAATCTTACCCGTCTCTGGCTAACCAGTCATCTTCCGGGGCCATACAGGGAAATATAAAGTTGGTAAGTGAGAGAGAAGCCATATTGTTTGGAAAGGTTAGCTTTTTACTTCTTTGCAGATTTATGCCCTGTGGCTTCTATGCCCAGCATTTGTCTTGAGGTATCTTTACCACTTGGAGGAATTATGATACTCAGTAAATTCGATATGAGGCACAAATTCTATTTAAGGGTTGTAATTAGGAAGGAAGAAGAAAAGCTATAGAAATAGCAGGTGGAAGAAAACATGGAAGGATTGATTATTTCTTTGACATATCTTCTTATAGAGTAACTTAAGCATGTACAGGTTTTAAACTTCTAATTAAATTGCACACACACATTAACATAATAGGAATACAGTTACATAACCAAAGCAGATCTATAATTACCAGCCATCTCCAGTGAAGCCAAGAAAACCAGTTAGGCACCCTAGGCATTTGTGAAAATTTATCTATGATATGATGGATATTGTCCAACTGTACTTGAACAGTCTGAGAGAAATCAGACAAATTAAAACAACCCATTCCTGGGAACTGTTCACATCCCATATGTTCTTTTAACAGTAGATAGTCTGTAGTTGTAAGATTTTGGAGCGCTGCAACTTGCACTTCTCCTAATTCTTGGTTGAGTTCCAACAGTATAGATCCAGTCAAATTTGTTGTTTTCCTGAAAGCACAGACCAGCTTAAATATCTCCTTCTTCATTCCCATGGCAAGTCCAGAAACCAGTGGGATGAATGCAGCTACAGGTATAGCAGCGCCTGAATCTTTGTTGAGGTTTTCTGATGATCATCTTCTGGTATGAGTCTTCCAGAGAGTGCTGATGTTGGAAGTTCTTCTTCATATCATATCTTAGTTCATTTTCTGGGTAGCCAAATTGGGCTTTGATCCTCTGCATAAACACAAACAGACCCTTTGCCCACACTTTGATATGCCCTTTATACCATTGTGTAGAACTCATTGTTGGTCACCACACAGGAACTGCTTTTTTTTTTTTTTTAAGAGAAAGGAATATTATCAGAAAAGTGTACCTTCATAGCCAATCATCTGACACCCTTTAAGTAATCAAAATTAAGGATATTTAAAGCATGCATTAACTGTTGATTTACAGTTAGTTTTATCCTATCAAGGAGTAATCCCCCCCTTTTTTTAATCTTTAATCTACACTTACATGAAGAATATTATGTTTACTAGGCTCTCCCCTATGCCAACTCCCCCCTATAAACCACTTTACAGTCACTGTCCATCAGCATAGCAAAATGTTGTAGAATCACTACTTGTCTTCTCTGTGTTGTACAGCCCTCCCCTTTCTCCCCCCCCATTATGCATGCTAATCTTAATACCCCCTTCTTCTCCCCCACCTTATTCCTGCCTACCCACCCATCCTCCCCAGTCCCTTTCCCTTTGGTACCTGTTAGTCCATTCTTGGGTTCTGTGATTCCACTGCTGTTTTATTCCTTCAGTTTTTCCTTTGTTCTTATACTCCACAGATGAGTGAAATCGTTTGGTATTTCTCTTTTTCCGCTTGGCTTATTTCACTGAGCATAATACCCTCCAGCTCCATCCATGTTGCTGCAAATGGTAGGATTTGCCCTCTTCTTATGGCTGAGTAGTATTCCATTGTGTATATGTACCACATCTTCTTTATCCATTCATCTACCGATGGACATTTAGGTTGCTTTCAATTCTTGGCTATTGTAAATAGTGCTGTGATAAACATAGGGGTGCATCTGTCCCTCTCAAACTTGATTGCTGCGTTCTTAGGGTAAATTCCTAGGAGTGGAATTCCTGGGTCAAATGGTAAATCTGTTTTGAGCATTTTGAGGAACCTCCATACTGCTTTCCACAATGGTTGAACTAATTTACATTCCCACCAGCAGTGTAGGAGGGTTCCCCTTTCTCCACAGCCTTGCCAACATTTGTTGTTGTTTGTCTTTTGGATGGCAGCCATCCTTACTGGTGTGAGGTGATACCTCATGGTAGTTTTAATTTGCATTTCTCTGATAATTAGCGATGTGGAGCATCTTTTCATGTGTTGGCCATCTGTATTTCTTTTTTGGAGAATTGTCTGTTCAGTTCCTCTGCCCATTTTTTAATTGGATTATTTGTTTTTTGTTTGTTGAGGCGTGTGAGCTCTTTATATATTTTGGATGTCAAGACTTTATCGAATCTGCCATTTTCAAATATATTCTCCCATACTGTAGGGTTCCTTTTTGTTCTATTGATGGTGTCTTTTGCTGTACAGAAGTTTTTCAGCTTAATATAGTCCCACTTGTTCATTTTTGCTGTTGTTTTCCTTGCCCGGGGAGATATGTTCAAGAAGAGGTCACTCATGTTTATGTCTAAGAGGTATTTGTCTATGTTTTTATCCACGAGTTTAATGGTTTCATGACTTACATTCAGGTCTTTGATCCATTTTGAATTTACTTTTGTATATGGGGTTAGACAATGGTCCAGTTTCATTCTCCTACATGTAGCTGTCCAGTTTTGCCAGCACCATCTGTTGAAGAGACTGTCATTTCACCATTGTATGTCCATGGCTCCTTTATCAAATATTAATTGACCATATATGTTTGGGTTAATGTCTGGAGTCTCTAATCTGTTCCACTGGTCTGTGGCTCTGTTCTTGTGCCAGTACCAAATTGTCTTGATTACTGTGGCTTTATAGTAGAGCTTGAAGTTGGGGAGTGAGATCCCCCCTACTTTATTCTTCTTTCTTAGGATTGCTTTGGCTATTCAGGGTCTTTGGTGTTTCCATATGAATTTTTGAATTATTTGTTCCAGTTCATTGAAGAATGTTGCTGGTAATTTGATAGGGATTGCATCAAATCTGTATATTGCTTTGGGCAGGATGGCCATTTTGACGATATTAATTCTTCCTAGCCATGAGCATGGGATGACTTTCCATTTGTTAGTGTCCCCTTTAATTTCTCTTAAGAGTGACTTATAGTTTTCAGAGTATAAGTCTTTCACTTCTTTGGTTAGGTTTATTCCTAGGTATTTTATTCTTTTTGATGCAATTGTGAATGGAGTTGTTTTCCTGATTTCTCTTTCTTTTGGTTCATTGTTAGTGTATAGGAAAGCTACAGATTTCTGTGTGTTAATTTTGTATCCTGCAACTTTGCTGTATTCCGATATCAGTTCTAGTAGTTTTGGAGTGGAGTCTTTAGGGTTTTTTATGTACAATATCATGTCATCTGCAAATAGTGACAGTTTGACTTCTTCTTTACCAATCTGGATTCCTTGTATTTCTTTGTTTTGTCTAATTGCCGTGGCTAGGACCTCCAGTACTATGTTAAATAACAGCGGGGAGAGTGGGCATCCCTGTCTAGTTCCCGATCTCAGAGGAAAAGCTTTCAGCTTCTCGCTGTTCAGTGTGATATTGACTGTGGGTTTATCATAAATGGCCTTTATTATGTTGAGGTACTTGCCCTCTATTCCCATTTTGCTGAGAGTTTTTATCATGAATGGATGTTGAACTTTGTCAAATGCTTTTTCAGCATCTATGGAGATGATCATGTGGTTTTTGTCTTTCTTTTTGTTGATGTGGTGGATGATGTTGATGGATTTTCGAATGTTGTACCATCCTTGCATCCCTGGGATGAATCCCACTTGGTCATGGTGTATGATCCTTTTGATGTATTTTTGAATTCGGTTTGCTAATATTTTGTTGAGTATTTTTGCATCTACGTTCATCAGGGATATTGGTCTGTAGTTTTCTTTTTTGGTGGGGTCTTTGCCTGGTTTTGGTATTAGGGTGATGTTGGCTTCATAGAATGAGTTTGAGAGTATTCCCTCCTCTTCTATTTTTTGGAAAACTTTAAGGAGAATGGGTATTATGTCTTCCCTGTATGTCTGATAAAATTCCGAGGTGAATCCATCTGGCCCGGGGATTTTGTTCTTTGGTAGTTTTTTGATTACCGCTTCAATTTCGTTGCTGGTAATTGGTCTGTTTAGATTTTCTGTTTCTTCTGAGTCAGTCTTGGAAGGTTGTATATTTCTAGGAAGTTGTCCGTTTCTCCTAGGTTTCCCAGCTTGTTAGCATATAGGTTTTCATAGTACTCTCTAATAATTCTTTTTATTTCGGTGGGGTCCATCATGATTTTTCCTTTCTCGTTTCTGATTCTGTTGATTTGTGTTGACTCTCTTTTCCTCTTAATAAGTCTGGCTAGAGGCTTATCTATTTTGTTTATTTTCTCAAAGAACCAGCTCTTGGTTTCATTGATTTTTGCTATTGTTTTATTCTGCTCAATTTTATTTATTTCTTCTCTGATCTTTATTATGTCCCTCCTTCTGCTGACCTTAGGCCTCATTTGTTCTTCTTTTTCCAATTTCGATAATTGTGACATTAGACCATTCGTTTGGGATTGTTCTTCCTTCTTTAAATATGCCTGGATTGCTATATACTTTCCTCTTAAGACTGCTTTTGCTGCGTCCCACTGTAGTTGGGGCTTTGTGTTGTTGTTGTCATTTGTTTCCATATATGGCTGATCTACGTTTTGATTTGGTCATTGATCCATTGATTATTTAGGAGCATGTTGTTAAGCCTCCATGTGTTTGTGAGCCTTTTTGCTTTCTTTGTATTGTTTATTTCTAGTTTTATGCTTTTGTGGTCTGAAAAGTTGGTTGGTAGGATTTTAATCTTTTGGAATTTACTGAGGCTCTTTTTGTGGCCTAGTATGTGGTCTATTCTGGAGAATGTTCCATGTGCACTTGAGAAGAATGTGTATCCTGTTGCTTTTGGATGTAGAGTTCTGTAGATGTCTATTAGGTCCATCTGTTCTATTGTGTGGTTCAGTGCCTCTGTGTCCTTACTTATTTTCTGTCTGGTGGATCTGTCCTTTGGAGTGAGTGGTCTGTTGAAGTCTCCCAGAATGAATGCATTGCATTCTATTTCCTCTTTTAGTTCTCTTACTATTTGTTTCAGATATGTTGGTGCTCCTGTATTGGGTGCATATATATTTATAATGGTTATTTCCTCTTGTTGGACTGAGCCCTTTATCATTATGTTATGTCCTTCTTTATCTTTTGTTACTTTCTTCATTTTGAAGTCTGTTTTGTCTGGTACTACAATTGCAAGACCTGCTTTTTTCTCTCTGTTGTTTCATGAAATATCTTTTTCCATCCCTTGACTTTAAGTCTGTGCATGTGTTTGGGTTTGAGGTGAGTCTCTTGTAAGCAGCATATGGATGGATCTTGCTTTTTTTATCCATTCTATTACTCTGTGTCTTTTGATTGGTGCATTCAGTCCATTTACATTTAGGGTGATTATTGAAAGGTAGGTATTTATTGCCATTGCAGGCTTTAAGTTTGTGGTTACCAAAGGTTCAGGGTTAGCTTCTTTACTATCTTATTGTCTAACTTAACTCGCTTGTTGAGCTATTATAAACACGGTCTGATGATTCTTTATTTCTCTCTCTTCTTATTCCTCCTCCTCCCTTCTTCATATCTTGGGTGTTTTGTTCTGTGCTCTTTTTAGGAGTGCTCCCATCTAGAGCAGTCCCTGTAAGATGCCCTGTAGAGGTGGTTTGTGGGAGGCAAATTCCCTCAACTTTTTCTTGTCTGTGTATTGTTTAATCCCTCCTTCATATTTAAATTATAATTGTGCTGGAGAGAGTAGTCTTGGTTCAAGGCCCTTCTGTTTCATTGCATTAAGTATATCATGCCATTCTCTTCTGGCCTGTAGGGTTTCTATTGAGAAGTCTGATGACAGCCTGATGGGTTTCCCTTTGTAGGTGACCTTTTTTGTCTCTCTGGCTGCCTTTAATACTTTGTCCTTGTCTTTGATCTTTGCCATTTTAATTATTATGTGTCTTGGTGTTGTCCTCCTTGGATCCCTTGTCATGGGAGTTCTGTGTACCTCTGTGGTCTGAGAGGCCATTTCCTCCCCTAGTTTGGGGAAGTTTTCAGCAATTATTTCTTCAAAGACACTTTCTATCCCTTTTTCCTCTCTTCTTCTTCTTCTGGTACCCCTATAATGTGGATATTGCTCTGTATCGATTGGTCACTCAGCTCTCTTAGAATTCTTTCATTCCTGGAGATCCTTTTCTCTCTCTCTGCATCAGCTTTTCTGTGTTCCTGTTCTCTGTTTTCTAGTCCATTAATGGTCTCTTGCATCTCATCCATTCTGTTTTGAAGTCCTTCCAGAGCTTGTTTTATTTCTGTATTCTCCTTCCTTAGTTCTTGCATATTTCTCTGCAAGTCCATCAGGAAGGTTAGGACTTTTGTTTTGAATTCTTTTTCAGGAAGACTGGTTAAATCTATCTCCCCAGGTTCCTTCTCAGGGGAGGATGTAGCAGATACCGAAGCTGTCTAGGTTAGTCTTGTCTGGATCATATTTTTTTGCCTTTTCATGTTGATAGGTGCTATTGACTGTCAGCTGTGAGGGCCAAACTTTCCACTTGCTACTGGCCTTTCTTTACTGGGACAACTGCGACCCCTAGTGGCTTGTGTTGGGTAATTGCGTGTAGACTGGGTCTTTGTGTCTTGCCTGGCTGGTATGGAGGAAGCTCCCTTTCTGAGGGTGGGGCCAGCCTTAGGCTGCTTCTCTGCTTTTGCCGTTCCCCAGAGGTGTAATGGACGGGTGGCTGTTTGGCTGTTTATCTCCGTGAGGGGTTTCAGAGCTGTTGCCCAGGGAATTAGTGCGCCTGGTTTTCCCTGTAATTTCCACCTGCTGGACTGTTACCTGTGTTGTTTCCATCCAGCTGTTGCGTCCCTGTCCCTTTAAGACTTTCAAAAAGCACTTGCTTTTCTTTGTCACAGGGGCATCAGCTTCAGGACCCACTCACCAGTCCTGCTGCTCTGTTTCCCTAGTATCCAGGACCCCACGCATGCACTGTGTCTGCGCTCTGGTGCGGATGGCTGGGGCTGGGTGTTTAGCAGTCCTGGGCTCCCTCTCTCTCCCCGCTCTGACTCCTTTCCTCCCGCTGGGAGCTCGGGTGAGGGGTGCTCGGGTCCTGCCGGGCCAGGGCTTGTATCTTACCCCTTTAACCAGGCGCTGGGCTCTCGCATGTGTGGATGTAGTCTGGCTGTTGTCCTGTGTCTTCTGGTCTCTCTTTTAGGATTAGTTGTATTTGTTGTATTTTCAAAAATATATATATTTTTGGGAGGAGATTCCCACTGTCCTACTCACGCCGCCATGTTGGCTCTGCCTCCCCTAATGTAATTTTTAGCAGAAGGATTTGAAAGCAAGTGAAAAGACTAAAGTGGCTTTTACTTGTGTGGTTTGGGGTGGAGTGTCTTCTGACAGAAATCTCTTTCTTCCTCTGAATGTGAGTTTGGTGCTGATGAAAGGGATCATGCAGATAACTGTTGATGTTTTAAAGAGTATTCTGGAAAATAGATGATATAGGGGTAGAAATTCTACCTCTTCCCTTGTGATTTATCCCGGATTTAAAAGAGTCCCACTTTGTAGAGCAAAGAAGCAGTTTTTTGCAAGTGGCACAAGATTCTTTAAAAAACTTCAGCTAAAGCTTTCAGAAAATATGGGCAGTGCTTGAAAGTGGTGGCTGAGAACAATAGACTCTGAATCTTGGGAGCCAGAAATCTTCAGAATTCTCTTATATTTGTGAATAAGTGTATTTCCTTTAAAATGCATGCTAAATGTATTAAAATATACTAATGTTAACATACATATGTTTTATTATTTTAAAAAGTAATTTTGAATAAGCAAGTAGTCAAATATTTAGTCAATAAAATAACTTTTATTTAAAGCATTCTCATATTGTTGTAACAGTCTGAAAATCAGAATAACTTTAATTTAAGAAGATTTTTGAAAAGTCAAAAGCACTTATCTTCCTACCTTGAAAACTCTTATTAAGTTGAGTTGGGCACCTAGGTTGATGTTCCTAGCATTTCCAGTGGTGTTTTCAATCCATGTATGTATTTTTTTCTGGCATTCTTTTGTCTTCTGTACTGACAATGGAACTTATGCTCCCAAACTGTTCATTATGCTCTTCTGTTGGGACTTGTGTGACAACTAGTTATTGTTTCTGAGAACAAAAGGACATTTGCATCTGAAGATTGGGGGCCTGGTAAAATCCCTATGATATATCTTTTACATATTTCATTCCATGTCTGATTGTGTCTGTAACTATTATTCTTTGTAATATACTTACGGTCATCTGGGTGGTGAAATGCCCTTGAATGGATGTAGGGAGGCTGGGGGTTTGGTCTGGAATATAAGGCCTGAAGTTTAAAGGTTGATTTCCTGTTCAAAATGGTTTCTGGCTGGTAATTCCACCAAAATTCCTATTGAAATAGGTATACAGACATAGGAAAAGGTAAAATCTACAATAAAATTACAAACTAAGACTCACAATTGCTAATATCTTAGCCAAACTGGTAAACTCTGTTGAAAACCATGTTCAGTGTTGGAATGGCTGAGTTATTAAGAACATAGACAGACTTGGTTCAAACCTTGCTCTGTGACTGTCTTGCCATGTGACTTGGGCACATGTGACTTTAACCTCTTGGGACCTCCAGTTTCTTCACCTGTAAAGTGGAAGTCATACTAGACTTTCCTTCCTGACGTGGTCATGAGGTTTATATGAATTAACAAGTGAGTGGACAGTGTCCAGAATATGGCCTATCTATACTGTGCCTGCTTTACATTGCATCAGAATATGCTTTATCACTAGCTGTCTCCTTATTCAGTAGAAAAAGGCCAGAGAAAACCAAGAAGTCATTAAAATGCCACATTGTCTTTCTCAAGCAGTCACTGTGTTGAATTCTCCCAAATGTGTACAGCTCAGCAAAGCTCTCATTTGGCACAAAACAAAATTTATCTCTCTTGACAGCACTGATTTCTGTTGTTTTACTACTGGCTTATGCACAATGGGATGCCTATGAATGTCTCTATTCCTGTTCTTTCTTCATTTGAAGGCATGTTTTATAAAAAATTCCATAACCAAGCTGTGGCAAGTCTCCATTTTGTCTGAGAGAAACTGAAGTTCAATATGCAAAGTGAATTAGTGCTAGAATAGGACTTTGGGGTTTGACCTTTGGCCCAGAGTTCAGAAACCTCTTCAGTATGTTGCTCTTAAAGGAATATCAGTCTTCACCCTTCCTCTCTTCCCAGTTACTTTTGGTACCTTTCAATACATTTATATATTTGAATAGATATTTAAATATATCCATTTAAATCAGTCTGTCTATCTATCTATCTATCTATCAATCTGCTGTTAACTTTAAAGGTAATACTGTCAGTTATTTTACTAGCAAAAAATGGGTTTATTTGGGAAGAACAGAGAATTGCAATTTGGGACAAACAAGCTACAGCAAAACAATAGGGTGTTTGGAGAACAAAGGAGAGCAATACTCTTTTTGCAAAAAGGGGGAGTTGGGAGGGATCTTATAAACAAAAGTCCACTGGGTTAAACTGGGAGCTCAAAATTCCATGGCTTTTCATTGACTGAGTGTGACAGTCTCTCATTGGCTGGGCTGTTGCCAGGGAAGGAGGAAAAGCTCCCTCCTTCCTGCTAGGGATGTAAGTAGTATCTAAAGGAGTATTGACTTGTCATCTCCCCTGTCTCTTTTGGTTGGGTCTGTAATTACTCAGGAGTGGTGGGGCATGGGAGCTCCCTGTGCTGTCCTCCCAGCTCCATTTTGGTTGAGGTTTCCTTTATTAATTTTCATACTATCTATTTTTTCATTTTTGTTTCGGAATGCAATGTTAACATCCTTCTCCTATAGGTATTTTTTTTTTTCAGTTTGCTCAGGGAAATGGTGCTCTATTTACATAAGCAATGTAAGTTAGAAAGAAAAGAGTAACTAATTCAGAAGTACGCATTCTGCATCTGTGTTTTAATTGTCTTGAGCTTGATTTCTGTCTACCACGGGTCCAAACACCTGTGCTCTTACTTTTATCTACTGACATTAATGTTCACAGATTTTTATTTATTCCCTTGACACAAAATACATGCAGTCAATAAGATGCAGCTTAGTAAAGAGGTTAAAAGAAAGATGGAAGTAGTTACATATGCTTAAATTTTTTTTGTACAGACAAATTTGTTTGACCACTTATTTCTTACTGATCCATTATTTTTTCTTTTCAGATAACCTTACAGAAGAAAATATTTCTTTACTTCCTGAACTATCCTTCCAGTAGAACAATGTTTGTTCTTGGGAATATAGATTTGTTAGTGGTCCCATGAATCAGCCCCAAGCTGTTAACTCAAGAAGGCCTTTGTTACAGTGAATTTCTAACAAAGTAGACATCAGAATAGACTAAATATGAGATTACTTAGTTGTATCTGTTAGCAGTTGTCAACTCGGCAGGTTTCTTGCTCCTCTTTGTGCTCCGCTCTTTTTTTGCAGGGGCTGAACAAATGCTAATTACATTGTTTTCTGAATCCCTTGGCAACAGGGTTCTAGGTTAGATTTGGCCAATAAGAGGCACTAATGAAAACATTTTTTAAATGAGAGAGAAGCAGAAAACATCCTATTGCTCCTCAGGTAGCAGAGGGCTGGCAGGTAGGATGCGGGAAATGCTCTAGGCTTTCCTTAGGACTCCTTACCTGAGCCCTACAGGCAGGGGTCACTCTGGGCAGCGATTTTCTGCTTTCCTCACTCTGAAAACCAGTCACGCTCTTGAGAATGAGAAGCAGTTTCCCCAGATACTCACTGTCTCTCTTTTCGTCACTTATTTCTCTTTACTACATCTCTTCTTCCCACTTATTTCTCTTTACTACATCTCTTCTTCCTTGAAAGGTTTAAATTATTTTCATTTTCCTGACCAAATTCTTACCACTCCATTGAAACTAACCGAAATTAATTCACTGTGACCTTCTGTCAAGACACCTCAGCTGTTTGGCTCTCATTCTTAGAATGAGAATATGGGTTTACATGATCTTTTTTTAAAATAATTTTTATTCTGGCTGGAATGTGCTCTAGAAAGATATTTTCTCTGAAGCAAGAAACAAGATATAGGTTGTACCAGTGTCTATTAACTGTCCAGATATGCTTATAAGTGAGTTTTATTTGCCCTACTCAGGCTAAGTATCAAAAAATATTGATGTAAAATTGAAACATTTCATTTTACATAAAAATCTGGAGTTTTGGGCTGCCTTTAAAAGTCAGAAGATCCTAGGATACAGTGCTAGGCCTGTATTTCTCTATGCCAGCAGTTGGTTGGGGCTATGCAGAGCCGCCTTCTTCCTGCCAGGCCAGGCGTGAGCTCTCTTCATCTCCACATCCTCATCTTGCCCTATTGCCTCCAGTGGCTGTGTCAGTTGTCATGTACCACCATACAGGCACTTTGCCCCTGTTTCTTTTAGAGATTATTGTTTTGAACTCATTTTTCTACCAAAAGTGGTAAAAAAAGATGGCAAGAGAGGACAATGTGTTTTTAAAAAATGAGGAAGAATGTAGGGTTTTGTGTAGAATATTTCTACATTTATTTGTAATTCCCCACCCATTTCACTCATTTACTTCATTTGTCTTTCTCCTATAGGTATTTAAGTTTATGAGCCCTAGCACTAAGGTTTAGCTTCTAGTATGGTTGTTTTTTTTTTTTCAGCTTACTTGTGTCACAAAGCCTTTGAAGAATATCATGAAAACTACTGGACACTTACCCAGGAAAAAAAACAAAGTAAGAACACGAACATATAATATTCTGATCACAGGTTTCTTTGAAAGCTTGCAAGTAACTAAATTTAATAAAATCCTTTCTTTGCTCTAGAGCAGTGCTTCTTGTGAAAATGAAGATTCAGATTTGGTAGGTCTGGGAGGTGTCTGATATTCTGTTTTTGGTGTGGGGGCTATATTTGAGTAGCAATGTTCCAGCAGTTCTTAAATTTTCCTTGGACATTAGAATTCTCTGGAGACATCTTTTAAAAAAGATTGATGCCTAGGCAATGGTATTTTTATTTTATTTTATTTTATTCTATTTTATTTTATTTTATTTTATTTTATTTTATTTTATTTTATTTTATGTTTTTCATTTTTCATTTTTCATTTTTCATTTTTTATTTTTTGAGAGGGCATCTCTCATATTTATTGATCAAATGGTTGTTAACAACAATAAAATTCTGTATAGGGGAGTCAATGCTCAATGCACAATCATTAATCCACCCCAAGCCTAATTCTCGTCAGTCTCCAATCTTCTGAAGCATAACGAACAAGTTCTTACATGGTCAACAAATTCTTACATAGTGAATAAGTTCTTACATGGTGAACAGTACAAGGGCAGTCATCACAGAAACTTTCGGTTCTGATCACGCATTATGAACTATAAACAATCAGGTCAAATATGAATATTCGTTTGATTTTTATACTTGATTTATATGTGGATCCCACATTTCTCCCTTTATTATTATTATTATTATTATTATTTTGAATAAAATGCTGAAGTGGTAGGTAGATACAAGATAAAGGTAGAAAACATAGTTTAGTGTTGTAAGAGAGGAATTGTAGATGATCAGGTGTGTGCCTGTAGACTATGTGTTAATCCAAGCTAGACAAGGGCATTAAAACATCCACGGATGCAGAAGATTTCTCTCAAATCAGGGGGGGTGAGGTTCTAAGCCTCACCTCTGTTGATCCCCAAATTCTCACCTGATGGCCCCCTGTGACTGTGCCTGTCTTAGGTTGTTCCTCCCTTGAGGAATCTTAACCCATCTCTGGCAACCAGTCATCTTGCGGGGCCATACAGGGAGATGTAAAGTTGGTAAGTGAGAGAGAAGCCATATTGTTTGAAAAGGTTAGCTTTTTACTTCTTTGCATATTTATGCCCTATGGCTTCTATGCCCAGCATTTGTCTTGAGGTATCTTTACCACTTGGAGGAATTATGATATTCAGTAAATTCGGTATGAGGCACAAATTCTACTTAAGGGTTGTAATTAGGAAGGAAGAAGAAAAGCTATAGAGGTAGCAGATGGAAGAAAACATGGGAGGATTGATTATTTCTTTGGTATATCTTCTTGTAGAGTAACTTAAGCATGTATAGGTTTTAAACTACTAATTAAATTGCACACACACATTAACATAATAGGAATACAGTTACATAACCAAAGCAGATCTATAATTACCAGCCATCTCCAGTGAAGCCAAGAAAACCAGTTAGGCACCCTAGGCATTTGTGAAAATTTATCTATGATATGATGGATATTGTCCAACTGTACTTGAACAGTCTGAGAGAAATCAGACAAATTAAAACAACCCATTCCTGGGAACTGTTCACATCCCATATGTTCTTTTAACAGTAGATAGTCTGTAGTTGTAAGATTTTGGAGTGCTACAACTTGCACTTCTCCTAATTCTTGGTTGAGTTCCAACAGTATAGATCCAGTCAAATTTGTTGTTTTACTGAAAGCACAGGCCAGCTTAGATATCTCCTTCTCCATTCCAATGGCAAGTCCAGGGAACCAGTGGGATGGATGCAGCTACAACTGCAGCATTGCCTGGATCTTTGTTGAGGTTTTTTGATGATCATCTTCTGGTATGAGTCTTCCAGAGAGTGCTGATGTTGGAAGTTCTTCTTCATATCATATCTTAGTTCATTTTCTGGATAGCCAAATTAGGCTTTGATCCTCTGTATAAACACAAACAGACCCTTTGCCCACACTTTGATATGCCCTTTATACCACTGTGTAGAACTCATTGTCAGTCACCACACAGGAACTGCTTTTTTTTTTTTTTTAAGAGAAAGGAATATTATCAGAAAAGTGTATCTCCATAGCCGATCATCTGACACCCTTTAAGCGATCAAAATTAAGGATATTTAAAGCATGCATTAATCATTGATTTACAGTTAGTTTTATCCTATCAAGGAGTAACCCCCCCTTTTTTTATCTTCAATCTACACTTACATGAAGAATATTATGTTTACTAGGCTCTCCCCTATACCAGGTCCCCCCTATATACCACTTTACAGTCACTGTCCATCAGCATAGCAAAATGTTGTAGAATCACTACTTGTCTTCTCTGTGTTGTACAGCCCTCCCCTTTCTCCCTCCCCCCTTATGCATGCTAATCTTAATACCCCCTTTCTTCTTCCCCCCCCTTATCCTTCCCTACCCACCCATCCTCCCCAGTCCCTTTCCCTTTGGTACCTGTTAGTCCATTCTTGGGTTCTGTGATTCCACTGCTGTTTTGTTCCTTCAGTTTTTCCTTTGTTCTTATACTCCACAGATGAGTGAAATCGTTTGGTATTTCTCTTTCTCTGCTTGCTTATTTCACTGAGCATAATACCCTCCAGCTCCATCCATGTTGCTGCAAATGGTAGGATTTGCCCTCTTCTTATGGCTGAGTAGTATTCCATTGTGTATATGTACCACATCTTCTTTATCCATTCATCTACCGATGGACATTTAGGTTGCTTTCAATTCTTGGCTATTGTAAATAGTGCTGTGATAAACATAGGGGTGCATCTGTCCCTCTCAAACTTGATTGCTGTGTTTTTAGGGTAAATTCCTAGGAGTGGAATTCCTGGGTCAAATGGTAGGTCTGTTTTGAGCATTTTGAGGAACCTCCATACTGCTTTCCACAATGGTTGAACTAATTTACATTCCCACCAGCAGTGTAGGAGGGTTCCCCTTTCTCCACAGCCTTGCCAACATTCGTTGTTGTTTGTCTTTTGGATGGCAGCCATCCTTACTGGTGTGAGGTGATACCTCATGGTAGTTTTAATTTGCATTTCTCTGATAATTAGCGATGTGGAGCATCTTTTCATGTGTCTGTTGGCCATCTATCTGTATTTCTTTTTTGGAGAACTGTCTGTTCAGTTCCTCTGCCCATTTTTAATTGGATTATTTGTTTTTTGTTTGTTGAGGCGTGTGAGTTCTTTACGTCAAGACTTTATCTGATCTGCCATTTTCAAATATATTCTCCCATACTGTAGGGTTCCTTTTTGTTCTATTGATGGTGTCTTTTGCTGTACAGAAGCTTTTCAGCTTAATATAGTCCCACTTGTTCATTTTTGCTGTTGTTTTCCTTGCCCGGGGAGATATGTTCAAGAAGAGGTCACTCGTGTTTATGTCTAAGAGGTGTTTGTCTATGTTTTTATCCACGAGTTTAATGGTTTCATGACTTACATTCAGGTCTTTGATCCATTTTGAATTTACTTTTGTATATGGGGTTAGACAATGGTCCAGTTTCATTCTCCTACATGCTGCTGTCCAGTTTTGCCAGCACCATCTGTTGAAGAGACTGTCATTTTGCCATTGTATGTCCATGGCTCCTTTATCAAATATTAATTGACCATATATGTTTGGGTTAATGTCTGGAGTCTCTAATCTGTTCCACTGGTCTGTGGCTCTGTTCTTGTGCCAGTACCAAATTGTCTTGATTACTGTGGCTTTATAGTAGAGCTTGAAGTTGGGGAGTGAGATCCCCCCTACTTTATTCTTCTTTCTTAGGATTGCTTTGGCTATTCAGGGTCTTTGGTGTTTCCATATGAATTTTTGAATTATTTGTTCCAGTTCATTGAAGAATGTTGCTGGTAATTTGATAGGGATTGCATCAAATCTGTATATTGCTTTGGGCAGGATGGCCATTTTGACGATATTAATTCTTCCTAGCCATGAGCATGGGATGAGTTTCCATTTGTTAGTATCCCCTTTAATTTCTCTTAAGAGTGACTTGTAGTTTTCAGAGTATAAGTCTTTCACTTCTTTGGTTAGGTTTATTCCTAGGTATTTTATTCTTTTTGATGCAATTGTGAATGGAGTTGTTTTCCTGATTTCTCTTTCTTTTGGTTCATTGTTAGTGTATAGGAAAGCTACAGATTTCTGTGTGTTAATTTTGTATCCTGCAACTTTGCTGTATTCCGATATCAGTTCTAGTAGTTTTGGAGTGGAGTCTTTAGGGTTTTTCATGTACAATATCATATCATCTGCACATAGTGACAGTTTAACTTCTTCTTTACCAATCTGGATTCCTTGTATTTCTTTATTTTGTCTGATTTAGGCAATGGTATTTTTAAGAAGCTCCTGTCTGTGGGGTTTGGGAACATCTGTTTTACATCAAAAGTCATTTACTGAGATGAGCAGATAGGCAGAGAGGGTTGTGAGAGCGGTCTGGGCATCAGGTAGACATTGAAATGGAAAGAAATAGTTCCAATGAAGAAAGCAAGGTGTTGCATATGACTAACAATTTTGTTTTTCCAAGACCAACAATTCCTTTCTTTGGCAGGAAAAAGAGCAATAATAACCTAATGCCCCAGAGAAATGGTCTAACAATGTGCTGCAAATCATGTAGGGGCTTTGCAGAGCCTACCAATTTTGTGCCTACTTATTGGTCAGTATCAGAGCAGACCATGAATTAGGGAAAGAACTGAACATTTGTTAAAAATGAGTTTTCTAGGCATTGTTTATTGTTTTCAAGGCAGTGTTTTCCTCTTCTCGTGTGGCTTTGTTCAAACAAAAGTTGCCACAGTAGACTTTATGTCAAATGAAAAACTACCTTCAAGCAGTGTCCACTGCTAGCACTGGGGCAGATGCCTTCTTTCACAGGTAGTCCCTATCAATTTAGGTAAAAACACGAGTGTGTAACACAAAAGACATGTGTCCATGACACTGCTTGATCTGGGCTTCAAGGACAGAATTGAAAGTCGAACTTCAATAGGTGTCAGATCAGTGGAAAGTTCTTACAAATCATATCACAGCCTGGGTCATGAATGTTCTCTCCCTTCACCTTACACTGCAACCTCCATGTGCATGCCTCTAATTAGTGCAGCTTGAAACGGGAGACTTCTGATGCCAAATGTGTGGAAAATTTCCAAAGAATCATTTCCATTTTAAAGAGATCTTAAAATATTACAGAATCAGCTCCCCTTTAAAAAGTCTATTCCTGCAGGGAAAAAAGGTGATTATATGCATTAGATATGGGTGACTTTTGCAAAAAAAAAAAAAAATTTAGTTGACAGTCCCTCATGATAAGGAATTATTTCATAATCATGCAATAATAGCTCTAAAACTCTGAGGTTTAAAGGAAGCTCTTCAGTATAACTTAGCTCCTGGTGCTTATATGGACTTATCGACCTTGTTTTAAAATATCTTCTGCAGTAATTTATTTTTGTTAATTTCACAGTTAAACATTGCTGTTGTGCACCATCGAGTCATTAGTCAGCTATCAGCTGTTCTTTGGTTTTGGAACATCTGATACAGTTATGTGAAAATGGCCTCAGCGTTTAAAGCACATCTCAAAAATCTTCTGGGATATTGCTCTTCTCTCGCTGATTCACATTTCACAGAGAAGGAAGCAGGAGATGGAATACCTCTGAGCAATAACAGATTGGCTCTTGGGTGACAAGTGTGAAGCCTTGAGGAGCCAGCAGCTGCCAAGGATCCCCTTTATCTGTGAGGTCATCATCTTTACTACATACCATTTTCTACACATCATAGACTTGCACCTGTCACTCAGTGGGGAATGACAACACATTTTTTTCTCTGCTCTCATCTCCTGTGTTTTCTTGTGATTTTTTCTTTTATCCTGTCCTAGAGAACAGATGTTCTGCATCCGCTTAGGTTGGTTTTACATTGTTTTGGTTTTCAAGGAGTGTTTTTAACATTCCTGCTGATGATTTAGCATAAATTGTTCTTGTAATTAGCGTGGTTAATGAACTCCCCGCCTATCTTTTAGTAGGTAATTACGAAGCTGGTGTATATTAGCTGGTACATATAAAGAGGAGGGGAGGGCTGGTGATTATGGATTCGGTCCTCACATCTTTGAGACCAAATCCCAAACGGTTTAATTATCATCAGTGTCAACCTTTGCCATGTCTTCATTCTACATGCCATATATTATAATGTTGCATTTATATTCCATCTTGACTTTGATATTTGCTACTTCAGAATGGAGGTAACCTGATTAGACAAGGCAACTGACAGTTGAAAGAAATCTTTTTAAAATATGCATGTACCATCACCAATTTTCCACTAGCGGTTCTCCCTATCTTCTGCTGTCTCCATGTATCAGAGACTTGGTTTTGATTGTTTTGTTAGATGTAATTATGACTTGAAAAGATTGGGTTTATGGCAAAAATGACAATTACCAACAGCTTCTTTTTGTGTAAGATCTATTCTTGCAGCAGCAGGAAGACAGGAGGAAGATCTCTTCATACAAAATAGGAAGTCATTGAATATTTCAATTGTATAAATATACCATGTGTGTATGTATGTGTACATTAACAAAGCCCTATTATAAGAATCCCTCTCCTACTTATAATTATTGCCATCCTTTAGTCATACTCCTCCTCTCTTATCATTTCATGTCAACTACTGCTTCAATAATATTGGACAGCCAGTGATGCCAGGGATCTTTTCTGACTGAGCCAAACATTGATTTTCAAGTATTTATTACTCATCTACTATTCCTAAGTCACTGTATTAGCAGATAGTAAAATATAAAATATTTGCAAGGTGTATAAAGAAATATAGAATAATTATTTAGTCTCAATTAAAAAAAGACATTTTTGAATCAAATTTACAGAAGAGTGGGTAACTTTTATAGCCACTGACTCTTGATATCTATTGGTAGGAAATACAAAGAAATTTAGTATCCAATCCCTGCCTTCTTCCAGTTTGCCATAATATTAATTAGGATGATAATGTATAAACAATTGAAGAACCAAATTTAAGGATATATTTAAAATATAATACTAGTTTAAAAATTAACAATTCTGTGAGACAATAGGTAGTTGTCTTATAGACAATAGGTTGGTTGACTAACGATGCTGTACACATTAAGTGTAGAGTCCCAGGAAGGATGCATTTACTGTATGCTGGAGCGGTCTTGGACAATTTTAGTAAAAAATAATAACTAATCCTTATTACCTATTCTTAGAGTAACTCCACATTATGTAATACCAAAGAGCAAAAAGTTAATGTATACACACTACGGTTTAATCATCATCAATGTCAACCTTTGCCATATCTTCATTCTACATGCCATATATTATAATGTTGCATTTATATTCCATTTTGACTTTGATATTTGCTCCTTCAGAATGGAGGTAACCTGATTAGACAAGGCAACTGGCGGTTGAAAGAAATGTTTTTAAAATATGCATGTACCATCACCAATTATATTCCGAAGTCTATACAAGGTTAGACTTCTGAATATAAAATGCTGTATTTTCAGGAAATTCTGATTTTCAGGAAAAAGTCTATTTGCTATTTAAAATCTGATCAGTCTCAAATTTAATTATTGTAAGAGGCTGAGGGTGTTGGGAAAACCACTGATAGTAAAGTTGGACAACTGCAGGTGTCATGTAGGGTATTTAATTGCAAACAACAGAAACTGACCCTGACTAACTTAGCAGAGAAAGAATTACAGAAGCTCTACTGAGTAGCTCACCCAATGGACAGTAGCTAAGGGAACCTGGGATCCAAGGAGCTGGGAGGTCGTAGCTCTGTGCTTGAGGCAACCCTACCAAGCAAACACTGCCCTGCTGGGTGCAGACTCTCTGAGTGTTAGGTGATGCTTTCCTTTCCTCTTACTGCTCTCTCAAGCTTTAGGGACCAGAGGGAGAGCTTCTGATTGGCTAAGTCTATGTCATGGACCTGCGCCCTAATCCCAGAGAACTGGGAGAGAGTGATCAGCCCCCTTCTGCTTCCTTGATATTTATGATTGTAGACGTTTACTTAAATAATAGTGGGAGACAGTTCTTTGACCAGAGAGAGAGAGTGTGCAGGAGGAAGATGTCAGTACTTGGTGGTAATGGCCCATAGTTAAGGAATTTTTATAAGCTTTGCAAAGGGTATTGTTATTTAGAGCACATTTAGGCATATCAAATGTCTAATGGCTTCACTATGCTGCACATAGTTGCAGAACTGGGGCCATGCCTTCTACCAAGGAACACACAAGAGTGCATTCCTCCATTTAGGGGTGGGGGATGCTGGTGAGCAAAATGAAAGTCCTTTGCACATGGGTTTGACTATGTCTCTTGTTTCTCAGTGCGTAATCTGTGGCAAGACACTTAAATTTTCTGCAGCTCGGTTTCTTCTTTGAAATTGATAGTTTGTGATGTTGTGAAGATTAAATAAGATGGTAAATGTAAAAACTCTGCAAACTGGAAAATGCTACAAAAATGTAAGAATAATGATTACCTCAAATAAATATTTCTGTTACCTCTTGGAATATCATAAACTTAGAATTTCACAAGGTCTAGGAATCACAGATCCAACTATTTCAGAATTTTCTGAATATGAGATGTGAGAGGAAATCTCACTAGTCTCATTGGTTTTGTATGCGGACTGAGAGAAGGATTTTATTTTCTGCCTTTAGCCAGTATTCAGTGGGAGGCAGTTGGAAAAGTTCTCTGTCACAATGCACTTCACTGGAGCCACAGTGTATACTTTTGGAACAAGATACAGCATAGAAATGAAGTGAGGCGTTTGGGGGCATGCTGATCCATGTTAACAACAGCTTCCAGAATGGGGGAGTCTCCACAGGAGCTTCCTTGGGTGCTTTTTGGTGGGCTTCTCATGGGACTATACAAAAACTATCTCCATGGCAGTCCTTCACTGTGCATTCTGTTTCCATTTTATATATTTTCTTGGCATAGGTTATGGGGAGAACACAGGAGTGCACTATATCATCATTTGTGTTTATTCTTTGGATTGACATGGTTATTTTCATTTGTAGCAGGTTGATATTATCCACTAGAGGGGTCCTTTTATGAAGGGGATGCCTCGTATGAAGTTCTGCCAGAGCAGATGGGCCCTAAATGACAGCTTTGGAGCATGGACTTTTCTGTGTCAAGCAACTCGGTACAAAGCTGACAGTCAAGTGACATAGTCACATCTGTCAGCTTAGCGAGAATAGGATGAGTGGTCTTCATCCCACTGATGCCTGCTTAGCTTTTTACCTTTATTTTTGCAGTGGCTAGACAATTGGACTCTTTGTGGGGCCCCTGCCCATGATGAAATGCAGCCCATTACTGTCTGTACATGGCTGGCAGTGCTCATCCAGTTGTGTTTTGTCCCTAATAAAAATATGAGATGACAGCAAATTCACCTTTTGTGAAGACCTGAAAAGCTCTGGGAACTGGCAGTTTCCCAATTTTGATTTTTATTTTAATTATAGTGTGAAAACAACTCACAGAATTTAGTGTCTAATTTGAGATATTTTAATCTTTGTCTCATCCATTAATTTGTCAAGACCATGTTAAGAGAGAAACTTAAAAGCAAGTTCTTCCTGTGAGGGAAAGCCTTTCAGGGCCTAGATGAAAAATCTATCTTGATCACATATTCACTTTTTCCTGAGCATCTGAACAAAGAGACCCATAGCACAGGCATGAGTCTGAGCACAATTCTTATTTCAGATAGCAGCAAGTCAGACTGGATACAATCTCAGCTCCTTCATGCGATTAATCATTTCTGCATCCCACAGCAATTATTTGTGCCCTGTTAGGAAGTCAAGTCCTGTGGTTTTCAGTATGACTATGTATAAAATGATAATGTTGAATTATTTGATCTTGAAGTTTCCTGTCAGATTTTTAAATGCTTATTTAAAATATTATTTTTTTAAAGAGAATATTAGGTACAAGAAACGACATTATCATTATTGTTTATTCAAGTTTGTTTTAACATTAGTGTCTTAAGTTAATACTTAAAGCTCAGAGTCCTTTATTCCCAGACTTCACTACTGAGGACTTACAAATACTAGCTCACACAAATAGTGAAATATCAACCCTCTTACTTGGGATAAATTAGAATAATGTACATGTACATTAGGAGGAAAAAACACAGATTTCCTTTTCTCTTTTAGGTTTTAACTGCTTGTCTACACTCTCCTTATCCTCCCAAAAGCCATGAACACACATTTTTTGTGTGTGTAAATAATATCAGAAACAAATGCATATTGTGTGTGTGCATAGTAGATGATTGGTATATACTGAGTGAATTAAATAACAAGTGAATATTCAAACAACATTATTTCTATGCTAGCAGATGGTCTTTGATAGAGTCAAATAAGAGCCAACTGAGTGAAGCAGTTCTTGTGATAATAAACCATTATCAGTTCTATTATATATACCCTTTTTATTCATGGGCAAAATGTATGTCAATGTGACAGCATAATTCTTCTCTGCCATTACCATTGGTCTTCATCAAAGTGCACTGAGTGTATTTTTAAAGTTGGAGAAACATGAAATGTGTAAACTTGATATCTGAATTTTTATAACTGCTTGCTTCTATCCCCACCACTGTCAAAACCAATGTAAGTCTCTGTGCTTTCACTTTTCAAAGCAGCAGCTTGTGATGTGGTGGGATCTGAGGTGTGAGAGATGGTCTGTATTAGGGGATAAGCTCATGTTTTTATATAGAAACAGGTCATGTATTGGTAGGAAATCCTTCTTGCTGCGGAATCCAAGCAGAGTTGAAGGGCAGATGACAAAAATCAACACAGAACCCTTTATTGTTGTTTTCCCCCCTGTCCTTTTAGGAAATTTCTTTTATCACTTTGATCATGCTACTTTGTAGAGTTGTTTGGGCAAATCCCCACTGTTAGACAGGTCCACTGGCTTCCACCTAATAGGGTCATATTTATGTGGCTAGAAGGGCTGCTGACTGGCTTCATTCCCCAGGAAGTAACTCTTGGCTAGTTCTGGCAGCAACATTATAAGCTCACAGGCTTTATCAAATCTGTGAAACCAAGTGTGATTTACAGTTAGAGTTGGGGCAAAGAAACATACAGCAGTTGGATTCTAAAATCAGTAGCTTCCTCCCTGAAGAGGTAGAGGGAATCTGAGTCAGAAGCCAGCACAGAGGACCAATTTCCGCTTATCTTGAAAATTTCCAGACTTATTCATAAATTTGACAGGAGTGCTATCAGAGAGAAACACTTTTAAATGATAAAAAGTAAACACTCGATGTGAGAACCAGAGATGTGGATCTTTCCAGACTGCTGGGCCTGGTGCACAGGACCACAATGACAATAGAACAGGATGCGTCATTCTCTCTCTTTTATGTCCCTTTAAACCGCCTGTGGAAGTGTGGATAGAGTGGGAACTAGTCAGTCAAAAATACACTTTTAATTCTAAAAAATAAGACAGGGAATGAGGGAGAGTTGAATGAGAAGTAATGAAGGTATTTTTGTTTTGTTTTGACATAGAAAAATGTTCAGGAGAACAAAATGGACATAGATCCTATTTTTATTCTTTTCCTGAGTAGCAAATGATTGGAAAATAGTAGGAATTTCTTTTTCCTTTGATAGTGGATGACAAGATGGTATCACCTACTCTACTGGCAAAATTAAGTAGAGATGGAATACAAGCAGTCTCTTCCATGATCACCCCATTTGATAGTATTATTAAGAAATTGTTTAAATTATCTTGGGGATAGAATATTAAAATCTCCAGGGAAAAAGGATGGATTTATCCTAATTTTAAGCAACAAGGAATCTTATTATTTTCCATGACCGAGTAGGCTCATTATTATAAAAAAAAAAAAAACTACCAGAAGTAAACTTCATTCAGTAATAATTTATTTTCTTTCATATTTTCATTAGTAGAAACTTGGTCAGAACCAAGTTTCTGGTTGGTTATATTTCTAAACAGCTTGTACAAGGTGTGACTTTTGTCATGCAGTTAAACTACTTCTAGCTTCAAGAAATTTGTTACATCTGTTGTGCAGTCTTACAGAGTAAATGTGTGTGTGTGTGTGTATGTATGCATGGGTACATGCACATGTGTTTGTGTCATTTTGAAATGCCAAATGTTGTCAGAGAAGCCTTTTCATCACCTTCAAGACTCTCTGAGTCCCTTAAAATCCACATTGGAGATCATTGAACAATCTCAATAAAAGAATAAGTAATCCATTTTAAAGTAGTTCCAAGCAAAGCATTTAAGAAATATTAAATAAATATGATAGCAATTTCATCGAGTACTGTGGAGGTTAATCTGTATCTTTTCAAATCTTTACCTTTTCATGAATGTGGAGGCAGGGCAAAGGAAAATTGAGACTTATACCAGGAATATGTAGACAATTCAGACAAAAAATAAGAATGAAGAAGCCTACTCTGTGTAGAACAAAAAAAAAATAATCTTACACTGAGAATGCTGGATGAGTTTTTGGTCCTGAAATGTTAAATGAAACTCTTGGAAAAGGAGAGGTAAACTCTGTGCTTGATTGTTTCCCTGAAGCTCATGTGTTCGGTGTCTGGTGTATACAGACTTCCCTTGTGCCGGGAGGGAGTGCGTGTGTCAGTGGGGTGGGCTTGGAGGAGCACCACACTTTGCTGTCACCTTCAGCCTGGCAGCCAGTGCATCTCCAAAACAGGCTTGCATCCCCCGGCACACCTTGGAGGGTGAGACGGCAAAGCTTTTTCTTTCTGACATTTTAATTTTCACTTCTCCCAAGGAATCCTGCCATATTTTTAGTGGGTACAACACACAGTACTTAATTTATGCATTTAAGTAAGAAGATCTGACAAAACAATAAAAGCTGCATAAGGTTTATGTGGGTAAATTGCCACTTCTTGAACTTTGAAATTTGCATGCACAGTAAGTTGATAGTTTGCTAATTAACTCTATGCACGTGCCTAGAAATAGACTCACAAATATTGTTTCTTGTCACTGAAAATGTGTTTAAAATATGCCAAACAAAATGTACCTTCAGATGATATATCCAGGTCAAAAAATACTGTGTATCATATTTTTAGCTTCCTGATCTCCCCTTTTTTCACTGTTTGGCACAGTTGTCTCAAGAACATTTTCTATTGGTGGTTGTCATCTGTGTAGGATAATAAAGTAAAATACTTGCTTTAACCCGTACAATCGCCCTTGGGGGAAAACTTGTAAATAATATACTTCTTGCAGGCAAAACATTAGATATTTTGCCAGTTGGACATATATGAAAACACAGAACCTTAGAATAAGAAGTATAAAATTTAAGTATGAGCTAAGCCACTGAAACAAGGAAATCACAAAGGCAGGGACTCAAACAAAGAAGAAATTTCTTTCTTTTCACCTAACAGTCCAAAAGTGAGTAGTGTGGACTTGTGGGGAAGGCTCTGCTTATGGCAGTTTTTCAAGGAAGGAGGTTCCTTCCATCCTGTGGCTCCATCATCCTTCAAGGTATTGTCCATGTCTAAGTCACTGCCAAGTCCACATGCCAGCCAGTGAAAAGTGAAAATAGAAGGAGGGAGGCAGGGACAGGCAGCTTCACTTTTAAGATGGTAATGCAGAAGTTGGCCACAGTACCTCTGCTCACATCCCGTTAGTAAGAACTCTGATACATAGATGGGGAGGTGCTGTAGTAAAGGCTGCCAGAAATCCTGAGGTGTGGTTCTATCTGTTGCTCTGACTGGCTGGCAAATGCACAGAAATGGGTAAATTATGCTAGATGTCATGGGGAGACTCTTGGAGCTTTTACATACCTTCATTTCTGTTGACTTAATAATTGATAAAATTTAAAAAATTACGCTGTTTAAGAAACTTTAAAAGAGCTTTTTTTAAATCCATGGGTTATGTGAATTAATAGGACTTTCATATAGCTTAGATACAGTTAGAGGTTCTTTTTTAGTGTCTGTTATTTTGAAAATAATCTGAAGAGGCCCACTACCAAAGTTTTCCTCCTAACTGATGAATGTGAATTCTCCTAATGATCCTGAAAAAAGAGGCATTGATTTGTTAAATGAATGTCATTATTGTACAGCTCCTGTGAGCTTCGTCATTGTGATAAGCCCAAGGGAAGATACAAAGGAGTGATCACAAAAGTCTCAAAGGTCAAGGTGGGCCAGATTCCTGGGTCCAGTTGTTCTGAGACATTATAAAACTTGGGTGTGACTTCCCACTCTGATCTCCTTTGCAATACAACTGGGTATAATATTCCTAAATCTTCAATTTTACCTGAAAGAGAGACAATAATTTGAAGTTCTCCCAATTCCCTTACTAGTTCAATGAATGTTCTGTGATCATACATTATGTATCAGGTGTCACATGAGGGTCTGGAGAAACAATGGTGGAGAAGACAGTACCTGCCCCCATGAAGCCATGTTCTGTATCAGTGGTCCCTAACCACCGACCTCGACCTCGGAGCTGTCATGCATCTATATTTGCAGACCCTGCAACTATAAACACAGTGCCCCTCCAGATGTTTTGGCATTCAAATGGGGCCTCATACTCAACCATTGGTTCTAAAAACATACTAATTCAGACTGAAAAAGAAGAAGGGCTCTGAACGCTAGGAAATATCTTAGGGGCCCCTCTGAGATTCTGATTTGGTGAGAGTCAAGTGAATCCTGCAGTCTCTTTTCTCAGAAGCTCACATGTGATTTTCATGAGCAGTCAGTTTGGAGAATTACATTTATGCATGTAATCTGAGTCTGTTTCAACACTTTTTCAACCTCTGTCTTGCTGGTGCATGACAGGTGGTGGGTCTGCTGGGTTTTAGTGATGAGAACTTGAGAACATGCCTTGTGGCTTGTGGCTATGATGGTCCCCAGGGTTCCTCAGTCTGACATCATCTTTAGGTTTAACTTTCAAATCAATTCCAATATTTTGAGCATTTGTCTTCACACTAAGTGTGTAAATTTCCTTGTTCCCTACCATCAATCTATTCCTTGGTTTTGAATTAATCTTAAAAGCACTATTTAACTTCCTACGTATGTAAAACACAGTACATTACAAACACATTTATATATTCTTTTAAAAAAATGACTCCAATTAATCTCCTCACTGTGGCTCAACACATTTCTAAAAGAAAAACCATCACACATCCATCAATCATTTGAAGCCCTTCTCCCAGCTGGAAAGCTGATCAATTTAAGGACATTCACTTATTTTTCTGTGCACGGAGACTATGAACTTTCCATTGCATTTTAATTCATGTTTTCCCTCTTTTATTGTCACATTACCTGTCAAATATGAACTTTGTCTCCAAAGGTTCCTTTTCCTTATATAGCAGTATGAATATTTTGTTAGCTGTTTTTCTTTCTTCTAACATTATTTCCCCCCAAAGATACTGTATAAATGGCATTTTGACATCTTTCATTTGTTTTATAACTATGTTTGTTAGAGAAAATAAGAGTCTTCTTGAAGCTTCTTTTAAAGACCATCAAAAATATATATGATCTATTTGCTTGGCTTTAAACCCTCCAAATCTGAACATCATTCTGAACTTAAAGCTGTCCCTGAGGATGGATGACATTTGATCTGAGTAACAGCTATGGTACTCAGGCGAAGCTGTTCTTTCTATGTGGTTTCAAAGCTAGAAGCCTAGAAAATCCATTAAAGCCAGAGTTAGAGCAGAAATAAAGGTGATGACATAGCCATCTGAGGTGAGAAAGGTGAGCTGCTTCAGAGGGTTTCAAGAAAGTGCATAATGAAAACAATTTTGGAGCCATGCCTCTGTGGTACTCCCAGCTGCCTGACTCAGATCTCCCAGGGATGAAATGCAGTGTGACCTGATTAAATCCATACGATGTTCTCCCTGGCCCTCTTCCGTCTCCTGTATAAATGCCCCTCTTTTAATGCCACCCTTGTTTTGTGGGTCTGATTGAACTCTGCTAATATAGGGGCTGCTTTACACGCCATTCCGAGAGAAGGATGCTGAGTGCCAACATGAACTGCACCTTCTCTCCAGAGCACAACATAGATTGAGAAAAAAGAAAAGTTCCTTGCCATCTGCATGCAATGGGGAGAAGGTCTATCTGCTTGTAACATCACCGCAGAAGTTGCTTCTGACCTTCCATTAGAGCTCATTAAGCAGAGCCTATTTTGCCCCTGGCTCCCAGCCTCCTTGACAGCCTGAGCTGAGCCAGATCTCCAACCATCCTCAACAACCTTCATGCTCCATCAGCCCCAGTATTTAGACTCTTCCACACTTAACACAGAGATATCTTGTATTATTCCAGACTAACAGTATCACTGTCTTTGGGGGCTAATGTTGGTAGTCTTGTCCCTCAGACTCAGCAGCAGGCATGAAGGAGCCTGTGATTCTCTTTCAGTTCCTTAACAAGAACTGTTCTGTTACCTCATTTGACTGCTAAAAACCCATAGAGGCTCTTGTCTTGTTAAAAGGTAATTCTGTTGCAATTACTGTCAAATATTGAATTAAAAGTGGTTAGCTCATTAAGAGCTCCCCTCAACAATTGATCAAAAAGTTTTATTTTTTTATATGAAGATGGTTGGCATTTACTTATTAACTCCTTTCTTATCTTTGGAATCTAATTAAAGTTCCTGGGAATGCTCATTTTTCACTTGGGCCCTGAATTCCTGGGGCATGGAAAAGGCATGCGGTGGGAACAGACGGATGTGGCAGAGGTCACGCCTGGAGGAGCACAGCATAGATTGAGAAAAAAGGGGAAGGTGTGACTGCAGTACCAAAGGCAGGGCTGTCTCCAGCCTCACAGGGGTTCCTCAGGACGTGAGAGGGTGGGCTTCCTCATGTGGTGGGCAGAGCTGGGGAGTACAGGGACAGGAGGCACTGGAAAATACAAGGCAGATAGGCAGTGGCACTGAGCAATGCAAAAGCAGAAAGCAGCGCAGTAGCCATTGGGCTGGACTTCAGGTGGAAATTGGCCAGGTTATAAGCAGGACCCAGTCTTGTATGGGGAAGGAACAGTACAACAGGCAGACAGCTTCAGAAATAATAATAATATAGCAGTAAAAACATTCCCTTCTACTCCATTTTCACCATAGCAAACAGAGTGATCCTTTAAGAAATATAAAGCAGATCACACCATCACACCTGATTATTATAGTAATTATTTATTCCATCATAGCTAGCCCTTACTCAACTTATAACCATTTATTTATTTGTTCCATAGTTTATTAGATATAAACTAATTTTATTAGTTTATAGGAAGATAAGACCCATCGTTGATACATTTTCCACTATCATTTATACAGTCCTACCTATGTGTCAGACACTGTGCTGAATGCTTTGCCTTTATCTCATTCATTCCTAGCATTGATTCTGTAACTCAGGTGTTTTTAATCACTAGTTGCAGATAAGATAAGAGACATCCTTAAAAGCAGTAGGGACTTCAAATCTTTGGCAGCGTAATAGAGATCCCTGTGCTGCCTCTGCCCCTCTGCCTACATTTCACCTGTGGGTGGAAATGTTCAAACTGAATGACCTCTGCCATCTACACATGGTCCCCATGGGTGTACTGCTCCAAAGCGGATAACGACTCCTTTCTTGATCTTTCCTTGAACAGCTAAGCTAGTCTGATGCCAAAGACAGATGCTAAACACTAAGGCAGACCTAGAAGAAATTCAGTAAGGAAAATAACTAGAGTTTATCAACATTACCAAAACTATTACCAGCTGCTATGTATTGTGCTCCAATCCCAGGTTGCATGCTTTAAAAGTGAGATCACTCAAACTGACTAGGAGAGATTTCTATCCCCAGGGCAAAGGTGTAGCATGTCTTGGATGGGCATGTGTGCCTCTCAGTCACCTCTACCACCAGTAACCAAGGGCCAGAATGTTCTGGCCAATCTTGTTTTCTCCTTTCTGTAAATAGAAATTCTGATAAGAGTGCATCTTGACAGTATTTGGCGCCTGGGGTCCGTATATAGTTTTTCTATACAAGAAAGGGTATTTGTAGTCCTTCTTTTATTGAGGAGGACATTTCAGAGTTGAAAATCAAGTATTCAGTTTTTATTGTCCTGGATGATTCTGAAAGGGAGGCAGATGAAGTCACTTACATAATTCTGTGTATAAGTGAACATTTCATGTTGTGGAGGGAAAAAAAAGGAGGTTTGAGGCTCTAATTCTAAAGCCCCTTCAAATACTTGCTTAGCTGCTGACCCTCCCAGAAGGCAGACATGCACAGGGGCTGCTGTGTGCTTGTTATTTTTGATAGATTGCAGTCTAGCTGCAGGGCAGGAAGCTCAAACCCCCACATCACATCATTGTAGCTTGCAAAGGTGTTGGGGCTTGAGACATTTTGTTTCAGCCAAACCCAAGGAGAGGTTCAGGTTCTTTCTCAAGACCCATTACTCTTCCCTTTACTTGCTTACCCTAGATGTAAAGAATCACACCAAATTGTGCTTCTCTCCCACACCCTTCTACACATACATTTGAACTGAATATGAAAATTGGTCAATAATTGTTGGATCCAAGCTTGACTAGCTTTGAATTAACAGCTAAAGCTGTGTTCATTAATCTGAACAGGGAAGAGCAGGCTGACTGTCAAAACGTGGCTCAGTTCAGTTGTCATGCAGAGCAGGTGAGGGGATGGGAGGCGTCTGAGAGTCAGCAGCCATCTCGATCAACCACTGACGAGGAAGGGAAGGCACCCAGCCACAGTATCGTCGTGAGATGGATGGCATACCTCAAAGTCCACTGTCTCAGGGGCTTCCCAGAAATGATCGATGGTCATCCACAGCAATTAAACTTCAGAGCTTTTAAATGTCATTCTAGAATGGAATGCCATCTCATAAAAGTGTTGTTTAACATTTATCAAATGTGGATGGGGTGGGGTGGGGGCTGTGGAGTCATTCTTTGGGGAGATAGGGAAAATTGTTACAGCTTTTGAAATAAGAGAACCGTGAGAATAAGATTTGATACGATTCTAATGTGTTCTCTTCAACATTGAAATAAACTGCAGCAGAACCTTTTTTGGACACTAAGATGTTTTATAATGTTGGGATTTAGTGCAGGTGTGGTGGAAAGAATATATAACAAAGGGTCAGAAGAAGCAGTTTTAAGCTTTTCACTTGCTTTTTCACTTATGATGATGCATCTTAGATCATCTTAACAATCTACCTGTGTACCTGGGAAAGGAAGGTAGGGATGGGAATTCTCAATCTCCAGTGTGTTAGAATCACCCAGGAACTTTTAAAACAGCAATGATTGGGGTCCACCTGCCAGTTAGTTGTGGGTAGGATGGGTCACATATATGTCTGTGGAATCTTCGCAGGTGATTGATGTATACATTCAAGATTGAAAAACCACTGGATTAGAGAACTTTTTCCTTCAGCCCTACATTTCCATGACTTTTCTGTTTTCTGGGACTGTTCCCAAAGTAGAAGACCCTTATTAATACAAATTAATTAATAACCCTTTTGTCAGAACAAAATATTGTGTTAAAGGACATTGGTCAATATATTTTCTGCATCTAATTTGTATTTAATTCATTCATTTAATCATAGTTTTGAATAAGTTAGCCACTCTTATCAAATTCAAAGTTGGGACCATGAGATTTGGGTTTACTTGCACACGGAGTGGTGGGGACCATAAATGTGCAGGTGAGCTTCTCTCAAAGACAGCTTGAGCTGAGTTCTTTGCATATCAGAAAATGGCTGATAAAGTTATTCATCCTCCTACCTCCGTTCTGGACTCTTCTGTTTATTCCTCTGTTCTGTATTTTGTTAGGTGGTGGCATGATGTCCCTGAGATATGTCCTTTTCCGTGTCTTCTCTGTGTGTCTCCTTTTCCCCTCCCTAGTTACGGCGTTCAGACAGATAGCTGGCTTTGTCATTTCTGCCTCGGGGGAAGGGTGGAGAAAAAAACAGCCATACACACGATTAGAGTCCCCCAAATAGGTTCTCTTTAAGAGCATGTCTGATAGAAGGAATGTCCTGCAGATTGTGGAATTCCTTCAGGTGGAATGGAGGCGTCAGGAGAGGAAGGAAGGGGAAGTGGGCATAGAGACCTCGGTGTTTCCAGGAGAAAGGGGCCTGGGCTTTGAGTTCTACAGAGGCAGGGTGACATGCAAAGGGTGGATGAGACCCAAGGAAGGACAAAGCTGATTAAGCTCACTCTCTGGATGGAAACCCCCCACCCCCCGCAACAGCCAAGGGAAAAGCCCCAGGAGGGGATGGCTGTGGGGCCTAAGAGGACATGCCTTAGATATTCCCATGTCTGTGTTACAGCACCAGACCTGGGTCTGCCTGCCTGGAACACAGCAAGCCAACCATGGACACCAGGGTGTGGTGAAAGAAGTAAGCACTTGCTGCATGTGACAAGCAAGGAGAACAGGTAGTTAATGCTCAAGGTCTCTAGCTCTCTGTTGTCTTACAAGCAAGGGTTTTTAAAGGCAGAATTATGGGAAATGGTTGCAGGGTGCATGTGCACATTCTTCTGACTGGTCAGTGGTGAGGTGGCAGGGCTTTTCTTCAGAAATCCTTGCTGTCAGTCTTCCAGCTCCAGCCAGTTTGGGGTCTATGGCCTGTGGTCAGCAGGCAGTCCATGTGATAAGGGGTCTAAATTCCTATAAAACCTATGTATCTCGTGGATACATATGTCAAGGATTTATCTGTAGGTTTTGAGAGGGAACAGAGTACTGTGACTGACTTATGTCTGTTAGTTTGCTTTACCTTGGTTTAGCAAATCCCATGTCCTTAATCTCTAACTGCTTAGTCCAGTCCCCGGATTCTGAGTCAGTACACGATTAAGGGGCTTGGGCTTCTCAAAGATACAAACTTCTCATCAAGGGAGGGGGCGCCTGCTTGTATTCATCTTCAGGCAACAGTAAGAACCACCAGAGCTGAAAGGGCCACTGGCTCAGGGTCATCTCTGCAGTGATTCTGTAGGCTGATGGCAGAGCACCGGGGCAGAGGCTGGATGGTCGGTCAGTGGGAACTGTAAGCATGAGTGATGTAGACCAGATAGGCCACCCATTTGCCTTGACATTAGTGTTGGGAAATCCAATCCAGGGAGGGCTCCCTGCCAGGTAGGTGAGACTTCAAACCCTGGAGAGGGTTCTTGACTCTGGTCAAGGAAGAATTCACAAGCAAACAGGAGTTTATTAAACAGAAGTACACACTCAGTGAGGGAGTGCAGGCATGCTCCAGAGACATGCAGCATTGGAGGGGTCTAGGTTTGGGCTTTTAAAAGGGCCTGATTATCTGTGGGGTGAATATTCATGGCTGTGGGATGGGTAATTTGCCTAATGGTCTGGGTTGCACATGCCTGCTGAGGGAAAGAGAAAATGTTTCCTCTTAAGAGGAAGTTGACTTGGTAGGCAGATTATAAGAGTTTATGTTTGGTATGTTCTAGACTGCAGGCATCCTGTTGTTCTGTACCTTTTGTTTTGAAACCTGGGTCCCTCTGCTCCCTATTCTAGCCTGCCTCACACTATGTAAGCTCCAAGTAACAAATGAAACTGCAATTGTGTGGTAGAATAAGAGTGCTCAAATATACTTTAATTTGCCCTTTAAAAATCTTTGGGCATAAAACCCTTGTAGTATCTCCTTTTGACTGAAGTAGAAGATAACAACGAATCACGTAGTGTAGTTTGACAAATAAATGTAGCCATGTATGATGAGTGCGACAGTCAGAAATCTATGTGGTCTTAAAATGGGTTCCCACTTACAAGTCCTCACTCTGCTGGGAGAATTCTGTTACTTTAAATGAAAGGCAAACAGGAAGAGGAGCAGGTTTGTAAGAGAGAATTCTGTTTGCAACAGAAGAAGTCTAATCTATTTTTATGCCAAAGTGTAAAGGACTCTTCACTGTATTCATCACTTCATTAATCTCATTTCAAAAGGGAAGACCAGGCCTGAAAATGGAAGCTATTCACATTTCAAACAAACTCCTTAGGCATAATGAGTGAGCAAAGCATTCAACTGTTAGACTTTGTTGCTTATCTACCAGCTGGAGACAAGTACAGTGAAGGTCATACTGCTCGATCTTATACACTGATGGATGCGCAGTTGAGGTTGCAGGATGATTATTTTGAAAAACGGCAAATAATAGCTCTGTTATGCTCTGAGGATCAGGGTAGAGTTTGGAATAACATGAGCAGCTCAATGGTATCCATTTCCAGCTTGTTTTAGTCTAAAGAATGACTAACTGAATGAAAAATTCCATGGTAAACCGTGAGAAATAGCTTGAGTCATATATAACGAACACTATTCTGCCACATAACTGAGGGGTTTAGAACGACTGGAAATACTTCCACCCCAGGAGTTTCCAGGACATCTGGTAAGTCAACAACATTATCACAAACATTATGGCCAACAATGTGAGTTCTTGCAACGATGTATTCATTTTCCAAATGTTCCAGCTGAGAAAGCCACACAGAACATTCCCACCATCTAGCAGATGGCTAATGGGGAAGCCAATATTTTCTGTGGAAACCAAAGTTTCTTCTCCTAACATCAGACATTTTCAGCAGAGAGAATAAATAAGCATTTGTTTTTGTATTCTATTCTTTCACACTCATAAAGGAAATGCATTACAGACTATTAATTTATAAGTGCATAAGAACATGAGTTTTTCCTTGAGATTACAGATGGAAGAGGTGTTTAGATCCAGAAAAGTTTGGTGGTGGGGGTAAGGACTACTGCTTTCTTATCTAGCATGAGATGGAGGGTGTTGAACAAGAAAGAACTGAGGCTACAATGCAAACCAAACATTTATTTGACATCTTCAGGAATTTGAATCAGGGAGACACAGATTCAGGAAGAACCTGAAATGTGCTCTGAACAGGGGTCAAGAAAGACAGGGTTTATAAAGCCAAAAACTCCAGGATTACAATAAATTATTCAAAGAATTATGATCGGCATAGACAAAATTAACTAATATGGGTGTGAGTAAAATTGCAGTATTTCTGGAATCTCTTGCCGGGCCTTAGTTCATCTCCATATGAATAGATGTTTCCAAGGGGTGGAGAGAAGTAGTCAGTCTCCATATCAATGGCTACTTACAAGGGCTAGGAGGGCAGATCTGGATGGGAGAGGTTGGGTGGGGTCCCTTTTTCTGCAGCTGGGTTGCAAGAGATATGGGTGAGCAGAAGCGGACGACTATTTGTAAGCAATAAATAGGATTCTCCCTTTAACTGATTTCTGTTTTTTCAAAGGGTATTTTGCTCTGGGATTTTCCCCCTGAAGTTACAATGGGTCCATAAAGGATAGGTCACAATGTTAGTTGCTAGACTGGAGTTCAGCAAAGTAAGTCTCCTGAGAACTGCAACAGGATGCAGCCGCTTGTCACAGTCCAAAGTTCATGTTCTACTGAATTGTTCTACATGCTTAAGACCAGCTTCCCCCATGGCCTGCCAGCTCCACTTTAAGGCCCCTTGACAGCCTGACTCCACTTCGGATGTTTCTGTTCACAAGGGGTTAGGGAAAACTTTGTGCCTTTACCTAATATCATTGTTGATTTGTGGGAAAATAAATCTTTAAAGTGTATGGGTGGAAATGAATTTGCTTCTCCTTAGATTTACAACTGACTTGTGGGATGTAAAGGTTATGAATAAGATTTACCTTCATAGAAAAATGAAACAAAATGAACAAGGTACAGTTGCCAGGTTTTAGGGAAGAATGGAAGAAAAACAAAAGCTAAAACATGTTATTTGAATAGCACTGAGTTGGTACACTTGGTTTCACAGACTACATTTACTGAGTAAGGAAGTGGGTCTATTTTCTTAAAATAGTTTACCTTCACTTGTTATTATCAGGCATATTATCAGGCATTCAAGTAAATGCATATGTAACACATATAACAAATATAATGCATACTTTAAACACGGGAACTTGCTATGAATAGATGGTTTTCTTTGTTTTTGTTTTCTTAGCTGTTTTGAGGACCAAGTTGAAATTTCCACTTTTCTAGTAATGAGTGTTTTTATATCCTTGCTATCTAAACCTCTTTTATTTTAAAATTAATTTGATGCTGTCATGCAAAAATACCAGCATGTAAAATTACACCTATTTTTATAATAGACTAGTTCACTTTTTCAGTAAATATTAAATTTACTATATACCTACTATATACAAGAAAATATATTAGACTGCTGGAGACAAAACAAAAAAAACTTACGTGGAAGTGAGTGGCACAAAAATATGCTAAACTTCAGTAAGTTATCAATCATACCTGCTTCCTTCCTTTAAAGAAATGGTTTTCTTAGCAGAAACACCATTTTGTGGTTGTTAGTGAGGCAGGTATTAGTGGGAAGCAGGAAGATTTGAGTTCAAGACCCCTGTAAGTGTCAAGGCTCTGGTAAGTTGCAGTTAGGAGGGACCTAGGGTCAAAGCTTCATAGTAAACAAGAAGCCACAACCTGGACATCTGGAAAATGCAGCCTGAAAAATAAGGGAGTTATGATCTGGAACCCAGCTCAACCCTAGCAACAAGCCCCCAATCATGTAAATTTCTCCAGGTTTATAGCCCTAGACACTGTGGCCCTGCCCACCATTCTCTCTTGGAGCCCCTCTGAATTAGCAGGATCCATTTTCTTTTCACTCCTCAGTAAAAGCTTTGCTGGTTGCTCTGTACTCTTGGCTGTTGGCTTCATTCTTTGTGGCCTCTGAGACACAATCCTGGGAAAAACAGCATCTTAGCTGGTAACAGTAGGAATCTGTATTTCTGAAGCCCTTACAAGCTGGAATCCAAGGTGGTGTTCAGGGGTGGCTAATAGATGAAGATGTGCTCTTCCTAGAGTAGAGTTTGGTTCAAAAAATCAAGAGTTTGTGAATAACTCCTTAACTGTAGTAGGTGAATACTCTCCCCTCTCCTTCCCCAAAGGTGCCCATGCCCTAATCCTGGTAACCTATGAGTGTGGCAGGGCAAAAGGACTTTGCAGAGGTGACCAGAGGTCTTGAGATGGAAGATTATTCTGGATTATTTGGGTGAGCTCAATGTAATCACAAGTATCCTTATAAAAGGAAAGTATGAAGATCAGAATCAGTAAAGATATGACAATGGAAGCAGAGATTAGATGATGTGCTTTGAAGATGAAAGAAGGGGCCATAAACCAAAGAAGGCAGGGAGCCTTCAGAAGCTGGGAAAAGCAAGGAAGATGATTCTTCCCTGGAGTCTCCTGAAAGGGGCGTGCAGCCTCGATGACACCTTGATTTTAGCCCATCATGACCTATGCCATGTTTCTAACTTGCAGAACTGGAAGATAATACATTTGTGTTGTTATAAACCACCAAGTTTGTGGTAAGTTATTACACTAGCAATAGGAAACTAATACAACCAGGAATTTATAAATAATTACTGTAAGTTCCTCTGGAAGGAAGATATAAGCCTAAGCATAGATGAGCTGTGGTATAGCAAGAATTCACCGTCGTCCTCAGCTCTCGCAGGTCATACGCACAGGGCAGCATCGGCCTTACCCTGAGGACCGCAGGCGCAAGGAGGCAGATGTGTAAAGATGCTTCTCCTGTCTCTACCGTCACCTTATCTTTGCCCAGATGGATAGACTTTCTAAACAAATTGGGAACAGGAGATAAGCATATATGATCTCCTCTTGACAACTCATACACAGACCTACGATATGCAAAATAATCCTGGAAAAGGCCTGGTTGAGCATTGATGGGGTACTCACTCCTGACTTTGACATGACCTGGTCCTACCTCAGTCACCCTGGAGCACTGGCAATGATGATGACTTGGACCAGATAACCCTCAAGTTCTGTCAATTTCTTTGAGCTCGATATTTTTTTACAAAAATTCAAGAAGTTTCCATGTGGAGAAGGACAAGCACCAAATGATTTCCCTCATTTGTGGAGTATAATGATGAAGCAAAACTGAAGGAACGAAACAGCAGCAGACTCACAGACTCCAAGAAGGCACTAGCGGTTATCAAAGGGGAGGGGTGGAGGAGGGTGGGTGGGGAGGGAGAGAGAAGGGGATTGAGGGGTATTAAGAATCAGATATTAGTGAAAATCTTAGCAATGCAAAGTGAAGCATGACTGACACACATGGTGTTGGGGGGGATCATGGGGAAGACAGTGTAGCACAGAGAAGACAAGTATTGACTCTATTGCATCTTACTACACCAGTGGACACTGACTGCAGTAGGATATGGGGTGGGACTTGACAATATGGGTGAATGTCATAACCACATTCTTTTTCACGCGAAACCTTCATAAGAGTGTATATCAATAATACCTTAAAAAATTCAAGAAGTTTGTACTTGGTATTGGATATCTTAGTGGGCACATATAAAGACAGAAACTGGGTTGAACAAAAGAAAAAAACACTTGACTTGTTAAAGGAATGAACCATTGGAGAGCAAACAATCACCTGGCCTCAGATATTTTCCATGACTTGTGCACAACCTGTATAAT
This sequence comes from Manis javanica, assembly GCF_040802235.1. Lineage (NCBI taxonomy): Eukaryota > Metazoa > Chordata > Mammalia > Pholidota > Manidae > Manis > Manis javanica. Next base: position 49,993,035 of record NC_133164.1, on the reverse strand, counting down.
AAGCAGAAATAAGAACCGCGCTCTTGCATCCTGGGTCCTGTTTGCACCAGGACTGAATGTTGGTCCCATCTGATTCACCTTTGCTTTGTAGGACAAGATGTCAATAAATGTGGTTTTTCCTGAGTCTAAGCCTCTTGAATGTTTAAGGTGAAGTCACTTCTTCTGGACTATTCCAAAAGAGACCACTATCTTCTCCTGGATTCCTCTCATACGATCTCAATCGTCTGCATTGTATCTCTTATTAAACTGTATTGTAATTAATCTGTTTTTTGCCCAATAGATTGTGAATTCCTTGGGATAAAGCATGGAGTCTCACTCATTTTGTGTTTCTGGTATTTAGCGTAGTGCTTTCACTGAGTGAGCACTTTATTCATGTTTATTTTCATTGCTGAAAGGGGAAATATCATTTCTCCCTTTGGAATCATTCAACTTTTTCATCAACCTTGCAGCCACTAAGGCTTGAATTCTAAAGCTGTATCCAACTCCTCCCTTTACTTTTTCTGTCCTCTCAAATATTCATGGTCTGGTTCATGCATGCTTCAGTCATACTTCACTTTGCATTGCTAAGATTTTCACTAATATCTGATTCTTATCTCCTCATGCCTGAATGATTGCATTGAGTATTCCAGCCACTCTTAAACCCTGTGATAAAAGTAACTCTTTACATAATCTTCTTGATTAACTTAATTGTTTCCAGCTGCAAGTCCATGGTCCAGTAGTCACAGGTTGCCTGGGCTACAATTACCCAGAAAATTAATTAAAACAGGCATGATTCCTGGAGGTTATGAATGAACACAGAGCTCTTTATTTTTAAAAGCTCCCCAGTTATTATGGGTTGCATTGTGTTCCTCCAGATTCATTTTTTGGTGACCTAATCCGTGGTACCTCAGAATATGACATTATTTGGAAATAAGGTCCTTGCAAATGTAGTCAGTTTAGATGAGCCCATACTGGAGTAGCATGGGCCCTAATCCAATATGACCAGTGTCTTTATGGAAAGGGAAAATTTAGACACAGAGAACACACAGGGAGAACTCCATGTGAAGGTGAAGGCAGATATTGGGGAGCTGCTTCTACGAGGCAGGAAATACCAAAGATTGCCAACAACAACCAGAAACCAGGCAAGTGGCATGAAATTTTTTCCTCAGACTTCAGAAGGAACCAGCCCTACTGACAACTTGATCCTGGACTTCTAGCCTCTGGGACTGTAGGACAATTGGTCTGTGTTGTTTTAAGTCATCCAGTTTGTGGTATTTGTTATGGCCACTCTGGGAAATTAATATATCAGGTAATTCTTATAGGTAGCCATGGTTTTTGAACTAGACTCTTATTGCTACCCTACATTAAAACCTGCAATAGCTTAAAGTTTGATTATGAGGATTAAATGAATTATTATTTGTCAAATACCTATAACAGGGGTTGGCACATAGTAAGTAGCTACATGCACATTAAATTAGAAAAAAAAAAAACTCCAAGTGCTGAAAGCAGCAATATTAGTGTATGTGTACATAAAGAGATGGTTTTAGATAGTACATATATGAAAATAAATTCTTGATAATCATATAATTGGTTATCAATTCCACAATTTCTTAATTTTAGCTTGAGGCTAAAATTGATGGTTCAATAGTAATCCATCTTAGAAAGACATTGCACCTTGGAGAACTATGCACGCTCTCTAAGTTCAACTTGAAGTCACTAGGGCTTCTGTGATATATTGTGGGGATATTGGGAAAGCACCCACAATACAGATCACTGGGATGGAGTCTTGTCAACGGAATCTCTTTAGGTATCAGTGCATTTTCAGCATAAGATGGCACCTTATTTTGTTTATAGACACACAACATAGTGAAGATAATACTCAAATGAATGCAATTTGGGATAGAGACCCACAGAATTCATACTAACAGGAGCCAGTGATGAGTGTTTACTGTCTTCCAGACACTCTTTTAAATGGTTTACCTGTATTATTTCATTTAGTTCTCATGACAACCCATGAGATTGTAACACGGGGTAGTCAATTATCCCATTTCAGCCAAGGAGAGGACTGAGGCTAAGAGGAATGCAGTGACATGCTGTACAGCACACAACTTGTAGGCAGCCAAGCTGGGATTTAAGCCTGGCTGTCTGACACTGGCACTTACCCTTCTACTGCTTTTAAAAAAATTTTTCTTCTGAAAGCTAGCATACATACAGAAAAGTATTTGAAACACACACACATACACACACATTCACACACATATGTACACACCCCACAATTTAAAGAAAACCTGTAAATTAGACATGTGTGAGCACCAGCCCCATTAACGAGCAGAACACTGCCAATGCTCTGGAAGCTTCTTGTGAAACTGTCTATGATCATGTTTCCCTCTGACCCCACCTGGAGCTAGAAATAGCACTTTCTGATCATTGTGATGGCCATTTGCTTGCTCTTTTGTAATTTTATCATCAGTGCTTATTACCCTCAACTCTGCTGTCATGTTTTTACCTAGCATTGGGACTTCCACTCTAGAAGCTCTATTATCATTTCCTTTTATTTTCCTACTTGAACCATCTCCTGTAACTTCTGGTCTATATATTCATCACTTCTTCCTTTAGATTTGTTTAATCAAATCACTTCCTCCAAGCTTCTTGTCCTCAAATTCACCTTTTTTTATGGCCAATGTACCAGGGGGGCCTTTCCAATAGATTTGTCCCTCAGGGGTGGGTTCCTTCTCCCTGAACAGGTATCATTCTTATATCTATTCCACCCATTTTATACTTTCCTCTGTGGGCTGTGTAATGCTGTTCTTTAGTAATATAAAGCCTCAAGGTGTTTGTTACTATTACTAACATTTTAATCATTACTAATTTATTCACAAACACATTTAGTAAACATACTGTGCAGCAGATGTAGGTTCTGTAGATATAGCATACAGCATAAAATAAGATACACAAAGTCCCTACCCTCATGAAGCTTACATCCTGAAGTGGAAAAGCAAACAATAGGTGTAATTGTACTAACTAATTAAAGAAGATCTCAGTGAAAAACACAGAGGGAAATGAAACCAATGGCAGTGGTGAGGAAAAGGGCTATGCTTTGAGCAGAGACATTTTTTTCCCCTCTGGGTAATGAACTTTGTGTCAGCACAGTCAGTGTGAAGGCTTTGGCACAGAAACAAACTTGGTGTGGAGGAGGTGAGATGGAGCAGGAGGACAAGAGGGCATACAACTGGGCATGGGTGAATCAGTGGAGTCATTTCGCTTTGAATGGTAACTAGTAATGGCAGCTGGTAACTGGTTTGGAATTTTCTGGATGCAGTGGCATGGCTACGAAATGGAAAGAATAAGGGCCATGCTTTCACTCACTCTCACTTAAGATCTCTTACCTCGGATTGCCCCTTGGCTTTTTGTGTACATGGTTTTCCTCCTGACTAGGGTGTTCAGTTTCTTACAGTTCCTTGAGGTCCTTACTGTTGGTACTGCTAATATTACTGTAAAACGTGCAGGTGCCCTTTCAGGGCTGTAATGATGAGAACAGTTTATTTCGGTTGTTAGTGATGTCAAACTTTTCTGAGAGTACTGAATATACTCAGAAAACCAGGGATGCAGTAGAGTTCCAGTTGGACAACTGAAGGACTTCCATGGGGTTATTATACTGTCAACAAATTTGACCCCCCTGGCAAGCAACTTGAGAAGTGCCCAAATACTTGTGAGTTGTTCAGAATCTAAAGTGTGCCTGCCTGACTATTAGGAGCAACCTGATGGGACGTGAGTTCCAGCTGACCTTTGGGGCACTTCTTCAAGCAAGATGTACAGAGCCAGGAGGAGGAAACGAGGTTTCAGGTAAAGCTGGCAGGCACAGCCACGGCCTTTCCACTTCAATTTTCCGGGGACTTTGTGCAGTTCATCTCTATACAGTATGTGCTTCTGAGAATTTTAAACAAACAAAGCAACTGTCAAGTGAAAATGAACCCTAACCAAAGTTATCAACGTATACAAAACTGAGATGTGAATGTGTAAGGTGGGGGGTGATCTCTTAATAGTAAAGAGGTCTTTTTCTTTTTTGACAGCTGAGAGCATGTATTGGGCACTGAACATTCCACGTGATTGATGCTTAGGTTACTCTTTATTATCTAAATAAGTAACAACATACTTCAGAATCAGAAAGAAAGTAATTCTGGGAAACCTGGTAGGCCAGGAGCAAGGAATATGGCTGTTGGCCCCAGGTAGGATTTCTCAGGGCCTAAGCAAAGGAGCTGTGGTGCTGGCAGGTTGAGATTAGTTATTAGACAGAGGCCCCCAAGGCACTGCTGCCCCCCTCAGAGGAAAGTCCTGATGCTCCGATCACACCCCATTACTCTTCAGTGTTGCTAATGAGCCAGATTCCAAATGGGAGTGCTCCCTTTAAGTACATGCAATTTTATACTCATCAATATGACCTGAAATTGTACTTAAAGATGATTGTATTTAACTGGCTCAGCTGTCCAAGTAGCCAGTACGTGGATCTCTCATGGTAGAGATGTTAATGGCTCATTTCTCCAAGAACAGTCTGAAAAACGTGGGGCAGAGATGCTTTAAAACAATTTTGTTTAAAAATGTTCCCTGAAGATGGAATTTTAGGAAAAAATAGTAGAGTTCCAGTTGTCTGGTGCCTACACTTCAATTTAAAAATCCACAGCTATTTATCCAAGCTCCACCATTTTCCAAGGACTCTGCTGCTGTTAGGGACGTAATGGGGAACAGACAGAAAGGAGCCCTGCCTTCTTGGAGCAGAATTCCTAATGTGGAGACAAAAAACACACCTAAACACACACATACAGCAAAGATATACATAAGTAAATTGGTTGGAAAGTGGTATTTAAGGCCCATGCAGAAATGTAAAAGAGGCTGAGATTATAAGGCAGGCAAATAATAAAGCAAAAAAGCAGCGATGATTTGCTTAGTTTAGATAATAAGGTCTCAGGGAAGGAAGAACTCTGTGTTGAGATCTAAAATAGAAGAACTTAGTCATGAAAATATTGGAACAGGGAAAGTGAGAGCCTTCCAAGCAAACATAACAGGTAAACATGTTTCAAGAACTGAAATGAACAGAATGTGAAAGCACAGGGTGTAGGAGGAGAAGGACAGATACATGAGGGACAGAGGGTCTGATCGGCTGGGACTTCCTAGCTATGAGGGGTCTTTGGATTTATTCTAACTGCACTGCAAAGCCACTGAAAGTCTTTAAGGAGAGGGATATATGCTCAGACTAGGGTTTTGCAAAGCATGAGGATCTTCTCTGCATTTCTGAATATACCTGACATACAGATAAAACTTGTAATCCTGACAATACCGATTCTGTTCTACATTCACAGATTTCAAATTTTTCTTCCTCTCATACCATTCACTCTTGCATATTTACTGTCTGCTATATGTTACATAGTAACTATGGACATGAAGAAGATAGAGGGTACCGTTTTTCTGGAAAATTACACAGAAATGGAAAATCTTTACACATGTGATGCACACTCCCACGGCATGAAGTTCGGAGACTCCGGGAGCTCAAAAAGGAGAAGGTGCTTGAATCGGGGGTCGGAGTGTTGTCCTCGGGGAGATTGCTCGACCTTGCTCCGCTCTTCCTACACGATTCTAGGTCAGACAGGGAACTTTAATACTTAAGTGCTTTGGATGGGTGGCTACAAAAGCCCTATATGAATAATGAATAAGTTACTTTTTGTATTTGTGGTTAAAGTCAGGAAGGTTCAGAGAAACACAGTTCAGATAACTGCATTACGGGCCAGCCGTCGGAGTGCAGTTCGATCAGGTTGTGAGAGTCTTTCTAACAAACTGGTACTTAACTTCCCCAGCAATGTTTAGAAAATACTGTCACAGAAATGGTATTATCATGGGTACAAGGGAGATCCAGTGGAATCAAAACTGTCTGCATAAGAATGTTGAATTATGTAGCATTCAAGAGTGAAATTTTAGCAGATTTTAAAAGGGAATTTAGGATACCTCAGGTCTCACTTAGGGAGATTTGTGGTGTTATTTTTGATGACTTAAAATCTTCGTTATGTCAACTAGAAAACAGCTTTCTAAAAAGCTAATAAATGGGCTTCCTGCTATCACAGGGTAAAACATATGTGCCTGGAGTATAAAGACTTCTTTTCGCCTTTATTCTTATCTTGGTAAAACAGTCCACTGACTGCATCAGCCTTTGTCTGGCCAGGGTTTAGTCCTGCTGTAGTCGGCACTAAACCAGAGAAAGAAGGGGGCACCAGAGATACTTTAACTGCCACAGGCATAAGCCATTATCTTCACCCTATGAAAAATTGCCTGATTTCTTCTCTTGATAAAACTAGACATGAGTTTAAAAACATTAGGAACATAAACCTCAGATACCTAAGCCCATCCTTCTCTTCCTTTATCACTCACCAGAGCCTTTGAGAATTGGAAAAAAAAAGGTAACTACTTGTAATGAAATGCACTTAAAGAGGGGAAAACATAAGACTTCAATTTTGACACACGGTTGATAGAACCATTATCTCGGGAGGGCATATTCAGTCGCGAGCCTGAGAGCTGGATCAAGAAGAGGGTAAGAGAGGTGAGAAGGGTTTCACTGAAGCACCGAAGCAAATGCTGCTGCCAGGCTCTCTGCTGGCTCCCCTTTGCTTGGGCCCTGGTAGGTGAGGTGTATCCATGGGGACCACAGATCACTCTTCCTGCTGCGGGGCTGCTGCCTGGTGCCCTCTAGGTTTGGTCTGAGTACCTGGCAGAGCATTGATGCTCCTGCTCTCTGCCCCCAAGCCACCTTCCCTGCATGGTTCTTACATCCCTTCCGTGACACCCAGTGTCATATCCATCCCAAACTATCCATCGTTCTGTAGGCCCTCTGTACTTACTGCATTTTGTGCCTGATGTTCTTACCACATTGAATGACCCCTTTCAAATTTCACCTTTTTCCATTCAGTCTTGTCCATAACTCTGTTAAGATCATTACTGCTTGTTTTCGATTTCCATCCCCAGTTTTAGCATTTTTACATTCCTCTCTTATTCTAGTTGTGTTTCTGTCCTCTTTTCCCTTCAGACTGTAAGTTCTTTGAGAACAATGAATCATTTCATTACTATGTCTCTTTCAGAAACTAGCACATGCAAAAGGGTATTTATTGAGCACATTCTAATTATATTGTTTTGGGTGCCAGGGAAACAGAACAAAACATACACGGTCCCCTGTTCTCATGCAATTTACATTCTGGTGGTGGGAGAATAACAATAAACAGGAAACACAGACAAACAAAATAACTACAAATTGTGATTCATGCTATAAAGCAAACAAAAGGATAGTGGGATAAGAGATTCTGAGGAAGGGGGTTATTTCTTTAGATAGGAGGTAAGTGCAGGCTTCTGCAGTGGTGACCTGGGGGAAGAAAAGGTGCCTATCTGGGGAGTGGCAGTGGGCAGAACAACTAGAGTATTCTGGAGAGTGGGAATCAACAAAACCTAAGGCAGATAAAAGCTTGGCATCTTTCAGGAATGGTCTGAAGTCATTTGGTGGTAAGGGAGAGAGAGGTAGGAGATAGAACTGGATACATCCTTCAGGACAAAAGTTTGGATTCTATTTTAAATGCAGTGGGAAAAGATTGGAGAATTTTTAGCAGGGATGCGATACTGTTGGGGGTTTAGTTCAATCTGCTGGGTTCTTGTCCCCACTGCAACAAAGAACTGAAAAGCAGAGACACAGTAGTGAAGCAAAATGTAAGTTTTATTTGAATACACCCCAAGGGAGGAGTGGGCCAGAGTCAAGGTAGACAAAGGCAGGCTGCTTACTGTGAGGCTTCTTTTTTTTTTTTTTTAATATTTATTCTTAAGTGAAATACAGTAGATTTCACTCATTCACTATATAATTCCTTCAGTTTTCACAAATGGACAGAGTCATGGAACTATGACCACAGTTCAATCAACAGAACAGTTCATTCAATCCCCAAAACTCCTTTGTGCTGTCCTCTTGCAGGCAAACCCTCACCAATCTGATCTCTGTCCCTACAGTTTTGCTTTTCAATATGTTGTATGATTGGAATCAAACTATGTAACCTTTTGAGTCTGTCCTGTTTCACTTAGAATAATACATCAAGATTCATCTATTTTATGAGGTCTATCAATAGTTCATTCACTTTTATTATGGTGTAATATTTCATTATTATTCATATGGTAATGCAAAGGACCTAGAATAGTTAAATAATTTCAAAAGAGGAGAATAAAGTCAGAAGACTCATACAAACTGATTTCAAACTTGACTAGAAAGCTGTAGTAGTCAAGATGGTATGAAATTGACGAAAGGATAGCCACATGAATCCATAGAACTGACTATAGAGTTCAGAAATTTACCCCCGTAAGTATAATCGATGTTTTACAAAGATGCATGGCTATTCAGTGGAAAAATTATGGCCTTTTTAATAAACAGTACTGGAACAATTGGCTATCCATATGCAACAACATGGAACCCCTACCTCTAGGTAATTTCACATCTTATTATTTTAATATCTGCAGGGTCTGTAGTGATATATCCTCTTTTATTTGAGAGGCTTCTTTTTATGGGGTTTTGGGCAGGACAAAGAAGTCCTTCACTGACTATCTTTGGCCTTGGTGGCCTGGTCTAATGTGTAAAGAAAAAGAAGCCAGGGGCTGCTCTGGTGGTTGCTCTGCCTCTCTGTGATTGTTTTATTTTCTCTCATCTGCGGAGAGGCTGTGCTAGGAAACTTCTCATTTGGGTATGTTGTTTTTTCTTGTCTGGGGAGTTTATGGACATTCTAAGCAATTCCTAGTCCTTGAAACTTCAGCTAATTAACTCTTGTGAGTCTTTTCTGGTTCTCTGGTTTTGTCTAACTCTTTAAGTCCCTTTCAGTGGCTTTACTGGCTCTATTCTCCCTCCACACGCTCATGTCTACTTTTCTACCTAACAATACCTTTTGAGATATTTTTGAAAGAAAGCATAGATATTTTTGACAAACTATTTCTCATAAGATCAGGGCTTATTTACTTGAATTGAACATTAATGATCTTTATTCTTTTCACTGGAAGTATTTGCAGAGCCTTCTCAGCCTCACTGAGTAAGACTAAAACACCATTAAAAGAATGCTTAATTCAAATTTTTCATGTTCATTGTTTTGGCCAGTTAGTTTTGATTTCATTTCGTTTCTTTCTACTCATCTATGAAAAACAAACTTCTAGTATAACTAGAAAATTGGAGAAAGGGGCGATAAGTGTTTGCGTGAGTATGGGATCCTTTTGATTGATTTTCAGAACAAGTATTTAAAAATTAGCACAGTAAATTGCTTTTTTAATTAAAATTGCCTTCCTTTTATTAATTTCTTTCTGCATCTAGGATAAGCCCTTATAAGTGCAAGAAATTCTTTTATTGTTCTGAGCAGGAAGCTGCACATTCCTGGGAGTGATTCATTTATCTTTAAGCTAACATATTTCTCTGTAGTGCAGGTTTTTTTGCTGGCCTTTCATCCTGTTAGAACGAATAAGTGGAGACATACAGGGTGTCCACTGAAGAGTTAAAAAGAGGGGACAAGAAATGTGATGGGCATAACAATTTTTAGACCCAAATAGTAGATAGGCTAAGACATAGACTTTATGTTTGAACGGGTTCAATTCTAATACTCTTAGAAAAGTGTTTCAGTAATAATTCAACTTGGAATAACACAGCAAGTATATATTGGTAGCCACCTATATGTAGTTGAAAAGCCTGGGAATAATTCACAAAATAAAACCCAGCTCTAAGGCAAACTGACATAAACCAAATGTTCCTGACAAATCCACCTACTCTTCACAAACAGAAAGGGATCTGCAAGAGTGGGAGTCGGCCCCATTTCTAATTTTATTATCTTATTGGTGCTCATTTTCACCAGATTGGAAATGGAGTAATGTTTCCATTAACTTAAACATCTAACCATTCCAGGGTAGATTTATAAGGCCCTGTTTAACTTAAGTGAACTGTTTAACTTAAAAACAGTGATTGATAGTATACTTTATCATGTGATTGGTCAGCTGCAATTTCTGAAACTTCTGAAAAATTTTGGAACAATAATAGCTGTAAGGGGTGATATTATCTCATGTATACTAATAGCCTTTAAAAATTTTACGAAGTAATCCAGTAAAATTGACTGCTACCCAATCCCCACTATCCATTCTTTATTGTCAACATTTCATCTGTGGGTTGTTGTTGAGACATTTTTACTGTTTACCAGATGGAGCAAGATTTTACATAACTTAAAACATCTGCTCTCACTGTGGTCCAATATGATCCTCTATTTATATTTTTGAATTCTATTATTCATTTCCTTTTAAATGATCATGAGAATGTTGTCAGAAGGACAGGTTTACATGGTATTTGCCAAAGACATTTTACTTTTACTATTTTTCTTGTTAATCTGCTTTAGGATAAGCCATATTGTGAGTCATGAATGGAATGAAATATTTAGAGATATTTCCTCCTCCTGAAATATTTGATTTCATAAATTGACTGTTGTTAATGTCACCTCAGATTTCCTGTACACACCTGCATATAATCATTTCAACATAAATATATAAACACAGAAAGCCATTTTACATCATGTGAAGGGTCTGACACAGAATAAAAGTCTTAAAAAATTCTCTGGGGATAATACCTTGAAAGAATGGAAGAAGGAGAAGCTATACAAAATAAAAAAGGAAATAGAGTCATTTACTTGGCCTTTAAACTAAATAAAAACAAAATTACTATTGTATAATGTAAAAATAACTTTTGTATATAATAGTCAAAATGAGATGTAAATGTTACTATTATCCCATTTTATAGACAAGGAAACTAAAGCTTAAGGACATTTACTTACCCAACATCACAGTGCTGAGACCACTGGGGATCAGACCATAGTCTCTATTATCAAATCCTTGGAAAGCACACCTTACAGTGCAGACATTCAAGATTCCTACTGATGAGGATTGCAACGCCCATTTTGTTTATGATTAGAACACAGTTTACAGGGCCTGCTGCTCCTGTGGGCTTAGTCGCCTCAGGAATGACAGTGCCTTTGCTGGGTGACTCGTGTGCCTCCAAAAGATATGGCATGTACTAACCCCCAGCATCTGACCATGACCCTATTTGGAAATAGAGTCTCTACAGATGTAATTCAGTTGTGGATTTACAGATGCAATCATTTTGGACTTAGGCTGGGCCCTAAATCACATGACCTGGGTCCTTATAGGAGACAAAAAAGAAGAAGACACAGAGAGACAGAGTCCAGGTAAAAATGGAGACAAAGACTGGAGTTAAGCAGTTATAAAGAGCTGTAATGAAATTAGCCATGGAACACCAAGAATTGCCGACAACCACCAGAAACTAGAAAACAAATATGGAATGGATTGTCTTTCAGAGCTCCTAGAAGGCAGCAACCAGGACATCTTTTTCTACTTTTGTGCTCTGGAATGATGAAAGAATAACTTTCTATTGTTTTAAGCCACTAAGTTTGCATGGTGTTTTTTCATGACAGTGCTAGGAAACAAAAACAGCTGGGTTCTTTTCCCAAACCATAGAAAGAATATTAGAAGGTCATAATTTTGGCTACCTTTGTTTGACAGAGAAAGCAGGAAAAAATAGAAAGATGACTAGAAGATGTCAATAGAAAAAAAATTAAGCAAAACCATTAGTGGAAGCCAATAAGCCTTCTCCATGGCTTCTAGGGCCAGGTTTCCGGTGTGATTTGTCTGTTTTCCCTGATCTGCAGTTTTAGAAATAGGTGTGAATGTGGTTCACAAGATGATGATGATTCTAGAACATCTACTGATTAATTATGTAACTCTGGAAAAAGACAGTGGGGCTCCCAGCCAGCCTTTACGGTAGGGTGATTCGCTCTCTCGCCTTGCAGCCTGCTGGGTGGCACTGCATTCACCCAGGAGGGGCAGATGTCTTGGCAGAACCAAGGCTTGGGAGCAAGGCTCCTGGTGCATCACCCCTATCCTTTGGTTGTGAATTATTAACTTTTTTCTATATGATAATGATCATTATGCTTCCTTTAAGAGGGGTTATTGTGAAAGTTACATGGAAAAATATATGTGAAACATATTTTTGGCATGTAGTGTAGGTGCTCAACAATGATTTTTCTTCTTCCTTTAAATTTTAACTTTTGTTCCAAATACTTAAGGGCCAATCTGTCATCATGTTGACTGAACCTTGGAGTCCTTTCCAGTGACAGATGAGAAGGTTTCTTAATGTCTTTTTCTGAAAATTCCCTTTTTTTTTTCATTTTTCATCCTTTAAGGTCTTGTTGGCTCTGTCTCCTACATGTCACCAACAGACAAGGACATGTTTGTTGAATTCTCTTTAGTTTTAAGGGAATAGGTTGCATATAAGTATTTTTCTGTTTCAAATTATAATCTCACCACACTTCATAAGCCCACCCCTACCAAATTTCAAAATCTCTGAACTAGTATTCTGTGACTCACTGGAAATGTGCTCTGCCATTGTCTGACAGATACAAATGATTGACATTTGTAACTGATTTTGGAGGAGGGCTTTTTTGAATGAGACAGTCTTCAATATATACTTTCAAAGCACCTAGAATTATCTGCTTGCATAAATCAGGCCTGCCTAAAAATAATACTACATAAATAAATCAGGGACTCATGACGATAATGTATAATACACCTTTAAAAGCTTGAATGAACTCTGAAGTTCAGTCCCTATTGGTATTTTACAGTTAAAAGAAACAAATTCCAGCAACAGATGAATTTTGAAATAAATCTTTAAGCTGCATTTCTTAGATTGGGAAGAATAGTCTAATACATCTTCCTGAGAAGCAATTCTGAAACCCTTATTTCTCTCTTCTCTGTTTCTAGAAGCTGCTCTATAGCTCCCAGACATACTTTGAGTCCCAAACCCAGTCCTTCCCCACCACTCCCTGTCTCCTACACGTCTTACCTTTGCAATCACACTGACCAGTCCTAAGTCCAGCCTCACAAACTCTCTTACATTTAAAAGTAGGGAGGAGGGAGAGCGTTGGCCTGGGCAATGCCAGGATGCTCAGGGGAAACGTTGCGAATTTTCATGTAAGCTGTAATTTTTAGACCTGTCACAGTAACAACTTCATACAAGCTTATAGCTTTAACATACTTTCAGGAGTATTATCACATTTCCTCTTAAAAATTTTTGTGAGATTCTCATAATACATTATTACTTTTAGGAGTCTGAGACTTCAAAGAAATACCTGACTTGGCTGAGGAAAAGTGCAGAGGCAAAACTTGAATCTGGGTCTTCTAACTCCTAGAGTTGTATTCTCATCCATTCATCTGTTTTTTGTGTATCTATATATCCACCCATCCATCCATGTAGCTATGTATGTATCTTATCTTTTATCTCTCTACCTATCATCTAACATCTATATATCCCCCTCCCACCCAATTTCATTGCTTTACTGTAAATATACTCAGATGGGAATATGTTCCTCATGTTCTGACAGTAGAATGGAGGAGGCAAGAGTCACAGATGCTTGGCATCCTCCCAACTACATAGTACTGTGCAGCGTGTGCCAATCCTTATGGCCCATCACCACAGAAGCTCCCAATACTCCTAAAGGGTCATAACAACCGAAAGGAAGCTGTCAGAATGGAGGACCAAAAGGGGAGAAATACAGGTAATGAGACAATTTTATGGGGTGGGGTGGATATGCTATAAGATTTAATTATCACTTCTTCCTAATTCTCCTTTCCTGAGTAATGTGTCTAACCAAAATGTAATGCAGTAAGATAAAATGAAATAATTTCCCAGGCCATAAGTGGGAATCAAAAGTCAATAGAGTAGGAGCTTTTCCAAGTCAAAAACTCATTCAAACTATGAATGAAGTACATCAGATTTTTGCTATTAATTAACCATTCCATTCAAAGACCTCTCTTGGAGAGAAATAGCAAAGGCTTAAGATACATAAAGCCTTCTTGAAAGGCCAGCAAGGTCAGATTTTTATTCTATGCTCATTGTAATTTTCATTCCAGATATCCTACTGAATATTATTTTTAAAACATATGTTTTGTTAAACTTGAATTAAATAGAACCAATAAGATGCCTTTTCCTAGGTTAAAGGTCACAAAACTTCTCCTGCAAAGGGCCAGAGAGTAGATACATCAGGCTTTGTGGACTAAGGTCTCTGTCACACTTAACTGCCTTTACAGCTTAAAAGCAAAAATGGACATAAATGAATAGTTGTGACTGTGTTCCAAATGACTTTATTTACAAAGACAGGCAGTGGATAGATTTAACCCATAAACTGTAGTTTGTTGACCCCTTTTCTAGATCAATCTGAGAAGTTAACAGAAGGGTGTGATGCTAGGGAAACCTGTGGTTTTGCTGAACATAAAATGCAAGGCAAGTACCTGTATATGTTGCTAGGTATAGCTACATTAACCTACCCCTATTCATTAATGTATGTGAATACAATCAAATCACTTCTCCTTCTATGTGATTTCAGAAACCAATTTACTCTTCTATAGCAAAGAAACAAATTTCCACTCCTCTTAAAGGCTAGGCCTGCTCTGTAGGGGAATGACAACAATTGCAAATGGAAAAACAAATATTCTCCCTTACCAAAGTTTTAAGATAGAAAGTAGAGAAAAAAAATACTTCATTAGTAGCCAGAACAGAGCCTCGGATGCTCATCGGTTTTGAAAGCACCAAATAGGAGAAAAAAATGAATGCATCAATCTTTCAGAATCAATGTATCTCTCTGCAAACAAAGCTAACTTTCCATTTCAACGCCATTCTCCCTTCATCCACCATGGAGACACCAGAAATCAGATCTTCCCTGAGTTAAACTACATTACAGTGCCAAGCAAATATTTTTGGTATATAGATTCTTAGCAAAATGACAACCATGGTGTGAACTATCAAAATCCATAGAGAAGCCTACTAAAGAGATGGGAAGCAAGCAGCTGTGAGCTGTCTCTTTCAGCACCTGACCTCCTGAGATGCTTAATAAAATAGCCTACAAAGTATTACTCTCTCATCAGTGCCAAGAGGCATTTGCAGAGAGATAAATAAAGCTATTTTCCAAAATGGGGAATATTCCGGTGTGCCGGCATTGAAATGACAGCTCCTTTATGGACTAGGAGATGGGCAGGAAAGCACCAGCCAGGTAGTTGCCCCTGTGCCCATGCCCAGTAGAAGGTCTGTAATGAGATTCCAAATTAGACTGCTGAACCTCAAAGATGAGGTGCTTTGCGTCTGTGAGATGTTCAGCTTGACTTTATAATGAGTTCACTGAGCCGAATGAACCACACTTGAAATCAAATACTTTGCATTCAGGATGAAATAAGTGGGGATCAATCATAGTCAGGGAAGTAGCATTTGCTGAGAATGTAATGATACACTGAGCTAAGAAAAAAAAGGGAGAGTGGAACATGAAGTGCATGTGAGAGCCTGTTCTTGGGTGACACGGGTGACACAAATGGCCCACATTTGTGCTGGGGCAGAGCTGTGTGTATTAGCCTCTAGAGATGATATCTGAAGAGGGTGGGATGGCAAGAAGCATGAAAAGTTCATGCTTTCACCAAAACATATCAACATCCAGGAAGCACCCAAACACTGCCATAGTAGGAAGTGTGATTTTCTCAGAGGCTTTTATCTGGTGACAGCTTGGGCAACCAAACAAATCAGTCTTGGTAAGAAGATCATTCTGTCTTGCCTGCAGGTGATATTCTAGATGGCCCACCTATGGTTGGCATGACTGAGTGTCAACAAATACCTGACACCAGCCTCAGTGGCCCCTTCAGCCCTGCCGGGGGCTGATGAGCTACAAAAGAATGCAGAGGCTCCCAGAGAGCTGGAGCCTTGTGCTGCCCTTCAAACTCACTCTCACAGTTCTCAGGTTGGCATGGCCAACACCCCAATAATCCTGGGCCTTTTATCCCAGTTGCTTGCCATGATTAGTGTACCTGCCAGGCCAGGGTGCCCCCCAAGTAGGGGTCAGCTGCTGGATATAATCAAGGGTGACCCAGGAGTGACCCAGCTCTCCTTTCTCAGAACCGACATCGTTACCTGTTCCGCTGTCTAGCAGGGAAATGTCACTGGAGGCCTCATTAACAGCAGACAGTACAGAGTCATAGTACAACTTCTGGCCTTTCTGCAGGATGTAAAGCTTATATTACACAAGGAAGAAATAGAATAGGTGTCATGACTTGTCTTTTTCTTTTTCCACCCTGCAACTGTGACTCACAGGTTCCAAACAGATTGAAAAGCACCAAAAGGATGCCCTGTGAGACGCCTGGCCTGGGAGGTCACACTGGCTTCTTGCAGTCATTGTTTTTAACCAGAAATGACAGTGACCCAGTGTCTGTCTCACTTTCTCTTTCAAGTTTCTTCTTTGACTTGACACAGCCTCTTCATGCCAAGCCCCGTCCAGATCCCAGCAAGCGCCTGCCTGGCTCAGTCCTGGACATGGCCCTGCTGCTGGCCACAGGCTGCCTTCTGGAATCCTCCCACAGTCACAGAGGAGCAAGTGTGCACTTCATTCTCTCTGTTCCTTGCTGAGTCTGCGGATGAAAGCTTTCTGCTTTGGGGGGAGAGATGCTGGCCCATCTGGTACTCTCTTGCTCCCTAGTAAGATTATAGGACTAGAGATACATTTTGGACAGCAGCCTCTGGCTGCTACTACAGTTCCTTCTCTGGCCTTACCCTGCAATGCCAAGTCATCGTCTCAGCATGACAATTGACTAGAAATGAGTGATATGATGGAAGGGTTTAGGGTCAAACAAAATGAAGCCGGGGACACACAGTATACAAGCAAGTTAAACAATGCTAATGTACAGTATGCCTTTGCAGGAGAAGGTGTTTCCAAAACTGCCTGATCAGTTAACTTGTTTTGAAGCATTCCCCAAGGCTGTTATTCTGGAGACACATTAAGGGTTAAATAGTGAGAATGATCATTATATGTACATACCAAGGCACTGTACTCACAACCACACCAATAGCAATTGCTGTCAAGGAGACAAGAAAACTATGGTCTCTCATTAAGACAAGTACAAACTGATTCAGGGTGTTCAAGGGCAAACCATCAAAAGAAGTGCTATTGTTCTGCTATTTGTTTCCATCTCTTTCCTTTAAGTTTACTCCTCTACAATTCATTGAATTTTCCCCCTTATTCTTAGACTCTCACGGAAAATTCTGTGCACTTTTCTAAGTTGAATCTCATTTTGCTATTCTTGCTCATATTCTTGTTCCTAGGGGAGAAGACATGGCTAGAATTCTTGTGTGTATGACTGATAAAGCCTTTAGAAAAAAAAAGATAATGAGGCAGAGACCAGCAGAGACTCAAAGACTCTAGCACAGATATAGCACAACAACTATGTCATCTTAAAAGAAATCCTGTCATTAATATGCTGGACATGGGAGTCCTTGTCTGAGTGGTCAGGTAGGCGGGCAGCATTTACTTAGTACCTGCAGTGTTGCAGACAACTGTCCCAGTCACAGTAGGGAATTATGTGGGAGCAAGGCACTCTAATAGAAATCAGAGGAACAGAACAAAAAAAAAATACTGAAAATACACAGAAAAAAAAGCTTAGTATCAGAAACCCAGTTTCTGTTCACTACCTGAATGCAAAGGATGTGGCTACAGTGACAGAGGAACTGAGACCCTGGAGGAGGTGGAGGAGGGTGTCTGGGGACCCCTCTTGGGGGTGGGGCAGAGGCAGCCCTTAAAAAGCAAGACGAATGTGCATGAAGGTGGGAGGAGACCAAACTGAGATGTTCCGAGGTTGTAGTGGCGAGCGAGCACAGCTGCAGCCAGGCAGTAGGTAGCGCTCCTTGTTCTTCCTCCGGTCCCTCTGGGTTGGAACTCCATTGTCCACACGTTCCGTCTCTGCCTGGAATGAGCTTTCTGGCTTGCGAGTGCCGGAAAACATGAAGCCTTTGGAAATGGAGAGTGCCTTCATTTAACACAGGTGCATCACCACATCTTCCACTTATGAATTGATAATGGAATGAAGAATTTTACTTCTTTTGCTAACAAAATTGTCAATTAGATCAGATCAGTATGTCAGTATCCTCTCTGGCTCTTTCAACTCTGTAGGCAGTTCAGATGCCATATGGCAGCTATAAATAAAAGCCATAGGCAATGGAGTCTTTCAAAGTCACTGTCTTGGATGTTTCCCCATTTATGCAGTGTGCTTGCCATCGTTTCTGGAGCTTTGCTGCCCTGCTTTAATCCATGCTTCTGGCCTTTTTGTCTTTGGCAAACCTGTGGACTCCTTTAGGATACTGGATACCAGCTCTGTGGTCCCTACCTCTGTTTCCTTTCCCAGTTTCTATGTTTCCAGCATATTTGGGTGGAAATGCCTTTGTTGGCTTGAGTGCTTTCCGTCTGTGCTCCGCCTTCACGCTCTATCCTTTACATCCCACCCTGTACCCTTCCCCTCCCCATACACCCATCAGGGGAGAATTCTGATACAGACATCCCAGTCATTAAAATTCCCATATGATCATAGAAGGAATACTGTTAAAATAATTTCCCAAAAGTGATAAAATAATTTTTTATAAAGTTAAAATACTGATAGAGTTCGAAGAGGAAGGTCTAGGGGATTTCATTTACTTTTAATTACTCCAGTAGTCCTCAATCTGAGGGTTGATTTTGTCCCCCACCCCAGGGGACATTTGACAATGTCTGGAGACATTTTTGGTTGTTATAACACACTGGGGGGAGGCAGGTTGTTGCTACCTATCTTAGGTAGAGGCCATGGATGTCCCTGAATATCCTTTAATGCACAAGACTTATTAGGCCAAAAATATCAATTGTGCCACCTATGAGAAACCCTGAATTACCTTAACTGTGACAAAGTCATATTGTTCACATTTGGTAATTTAGCTTACCTTGGAAGAAAAAGATACATTTTCCTTAGTGAGACAGATGAAACAATTATCTTTGGAATACATTTTTATTCTTGGCACACACACCCCCCCTTACTCAATTTCTAAGAAATGATCTATACCAGGGATTGGCAACTTTTTTTCTATACCAGATAGTATATATTTTAGGTGTTGTGGGGCCAAGAGGCAAAACTGAAGATATTCATACAAGGGAGAAAATCCCTGCTGCTTTCAGCTTACATTTGCTTGGAATGGGTCATCCCTACTGGTAGGCAAACTTTGCACCCAGCTGCTATTGGCTAGAGGAAGCAAATGGCTCTAGGGGTGGGGCCTGGCAGTGAGGCGACTCCTGGACTGAGATTCCAGCACTGGGTGCTAATAGCAAAACCTCCTACATTCAGGAGGTAATGCATGCTGGCCCCAGGAGGTGGTGAGGCTCAGCTGTTGGCTAGTGAGGCAGGTCCTGTGGTGGAATGTGCATGGGATGCAGGGTAGATGCCTGGGCTTGGTTTCACCTGTCTTTAATGCTAGCTGGTTCAAGTGCTGCCTGTGGGCTGTAGAGAAACAGGAGAATTTGGCCCATGGACTATGGTTTTCAATCCTTGACCAATACCACTCCAGATCTTGGATTTCACCACATTCATTTATTTCCTTAGAGGATTATTTAGTCTCAGTCTGAAAGGAATTTCCAAATGTTTTTGAAGATTTTAGCAACAGCACAATTTAACTTAATTATGGACAAAAATCTTATTTAAATGTCACTTTTCCTAAATCAGATCAGTCTTGTTGTTCAACTCTTTGGGTTGGTAGCTTTTTTGGGGTATTTTGAATCCATTAAGATGTCTGCACCTGGATTACTTAGCACTGAAGACTACTATGCATAAACTCCTCTCTATTTCCTAAATCTATAAACTTATAGGTCAAAATATTGGTCTGATTTTATTGGCAAAATGGTAATGAGAATTAGTCTAAATCAGTCAAATGCTTCATATATTTTGTATAAAAGAAAGGGAAGTAATTGTTAAAAAACAATCAAAACCCTTCTACTTCTTCCTCCACTCTTAGAGAAAGGTACATTCCTTGTGTGCTCCTTCGTTCAAGCTTATTCCCCTTCCTTTATCTCTGCTCTACGTTTTATCTTCTTAGAAATAAGCTCTTTAACAATCTCTGACTTCATATCCACCAACATTATCAAGGAAGTACCATTCTGAAAGGTGGACATTTTAGATGCATTCTCATTATATTTTGGAACAACACACTAATGCTTGCTATCACTGCTATGTAACACTCTAGTGGGAGTCCTAACAAGTGCAATAAGACAAGAAAAAAAAAAGAAATTATCTATTTGCTGGTTTATCTTCTGCTTATCACTGAGTTGGTGTGTTCTCTAAACTGATATCCTCAATGCTTAACCTCATATTGCACATGCTCCCCATAGGTGAACTCATTGCCTCCCATAGCTTTAGTTACAGTATGTAAATTAAACATCAAAATCTATAGTGGAAATTCACACTACTTCCTGAATCACTCTCTTAACATCCAACTCTTCATTAGACAGCACTACCTGCATGCCTCAGAGTCATCTCAAAATTGACATATCCAATATAACCAACACTAAACTCATTATCTTCCCCTGTACATCTACTCCTTCTCTCTTTACAGGGCTTATTCATGCCAAAATGCCAGTAGTCCCTAGATTGAGAAACATATACTTTTCTGTATTTCTATCATGGGAACAGCACCAACATCCCCTCACCTCACAATTTTAAATTACAGGAGTCATTCCAAGGACCTCATTCCATATGTAACTGTGCACCAAGATTCTATTTCCCTACTGCTTTTCATTTATGTCCCCACCTTTCCTTTTCTATTACTATTGCCTTAATTTAGGCTTTCATCAAGTTTTTGTCTAACTAATCTAGGACTATATCTTCTGTAGGAATTCATGTTTGGGATTTTAAGAAAAACTTTTAGTTCTATGTATGAAGATTCCAGGTGGTAGTTATGATGAGAGAGCCTCTTTACTCATGAAAAACAAATGTATTCTGGTCATGCTCTTATTCAAAGGAAAGAGAGTCTTATTAATTCAAGAGACACAGTGTTCAAAAGTGGTTCTAGCCCTTTTGTATCCAAGATCGAAATGGATTTAGGAAAGAAACTCCAATAAAGTGGTTTGGAAACCAATATAATTTAGTGGAAAGAGCAATGCCCTAGAAATCAGAAGGCCTTGGTGGTGTTATAGGTAAAGGGCTTTGAGTTTATCGAACTTGAAAAAAAGAATCAAAATCCTGAAGAATGTGATCTGAATGCCTGGAGAATAGATATCTATAGCCACCTCTTTCATTCACAGATGTTTTTCTTATTTAGTAGATGTAAATCCGGGGAGGGGAAAATCCCTGGGCAAAATGACTTTGAAACTGATATCAGTCAAAAGGAGATATAAAGTTTAAAATCCATTTATTGCTTAAAAGGAGTCCTTCTGCACCTCTCTCTCTCCTGCTGTGGCAGAAGCCAGCGAATCCTTGGCCCAGCCTCTCAGGTCCAGATAAGCCCTCACTCGCCCAGGTAATACCCACTGATATGGTGATGAACTACTTCTCTTCATCCCTTGGAAATGCCTGTTGATATGGAGATGAACTAAAGCCAGCTGAGAGATTCTGGAAATACTACAATTTTACCCATAGTAGAAACTCTTCCTTAAATATAATTTAAACTTTAACCTGGTCTACAGTTCAAAAAAACTGATACTTCAGATTTTTTAATCCCTATTCATAAATGAAGATACAGGTTATATCTCTAATTTTGTATTTGTTGCTCTTTGCATTAATGGAACTTTTGATTGTGAAAGAGTCTATTGTATCACCCTCCACCCTTACCCTTTACTTTCCAACCTAGACTGTAATAAAAGATTAAATCAAACAAGACTTAATTTGCAAACAAATCCATTCACACTGATTTGCAAACAAAGTAATAGGAAGTAGAGTACAATCTCCTGAGTGTGTCAAAAGAAGGTAGTGTCCCAGGACCAGAAAGGTGCAGACAAGAGGAGAAAGATGGGGGAGATATCTGCAGGATGAAGGGGCCAGAATGAAACAGATGGGTAGTGAGAAGTTTCTGTGGTGTCTATTACTGGACAATGGACATGAAACACACACAATAGCCTTATGTTGGTGGGAGGAAGAAACTGAAGAGAGTTAGATGATGAGGAATGTAGGCACTCCAGGAACTCCTGGGACTTTCTGCTGGTGCTGGGCTGCATAGGATTGGAGCTTATTTTTTTTTTTTTAACATATTAATTAAAAGGTCATCCAAGATGACTAGAGTTTTTGAACACATTCAGGTGGGAGATATTTGGATTATGTTTAACATCATCGTAAGTATTTGTGACTGCATTACTTAATGAATTGGGTATTGTTAAGAATACTAAATACAACCAGGATGTTTCAGTGTGGCTTTGACAAGTGTGAGCATTCAGGTTTAACAGTATCTGCATCACACAAATTTCCTTTTTTTGGCTTTCAGTTATTTTAGAAATGTATTATAAAGTGTTAAATAAGAGTTCAGAAGAGGTGACCAGAAAGGATCAATTTAATCAAATGACAAGTACAATGAAATATTTGTACTTAAGAGCCTTCATCACTTGGATATGGGAGATTTTATGTACAGACAAAAGGAAGACATCTGTTCAAGTTTCATATTTGTATCAATTAGGATAAGTTTGGCTTCATGTGACTGAAGCCTTCAAATAACAATGGTTTAATTGTTCACACAGAGATTGATTTTTCTCTCACAGAAATAACGGCAGGAATAAACAGCCAAGGGCTGATACGGTGCCCCCATTGGTTCATGAGAGATCCAGTTTCTTTCTCTCTACTTGCTTTCTTATCCCCAACATATGCCTTCTACTTCACATTCCAAAACACTTAAGGTCCAGTAGCTATGTTGTCACGTCAGAGAGTCTGAAGAAGAAATGGGAAAAGAGGCATTCCCCTTTAAGAACAACTCCTGGCATGTTTACCTTACACTTTTGCTTACATTCCATTTTAAAATAATATAGGCTGGGGAATGATACTTTATTGTGGGGTGACTTGTGCCTAGCTTAACATCAGAAATTTGCGGGAAAATTTATAATCTCTGCCACCCTGTCTTTTTAGCCTTAATTCTGGAGCTCTATTAGCCAGTGGAGGTACCATTGACAAGGAACAACCAATGGTGAGAGTATTTGATAGAGCTTTAGGACCTGGATTGCACTGAGGGAATGATTTTAAAATAGTAGCCAAACAGATGCTAGTGTTGCCATGTTTTGGGCAGGACTTCACGAGTCCTTGTCATGGAAAACTATCACCCTGGGGACAAAATTTTGATCATTGAAAGGAGAGAGAGCAAGAGAGAGGGAAAGAGAAAGACAGAGAGAGAGATGGAGAGAGAGACCTGAGTCAGGGGAACAAAGCAGGTGAGAGAGGGAGGGAGGGAGAAGAGGAAGGGAAAAGAGGAGAAATATTTAAAGAGCAAGGCACATTTTTTTCTCTAAAATATTGATTTTTTCATTTTAAGTTAAAGCCAAATATCAATATAGGTAAAATTGGTTGTTCCCAGAACTGATGAGAATTCACAGAGCTTAACAAAATGAATGCATGGCTTAATCTTACTGCAACATATTTAGTGAAGAAAAGAGAGTATTGATCAACCCACTTAGGACACCATCTATGAATTACTATTGTTTGAAATAGCTTTATTGTCAAAAGTTTATGTGTGCTGTATTTTGTTTGTTGCAAGGGACTTCAAACTTTGCTGGTTTTGAGAAATGGTGTAATATTAGAGGTGTCAAGAGGATATATGTTAATCTGTAATATACGAGTTCTGGGTTCTTGTCTTTCCTTAGTTGCTGAATCATAGTTCAATTGTATATAAAAAAGTACAGTATCCCTACCCCAGTTACACTCTAAGCAACATTAAAAGTATTATGCACTGTTCATTTTAAGCACAATGGAAAAAGATGTTACAAAAAGTCATTTCATTGTTACACCCTTCATTACTGAAGGATCAAATCCAACCTTCCTGAAAGTGGAATGTTTACTGAGATATCTTCACTTTGTTCCTTCTTTGACTTACTTTTTTTTTTTTTTTTTTTTTGCTTAATTAAAATTTATTAATAATAATACAAAGCAAATAAATGTGTTACCAAAAATACATATTACCAGATATGCACAGATGTGCCCTCTCAGAACAGCATGATAGATGGTGATAGATAAGTCATCTCTTGGTCTGCTGATATAGTGCTTATCATAAAAAATTAAAACAACATAAAAAGGTAAAAGGAGAAAATTATAGCTTCCACTACACAGAAATAATTATATGTCTAGATAGACATATATAAAATAGAATTTTCTGTACATACTCTTCTAAAACTTGCTTTTACTTTTTTTTTTTTTTTTTTTTTTTTTTTTTTTTTTTTTTTTTTTTTTTGAGAGGGCATCTCTCATATTTATTGATCAAATGGTTGTTAACAACAATAAAATTCAGTATAGGGGGGTCAATGCTCAATGTACAATCATTAATCCATCTCAAGCCTAATTCTCGTCAGTCTCCAATCTTCTGAAGCATAACGAACAAGTTCTTACATGGTGAACGAATTCTTACAGAGTAAATAAATTCTTACATGGTGAACAGTACAAGGGCAGTCATCACAGAAACTTTCGGTTTTGATCATGCAATATGACCTATAAACCATCAGGTCAAATATGAATATTCATTTGATTTTTGTACTTGATTTATATGTTGATCCCACATTTCTCCTATTATTATTATTATTTTTATTTTTAATAAAATGCTGAAGTGGTAGGTAGATGCAAGATAAAGGTAGAAAACATAGTTTAGTGCTGTAAGAAGGCAAATGTAGATGATCAGATGATCAGGTGTGTGCCTATGGACTAAGTATTAATCCAGGCTAGACAAGGGCAGCAAGACATCCACGGATGCAGAAGATTTCTCTCAAAGCAGGGGGGGTGAGGTTCTGAGCCTCACCTCTGTTGACCCCCAAATTCTCACCTGATGGCCCCCCTGCGACTGTGCCTGTCTTAGGTTGTTCCTCCCTTGAGGAATCTTACCCGTCTCTGGCTAACCAGTCATCTTCCGGGGCCATACAGGGAAATGTAAAGTTGGTAAGTGAGAGAGAAGCCATATTGTTTGCAAAGGTTAGCTTTTTACTTCTTTGCAGATTTATGCCCTGTGGCTTCTATGCCCAGCACTTGTCTCGAGGTATCTTTACCACCTGGAGGAATTATGATACTCGGTAAATTCGATATGAGGCACGAATTCTATTTAAAGTTTGTAATTAGGAAGGAAGAAGAAAAGCTATAGATGTAGCATATGAAGGAAACTTGGGAGGATTGATTATTTCTTTGACATATCTTCTTGTATAGTACCTTAAGTATGTATAGGTTTTAAACTACTAACTAATTTGCACACACATATTGACATAATAGGAATACGGTGACATAAACAAAGCAAATCTATAATTACCAGCCATCTCCAGTGAAGCCAAGAAAACCATTTAGGCACCCTAGGCATTTGTGAAAATTTATCTATGATATGATGGATATTTTCCAACTGTACTTGAACCATCAGACAAATTAAAGCAGCCCATTTCTGGGATCTGTTCACA
Organism: Manis javanica; assembly: GCF_040802235.1. Lineage (NCBI taxonomy): Eukaryota > Metazoa > Chordata > Mammalia > Pholidota > Manidae > Manis > Manis javanica. The sequence continues at coordinate 49,967,524 of NC_133164.1, read as the reverse complement.
TCCCATATGTTCTTTTAACCATAGATAGTCTATAGTCATGAGATTTTGGGGTGCTACAACTTGCACCCCTCCCAACTCCTGGTTGAGTTCCAACAGTACAGATCCAGTCAAATTCGTTGTCTCACTGTATGCACATGCCAGCCTAGACATCTCCCTCCTCCTTCTTATGGCAAGTCCAGGAGATGGTGGGCTGGATGCAGCCACAACCGCAGCATCGTCCGGATCCCTGTGGAGGCTTTTTGATGATCATCCCCCGGCACGAGTCCTCCAGAGAGTGCTGATGCCGGAAGCTCCTCCTCATATCGTATCTTAGTTCATTTTCTGGGTATCCAAGCTAGGCCTTGATCTTCTGCGTAGAGACAAACAGACCCTTTGCCCACACTTTGACATGCCCTCTATACCACTGTGCAGAACTCATTGGAGGTCAGCACACAGTAACTGCTTTTTTTTTTTTTTTTTTAATTAAGAGAAAGGAATATTATCAGAAAAGAGTACCTCCATAGCTGATCATCTGACACCCTTTAAGTGATCAACATTAAGGATATTTAAAGCATGCGTTGATCTTTGATTTACCAATAGTTTTATCCTGTTAAGGAGTAATCCCCCTTTTCTTTCTTTCTTTCTTTTTTTTTTTTTTTTTTTTAAATTTTTAATCTACACTTACCTGAAGAATACTATGTTTACTATGCTCTCCCCTATATCAGGTCCCCCCTAACAACCACATTACGGTTACTGTCCATCAGCTTAGCAAAATGTTGTAGAGTCACTACTTGTCCTCTCTGTGTTGTGCAGCCCACCCTCCCCTTTCTCCCTCCCCCCCATGCATGCTAATCTTAATACCCCCCTTCTTCTTCCCCCCCCTTATCCCTCCCTGCCCACCCATCCTCCCCAGTTCCTTTCCCTTTGGTACCTGTTAGTCCATTTTTGGGTTCTGTAATTCTGCTGCTGTTTTGTTCCTTCAGTTTTTCCTTTGTTCCTATACTCCTCAGATGAGTGAAATCATTTGGTATTTCTCTTTCTCCGCTTGGCTTATTTCACTGAGCATAATACTCTCCAGCTCCATCCATGTTGCTGCAAATGGTTGGATTTTTCCACTTCTTATGGCTGAGTAGTATTCCATTGTGTATATGTACCACATCTTCTTTATCCATTCATCTACAGATGGACATTTAGGTTGCTTCCAATTCTTGGCTATTGTAAATAGTGCTGCGATAAACATAGGAGTGCATCTGTCTTTCTCAAACTTGATTGCTGCGTTCTTAGGGTAAATTCCTAGGAGTGGAATTCCTGGGTCAAATGGTAGGTCTGTTTTGAGCATTTTGATGCACCTCCATACTGCTTTCCACAATGGTTGAACTAATTTACATTCCCACCAGCAGTGTAGGAGGGTTCCCCTTTCTCCACAGCCTCGCCAACATTTGTTGTTGTTTGTCTTTTGGATGGCAGCTATCCTTACTGGTGTGAGGTGATACCTCATTGTAGTTTTAATTTGCATTTCTCTGATAATTAGCGATGTGGAGCATCTTTTCATGTGTCTCTTGGCCATCTGTATTTCTTTTTTGGAGAACTTTCTGTTCAGTTCCTCTGCCCATTTTTTAATTGGGTTATTTGTTTTTTGTTTGTTGAGGCGTGTGAGCTCTTTATATATTCTGGACGTCAAGCCTTTATCAGATCTGTCATTTTCAAATATATTCTCCCATACTGTAGGGTTCCTTTTTGTTCTATTGATGGTGTCTTTCGCTGTACAGAAGCTTTTCAGCTTAATGTAGTCCCACTTGCTCATTTTTGCTGTTGTTTTCCTTGCCCGGGGAGATATGTTCAAGAAGAGATCACTCATGTTTATGTCTAAGAGGTTTTTGCCTATGTTTTTTTCCAAGAGTTTAATGGTTTCGTGACTTACATTCAGGTCTTTGATCCATTTTGAGTTTACCTTTGTATATGGGGTTAGACAATGGTCCAGTTTCATTCTCCTACATGTAGCTGTCCAGTTTTGCCAGCACCATCTGTTGAAGAGACTGTCATTTTGCCATTGTATGTCCATGGCTCCTTTATCAAATATTAATTGACCATATATGTTTGGGTTAATTTCTGGGGTCTCTAATCTGTTCCACTGGTCTGTGGCTCTGTTCTTGTGCCAGTACCAAATTGTCTTGATTACTATGGCTTTGTAGTAGAGCTTGAAGTTGGGGAGTGAGATCCCCCCTACTTTATTCTTCTTTTTCAGGATTGCTTTGGCTATTCGGGGTCTTTGGTGTTTCCATATGAATTTTTGAATTATTTGTTCCAATTCATTGAAGAATGTTGCTGGTAATTTGAGAGGGATTGCATCAAATTTGTATATTGCTTTCGGCAGGATGGCCATTTTGACGATATTAATTCTTCCTAGCCATGAGCATGGGATGAGTTTCCATTTATTAGTGTCCCCTTTAATTTCTCTTAAGAGTGACTTGTAGTTTTCAGAGTATAAGTCTTTCACTTCCTTGGTTAGGTTTATTCCTAGGTATTTTATTCTTTTTGATGCAATGGTGAATGGAATTGTTTTCCTGATTTCTCTTTCTATTGATTCGTTGTTAGTGTATAGGAAAGCTACAGATTTCTGTGTGTTGATTTTGTATCCTGCAACTTTGCTGTATTCCGATATCAGTTCTAGTAGTTTTGGAGTGGAGTCTTTAGGGTTTTTTATGTACAGTATCATATCATCTGCAAATAGTGACAGTTTAACTTCTTCTTTACCAATCTGGATTCCTTGTATTTCTTTGTTTTGTCTGATTGCCGTGGCTAGGACCTCCAGTACTATGTTAAATAACAGTGGGGAGAGTGGGCATCCCTGTCTGGTTCCCGATCTCAGTGGAAATGCTTTCAGCTTCTCGCTGTTCAGTATAATGCTGGCTGTGGGTTTATCATATATGGCCTTTATTATGTTGAGGTACTTGCCCTCTATTCCCATTTTGCTGAGAGTTTTTATCATGAATGGATGTTGAATTTTGTCAAATGCTTTTTCAGCATCTATGGAGATGATCATGTGGTTTTTGTCTTTCTTTTTGTTGATGTGGTGGATGATGTTGATGGATTTTCGAATGTTGTACCATCCTTGCATCCCTGGGATGAACCCCACTTGGTCATGGTGTATGATCCTTTTGATATACTGTTGAATTCTGTTTGCTAATATTTTATTGAGTATTTTTGCATCTACGTTCATCAGGGATATTGGTCTGTAATTTTCTTTTTTGGTGGGGTCTTTGCCTGGTTTTGGTATTAGGGTGATGTTGGCTTCATAGAATGAGTTTGGGAGTATTCCCTCTTCTTCTATTTTGTGGAACACTTTAAGGAGAATGGGTATTATGTCTTCTCTGTGTGTCTGATAAAATTCCGAGGTAAATCCGTCCGGCCCCGGGGTTTTGTTCTTGGGTAGTTTTTTGATTACTGTTTCAATTTCTTTGCTTGTAATTGGTTTGTTTAACTTTTGTGTTTCTTCCTTGGTCAGTCTTGGGAGGTTGTATTTTTCTAGGAAGTTGTCCATTTCTTCTAGGTTTTCCAGCTTGTTGGCATATAGGTTTTCATAGTAGTCTTTAATAATTCTTTGTATTTCTGTGGAGTCTGTCGTGATTTTTCCATTCTCATTTCTGATTATGTTGATTTGTGTTGACTCTCTTTTTCTCTTAATAAGTTGGGCTAGAGGCTTATCTATTTTGTTTATTTTCTCAAAGAACCAGCTCTTGGTTTCGTTGATTTTTGCTATTGTTTTATTCTTCTCAATTTTGTTTATTTCTTCTCTGATCTTTATTATGTCCCTCCTTCTGCTGACTTTAGGCCTCATTTGTTCTTCTTTTTCCAGTTTTAATAATTGTGATGTTAGACTATTCATTTGGGATTGTTCTTCCTTCTTCAAGTGTGCCTGGATTGCTATATACTTTCCTCTTAAGACTGCTTTCGCTGCATCCCACAGAAGTTGGGGCTTAGTGTTGTTGTTGTCATTTGTTTCTATATATTCCTTGATCTCTATTTTGATTTGTTCATTGATCCATTGATTATTTAGTAGCATGTTGTTAAGCCTCCATGTGTTTGTGAGCCTTTTTGTTTTCTTTGTAGAATTTATTTCTACTTTCATACCTTTGTGGTCTGAAAAATTGGTTGGTAGAATTTCAATATTGTGGAATTTACTGAGGCTCTTTTTGTGAGCTAGTATGTGGTCTATTCTGGAGAATGTTCCATGTGCACTTGAGAAGAATGTATATCCTGTTGCTTTTGGATGTAAAGTTCTATAGATGTCTATTAGGTCCATCTGTTCTAGTGTGTTGTTCAGTGCCTGTGTGTCTTTACTTATTTTCTGCCCGGTGGATCTATCCTTTGGGGTGAGTGGTGTGTTGAAGTCTCCTACAATGAATGCATTGCAGTCTATTTCCCTCTTTAGTTCTGTTAGTATTTGCTTCACATATGCTGGTGCTCCTGTATTGGGTGCATATATATTTAGAATGGTTATATCCTCTTGTTGGACTAAGCCCTTTATCATTATGTAGTGGCCTTCTTTATCTCTTGTTACTTTCTTTGTTTTGAAGTCTATTTTGTCTGATATTAGTACTGCAACCCCTGCTTTCTTCTCACTGTTGTTTGCCTGAAATATGTTTTTCCATCCCTTGACTTTTAGTCTATGCTTATCTTTGGGTTTAAGGTGAGTTTCTTGTAAGCAGCATATAGATGGGTCTTGCTTTTTTATCCATTCTATTACTCTATGTCTTTTGATTGGTGCATTAAGTCCATTTACATTTAGGGTGACTATTGAAAGATATGTACTTATTGCCATTGCAGGCTTTAGATTCGTGGTTACCAAAGGTTCAAGGTTAGCTTCTTTAGTATCTTACTGCCTAACTTAGCTCGCTTATTGAGCTGTTGTATACACTGTCTGGAGAGTCTTTTCTTCTCTCCCTTCTTATTCCTCCTCCTCCCTTCTTCATATGTTGTGTGTTTTGTTCTGTGCTCTTTTTAGGGGTGCTCCCATCTAGAGCAGTCCCTGTAGGATGCCCTGTAGAGGTGGTTTGTGGGAAGCAAATTCCCTCAGCTTTTGCTTATCTGGGAATTGTTTGATCCCACCATCATATTTAAATGATAGTCGTGCTGGATACAGTATCCTTGGTTCAAGGCCCTTCTGTTTCATTGCATTAAGTATATCATGCCATTCTCTTCTGGCCTGTAGGGTTTCTGTTGAGAAGTCTGATGTTAGCCTGATTGGTTTTCCTTTATAGGTGACCTTTTTCTCTCTAGCTGCCTTTAAAACTCTTTCCTTGTCCTTGATCCTTGCCATTTTAATTATTATGTGTCTTGGTGTTGTCCTCCTTGGATCCTTTCTGTTGGGGGTTCTGTATAATTCCATGGTCTGTTCGATTATTTCCTCCCCCAGTTTGGGGAAGTTTTCAGCAATTATTTCTTCAAAGACACTTTCTATCCCTTTTCCTCTTTCTTCCTCTTCTGGTATCCCTATAATACGAATGTTTTTCCTTTTGTATTGGTCACATATTTCTCTTAGTGTTGTTTCATTCCTGGAGATCCTTTTATCTCTCTCTATGTCAGCTTCTATACGTTCCTGTTCTCTGGCTTCTATTCCTTCAATGGCCTCTTGCATCTTATCCATTCTGCTTATAAATCCTTCCAGGGATTGTTTCACTTCTGTGATCTCTTTCCTGACATCTGTGATCTCCTTCCGGACTTCATCCCACTGCTCTTGCATTTTTCTCTGCATCTCATCCCACTGCTCTTGCATTTTTCTCTGCATCTCATCCCATTGCTCTTGCATTTTTTTCTGCATCTCTGTCAGCATGTTCATGATTTTTATTTTGAATTCTTTTTCAGGAGGACTAGTTAGGTCTGTCTCCTTCTCAGGTGTTGTCTCTGTGATCTTTGTCTGCCTGTAGTTTTGCCTTTTCATGGTGATAGAGATAGTCTGCAGAGCTGGTACAAGTGACCGCTGGAAGAGCTTCCCTTCTTGTTGGTTTGTAGCCTTTTCCTGGGAGAATAGCGACCTCTAGTGGCTTGTGCTGGGCAGCTGTGCGCAGACAGGGCTTCTGCTTCCTGCCCAGTTGCTTTGGGGTTTATCTCCACTGTTGCTGTGGGCTTGGCCTGGCTGGGGCTGTTCTTCCAAAATGGTGGAGCCCCGTTAGAGGGGGAGCAGCCAGGAGACTATTTATCTCCGTAAGGGGCCTCTGTGCTCCCTGCTGCCCAGGGGGTTAGAGTGCCCAGAGATCCCCAGATTCCCTGCTTCTGGTCTAAGTGACCTGTCCTGCCCCTTTAAGATTTCCAAAAAGCACTCTCCAAACCAAAACAACAACAGCAACAATGAGAGAGGGAACAGAAAGGAAAAAAAAAAGAAAAAACACGCGTTTTTTTTTTTTTTTTTTTTTTCCTCAGGTGCCGGTCCCAGGCACCCGCGCACTGGTCCTGCTGCCCTGTCTCCCTAGCACCAGGGTCCCTGTCCTTTCAAGGCTTCCAAAAAGCACCCACCCACCGGTCCCGCAGGGAAGGAACGCTCAATATTCTTCGTCCTCAGGCACTGGTCCCACGCACCCGCTCACCAGTCCTGCCGCCCTGCCTCCCTAGCACCGGGGTCCCTGTCCCTTCAAGGCTTCCAAAAAGCACTTGGCAAAAAGAGAGAAAAAAAAAGGGGAAAAACGCGCGATTTCTTCCGTCCTCAGGTGCTGGTCTCAGGCACCCACCCACCGGTCCCACAGGGAAAAATGCGGGATATTCTTTGTCCTCAGGTGCCGGTCCCAGGCACCCGCTCACCAGTCCCGCCGCCCTGCCTCCCTAGCACCGGGGTCCCTGTCCCTTTTAGGCTTCCAAAAAGCACTCGCAGAAAAGAGAAAAAAAAAAGGGGAAAAACGCGCGATTTCCTCTGTCCTCAAGTGCCGGTCTCAGGCACCCGCCCACCGGTCCCGCAGGGAAAAACGGGGGATATTCTTTGTCCTCAGGCGCCGGTCCCAGCCACCCGATCACCAGTCCCGCCACCGTGCCTCCCTAGCACTGGGGTCCCCGTCCCTTCAAGGCTTCCAAAAAGCGCTTGCCAAAAAGAGAAAAAAAAAAAAAAGGGGAAAAACGCGCGACCTCCTCCGTCCTCAGGCACTGGTCTCAGGCACCCGCCCCCAGGTCTCGCAGGGAGAAACGCGGGATATTCTTTGTCCTCCGGCGCCGTTCCCAGGCACCTCCTCACCGGTCCCGCCACCCTGCCTCCCCAGCAACGGGGGCCCGTCCCTCTAAGGCTTCCAAAAAGCGCTCTCCAAAAAAAAAAAACTGCTCCAGTTTCTCTCCACCCGCCGGGAGCCGGGGGGAGGGGCGCTCGGGTCCTGCCGGGCTGGGGCTTGTATCTTACCCCCTTCACAAGGCACTGGGTTCTTGCAGGTGTGGATGTGGTCTGGATGTTGTCCCGTGTCCTGTGGTCTCTATTTTAGGAAGATTTTTCTTTGTTATATTTTCATAGCTCTATGTGTTTTTGGGAGGAGATTTCCACTGCTCTACTCACGCCGCCATCTTGGCTCCCTCTCTTTGACTTACTTTTAAGTTGGCTTTTATTATTTTGAATCTTAATTCATAAAAAAAATGCCTGTAGCTACAGCAGTGTCTAAAAGCATTCACGATTTAATTGCTTCACATGTAACATTTAGTAACTACTGAGTTGACACACTTCATTTATCTATATTTATCCAGCTATAATGAAAGCTGCCTACACAATTTTCTATTGTGAATGGCAAATACACACTTATAGCATAACTCTACTTATTTTGGAGTGGCCCCCCCAAAAAAATCTACATCTAAGCTATGTATATCTTGAAACTTCAGACCATAAAGACCTTCCTATATCTCGTTGGAGGTGTTGAAGATTAGAAAAAAATAGGTTGCCTTATTAAGTTAAATTCTGCAGGAAAGTATTAACAGAAAATATAGAATAATGGTTACAAATGGATTGCATCTAAGGTTATTTTGTTTTTTGTTTAGAGAGTTTTGTAGAATTGTAAAATGTTAGATTCAGACAGTAAATTTCAGGTTTCTAAATGTTTAAAGGAGAAGTTAAAAAAAACACAAAACGGGAATCCAATATCCTAAAACTCTCTTCCAGATATGGAGGATGTAATTTAAAAAAGCAATTAACATTTATCTTCATCACATTTGAAAGATATTGGTAATAATCTTTTATAATACATTCATAGAATTGTTGTAATTAGTAGGGCAAGTGCCAAATGGGTGCTAAAGATACAAGTGCTATAGGAATTGAGAGTTTTTGTGAGAAGATTGGGGAAGCCATGCTGAAGGGACTTTCTGATGTATCACAATAGATAGATGAATCAGATGTAGATTAATGGAGAAGACAGAGAATATCATTCCTGGAGCGTATGATGAAGGAGCAAGAGCTTGAAGGTGGGGATAGATAAAATGTGTTCTGATGTCTGAGAAAAATAGAGTATTCGTTTTAAGAATGATAAGAATGTGACTGATTAATATGGTTGGAATATGATAGATTTTGAACATGATCCACCAGGCTATGGACAAAATTCCAAGTATTGATCTAGAAAAGATATAACAAAATTCCAAGTATTTTGATTTAGGAAAGACATACTAAAAGTGGTGTTTGGGTGATCAAACTGTAAATATTGCATGAGATGGTGATAGGAGACATCAGCAGACTGTAAGATCATGGTGGCTTTCAAACTTACCCAAGTTAAAGTCACCTGGGCCAGTTATTAATTTGGTAGTACCTAGAACAGTGCCTGGCACATAACAGGTACTCAGTATTTATTGAATTGAACTGAACTTTAATCCAGTTTTGAATCTATCCTAATCCAAGTGTTATTTGTTTGTGGTTTACAAGTGATCATCATAGATAATGTGTTTCAATAGGGGAGGCTGGAGACAAATCACTCGAGATTCAAATGAAAAAAGTTTCTGTGGTAGAATTGATTTATCCATATGTTCATTCATTCAGTTAATGCTGAACATCTACAATGTAATTTGAAATCTTCCAGTTGCTAGAATAGAGGAGAATGAGACAAACAAGGTCTCTGGCCTCATGGAACTTATTTTTAATGTAGGGGACAAATAATAAACAATTATGTGAAATACTGTGATATAACAAGCAATATAGCTGACCTTTGTCCTAGTTCCCATCACAGAGGTTCAAGACCCTTAGAATTTTCAGGCTGATACAAGTGTCTTTGTTATGTTAATTAGATGACTAATAGTGGATTCCCTAGGTAGCTTCAGGTCAGGGTCACCAGACAGACCAATCATGTAATTAGAGGGTTAGAACTTTGGGTTGGCCGGACCTCTGAGGAAGGGAGGGGACTGGAGATTAGGTTCTATTTTATGGGCAATGATTTAATCAATTGCACATGATGTAATTCCAATAAAAACTCTTGACACCAAGGCTCAGTGGTACTTCCTTTTTGGTGAACACACTGATGGGCAGGATGCATCCTTACTCCATTGGAAAGGTAATGGAAGCTCTGCCTCCCCAGCCCTCACCTATGGGTAGTCTTTGTTATAAAACTGTAATAATAAGCATAGCACTTTCCTGAGTTCTGTGAATTATTCTAGAGAATTATTGAACTTGAAGGGGCTGTGGGGACCCCCAAATGTATAGTCATTCAATCCAAAGTGTGGGTGGCCTGGAGATCCCCAAAGTGTGGTTATCATCTGAAGAAGGTTACTCTTGTGCAGAACTGAGCCTTTAACATGTGGGGTCTGCACTGACTGTGGGTAATTATATTAGAACTGAACTGAACTACACCCAGTTGGGGTGAAAAGAGAATATGTATAATGTTAGATGCTCATAAATTTTTTTTATTAAGGTATCATTGAAGTTCTTAAGGTTTCACATGAAAAAGCAATGTAGTTACTACATTCACCCATATTATTGAGTCCCCCCATACCCCATTGCAGTCACTGTCCATTAGTGTAGTAAGATACCACAGAGTCACTACTTGTCTTGTCTGTGCTACACTGTCTTCCCTATGACCTCCCCCACACCCTGTTTACTAATCATAATACCCCTCAGTCCCCTTCTCCCTCCCTCCCACACCCCGCCCCTTTAGTAACCACTAGTCCCTTCTTGGAGTCTACGAGTCTGCTGCTGTTTTATACCTTCAGTTTTGCTTTGTTGTTATATTTCATATTTCACAAATTAGGGAAATCATTTGGTATTTGGCTTTCTCTGCCTGACTTATTTCACAGGATGCTTGTAAGTTTGGGTGTGTTAAATTTTAAGATAAATACCAAATGGTGAGGATGGTGCTTAATAATTTGTGTAGAAACTGATCTGATTCCCTCTCAAACTGTATCAGAAAAAGGGCCCCCTATTATACCTTCTTTTGCTATTGGCCCTTTGGGACTTGCTCTAAGGAGAGAATGAAACATTAATTAGACCTTGAAGGGATTGGTAGTGATGTTGGATAGGTGGTGAAGGAAGGGTAAGGAAGAACAAAAGTAGTCTGAACCCCTTGCAAGTGCGTGAGCAGACCTTCTGGACATCTGATATTTATGGTCTTCAGCTCTTTTTCCTAATGGGCTACCCTAAGAGGGTTGGGCATCCTGTTGACTTGGAGTGGTAAGAAGGATATCATTTTTGCTGATATTATTACTAATAACAGTACTCTCATGTCCCTCACTTACTACAGGTTGCCAATCTTTTATATGTTTCCTCCTGATTCTTCCAATAACACTCTGATGTAGATCATTAGTTTCTGCATTTATACAAATGAAAAACTGATGTCTGAAGAGTTTAAGAGATATACCCATGGTTTTGAAAGCTAGAAAGACATAGACTGAGATTCAAAACCATGTCCTTTAACAAGGGATTCAGGCTTTCCACACTAGACCAAAATTTCACTTTAAAATTCAGGGCCATTGTTTCCTCATTTTGTTTTGTTTTGTTTTTTCCCACCCTGATTGGCTTGAATTATAACAAAACTCCAAACCATTATTGAATAGAATAATTAGTGGGTCGTGAAGGAGGATGTAGATAGAATCTGTGATTCCACCTCCAGAGCAGTATCCTGTTTCTCATGTCCATTCAAGTCCATCCATAAGGGTCTGGAGTGAAAGGAAGCCTGTGACTTGAACGCGAAGGGAACAAGGAATGAAACAGGAATTTTTTTTTTATCAGATATTATGTGCCAAAAAGCAATGTCTGTAAACTGTAAACAGGAGTTATTTGAGAACTGGGAATAATTAGGGCCCTGTTAAAAGAATGATTCCTCTAGAAAGTAATTTTTTTACCTTGTGAAATGTCCTTCAGTGAACATCTAAGTAAATATCAGTGCACTGAACCTATGAATTTCTATTAGGCATTTTGAAACTGAGTGGGATTTTGCTGAGTGTCAGGGGCTCAGAAGACTTATATGGGTCATTATCATGAATGACTCCTCTTTGTAACAATATGGCAGGCACCTGTAATGTCCTCAGCCATTTCTGTCAAAAGTCATAACAATTTCCCTTTGAATAGTATCACTTTTGAAAATATCTTGATGGTAAATTTTTCTTATCTTTCAAGCTTTTTGCTGCTGAGGTGGGGAACTTGGAAATGGTTTTCTTACAGTAGAAATTTACTTAATGCTAAACATACACAGGAGAGCAAATTTACTATGTTTCTTTAGAAATAAACAAGCAAATTAAATGTGCTAATACACTACCAATTAGCACATAATTAAGGACTATTTTGAATGCAGTCATGAACTTTTTGCTTCTGCTTGAGGATAGAATTCACAATGATAAATTAGTGCATATATCTGCTGAAAGTTGTCAAATTATAGGGCTGAGTGAATACTACTAATAAAATCATTCACCACCCACATGAAAGTGATAAATATGAATCTAAAAAACCTGAAAAATATCCCTCACATGAGTAAAGATCTTTCTTTGAGGGAATGCCAGGTAAAAATTAATCTTGAATGCTAATGTGTCTTCATCTGGTTGATTTGTCTAAGAGCTTGGATTTGAGGCATTAGCTATCTTGTGTTCAGACAAGGGTGACTCCTATTAAATGTAGGGGGAAATGAGAAAATCTCCTATTTCAAGTTTATCAGCTGCTGCTTAAGAGCACAGGAGCCACTGAGCTTCAGGCATGTTAACCACACGAATGTGAAGTGAATGGAAGAAACTTCAGTGTGCATCACAGGAAAAGTGGAACACCAGAAACTGCTACATACTGAATTCAAATCCATTACTAATGGTGGGGATGGAGGTAAAGAAGTGGGTGATGAAGATGTTGAAGGTGATGATGATGATATTAATTAGCAACTGTTTCCATTTGTTGAGTTCTTACTGGATCAGACAATGTGTTTTTTTTATATATATATATAATACCCTATAATACCCTATGTACATTTACAACCATGGGAAGAAATTATTACTATCCTCTTTCTTCAGAGGAGGAAGCAATACATCAATATTGTTTTTATAGAATTCAGCATTTTCATGGTGATTTAGACTCTCTGTACCTCCTACAAGATCCCCTCTGCCTGGAAGGCCCTCTTTTCTTTCCATCAATTGGTGTGTGTGTGTTTTATAACAGCTACTCAGGAAGTTCTCGCCTCCAAGACTGTTTAACTCTCTAACTTACATAGTTTTTCAGCTTTACTTTGGTTCAGTACTTTTTGATAATTTTTGTGTTCTTCCTGCTCCCACTCCAAGTTCTCAAAGTCACAGATTAACTTCTGCTGCTGTTGAATACTCCCAAGACTGTCTAGTATGGTGCTGTTTCTATTGAATAGAAATCCAATAAATGTTGTTGTTCAGTGAGATGAGAATCTATCATGTTTTCAAGTCCTTCTGAAACATAAGATTCCTCTGCCTCCCTTGGTAACACACCCCAAGGTCTAGCAGCATTAACTGTCAAGAAATTTGCCCTCGGTTCCTTTTTGAATACCTCATACCATTTCCCCTCTTCCCTGCATCTGAGACATTCTCTGTGTGATGGCCCTTTGTACACTTGAAAGTTTGTTTCATGTCTTCCTGCAGCTGCCCCTCAAAACAAAATAATGGGCCTTCAAATGATCATTATAGATTTTGTTTCTTTTTAAAAAAATGTATTTTCCCTTTAATTATGTTCAAAAGAATTTACATCAGAGGAAATGTAAGAAACAAAATAAAATCAAAACTAAGTTATTTCTCCAGTTCTCTTGGATTTTGACTCACAGAAAAGTCATGACATAACTTAGATTCTCCAAAATGGTTGTAATGATTTACTTTTGAGGAAAGTGACTTGGTTGCAAGGCTTTGTGAACTGAAGTTCTCTAAAGGTTACATTTGTAGATATTTCTATTTTTTTCCCTATAGAAATTTAGGTTTTTGTTTTCCTCCAAAATTTTTTATGAAGGAGGATGGGGGTAGGTAAATCAGAAAGGTGCCAGGTGACTTGAAGGTCTTTTTATTCCATATTAGGAGTGTTTTTCCCTAAGAATATAGAATTCATGCTATAAAGGTGGGTTTTCTCATGGCAGTAGATAGAGGTATTGGTGCTTATAATGGATATGTTTCAGTATTTTCCTTGAGCAGACGTAGCCTCTAATCCTTGCTTTAAAGTCCCTTTAGTGTCAACATTGCAAAAGTAATCTTCCCATTTGCTTCACTCCACACTGTTTAATACTGCTTGACTCCACATGAAGCACCATGACGTGAGCTTTAAATAAAAGCTGGATAGGGCTAAGCTGTGTGCATATTGTGTTTGGGATTAAGAAACCCAATTCGACAGGTAATGGAGTCAGATTTAACTGCTCCATGATGCTGAACTATGAGGTATCATGTCAATCATCTGTCCAGGAGCTATAAGCTATAAAAGGAAAGTGGGATGTATTTCGGAAGCCTGATCACAGACGCAAAGGGCAGCTCCTCAAGGAGGGGAGTTTGCAGCTTCCACCTCCATCTCTCCAGGAGACTCTGAAAGTTAAGGCCATCATACAAATGGCTTATTTGTTTGAGGATTAGGTAGATTTCCTAGGAGACATGATAAGGAAACCCCTGTAACAAATGGTCAGTCTCTCATATTAAATAAAGGGATAACAAACTTCAAAGCAGTGAAGGAATGGATGTATCTCATTTAGAACTTTGCTCCATAATTAGTAGAATAAGCATGTCAGGTATGTAAGAGAAATAGATTTAAAAATTATTTTTTGCAAGATAGTTACCAATAACATTAAATACTTGCTCTTATCTTAAATGATCAGGAAGTTTTAAACTCAGTTCTATAGCCAGTCAAAGTAAAATATAAAACTAATGCTTTGATAAATTTTATTCTGTTTCTGTGCTGTAAACTTAGTCTTTTTCCAACTATTTTAACTTTCCCATTTTTTTTGTACTTCTGTCTTTGAAGGGGGTAAAATATAATTAATAAATGAAAAATAAAATGGCCTCTACCAATGAAGACAATCCATCTGTCCATCTATCTAGTCTGAAGGGTGACACAAAGAGGGCTTGGAATTGAATTGCTGAACTGTATGATTACGTATTTCATCTGGAGTCTCGGCTTGATGTGCAGGCTTTGACTGCAATTTCTATTAACACTAATTGTCCAATTTAGTGCTTCATTAATGAGCCATAGACCACTTGTAAATTTCTGACTTTCAGAATCAACCACGTTTAAAGTTTTATTCTCCTTAAAATGTCTTCACCTGACAAGCTGATAATAAATACTTTGCCTTCTTCCACCCACTTAACCTTTCTGCAGTGTCAATTTTGGCTCTGGTGATGTGGGATTCTCTTTTCTTAAAGGTATAGAACATTTATAGCAGTAATAATTGTAAGAGCAAATATTTTTGTGGTGTTTATCCTGTGCTGAATTTAGATTTCAGCATCACTTATTGATGGTTGATGATGTTCCAGGCACTGTTGCAAATCTGTATATATAAACTCACCTAATCCACAGAAGACTATGATGTTGCAACTCTTAGTGTCCCAATTTATTGGCAGAGTAACAAGGAAAGTTTAAGCACCTTGCCTGGGGTTGGAGATCTGGGTAAGTATGGGAGCTGGAATTTGAAAAGGCCAACTCTGGCTTTAGAGTTTGATTTCTAAAGCTTGATCTTATGGACCAAGTACATAACATCCTTAGGAAGTGAAAAGGGCTGCCTACAAAGGAACTGATGGGCCAGTCTGCCCCATCCAAAGCGGCTGCACACCCATCAGCCTTCGCATAAAAAGTTTTGTTTTTTTAATAGAACCTTGGGCAGCTATACTCATAATTATTCCATTAGCTCCAAGGTAGCATTCTGTGCGCTAGGTCTTATATTCAGAAAACTGACATTTTTCAGATAAGCACTGACCAAATTTAGAATAAAAATAATTGAAATTTTTGTCATCAAAAATCATAATAGTCATGGGGCTCAATACACTTTGAGAATAATTAGTAAGTGATGAATATGCAAAGATCACCAGTAGTTGTGATCAATCAAGCAAATAGAATAACTAAAAATGTATACAAATATTGGTAAGATATTTGAGGACCTGACTTTGATAAGAGAAGAAGTAGAACTATTTCCTGCCTGAAACCAGAAGAAAAAAATAATTATATATCTGGATGGTGCTTTTGCCCAATTCTGCCCATCAGAATCATGCTCATTCTTCAAAGTCCACATCTTCAGTAGGACTTTCCTGGTTCCTCTACATTACTGTACTTCTTTGACATTTCCTCTATTACAGGGCCTTGAGTATTATTTTTTCTCTATTTTTCTCACATACTCTGTTATAAATTCTCTGAGGGCAGGGACTATATCTTCTATACTTTTTGTGCATGTTTGTAGGAAATCAACAAATATACACTGATTGATTGACAGGCAGCCTCAGGTGGTCTCAATGGTTTTCTACCTTTGAATTGGGTCATTAGGACTTTGGGGAACCAATTTGTAAATGACATGCATTTCATGAGTTTTAATGAGTGGGCAGATCTTAAAATTATCAGGCAAAATTAAAATGAAATAGCAATCACGTGCGGAAAGCCTTATCAGGGGAGTTACCTTACCTTGCAAGGCAAGTTGAATGAACAAGTTCTCAGCGAGTCATCAGAAATCATCCACTGCAAAATGTAGAATGGGAATATTTTCCTGATGAGTTAATTCTCTTATATTTGTAACCAGAAAGCAACTAACCTAGAATATAACCAGTTTCAATCATTGACAAATTTGGAATTATAATGTATTGTGAGAGAGATGAGTGCAAGTGTCTTAATGACAAATACAAACAAAAGTCCCCTATTTTAATAGTCTATACTACAATGAAAACTGGGGGGAAGACCATATCAGATAATAGCCTTGAATTATTCAAAAGTGAGGGAGGGAGACATTATTTAGTAGAAATAACTAGAAGGACAAACTGTTTGCAAGCTCAAATATAATAAAAAAAAATCCTGTTTTACTATCTAACTCCTTTTGTTTTGATTTGGTTTTAAAAAAAACCTTCAGATTACCAGTTTGGCTTTCCACAGTCTTTGATACTGTTTGTGGATGCTTAGATTTAAGGCTTAATTGTTTCAGTTCCACTTTATATGCTATTGATCAGTACTCTAGGTTAATATCCTGACTTATCAATAATTGTCTTTTAGGAATAGATAATGTGGGTCAATTAGCAAAATCTGTTCATTCTCAAGTGAACAGGTAAGTGTTGAGTTCTGTGAGTTTGCAAAGCCAAGAATTCACTGACGTCTTGCCAGAAAGGTTTCCAGTAACTCCCAAGTGATGTTTAGGGCTTGGAGTGAAGTAGTAGGTAAGGCTGATATGTCCCATTTCCTTACATCTCATTCTCTTAACTCACTTATGTTGTTTATTGCATGTGAGATTGTGACCTGTATACTAAATGGATGAAGACACCTAGGGCTGCTTCCCACTATACAGCACTGTGGTAGGTTGTGTAACTGTTCCCATGTCCTTCGCACCTCTTTAAGAGGATTGTATCTCTCCACTATGCGGACATCAGTCTTGGCCATGTGAATTTGTTTGGTCATTGAAAGCTTTAACAGCCATGGCTTGGTTCTGCTGATTTTGTTTTTCCTCTCTGCCATTCAGTAGCATGTGCTAGATAGTTGCTCTTCCTTCATCCTGGATCACAGAACAGAGCCACAGTGGACTGGCTGCTGTAATCTGAGTGATGTGTGAAACACTAATATTTGGAAGCTGTTTGTTTCTGCAGCTTAAAGTAATGAAAACTAATACTAGCACTCCTCTTACAAAGTTAATTTGCATTTACTATCATTCCTTGTAATTTTTGAAAATTCATTACATCTTTAGTATTTACTCTTAATTTTCAAAATGTGTCATCTACAGGGAATAATTCATGGAAAAGGAAGGAGGTCTTTATAGCATTCATTCTTAGATTTTGTGTGGGATGACAGCTTTACTTGAATTGAGATCTTGATAATTTAGAAATTACAGCCTTACCAGCTCCCAGACCTGTAGGGAGAAAAGACATGGAAAGTGGTATCTCCTTTGATGGAAAGATCACAAGAGTGAGAAAACCAATCTTACTAGAAAAGAATTAATACTTTGCTGTAGCTGAGAGGAGAGGTGAAGCACTGAAGCAGACATGGGTCAACTTTGTGAATAGCTATAATGACAGCCCTCCGTCTTTGAGAAATCTGTGTATTGCATTAAATTATGTAGAAAATTGAGGACATGCATTGCAAGAGGAGTGAATGAATCCCTGACCTAGCACCTTTATTGCCAGAGCTGTGAACACAGAGTAAGCTCTGACAAATTGAGGCAAAAACTTTTAGAATTTTTTTAGAATTCAGTGCATGCAGGGAGAGCTGGCAGGAAGACATATGAGAACACAGTGGGCCACACAGGCAGAAGAGGAGAGCCCTCCTCCATGTTAGCGAGGAATAGTGAGACTATACAGGGCATGCACAGTGCTTTCAGCAGATGGTATGGACATAGCAGAATCTATTGGAACGTTTCCAGAATGGTTTCTACATCTGGAAGCATTCTTTAACAGGATACAGGCGCTTAGACTCTTCATGGAACTCTTGGGCTCTAGGGTCCTGTGTTTTATCAGTAACAGAACAATGATCACTAGACTCTCTTGTGTTTTAATACCTTTTGTTTTGGTTCCATTTAGCAAATATAGGTCCAAGTTTGAGAGTAGATTCCAAATTAAGATATTTGCTAATGGAGGCTGATTCCAGAATTTCTTCTTAGGGATTATGGCTAAGGGAAACATGCCCCTTTCCCATACACCATACACACAAACCAACCTTTAACCTTTTAGTCAAATACCTCTTAATTAGGGTTATACTTAATTTTGAGAATTCTTTGATGAGATAATTGATATTATTGAGAACCCACACAATGGTAAATTGGTGTCTCTGGGAATCACACAGAATTAAACAGAAGACCCAGAATTCAGGTGTTATGAGTAAGTTTACTCAAACATCTTGTATTGCCAGAATTAATCCCTGACACTTGACCTTTCATCTTCAACCAGGAGTAGGTCAGTTAGTTCTATCATGTATGTGAGCGTGTGTATGTAATTAATGCTGTTTTCTTATACACAAATAATCCCTTCCTAGGTCAAACCTCTTGTCATAAGGCTTTTCACAGTGCACCATTTTCTTGGATATACTTAGGGAAACAAAACATATGCACAAATACTCTCATAAGTTTCTTCGGTGTTTTTATGCCTATTCAGCCAGAGCACGTCAGTCACTCTCCTTTGGGCAGCATAGTCACCAGATACCAGCGTCACATCTGGGTGGATGGATTGCTTGGGTCCTTGGAAGACACTCTCTGAATATCATTTGGCTTTCATTCAATTACAGCTAATATGCCACACCCTTCATTTCTGTCTGTCCAAAAATCTCTCTCATTGGAGAATGATACATGTTTCCCTCATCAAAGGATAGAGTACATGTTCAATCACAAGCACCTTAGGCCAAGGTTTGTCTCTTAAATGTAACATGGAACATGTGTATATCCTGAGTTCAAACATTTGCCCTTCTTTCTGACCCCTTTCAATTACTGCCATTAACAATATTTCTTGATTTTAATATCAAAGAGTATCTCATTAAATGGGTTTCAGTTGTTGACAGAAGGGTAGCCAGTGCTTGATAAATGACTTTTGCAAATATAGAACCGCTGTGAACAACCGTACAGATTTCACAAAACATAGTGGGAATCATGAAGAATCATTTGGATATACCTGAAGAAAGGTCACAGTCTTTCTAAATGAGTAAAAGGTGAGTTCCAGAAGGAGCGGGGATCTCTAAAGGTCACCCATGAATTTCTATATTGGAGTAGGTATGGTAAAAGGCACAATATTGATGCTATTAAAATTTAGATTGGTTATGTGATCTGCACAGAAGACACATTGTTTTGGATAAGCCAGGAAGGTGGTGTGACTCAGACACAGGAATTTACATTTCTTCCCTAGGGTGGAAGGAGGGGAATAGAGAACGTTTTTTAAAGTGCCTTTTGCATTCACATCCATAGGAGGTGGGAGGAAAAAAAAACTCTCTAATTTTGTGTCTGGCTCATTAATCATATTAGCAATGTTTAGGGAAAACATGAAACAGAAATGAAACACAATTCCAACTGGCTCAGTGCAGTGTTTAGGGTTTCTAGAATATAACATAAGACAAAAAATATACTGTAAATGAGAAGAAGAAACCTTAAAAATCCTACAAAATCCAGTGTTCTGGTGTTGTAGATTCATTTTAAATAAGATAAACCTGCCAAAACATATGGAAGTACAATTATATTTGAAAATTTTATAGGTATATTCCTTATGTAACAGAATATTATAAAATTATCAAGGAATTAGAAATTCTTACCTGAAAGAAAATACATATTGCATTTATTCATAGTATGATAATCTATTCTTCTTATACATGGCTTTGTTTATAGCTTTATGTGGGTCAATACAAAATCTGTATCTCTAACCTGTATTTCTTTTCAAGTTTTAGATTCACATTCCAACTATTACTACAGAATTTTATGACTACTTCTCTCATCTCAAAGTACAACTCATCGTCTTCTTGACATCCCAAATTGACATCCTTCCTTACTTTCCTTTTCCTGGAAATGCCCAAGCCATTATCTGTATTCTACAGGCTTGGAACCTTGAGGGTGTCTCTGACTGATGACTTGTCTTCACCTCTATCTCACAAATCAGTCACTAAGTCCTTTCAGTTCCACCTGAAAATGTTTCTTCCCTACCTTTCTCTATTGTTCCCACTACTACCTTCTTTTGAGTTATTACTGAAGCTTCCAAACTGATTTTCCTGGATCTAGTCTTTTTTTCCCCTTGTTCACTCTTCCACTTCCCTCAATTAAATCTTACTAAAACACTAATGTTATGAAAAATTCCCTCTGCTCCAAAGTATTCAGACTTTACCTTGCTATTGGGACTAAGCTGTATTACTTCATCAAAAAAAAAAAACCCATGATCTTCAAATGCCTTATTAACATGGCCCCAGTGTTTCTAAATATTAATTGGATAGTAAGTTTTACCAAATCTTCTCAAGAAATTGTGTGGCATACAAACCACTAAAGAATAAAAGCTCTGTCTTCAAGGAAGTAAAGTCTAGCTCAGGAAATAGAGAAAACATATATGGAATGTAATTGCAAAAAGAAGTGTTAGAGCCAAATGAATGACTCAGATGATAACTAGCCACACATTATGATTTGAGGGAGAACTACAATGCATACCTCTTGCCCTGCTAATAATTTTCCTATTTAAGGTAGATCATCTATGTATTACTTTTTTACATATTTAATTATTTGTTCATGTTGTTACCTGTTTCATATGTGTATGTTTTGAACCCCAACAATGCATAAGATCTTTGACATCATGGATATATACATGAAAATAAACACATTCTGAATTAAACAGAAAAATCATTAATCTATTAATGATAATATCAATAGTTATAATATATAATTATAACCTAATATTCATTCATTAAGTCTTCAGCATAGACTGAAGCATAGTCTAACTAATCATTCTGTAATGATGAATTATAAATAACATTATAAAAAAACCAGGGGCACATTTAGTAAGCTTTTTAAGGGTATATTTGCACTTTTCTGGGATTGTATATTGAGGAAGTTTGATTACGGATAAGTGAATGAGGAACATTTTGGGAAGCTGATGCAAAATGGTGATAAACATAAGCTTTGGAGTCAAATCTTATGTTTGTCTTTCCTTGGGGAAGTCTAAACTTTATGCATCTGTAAAATGGGGATAATAATAGTATGTATTAATATATGTGTGGTATGCAATGTATACAGTATAATTTACTTAACATTATATTTTCTTAGATAATCTAAAAAGATTTTTACAAATAAAAAAGAGTGAGAAAAATGATTGGAAAAAGGTCATTATATATGCTGGCATAATTTCATCAGTGACTATTTCACATGCAAAATAATGACTGAGAACAAAATTAGAAAATTCAAATGGAAAGAACAGAGTCATTAGTTTTTAATGGTGGTTTAAAGCCATTAAAACACATTATAGGAGGTTTATTGCTTTAGTAGGCAGAGCCTTCCTTTTTATGCATTTTATACATTTCATACATATTCATTCATACATATTCAGATGTATTCATTGATTTCTGACTTTATGTAAAGTATTATGGATAGTGTCTACCTTCAGGGAGCTTTTGATTAAGCAAATAGGTGTTAGGTAACAATTCTGATGAATGTGTGAGGAAGAATGCTGGGAAAGAGCTAAGAGAAAGTGCATGAGGAAGGCCTGCAGTCTGAGGGAGGTGACCGAGGGATTCACAGAGGAAGTAACATTTAAATTGGAAATGAAGTATAAAAAGCCATTTATTAGGAGTTGGAAAAGAGTTATCCAGAAAGCGGGACACATATAGGCAAAGTTCCACAGGTGAGGGAAGACTTGGAATTCAGAGGAATGGACAGCTGTGCTGTGTGACTCGTGGGAAGTAGGACGGAGACTGAGATGGGGCAGGTGGGAGACTGAGGCAGGGCCATGGAGACAAAGCCTTGTCATCTAAGTTCAGGACTTCAGGCTTTACTCCAAGAGCAACTAGAAGATATTGAAGGATTTTATGCAAAGAAAGACTAGACTTTCATTGCATTTCAGTGTTCTCCAAATGAGTGGATTGCTGTGGTCTCTTAGGTAATGCCACACGTTACAGTTTCCTCACCTTTAAAGTGGAGGAAATGATAATGAATTGTGGTGTTCTTCCAAGGAGATAATGGGCTAACTAGTGAAAGCACTTCTAAGTAAAACAAACTGAAAGAGAGAATGAAAAATAAGAGACGGAGAGATACAAAGAATGAGAATGTGTAAAGCACTACTCATAAAACCTGGCCTTTGGCCTCAAGTATTTAAAATCCTCATATATATCATCAACACCATACTGTAAGACTTGGAAGTGAAGGGTAGGAAAAGGAATATAAAAAGTTGTGAATGATGGGCAAGAATACAGGGATTAAATTATTCCATTTATGGAAGTTGAGAAGAAGGAAATTTTTGTGTTACTGCTTTAAAATATTTTAGATTTCTGCATTAGGTAATTTCAGTTACAGAGAACAAAATATGATGTTAAAAGGAGAAATTTTTTCATTACCCACATATTTGTCTTTTTTTGAGGAATGAATTCCTCTTAATATGCAAACCAGACTTGGTACAGAGTGACTACGGCTGGCTTGATGGAAGTTCCACTCGAAAAACTCTTTGTAGAACGTTAATTTCATGTTTGGGTTTTAAATTGGGAACTCACAGGGTTACAAAAAAGGGCAATAAAAATATATTTCAAAAATAAAAAAAATAAAGAAGGAAAAAAAAATTTATATATATTTATTTTGGGTTTCTGACCTGTGGTAAAGACAGCCCCTAATTGTTTTGGTCAGATGGGTCTCCCTGTCCAGTTATAAAAGATCTCCTGAGCAACCTGTTTTATAGAAAGAATTTTTGAAATAAACTGCCAAGTCCGAAGAAAGAACTAAGTTGAAGTCTAGAGTAATTAAGGATATAATCCCTGCCCTATAGAAGCAAGAAAGACCCCAAGAGAACAATGTCAAAGGTCATGCTGATACTCTGAGTTGTCCTGAAAAGACCATAATGGATTTGACTGGAATACTCCCAGGTGTAGTTATTGAGCACCCAGTAAGCAACTGGCACTGTTCCAAACAAGCCTTCTGGGTGATGGAGGACTGGTTGTTCTCTGCACAGAGAGAAATTGATTTCCTACCTAGGATCAACTTTATGGGGAGCAAGCTATTTGTTTTATTTATGGCTTGAACTCAGCTCCCTGCTGTAATAATTCAAATTCTGTAGGTACAGACCTCCTTCTTATTTAGATATTGACTGGAAAGGTAGCCAGCTTAGAGCTGGCCCTGTAGCTCATGGCAGGGGGTTTGGATTTATGCTAATGAATGGGGTTGAGGCTTTCAAGGATTTGCTTTCATTACTAAATCCTCAGGATATACATTCCAAGACTCTTGGTTGGGCTTAGCAATAAGAGCAGAAGTCTATATGCTCCATGCTGAAGGCTATTTATTGGGCTCAGAACAAAACTAAAAGAAGAAAACCTTTAAAGGAAAATTTGGTTTCTTCATATAAAAGTCTGTATCTTAGTAAACAGAAAGTAAAGAAGAAATGTCCAGGAAACTGAGAAAGCATATTCACGGAAAGATAAGACCGAGGTTTTATCTTGGAAGTCAGAAGTTCCATATTAACCTCAACTAAATTGGGAATGTTGCAAATGTTCTAATTAGCAGTTGGAGTTATATAGTCAACGTAGCTAGATTTCAGGAAGTACAATCTCAAGGAGTTTTGATATTTTTCTAAAGTAAGAAACTTACTTGAGCCTTTACCATAATCATTCTTGGCACTCATATGCTCTCTTTACTGACAGCAGGAAGTCAAAGACCTTTGTACAAATCAGTTCTCAATGGGGATAAGCACACTGCTGAACTACAGTATGGTTATGGACAAATCCACTTGGAAATAATCCTTGGTAGAATTCGAGAGAAACTACAGAACCAGATATGATATATTGGAATGTCACGTGAACCTTAAAGTCCTTCAGAAATGTAAATACAAGTATCATTGTGGTGAAAAATAAGTATTTATTTTTTAAGACATAAAGTTGATTTTGGAATTTTTTGAATGCTTAGAATTACATTAACAAGGGGAAAGCTTTATCAGTCTGGGCATTAGTTGCTATGGAAACACTATTTTTTTTCTGCTTAAAGAACCTTATTCACTTTAATTTTTAAATCCCTTCTCTATGAGCAATATAGTGTACCTGTACCTTTAAATTTATTTGTACACTTTATAACTTTCTAAATTTCAGGTTGGCTGTTCAGTCAACAAACTTGAATTTTTCTTATGGATTATTTTGAAGAAGGCTGTTATATCATGTTTTCTTCTAACTTTTTCTTTGTAAATTTATACTCAGTTTGAATATGTGCTGTACCAAAGCTATCTTACTCTTTTCTGTAACTCTTAAATTCTTGAATATTGAATGAACTATCCCATCTATTTAATGGACTGGTAGGTCCATATTTAATTTTCTCCCTGCCTTTGGGTTGACCAACAAATTTTAACAACCTGTTAAAGGCAACAAAATTTCTTTTCTATCTGAATGTTGAATATAGAGCCCTATATTTTTGTTTAAAGATTTCTTTAAACTTTAAAAAAAGCTAACAGGTCCACAGAAAACAATGGTAACAGTTTACCCAATAAGCAATTATTGAGTGTTTACTGCATTTACTGCTAACAGAAAGGCTGAAGAGAGTCACCACAAACATTTATTGGTAAATAACTTGATTTTGAATTTCATGTTAAAAGTAGTCATTGAAAAAAATGCAAATAAGGATCTCCTCTGCCCCTGGGATTTTAACATGTGATGAAACAAATACGCAGCTCCTAAGAGGGTAGAGGGATAGTAGAGATCTTTTAAAGCTACACGTATATTTTAAGCAAATGTTCTCAATTTGCATAATATATGGCTAATGAATTTTCTTGAAAGGGCTAGGTAATAAATATTTTAGGCTTTGTAGGCCATGTGGTCTCTGTCACAGCTTATCTCTGCCCAGTAGCAGGAAAGCAGCCATAGAAAATATGCAAATTAATAAGCTTGGCTGTGTTTCAGTGAAACTATTTACGAACACAGGCATTGGGGCTGGATGTGGCCTGTGGTCAGCAGTTTGCTGACCCCTGTGGTATAATATGTTTTACTTAGAACAGAAAAAAAAACCGAAATATTGTTCTTGAATAGGTGCTGTTGAATCAGGTTTACCAAGCATACACATTAACCATTACTAAGTACTTTGAATATTGCTTTTGCCACAACTTCAGTTTCCTCATTTGTAAAAAGCGTTAGTTAACCCTTACCTATTTCAAATATGATAATATATCTACAGGACACAGAACAAGATACAGACATAAAAGGATGCTGAAGAAAGAAAATGCTTAACTTGCTTTGCAAAGATGTGTTTCTTCTCTGCAACATTTATTTTTCATATTTTTATTATAGTTCTTATTATAATGTCTTATTAAGTTATGATTTGACTGTCTTCTTCTTTAGAATATGGGTTCCTCAAGGGCAAAGTCTACGTATGTTCCTCTTTCTGTCACTAACTCCTTGTTAATGCCTTCCTCACTCATCAGCTTTCAAATGGGTGATTTCAAATGGGTAATTTAGAGCCTACCCTTCAGGGTCTATGATTTTTTTCCAGGCACTTTAAGGTAAGGGGCATGTTCTATCCCTGTCTTCCTTCCCTGAGTTCCAAAATAGTAACTGAAATTACTGGCTGGTATTCCTTTCAATATGAGCAAATGTCTTAAAGTAATTTCAAAGGTGATCTAACCTGAGACATTGTGACTGAGAATGAGTCTTCTCATAAACAGGAGTAACACCTGAATGTGGTATGCTAAATGATTAATATAAAAATATGCCATATATGTTTTGCACTTTGCCATGTATATTCGTGTGTAAGTTCATCTCCAGCACTTCTCCATTAGGTAGGGTAGACACAGTACTGTTCTACTGTGACCCTCCTGGGTGCCCCCTGTCACGTGAGGCCCTTCCGGCGACCTCTGTGTACTTCAGCTTCTCAGAACCCACAGCCGCAGGCCACTCTCTGGAAAACAGCGCACAAAATCCCAGGGCTGCAGGGAGTTGGAGATGTCTGGGAACTTACAGCCCCTTAATGGGACCCCTAGCAAGTGTATAACTGTTCGAGAAGCACAGAAACTCAGCTGACTTGCCCTGGGAGGAGACAGACTCTGAGACATGATTTACACCCCAGAGCTCCTCAGGGATCAGGCTGAGGCTGGGACTTTGCTTGAAATTGCAACCTTGCTTGGTTCTTTGCCCTTCACTGTCCTATCTCCTGTGCCTTTACTGTTTCTCCAAGGAGCATTTTTTAAGTAAATCACTTGCACACACATCCTCATCTCAGACACTGGGGAAACTCTAAGACATGAGTGAGTATTCAGCTAAAGAAATATTTCTGCTTGGTCTTCTTTCTTTTTTAAATTCCTCCCCTACGGCCCTTTCTTTTCTTCCCTCACCCTGTCTCTGCATCCTTCATTGATATTTTTTGGGCCACACGCCATTCCTGACCTATGCCATTTTGGGTTCATATGGTCTTTCAGCACCTCAGCAGCAGGAAAGGTTTCACTGCAGCTGTTTCTTTGGCAGGAAGAGTGTACCTTCTGTGTTCAGTTCAACCTGAAAGTGCTTCCCTACTGAGTAGAAACCATAGATTGTATAACTCTCCCTGTTTCATACTATTAAATATCTGCTCTGACTGAGCAGTATCTCTGGTTTTTAAATTTTTTTCTCCTACATATACATTTTTATTAAAGTATAATACACATACAGAAAAGTACCACAAATCTTAAAAAATACAGGACACTGGATGTTACTAAGTAAACAGACCTGTATAACTACCGGCAAGTCAGGAAATAGAACATTACCGAACCCTAGAAGTATCCCACCCTCTCTGGCTATTATAGGTCCTTAAATGTAACCGCTATTCTTAAAATGCCCTCAGTATTGTGTAGTGAGAAGTTAAATGATTTTACCCAAAGCTCTCTGGACTTCATCCTCAGCTACTGGAAGATGATCGTAGGACCCTGAATGTCTGGCCTGAGAGCAGTGTCTTTGTTTGCCTGGAATTTTTGCCACTAGAAAGTCTAACCACATGATTTATGGTGGTAGTTAAGAGACACGTTATATCAATATCTAACCTCTGGGGGAACTGGTGGCTAAAGGTATTAACCGAAACCTACAGGAGGGGCTGATAGCAAAGGTTAACCATGAAGGCAATAAAACTATAATCATAGAAATAGTGCCTTCTGAGTTCCATGGGTCTTTCTAGCAAATTATGGAACCTGAGGGCATTGGCAGAGAACCTTGAATTTGCAGATAACTGGTCTGAAGGGGGAGTGGTCCTGAGGACCCTGAACTTGTGGCTAATTCTTGAAGTGAGATCAGTCTTGTGGAGACTGTGCCCTTTACCCGTGAAGTTTGCCTAACTTATTACACTTATAGGTTCGTTGGGATTGATTTTGAACTTTATGTAAGTAGAATCATACAGCATATTGATTTTGTTTTGTTTTCTGGCTTTTAAAAAATAACATTCTTAGCCTGTGTTCTGTGAACAGTGATTTGTTCTATATTCTATGCAGTAATTCATTGTATGAATGTACTTTTAAAAATATTTATTTTACTATTCATAGATATATATTAGGTGGTTTCCAGTTTGTGGTTTTGTTAAAAAATAATTATGCTCTGAACATTCTTGTATATGTCTTTTGATCAACCTAAACACTCGTTTATCTTGAGTATATACCAAGGAATGTAAATACTAGATAAAAGTAGACTCACAATTCCAGATTTAGACAGCTCTGCACAGCATTTTCCAAAGATCATGTATCAGTTTCTATTCTCATCAGCAGGTGATGAGAGTTCTGGTGGTTTCACATTCTTGTCCTCCTTGTCTACACTAGGTATTGTCTGTCTCTCAAATTTTAAGCCATTTTAGCAAGTATGAATACACTCGCCTTAAAACTGCATGAAAGAAATAAGGACACTGCCATTTGTTGAATTGGAACAATTCAAAGAAAATGTGCATAGGGATGACAATGAAAGGGTTTGTTACCTGAGAAAGATGGGGGTCACAGCCCAGATAACTCCAACAGGTGGGCATCTCTGTGGAAATTCTCCATGCAGAATTTAATGGCTTGCAAGCACAATCTTATCAGTGTTCTATGACTGATCAAATATGAGGATACTAGCTGGATATATTAAAGCTCACATTAAATTGACAGAGAAGCATCTGGTACTCATTTTTTTTTGTAAGAAAATGTCATATTCCATATTCAAATTCATATATACATGCACACACACATATAAATATATATGTAATGCACATATAATTACATATATTAATCAATATATATATTGTCTGCATTTAAATATCTTTTAACCACTTAGTCTTGTCTCTTGACATTCCTGGTATATTTTTAAATCAAATGTTAGACCTAGTGAATAAAAATTTTAGAAACTCTAGATGCTGTTATTTTCCAGAGAGTACTTAATACCCATTAAACTTAAGTGACAAATTAGAGTAGGGGTGGGTCATCTTTTCTAATCAGGGATTACAATAATTTGAGGCAAGGTTTCTGCCTTTGTGAGCACTTGTCTTTTCCCTTTTTGTTTCTGGGCCTGGCCCTCACTGCTTTTAATTGAAAATCTGGGGTGGTTACCAGTGCCCCTTGTTAATGGTGAATCTGGTCTCTAATTTCCATCTTTCACCATGAGACTCCTGAATGAGTTCTAGGATAGCTCTGTGGCCTACTGGCTGGTCCTCCTAGTGGTGAGTGGTCCCACACTATCACAGGTTGAGAGTTCACAAATGGCTTCAGGGAGGAAGGATGATGTCGTCACTCCCTTCATGTTTCATCTTCTCCATTCCTGGTTATTTTAGGAACCTTGAATTTCTATTTTTTGTCTCCTTATCCCAAAAGAAAGGTTGAAACTCTCAGCCACTGCCTTCTGCTTAGAAGCCCTGTCTCTGCTACTGAGAGATCAACATAAGGGAGAAAAAATGGCTGAGAATTTGGGTTCAGCTCAATGCATTTCCCTTCCTTTTGGGGTTTCAGCACATTTTATCTTGAGTCTATCTGCTCCTTGATGCCCTCAAATGGCTATTTGTTTTTTTTTTTTTTTTGTATTTTATTCAGCTTTTATAGTTGTCAGCAGAAGAATTGATTGGATACAGTATACTCTGTCATAGTTAGAAGCAGAAGTCCTATCTTTTTAGTTTTCTTGTACAACCATTTCATCTATTTTTGAATTGCAAACTAGTATTTCCATTTCAAAGGTATGTTACTCAACTTGAAGTGCTGCTTATTTATCTATTTTTTTGGTTTCTGTTCTTCAAATAACACCATCTGCATTTGAGAACCTTTGTTATCTCGGTTCTCCAAACTAGACTGGAAATACCTCCATTTTATTAAGTATGTGACTGCTGTAGGATGGACTATTGTTGT
Source organism: Manis javanica (assembly GCF_040802235.1). Lineage (NCBI taxonomy): Eukaryota > Metazoa > Chordata > Mammalia > Pholidota > Manidae > Manis > Manis javanica. Next base: position 49,938,016 of record NC_133164.1, on the reverse strand, counting down.
GTGTGTGTGCGTGTGTGCATGTGTGTCCTTTTTATGTTCTTGGTTAGGATGGAAGCTTTTATGGGGTAAGGCATAAATTATAAAATTGACCTACAAGCAAATGGAATTTTGTGCTGAAACTTATTCTTCGGTCCTAACCAGATACTTTAAATACACTTATATTTGTCCTTGTAACTTGGATAGACATGTTGAACCAGTGCTCATTCTTTTTAACTTCTGGTGGATCTCTATTTAAAATATTGGTTGGAAGTAAGCCTTTATGTTAATATTCTACTCTGTACACATAGAATTTGATTTGTTTGTTGTTTTCAGCATTATTATTATGCCCTTGATTAGATAATGCCAGAGTAAGGTAAAATTTTAAAAAGATACACGCAAAGTGAAGGGTAACTATTTCTCATTGTTTTACTGACCTCTGTTTCTCACAAAAGACATATTCTTTATAACCCTTACTTATGTTCAATGTATCCTTCTAGAGAATACATTTGAATTATTTTTAAAAATATTAAATGTAGGGGCGGAGCCAGGATGGCGGTGTGAGTAGAGCAGTGGAAATCTCCTCCCAAAAACACATAGAGCTATGAAAATATAACAAAGAAAAATCTTCCTAAAATAGAGACCACAGGACACAGGACAACATCCAGACCACATCCACACCTGCAAGGAACCAGCGCCTTGCGAAGGGGGTAAGATACAAGCCCCGGCCCGGCGGGACCCGAGCGCCCCTCCCCCCGGCTCCCGGCGGGTGGAGAGAAACCGGAGCGGTGGTTTTTTTTTTTTTTTTTTTTTTTTTTGGCGAGCGCTTTTTGGAAGCCTTACAGGGACGGGCCCCCGTTGCTGGGGAGGTAGGGTGGCGGGACCGGAGAGCAGGTGCCTGGGAACGGCGCTGGAGGACAAAGAACACCCCGCGTTTCTCCCTGCGGGACCGGCGGGTGGGTGCCTGAGACCGGTGCCTGAGGACGGAGGAGGTCGCGCGTTTTTCCCTTTTTTTTCTCTTTTTGGCGAGCGCTTTTTGGAAGCCTTGAAGGGACGGGGACCCCAGTGCTAGGGAGGCAGGGTGGCGGGACTGGTGAGCGGGTGCCTGGGACCGGCGCCTGAGGACAAAGAATATCCCACGTTTTTCCCTGCGGGACCGGTGGGCGGGTGCCTGAGACTGGCACTTGAGGACAGAGGAAATCGCGCGTTTTTCCCCCTTTTTTTTTTTCTCTTTTCTGCGAGTGCTTTTTGGAAGCCTAAAAGGGACAGGGACCCCGGTGCTAGGGAGGCAGGGCGGCGGGACTGGTGAGCGGGTGCCTGGGACCGGCACATGAGGACAAAGAATATCCCGCGTTTTTCCCTGTGGGACCGGTGGGTGGGTGCCTGAGACCGGCACCTGAGGACGGAAGAAATCGTGCGTTTTTCCCCTTTTTTTCTCTCTTTTTGGCGAGTGCTTTTTGGAAGCCTTGAAGGGACAGGGACCCCGGTGCTAGGGAGGCAGGGCGGCGGGACTGGTGAGCGGGTGCCTGGGACCAGTGCCTGAGGACAAAGAATATCGAGCGTTCCTTCTCTGCGGGACCGGTGGGTGGGTGCTTTTTGGAAGCCTTGAAAGGACAGGGACCCTGGTGCTAGGGAGACAGGGCAGCAGGACCAGTGAGCGGGTGCCTGGGACCAGCACCTGAGGACAAAAAAAAAAAAAAAAAAAAAAAAATTGCTTGTTTTTTCCTTTTTTTTTTTTTTTTCCATTCTTTCTGTTCCCTCTCTTATTGTTGCTGTTGTTGTTTTGGTTTGGAGAGTGCTTTTTGGAAGTCTTAAAGGGGCAGGACAGGTCACTTAGACCAGAGGCAGGGAATCTGGGGATCTCTCGGCACTCTAACCCCCTGGGCAGCAGGGAGCACAGAGGCCCCTTACGGAGATAAATAGCCTCCTGGCCGCTCCCCCTCCAACGGGGCTCCACCATTTTGGAGGAACAGCCCCAGCCAGGCCAAGCCCACAGCAACAGCGGAGATAAACCCCAAAGCAACTGGGCAGGAAGCAGAAGCCCTGTCTGCGCACAGCTACCCAGCACAAGCAACTAGAGGTCGCTATTCTCCCAGGAAAAGGCTACAAACCAACAAGAAGGGAAGCTCTTCCAGCGGTCACTTGTACCAGCTCTGCAAACTATCTCTACCACCATGAAAAGGCAAAACTACAGGCAGACAAAGATCACAGAGACAACACCTGAGAAGGAGGCAGACCTAACTAGTCCTCCTGAAAAAGAATTCAAAATAAAAATCATGAACATGCTGACAGAGATGCAGAAAAAAATGCAAGAGCAATGGGATGAGATGCAGAGAAAAATGCAAGAGCAGTGGGATGAGATGCAGAGAAAAATGCAAGAGCAGTGGGATGAAGTCCGGAAGGAGATCACAGATGTCAGGAAAGAGATCACAGAAGTGAAACAATCCCTGGAAGGATTTATAAGCAGAATGGATAAGATGCAAGAGGCCATTGAAGGAATAGAAGCCAGAGAACAGGAACGTATAGAAGCTGACATAGAGAGAGATAAAAGGATCTCCAGGAATGAAACAACACTAAGAGAAATATGTGACCAATACAAAAGGAAAAACATTCGTATTATAGGGATACCAGAAGAGGAAGAAAGAGGAAAAGGGATAGAAAGTGTCTTTGAAGAAATAATTGCTGAAAACTTCCCCAAACTGGGGGAGGAAATAATCGAACAGACCATGGAATTATACAGAACCCCCAACAGAAAGGATCCAAGGAGGACAACACCAAGACACATAATAATTAAAATGGCAAGGATCAAGGACAAGGAAAGAGTTTTAAAGGCAGCTAGAGAGAAAAAGGTCACCTATAAAGGAAAACCAATCAGGCTAACATCAGACTTCTCAACAGAAACCCTACAGGCCAGAAGAGAATGGCATGATATACTTAATGCAATGAAACAGAAGGGCCTTGAACCAAGGATACTGTATCCAGCACGACTATCATTTAAATATGATGGTGGGATCAAACAATTCCCAGACAAGCAAAAGCTGAGGGAATTTGCTTCCCACAAACCACCTCTACAGGGCATCCTACAGGGAGTGCTCTAGATGGGGGCACCCCTAAAAAGAGCACAGAACAAAACACACAACATATGAAGAATGGAGGAGGAGGAATAAGAAGGGAGAGAAGAAAAGAATCTCCAGACAGTGTATATAACAGCTCAATAAGCGAGCTAAGTTAGGCAGTAAGATACTAAAGAAGCTAACCTTGAACCTTTGGTAACCACGAATCTAAAGCCTGCAATGGCAATAAGTACATATCTCTCAATAGTCACCCTAAATGTAAATGGACTTAATGCACCAATCAAAAGACATAGAGTAATAGAATGGATAAAAAAGCAAGACCCATCTACATGCTGCTTACAAGAAACTCACCTTAAACCCAAAGATAAGCATAGACTAAAAGTCAAGGGATGGAAAAACATATTTCAGGCAAACAACAGTGAGAAGAAAGCAGGGGTTGCAGTACTAATATCAGACAAAATAGGCTTCAAAACAAAGAAAGTAACAAGAGATAAAGAAGGCCACTACATAATGATAAAGGGCTCAGTCCAACAAGAGGATATAACCATTCTAAATATATATGCACCCAATACAGGAGCACCAGCATATGTGAAGCAAATACTAACAGAACTAAAGAGGGAAATAGACTGCAATGCATTCATTGTAGGAGACTTCAACACACCACTCACCCCAAAGGATAGATTCACTGGGCAGAAAATAAGTAAAGACACACAGGCACTGAACAACACACTAAAACAGATGGACCTAATAGACATCTATAGAACTCTACATCCAAAAGCAACAGGATATACATTCTTCTCAAGTGCACATGGAACATTCTCCAGAATAGACCACATACTAGCTCACAAAAAGAGCCTCAGTAAATTCCAAAATATTGAAATTCTACCAACCAATTTTTCAGACCACAAAGGTATGAAAGTAGAAATAAATTCTACAAAGAAAACAAAAAGGCTCACAAACACATGGAGGCTTAACAACATGCTACTAAATAATCAATGGATCAATGAACAAATCAAAATAGAGATCAAGGAATATATAGAAACAAATGACAACAACAACACTAAGCCCCAACTTCTGTGGGATGCAGCGAAAGCAGTCTTAAGAGGAAAGTATATAGCAATCCAGGCACACTTGAAGAAGGAAGAACAATCCCAAATGAATAGTCTAACATCACAATTATTAAAACTGGAAAAAGAAGAACAAATGAGGCCTAAAGTCAGCAGAAGGAGGGACATAATAAAGATCAGAGAAGAAATAAACAAAATTGAGAAGAATAAAACAATAGCAAAAATCAACGAAACCAAGAGCTGGTTCTTTGAGAAAATAAACAAAATAGATAAGCCTCTAGCCCAACTTATTAAGAGAAAAAGAGAGTCAACACAAATCAACATAATCAGAAATGAGAATGGAAAAATCACGACAGACTCCACAGAAATGCAAAGAATTATTAAAGATTACTATGAAAACCTATATGCCAACAAGCTGGAAAACCTAGAAGAAATGGACAACTTCCTAGAAAAATACAACCTCCCAAGACTGACCAAGGAAGAAACACAAAAGTTAAACAAACCAATTACGAGCAAAGAAATTGAAACAGTAATCAAAAAACTACCCAAGAACAAAACCCCGGGGCCGGACGGATTTACCTCGGAATTTTATCAGACACACAGAGAAGACATAATACCCATTCTCCTTAAAGTGTTCCACAAAATAGAAGAAGAGGGAATACTCCCAAACTCATTCTATGAAGCCAACATCACCCTAATACCAAAACCAGGAAAAGACCCCACCAAAAAAGAAAATTACAGACCAATATCCCTGATGAATGTAGATGCAAAAATACTCAATAAAATATTAGCAAACAGAATTCAACAGTATATCAAAAGGATCATACACCATGACCAAGTGGGGTTCATCCCAGGGATGCAAGGATGGTACAACATTCGAAAATCCATCAACATCATCCACCACATCAACAAAAAGAAAGACAAAAACCACATGATCATCTCCATAGATGCTGAAAAAGCATTTGACAAAATTCAACATCCATTCATGATAAAAACTCTCAGCAAAATGGGAATAGAGGGCAAGTACCTCAACATAATAAAGGCCATATATGATAAACCCACAGCCAGCATTATACTGAACAGCGAGAAGCTGAAAGCATTTCCACTGAGATCGGGAACCAGACAGGGATGCCCACTCTCCCCACTGTTATTTAACATAGTACTGGAGGTCCTAGCCACGGCAATCAGACAAAACAAAGAAATACAAGGAATCCAGATTGGTAAAGAAGAAGTTAAACTGTCACTATTTGCAGATGATATGATACTGTACATAAAAAACCCTAAAGACTCCACTCCAAAACTACTAGAACTGATATCGGAATACAGCAAAGTTGCAGGATACAAAATCAACACACAGAAATCTGTAGCTTTCCTATACACTAACAACGAATCAATAGAAAGAGAAATCAGGAAAACAATTCCATTCACCATTGCATCAAAAAGAATAAAATACCTAGGAATAAACCTAACCAAGGAAGTGAAAGACTTATACTCTGAAAACTACAAGTCACTCTTAAGAGAAATTAAAGGGGACACTAATAAATGGAAACTCATCTCATGCTCATGGCTAGGAAGAATTAATATCGTCAAAATGGCCATCCTGCTGAAAGCAATATACAAATTTGATGCAATCCCTCTCAAATTACCAGCAACATTCTTCAATGAATTGGAACAAATAATTCAAAAATTCATATGGAAACACCAAAGACCCCGAATAGCCAAAGCAATCCTGAAAAAGAAGAATAAAGTAGGGGGGATCTCACTCCCCAACTTCAAGCTCTACTACAAAGCCATAGTAATCAAGACAATTTGGTACTGGCACAAGAACAGAGCCACAGACCAGTGGAACAGATTAGAGACTCCAGACATTAACCCAAACATATATGGTCAATTAATATTTGATAAAGGAGCCATGGACATACAATGGTGAAATGACAGTCTCTTCAACAGATGGTGCTGGCAAAACTGGACAGCTACATGTAGGAGAATGAAACTGGACCATTGTCTAACCCCATATACAAAGGTAAACTCAAAATGGATCAAAGACCTGAATGTAAGTCATGAAACCATTAAACTCTTGGAAAAAAACATAGGCAAAAACCTCTTAGATATAAACATGAGTGATCTCTTCTTGAACATATCTCCCCGGGCAAGGAAAACAACAGCAAAAATGAGCAAGTGGGAGTACATTAAGCTGAAAAGCTTCTGTACAGCGAAAGACACCATCAATAGAACAAAAAGGAACCCTACAGTATGGGAGAATATATTTGAAAATGACAGATCCGATAAAGGCTTGACGTCCAGAATATATAAAGAGCTCACACGCCTCAACAAACAAAAAACAAATAACCCAATTAAAAAATGGGCAGAGGAACTGAACAGACAGTTCTCCAAAAAAGAAATACAGATGGCCAAGAGACACATGAAAAGATGCTCCACATCGCTAATTATCAGAGAAATGCAAATTAAAACTACAATGAGGTATCACCTCACACCAGTAAGGATAGCTGCCATCCAAAAGACAAACAACAACAAATGTTGGCGAGGCTGTGGAGAAAGGGGAACCCTCCTACACTGCTGGTGGGAATGTAAATTAGTTCAACCATTGTGGAAAGCAGTTTGTAGGTTCATCAAAATGCTCAAAACAGACCTACCTTTTGACCCAGGAATCCCACTCCTAGGAATTTACCCTAAGAACGCAGCAATCAAGTTTGAGAAAGACAGATGCACCCCTATGTTTATCGCAGCACTATTTACAATAGCCAAGAATTGGAAGCAACCTAAATGTCCATCGGTAGATGAATGGATAAAGAAGATGTGGTACATATACACAATGGAATACTACTCAGCCATAAGAAGTGGAAAAATCCAACCATTTGCAGCAACATGGATGGAGCTGGAGAGTATTATGCTCAGTGAAATAAGCCAAGCGGAGAAAGAGAAATACCAAATGATGTCACTCATCTGAGGAGTATAGGAACAAAGGAAAAACTGAAGGAACAAAACAGCAGTGGAATTACAGAACCCAAAAATGGACTAACAGGTACCAAAGGGAAAGGAACTGGGGAGGATGGGTGGGCAGGGAGGGATAAGGGGGGGGAAGAAAAAGGGGGTTATTAAGATTAGCATGCATGGGGGGGAGGGAGCAAGGGGAGGGTGGGCTGCACAACACAGAGAGGACAAGTAGTGACTCTACCACATTTTGCTAAGCTGATGGACAGTAACCGTAATGTGGTTGTTAGGGGGGACCTGATATAGGGGAGAGCATAGTAAACATAGTATTCTTCATGTAAGTGTAGATTAAAAAAAAAAAAAAAAAAGAAGGAAAGAAAGAAAGAAAGAAAGAAGGAAAAGGGGGATTACTCCTTAACAGGATAAAACTATTGGTAAATCAAAGATCAACGCGTGCTTTAAATATCCTTAATGTTGATCACTTAAAGGGTGTCAGATGATCAGCTATGGAGGTACTCTTTTCTGATAATATTCCTTTCTCTTAATTTAAAAAAAAAAAAAAAAAAAGCAGTTACTGTGTGCTGACCTCCAATGAGTTCTGCACAGTGGTATAGAGGGCATGTCAAAGTGTGGGCAAAGGGTCTGTTTGTTTCTATGCAGGAGATCAAGGCCTAGCTTGGATACCCAGAAAATGAACTAAGATACGATATGAGGAGGAGCTTCGGCATCAGCACTCTCTGGAGGACTTGTGCCGGGGGATGATCATCAAAAAGCCTCCACAGGGATTCGGACGATGCTGCGGTTGTGGCTGCATCCAGCCCACCATCTCCTGGACTTGTCATAAGAATGAGGAGGGAGATGTCTAGGCTGGCATGTGCATACAGTGAGACAACGAATTTGACCGGATCTGTACTGTTGGAACTCAACCAGGAGTTGGGAGGGGTGCAAGTTGTAGCACTCCAAAATCTCATGACTATAGACTATCTATGGTTAAAAGAACATATGGGATGTGAACAGATCCCAGAAAGGGGCTGCTTTAATTTGTCTGATGGTTCAAGTACAGTTGGACAATATCCATCATATCATAGATAAATTTTCACAAATGCCTAGGGTGCCTAAATGGTTTTCTTGGCTTCACTGGAGATGGATGGTAATTATAGATTTGCTTTGTTTATGTCACCGTATTCCTATTATGTTAATATATGTGTGCAAATTAGTTAGTAGTTTAAAACCTATACATACTTAAGGTACTATACAAGAAGATATGTCAAAGAAATAATCAATCCTCCCAAGTTTCCTTCGTATGCTACATCTATAGCTTTTCTTCTTCCTTCCTAATTACAACCCTTAAATAGAATTCGTGCCTCATATCGAATTTACCGAGTATCATAATTCCTCCAGGTGGTAAAGATACCTTGAGACAAGTGCTGGGCATAGAAGCCACAGGGCATAAATCTGCAAAGAAGTAAAAAGCTAACCTTTGCAAACAATATGGCTTCTCTCTCACTTACCAACTTTACATTTCCCTGTATGGCCCCGGAAGATGACTGGTTAGCCAGAGACGGGTAAGATTCCTCAAGGGAGGAACAACCTAAGACAGGCACAGTTGCAGGGGGGCCATCAGGTGAGAATTTGGGGATCAACAGAGGTGAGGCTCAGAACCTCACCCCCCTGCTTTGAGAGAAATCTTCTGCATCCGTGGATGTCTTGCTGCCCTTGTCTAGCCTGGATTAATACTTAGTCCATAGGCACACACCTGATCATCTGATCATCTACATTTGCCTTCTTACAGCACTAAACTATGTTTTCTACCTTTATCTTGCATCTACCTACCACTTCAGCATTTTATTAAAAATAAAAATAATAATAATAGTAGGAGAAATGGGGGATCAACATATAGATCAAGTACAAAAATCAAACGAATATTCATATTTCATATAGATCAAGTACAAAAATCAAACGAATATTCATATTTGACCTGATTGTTTATAGGTCATATTGCATGATCAAAACCGAAAGTTTCTGTGATGACTGCCCTTGTACTGTTCACCATGTAAGAATTTATTCACTATGTAAGAATTCGTTCACCATGTAAGAACTTGTTCATTATGCTTCAGAAGATTGGAGACTGACGAGAATTAGGCTTGAGATGGATTAATGATTGTACATTGAGCGTTGACCCCCCTATACTGAATTTTATTGTTGTTAACAACCATTTGATCAATAAATATGAGAGATGCCCTCTCAAAAAAAAAAAATATTAAATGTAAATTTTAGTATGAATACCCATTGTTCATTACCTTGGTTTTTCTTTTACACTCAACAGTACATCTTAGAGAAAGTTCCATATTGGTACATAGATATGTTGCCTGGTTTGTTGTGCTGCTGTATGACATTCCATTATTTATATGCTGGATTTTTTTCAATAGCTTTTTATTGAGTGTTTAGATCGTTACTAGTTTGTTATTGTAAAATGCTTTAATAAATGTCTTTGAATGTGCATATTGTGAACATATTAAAAGATACCTGTAAAATTAATTTAATTCCTGTAGGTGAAATTGTTGGGTCAAATATCCTATCTCTATTTCTATGGAGACTTTAGTTCCTAAGCGTTGAACTGCTTGATAAATTTGCTTAAGTCCTGAGCATGATTAAAGCTTACATCAAATTTTATTTCTCAAAGCTTATAATTAGGAAGTCTGCTTTACTGAGGCTTTTAAAAAATTTTAGCAAGTCACATGTAACCTTATTTTTCGTTGTTGTTGTTCAACCTTAAAATACTATAAGAAAAGTGGTTGCAGAAAGAAGTAACTTTTTTTAAGAAAATTATCTTAAAGTGTGGTATAGTTTAAGCTGAAATTACTTGTTTAGGCTAATCATGTCCAACAAGGCAACCCTGTTATCTTCTCATGTATTCTCTACCACCCAATATTTTCCAGATCTAGTTCCACATAACCAAGACTATTCAAATTTGATCCAAATAAAATTTTATTAGGTTCAAATTGGAAAAAATAATTAGTGGTTGGAAACATGGCTTAAAAAAAAAAAACCATCCTATACATCTGTATACTTCACCAAAAATTAGGGATAGTTTATTTCCAAACTGTGGTAGAAAGAAATCCAATCAAGAAATGTACCCTTGTTTAGAACCTCTGATAGGCTTTTAGCTTTTACTTGTACAAGAGCCTGCAGACAAATGACTAACTGCCCTTTTTTATGGTATTAAAATGCTATGATCCTCTAGCAGGTGAGAATCACACCAGAGAAAAGATCAAGAAGGAAGTTGGCTGTCTGCTATGCAGCATTCAGTGCTGGGATTTGTCTCTCACAAGGAATTCCTATCTCTTCACTTGAATAATAAGGAGAGTCACCATATGTCTGTGCACTCTTGGTCACACAGTGATTTTCTGTATTATTTTCATTTGTATTTTTCTGAATTTTCATTCATACAACAAGCAATGCAATATTTATTGTGTGGTGATCTTTGCACCATTGATGGGCATATGGTATAGTGATAAAGAGGAAAGACAGTTCCAGCCATTGAAAGCTACCTTCTAAAGGAAGTCAGAGAGTTAAAGAAATACATTATGACACGATAAGAGCTATGACTGGAGAATTGGAGTGTGCTACCGAAATGAGTAAGGGCCTCTAGGGGTTAAGTGGAGGAGGTTTCTCGGAAGAATAGAGGTCAAATCTAACTCGTGAAATGAAGAGTTGGATAAAAAGAGTATTCCAAGGAATTCTAACCCTATCACTTGCTGCTCTAACTGCGCATAAAGGCCTGCAGACCTGGGGATGTTCAAGGATCTGCTTCATTTTATTTCTCCTCACAGTATCAGTGAGCCTATCATACCAATTACCAGACGTCCTGGACTGATTGACAAATGGTCACAATTCTTCACCCTTTGCAGTATTCATGCTCTTTATAGTTTTACTTTAAAGCTCCTTCCCTCAACAGATGGAATCTTTTCCCCCACTTTCTGAAACAGGGCTAACCTGCTCTGATAACATACCATGGTAGATGATAAGATGTGCCAGTTCCAAGCCTAGGCTTCCGTTCCCTTGGAACCCTGCCTGCACCCTGAGATCAGGCCTGGACTCGCCTCCTGGAGAATGAGAGAGCATGTGGAGCAGAGCCAGGTCGGCCCAGTTGTCCCGGCCAAGGCTCCAGGCATGCCAGTGAGCCCAGCTGAGATCAGCTGGCCCGGAACAACTTGGCCCAAGACTCACAGGAAACAGTAAATGGTTATTGTGTTATGACACTAAATTTTAAAGTGGTTTGTTATGCAGCTACAACTAACATTGGAGGATGGTTATGAGAATAAATAAAATAATGTATTTAAAATATTTCTCCCAGTGATTACTATATAGTAAATAATGAAAATCATTATTTTTGAAGCTCAAGTTAAGGTCTAAGAGTTAGACTTTCTTCTCTTGGCTTGAATGGGCACAAAACACCCTGGGATGCACATTTCACTGGAGAGCTCAGCATTCTCTATCTGAAAGCCTGCTGACCATGGTTTCCTAAGAGATTTTTATTATTAGGGTAGTATAAATTAATAGTGGAAACAGTATAATTGTGATCCTTAGCTTGAGGTCCACAGTGAGGGTTCTGGAGTGAAATGAATCATGTGGTTCATGGCCGGAGCAGTTGTTCCCTTTTGGTATTATGTCCTTATTGCCTGTAGTTTGCTGCCATTACCAGCCTTCACGCTTGTCCCCAGAATGTAGGCTTGACATTGCCAAGGGCCCTGGTCATGAACATAACATGTAAACCAACTTCTTATAAGCTTGAAAAATCCTTATAACCCTGAAGTTGCCCCTTTACTGATTAGCCCAAGTCATGCTTAGGCTGCTCACTGCCATGAATGTTCTTGAATTCCAGAATATAATCCTACATAATATATTGTATCTTTATGTGGTTGACTGTCCTGAAATATTGGAGCACAGAAGGAAAGGTCAGTTCCCACTAAGTCTGGAGTACTAGCGGGAGTCTGGGCTAGTGAACTGGGGGAAGCACCAGCATCTGGCTTTTGTACTTTCTTTAAACTCCTTCAAATAATGTATTGATAACATCTGCTCTTATCTTCAGGTCTTTGCTTGGCTTTCTTAACAGTACAGATGACTTTTGCTTTGAATCTACTTACCTTTTACTTTACCCAGATAGCATCCCTCCATCTTGTATCAGAGAAAATGATGAGTCCTTTCTATGCCAAGTTTTATGCTGAAACAATCTCTGGAGTTCTAGTAACTGGAGCAAACATTGGGGGGTCTCCTGGAAAGCTTATTTTCTTTAGTAGGTTTTATCATAAATCATTAATTTATCAAATATTTATTGAGTGCCTACTATATGATAATATAATGTTTTAGGTTGGGTTGTCCTAGAAGCAGACCCTGAGATAAAGATTTGAGTGCAAGTGGTTTACTCTGGAAGCATGGGCAGGTGAAACTTAATCCCTTAGGAAAATCTGAGAAAAGGAGGAAAACTCAAACCTTAGAATTATTTTTTTTTTTTTTTTTTTTTTTTTTTAGTCTACCATGACATTTATTTTTTTGTCTCAATAATGTATCTTTCCATATGTGAACATACAGAAAACTAGTTTTTAAAAATGAAATAAATGTGCTAGGCAAACAGTAGCAAAAGGAATGAATTTCCAATTACTAGACTCTAAGACATATGCATGGCTGTTTGTTTTTTTTTTTTTTTTTTGAGAGGGCATCTCTCATATTTATTGATCAAATGGTTGTTAACAACAATAAAATTCAGTATAGGGGGGTCAATGCTCAATGTACAATCATTAATCCATCTCAAGCCTAATTCTCGTCAGTCTCCAATCTTCTGAAGCATAACGAACAAGTTCTTACATGGTGAACGAATTCTTACAGAGTGAATAAATTCTTACATGGTGAACAGTACAAGGGCAGTCATCACAGAAACTTTCGGTTTTGATCATGCAATATGACCTATAAACCATCAGGTCAAATATGAATATTCATTTGATTTTTGTACTTGATTTATATGTTGATCCCACATTTCTCCTATTATTATTATTATTTTTATTTTTAATAAAATGCTGAAGTGGTAGGTAGATGCAAGATAAAGGTAGAAAACATAGTTTAGTGCTGTAAGAAGGCAAATATAGATGATCAGATGATCAGGTGTGTGCCTATGGACTAAGTATTAATCCAGGCTAGACAAGGGCAGCAAGACATCCACGGATGCAGAAGATTTCTCTCAAAGCAGGGGGGGTGAGGTTCTGAGCCTCACCTCTGTTGATCCCCAAATTCTTACCTGATGGCCCCCCTGCGACTGTGCCTGTCTTAGGTTGTTCCTCCCTTGAGGAATCTTACCCGTCTCTGGCTAACCAGTCATCTTCCGGGGCCATACAGGGAAATGTAAAGTTGGTAAGTGAGAGAGAAGCCATATTGTTTGCAAAGGTTAGCTTTTTACTTCTTTGCAGATTTATGCCCTGTGGCTTCTATGCCCAGCACTTGTCTCGAGGTATCTTTACCACCTGGAGGAATTATGATACTCGGTAAATTCGATATGAGGCACGAATTCTATTTAAGGTTTGTAATTAGGAAGGAAGAAGAAAAGCTATAGATGTAGCATATGAAGGAAACTTGGGAGGATTGATTATTTCTTTGACATATCTTCTTGTATAGTACCTTAAGTATGTATAGGTTTTAAACTACTAACTAATTTGCACACACATATTAACATAATAGGAATACGGTGACATAAACAAAGCAAATCTATAATTACCAGCCATCTCCAGTGAAGCCAAGAAAACCATTTAGGCACCCTAGGCATTTGTGAAAATTTATCTATGATATGATGGATATTGTCCAACTGTACTTGAACCATCAGACAAATTAAAGCAGCCCATTTCTGGGATCTGTTCACATCCCATATGTTCTTTTAACCATAGATAGTCTATAGTCATGAGATTTTGGGGTGCTACAACTTGCACCCCTCCCAACCCCTGGTTGAGTTCCAACAGTACAGATCCAGTCAAATTCGTTGTCTCACTGTATGCACATGCCAGCCTAGACATCTCCCTCCTCCTTCTTATGGCAAGTCCAGGAGACGGTGGGCTGGATGCAGCCACAACCGCAGCATCGTCCGGATCCCTGTGGAGGCTTTTTGATGATCATCCCCCGGCACGAGTCCTCCAGAGAGTGCTGATGCCGGAAGCTCCTCCTCATATCGTATCTTAGTTCATTTTCTGGGTATCCAAGCTAGGCCTTGATCTTCTGCGTAGAAACAAACAGACCCTTTGCCCACACTTTGACATGCCCTCTATACCACTGTGCAGAACTCATTGGAGGTCAGCACACAGTAACTGCTTTTTTTTTTTTTTTTTTAATTAAGAGAAAGGAATATTATCAGAAAAGAGTACCTCCATAGCTGATCATCTGACACCCTTTAAGTGATCAACATTAAGGATATTTAAAGCATGCGTTGATCTTTGATTTACCAATAGTTTTATCCTGTTAAGGAGTAATCCCCCTTTTCTTTCTTTCTTCTTTTTTTTTTTTAAATTTTTAATCTACACTTACCTGAAGAATACTATGTTTACTATGCTCTCCCCTATATCAGGTCCCCCCTAACAACCACATTACGGTTACTGTCCATCAGCTTAGCAAAATGTGGTAGAGTCACTACTTGTCCTCTCTGTGTTGTGCAGCCCACCCTCCCCTTTCTCCCTCCCCCCCATGCATGCTAATCTTAATACCCCCCTTCTTCTTCCCCCCCCTTATCCCTCCCTGCCCACCCATCCTCCCCAGTTCCTTTCCCTTTGGTACCTGTTAGTCCATTTTTGGGTTCTGTAATTCTGCTGCTGTTTTGTTCCTTCAGTTTTTCCTTTATTCCTATACTCCTCAGATGAGTGAAATCATTTGGTATTTCTCTTTCTCCGCTTGGCTTATTTCACTGAGCATAATACTCTCCAGCTCCATCCATGTTGCTGCAAATGGTTGGATTTTTCCACTTCTTATGGCTGAGTAGTATTCCATTGTGTATATGTACCACATCTTCTTTATCCATTCATCTACAGATGGACATTTAGGTTGCTTCCAATTCTTGGCTATTGTAAATAGTGCTGCGATAAACATAGGAGTGCATCTGTCTTTCTCAAACTTGATTGCTGCGTTCTTAGGGTAAATTCCTAGGAGTGGAATTCCTGGGTCAAATGGTAGGTCTGTTTTGAGCATTTTGATGCACCTCCATACTGCTTTCCACAATGGTTGAACTAATTTACATTCCCACCAGCAGTGTAGGAGGGTTCCCCTTTCTCCACAGCCTCGCCAACATTTGTTGTTGTTTGTCTTTTGGATGGCAGCTATCCTTACTGGTGTGAGGTGATACCTCATTGTAGTTTTAATTTGCATTTCTCTGATGATTAGCGATGTGGAGCATCTTTTCATGTGTCTCTTGGCCATCTGTATTTCTTTTTTGGAGAACTGTCTGTTCAGTTCCTCTGCCCATTTTTTAATTGGGTTATTTGTTTTTTGTTTGTTGAGGTGTGTGAGCTCTTTATATATTCTGGACGTCAAGCCTTTATCAGATCTGTCATTTTCAAATATATTCTCCCATACTGTAGGGTTCCTTTTTGTTCTATTGATGGTGTCTTTCGCTGTACAGAAGCTTTTCAGCTTGATGTAGTCCCACTTGCTCATTTTTGCTGTTGTTTTCCTTGCCCGGGGAGATATGTTCAAGAAGAGATCACTCATGTTTATGTCTAAGAGGTTTTTGCCTATGTTTTTTTCCAAGAGTTTAATGGTTTCGTGACTTACATTCAGGTCTTTGATCCATTTTGAGTTTACCTTTGTATATGGGGTTAGACAATGGTCCAGTTTCATTCTCCTACATGTAGCTGTCCAGTTTTGCC
The DNA here is from genome assembly GCF_040802235.1 of Manis javanica. Lineage (NCBI taxonomy): Eukaryota > Metazoa > Chordata > Mammalia > Pholidota > Manidae > Manis > Manis javanica. The sequence goes on along the minus strand of NC_133164.1, from coordinate 49,922,053 downwards.
AGCACCATCTGTTGAAGAGACTGTCATTTTGCCATTGTATGTCCATGGCTCCTTTATCAAATATTAATTGACCATATATGTTTGGGTTAATTTCTGGGGTCTCTAATCTGTTCCACTGGTCTGTGGCTCTGTTCTTGTGCCAGTACCAAATTGTCTTGATTACTATGGCTTTGTAGTAGAGCTTGAAGTTGGGGAGTGAGATCCCCCCTACTTTATTCTTCTTTTTTAGGATTGCTTTGGCTATTCGGGGTCTTTGGTGTTTCCATATGAATTTTTGAATTATTTGTTCCAATTCATTGAAGAATGTTGCTGGTAATTTGAGAGGGATTGCATCAAATTTGTATATTGCTTTCGGCAGGATGGCCATTTTGACGATATTAATTCTTCCTAGCCATGAGCATGGGATGAGTTTCCATTTATTAGTGTCCCCTTTAATTTCTCTTAAGAGTGACTTGTAGTTTTCAGAGTATAAGTCTTTCACTTCCTTGGTTAGGTTTATTCCTAGGTATTTTATTCTTTTTGATGCAATGGTGAATGGAATTGTTTTCCTGATTTCTCTTTCTATTGATTCGTTGTTAGTGTATAGGAAAGCTACAGATTTCTGTGTGTTGATTTTGTATCCTGCAACTTTGCTGTATTCCGATATCAGTTCTAGTAGTTTTGGAGTGGAGTCTTTAGGGTTTTTTATGTACAGTATCATATCATCTGCAAATAGTGACAGTTTAACTTCTTCTTTACCAATCTGGATTCCTTGTATTTCTTTGTTTTGTCTGATTGCCGTGGCTAGGACCTCCAGTACTATGTTAAATAACAGTGGGGAGAGTGGGCATCCCTGTCTGGTTCCCGATCTCAGTGGAAATGCTTTCAGCTTCTCGCTGTTCAGTATAATGCTGGCTGTGGGTTTATCATATATGGCCTTTATTATGTTGAGGTACTTGCCCTCTATTCCCATTTTGCTGAGAGTTTTTATCATGAATGGATGTTGAATTTTGTCAAATGCTTTTTCAGCATCTATGGAGATGATCATGTGGTTTTTGTCTTTCTTTTTGTTGATGTGGTGGATGATGTTGATGGATTTTCGAATGTTGTACCATCCTTGCATCCCTGGGATGAACCCCACTTGGTCATGGTGTATGATCCTTTTGATATACTGTTGAATTCTGTTTGCTAATATTTTATTGAGTATTTTTGCATCTACATTCATCAGGGATATTGGTCTGTAATTTTCTTTTTTGGTGGGGTCTTTTCCTGGTTTTGGTATTAGGGTGATGTTGGCTTCATAGAATGAGTTTGGGAGTATTCCCTCTTCTTCTATTTTGTGGAACACTTTAAGGAGAATGGGTATTATGTCTTCTCTGTGTGTCTGATAAAATTCCGAGGTAAATCCGTCCGGCCCCGGGGTTTTGTTCTTGGGTAGTTTTTTGATTACTGTTTCAATTTCTTTGCTTGTAATTGGTTTGTTTAACTTTTGTGTTTCTTCCTTGGTCAGTCTTGGGAGGTTGTATTTTTCTAGGAAGTTGTCCATTTCTTCTAGGTTTTCCAGCTTGTTGGCATATAGGTTTTCATAGTAGTCTTTAATAATTCTTTGTATTTCTGTGGAGTCTGTCGTGATTTTTCCATTCTCATTTCTGATTATGTTGATTTGTGTTGACTCTCTTTTTCTCTTAATAAGTTGGGCTAGAGGCTTATCTATTTTGTTTATTTTCTCAAAGAACCAGCTCTTGGTTTCGTTGATTTTTGCTATTGTTTTATTCTTCTCAGTTTTGTTTATTTCTTCTCTGATCTTTATTATGTCCCTCCTTCTGCTGACTTTAGGCCTCATTTGTTCTTCTTTTTCCAGTTTTAATAGTTGTGATGTTAGACTATTCATTTGGGATTGTTCTTCCTTCTTCAAGTGTGCCTGGATTGCTATATACTTTCCTCTTAAGACTGCTTTCGCTGCATCCCACAGAAGTTGGGGCTTAGTGTTGTTGTTGTCATTTGTTTCTATATATTCCTTGATCTCTATTTTGATTTGTTCATTGATCCATTGATTATTTAGTAGCATGTTGTTAAGCCTCCATGTGTTTGTGAGCCTTTTTGTTTTCTTTGTAGAATTTATTTCTACTTTCATACCTTTGTGGTCTGAAAAATTGGTTGGTAGAATTTCAATATTGTGGAATTTACTGAGGCTCTTTTTGTGAGCTAGTATGTGGTCTATTCTGGAGAATGTTCCATGTGCACTTGAGAAGAATGTATATCCTGTTGCTTTTGGATGTAAAGTTCTATAGATGTCTATTAGGTCCATCTGTTCTAGTGTGTTGTTCAGTGCCTGTGTGTCTTTACTTATTTTCTGCCCGGTGGATCTATCCTTTGGGGTGAGTGGTGTGTTGAAGTCTCCTACAATGAATGCATTGCAGTCTATTTCCCTCTTTAGTTCTGTTAGTATTTGCTTCACATATGCTGGTGCTCCTGTATTGGGTGCATATATATTTAGAACGGTTATATCCTCTTGTTGGACTAAGCCCTTTATCATTATGTAGTGGCCTTCTTTATCTCTTGTTACTTTCTTTGTTTTGAAGTCTATTTTGTCTGATATTAGTACTGCAACCCCTGCTTTCTTCTCACTGTTGTTTGCCTGAAATATGTTTTTCCATCCCTTGACTTTTAGTCTATGCTTATCTTTGGGTTTAAGGTGAGTTTCTTGTAAGCAGCATATAGATGGGTCTTGCTTTTTTATCCATTCTATTACTCTATGTCTTTTGATTGGTGCATTAAGTCCATTTACATTTAGGGTGACTATTGAAAGATAAGTACTTATTGCCATTGCAGGCTTTAGATTCGTGGTTACCAAAGGTTCAAGGTTAGCTTCTTTAGTATCTTACTGCCTAACTTAGCTCGCTTATTGAGCTGTTATATACACTGTCTGGAGAGTCTTTTCTTCTCTCCCTTCTTATTCCTCCTCCTCCATTCTTCATATGTTGTGTGTTTTGTTCTGTGCTCTTTTTAGGGGTGCTCCCATCTAGAGCAGTCCCTGTAGGATGCCCTGTAGAGGTGGTTTGTGGGAAGCAAATTCCCTCAGCTTTTGCTTGTCTGGGAATTGTTTGATCCCACCATCATATTTAAATGATAGTCGTGCTGGATACAGTATCCTTGGTTCAAGGCCCTTCTGTTTCATTGCATTAAGTATATCATGCCATTCTCTTCTGGCCTGTAGGGTTTCTGTTGAGAAGTCTGATGTTAGCCTGATTGGTTTTCCTTTATAGGTGACCTTTTTCTCTCTAGCTGCCTTTAAAACTCTTTCCTTGTCCTTGATCCTTGCCATTTTAATTATTATGTGTCTTGGTGTTGTCCTCCTTGGATCCTTTCTGTTGGGGGTTCTGTATAATTCCATGGTCTGTTCGATTATTTCCTCCCCCAGTTTGGGGAAGTTTTCAGCAATTATTTCTTCAAAGACACTTTCTATCCCTTTTCCTTTTTCTTCCTCTTCTGGTATCCCTATAATACGAATGTTTTTCCTTTTGTATTGGTCACATATTTCTCTTAGTGTTGTTTCATTCCTGGAGATCCTTTTATCTCTCTCTATGTCAGCTTCTATACGTTCCTGTTCTCTGGCTTCTATTCCTTCAATGGCCTCTTGCATCTTATCCATTCTGCTTATAAATCCTTCCAGGGATTGTTTCACTTCTGTGATCTCTTTCCTGACATCTGTGATCTCCTTCCGGACTTCATCCCACTGCTCTTGCATTTTTCTCTGCATCTCATCCCATTGCTCTTGCATTTTTTTCTGCATCTCTGTCAGCATGTTCATGATTTTTATTTTGAATTCTTTTTCAGGAAGACTAGTTAGGTCTGTCTCCTTCTCAGGTGTTGTCTCTGTGATCTTTGTCTGCCTGTAGTTTTGCCTTTTCATGGTGATAGAGATAGTTTGCAGAGCTGGTACAAGTGACCGCTGGAAGAGCTTCCCTTCTTGTTGGTTTGTAGCCTTTTCCTGGGAGAATAGCGACCTCTAGTGGCTAGTGCTGGGCAGCTGTGCGCAGACAGGGCTTCTGCTTCCTGCCCAGTTGCTTTGGGGTTTATCTCCGCTGTTGCTGTGGGCTTGGCCTGGCTGGGGCTGTTCCTCCAAAATGGTGGAGCCCCGTTGGAGGGGGAGCAGCCAGGAGACTATTTATCTCCGTAAGGGGCCTCTGTGCTCCCTGCTGCCCAGGGGGTTAGAGTGCCCAGAGATCCCCAGATTCCCTGCTTCTGGTCTAAGTGACCTGTCCTGCCCCTTTAAGATTTCCAAAAAGCACTCTCCAAACCAAAACAACAGCAGCAACAATGAGAGAGGGAACAGAAACAAAGAGAAAAAAAAAAACGAAAAAAAAGGAAAAAACAAGCGATTTTTTTTTTTTTTTTTTTTGTCCTCAGGTGCCGGTCCCAGGCACCCGCTCACTGGTCCTGCTGCCCTGTCTCCCTAGCACCAGGGTCCCTGTCCTTTCAAGGCTTCCAAAAAGCACCCACCCACCGGTCCCGCAGGGAAGGAACGCTCAATATTCTTTGTCCTCAGGCACTGGTCCCACGCACCCGCTCACCAGTCCCGCCGCCCTGCCTCCCTAGCACCGGGGTCCCTGTCCCTTCAAAGCTTCCAAAAAGCACTCGGCAAAAAGAGAGAAAAAAAAGGGGAAAAACGCGCGATTTCTTCCGTCCTCAGGTGCTGGTCTCAGGCACCCACCCACCGGTCCCACAGGGAAAAACGCGGGATATTCTTTGTCCTCAGGTGCCGGTCCCAGGCACCCGCTCGCCAGTCCCGCCGCCCTGCCTCCCTAGCACCGGGGTCCCCGTCCCTTTTAGGCTTCCAAAAAGCACTCGCAGAAAGGAGAAAAAAAAAAGGGGAAAAACGCGCGATTTCCTCTGTCCTCAAGTGCCGGTCTCAGGCACCCGTCCACCGGTCCCGCAGGGAAAAACGGGGGATATTCTTTGTCCTCAGGCGCCGGTCCCAGCCACCCGCTCACCAGTCCCGCCACCGTGCCTCCCTAGCAGTGGGGTCCCCGTCCCTTCAAGGCTTCCAAAAAGCGCTCGCCAAAAAGAGAAAAAAAAAAAAAAAGGGGAAAAACGCGCGACCTCCTCCGTCCTCAGGCACCGGTCTCAGGCACCCGCCCCCAGGTCTCGCAGGGAGAAACGCGGGATATTCTTTGTCCTCAGGCGCCGGTCCCAGGCACCTCCTCACCGGTCCCGCCACCCTGCCTCCCCAGCAACGGGGGCCCGTCCCTCTAAGGCTTCCAAAAAGCGCTCGCCAAAAAAAAAAAAAAAAAAAAAAAAAAAAAACCGCTCCGGTTTCTCTCCACGCGCCGGGAGCCGGGGGGAGGGGCGCTCGGGTCCCGCCGGGCTGGGGCTTGTATCTTACCCCCTTCACAAGGCGCTGGGTTCTTGCAGGTGTGGATGTGGTCTGGATGTTGTCCTGTGTCCTGTGGTCTCTATTTTAGGAAGATTTTTCTTTGTTATATTTTCATAGCTCTATGTGTTTTTGGGAGGAGATTTCCACTGCTCTACTCACGCCGCCATCTTGGCTCCGCCCCCAGAATTATTTTTTTAAAGGTTGAAAAAACTGGAACATTTATGCTTATGTCTGGAGTCATTGTCTGAGGGCTTCTGGGAAGGTAGGGAAAATATTAATTTTGCATAGGCAAAGTGACTTTCCAAGATGTTGGAAAGAAGTCCTCAGGTATACAATGTAAGTTTGTTAGGGAACACTGGTGGCTATGAGGAGTATGGGTGGTGCACCAGTAGCATCTGTTACAGTTAAGCGCTTTACTATCTCATGGATTCTTACAATTCTAGGAGGAAGTGTTATCTCTATTTGTTCAAAGAGGTAAACTGAGATTCAGATTAGTTGTGTAATTTGCTGACAGTTATATACTAATGAGGGTGGAATCAGAATTTATACCCAGACTGTGGTCACAGTCTATTAAGAACAGAGTGATGACTTCTCAAATGTCACACAACTGCTTTTAACAGAGCCAGGGCTATGTGACCCTGCCATGCATAGACACCTCTGGTCACTTTCATTCCTGCACACCTCCCACCTCTAACTCTGTGCCCAGGGAGTTTGATCCCCTGAGTTATTTTTTCTTATATGTCAACTACCTGTTAGCAAGCCCAGTATTTCTTTTGGGGATATCCCTTCTGACTGAAGACACTTTATTATCTTTATTGATAATTTTATTCCCTTAAAATTGTTTTGTTTGCTCTAACAGTTGGGTGTTTTTACATTGTTATTCCCTCTTCCTGAATGCTCTTCTTTCTGTCACTTGGCTGATTCCCATGCAGCCTTCTGATCTCATGTCATTTCCCAGAAAATCTCCCCTGCCTTCCTGACCACATTAAATTCAAGTCCCAAGTAGCTCTTCTTTATAGCACTCTTTGTGGTTACAATTTAACTCTGGTTTCTGTGGAGGCTCCATCAAAGCTTGAAACTACCAGGAGAGGACCCATGTCAATGCTTGTTTACTATTGTATCCTCCACGCCTGAAACATAGAAGATGCTCAGTTAATATTGTTGAATAAATGGACAGATGAATGGGTGCACTTTTTCCACAAAGATTCAGGCATGAAGTTTTGTACTTTGTCTACTAGGAAATATCCTTGGATCCTGCTTTAGTACAGGCTTAACTCTTCATCACAGGTTGTGCCTAACACTTAAAATATGCAGGCTTTCCCAGGGTTGCACCTTGCCATCTTTGCCAGTATAACCTCTTATACCTCTAGATTACCCCGGGATGCATTAAACTTGATTATGCAACAAACCCAGGTGAATCTGTAAACATTTAAAAAGATAGATATTCTGCCTATTTAAATTGCTCTGTTCATGAAAATAGAGACTTGCATTAGGTACAGAATACTATGATATAATAAACATTAATTAGTGGTAAAACGTCTAACCTCCATTTTCTGAAATGCTCATACTGACACTTGAAGCCACAAAAGTACTCTCTAGTGTGTCTTCATACTCCTGCACCCACCAGTTGAAATTTTGTCTCACCAAGAGTCAGTTGGGCTCTTCTTAAACCTGTTTATGCCCCTAGCACTTACTGTAGCATTTGCATATTTTATCATTGGGTAAACCATTGAAATAAGAGCTCAACAATAACTACAAAGAGGGTAGTTTCCTTAAACACTAAGTTGAGTGTTTTGAAGAGACTCAATAAAATCCAAGTGGCTAAATTTTTTTTTTTTAATGAGAGGGCATCTCTCATATTTATTGATCAAATGGTTGTTAACAACAATAAAATTCTGAATAGGGGGGTCAATGCTCAATGCACAATCATTAATCCATCTCAAGCCTAATTCTCATCAGTCTCCAATCTTCTGAAGCATAACCAACAAGTTCTTACATGGTGAACGAATTCTTACATAGTGAATAAGTTCTTACATGGTGAACAGTACAAGGGCATTCATCACAGAAATTTTCGGTTTTGATCACACATTATGAATTATAAACAATCAGGTCAAATATGAATATTCGTTTGATTTTTATACTTGATTTATATGTGGATCCCACATTTCTCCCTTTATTATTATTATTATTATTTTTATTTTTAATAAAATGCTGAAGTGGTAGGTAGATGCAAGATAAAGGTAGAAAACATAGTTTAGTGCTGTAAGAGAGCAATTGTGGATGATCAGGTGTGTGCCTGTAGACTATGTGTTAATCCAAGCTAGACAAGGGCCTTAAAACATCCACGGATGCAGAAGATTTCTCTCAAAACAGGGGGGGTGAGGTTCTAAGCCTCACCACTGATCCCCAGTTTCTCACCTGATGGCCCCCCTGCGACTGTGCCTGTCTTAGGTTGTTCTTCCCTTGAGGAATCTTACCCGTCTGGCTAACCAGTCATCTTCCGGGGCCATACAGGGAGATGTCAAGTTGGTAAGTGAGAGAGAAGCCAAGTGGCTAAATTTTTAAAAAATATTTTTGGATTTGTTATGAGCAAGATGATTATAGAAGATGGAGATATAATCATAAATATCTTGATGGTTTCTGATTATCACAAGTCTCCTTAAGAAACACAAACTGGAATGGTGGAATCATGCATTTTGGTGTAGCTTATGCAAAAGTCATGAGACAAAATTCCATCTAGGAGATGCATGTTTCATATTCTTCATGTGTAAAATAAGAATAGTAAAACCCAACAAAGAGTTTTGAAGATTAGATATAGATTAGATATAAATATTGTAAGTGCCATGCCTGGCTTGTAGCAAGTGTTTAGTTTATTTTGCTTCCTATCATGTGTGAAAGCATTTTGTAAATGCTGGTGTTGTAAGTCAGTTGTTTCAAGGGGCCAGGGAGGAAACAATTAGGAAGGGAGGCAGATTTGGAAAGCTCACAGAGTTTGACCCTAACAGAGAGATGATAGATCCAGGATCATTTGCAAATGTTTTCCAATATTTGAGCTCAAGCTGTACATGGGAAGAAGCTGGGTTAGGCCCAGACCTACAGAAAGTTGCTTTTTCTTTAATTGAGAAGCCAGTCTCAGAAATGATAAACTGATGGAATATGGGCTTGATCAGGCTCAATAGAAAGAGCAAATGGTTCTTGCCCTGCTGGGTGGGTTCTCAGCAAAGGCTGTAGCCCTGCCAGTGTTTATTTGGAAGACGAAGTGTAACACACAACCCTTGATTTCTATCAAAACGAGACAACTCTATAAGCACAAGAGAAAATTTAAGGAAAGTAGATTTGATAGGAAATTTGACAAATTTCTATGGGTCAAGAGCTCATTCCTAAGCACAAAATGCTGACTGGAGAGGTTATCTTTTTGCAAACCTACTTATTTCGATTCTCAATGGGGAACAGATCCTACCTGCTCTTTCTGCTAAGAGCATTTTAGCACTCAGTGGAAACAGAACAGTCTGGCATAAACTTCACCAAGTGTAACCTCTGGAATATGGCAAGCAGGCTGCTCTGGGAACTAACATTTTGAATAGTGCCTATTATGCAACATCAACCATTTAAAAATCTGCCAACAGTGTTCTCGGAGGAGAGAACATATCATGGGCAGAACAGAGACACTTGGTGGTTGTGCCTGGCTTATTGGTGCAGTGAAGAGGGTAAATCTTGTACATACATAAATATGAAGAAAGCAGCCTACTCTGGTTGTCTGCTATGCAGACATAAGGAGTATGAGTAAGGGTAAATGCATAAGTAGTCTTTTTTGAAAAATTCCTTTTGTATCTAATATCTGGTAAAAATTGTCTTGAGGTATTTCTTAAAGAAATTAGTGTTTTGGTTCAGGCTGCTATAACAAATTACTAGTCACCATAGACTGGGTGGCTTAACAGAATTTTATTTCTCACAATTCTGGACCTTCTTCTGGGTTGCAGTCTGCTGACTTCTTGTTGTATCCTCACCTAGCGGACAGAGAAGAGAGATGGGAGCAAGCTGTCTTGTCTTTTCTTACATGAGCACTAATCCTGTTCATGACCTAATCACCTCCTAAGGACTCCACCTCCTAATAAGATCACATTGGTGGTTAAGATTTCCACATACAAATTTGGGGGGAAGGTGTGGGTGACAAAATTTAGTCCAGACCAATCGGAATTTTAATAGAAAGTAATGAGAAGAACTGGGTGAACTATTTGAAAGAAAACACATCCAACCGAATTTTCATTCATTAATATGTTGGATGTTTTATACTCTCTCTTATCTTGTCAGAGATATGAGATAGGATATGTCAGTGTAGCCAGAGCAATGAATTCCTCTGCTACACTGTAAGGGCTTTCTGAAGGCAGGAGTATGTTTTACTTACCCACATAGAGCCAGCACCCACCAATGTACCCTTGATTTCTGACCCCTTGAAGAAAAAAAGAAAAATAACTGGAAGAAAAATCACAGTAATCTTAAAGAGCCCAACCAATAAAGGAGCCATATACAGAATCTCTGTTTGTAAATCAATTGTTCAGAAATCACACCATTCTGAACACTAATCCCTTGTCAATTACATGCTTTAAGAATATCTTCTCCAAGTCTGTGGATTTCCCAACAACACAATAGCTTGCAGAAACACTGTTGTAAGTTAATTTGGTTCTATGTTTCACACCCAAACTATCTCTAACCCTCATTATGACTGAACAACTGATAGCAGAGACCTATATTCTATTATCTGCTATTAAGAACCATGCAGTTCAGGAGTCAGGAGGGGTAAAAAAGAGAGATTATTTTTTGCCCCATCTTTTTAATATCTGGTGTGATCTTAAGGCAAGGGTTTTGAGTAGATGAAATTTCTTAGGAACTTTCTCCTTTGCTTGTTGTACCTACTTTGCATAATTTCCATTACTTTAATTTCCCTGTATATTCACTTCCCTGTCTTCATATTCCAAGATTATTAATCCCCAATCCCCTGCCTCCTGACTGCATTCCCATCCATGAATAATAAAGACTTTGAGTCTTGAGTCAACTGAGACATGCTTGCACATTTAGATTCTTGATCCAGAGGAGTCCCTGACTGGTAGAATTTTAAGCCATGGGATGAAGCGAAAATTGTGTGTGTGTGTGTGTGTGCACGCATGCGCGTGCATGTGTGTGTTTGTGTTATTTTGGGCAAAGGGATTCAGGAAGCTGTCAAGCTAGTCCTGACTAGAATGTTTTCCAAAAATTCAGTTTTTCTAAGGTGTTTCTGATCTTTTTAATATTCCATTTCATTAACGATTTAATTTAATAAACATTTGAATATTTGGATGATGTTTGCTCAAAATATTTACCTACCCTGTTCAAATTCTGAAATTGCAGATTCTCTGAATGCTCCATGGGTTTTTTCACAGTGGTTTCCAAAATCAAAGAGCATGTCTGAGTGTCTGGGGGTGGGGTCATTGGCCCTGGCTGCCATTTTTTTCTGAGTCATTTCTATGTTCAATGTTTACATATTGGGACTACTTGTAAACATCATTTTTGGGTGAATATTGTCCTCTTCTGAACTCCTATCTAAAGTAACAAGATTTCTAAATGCAACGGCAGGATACAAGGGACAGAGTACATGTAGTTACTGGGAAATATGCAGGGGATTTATGACAGGTGTCCATGAATGAGGAGCTGGGACGTCCTCTTAGGGAAACAGGTGGTGGAGGAGTGAGGGACTCAACACAGCTGAAAGGAAGAGAGAACTAGTCATCATTTATAGGCAATGTTAAGACATCTAAGGATTGTAATTTAAAAGCTAAATTTGACTCATTTAATGGACCCAGTGGTGTGTGTGTGTGTGTGTGTGTGAGAGAGAGAGAGAGAGAGAGACAGAGAGAGAGATTGAGAAAGATACAGAGACAGAGAAACAGAGGGAGAAATTGGCTTAACCCCATACCTGTGAAAAGTAGAATGCCACACTGAAGGGTGTTCCTCAGAGTATGGTTTGTGGATGCCTGGATACACCTGAGATTGCTTCAGCAGGTCCATGAGGTCAAAACTATGTTCATAGTAGTATACTTAATTATTATTTAGTATTATATTGGTGTTTAGTATTCTACATGTTGCCATTTGCATTGATGGTGCAAAAGCAATGGCCAGTGAAACCGATGGTGACTTGGCACATGTCATGGCAGTGACAGCAAACAGTTGGCATCATATCCTTCACAGCTACATACTTTCAGTGAAAAGAATTACCAGTTTTGCTTAAGAACACCCTTGAAGATGCAGTAAAAAAATGATTAAATTGATTAAATTTTGAACCTTGCACACCTGTCTTTTTAATATTCTGTGTGACAAAATGGCAAGTTTGCAAAGTACCTCTGCATACTGAAAGGAGTGGTTGTCTTGAGAAAAAATAGTTGTGCCATTGTTTGAGTTTTGAAGTTTTTTTAAAAAATGGAATGCTGTTTTTACTTGAAAGTACTATTGGCAGACAAATTATGGTTTTCAGACTTCTATGTCACTAACACTTCCTTAAAAGTGAATAAATGTGCCCATCTCTTCAAGAAAAACAGTTAATGTTATTTGTTGCCAATGATAAAAATGGAGACTTCTAGTGAAAATTAGAATTTTGGAAAATGTGTATCCACCATGCTGAGTTTTCCTAATAATTAAGAATTCCTGATGAGGTGGTAGTTATATTAAAGGATGTGCCTTTCTGAAATTGTCCAATGAATAATGTCAAGATTTGCCAGATAACTAACATGATGTTATGAAGTCATGCTTTGGTAAAAAAGGTCTGTTCAGATTGCAAGAGAGAACGATGCATTTTAATGTAACAGAGTATAAAAAGTTCACTGGTATGGTTTTACATACCACATTGCAGTTAACTTTTAAGAACCATTGCTTATTGGGTTTTATTTCTGTTGATAGAGGGAGGTGTATGGAGGATCAGGGAAGGGTAAAAGGGAACTTCAACTCTAAATTAAATGTACATTCTCCTTAAAGTCCATTTTACCTAATATTAATAATGATACACAGACATTTAAAAATTTTTCTTGTTTATCTTATTTCCAAACTTTTGTTTATTTGATTAACCTTGTAAACCTGATTTTAATCCACTTGTATTTTAAAATTTCTAGTGTATTTTAACCATCTTTTAGTGGTTCTGTTTCACTTAGCTTTTTATTTCTTTCATTGTTGGTTGACAAGTTTTCCTGATGCTTTCATTGTCTCTTCTGTTGGTTTGGAATATACAGATTCTCTTTTTATCTTGAGTGATTGAGGTTACATTTCTAACATTACATATTTCATTTTTTTCAAACAATTCCAAAGGAACTCCGCATCTCTTTCTTCCTGCAGTAATAAGACAAAGAACTTAGCATTTCAAAATTTTGTCATCACATTCTATTTCCAATATTTTTAAACTGACACAATATAACAGCTTCTTAAAATAAAAGTTGTTAGTTAATAGATTTGCCAACATTTTTTTGAAAATTTTTTTTCTTTCATCCATGTCATTTTTTCTATATTCTTCTTTTTGCTCACTATGTACACCAGGAAGCCTTATTCCCTCTCTTGACCCTTTCATGGTGGTCCTACCCACCCTCTATGTGGCCTTTCTGGTGGTGGTGGTGGTGGTTTCTGTTTTAATCTGTCCTGTATTTCTTTTTGCAAAAGTAAATGTGTATATATTTTTCCTTTCTAACACAAACCATTTATACTCTGTACTTTTCTGAGTTTTTTTTTTTCACTTAACAACATATCTTGTGAAATACTCGTTATCAGTTCATAGAGAGTTTTATCAATTTTTAAAAAATAGCTGTCTATATAGTATTTTATTTTGTGGATGAATCTTAGTTGATTCAATTATTCTCCTGTGGATAGGCCGTGAGGTTGTTTCTAACATTTGATATGACAAAAGTCAACTCTGAATGATCTTGTGCATATATTTTTGGTTTATTGAGATGCATCCTGAGGATAAATTACTAGTAAAGGGAATACTGGGTCAAATGACATATGCATACTTGATGGTTTTCTTTCTCTTTTTTTTTTTCAATTAATCTAAGGTTGTACTGTGTTCCCTGAATCTTAGGATTCATGTTCTTAATTTTTTCCTAAAATGTCTTAGCCATTATTTATCAAATTCTGCTTTTGCTTAATTCAGTATTCTTGAATCTCTAATTTGTTGGAATTTTCTAATACTACAGCAGCTTGTCTTTCACATTTTTTAGTTTATTATTATTTCTACTGAATTTAAATAAATTCATTAGAGGTATACTCCAGTTAATAATTTTCTTTGAATATAGTAATTCTACACTACATATATAAATATATGTAATTTTTTTCCACTGGTCATTCATTTTCTGAATTTCCAATTGACATATTTTCCTTAACTACTAATTTTTGGTTGATACCTGCCTCTTGCATCACAGCCTCTTGTTCTTGATCCTATATTTTTCACCTCTTTCAGGTTCTAAAAATGTGTATTTAAGAATTATTTACAAGTCTCTAGTCTTTTCACCTCCTAAGACATACATTCCTCCATTGGATGAGTATTTGGTCCCCTGTTCTTTGAAATGTCTGTTGTAGCTACTCGTGAGTAGAAGTTTCCCTGTTACTTGCTTTCTTTCCTTGTTCTCCTGTCCTCGTCCGACAGTTCTTGCACTGTGTCACTTCAGTCTTTTTATCATATGAGGATATTGCAGAACCCATCTTCGAACCAACATGAAACAGATCAATCATCTTCTCTAAGATTCTCTTTTTTCATCTATAGAATGTGGATATTAACAGCATACACCCCACAGGATTGTTGAGAAGATTCACCTTGTTAATATATGTTAAGAGCTCAGAACACTCGTCTGCCCTAGGGAGCACGGTACCGTCCTTCACTGTTACTATCATCATCATTATCACAATCACTGGTGTATTGCTGGTGTCTAGCAGATATTTTACAAGTGGTTTGTTGTGGTTATTATTACTACTATTCCTTGGACTTCTGGTGTCTTCTAACTTCCAAGTCATATTATTATACCTTACAAAATTCCTATTATCACATACCCTCTCTGTTTCTCTATGAAATTTTTTTAGTATTTTTTATGAATTATTTATGATGAGATAAATTAGGTATTTTCAGGGGACTCATACCAGAACATTATTCTTTTCTGTAAATAAATCTCTAGCACAAGGAAAAGAGAAATATTCTTGACTTGACTGAACTAAATCTCCCTTGCCCTCTGGGTCAACAAAAGTCAGAATCCAATGATCAGCTGATGCAAGATGCAGATGAAGAGCTGGTGATGGTGGCTGGAGATGGTTTCTTTGTTGACTTCATATATCTTGAAGCAATTATTCTCAGTGCCTATTATAATTAGAACTCAATATAAGTTTCTATCAAGACACATAGTAGGATTCAAAGTCCATTACCAAAATACATGGCATTACTAATAATGTCAGGCTGGGCAAACAGTGCTGAGAATGATGAGGGTAATAGGCTACTTATCTTTTCAGTTGGTCTCTGGGAGTCATGTTAAACTCTTCTGTCTCTTTCTGTATTATCTTGTGAGTAAAATGGAAATAATAACTATGGCTATTTTTAGTTAAAATATGCAAAACACTTAGGACAGTAGCCAATATAAACTAAATACTCAGTAAATATTTACCATTATCTTACCATGGATTTTTGGCCAAAGTGGGGCCTTGGGGAAAATGTAGAGCTTGGAAGAGGAATTCCAAGGATAAGGATTCCATTGATAAGAAATAAAACTGATCAGATTAGTTCACCTGTGAATAGAGACCGTGAAGTGTCAAGATGGGAGTATAAGACGTGGAGCCGAGCATAGTACGACTTTTCTGGTATAGGAAACAGGTCTGTCCTAGTCACAGGGAGGCTGAGGAAGGGGGACATTGACTGGTGCTGCTCACATCTGGTTAGTCTTGAAATTTTTATCTTCATCTCCACTTTCTTTCCTTTCCTGGGGCTGTCTCTCAAGGTCTAAGGTTGGAAATCTCTTGCATGTTGAGGCAGTGTTTCTTCTTCCCAAGCCATAAAAACCATCACGGCCCAGGAATACCAGGTGGTGTGAGAAAGAGGAACCGTTGCACTCAGTGGTCACCAGGGAGATTGCAAAAGCTACACCAGGAAAATCCTGGTGCTCAGCTCTCTTGAGGATGAATCACACAATTGTTTCCCTTAGTTACAGTGTCACTGGGGGCAAACCATGTTTCCTCTACTCTTCTTTAAATTTGGGGCCTGGGGAAATTTGTCAACTATTTATAAATGCCGATTTTCTATGCTACTGGAACTTTTCTACAAAATAGATCTGATAGACTAAGTTTTAATATATGATTTGCATATCTCCAAGAATAAGCTGAATTATATTAGGGTTGTATACTTTTAGCACTTCTGATGTTTTCAGCATCCGAAATTAGTTTGGCTTGTTCAACTATCAGTTTGCTTTCCAACTGGAAGGTATTAAGAGAGGAGATTATGTATTAATCAGTATGACAACGTTGTATGGGAAGAAGTATCCCGAAGAATGCTTGAAAGGAGTTAAGCTTAAATAATTCCCTAATTTGTAGGCTGGTTTTAAGGTTTCCAATTCCAAGATGTTAAAAACATCAAATACTTTCTATGATACAGGTCCAACATCCTCATTAAAATGTAAGTACACAATTGCATTCTAGGGCCAAATGTAAATACTCTTGGATTGCCCATATAAACAGAGTTGACCAAGCTTTTCAAACTTTCAAGCGATTGATAATAGTATTGAAATTAAGTATCCCTCCTCTAAATTCTCTGCATCCCAGATTGTGTGTCTGGAATTAAATAACCAAAAGACATTCAAATGGAACAGCAAGGGCTCATACTGAAAAACTGGAGTGAAATGTTTCTTATTCAAGAAGGAGAACCAAAACAACTTATTTTGGCAAAGTTTGCTTTAGTTCATCAACTGGAGAACCTGATGTCTTTGCCAAAAGAAATTTAAAAAATGCAATATATGTTTGATTAAATAAGATGAAAACTTTATTGTTGAGGTATGGCCTTTGTTCCCACTTCTAACTTCATTCATTTCATGTTCTCTGAGCCAAACCAACTGAGACCTGCAAGACTTTCAATAGGACAGTGACCTTCTGCTTCTCAATGAACCTTGCTATGCTGGGGTTCCCTATGAGTTCAAGATTGCATCACTGGGTGGGCCTTCTACCCTTCCATGGTACATGTGGGATGGCAGTGGTGTGGTGGCAGGATTTGGGCATGGATATGTGTAGGGGGAGATTCTTCATGACAAAAAAGAAAAATCCTTCCTGTCCAAACTGTGTATATCACTGCTTTATCACCATGATAATGCTGAGGTTTTACTTTAGAGAACCCTGGGTTTTAAATTGAAAGTCAAATATAATTTGCCCCAAGAAGCACGAAATGATTGACTAGAAAGCTGCTCATAAGGCCCAGCATGGCAAATCAGTATCTCTGTGACAATGAGACTCAGCCAGGGGTGGGTCACTGGGCCTCAGGCAGGTGGTAGAAGGAGACTGGAGGCCCAGGGTTGGTGCAAGGGCCACGTACATGGTCAAATGGTCTGATGCTGAAACCAGAGAGACCCCGTTCAGTTCTTCTTTTGTTGGAGAGCAGCAGTATTGTTTTAATTCCTATGTAATATCAAATGGTGCAGCTTAAGAGAAAGACTGCGCTGAGAAACAGTGCTTGAGGATGTGAGTGCTTAAGCTGTACTTGGAGCTGTGGTAGGTGCTTCACATATATTTCCTTATTTCAGACTCATGACAGTTTTGAAATGAGGTAACTAAAACTTTGTGAGACTAAGTGACTCACAGAAGGTCACATATTTAGAGCAAAGTGAGGGGAACTAACTGGCGCTGGGCCTCTGTTGTATGGTTGCATATTGTCTTCCGTGCCTGTTATATGCATATATGATATCTGGAAGTTGTTATGAAGATCGTATTTTAAAGGAGAAGCAACTGAGAGTCAGAGAAGGTAAATAGACTAACCAGGGGGAAAGAGGCTAGTCAGTGACAGACTTTGCACCACCTAATATGGAAGCCTACAGTCCTTGAACCCCTAAAGATGAACTAATTTTCAGAGATAGTCTTACACCTTCAAGGCTGTTCTAGGAATCCTTATTTTCTCTCATAAAATGGCTTTTGGCTACATCCTTTCTGGTCTTTCTTTTAGGACTGCCTTGCCTGTTGAATCGGGCTTTTGTTGTATGCTTGATTTGATCTCAATACATCAAGTAATGAGATGTATAGGTAACATGGGAGAGGAGGCTGAGGCACTCACTATTCTACTAATTTTTACTCACTCACTGACCACCTCCTGTCCCTCTGGCAATCCATGAATTTAGATGGCATGAATGCCCACCATTCTCCCACTTGATATTCAAAGAGGATTAACAGTCACATGACTAATGCTGAAGAGATGAGGTTTGTAGTTGTCCTGGTCCCATGCATGTCATTTGAAGGGCCTCGTTTTGTGTCAGTAGGGACAAGTACATTCTGTTTGCTGTGTGCCTTGCAGGAGGCCATCTGGGAGCATTGTACACAAACACAGATCCCAAGTTTGAGAGCATCTTAGTGGGATTTGCCCTAGTGCTGACAGCTGCAGGTTTGTGCCTCACTTGTGGTTTCTAATAATTCAGCAGGAGTGTTTCCAGGAGTCTTAAAAGTATGTCTAATGACAGATGCAAAACTCTAGTTACAAAAGTAATGAAAAGGTGAGCATCTTCACTGGCTGTCCCTTCACCCCCGTGTCACCAAATTGGCCTTCAGTGACTAAGGACTCAGGGCTTCTCCTAGTAGCCCCTTGGAAGGAAAGCACAGGAAACAGAAAACCCCGTACATTAGATTCAGAGAGCCCTGCCTGTATCTTGGATTTAGCACTTCCTAAATTTGTTGAACTTGAATAACATGATAATTCCTCAGAAATGTTATTTCCTCATCTGTAAAAAAATATCCTTATCCCTTTCTCAAAGAGTAAGCATTAACATGACATCTCAAATGTGGAAAACAATTAGTGAAGACTTAACATATATTTAAGGCTAGATGAAAAGTTTTCCTAGTTAACTGTGTGACCTTGGGCAAATTATTTAACCTTTCTGAGTTTCAGATTCTTCTCCTGTAACACTGTGAAAATTCTACCTACTTGAAAGGGTACTTGTGAGGATTGAATGGTATGGGATTGGTAAAGTAACGTGGCACTGTAGGCACCCCCTTGTGGCAGCTTTTAGTGTTACAAAGCTTTCCAGTGAAAAGTGGGAAGAGCTCAGTTATTACCAGCCTAAGCATGCTCTGCCGATTGCCCTGGAAAGAACCTGTTTACACCTGGTTCTGGCAAAATCATTAATAGGACATTCTTTATTCTCAGATATTTTCAAAATAACTCCATGGCTACTCTGAATATAACTAAGAGGTAGAGAGGAGGCTGGCCTTTTGAGGAGAGAGCATAATAGCAATCCTTTACCTACAGTAGTGTTTGTCTAATTCTTCCAGAGGGACAGTTTGTTATTAATAGTTAGCTATCATTAGGTTGTTGCTTATTATTATTAGGCAGATAACCATCTGTGAATCAGAAACTAAATACAGAGAAAATACATGGGCAGAGTTTTTGGTGGGGTAGTTTGTCCCACTTCTGCTAATTTTCCCATACATTAGCACCCATTTTCCAAGAGCACAGGGCTTTCATGCTGCTGTCTGCGTGTTCCAGTCACCTCCTACCACTGGCTCTAAGGAGCAGCCCATTAAGTGTCCTGGCTGCCTGCACAGCTTTCTGCACATGCTGGTGATCCTCAGAAGGCGGCTCCCACTCCTCTCCCACCCCTCACTCCTAGCAAGCAAACCTGTTCTGATTTAAGCTTCATGAATCTTCCTGCTTTGCCAGACAACCTGTGAACGGGGATACCTATGGTGGCTAATTTATTTCTTGTGATTTCAGCAAACTCTGTTGGCTTACTCTGGGCCCACAGGTACATGAGTGTAAGAATCTTTACTTGAAAATGGGGTGAGCATAGGGAGGAACACATTCTTGAGCCTTCCTTTGGCATTCTTCACTGCTGCTCCCCATTCCCCGCACCCAGTGTCCTTCTCACGTAGGGAGGAGCAAATGAGAAGCAAATGAGAAACAAAATGTTTTTTCTACCCTTGGGAACCACCAAACTTTGATGAGGACTTGGAAGGCAAATCATAGGAAGCTAGAAGCATCATGGAGAGTAGATGTCCAGCTTTCATTCCCCACAATCCCTGATCCTCTCTCTTTCCTTTTCAATCCCTTTTAAACTTCCTCCTCTTAGGGGGAAAGGGAAATTAATTATCCTGGGCCAACTTTTATTTCCAGTGATTATGGTATCAGACCTGGTACATAGTCTTTGAATCAGTCCTTTGGAATGTAGGTCATCTTTCTCAGCAGTCACTGTGTAGAGCTGGTTGGGGAAGAAAAAGTTAACCCATTATTTCATGTGATTGCCAAGTAAATATTTTCAGATAACTCTTAGATAGGTAATGGACCTTTACTTTAATTTCCTTCAGCACAGAAGAGACTAGACAGTAAGGGTTGGCAAACATGTTTCTGTGAAGGTTGCAATAATGAGTATTTTCAACTGCAGGCTGTATACACCTTGTTGTATAGTTTCCTTCTCCTCCACCTCATCCATCTCTGAGGCTATCATTCCTTTGCTTTTCTTGACTCTTACATGTATCCCTTAACAATATAGCTTTTAATGTATGGCATTCCATCCTATGAATACACCATAGTTTATTCATCCATTTTCCTGTTGATGGACATTGGATTATTTCCAGGCTTTCTTGTTACAGATATCAGTATTTTGCACATTCTTGTAAATTCTCCCATGATATAATTTTAATCGAGTCTTTAAAAGAAATATTTGATGAAAATAGAAGGTAGGCATGACATGGTAACCATATAAAATTGATATTAGATGTGACCTTCTTCAGAGCTTCAGGGACACACCCCATTTTACATATTTCCTTTACAGAGCAGTCCTTATTGATACACTACCACTTCTGGATCTACCTTCTAGAATATTTCCATGTTTATCTTCACGATCCTGTGTCCATAGAGCTCTGTGCCCACTTGCCATGGTCCAGAGAAAGGTAATTCTCTCACTTTCAGGCTGATAAGCAGCGTTTCCGTTTTCATTCCCTATTCCAGGAGCTGCCTCTTCCCCAGGTAATGGAGAGTGGGAACACTGACTTCCTTCCAGGATATCCTGTCCTTCTACCATCAAGTATGAGTGGGTCCTTTGGCTCTAAGAGCACAATTGAATGATCTCCCGGAAAGTGATAGTCCAATTTTAGAGGGCCCTAATATATTTGGTCTTGTGTAACATGAAATGTCTAAGCCACATGGTATTATAACTTGGTCTGGATTTAGCTGAGAACAAACTCAGTTTAATCTTCCTTTTTACAGTTTCTACTGAAACATGACCTGAAAAATTACATAGACGTGACTGTCCCTTTTTCCTGTGTATTCCCATTTCTGTTCTACATTGTTCTTAATAGTTCTAATTGTTAAATCTATGTAATATTTTTAAATATTAGGCAGGACAAGTCCCTTTCTTCTTCTTTTAAGTGGGATCATATATATTTCTTTGATGAACTTTAGTATGTTGTTTTGTTTTCTAAGCCCTATATTATTTGTATTTCACTGAATATAAATTCAGATTTATTATAGTCCTACAATTTACTTTTTCTGCCCTTCCCATATTTTCCCCCCACATGCTGGATGTGTCTTCTATCTCTTGACAATTGAATTGTCTATGCTGGGAGTTGTTTTCTATACCCCAAATTATAGGTCTGTCAGTATGAGACTGTAGATTGCTCTCTTAAGAAGGTCTTATGGTAAGTAATCAAAGCTGCTGTCCAGCACTGATGAACTCTGACTCCTCTGTTTTACTAGACTCAGAGGGATTGGACTCAGCAACCAGCTTCTCTCTGATGGCTTTGGTTTCCTTTTCCCCCTGATGACTGGACAGGGACCATTTTTTGACATGGGTGGTCTTGGCATATGGACCTCAGCATAAGCAGAATAAAGGCATGTTGGGCTAGCTTTATGTTGCTGTAATTCCAGTATTAAACTCTGCCTAAGATAGGTATGATTCTTTTTCTAGAAGCCAAGACAAATATGTAATTTTTGTTAGGTAGAACTTAATACCACCCCATCACATCCATTGTGACTTTGTTGCTCTGACTTTTGCTGCCTAAAAAATTAGGGAAGGCAGTGTGTAGATTCGCGATCCAAACCTTGGAATGTCACGGTTCTCTACTTAGGAAAATCCTTTTCTCTAAGTGCTGGAAAGCAGAGTCCTGTTTGCTTCCGTTCGTGCTTATGCTTGCCTTTCGTGCATTTGCTATCACACGTATAACCGTTGCTCTGATGGACTGGAATTGTATTTTATATCAAAAGAGTACTAGTTAAGAAATATATGTGAATGAAATAAATACTCATATTTTTGTTTACTTTCCAAATGTCATTTTTTTATATTAACATTTAAACACCTCTTTGGGATTTATTCTCACCTAATATTGGCAGTAATTAAAACACCCAATCCACTTTGGCAACCACAGAATAGGCCAATGTCTGATATTATAGCAAATACATATGAAACCCTTCCAGTGCAAAAACTTATTAACATTTAAAAACACTAGATCCACTTATACTTTGACTATAGAGTCAATGCCTACTGAGCAGAACTCACTGTCTGTCATTCCCAACCTTTTCCCTCTTTTGCATTTACCGAAGTCCTTAAATATAAGCAGCACACTAGAATTTCTTACAGAAACGCACCAAGTGAAATCCCATCTTTAGCTCTGGCCCTCCTAACCCATTTCCCTCGTGCTCATATAACACTGAGGAGCTAATTTTCAGTAAGTTGTCAAAAAGAAAGGTGACAGTCCATTTAGCAGTCAGCTAGTTGCTAATTAAGTACCCAACTAAAATGCATCAAATTTTGAGCACTCCCAATTGAACACTTTGAAAGATAAGCATTCTACTAATTTAACTCTGCTGTAGGTTGAGCCCTGATTGAGTTCTTTCACAGCAAGAGGAGCCATGTTCCAGTGCTTTCCAACATTGATTCTTAGCCCAGAGCTTAAAAGCCTATCTAAGCATCTGGTTTTTTGTCTTCAATTGCCAGCTACATGAGGTACAAACTTATGAGGCTGTGAGCCATGGGTCATCACATTATGACACATGGAATGAAAAAGGACTTCCCAAGACAGTTAAGCTCCTTTTCATAGGCTGGTACCTTCAGCCTGGGGACTGTACCTGACACTGGAACTAGGCACACTATTTCTGCAGAAGTACAGAGCTTGACCAGACCTGGAAGTCATTTTATTCTAACGACTTGAGTTAACACTTTCTCCAGAGCTCACTTGAAGCAAAAATATAGAAAGCTGGCAACACTGTTAAGCACTTGATATTAGACACTTTTTCAAATGGGCAGTAGCTAGTCATAGCCTTGAGGCAGAGATGGGTGTGCTTGGGAGCCTGGAAATGCATTGCATATTCTGCCTCTGAATCCTACTCTTCCCACCATTGCATATTGATTTCTCCAGTTCTCAGTGTGGAGTACTAATGGTGTCTTGGAAGAAAATAATGTTGTCTTAATTTTTTTTTAATTTAAATAGGTCAAAATCTTCTAAAATCACTATTGTGACCATTCAAAGCTTTTTAGAAAGGCTTTTTAGGTAGCTTTAATGAAGCTAACGTGACCGTGCAAATCTCATTTGCCAGGAATATTGTATCTGATCAGAGAAAGGTGCGTTACTCTTTTGAAACTATGGTTTTTTCATGCCACATGGCGTGATGATGACGTGGTGAGTGAAGCTAAGAAGGCAAGGCTTTCAGGAGTGTTAACAAAATCAATGCATATGTTAGAGGAGTTGGACTGAGTTTCTTAGGCATCTCAGGGTTGCTGGAATAGGCCCCAGGGGAAGGAAGATGGAGGAAATGTAAGAGGCAGAGTCTTAGGAGACTGAGAAATGAAGGAAACTTTGTACCTTGGTCAGCCACGTACTTCCTGATTTTACCCTGAATAGCTTTGGAAAGGAGGAGAAGGAAAATCTAGGATTTCAGAAACAGCTGGATTTAAGTGTACAAGCACACACTTCTCCTCTTTGCTTCTACTCTTTCCCCTCAGAAAAGATTTCTCTAGGTCTGAGAATAAGGAGACCTGGATTCCACAAATCTCTGTAGAAATGGAATCTCAGTTCTTTTACTTCTCTGTGTCTTTGCTTTTCATTTATTTAGTAACTGGCTTCAACTATATTCTCTATTCAGTTATAAATTGTGGTGATTTTGTGATTCTGATTTCCTGTTAGAATATTCTACTCCATAGAGGACAGAGCAGGCTCCTATCAAAGTCTGCAGAACATAGTAGTCACTCAAGAAAAAAAATAGTCGAAGGAATGAATGACAGTTGTTGGTGGGATTTAGTCATCTTTTGTGAGTTTTGCATTTGCAGGTTGAGCACGGTGCCTTGTATAAGATGTATGTGAGATAATTGTTGATTGAATGACTCCTGGTTCCAAACTACTTGTTTGTAGTGTTTTAGAAATATCTAAGGGTAGTGATGACTACTGGGCTTATCCCTGTACAGGACCTTTTCACTGTAGGGCCCTATTCTATCACATTATAAGTTCCAAGCAATGGTCCATGCAGCTAGTGCAAACTGTGGGCCACGAAGGTGAAAGGGGCACCTAGCGAGAGTGACAGAGGCAGCTCTAGCTCCATGCCACGAGCTGGATGGGGGACCTTGTGCAGATACATAATCTGGCTGTGCTCATGTTATTCATCCTAACAATACATTGTTTCTATCAGTCTGCTGTACTCTGATGTTTTAAATGGACTGTGTTGAAAATTTTAATCCATGATGCTGGTTTCTCCTGTTGTTAAGTTTGGACCTTTAATACCCTGCAGAGTCCTCAGTTATGTCTGGGGGTTTCAGGGACTCTCTCATGTGCTTTTGAACAATCCTGTGGGGGCTTATAACATCTGTCATGGACTACCCTCTCTTTTATGTACCACTTTTCTGTGTTTGTTGGGTATCACTTTGTCTGATGACATACTTGCTATATCCTGTATTAGTTTTCTAGGGCTGTCATAACAAAAAATCACAAACTAAGTGGCTTAAATAAGAGAAGTTTATTGTCTTACAGGTCTGGAGGCTAGATATCTGAGATCAAAGTGTCAGCTGGACCATTCTCTCCCTAAAGGCACTAGGAGAGCATCTGTTCCAGGCTTTGTTCTTAGCTTCTGATAGTTCCTTGGCTATTGCAGCATAACTCCAATCTTTATATGGTGTTCTCCCTGGTGCATTTTATTCTCCCTTTTTATAAGTACACAGTCATTGGTTTAGGGTTCACTTTAGTGACTACATATAACTTGACCCTTAGCTAAGACTCTTTCCAAATGAGGTAACACTCACAGGAACTTGGGGTTATAACTTCAGCATCTTTCAGGAGGATACAATGAAGCTTATAACATTTCCCTTAGTCACTACTGAGTGAGCATGTCCAGCTGTGACTGCTTCTCATACTGCTTCGGTCCCTAGGCGTCCCTGTCACAGCTAGGGCTGGACACTTTCCCATCACTGCTGGCAGTCTAGAAATTTTGAAGTACCAAAGCTGCACCATGTTCTCTGAAGCCCAATGTTCAGAGGAATGTTTTCCTTCTCTTTCCCCTGAGTCTTGGATAGAGGGTTATCCAAGCAGTGAAATCATTTTTTATTCTCTTTCATTTCCTTTGAACTCAGATATGTGTCTGCAGGATTGGTTGAAAGACAAATTTTGAATGACAGTCTCCTGTGGTAACCAAAATTGCCCCTCATTTCTGACACTATCTAGTCTCTTTCCTTTCATGGATTATCTGCTAGGATATCTCTCATGAGATAGACTCCTGAACAGCTCGCTTCACTTACTTGTTAAGCACACTGAGCTTGCCTGAATCATAGTTGTTAATAGTGTCCTTGTATAAACTGAGATTTCTGCTATATAAAACTGAGATTAGTAAGAATAGGTAAAATATACCTCATTAGGAGTTATACAAGAGAAAAATTCATATGATTATCTCAGTAGACATAGGAAAAGTTTGATAAAAGTCATGATACATTTCGTGAAAAAAAAAGTAATAAACTAGGAATAGAAGGGGGCTTCCTTAATCTAATAAAGTATACCTAAAAATATCCAACAGTAAACATACTTGATGGTAAAATGTTTAAAAAAGCTTCCCTTTGATATGGAAGCAAGGTATGCATAGTGTTAGCACCAGTTCAGTTTTACATTTTACTAGGCTTCCTAGCCAATGCAGTAAGGCAAGAAAAGATAAGTTATATAAGGATTTCAAAGAAAAAAATGATAATGTGTCCATTATTCACAGATTATATGCTTATATTATTAGAATTCAAAATAATCTGTTGAAAGTTTACAAGTTTGCTGAATATAAGCTAATATTTAAAATATATTGCTATATATGAGCAGTAAGCAATTAGGTGATAAAAATACCATTTAGAATAGTATTGGAAATGACACATGACTAAGAATCAATTTAATGAAGAATGTATATGATCTCAATGAAGGAGACATTAACAGAAAAATATTAAAGAAAATCTAAACTGGAGATGTATATTATGTTCATAGATGGGTAGAGTTTCCAATTCTTTCTGAATAGATATCTAGATTTAACATAATGCCAATAAAAACCTAAGCAGATTTGTGTGTGTGTGTATGTGTGTGTCAGAGAGAGAGAGAGAAAGAGGGAGGGAGAAGATGAACAAGATGATTCTAAAATGTATATGAACATGAAATGGGCCAAGTGTAGTCAACACACTCTTGAAGCAGAACAAAGTGGACGAGGACTTTCACTTCTAAATATCAACACTTGATTTAAAGACATAGCAGTTAAGATAATGTGTTTTTTTGGCACAGGATAGACAAATAGGCTGCTGGAAAAGAGTAAAAAAAATAAAAGACCCACACTTCTACAGACCCATCACTTACAACAAAGGGAAAGACAGTGGGAAAAAATGGCCTTAATTAGTAGTCTAAGCCAATTGAATATTCACACTGAAAGAAATTACACCTGACCCACATATTACACTATAATGAAAAATCATTCCAGGCAAAGTGTCAGCTTCAATATGAAAGACAAAACACATTCAAAAATGAAACTTTCTGAAGATAGTGTAAGAAAATACCTACATTACCTGAGGATAGGGTAATCATTTTTAAACAGGATAACTCTATAGGAAAAGATTGATAAATATGGCTATGTTAAGTACATTTGACTTTATGGGTTTGAATTGTGCAGGTCCATTTATATGTGAATGTTTTTCAAAAAATATAATGGAAAATATTTTGGAGATTGTAACAATTTGAAAAAATGTATTCTTTAGTTTACTTTATTGAAAGAATACAGTGTATAATACATATACAAAACAACAGCATATGTTATCAGTAAGACTTGCACTCATCAGCAGGCTATTCGTAGTCAAGTTTTTGAGGAGTCAAAAGTTATATGTGCGTTTTTGACTGTGGGGGAGTCAGCATCCCTAACCCCTGTGTTTTCCATGGGGTCAACTGTAGTTATATTCTTTAGAAGAAACAAGAGAAGTATTAAAAGGTAAGTTAAAGAGGGTGAGTACATATTTGTAGTTATGTTTATGATGTAATATCATTTAAATTAAGAAGGAATTATAAAAATGGACAAGAGGCTTGAACAGGCAGTTCAAAAATATGACATCCTAATACTTAGTGCACGTTTGAGAAGAGTCCACCTCATTAGTAGCAGGAAAGTAAAAAGTGACATGCCTAGTATATCCACCTGAATGGACAAATTGAAAAGGTTTGCAACACTGTTTATTAATAATGTGAAACAACAGGAATTCTGCACCACTGGTGATGTACATTGGTACAATCATTTGGAGAACAGATTTTTACTATTCACTTAGGTCAAAGATGCACATTATGGTGACTCCCGGTTCCACCACTAGGTATATAACTAACAGAAATGCACACCCATGTGCCTCAAAAGCATGCATAGCAATGCTTGTAACAGGTTATTCATGATGGTTCTAATCCAAAACCCACTAAAAATGGGGTGGATAAATAAACTGTGATAGTGTCATATAATGTAATATGATAGCAATGAAATGAACATACTGTAGTCAAAGACAAAACCATGAACATCACAGACATAAGTGTATTGAATGAAAGAAGCCAGATACAAAGGGTCCATGTTGCCTGAATCCATGTATATATACAGAACAAGCACAACTATTACGTTTAGAAGCACATGCTTACATGGAAAACCTACAAAGCAAAGAAAGAGATTGCAGAAGTGGTGCTAAGTTTTCGGGGAGGGGCAGCCTGGTCTGAGGCATGGGTATACGGTAGCCTGAGTTCTCGCAGTCTTCTCTCTTATGACCTGTACCAAGTTAAAGAGGAGTTTTCTATTTCTGGACCTTTCTGTAATGCTATGAAGTTTCATAGACAAAGCTTCTTTTGTCTTTTCTTTCTTTAAAGGAATGTATATGAAATCTCAGGCCCTAGTAGGTGCTGTGTACACAGTAGCAACTTACTAAGTATTTTACTTCCTCTTCTTCTCCTGATTAGCTCTGCACCCCAAATCTTATAAAGCAATGAATAATCTTAGTATGAATACACAACGCAGACACACATTCCCAGAAGAAAAGTGCCTGGAGCATTAGCAGATTGCAAAGGCTACAGATATTCATTCCTCTCGTGTGATTGCCTCTCAGACCAGCACCGGTGTTATCACACTGGTGACTGCGTTTCAGAGCCAGTGAGCACCCCCATGCTTCATAATTACTGAAACACATGTGCTAAGTCACTTTTTTGCTAAGTCATGATGAGAATTCTTAGTGTTCAATCGCCCTCAAATTTCTCATCTCTTCCCTGTAGTGAGGTGCTTTGGTTTAGCAGCTGTACATGGGGATTGCATTTAAATCATTTAAGGTCTGAAGTTTGCTATCTCCTAGAAGCAGCCTCCTTTCTTTCAGCATTCCTCTCTGGGCACACCTGGATTTTTAATTTTTTTTTTTTACTTCAAAGTGAGGGATAACCTCCTAAGGGGGAGGAAAACTTCGGGAATGCATTAACTCTTTGGGTGCCCAGGTGGATTTTCATGATGCCTTCTGCTTGCCTCTTCCCAGACTTACTCCTTGGCAGAGATCTTTCACGTCACTAGCCATCCTGTCATATTTTAGCAGCAAGAGTGGTAGCAGAGTTAGATGTGTGGGTAGCTAAAGGTTAAAGGAAGTAGTGAAGGAAAGTATACCAAAAGCAAAAGCCAATTTTATTTAGGTAATGTAGCCTCTATGATATAACACACAGGCCCTCCTCCTGAATTCCTCCAGTTACTGAATTCCTTGTACAGGTGGCTAAGCTCTTCAAGGAACAATTAGAGTTGTGCCTTAGGATATAAATTTCCTCAACTTCCCACCATATTGATAAACTTATGCTATGTTGTTGATAAGGGTGTTGGTGCCTTTTCTGAAAGCAAGTTTTTGTTGAGAGGTGAGAGAGAACAGCTAATGGTGTTTGTGGCTGAAGCAGAAAGGAAATATTTTGGGTGTTTCAAACAAATTTCACCATTTAATAATCACACTAAGGACCAACTGTCATTATTAATTTTTTACTGCCTATGACCCCAGCTGTGCTGGAAGTACAAGGGGTCAGTGTCAGCTCAGAATTAAATTAGGAATCTGGACAATAGAAGGTCACTAGGAATCCAGAGACAATTAGATTGAATCAGATTTAGATTATCAGGTATAAAAGTCTTATTTTACAGAAAATACTGTATAGAGGTGAAAGAATAAGCTTCCATCTGTATTTTCCCATTATATAAGGGCATGACTTTGCAACTTAATGTATTTTGAAAAGTATTTGTCAAGCACCTACTGTGGGCCAGGTACTGGCTGCTGAGTTATAAGGACATCTGGAAGGGGTGCAGGAGACCGAGTGGCTGCACTGCCTCACTAATCACCATGCTTGGAGTGCCCAGGGCCTGGGAAAATGTCAGTACAAGAACCACAGGCCTGTGGGAGCTTGGATGGAGATTGCTAGGCAGCAGCACACAGGCTGGACTCTCCCCAAAGTGAACCTGCAAGCCTAGCTCCCAATTTAGACAGCTCATTCATCTCAGGATGTCGGTACGGTTTGCCAGTCACTGAACACCCCCCTACCTTGTGTGTGGGGTCCATTTTTTTTTCGTAGAGCCATCTGCAACTGGTGAAAAATGACCCACCAAAGCTGGTGAACATTTCCCATCGCTTTTCCTCTGACTCCACACAGCAGTGACAGACGGTGCCCGGCAGGGTCTACCCAGCTCATCTGCTAAGGGGAAGCCCCTCAGGATGGCCCTGACTTAAGGTCTGGGGTTCAGCTTGTTTGTTTGAACTACCACTTTCTCCTCTTTCTCAAGAACCACACCCAGTTGTAACTTAGCAACAAAAGTTGTTGACTAAAGGACTAGAGAATCTTATATTGCTAATGTTAAAAATCTTAAAGGGGCTTGAAGGATTGTACTTCTACGTCGATATTTGTATTTTAAATACAGAGAATCTAAGGCACAGAAACACAAAGTCAATGAGGAGTTAAAACTATGGTCCAGGTCCCTTGGCAGTGCTGTTTCCATTCTGGGTGTTGTCCTCCTGTTACTGGGTCATGTATTATACTGGTTACTCATGGAATATGCTGAGAAAAAAGTTATCTGCTTTTTGTAAACTTTCAGCTTAGTGCTTAGTCCTATTTAATACTCATATTGATTACTATTGTTGACCTTTGATCTGTTGTGTTAAAAATGTTCTTAGTTTCTTTAGATGTATATGATGTTTTATGCTGTGTGCGTTTCCAGCCAGACTATCTTACCAAGGCCAAGTACGAGAGACTACATAGAAAACACTTTGGGTTTTAGGGCCTGACACAACTAAAGTGGAATTCTGATTTCTCATTTACCAAGTGTATTTACCTATTTTTCAAAGACAAAAGTTTTTCAATTTTATGAAGTCCCATTTATCATTATTTTGATAGTTTTGTGTGTCTGTGTGTATGTGTGTGTTCTATATAAGAAAATTTTGTATAACA
Organism: Manis javanica; assembly: GCF_040802235.1. Lineage (NCBI taxonomy): Eukaryota > Metazoa > Chordata > Mammalia > Pholidota > Manidae > Manis > Manis javanica. The sequence continues at coordinate 49,891,566 of NC_133164.1, read as the reverse complement.
CAAGATCGCAAAGATTTTCTTTTACATTCTATTCTAGAAGTTTAATAGTTTTAGCTCTTATGTTTAGGCCTGTTATCCTTTTGGAGTTAATTTTCAATATATTGTGAATTCAGAATTTTTTTATTTTGAACCTTGTGCTTATGCCAATGCCACACTGTCATGATTACTGCAAACCTTTAGGGGACATAGTATAAGTACTCCAACCTTATTCTTGATTTCATGATTGCTTTTGGTTGGTCTAGATCATTTTCCCTATCTATATACATTTTAAAATTAACTTGTCAATGTTTTCAACAAAGTCTCTTAGGGTATTATTGAGATTACATCAAATCTGTATATCCAGTCTGTGAGAATTGCCATCTTACTAATATTAATCTTCTGAACCATGAGGATGATGTATCACTCAGTTTATTTAGGTCCTCTTTAATTTTCGTCTTCAATGTTTTATACTTTTCAGTGTTTATTCTTGCACATATTTTGTTAAAAGTAATGCTAAGTAAGTTTATGCTATTGAAATACAGTTAATTTTTTTGTTTCTTTTCTAATTGCTCATTACTAGTACATAAAACTTAAGTTGACTTTGCTATATTGACCTTATATCCTGAGACTTTACTTCAGTGACTTACTAGTTCTAATAGATTTCTTGTAGATTCCTTAGGGTTTTCTATGAACACAACCATGTCCTCTTTTAATATAGTTCATTTCATTCTTTCTAATACTTAAGGTTTTTATTATTTTTTCTTACCTTATTGAACTGGCTAGGCCTTCCATTGCAATAGTAAATGGAAGTGGGAGAGCAGATATGCTTGCCTGGTCCCTGATCTTGGCTAAAAATCATTGGGCATTTCACAACTGAGTATTATATTAGCCTCAGATGTTCATAGATGTCTTTAATAAGTTTAGGAACTTGCCTTCTATTCCCAGTTTTTGAAGTTTTTATCATAACTTGTGTCAAATTCATATTCTGTGTCTATTTAAGAAATCATCAGGTTTTTTTACTTTATGCTATGTGTGTGTGTGTGTGTATATATATATAATTACATTCATTTTCATATGTTAAACCAACCTACCATTCTTAGGATCAATCCCACTTGATCATGATGTATTAATACATTTTTTAATATTGTTGGATTTTATTTATTAAATTTTGTTCAGAATTTTTACATTCATATTCTCAGTGGATGTGGCTTTATAGTTCCCTATTCTTGTGAGATTTTGGTATCTGAGTAATACTGTTCATATAAAGGGATTTTGGAAGTGTTCTTTTCTCCACTATTTTCTGAAAGAGTTTGCATAGAAAGTAAGAAAAAACTATTATTTTTTCTTAAATGTGTGATGGAATTCACCAGTGGAGCCATTTGGGTCCAGAGTTTTATTTGTAGGAAGGTTTTTAAATTACAAATTCAGTTTTCTATCTCTTATTGAGTCAAATTTTGTATTTGCTTTCTTATTGTAAGAAATTTATTCATTTATCTAGGTTATTAAACATATTGTCATATGGAATTCCATTATCATCCTTTCAATGTATGTAGGATCTGTGGTGATAAACCCTCTTTCATTGTTGATATTTTGTTGTGAGTCTCTTTTTTACTTGATTAGTGCACGTAGAGACTTATCAATTTCTCATGTTTGAGATAGTTTTTGGTTTTATTGATTTTTTCCTATTATTTCTCTGCTTTCCATTTCATTTATTTGTTATGTCTTTTTGTTTATTTTCTGACCTCTATTCATTTTTTTTCTGTCCACTTTTAGAAGAGAACTCAGATAATTCAGATATTTATTTTGAATGTGGGTATTTACAGATATAAATGTCTCTCTAAACACCGCTTTAGCTTCATCCATAATTTTTGATATCTTATACTTTATATGTCTCTGTAATATTGTAAATAGTTGTCCTGGGTATTTATGATATTAAAATTTTTTCAACCATATAGATATGTATTCTTTCCCTCCATATTTTAGGATACTCTTGTGTGGGAGGCAGATATAGCTCCTTAAAGATGCCCATTGCCTAGTCCCTAGCGTCTGTGCATATGTTATCTTATATGGCAAAAGATACTATACAGATCTGTTGGAGATGAGGAACTTATCTTAATTATATGGGGAGGCATATCTAATCACACGAATCCTTAAAAGGGGCTTTCTCAGCTGGGTCTTAGAGATGAAATTGAAAAAGGGGAGGGGAAGATTCGAAAAGTGACATGGCCTGCTATTTTTTGAAGTTGGAGAAAGAGATTCATGAGACAAAGAATGAGGGTGCTCTCAAGAAACTAGAAACAACACTTAGCTGACAGCCAGCAAGGAAATAGGACCTCAGTCCTACAAATGCAAGGACATGAATTCTGCCGATAACCCAAATGAGCAAGGAAGCATGAACTGTTTTAGTGCTTCCAGAAAGGAGCACATACTCATAACTCGCTTTTACCCCAGTAAGTTCCATGTCAGATTTCTGACCTACAGAACACTAAGATAATTTTTTGTTGTTTAGCCCACTAAGTGTTGATAATTTATTATGATGGCAACAATAGAAAATTAATACATAATGTAATGTTAACTCCATCTAAATGCATTATGTATTTCACAAGATAATGTTATAATTACTGCTCTAAAGAGTTGTATGGTTGAAGGGAAACAAGAGGAAAAACAGTCTTAAGGATTTAATTGATATCTGCTATTTCTATGTTCTTTCTATTCTAAGGATCTAAGTTTTCATCTGGAGTCATTTCCCCTTAGCCTGAAGAACCTCCATTAGCAATTATTACAGCATGGTTACATTTAGAACAAATTCTCCTAGTCTTCTTTTTTCCAAATATGCCTTAATTATTCTGTCATTTTTGAGCAATATTTTCATTGGTGGGAGAATTCTTGATTGACAGGTTGATTGTTTCAGTTCTTTAAAGATTTGTTCTAATTTCTTTTGCCCTCCATGGTTTTCATGAGAAGTCAACTTTAATTAGATTGCTGTTCTCTTGTATGTAATGTCACTTTCTTTTGCTGATTGCCAGACTTTCCCTTTATCTTTGGCTTTCAACAAATAGGCTTTGGCTTGCACTTCCCCATTTTTATTCTGTTTGGTGATCTTTGCATGTTTTGTATTAGGTGTATATTTATCTTGTTCAAATTTGGAAAATTTTTGTCTATTGTTTCTTCAAATATTTTTATTTATTCTGGGGTTCCAATTAAAGACAAATTGGCCATTTGCTTTACCTAAGAAGTCCTTAAGGATAATTTGTATTGATGTATGTTTAAGCTAATTTATTCTCTCTTCCATCACATTTAAAAATCTGTGTATTGTATTTTTTAGTTCTCAGGTTTTCATTTGATTAGTTTTTATATTTTCTATTCTTTACTGGACTTTTTTTTCATTTGCTGGGAGTTTATTTACTTTTGTTTTATTTGGGATGATAATATGCAATAGTAATATGTAATATTAATAGTTAATTTGTTGTTTTATAATTCTAACATCTTGTTTATTTAAGGGTCAAACTGGGTTGATTTTCCTTTCTTTTGAATGTTCTCCATTTTCTTAGTTCTTCAGATATCAGGTAGTTTTGGATCATAGATATTATGAATGTCCAATTGTAGATACTCTGGATTCCATTATTTTTCTCTAATTAAGATTGTTTCTTTTGTTTCATCAAGCATTTAAAAAAATGTGGATATGACATGAAAACCCTGATTCTTGGGAAGTATCTTTGATCTCAGTTCAGTTTTTTTGCCTTTAATTGAGTGGCTTTGAATCTGTTCTAAATATTTATAATCTAGGCCTCAAAGATGTGAATAGATAAAAAAGAGGATCCTCTCTCTCTTGATAACTTTTGGAATTTCACTGTTATTTTCAACTGCCATGCCTCACCTTGCTTCAGTTGTCTGGTTACCGTGGCAAGAAATGCTGTATTTTTTTCAATCAGCATTCTACTGTACCAACTGCACTTCCCTAGACTAAAAACCATTAAGATGGGAACTTTTGTGGGCATTCTCCTCTTTCCTCCTCTGAGTGTTTACTCCCACCAAAAATCTGTCTGCCCTTGTTCAACATCCAGTACCTTTCTGTAGTTGCCTTTTGTATTATATCCAGGTTTTGTGTCATTGTTTCTGCAGGAGAATAATCTGGTAGGTTCTTAGACTATCATTTAAGCTGAAGTTAGGCATAGCTTTTTGTCCAACTCAGTCATAGTTCATGTTGGAGATTTTCAGTAGTTTCAGATTCATATAATCTATAGCTCACTCATTCATTAAACATTTTTGTGCCTCTTCTATGTTCCAGCCATGTTGTTAGAGTTCTCTGTACAATTGTGGCCAATTTGACCCTGATCCCTTCTCTAATAGAACTTAGAAGCTAGTGGAGAAGACAGATATTAAAAGCAATTAAAATATAGTGTGCTGAGTGTTGCCATGAGAGGAATTACAAGGTGCTATGGAAGTAAATAGTAGGACTCCCTATTATAACTCTAGAGGAGGCTAGGGAGACTTTCCTTAGAAAAGGATATCTAAGATGAAACTTGAATAAAGTGTAGGAGTTGGGGTCAGAGAAATAGAATTCAGGTTGCATATAGGAAATGTTTTTGGGCACTGTTTAGAGAACCATTATAGTGAAAGATGGGGCAGAGGGCAAGAGTAGAAGGAAGAAAAATAGGAAGTAAGTACAACAATCCAGGAGGTGATGATATCTTGGAGGAGGTGGTGACTGTCGACAGGGAGACAGGATATATTTGCAAGATATTAGGAGATATAATTAAATAAGAACTCATGATTAATTTAATAAAGAAGGTCATATAGGGAGGCATCAAGCACACTCCTATATTTCTGGTTTGTACATCTGAATGGCTGGGGGAGCTTTTTATTGAGATACAGTGTACTGGAGGAGGAATATGTTAAGAAATAAAGCAAGATTAACTCCCATTTCAGGCTTTTGAATTTAAGGCACTTGTATTATATTCAAATTGTAATAGCATATATTTGGGTGTGCATAAGAGGGTTCTTAGTTGAAAACATCACTCGTGCTGAGAGCTAGAAGGAATTTTTTCTTTTTATTCATAAATTCATAAAAAGGGGAGAATTTCCACTCCACACAAGATAAATATGAGAGGAACTCTTTTAACTTCTGTGTGCATCCTCACTCCTCACTGATAAGACTGATTTATCTTACTGGTAAATCTTGAAGAAGCAGCTGAGCATGCTAGGCTCTGTGCCTTCTGTGTCCACTCTTGTGTAGCTCCTGGGGTACAGGACACAGATGTGGGCTTCCACTTGGGTAACTATGGACAAGATCCCAGTGGCTACTAGGGTTTATCTTACTCTGCCTATAAGAGCAGGAATAGTTGTGTCCATTTTGGGAGAAATTGAGCAACCCAACTTTAATCATCATCTCCAATCTATTTTACCAGCACATCAGGCACCACAATAGGAATTAGTTCTCTTGTGTCTTATTTTTTATTCTTAACTCAAGAGTGGAAGATAAGGTGGCACTTATTGCCTCTCCTGGATCCAAACAAATTAATAATAATATCATTTTCTTTTTTTAAAAATAATATCATTTTCTAAGTGATTTAACTAAAGCCTGCAGGGAGTTAGATAATTCTTTCATGCTCACCCTGATTGTAAATGACATAACTTAGAGTTGAATCTAGTTGAGTTTTTTAAAAAACTCTTTTCCCTCAGTACTTCATACCACAGTGCCATAAAAAAATGGACGTGGTGAAACATTACTCTTTCAAATGATTTTTAAGTAAAGTGATTAGCTGTCAGCTACCAGAGAAGTCGGTCTGGGTATTCTGTTGTTGAATGGGCCGACGGTAGGAACTGAAGAGAATAATTTTTAACTGTTTGCAGAATCTCAGGAAATCTTTTGAGTTTGCTCCTGCAGCGTATGTGACAGGGTGTCTTTGCGTAATGTCTGCAGGGTCTTGGTATCTGTACCTTTGCCTTTGGTCACTGCTCTCATTTGAATGTCTTGGGAGGCCGTCTGAATCCAATGAAGAGGCCTTAGAAATGGTGGATCTGCTTTATGCCACTGGAGGCACCACAGGATGAAGATAGCTGAAGAGAATTTCCTTTAGGATTAAAATGTAATCTCCTAGGGTTAAATTTAAAAGAATTTATTAGAGTATGTTATGGGTGTTATATAATTTATTAGAATATCTTTATTTAATGGAGAGTATGTTAACATGGGAAGAACATGCTATAAGCAAATAGCTCAGGCTCTACCTGTATGATGATGGTCCAGATACTTGATTTCCCTGGCCTTCAGTTTCTTTTTCTAGAAGTGGGGGTGATGTTATTATCTAAAAGTTTTTTATATAGTTTAGATATTAGATATGCATGTGTCAAAACTGTCCTTTTTGTTGTGGAAATTGCACACTCAGTTTTTATGCTTGCCTTCTTGTAAAGACATCCTCTCTCTATAGAGTTCCTTAGACTATTTCTTTAGGATTTAAATCCATAATGGTACACTCGGGAGTGCACTGCATACCCAGAAGACAGGCTGTTTGGCTACACTAGGTAAGAGTGGTTGTGGACGCCACTGGGGAATTGTCAGTGTAGGAAGGCAGTGTGCTCTGAGGGTTAAGAGTAGGGCAGCTGGAGCCAGCTTTGAAGCTGCCTTACTGATTCACGGTCTCTGTGAACTGGCACAGTTATTGATTCTCTCTTTGCCTCAGATTCCTTATCTGTAAAATGAGGATAATACCATTAACTCCCTTTTAGGTTGTTGTAAGAATTAAATAAGCTATTATGTATAAAGCAGTTCTATTAATGCTTGGCACATAGTAAGCACTTGATTAGGGCTGATGATGATGACAATGATAATATGATGAAAAAAATGTCTGCTGTCTGCTTACAGGTTTTTTTCTTTTATATCTATTTCAAGTGTTCAGCTAGTTTTCTTTTCCAATAAATTAGTCCATGTGAGAATCAAGTGCATTAAGAGAAACATGGGTCACTTTTTAGAGAGATCTGTGACTGTAGGCAGGTGAGATTTGAGAATAAACAAAGGAACTGAAATATACTGTTGATACAGACAGGCCTATGCTGACTAGTGGGAAAGCAAAGCCACAAATGACATGTTTGGAAATAGGATCGTTAGCAGAACTGGCATATTTGAGACAGCTTTAATATTAGTCAAGAAACCACACTGGGAAGGGAGATGAAAAGTCTTTGTTTGCTAGAGCTCTCACTACCCCAAAGAGAAGAGCTAGGAAAGAAGGTAAAAGGCTGAAAGGCTCCCGTGCATTCCTGAGCAGATCTGTTTCGCACTCAGCTTTAAGGTCCTGGGTCTCCTGCAATGCCTGGCCTTCAGACCCAGGAGAAGACCCAGGCAGCTGCGCTCGAGGATCAGGCAAGGCAGCCCAGAGCGTGGGGTGACTCTGCACAGCTAATAACAGAGTAGGTGTCCACGAGCCTTCCAGAACCACAAATCTTCTTCATGATTTGGAGGCAAGTCAGAAACCTGCATAGGAATTAATGAACCAAGATCCACTTCACAGTGGAAGGCTAAGTCAGAGGCCAGAGCAGAGGAACCTAGTAGTAGAATTCCAGGAGAGCATAAAAAATATAGTAATCATAGGTGAATAAAAATGGAAGTAGAGAATGTCAGACGTTAGCTAACATGATTCGACCACAATCCATGGCTGCTCTAATTTTGAAGGCTTACATTGCTCAGATCTTAGTCTTATAAGATTTATATACATATGTGTAAACTGGCTTAAAAATTCCTATTTTCTCTTAAATTTGAAAGCAAATATGAAAAATCCATGAATAGTTGTTTATATTATTTATTAGAGGTTTTCCTTTTCTTTCCTTCTTGTTGGATAAGAGCTAAGTTAAGTAGCTGGAGGACAAGATTTTAAAAAATCCAAGTTAGTTTCATGGAGAGAGAACTTGACCACTTGGAAGGACTATGTCTAGTAGGTTTCACTCTTTAAGTTTGGGGCACCTTAACCAAAATATCCTTAGGACAAGATGACAGTAAAGGGGTTTGGGAGAAGCAGCATCCTGTTTAGTAGAATAAGAATCTTCTTTGGATCTACTATCTTATCTTTGTTCCTCTAGAGCTTCATCAGAACACCAAGGATGAGAAGTTATGAGAGTTTTCTCTGCCAGTGTGGTGGCAGAAAGGGTGGGGGAAGTTCACTCTATAGTCCTGCATGTGGGCTACCTGCCATGCCCGCTGGTTTGGGTTGGTCCTGCTATCTGTGTGTGTTGGGGGTAAAGAAAGGTATATTCCGAAATGGTGGTGTCAATAGACAGGGTCAGTGGCTGGCCCTTGACTCCACAGGCCCTTCCCTTAGACTGGTTTGCCAGGGCTGTTTTATGTGAAGTACTGGGCAGAAAAGTTCAAGCTGTCATATTCAAAGAATAGTGCATAATTGAACCTCGAGTAAGCAAGAACACATGCAGGCAAATCACTTTATAATAAAGTCTCTTCTTTCTACATCCAACTCAAGCATAAATAGAGATTTAGCAGCTGCAAATTGTATCAACAGACACCACAGAAAGGAAGATTTAAAAAAATATCTAGTGCAGGGCATACTGACCAGATATGTTGGGCAAAAATCTGAATTATTTATGTTATATATGAAATCAAATATTAATGTCGAGTGAGTTAAATAAATAATAATAATAAAACTATTAATTGAATGCTCAGTATGCATGCCATGCTGTGTTTTAAATATAGTATTTCCTTTATGTGCAACAACTTTTAGAGCTAGGGACCATTGGCACTTAAGAGGTGGGGACATCTCAGGAAGAGGGAGCCTTCCCAAGGTCACACTCAGTGATAAGGGGCAGGGTTAGGATTCCACACAGTCCATCTCAGTGAAGAATGCACACACTTCCCATGACAGTGGACTTCCCCTAATGAGGAACAATGATGAATTAAGCTAGCAGATATTTTTCTCCTCATGATTGGAAGGATTTTTGGAAGCACATAGTCACTGAAGAAACAACTAAAGAAAAGACAGACAACATAAAATTAAACATAGCAAAACAAAATCTAAAATCAGCTGTAATTCCAAATTTAAAGCAAATTTGGCAAGCTGTGAAAAATATTTGGAACATGCACGAGAGATAAAAGATGATAAACTTTTATGTTCAAAACTTAAAAATCATCAATGAAAATATCTCAGAAAATGGACAAAAGTCAAGAAAAGACAATTCAGAAAACAAATACAAGAGGGCAACAAATATGAAAATATATTCAAACACAATGTGTTATAATTTTTTTCCTTCACATTAGCAACAATTTGAGAAATGATGCTATGAAACAAACATTTTCATACACTTCTCGTAGGCTTGTACATTTTTTTAAAAGTCTTTCTGGAAAGCAACTTAGATATGTGCATCAAAAACATGAGAGGATTAAAATGGTTTGAATTTTTGACTCCACTTCTGGGATTTTTTTTTTTTTGCTATAGAAATGTAATTATGTACAAAGTAAGGTGTCAAATCACTAAATTTTAGTGCAGGATCCATTTTTTGATATTTGCTATGTATCTTTGGCCAAATTAATCATTTTAAATCTCAGGTTTTTTCATCTGTAAAATGGGAATGGTACTGGTAGTTTCTTTGAGGGTTATATGACATAATACACATTAAAGAGTTATCCTAGTACATGGCAACTATACACTGAAGTAATATTGTGTTTGGCTTCCAGTATTATTTTCATCATAGTTTTATTTGTGAATAAAAATAGTGGAAACAAACATTTTGAAAGACTAATAATGAGTAAATTTTTATGATATATTCTATAATGAAAAAGGCAGCTATTTATTTGATTATAATTTATACTTTACTCATGGAAGGAAATATACCAAATGATAACATTGGTAGTTATTGGATATTTCCAGTTTTTTACCCTTTTCTTAATTTTCCAGTTTTTCTTAAGTGGAAATACTTCTTTGTCATTGTTAAAAAACTTAGTATTTTTAATAGGGGAGCAAGGTGCAAAATCGGTCATAACTGGCATTCTAGAGCAGGACTGGTCTAACAAAGGCCTGTAGCTGAGGTGGGGAGCCTCTCTGAGATGTGGGGTGAAGTTAATTCTATCTGGGTTTCTGTAGGTGGAAGCAAACTATATGAAATTTGGATCCCTGGATAATGTTTCCATCTTAATGAGAGAGAAGCCTGGACTTTAGTGCATTTATTTTCCATGAATATTAAAGGCAGCCAAAGGGAAAAGAGGAATACATCTTTCAAATAAGGTCTCCAAACTCAGAATGCTAGGACAGGCTGTGAGTAGTAAAGAAATATTTTTAGATTCTAACAATGTGCCCTACATTCTTAGTCTTGGTGATAGGTAGATAGTTCTACTCTTAAATTCTTAGACTGTATTGGCATATTGTGCCCTATAGGCCTAAGCGTCTAGCAGGCAAAACAAAAATTACACACACACACACACACACAAGCACAATAGGATTTGGATAGAGAAAGATAGAAGGAAAAAATTGGTGGTATGAAAACCATGGGGTTGAAAATAGATGTGTCCTAACCATTGGGCCAGAAGCTAAGTACTTCAAGAGGAGTGGGAGATTCATACTGGACCTATTTTCAGTTATACTGTGGACAGAGTATAGTTTGAAATATATTAATGTGCTTTTCTTTTTTGTACTTCCTTGTATGGGGCTGTCCTCTGATTCATCCACATACATCCACTGCCTTAGGAAGGATAAAGACAGGAAAGTTAGGGCCAGAGCACAGAGAGAAAAAGTTTACTCTTCAAATTTTGACTTAAAATTTGTCAAGTTTTTTGAGTCCACAGAGACAATATGCTAGGATTTGCTAAAGGAGAAATATTTTTCTGAATTCCAAAAACTGCTCTTTTCATGTACCAAGTGTAGGAGACACACATCACAGATGCTCAAGCTATAGTATAAGAAGGGTTGAAGATGCGACCTAAGGGAAGATAACAGAGTCAGGAAGAGGAGGTAGAAGATTTCTGTCCTGGGGTAAGAATTGCACTGGAAGGAGAGATTAGTTTGAGGTGCTCTTGTCCCTTGTCAGAAACTAGGATCCCCACTCCCAAGTCTCAGCCACAAGATGGTAGAGTCTGATCAGAGCCCCAGCCCATTCTGTCCTTTGTATTCAGTGTGGTCCGGGAGCAGCAGACGAGCAAGGGCAGAGGGAAAGGGATGTCTAGATAAATGGTTTACCTACAGAAGGACCCCAAACCCCATGGCCTACACTGACTTTGCAAGAGATGTAGGAGTTCCCACGAGCCTGGTGTGGGGGAGGGTAGTGCGGGTCTGGGGGAGGGGTCAAGAGCACCGGTGACCGATAGAGCCTAGATGTCTGGGTGAAGAGGCCACAGAGCCCACCTCAGCCAGCAACACGTGTGAGGCTGTTGGCCTCAGCAGCATGCCCCCACACTGCCTCTCTGGGCCTGTGGGACTAAGCGTAACCTGGGCTGAGGGTCAGCAAGGGCAGTCAGGGTTCACACCGGGTCCACACTTCAGTGGGCAGCGGTGCAGACCTCCCAGGAATAAAAATAGACTGACTCCATGATGGGGGTGCAAGCAAAGCTCCAGGTCAGAGACTCATCACTAGGAGGAGTTACAATGCCCCTGCCTCCCCTGTCCCTCCCACCCCCTCTACCAGCATAAGGGGTAAAGAGGGCAGGAAGGGAAACACTCTGTGAGAAGTGACAAGCCAGTTCCTACGGGGATTTTGGACTTCAAACTGGCAGACAATTTACCCATTGGGTCAGAGGTTCTCAAACTTGGCTGCACAGTGGAATCACCTGGGAAGCTTTTAAACGCTTGATGGCCAAGCCCAGTCAAATTAGAATCTCTGGAGGTGGGATCCCAGAACTAATATTTTAAAGAAATCTTCATATGTTTAAAAAGTGCAGCTAAATTCTAGAACTGCTGCAAAGAGGAAAAAGAAACGTAAAGGAAACTTTTAAATTGGGAGTGATCATTCATTGGCAAACTGAGTTTACTTTAGTTTTTCCTCCATTACTGAAAGTCTTAGATGATCCAGCACAGGATGAGATTATACAAAGACAAGAAAAATGTCAAAAAATATCTATACCTGAATTATTTTCAGCCCAGGACCACATAATAAAAATAAGAGCTAATACACACGGAGTGCTTACTATTTGCTAAACATTAGTTAAAGTGTTTCTTGTTAATTCCTTGAATACTCATGGCAACCTAGGAAGTAAGCACTATTAGTATTCCTAGTTTTGGTAAGAAAACAGTCATGGGGATGTTAGGTAATTTTCCAGTTAGTAAGTTTTAGAGCAAGTGTTTGCATTGAAAAAGGGCCGCCTCCAAAGCCGGCTCCCCACCCCCAGCTGCCGCCTGACATTGCTCCGACATGATGGAAACGACCTCTACCCTCAATTGGCAAAAATGACTTAAAATTTTCACAGTTCTTGTATGGTCTTCCACAAACTATGTACTTCTAATAATCTTCATTTGCTTATACTGTAGGGAAGGCTCCCCCCTGCCCAACTTTCCCTACTGCTCTATAAGGACAGCTGTTCGCTGCCACACCGCGGTTATGCCTACCCTTGAGAAACCTTGAAAACACAGCGTGTTGTACCCGTGAGTAAGGAGCTAGATAAGGGCCTTGAAGGCTGGACACCTGGACATGAAGGCCACATGCATGTGCGTCTTCAGTGCTTATGTAACCATTGAATCAGCACTAAAGCAATATAAGAAGTACAGCTTTATGCAGAATAAAGTGGCTTCTTTTGAGTACCCTCCATGATGACTCCTGCCTCCTTCTTTGCTCTTCGCGTTGCTCCAAAACGTCAAGGGCAACCCCTGGACCCTGACATATGCCCATATCTACTACAAGTTTGTCAGGGTGCTGCAAAGACCTTCCATGTGTCCTGTTCTCTTCATCATTTTAATTATTGTTAGTATTTTTCCTCCCTTCAGAATATCAGAATATCTCTTTCTACTTTTAACAAGAAACTCAATTTAAATGCCGCTCCTGCCTTCTAACGCCCTTTCTGACTCTCTGCAGGGCGTGTCTCTTTGACTTGCTCTGACTCCTTGAATCACATCCCTACACAGCCCTTGTATGTGACTGTCTAGTATCACTTATTTTGAAAACTCTCCCCATTCTTCTCCTGAGTCCTTCTCGTTCAACACTTTTGGGCAACAACTGCCTTATTTATGTGTCTCTTTAATTGTTAACTTGTGTTGTTCATATTAAAAATCATATATTTTAAAAACATTTCATGCAAAGAGTCATGACTCAAATCTAATACGTCTAAGAAAATGGTTCCCCCTCCAAACAATACATACTGCAAATATAGATTGAAGAGAGTTTAAAATGGAATCTATTGAATGACAACTGTTAGCTCAACAGGAAAAGTACAAGGTGAAGGAGCAAAAATATTTCTTTTCACTTTTCCTTTCTAGAGTAATGGGCGGTATCTTCAGTTATTTAAAAATTGTGTAGCTCTCAAAATAACATACTTAAAACTATGTGTCTTAGGCTGCCTATTGGGAAGAGACAATTTTAGTTGGACTTTCTTGTCCTCCCACTCTTCTGACATGGCCTCCCTTCAGATTTCACGGGCAGTGTTGCAGAACTTTACTAGACAAATACATATTTTAAAAGATTTAGTGATAAGCAGAAGGAATTTTGCTTTTCAAAATTTAGAGAGTTATATCTTTAATTGAACTGAGATTTACCAAGTAGTGGGAGCCAATACTTCCTTTTTGATTTTATGTGTTCTGAATGTTTGCTACCTTAAAGAAGGAACAAGAAGATGAGTGTTTTCCTTTTCTTTCTTTTACCTTGTGGTCTTTGAAATTAATGCTAAAAGTACATCAGGCTTCACAATAATTTCTCTGATTTTGTGTTTTCTTAGTAGACAAACTAATATTGACCCAACTGGCAATTATTGGCAAGGAATTAACACACCTCAAATTTCATATTTACATCAATTTACAGGTATTTGGTAAAAAGATAGGTCAATAGCCTCAAGTTCAAATTTTTCCTTATGACTTATTCCAGACCAAGGATACATTATTTTAAATTCTGTAAATCTCCGTATCACTTTAAGCATTTTAAATCTTCCTCTGAATTGTCCATGCACCATTGACGCGCCTTTCAGAGATAACTATGCTTAAAAAAAAAAGTTTGAAAAATATTTGCCACTCTCTGAGGAAAGTAAGGACTTGATATATTTTGAATTCTAGTTCAATTACTTTATGATAAAGGATTTTCTTTATTCACAAGTGAGAGCTGCTGGTTGAAGGTAGAGTTCAGCTGTTTATATACTAACATGCAGCAATTATGATGAAACAAAATCCTTTCTGGAATTCTCTTGTAACTATGGCAACTAGAATTAAATGAATTCTATAAAAAATACAAAAAGCCACCCCAGCAGGATAGAGTAAATATTATCTCTTATTGATTTATGAAGGTTCCAGATGATGAAAAGTGGTTAATATATTTCTGTCATAAACCACATTTGTTAGGGCTTCTTTTTATTGATGGAGCCATTGTCTATTTAAGTAATGTCAGCAGATACCATTAATTTTTACATCTTTTTTTCAGTCTCTTCTGCCTTCATTACGAGAAGCTATCAGCTGTTCTATTATCCTCTATTTTATTTAGGCTTAACAAGGATGATGCTTGACTCGAGGACCATTTCTGATTATGTTTGGCTAAAATATAGTTTGACCAAAGATGGTTAGTACAAATGGGTTACAGATTTATTTTGAGGGAGAATTAGTTGGTTTGGACATTTTATTACACGTCAGTTTGGACGAAACACCCAGCTCTCTTGACTTCAGGTGGCTGATGCTTGCAGTGGGATTTGTTTGAAAAGGAAAATTAAACTTTTTGTAATTTGTTCTGTAAGTAGACTAATTTAAAATTCAATCCCAGCAATAATGTGAGGCTAAAACTGAGCAACATTATGTAGCAAGATTAGAGGTTTTGTGTCCCAGAGGGTTTGGTGTGCAGGTGTCAGCGGGGCTTTGCATGCAAAATGCCAGCACGTACTATACCTACTTCTGCCTGTTCCCTAAAATAAGCTCAACACTTTGTGTCTTGATTAAAGTGAAAAGGTCACTGCTTCTTTCTCCTCCAAAATACTGATGACAGTCATAAGAGTGGAACATCTGCAAGCCAGGATGAAGAAGCAAAGATACATGCCAGGCATGGTCCTGGGATTTCTCGAGCTCTGCATGTCATCATATACATTTTCCCATGATTGTTTCCAGTCTCTATGTCTCAGTGGATATGCTGTTGTGGTGAGTTAGGAAATGCATTTTCTCACATCAAAGTTCTCAGTCATAGAAACAAAGCAGAAAGTTATAAGATTGAAAACTTAAGGACTTAATTTCTTATTCTTATGTTCTCTTAACTTCTAAAAATATTGACTGTAAGCTTGAACTTTGAGGTATGCTACCTATCTTACTAGGTGGGGTTTATTTAGCTTGTGTCATCTGTCTTTTTTCTGACTAGTTTTTTTCCTGTTATTGTCAATATTGAAATTCCTGAAATAAACTACGATCAACCCAAGCATCTGCCTAAGAAAATAGGTAATAGGAGAACCACAGGCTTGCCTTACTCTGGTCCTGATACAGCACTTCTCTAAAGTCCTCAAGTTTTACCAGGCCCTTGATGCATTGTGTCAAAGGAGTCTCCTAAATGGCATTGCAATCTGATCCTTTCTGCCTGCAGCTCTAAGGATCTTGGCGCTCCAAAGTTTTATAGGCATTTTGATTACATTTCACAGCATTCCTATGTCAGGTTGACATTCTGCTTCGAATCACAACATAAGAGAATTGAAGGGGATTTCAGAGATCACCTAGTCTAAGCTGTTCATTTTGCAGATAAGAAATTGAGGCTCAGAGAGGTGAAGTGAACTGCCCAAGGTCACACAGCTCATTAACAGCACAGCTGGAGTAAGACCTGTGCTCCTCTAACTCCTAATCCCAAACTCTTTCCATTAAACCTCACAACCTCATGTTTTCTCTTATGTTCAGGGGAAAGCACTTCCAGGTTTTCCTTTAGCATGAGTCCACAAACAGAAAGTAGGATTACCCATCCCCAGACTAGTGCACCATCCATTATTGCCCATTATATATCTTCTCAGTTATAAAGGGAAAAAAGAAAAAAAAGCCTGAACATTCTGCTTTTATATTCATTATCTACTCTGTGCCTGTTAGTTGCTCTCTTTTTTTGGTGATGCTTTTACTGATTAACTCGGTTTCTGTAATATAAAATGGTGAAATGCATTATCCTGGGTAAATGTGATGTTATTAATGTGTTTTATTCTAGTTATGGGTCATTATTTCCAATAGATGTAATCGTCCCAGCACTGAGACCTAGCAGGTGGTCTCACCAGAAGTTATAACAGTTTTCTTAATGGTCTGGTAAGAATGTCATTTGCAGGGCAGCAAGGGCAAAGGGAAATTGGTCCCAGAGCTAGCTTGCTTCTGCACTCATTCCCAAGCTTGAGCAAGCAAAAGTAAATACATATTTTCCCACTGATCAGCTGGGTATTTATTCCTGCATATTTATTTTCAGTAAAAGTGATGAGGATCCATGTATGTTTCTTATTTACAATTTACAGCCTCCTTCCCCCTGCCCTCAATAATACTACAAATGACCCAGCAATACTTTGCTTTTCTAATTCTTAGAGGAAACAGGCCTTATTGCCTCCTGGGAAGAACAAACACCCACTCAAGCAATGAAATGTGATTATATCAAGTTGGCCAGGCAGAAGACAGAGACCACTGGAAAGCAGAAATCAAGAGACAATTTTTCCATTAGAGGTAACTCACTCTTGAGAGAATGTATGATACCAGAATGATGAGAGAAATAGAAGTGATGTATTAAATGTTAGCACTTCAGTGTACCTAAGAGGCATGCACACCAGAAATTGTTACATGATTAAGATGATGGTGTATATGATTGTCCTTCTAAATTTTTCCTTGTACAGAGCATAATCACAGTTGAATGAGTCAGTGTATAATTACAAGCATTAATGCTCTGATGAAACAAACTGTCTACATTGAATAAGGTGTCTTGCAATGCTGACGAGTGTTCCTGTCTGTTTCAGGTGCTCTCCTGGGCTGCGCTTGCTTGCATATGCACATGCGTGAGAGTGAGTAAGCGGTGCTTGAGACAAACAGAATCTGTCTGTGGGTGCCTGTCAGAGGCATTTGTTAATTTAATTAGTATAGCTTCTGTAAAGTATCAGGTTAGTAATTTAAATACTTCACTCATTCTTCATTGCTATTGTTGTATTTCATGGATTCTATGATGAATGTGTTTTTCTCTCCAACATTTTAACTTCTCCGAAATTAAGAGTACAAGCCTACCACAGAAACATTGTGGGTTCATTCCAGTCTACCACAGTGAAGCAAGTATCATAATAAAATAAGTTAAATGAACTTTTTGGTTTCCCAGTGTATATAAAACTTACATTTACACTGTACTGTAGTCTATTAAGTGCAATAACATTATGTCTAAAAAAGTACATGCCTTAATGAAAATACACTTTAATAATATGAAAATACTAATAAAAAACCCATTTCATTATATTATTGCAAAAATTGCTAACCATCACCTAAGCTTTAAGTGAGTTGTAATCATTGATCACAGATCACCATAAAAAACATAATGATAATAAAAATGTTTGAAATATTGTGACAATTACCAAAATGTGACACAGAGACACAAAATGAACAGATGCTATTGGAAAAATGGAGCTGATAGCCTTGCTCAATGCAAGGTTCTTTAAAACGCCCAATTTGTAAAAAATGCAATCCCTGCTAAACACAGTAAATAAAGCAAAGCACAGTGAAATGAGGTGTGCCTGGACCCTGCAGCGGATGGCGGCCATTTGCCATGGCTGTCACCGCTTGTGCGTACTTGGAGTTGGGGACATGACTGGAAAAGTGCTATCCAGTGACATGTCAGCCAACACACCATTTAAGGACTGAGAAAGGATCAGGAGACTGTTAGACTGAAGCCTTTCCAGCAGAGCACCAGTATAAAATCTTGAAGATCGAGTACAAGTAGCTTGGAAGAAAATCCTGATGGCAAGAGCAGAGCGCTCTTGTAGGAAGTGCTGTGTACCATGTTCTTCTCTGAGTGAACGAGGGGTTCAGGGGAGTGAATTTCTGGACACAAAGTTGTTTTGCAAGTACCTAAATAAATTTATTTTGTTTACACTTTCTTTTTTAATGGGTGAACAAGAATGCTCTGTGAAAAGAAAAAAGCTATGTCTAAATAAGTTTTAAAAGGGGTTTTCAGTGAATTTTAAATAAAAATCCTAAAGGACAGGAAAACAGCTTAATTGGCAATGTTTTTCTTTCTTTGTGGTAAAAAATAGTACATCTTAGAATCAATGGCGTTTTACATTCAATGAATATGGCATTTGGTCATCCTATCTAAAGCCAAGAGATTTGGAGAACCAGTTTAGCTTCTACATTTTAAGTAAGCTCAAAGAAAGTGGATGAGTTGCCCATTTCTACACAGCTTTCTGGTATATGACAGTGACAAGCTACATTTTAGAGGTCACCATGGATAACTGTTGGGAACTAGGTTTGTTTTGTTTTAATAACACAATATCATTTTTGTCTACACAATGAAGTGACTTCCTTGTACTTAGTATCTAACAAAGCAAATGATAAAATATTTCTTATGTTTGGGAACGTCTCAGGAGGTATAAAAACATGGCCTTTACAACAATATATGTTAAGTTATTTAGGGGTTGTTGGCAGTTTCTTAATATTTTGGGAAATATTATTTTTGGGAAAAATGCATAATATTCCTTTAACATCTAGAGAATTCTAGATAAACAACAGTGGTTTTGCTTATACCCAGCAAAAATCAATGGTCCTGAGAATAAAACAATGTAGTTAAACATTTTTTTCCCACATGGTTGTCTCCAGCTCAATCCATGTTGTTGCAAATGGTAGAATTTGTTTATTTTTATGGTTGAAAAGTATTCCCTTGTGTATATGTACTACTTCTTTATCCATCCATCTGCTGATGGACATTTAGGTTGCTTCTGTATCTTGGCTATTGTAAATAGTTCTACAATAAACATAGGGGTGCATCTGTCTTTCTCAAACTTGATTGCTGCGTTCTTAGGGTAAATTCCTAGGAGTGGAATTCCTGGGTCAAATAGTATTCCTATTTTTAGTTTTTTGAGGAACCTGAACCTTCATATTGCTTTCCACAATGGTAGCTTACATTCCCACCAGCAGTGTAGGAGGGTTCCCCTTTCTCCACATTCTCGCCAGCATTTGTTGTTCCTAGTCTTTTTGATGTTGGCCATCCTTACTGGTGTGAGGTGATATCTCATTGTGGTTTTAATTTGCATTTCCCTGATGAGTAGTGATGTGGAGCATTTTTTCATGTGTCTGTTGGCCATCTGAATTTCTTCTTTGGAGAATTGTCTCTTCATATCCTCTGCCCATTTTTTAACATGGTTATTTGCTTTTGGGTGTTGAGGCATGTGAGTTCTTTATATATTTTGGATGTTAACCCCTTGTTGGATATGTCATTTACAAATATATTCTCCCATACTGTAGGATGCCTTTTTGTTCTGTTGATGGTGTCCTTTGCTCTGCAGAGGCTTTTCAGTTTGATGTAGTCCCATGTGTTCGTTTTTGCTTTTGTATCCCTTGCTTGAGGAGATGTGTTCAGGAAGAAGTTGCTCATGTTTATATTCAGGAGAGTTTTGCCTATTTTGTTGTCTTCTATGAGTTTTATGGTTTCATGACTTACATACATTCAGGTCTTTGATCCATTTTGAGTTTACTTTTGTGTATGGGTTAAACAATAATCCAGTTTCATTCTCTTGCATATAGCTGTCCAGTTTTGCCAACACCAGCTGTTGAAAAGGCTGTCATTTCCCCGTTATATGTCCATGGCTTCTTTATCATATATTAATTGACCACAAATGGTTGGGTTTATATCTAGGCTTTCTAGTCTGTTCCATTGGTCTGTGGTTCTGTTCTTTTGCTTGTACCAAATTGTCTTGATTACTGTAGCTTTGTAGTAGAGCTTGAAGTCAGAGAGAGTAATACCCCCAGCTTTATTCTTCCTTCCCAGGATTGCTTTGGCTATTCAGGGTCTTTTGTGGTTCCATATGAATTTTAGAATGGTCTTTTCTAGTTCACTGAGGAGTGCTGTTGGTATTTTGATAGGAATTGCATTGAACCTGTAGATTGCTTTAGGCAGGATCACCATTTTAACAATATTAATTCTTCCTATCCATGAGCATGGGATGTGTTTCCATTTATTGGTATCTTCTTTAATTTCTCTCATGAGTGTTTTGTACTTTTCAAAGTATAGGTCTTTCACTTCCTTGGTTAGGTTCATTCCTAGGTATTTAATTTTTTTTATGCAATTGTGAATGGAATTTTTTTTCTGATTTCTCTTTCTGCTAGTTCATCATTAGTGTATAGGAATGCAACAGATTTCTGTGTGTTAATTTTGTATCCTGCAACTTTGCTGAATTCAGATATTAGATCTAGTAGTTTTGGAGTGGATTCTTAAGGCTTTTTTAGGTATGATATCATGTCATCTACAGTGACAGTTTAACTTCTTCCTTACCAATCTGGATGCCCTTTATTTGTTTGTGTTGTCTAATTGCCATGGTGAGGACCTCTAGAACTATTTTGAATAAAAGTGGAGGGAGTGAGCAACCTCATCTTGTTCCTGAGCTTAAAGGAAAGGCTTTCAGTTTCTCACTGTTAAGTGTGATGTTGGCTGTCGGTTTGTCATATATGGCCTTTATTATGTTAAGATACTTGCCCTCTATACCCATTTTGTTGAGAGTTTTATCATGAATGGATGTTGAATTTTGTTCAATGCTTTTTCAGCATCTATGGAGATGATCATGTGGTTTTTGTTCTTTTTGTTGATGGATTTCAGATGTTGGACCATCCTTGCATTCCTGGAATAAATCCTACTTGATCATGGTGGATGATCTTTTTGACATATTTTTGAATTCTGTTTGCTAATATTTTGTTGTTTAATTTTGCATCTGTGTTCATAATTGGTCTGTAGTTTTCTTTTTTGGTGGTGTCTTTGCCTGGTTTTGGTATTAGAGTGATACCGGCCTCATAGAATGAGTTTGGAAGTATTCCCCCTTCTACTTTTTGGAAAAATTTAAGTAGGATGGTTATTAGGTCTTCACTAAATGTTTGATAAAATTCAGTGGTGAAGCCATCTGGACATACATTTTATTCTTGTGTAGTTTTTTGATTACTGATCCAATTTCATTGCTGGTAATTGGTCTGTTTAGATTTTCTATTTCTTTCTGGGTCAGTCTTGGAAGGTTATATTTCTCTAGAAAGTTGTCCATTTCTTTTAGATTATCCATTTTGTTAGCATATAATTTTTCATAGTATTCTCTAATAATTCTTTGTATTTCTGTGGTGTCCATAGTGATTTTTCCTTTCTCATTTCTGATTCTATTTATGTGTGTAGACTCTCTTTTGTTCTTGATAAGTCTGGCTTGGGGTTTATCTATTATATTTATTTTCTTGAAGAACCAGTTCTTGCTTTCAGTGATTCTTTCTATTGTTTTATTCTTCTTGATTTTATTTATTTATCATCTATTCTTTATTATGTCCCTCCTACTACTGACTTTGGGCCTCATTTGTTCTTCTTCTTCTAGTTTTATTAAATGTGAGCTGAGACTGTTCACATAGGATTGTTCTTCTTTCCTGAGGTAGGCCTGTATTGCAATATACTTTTCTCTTAGCATGGCCTTTGCTGTGTCCCACAGATTTTGCAGTGTTGAATTATTGTTGTCTTTGTCATTTGTCTCATATATATTGCTTTATCTCTGTTTGTATTTAGTGATTGATTCATTGGTTATTTAGGAGCATGTTGTGGTGCCTCAATGTATTTGTGTGATTTTTTATTTTCTTTGCATAATTTATTTCTAGTTTCATACTTTTGTGGTCTGAGAAACTGCTCAGTACAAGTTCAATCATTTTGAATTTACTGAGGCTCTTTTTGTGGCCTAGTATATGTTCTATTTTGGAAAATGTTCCATGTGCACTTGAGAAGAATGTGTATTCTGCTGCTTTTGGGTGTAGAGTTCTGTAGAAGTCTGTTAGGTCCATCTGTTCTAATGTGTTGTTCAGTGCCTCCGTGTCCTTACTTATTTTCTGTCTGGTTGATCTGTCCTTCAGAGTGAGTGGAGTGGTGAAGTCTCCTAGAATGAATGCATTGCATTCTATTTCTCTTTTTAATTCTGTTAGTATTTGTTTCACATATGTAGGTGCTCCTGTGTTAGGTGCATAGATATTTATAATGGTTATATTTCTTGTTGGATTGACCCCTTTATTATATAATGTCCTTCTTTGTCTCTTGTGACTTTCTTTGTTCTGAAGTCTATTTTTCTGATACAAGTACTGCAACTCCTGCTTTTTTCTCCCTATTAGTTGCATGAAATATAGTTTTCCATTCCTTTACTTTTAGTCTGTGTATGTCTTTGGGTTTAAAGGGGTATCTTGTAGGCAGCTTATAGATGGCTCTTGTTTTTTTTATCCATTCAGTAACGCTATGTCTTTTGATTGGTGCATTCAGACCATTTACATTTAGGGTAATTATTGATAGGTATGTACTTATTGCCATTGCAGGCTTCAGATTCATGGTTACCAAAGACTCAAGGTTAACTTCTCTACTATCTAATAGTCTAACTCAACTCAGTATACTATTACAAACACAATCTAAAGGTTCTTCTTTTTTCTCCTTTTTCTTCCTCCTCCATTTTTTATATATTAGGTACCATATTCTGTATTCTTTGTCTATCTCTGATTGACTTTGGGGGTAGTTGATTTAATTTTGCATTTGCTTAGTAATTAACTGTTCTACTTTCTTTACTGTGGTTTTATTATCTCTGGTGACAGCTATTAAACCTTAGGAACACTTCCATCTATAGCAGTCCCTCCAAAATATACTGTAGAGATGGTTTGTGTGAAGTAAATTCTCTCAGCTTTTGCTTATCTGGAAATTGTTTAATCCCTCTTTCAAATTTAAATGATAATCTTGCCAGTTAAAGTATTCTTAGTTCAAGGCCCTTCTGCTTCATTGCATTAAATATATCATGCCACTCCCTTCTGGCCTGTAAGGTTTCTGTGGAGAAGTCTGATGATAGCCTGAAGGGCATTCCTTTGTATGTGATCTTATTTCTCTCTGTGGCTGCCTTTAATAGTCTGTCCTTATCCTTGATCTTTGCCATTTTAATTATTATATGTCTTGGTGTTGTCTTCCCTGGCTCCCTTGTGTGGGAAAATCTGTGTACCTCCATGGCCTGAGAGGCTATCTCCTTCTCCAGATTGAAGAAGTTTTCAGCAATTACCTTTTCAAAGACACTTTCTATCCCTTTTTCTCCCTCTTCTTCTTCTGGTACTCTATAATATGAATATTGTTCCATTTGGATTGGTCACACAGTTCTCTCAATATTCTTTCATTCTTAAAGATCCTTTTTTCTCTCTATGCCTCAGTTTGATTGTATTCCTCTTCTCTAATTTCTATTTCATTTATCGTATCCCCCACCATATCTAATCTGTTTTTAAAACCTTCCATTTTATGTTTCCCTTCTGATACTGTTTTCCATAATGATTGGATTTCCAACCAGAATTCATTCCTGAGTTCTTGAATATTTTTCTCTACCTCCATGAGCATGTTTATGATTTTTATTTTGGAATCTCTTTGAGGAAGATTCCTGAGATCAATTTCATTTTACTCTTTCTCTGGTGTATGTATGATTTTGTTTTGAACCAGGTTCCTTTGATATTTCATATTTGTATGTAGCACCCTCTAGTGCCCAGAGAGTCTACTCTCTGTAGCTGCTCAGCCCCTGGAGCAATATTGGAGGTCTCAGGGGAGCTATGTTGGTGCCTGGGGGGAGGAAAGAGCTGTTTCCTGCTTCCCAGCTGCTATGCCTGTCTCCACTGCCAGAACCAGTGGGCCGAGCACACAGGTATAAGCCTCTATGTTTTGCATTTGTAGCTGCTCTAGGCTGGGCTTCCCTCTGGCTGACCTGATGCCAGGGCAGCATTTTCCCATTTACGAGTCAGGTATGCCCTGGCCAGGAGGAAGTCGCAGCAGGCTGCATATCATGGAGGGGGTCCTTGGAGCTGTGTAGCCAGCCAGGGGCCTGGAGTGCCTGAAGATCATGAAAGTTCTCAACCTGCTGGGCAGAGTGCACCCAGACAATTTTTTCTACCTGTCCTTTCTTCTGAGCATTAAGTTCTGTGCAATCCTTGCCCCTTTAGCAACCCTCTTGCTATAAGGAAGTATCTCAGACTGCTCACCTTTCTTTTGTCCCAGAGAAGCAGGATATGGATCACTGTTTTCCACAAGCGGCTTGTATCTCAGTCTCTCCAGGTATTCTGCCTGTCTTAACTTTCCAGCGCCCCTAATCCCCAGAGCACCATGCAATATAGGTTTGTACTCCTAGAGCAGATCTCCAGAGCTGGGTGTTCAGCAGTCCCAGGCCTCCACTCCCTCCCACTCCGTTTCTCTTACTCTGGCCAATGAGCTGGGGTGGAGGAAGGGCTTGCATCCTGCTGGGCCACAGCTTTGGTACATTACCCTGTTCCTTGAGGTCTATTCTTTTCTCCAGGTGTATGCAGTCTGGTGCAGCCCTCTTTCCTGTTGCTCTTTCAGAATTAGTTGTATTAATTATATTTTCATATTATATTTGGTTTTAGGAGAAGGCCTCTGTCTCACCTCTCATGCTGCCATCTTTAATCTCCTCTTGTGATTGTACTATTTTTCATTACTACCTGCAGTGTATGAGAGTTCATGTTTTCACATTCTCACCAATACTAGAAATGATCAATCTTATTTTTAATCTTAGACATTCTAATAGATGTGTAGATGTACTTAGTTGTGATTTTTTATTAGTACTGCAAAGTACCCACAATAAACAAAGTATCAACATTTTAAATAAAGCCTGTATTAATATTATTGAGTTTCCTTGCTGCTTCAGATTCCAGTGTGGCTTGGAACTTCACTGATGTTAGTTCATACTTAATTACCATCTGTATATTCTTATGAAGTATCTATTCACATGTTTTGTTCTTTTTTTATATTTGTATAGATCAAAGTTCTTTTCTTTTTCTGTATATGACTATCCAATTGTTCCAGCACCATTTGCTGAAAATACTATCTTAATTGAAGTGCCTTTGAAAGTCTGTTCTCTTTCGAATAATTCTCTTTCAAAGAGGTTTTTAAGTAGAGAGTTAGTGTAGATGTATTATTTCATATCACCTTGTCAATTCCTACAGAAAGGAATGCTCAATTTTGATTGAGATTGCATTTAATCTACACATCAATGGGTGAAAAATAACTATAATTAATATTTTGATCCATGAACATGGTTTATCTATTTATAAAGATGTTCTTTAATTCTCTAAGGAATGTTTTATAGCACATAGATATTATACATATTTTGTCAGATTTATCTCTATAAATTTAGTATTGTTTGATGCTATTATAGCTTCAATTTCTGATTGTTGCTAGATTATGGAAATATAATTGACTATGTATATTTATCTTTATCCTGTTATCTAGCTAAACTTTCATTCTAGTACTTTTTTAATAAGGAGTCCATGGAATTTTTTCTATAGATGGTCATGCTGTCTTCAGATAAAGAAGACTTTTCTTCCTTTTTAATGCAGATGATTTGTATTTCTTTTATTTGCTTCATTGTAGTAGCTCGAACTTTCATTGCAATGTCAAATAGATGTGGTGAGTGAACATCCTTGTCTTCTTAATGCTCTGAGAAGGAAATTGTTCATGCTTTCACCATTAGGTTTGCTTTTAGCTGTAGGTTTTGGGGGAATTGCTTTTATTCCTTTCTGTTTCTAGTTTGCTGAGTGTTTTTAATTAAAAATGCATATTGGATTTTGTGAACTCCTTTATTTTTGTATATACTGGTTGATCATATCTCTTTTGTTTTTAGTTTACTGCAATCAATTGCATTAATTAATCTTAGAATATTCAACTGATTTTCCATTGCTAGTATAAGCTCCACTTGATTGTGATGCATTGCCTTTTCTATATGTTGGATTAGTTTTCATAAAATTTTTAAATAGTTTTTGCATTTATATTAATCAGAACTATAAATCTGTAGTTTTAACATCTCTGCCAATTTTGGTATCAGAATATGCTGGCCTTATAGAATGAATTGTTTCCTCTTCCTCTATTTTTCTAGAAGCTTATATGTCAATTAAAAAAATGACATTGGGCTATTCAGATAATTTATTTCTTCCTTAATGAGCTTTTGTAGTTTGTGTCTTCCAAGCAGTTTTTACATTTCATATAGTGTCATTATTTTTCTTTAAATGTCTTTAAAAGATATAGCATTGCTACTTTTATTTTTCACATTGCTAATTTATGTCTTTTATTTTTAATTTCTAATCAGTCTATTCAGATATATATCAATTTATGGATTTCCTCAAATACCCACATTTTGCTTTTTTTAAAATTGTTTTTTCTGTTTTCTATTTCATCGATTTCTGTTCTGATATTTATTATTTCTTTTTGTTATTCTTTTAATTTGCTTTGTTATTTTTTTAAGATGAAAATTAAGCAGTTGTTTCCTATTGTAATATAGTTCTTCAATGCTATTAAAGAAATATTAGTGCCATTTAAGTACTTTAAACATTATCCCCAAATTTTGATATGTTGTGTTTTCATTTGAATTCAGTTCAAAATAATTTATAATTTCATTTAATTTTTAAATTTCATTTTTACCCACTCATTATTCAGAAATGTGTTATTTAGTTTCTAAATGTTGAGGAATTGGCCTCATACTGATTTGTTATTTATTTCTAATTTAATTCCATTGTGATAAAAATATATGTGATTTTCACACTTTTCAAATTATTTAGACTTCTTTTATTGCCTGGAGGGTGGTTTAGCTTAATGAATATTCCATGTGTATTAAAGGAATGTATATTCTGCTGTTGTTAGGTGGAGTTATTAGTTAAAGTTGATTGATAGTGTTTTTCAAGCACTTTTTATACTTAATGATTTTCTGTCTGCTTTTCCTCCCAGTTATTGAGAGGGTTGTTGAAATCTCTGACCATAAGAGGAATCCAAACTGTTTTCAGACTATGGCTCTGTTATTTCCAGGTAACACATTTATTTTGTAAACATGGGAAAGAGAGAGGGCAACTCAAGCCACTCTTAAAATTCTTGGACCTCAAATGGCTCATATGGTTACTAAGTGTGGGGTAAATGGCAGAATTTCCAGAATCTCCTGCTTGGCGTTAGTCCATTTATGTATCAATAGGTATTTACCACTGCAGAGCCTCCTGTCAATTTGGGGCAAGGGGTGGAGAGAAAATGACCATTCTTTCCTTCCCTCCATTGCTGGTATGGTATATAATTGGTCTGGTGTCTGCCAGTCACCAAGAACCCACCAATGGAGTTCCTCCCAGAAGGGGCAGGCGAGAAGTAGAGAGCGCACAGTGGGGGCAGAGCATGAGGTGAGGCCAGAGACAGATGGTGCTGAGCCTGGCAGCAAATTTGAGCAAGCTATGACCAATAAATAATGGTTTCTCCCAATCTACCCTTTCCCTTGACTTATTTCAGTTTCACCAGTTTCATAGAGGATTTGGCCTGGGCTGGAAACACCCTGCCCCTGGAGGTATATCTGATGTGAGTCAGCAGGATCCCGTGAACCTGAAATCTGTCCTTATGGGTGCGATGTTTGTGTGGGCTGCCTCTATAGATGGTGTGGGGAAATTCTCTTGGACCTCCCTGTGTGTGGTAGAGAGACACTTGGGCCCCCCCAACCCCCTGTGGATGGTGGGGCTTCACCAAGGGGTTCTGGTGTGGGTGGTGCAGATTCATCAGGGGATTTCCCAGTGGGGATTTCGTCTAGGGTGAAGTGCCTCCTGGAAGAGTGGGTCCCTCCCCAGAGTTAGGGAAGGGTGGGGACACCAGAGGCAATGAAATTGGCCCTTTGCAAAACAGGACTCCTTAGGGGAACTGAGTAGATATGGAGCAGCAGGACATGTGGGTTGGTTGTTTCTCATGGCAATGGAAAGGGTTACTAAGGGGCAGACACTTTGAAGTGCTGTTTGTAAGAACAGGGAGGTGAGTTGTGGGATGAAAGCTGTTAAGGACTGAGATCATGCTGCTGAGAGACATACTCGCAGTGAGGGGTGAGGCAACAAAAATGTGAACTGCAACAGGCCATGGGGAAGATTAAGGAGGGAAGGGTGCCTTCAGCCCTGGAGATGTCAGAGGAGATGTCAGGGGCAGGGGAGCCGGGGACTGAGCTGCTGCCAAGGTCACCCCCTGAGGCACCAGCCCCGCCCATGTTTAAAAACCACCTGGTTGTAGTTAACAAAATAAAGATGCAACAGCGGTGGGTTCCTTAGGGAGAGGAGCAGCCCCCTCCCTAGGTTGTGAAGCACTTCATGCTCCTCCCCAGTACCCAGGCCAAGCGGGTGGATTTCAGCACGTGGTTTCAACAGCAGCCCTAGGAGCCTCTGCCTGCATGGCTTTTGCATCTTTGGTCTTTAGAAGTAGAGGACATTATTCTGTCTGGGTCAGAAGTGGGTAAACTGGCTTCCCTGATGGCTCACCCCTCTCTCTGCCAGAGGTTATAAAATGCCCATCAGACCCCAGGGAATCATGCCATTCTGGAGTGGCTGACTGAAACCCTTCTGGCAGTTTGGCTTAATCATGGTGATTTACCATATTTCCCTGCTAGCTGGCAAACATATGCAGAGCTCCAGCAGGTTCTACAGGAGTTGGGCATGAAAAATATCATCTATAATATAGACCCCCAGGGCCCTGATGAGGAATTTTTTACCATGGCAATGAGAAATCTGGTGCTCCATATAGTTCCCGGATCCCTCTTTGGGTCCTTTGTGACTTTTCCTACCCTCCATATAGGTCAACTAATAAGTGAGGTTACTTGTACCATAGCAGATCTGGGGGAGGTTGAAATAATACAGGCATGTGAGGAAATACAGTCTGCAACTGAAAGAAGAGGTTCAAAGAGCCCTGGGAAGGTCTCAAGGACCCAGATGTGGGTTGATTTAACAAAGGTAGGGGCAGTGAAAGAAAAACTTGATGGGATAGGCCAATAGAATCTTTCTAGAGCTGTGGCAACAATTAAAGCCAGAGCAATGGGTCAAGCTGCCCAGGTCTAAGACACAGAAGCTGAAGGCAAAGCCCCATGTCAAGGCCCATGTGTCTGCAAGACTTCCTGGGGGAGAGTATACAGACCCTGCCTGGGCCACAGCCCCACAAGAGGGTGATTGGGTACTGTAGTTTGGCTGAGGGGGAGTCAAGGCCCCCACACTGGGGGACATGGTGGGGACTGGAGATCACATGTAAAATTAGAATTCATTGGTCGCCAGTGAATGTACAATGTGTCCTGGCACTGGTGGGCACAGAGGCTGAATGTTCTCTGATTTATTGCAACTCTGAGCAGATTCCTGCGACCTCCACTATGATAGATGACTGCGGGGGTAAGGCAATTAGAGTGAAGAAAGCCCAAATCCCATTGGGAATAGGGCATTTACTGCCAAAGGAGTATACCATATATATTTATCCCATCCCTGAATACATTCTTGGGGGGTAGATATCCTGCAGGGCCTGTGGTTACAGACCACTGCAGGTGAGTTCCAACTCAGGGTGTGTGTGGTAAAGGCAGTTCTCAGGGGACTTGCTCAGTACCCACCTGTAGTTTTGCCTTTATCTTAGCAGGTGATGAATACTAAGCATTATAAATGGCCTGGAGGGCACAAGGAAATTGGAGAAACTACCAGAGCTGGAGAAGGTGGGCATCATAAAGCCTACTCACAGTCCTTTTAATTCTCCAGTGTGGCCAGTGAAAAAGCTGGATGGCTGCTGGCATATGACCTGGATTACAGAGAACTCAACAAAGTCACACCCTCTGCATGCTGCTATTCTCTCAATAGCAGCCATTTTGGACACCATCAGTCATGAAATAGAGAAGTATCATTATGTTGTGCACCTTGCTAATACTTTCTTCTCTCTTGACATAACACAGGACAGCTAGGAACAGTTTGCCTACATGTGGGAAGGCCAGCAGTGGACATTCCTGTCCTTCTACAGGGATACCTCCACAGTCACACCATTTGTCATGGACTTGGCCACATGGAAGAAACTGTAAATGGTGTGGCTATATCACTACATTGAAGATATTATGCTCATGCCTGATTCTCTTGCAGATTTAGAAGGGGCAGTTCCCAGACAGCTGCAACATCTACAGGAGAAAGGATGGGCTGTGGAACAGCACCAACGTTCAGGGACCTGGTTTGTCTATAAAGTTTTTGGGGGTTGTCTAATCAGGTAAAACTGAAGTTATCCCTGAAGCAGTCATAGACAAGGTCCAGGCATTCCCTACTCCTACCACTGTGGCAGTATTATAAGAGTTTTTGGGTCTTTTGCTATTGAAGAGTGTTTATCCCACACTTGGCACAAATTCTGAAACCCTTATACTGGTTAGTATGAAAGGGCATCAGGTGGACTGGGATGAAACATGTGCAGCTGCCTTTACTGCTGCTAAGTGAGCAGTCAAGGGCCTTGAGTGTAATGGACCCATCAAGGCCCTGTGAGCTGTATGTTCACGTAACTGAAGATGGTTATGGATGGGGCCTCTAGAAGTGGCTTGAATGGACCTGCCAACCTATTGGATTCTGGTCACAACTCAGAAAAGGAGCAGAGGTTCAGTACGCCTTGATAGAGAAGCAACTGACAGCTATGTACCATTCCTTGCTGGCTACAGAGTTCATCCTCAGAACAACTCTGACCAGGTAATAACCACCTATCCCATCATTGGGTGGGTGTGAGACATGACCCAAAGACCATGGAGTGGTGTGGCACGGATGCCTATGTGGGCCAAGTGGCACGCATATATACAGCACACATATTTATGCATATTTACAGTAGTGCCCTCTCCACTCCTCCTTAAGTGGACACTGGCCAATGCTTAGTGGGCCAGTGACATACACTAGTGGAAAGCAAGAAGACCTTGTTTTGGAGCCATTAGTAACAGAGAACCCTTAATGAGAGTGAAGAGCCCCTGTACCTGAAGATGGTTGAAGACAGCTCCAGTCATAGGCAGCCCCCAGAGTGGAGGGCTGTGGCTTTGTATCCTAAGATTGAGAGAGCATGGATGTATGATGGGGAGGGAAAGAGCAGTCAGTGGGCTGAGTTGTGAACAGTATGGCTCATGATCACCCAGGAGCACTTCCCAATAGTTGTCTGCATTGATGTCTGGGCTACCTATTTGAGCATGACCCTGGGCTGCCAACATGGTACCATGCCAACTGGGTGGTTGGTCACCGGTCCCTTTGGGGGCAAGAGTTGTGGCAAGACCTATGGGCCTCTGGTCAGACTAAGGCAGTTATCATATATCACGTGACTGGCCATTTGCCTTTGGCATCTCCAGGGAATGATGAAGCAGACACACTGGCCCAGGTGCATTGGCTAGAAGGAAAGCCTGCCTCTGATGTAGCCCAATGGTTTTATCAGTGTTTGTTGCACATGGGGCAAAAGACAATGTGGGCTGTAGCCCATCCATGGGGCTTGTCACTGATCTTTTAAGAAGTCAGCAGATCCTGGAAAGAATGCCATGTGTGCTCTAAGAGGGACTTACACTTAATCCCACAGCAACATGGGACAATACTAGAGGGGCTGATATCCCTTGTCAGGGGGCAGATGGACTACATTGGGCCTCTGCCCTTATCACAAGGATATCAGTATGTCATGACTTGTGTGGACACAGCTACTGGACTGTTGGTTGCTTTTTCTGCATGTTGGGCAGACAAGCAAATGACCAAAAGGGGCCTAGAGCATCTCTTTGCAGCCTATGGCCAGCTTTAGGTGATTGAAAATGATCAAGGCCCCCACTTTACCAGACATGTGTTACAAGAATGGGTGCAACAATTAGAGATAAGGTGGAAGTTTCATGTATCATATAACACTATTTGGGCAGGCATGATGGAGAGGTACAATAGTTTGTTGAAATCTGGCCTGAAGTCGGACACCAATAGTCTATAGGGATGATCAGTCTGTGGGCAGTGCTATGGCATTTGAATGAGAAGTCCCAGAAGGGAGCATTGAGCCCTGTGGACATGCTAACACACATTGCTGCCTCTCCTATACAACTGCACATGCAAACCAAAGAGGAATTACTGAAGCCAGGAAGTGACCAGCAGTGGAACATCCTGCTGCCAGCACCAATTGTGCTAAACCCTGGATATTCTGTTGCATGGATGTGGCCCTGAACATTTCAACACATGGACCAGTGATGGCTCACCTTTCTGGCACCTTGTGGATAAGACCTGGAAGCTGGCCTCCCATGTGTTCCTTGAGTAACAGTAACAGCAGAGGGCCCCCCAGTGATCACAGTAGTGTACCCAAAATGGCCAAAAGATAACAGCCTCTTACAGGGAAGTTTTGTTTTGCCTTTATGGCCAGTGCATATGCCTCCTGTAGCCCTACGTATTGACCCATCTGTAACTCCCACAGGGAGAGGGTAGGTCTGGTATGCTAGCCCAGGATGAGACTGCATTCCTGCCACTGTCATATCACAGGACCACTCTCTTGCATGCATCCTACCTGATGGGCAGAATTTACCTATGCTGGTGTCATTAAAACATATACCTTATCGCCGTAAGGTTATTCTTTTCTACAGTTCTTGCACGTTGGGCCCACCTTCTAGCCATAGCCACTGATTGCTGAGTGTGCACCGAGCTCCCTACTGGTCAGCTGCTGGCCGCCTGTGGAATGGGCATGCTAGGGATTTAATATAAGTAGAACTTTGAGCCCTGCTGGATTCTCAGGCTTGAGGATGGTCATTGTTTTATTGCTACCTGTATATCTGTTGTTATTATATGTTATTAGTCTTGTTACAGTGCTCTAGCTTTCTTGCATAGGGATCATTGCAGAAGTTTGGGGGCATGTAGATTGCAAGGTGAGAATTCTAGAGGGGTGGATTGTGGGGTAAATGGCAGAATTTCTTAAATCTCCCACCTGGTCTCAGTCCATTTAGGTATCATAGGTGTTTACTACTGCAGAGCCTCTTGTCAATCTGGGGCAGGGGCTGAAGAGAAAACATCCATTTTCCCCTCCCCTCCAGTCCTGATACATATTTGGTCTGGAATCTGCCAGTCACCAAGGACCTGCCAATAGAGTTCCTCCCAGAAGTACTGGGAGGAAGTAGAGAGCATGCCGTGGGGGCAGAGCTCAAGCTGCGGCTGAAGGAGATGGATGGTGCTGAGCCTGGCCGGCCAATTCAAACATGCTGTAAGAGAAAAATATGTTTTCTCTCAACCTACCTTTCCCTTGACTTACTTCAGTTTCACTAGTTTCATAGGGGATTCACCCCAGAGTGGGAACACCCTTCCCCCTGGAGTGACACTAACCATAGGCAAGAAATAATTATATGGCCCCCAATAGGGGAAACTAGGAAATATGGGGGAGGGAGGGGCACATGATATATTTGCTAAGGAATAACTATTTTCTACTGTGAATTTTACCCAAGTTAAAGTTTAAAATGCTCCCAGATTTATTATGGTGTAGTTTATAAAAATGACTCCTTAGACTTCTTCCATATCATAATTTTTTAGACTTTTCCCATAGCACACAATGTGCACCTTGGACTTAACAAGTGACTTGCCTATTACTTTTTAAGCATAACAAAATATCTAATTTCATCAACTCTTTGGGATGGAACAGGTTGATCTCTGTCTTAAGAAATAATTCAGTACTGAACAATTGTTTGTCCTTATGTGCCAGTTTGCTGATTGTAATATGTAAGTAATTTCATGTAATCTTTACAGAAACCCTATATTAATTTATACTGCACATTAAATCTTTATAAAAACCCAGTTTTTAAGGTGATGACACTGAAATATAGACATGTGAATAATTAAATACATGGACAAATATACACAAAATAGGCAAAGCTGTTGTTTGGACATTAATGCCAGGTTCCTCCAATGTTGAAGTCCATTTTGTGGGTTTTATGTTACTACTAAGATGCATCTGTTCTTTTCCCCAACTTCTGGTAGGCAAATTACCGGGGGAAAAGGTGCAAACAGGATAAAACTATGAGGATATTGTGTGTCATTTGAATTTGTAAGTTAATCTTGTAAGAGATAACTCAGGTATCCCTAAGAAATAATTAAGAAGTTATGTGAACTAGTATAGCATATTAAGATAGCTGTCTTCAAATCTTTGGAGGACCATCATGAAGAAAAATATTATACTGGCTACCTATGGCCTAGTGTGAGGCCAAATATAATTAGTTTGTATTGCACCATGATTGAAACACACACATACATAATGCACAAGTATGCATTTATATGTACACATATAGTATATAAATTATATGGAATATGTGTTATAAATACACATGCATGTATGTATGCAGGCATACATACATGAATGTGTGTGTGCGTGTGTGTATATGTGTGTGTGATTTCCATGCTTAGAAGACTCTTGGGTGTCTTAATCTCCAAGCCACTGTGTGGGAAAAAGAGTATCTCCTTGAGGAATCAGCACCTTGAATGATTCAGAATTGAGTCTTCTAGCCTCCAATGGAGGGTGTCTTGACAAGAGGAGCTGGAACTCATCTTCCATTCACAACTGAAGAATGCCTCACCTGCAAAGGATGGTTATTATGTTTCTGTTATGAAGGTGAGAGACCCATAACTCAAAAAACCTCATGCAGGAGGGAGTTACTAAGATCCTTCATGTAAGTGACAGAAATATAATTATCACTTTTCAAAGGTGAGATTGAATTGTTTTTCATTGCAAAAGTAGTGACTAAAAAGAGTAAAATAATATGAGACAAATTAACTTCACCAACATGAATGGAAAATCAGCAGGGATGAATTAGGTAGTATTCTAAATTGAACTGAAATCACTTTTCAATGGTTGGTAAAGTTTTGCTTAACTTTTGTTTCATTTTTAAACAATCAGCCCTCAGGCTTCTGTGTATTTGAGAAGTTTAAATACAGTAGGATACCTTTTACAGCATTGTAGGCATGTCAGAACAAGGATGTGTTAAAAATGACAGGAGAAGTTATCTGCCTTCTGGTATATTTTAGTTTCAATTTCTAAACTTTCTATCACATATATCTTTTTGAAGTATTTAATTTCCTTCAGAGTTGACATTTTGTTCCTTCCTTCATAGCCTGTTCAGATGTTTCCCCCTGTTTCTGTTTAATGCAATTAACACTTGAGCAAGGCCATGTATGGTACTCTGCAGCTTTTACATCCATGAATAGAATGAAATCTGTGTGCTCTTTCAAGATGGAAGAGTTTACACTTGATTGTAAGGCTTGACAATCACCTTTCAGCAATTCTGTTTTCTAAGGGTAGTAACAAACAAATACCAAGTCTAGAATAGAATCAACTATATCTGCTATATAGATTACACAGCAATTAAAGGCAGTTTTAGTAATATTTTCTTTAGGAGAGTATCAAAATAACTCACTAAGGGGATATTCATGATCTTTTAAGAAAGATGTTTTGATAGATACATGAAGTGATACAAGATTTATATTGCATTTATCTATAATAGTATATTGCTCAATGTCTGTGTCTGTTTCCATCTCATTTCTACTCTCTTTCTGTCTCTATTCTTGGAATATGTGCTGGCACAGTGTGCCCTTGGATGTGAATTCAAACCAAACCAATGGCTGCAATCATATTAATGAACCAAGGCTAAGAATTTGACTCTTTACAACCTACGTAGTGTTGACATTTTCAAAAGGCTGAAGTTCAGGTCCAAACTAATGGAGCTGTAAAGAAAAATAAACACATTTGTACCCACAGGGTATGTTCTATGTTGTTGAATTATGCTGATTTGATTCAGTTAGGGTCATGGTCATATTTTCAGTAATATCTGGCTGCTTTTCTGTCAGTAAATAGGATGACAGACAATTGCTAAGTTAATGTATTTTTGTGATGTCATTATTTTTCAAAGAAAAAGTAATTTTCAGACCCCAAAGATTGAAAACTCCCAATGTTTCCAAAGCTTTGGGTGAAAAGCAAAAGTAAAAAATAAAGGTGCAGCTTTTAAGACTGAACTGATGGTTACTAGGAGCCATGCATGTCTGTATTTTGGTCTGTAATTTTGCAGACTGTCCAGCCATTGATGGCATCTTTAGGGAAATATGTTCAACTGGTAGCATGGTTTTCATAAAAAAAATACCACAATAGATATCCTTTATTTGTAGACTAATCTGGCTGAACTGACTAGTCAATGCATTATACAGTTTACTCCTCCCATGTTTTTTTTTTTGTATTTACTGGCACAGACCCCCCACCCCACACAATGTCTTCACATGGCCGTGCAATTAGTACACCCAGGAGACACAGCTAATTTAGTTTAACAGCCCATACTTGAAGTTTGATACCTGTTTTCTCCCCTCCCAGCCAATGCCTTGACTATTTTCCTGACCACAGGATACCCTGTCTGATTTTGGAAACAGCCCCACATACTGTTCAGGCTTGTAGGAGGACAAGAGAGCAGATGATACCCTGTTTATACAGGAGCACTGTGGTGTGAAGTATGTTTCCCTCACTGGCCAGATGTGTATACAACACTGCTGTTGCAAAGAAAGCAAAAATTCTTCTTCTTCTTCTTTTTTTATTTTGGGAAAACAAGCAATCTGACATATCTCTGAGCTTCTCCAAAGGGAATATGGCAATAAGAACTGAAGCTCTGGCTGCTGAGAATTGAACAAAATATTGAGAGCTAATTCACAAAAGATTCTCAATTAGAAACCAGGTTAACCTGGAAAATAGCCAGGAGTCCTCACAAATTTATGGTGTGTATCTTATCAGATTAGAATTAAGGAGCTTCTGATAAATCACTTTGAAATATTCATTTGTAAATGGCTATAAAACTTGGACAGAGAAATATGAGACGTTGGCAGGAAGTCTTCTGAGTAAGATTAGTGGAGATGGTATTTCCTAGGGGAGAAATTCTCTTTTTAGTTCCTGAGGGATAGTTGTGCATCAGTCTAGTTTTTCAAATTATGCACCCAGAATTTTTTAATGTTATTGGGACTATAATCTGTCTCAGTTATTTTGTTAGCCTGACAACTTAGAGCATTAGAGGAGATCTGTGGTGTCAAAAGAAAGTAAAGGACACTCTTATTTGCTTAGTACCTGTTATGTAGCAGCCCCATATGTTACTCCTAGACCCTTTTATTATTTCAGTCTTCATAATAATCCTATAAGTGGGATATTTTTCTCGCTGTCTGAATGAGGTTCAGAAGAAGTGAGTGTGTTTCTGGCAGAGTTACTCACTTCCACCATGGGGGGGAGATCAGGTCGACAGTAGAGTCCATTGAGCTCATTTTAATACAACATCTATGGTAAGTACAGTGCGCCACACTTTTCTGTGATTTTCTTTTGACCTACAGACTCATGTAGAAATCTCAACTCCAATTTCGTGATTAAAACTTCGCAAATTTTATGACTTAAAAAAAGATCAAAATTTTTTATGTTTTTTACAAACCCATAACTGAATTCAAAAGTAAGGGGTATTGTAAAAGAATATAGAAAATGGCATCCTAATTTTCTACTTGTAGATGAACTAGGTAACAGCAGAGCAATGAGGGCTCTCTGTTCTGGTATAATGGGTTTGAAATGATTTTTCTCCTGATTGACTTAACTACTTTACCTCTTCTTTCTCTATTCCCTCTAACTGAAATGGAAGTGCTTGCACAAATCCTGGGCTCTGAAAGCTGGAGATTGGTGGGTGGGTCTGCTCTGTGACTTTCTCTACCTCCTGGAGTGTACAGGCCTGCTTCTCAGCCTGGAGCTGCTCAGCCTTGGTTCAGTGAGGTTTTCCTCCTTCACATAAAACACCAGATGTGAGCTGCTTGAATTAAAGTGGGCTGGAAATAGAAAAAGGAAGAAATAATATCTTAGCCAAGTTACATCCTCTTCTCAGATTTTTGAATTTATTCTGTTTTGTGTTTGGCATTGGTACATCTCTTCCCATTCAGATAATTAGCGTGTGCCTCGCTGCTGAGGCGTTGTGGGCTTGGCTTTCCTTTCCTTCAGCTAGTCTTGGAGAAAAGAAAATCCTCCCTTTGGCCCCTTCAATACTCTTTCTGAATTTTTGGCTACGGCAAGAACAGAATAACTGAGCAGTGAACATCCCCATCGCTTCTGCCTGTGCAGGTGTTCGCCTCACACGTCTCTCAAATGTATGCACATGACGGAGGTGTTTACTCTTGCCTGAGAACCACCTGAGGCAGTGTTGGATTTCCAAGATTTGTTTATTTTGGAACAGAGCAATGGTGCATAAAAAGGCACCAGACCCCTTATTCCTGGAAGAACTGAGGTGGGGCGGGATGGCCGCTTTCCTTCCCCTCTCTGCAAGCCTGGTGGTGGCACCTACGACGTCTTTCTGCTGCCTGCTGGGAGGCTCAGGTGAGGTGGAAATGAATCAGGTGCGGGTAAATGAATTTGGCTGCTCTCTCAAGAAACTTTCATTTCATCTAGCTTCCTGACCTGATGGGAGACATTTTCACCTGTCCTTTCAACCCTGATTCTGTAAGAGGCTATCCATTTGATATTTCCATCTGCCTACCATTTTCTCACTCTGGAACTGAGGCAGAGTGGATCAATGGGAAGATGGAATAAAGTAGAAGTTTTAGTGATTCTATTTCATGAGACCAGAACTTCCAGTTCTCAGGAGAGGAAGAAAAATGTGGTCTTTAGTAAGTTTTTCTGCTATGGCCTGGATGTTTGTGTGTCCCCAAATTCCTGTGTTGAACCCTAGTGCCTAATGCGGTGGCATTTGGGTGTGGGGCCTTGGGGAGGTGACTAGGCTGTAAGAGTAGAGCCCTCATGAATGGGATTAGTGCCCTAATGAAAAAGGCCTGTGAGAGTTCTCTTGCCACCATCTGAGGACACTGAAAATGTAGGCTGCTAGAAAGTGACCCCTCACCAGATGGGCAATCGACTGAAATCCACCAATACCTAGATCACCGTCCCAGAACTGAGAGAAATAAATGTTTGTTGTTCAAGCCAGGCACTATATAGCATTTTTGTTATAGCAGCCCAAACAAATTAAGGCACTCCCCTACTTGGGGACCCTTAAGTTTTGTAATTGCTGTATGTATTCCAGGCCACTAAGGAAACATAATTTAGCCCACATACTGGGTGAAACACAAAGATTTATGACACTGACTAACTGTTATAATTAAAAAATTATCTTGACTTTGGAAAGTACTTTCCAAATTACAAAGAAATCTTATAAACATCTTCTCATTTTATGCATGCACATACATACAAATATATAAGAATGAACATATATGGATAGCAGTGGCTCCCAGAAGCATGTAACATACCTATTAAGCAGAATCTATTAGGATGCTTGGAAATCTAAGTGGTTTTCAAAGACGTTGGCTGGGTTGACTAGTGAAATCTATCTGAAATGCCAAACTTTTCCCTAGATAAACAATATAACTTCCATTACTTGGTATTTTACTACAACCAAGGGTAAAAATTCTGGGAAAGAATTTTACTTAGGGGAAGTTAAAGGTGATCAAGAAGATAATCCAGTCCATGGAGAGGTGGGAATAAGTTGTTGAGGGCAGAACATGGCTCTGATTTTATGGATAGAGAAATAAAATGCAGTTTGTGCTTATTTTTCTCCTTGGCAAGACAAATGAGGCAGAAAGAAAATAA
This sequence comes from Manis javanica, assembly GCF_040802235.1. Taxonomy (NCBI): domain Eukaryota; kingdom Metazoa; phylum Chordata; class Mammalia; order Pholidota; family Manidae; genus Manis; species Manis javanica. Next base: position 49,851,882 of record NC_133164.1, on the reverse strand, counting down.
CTTTTGGACTACAGTAGAATCTTAATAAAAGCCACAATAACAATAAGTTGGAAGCAGAGTTTAATTATTGTTTTTCTCTGCATGATAAGCTCTTTGCCTTCTTTGTAAACTTCCTAGCACTTAGTTTTGATTCTTCTTTTATCCTTCATCTGCTGATGTTATTTACATACAGAATTGTGATGTATTTACCATATTATTAAACTAGAACTGGATTTTAATTAACTATCAATTCAGGTTCACATCTTCAAGCTATTTTCCAGCACTGATGGTGATCGAGAGATGTTGAACAAAGAAGACAGATTTTTCAAATAGTCAAATATTTTTCATTTCCCTCTCTTCTTCCTTCTCCAGTTTCCCTGCTTTCCTATTCCCCTCTAGACTACTTCACTCATTCCCCTTCTCCTCTCATTCCTCCACCTGCTCAATTTTTCAAGTGCTGCATTCATTTAATTTCCTGTGTGCTTTTCACTCATTCTGTAGAGTGCATTCAAAACTGGGAGCCGGAAACATCCACTGCCAGATCATCACATTTGCTAACTCACGAATCTGCTTTCACTTGCTGTTCCCTTGGATCAGGCATTTTTGAAATGGTTTCTATTATATGCTTGTTTCAGAATTATAAAATGTTATTTGCTTGATTGTGTATTTATTTTATAACAATTAATTCACCCTGAGCTTTTATTTGGAAAAATCACTGCCTACAAGAAGTAAACAGTTCAAAGTATTCCAGAAAAGTATACCTAATTATCCTTTTATTTTTGTAATTGTACACCATTCCCTTCCAAGTTTAGCATTTTGGTTGATTTAACTCTTGCAGAAATTAAAGCTCTTTGTGAGAAATTTTGCCTAGAAAAATTCAGGGTTGTGGGTTTGCAAAGCTATGCCGAACTGGATATATACTTCATGGAATCAGATTTTTGCCTCTATGCTATAATAACAAGGTCATGACAGATTTGTTCAGATGTACTAATTTGATTTATTTATGCATTCATATTTTTGGCAAAATTATCTGAATATAAAAAGATTTAAAAGCAATTTAGTATCACATTTTGGCAGTAGTCCACCATTCTGTCAAGCCATGAATCTGAGTTCGCTTACATCCTGAATAAATTCCACAAAATTTATTGAAGTAGTAAGCCACATTGTGTATATAATGATTAAGAAATTTCTACATTCTTATCCTTCCACATATACACACACATGTTTATGCATGTATATGATAATTATACTGGTAAAATGGTCCTAGATTTCTAATTTTCTTCTCCTTATTAAGGCCATGTGTCCTTTGAAATTTCTCATGTTTATCTACTTTTTCCTTTTTCTGACTGAACTTTCTTTATGCTTTTCTTCCTCCTTTGCTTCCTTAGGAAGGTCCTTATTTACCTTTGCCTCTATAGAGCAACAATTTCCAGAGAAAATTGCTGTCTAATTCTGTGTACTTCTGCTTAGGTTTGTTCTCCAGACTTTTGGGCATGTATACGATCTCTATGAGGAATTCACTACTTTCCACATCCCTTGTCCTTCGGTTGGACACATGGCCCCCGTTAGTCATTTTCCTCCAACAAGCAGGGAGCACTTGATTATTACATTTGTGAGTTCTCTTCTTCACTAGCCTGTGTCTGATACTGTCAGTTTGCTCCACTACCACCTTGACATACAGGGACTGTCTTCTACCTTCCATCTCTTTCCTTTCCTCTGGGGAAAGCATGTTCCTATAGCATTTATGTTACTACAGCATTTCTGTGGGTCTTACAGGGAGGCTGCTCCATGCTGCAGGAGTAGTGCTGTGTGGACTGTGGCTGACATGCATGGGTAGAAGTTACTCATGAACCTTCTTGATAAGTAAACCTGTGACTTGCCTCCCTGCTGGCCAGTGTAGCCCTGGTGTGTTTTAATGGTTTGTGGAATGACTGAAAGTATGAATGAAATACATATGTGTAATTCTGAAAGATTCCATTGAGATAAAAAACAAGTGTTTTACTAATAGTCTGATGGCTATATTTAGCAAGGAAAAATATTGGGCTAAAAAGTGTAAATTTAAGGGTCATATGAACAAAAGAAAAAGTCTTATTGAGAGAGTAGAAGACTAGGAAGAAAAGGCATACTAATTGAGGGAGGACATTCAAAAAGTGAATATTTAAGTCATAGACAACAACATTGGAGGTCCTGGAGATTTTTTGCTATTTCAAAAACTTCTAAAATCATAATTAAATTATATGTAATATTAAAAAATCAAGAAATAGACCCTGAAAACTACAAGACACTCATGAGAGAAATTAAAGAAGACACCAATAAATGGAAATTCTTCCCATGCTCTTGGGTAGGAAGAATTAATATTGTCAAAATGGCCATACTGCCTAAAGCAATCTACAGATACAATACAATCTCTATCAAAATACTGACAGTATTCTTCAACAAACTGAAACAAATAGTTCTGAGATTCATATGGAACCACAAAAGACCTGAATAGCCAAAGCAATCCGGAGAAGGAAGAATAAAGCTGTGGGGATTATGCTCCCCAACTTCAAACTCTACTAAAAAGCCACAGTAATCAAGGCAATTTAGTACTGGCACAAGAACAGACCTGTAGATCAATGGAACAGAATAGAGAAGCCAGATATAAACCCAAGCATGTACGGTTAATTAATATATGATAAAGGAGCTATGGATATACAATGGGGAAATGACAGCCTCTTCAGCAGCTGGTGTTGGCAAAACTGGACAGCTACATGTAGGAGAATAAAACTGGATTACTAACTCCATACACAAAAGTAAACTTGAAATGGATCAAAGACCTGAATGTAAGTCATGAAACCATAAACCTCTTAGAAGAAAACATAGGCAAAACTCTCTTGAATATAAACATGAGCAACTCTTTCCTGAACACATTTTCTCAGGCAAGGGAATAAAAAGCAAAAATGAACATATGGGACTACATCAAACTAAAAAACTTCTGTACAGCAAAGGACACCATTAGTAGAACAAAAAGGCATCCTACAGTATGGGAGAATATATTTGTAAATGACATCTGACAAGAGGTTAACATCCAAAATCTATAAAGAACTCACATGCCTCAACACCCAAAAAGCAAATAACTGTATTAAAAAATGGGTAGAGGATATAAACAGACACTTCTCCAAAGAAGAAATTCAGATGGCCAACAGGTACATGAAAAGATGCTCCACATCACTAATCATCAGGGAAATACAAATTAAAACCACAGTGAGATATCACCTCACACCAGTTAGGATGGCCAACATAGAAAAGACAAGGAACAACAAATTCTGGTGAGGATGTGGAGAAAGGGAACCCTCCTACACTTCTGGTGGGAATATAAATTTGTTCAACCATTATGGAAAGCAATATGAAGGTTCTTCAAAAAACTAAAAATAGAAATACCATTTGACCCAGGAATTGCACTCCTAGAAATTTAACCAAAGAAAACAAGATCCCAGACTCAAAAAGCATATGCACCTCTAAGTTAATTGCAGCACTATTTACAATAGCCAAGATATGGAAGCAACCTAAGTGTCTATCAGTATACAAATTGATAAAGAGGTGGTACATATACATAATGGAATACTATACAGCCATAAGATGAAGCCAAACCCTACCATTTGCAACAATATGAATGGAGCTAGAGGGTCTTATGTTTGGTAAATCAGCCAGGCAGAGAAAGACAAGTACCAAATGATTTACCTCATTTGTGGAGTATAACAACGAAGCAAAACTGAAGGAACAAAACAGCAGCAGATTCACAGACTCCAAAAAGGGACTAATGGTTACCAAAGGGGAGGGGTATGGGAGGGTGGGTGGAGAGGGAGGGAGAAGGGCATTATGATTAGCATGCATTGTGTGTGGTGGGGGGGGTCATGGGGAAGACAGTGTAGCACAGAGAAGACAAGTAGTCTCTGTGGCATCTTGCTATGTTGATGGACAGTGACTGTGCTGGGGTATGTGGGGGGGAATTGATAATATGGGTGAATGTAGTAACCACAATGTTTTTCATGTGAAACCTTCATAAGATTGTGTATCAACTATATCTTAATAAAAAATAAAAATACATAAATAAAAGGTGAAAAAAATCAACAAATAGTACAAACCATAAAGAGGAGGGGTTGATTGGCAGAGAGAACTCTGCAGGGAAGTAGTTCCTTCAAACACTGTTAGTGAGGCAGATACCAAACAAAATCAATGGTCACATTGCTATCCTGAGAGTATTGGGATAGAAATTACTTTAACAAATCTGTAGCTGTTCATTGCTCGCTTTTGCTAGCTCAGGAGTTTGACCTTCAGAAACCCTAACCTTTTTCTGCCTACTTTCTTGGCTAGTTGCCAAATTCGCAGTTGTCGGTCTCCTGCACGTAGTTATGCGGCGGCCAAGGAGGTAATGGATGTAAGACACTCACATTTTCCTAAAGGAAAATTTCACAACCCTTGCAAATGCAGGGCTCTAATGAAACTGATTAAACATAAATAGCAAATTATCTCCTTTTTGAAAAAAGTTTTTTGAATGGAATAAGAGTTACCAATAAGAGGGGTAAAATGCTCCTGAAATACTTAGGGGAAGTGTTCCTAGTTCACTCATTCACATCAAGAATTTTGTATCCTCAAGTGTTATTTGTTGCAGGAATTTGCTGTTAAATTAATGACCCACTATTCACTTTGGGGTAGAATAGTTAAGTAAAACACACTTGCTTAAACATGACTGTACACTGGCATATTTTTTTTTTCCAAAAATAGAAATATGTCTGTGGGTGAGAATGAATCACCTTATAAAATGAGTCACCAAGTACCTGGTTAACACTGCCTTTTGGAGAAGAGCAGAAGTAGCTTTAAAAATGTATAATCCCTTCATACACTGTCTCTTCACAAATATTACACATCCACAGTCCTGGGTATTGAAATAGGTAGTTTTCTTTTAAATAGAGAAAAGATAGACTTTCTAGGTAAATGATGACTTTTATTGGTTGACATTTAAGAGGCTTATGTTAGGTAAGGAAGTGTTTTGTTGAGTAGCTGATTGAGCCATTTAGTTTGGCTGCTTAAAAAATTAATTTTGCTCTCTATTTCTAACAGAAATAACTATTTCCTACATAAGACATTTCCTCCCACCTCTTCTTAACAATGTGTAGATGTAAGCAAGATTAATTACTGGACAGATCATCAATCATTATCTACGAACATGAGGAAACAGGTGAATCATGAAGTTATGAAACTTTAAAAAGTCATCCATTAAGTCCTGGTAAGTAGATGGTCAAACTGTTCTCAAATGATTATTAATTAAAATATTTATGGAGGGTAGATCTTCATTCTACCTGTTCAACTTATTATCAGGCAATATGGTGAGCAAGGGAGTGAACAAGAGAGAAAGAGGGAGGGGGGAATATGAACAGTAAAGTTGTCATATGAGAAATACAAAATGGTTTTCAACTTCTTCACACTTGAAATATTCTGTCCTCCAGCAGAGTAACTGTCTTAGCTTATTCAAAGCAACATGAAATAAAGATCAGTGCACTGATACTCTAGATCTATATTATGAATAAATTGGCATGTCATTGTTTTCAAAATTAGGGTTATTCTCTTTGCCAGTGAAATCATACAAAATAAAATATATGGTTTGGTATTTCAGAGACAATCTTGTTATAAACACCTCAGGATCATTGAGATTGAGGATATCTGACATTGAATAAACATGTTAATGCCTTGAGTGAGATGACATTGCACATCTGTGGGTTGGCTTGCCTCATTCTTGGGTATTTCTGCCTCAGAAGTATATATTCCTTATTTATCCTTACAAGTCTGACTTGCTGCTTGGAATGCTTGTCTTCAGAGTCACATTTTAATTTAATTTTTTTTTGTTAAAACTCCAGAAAGCCCCTCTTTAAATACAAATGTGTCACTCGGAGAACTGATTTATCCATTGTATTACCAAAATACCACACAAGTGCCAGGAAAAGGGATTCTGTCAGGCAGTGTGGTGGGCGACATACCCATTCACTCACTCCCTAATGCAACCCTGCGGGTCCTTATTATTCCCATTTTACAAATGAAGAAAACGTGAGAGTAAATAATTTGCCTAGAATCACACAATCAGTAAATCAGTTTTTTCCCCTTTCATATCTCCATGTAATGAGTGCTTTTTGTTTGATATGGAAACAAAAGCTTTAAAAGGAAAGCTTTGTTTGTTTTAAATCTTATCACCATACTAAAACCCTTTGGAGAAAACTAACTCCACGGAAAATGGTGCATCTGGTTAGTTGGAGCTGTGCTCTTGTCAGAGCTGTTAAAGAACCTGCTGTTCATGAAGTTTTCTTGATTTAGAAGGTGAGGGGGTGGAGGCAGAGAGTGAAAGGTGAATGGGAGGTAAGAGTCACACAAGTTCACCTGAGAACTACAAGGTGTCTGTGGGAGGTTAGGGGAGAATCCAAGTTCTCTAGTGACTTATGTTGTAAGAAAGGTAAAGTCAGGTAGTGGGGCTCAACTTCATCAAGGCGATGTGCTTCCTCTGCTGCTTATGGGGGAGTATTTACAGGAACAAGTGGGGTTTACGTTCTATGCAGTAGCAACTTCCGTGCCCAAGACTGGGGCAATTTTTTGATCATTTGTGTTAAAAAGGAATTTGAGTTTTTCAAAAGAGAACACTGAGAGGATGACTTAATTACTATCTTCAAATATATGAGAGATTTTTACAGTGTGTGAAAGGTGACAACCAGCTGTTCTCTGTCTCCAAACAGGAAAACAACAGAAAATGAATTTGCAAAGTGGCAAGGACTTAGACTGGAGACAAGAAAGAACATAATTGTTATATATTTTCTTAACCATGAGGACTATTAAATGTTGAAAGAGGGAACTTGTGTGTATGGGTGGGGGAACTGTGGACTTTTCCAAACAAGGCTTAGGTGGATGTCATTGGGTCCACTCCTCTGGGCCAAAGATATACAGTATTGAGATAGATCACAATTACCAGGAGCACATTGAGGTAGTTTTGGCTATACATGACTTTTTTGATTCCTTTCAGATCTTCTTTAATAATTACAGTCTACTAAAAAAAAATAATTACAGGTAAAAAGCACTTTTTTCAAACCTGATCATGACACTGATAACAGAATATAATATTTACCTCTTTGTTTACTAAGACTCTTTTTTGTTTTATGAGGTTCCTAATGATTTTTAGGATCAGATTCTCTTTGCTATAAGTTGAAACTTATAGCTGTAAGTCACCTACCTAGAGAGGAAAAGGTTCTAGGAGGTGTTTTATGATTTTTGTAGGGGTGTGAGTATTTTTAAGCTTTATATGATAAACTATAAATTGGTACAAAATCACCTTTGGGTGACTCTGCCTAGGTAAAAAGTAACTTTGCACTCCAGTTAAAGTAACTAATATGGACCTTTTAAAAGCAGGTAAGAATTTGAAACTATGTTTAAGTAAAACACAGAATCTTTCATTTATCTTAAACTCACATTTTCTCCCTTTTTAAAATACTTTCTCTGGTTTAATAAAGTTATATGATATATAAATCCATATTTAACAAATGTAGACTAATAAATTCATCTATATTTATATTTTAAAAAGCATGACAAGTTTTCAATAGTCGCTAAAGTTTTTGAAACCCTAAATGATGGTAAGGATTTAATCCTTACGGAAAGGGATTTGCAGCTTATTTAGCAGTTTTACTTGCATGGTACTTGAAAACATTAGGTATCGTAGTTCATCATAATGGTTTATAGCTGTTCTTATATTCCTATGTATATGAAGAGATGGGGTGATGCCATTTTGTAAGTACAGTGGTGGTATTATTATTCTTTTTCCTTAAGGAAATGATAAAATGGCCCCCCACGCACATTGTGAGGCCAGTACGAGTTATTTATCTGTCTGCTAATGGCAATTAGTTTTTTGTTAATAATCGGTTTGTAACTGAATGCTGCGAGCTAGTCATTAAAACCTAAGAAATCAGAAGAAACAATTTCTCAGGTTTGTGGCACCTTGCTCTGGAGGTTTTTTCAAAAAAGCTCCACATACATATTTTTTTCCTTTTAAATTTGCTACTAGACTATAGAAGTAGTCAGTCACTGCTGTTTTGTTCACTATACGTACTTCATTACATTAGAAAAAGTCCTTTCCTTGTGGACTTCTATTTTAAGATGGCTAACAGAGCTATCAATGCTACAATACGTACTGAAGACAGGAAGGACCCCCTCAGTGTTTTAAAATTGAACTACACATACTGTACTGGAGTGCTCAGTGTCTCTCTTAGAATGTGGACACTAAACAGGGTAGGGGACTTAAATTGCCAACATGTCCTACCACCTTTTCTTAGCAAGTTTGATGTTTTTTTAATGTCACTTTTCAAATTGTTTTTCCTAAATTTTTAACAATGAGTTCCCTCTCTCTCATGACATACTTAAAAACACTGAGGCAATAAAAGAAGACATAATTTTTACAGAAAGGGATTTGTAGCTTATTCAGCAGCTTTACTTGCATGGTACTTAAAAATACAAAGTATCATAGTTCATCACGATTGTTTATAGCTCTTCTTGTATTCTGATGTATATGAAGAGATGGGACAATAGCATTTTATAAGCACAGTGGTATTATTGTTCTTTTTTCTTAAGGAAACCTTTATTTTACTTGACACTATAAAATGGCCTTCCTTTTTCATGAGATCAGAGTCCAGTGGTAGAAGAGACAAGACAGATTGAGGGAGTTCCCTCCCTGAAGGACACTAGGGAACCACCAGTGATAGATCCTTCATTCTAGTGTGCTGACTCCTGGCAGGGCTCTGCTGTCTCCAGCCCCTTGGACAGTATGGAAAGCACTTCTTATTTGGGCAACCAGAACAGAGCAAAAGCTCTTTTTTGGAATTGTGCCCTGGTTCCCAAGCATCTGAATTTACCCCTCGTTGCTGTTATGCAAAGTCCTCACTTGGTGTATACAAAAGTACTCTTACAAATATTCCTAAATACATATATATACACAATCAAACATGAATACACATTCATCTACATAGATGAACATCCTTCACAGAGATTTAGAATTTCTAAGGGCATTGGGTTATATTTTCAGAATCTGTTAAGAAAATTGGTCCTTCTGATCTTGTCAATAAAGCAATGAGTTTTCCTGAGTCTTCTCAAGGGCTGATTGCTAGACAGAATAAATTCTTTAAAACTTTTTTGCCCTTTAACTTTATTAAATGCCTGACATTTAACAACATTAGCTGATGGCAGAAGATGAGTCCTGCTCCGTGTGCTCTATCCTGGAACATGATGTAAAGCATAAAAAGAATTCTGGATGGAAATGTTGCCATTAGTTTGGAAGTTGCTGTTTAATCCGAGTTATTTTGGGGAGGAAAATGACTCACAGAAGCTAAGTGTTCATACAGATTGTGATATTGTAGGAGGCTGCCATGGCTTGTCATTAATCTTATTTCAATTAGAACTCTTCACAGCCTACAATTAGAATGTTGCTGCTGTGATAAATCCGTACTGTACATGTATCAACGACTGTTTTCTAATGAAGAAAAACAGGTTGCTTGGCATTTTAAAGACAAATGTCCATATAGTGTAATTCAATAAATGCTTATGCTTTGCCTACTCTCTTTATACCCTTAGAACTGTTAATGAAAAGTTTTCCATTAATCCTCATCATGTCAAATATAATTCTTGCACATCTTCTAGAATGTCTTAGCTGTGATAGAACCACCCCCATAATAATTTGATATTTATGTGTAGGTTAGATGAGGGATCTGCAGCCCTTATCTTAAAGAGCCAGCTAGTAAATATTTATGTTTGTGGATTGTATGATCTTTGCTGCAACTAATCAGCCCTGCCACTGTAGCTCAAAAGCAGCCATAGACAATATCTGAACAACTGACCATGGCTGTGTTTCAATAAATCTTTATTTACAAGGACAGGTAACTGGCCTGTGAGACAGGTTTTTGACCAACAAATCCCCTCCCCATTATTATTTTCAAATAGTCTATCCAAATTTTCTATGTTCTTTAGTCAAATTTACCCTTATAATATTGTTTTTAATCCTTTTTAACATTTTTAATACTGCCACTTTCTGGGTGACTCTGGAAGATTGTGCATGAATTTGCATCTTAATACATATATTCTTGCATCTCTGCTCCACATTGACACAACAAACCAAATTGGACAAGTCATCATCCTCATTTCCCTTTTGTAATTTCCATCATTAAAGAATGGTTTTTCTGAGGCATTGAAAATGTCAACATATAGCAACATGAACATGACTTCCTCTTTTAAATACTCAAATGATTGGCAAATTTTATTGGACCAAGTACCTTGGTAGACATCATAAATGAAAATGCACATGTTTTAGTTCTTGAACAAAAATGAAGAAATAGACTCTCAAAGAGAGAATGGGCCAGAGATCATGTATTCCAGGATCTTATTTCAGACTTGCCACCTTTTTTTTGTTTGTTTTTACTTTTCATTCCTGTGGCTTATTATTTTATAATTGGAAGGTTTTACCTCTTTATCCCCATCACCATTTGCTGCACCCCCAGACTTACAGATGTTTTAAAGAGGCTAGATTTGCAGTTGTTAAATAGTTAGTAAACAATATATAGTGTTGTAAACAAGTATTACATATGTAGGTGCAAAGGACTAAAACAGTTCCCAAAAGGTCGTTGAGATGCCAATTTGTCAAGTGCAAGAGCACTGCTCTATTATGAATAGAGCTCAGAAAATCCCACCAGATTTCAAAGATGCTATCCTAAAAATGCTGACTGTCCTACATCTCTACCATTACTGACAAGATCCTCAATTGCCTCAAGCATTTCATATGTTTTTATTTAGTGAAAGACACTATGCTAAATGCTATGGGTCATCAAGTAAAGATGACAGATCCCAAACTCAAGGAGTTTACAGATCAGGAGAGAAGTAAGTGTACACAATACCTTTAAGGCAAGGCAGAATGTGAGTGCAATAAGAGAGGAATAACATGTCTATGAGACTCAGAAGATGAGGGCACACTACATGAAATTGACCTTTTGAAATTTCAAGTGTTAGGCTACAGGGTGGTACATCTACCATAATTCCTGTTTCCCTCTTTCCCTTCATTTGTCCTTTCATTCCTTCCTTCCTTCCTTCCTTCCTTTCCTCCCTTTCTCCCCAACCCCAGCCCATTCTTTCCTTCCTTCCTTCTACAATCTCTTGAAGACTTCTTCATTGTCATTCATCATCTATGCTGCACCAGGCATGGCACTGTGTGCTGGAAAAGAAGAGGGCTAGAATGGCAACTAAGAGGGGGCAGGTGTGTATTTGAGGCAAAGAGGACAAAAGAGAGAAAGCTTAATGCAGTCTGCAGAGGTCAAGAAAGATTTGCCAGAGGAAGCACTTGAATTGAGGATCTCCGATCCTACAAAGAACATTAAGAGATGGACCGTCTGGAAAGGAAAAGAAAAGCAGCTGCTAGTTAATCTTATCCTTACCCAAATGCAATAGCCAGAATATTTTATACGACGATGTAGCAAAACAAACAAAGGAGTAGGATTTATGAAGCTTTATGAACGTAGAAAATTTATGTTAACACTAGCATAAACTTCAGTAGAGGCAATAAGAAGTGTTGGAGAACATTAATTTCAGAATGAGGTAGATTCAGAGACATATCCTGACTTTACCACTTACTATGTCACCTTGGGCAGGTTATCAAACCTCTGAGAGTTTCTTCATTTGTAACTGGGGAATTCTAATAACTCTGTCACTTAAGCATTTTTTAAGTACACATAATATAATGGCTTCAAGATGGCATGATGGCTGCAGCACTAGGCCTTGTATCTAGACATGACGATGTCAGGAAGGTGAAGAGAGATGATAATTTCATGTGGCTTGTTTTACAGTGAGGATGTTTTCCTGGAAGCAGGTCATTAGATTTCCCTTTATATCTCATTGGTCAGAACTGATTGCTTATCTATTTCTGAAATAATCATTGTCAAGGGGAATCAGATAGACCCTGGACTACCCAGGAGGTGAAGGTGGGGTTAGGATCCCTCAAAGCACATGGCTTTGCGGGACAGGGCTGGGCACGTGTACAAAACCAGAATTCTGGTAGGAAAGAATAGGGTGAACCAAAAGTGTCACTGTTTTGAATTAAAAGGGATCATATTGAAAAAGGCATAGGATACCACTTATTTTTCAGAAAGCACTTAATAAATGATAGCTAAAATCACTGTTAATTTTATCACTTCAATCCTGACAGATCTAATTTTCTTAACTGCAAAATGTTCTCTAAGTTTTCTTCTACATTAGTATTATATGTCAATTTTGCTTCTTCATATTATTTGTATGTGCTATTTTTCTAAACTCAGTTTCATTGAGGTACAATTTGAATACAGCAAAATGTTTAGATCTCAGTATAATGTTTGATGAGTTTTGGGGAAATAAATGCATCCTTGCAGCTATAATCAAAATGGGACACTTCTGACACCTCAAAGAGTTTCCTCAAGTCATTGCCCAGTCTATTCTTGAACTTCATATGAATGAAATAATTCGTAGGCTGCCTTTTGTGTCTGTTTCTTTTCACTCAATATAATGGTTTTGAGTTTCATCCGTGTTGTTGCTTTTTTGAATCACTGAGTAGTGTTCCATTATACAGATATGTGACCACCTCTTTGTTCTTTGTTCATTCATGAGTCAATGGGCATTTGGACTATTTCTGAATTTTTGTCTATTGTGAATGAAATAGCTGTATATATCTGTGTTCAGCTATTTTTTATAGAAATACACTTTAATTTCTTTTTTATATATTCTTAAAAGCTTAGTTACTGGCTCATAAGGGAGGCTTTATAAGAAAGTACTAAATAATTTCCGAAGTGATTGTACCATTTTACATTTCCACCAGCAATGAGTAGGAATGACCAATACTACACCGCATTGCTAACATTTGATATTATCAGTCTTTTTGTCATTGTTGTGGGTGTGAAGCGGAATCTCATTGTGGTTTTCATTTGTATTTCTCTGATGATGAGTGATGTTAATCAACACTCACATGCTTGTTGGAGATTCATTCATTCTCTTTTGTGAAGTGTCTTTCCAAGTCTTTGCCCATTACATTTCTTTTCACTTTTTTGATGGTGTTCTTTATATATGCAGAATACAAGTCCTTTCTCAGATATCTATATTCCCTCTCTGTGGCTGGCATTTTTTTGTTTTCTTAACCTTTGTGCCTTTTGATAAGTTGAAGTTTTTAATTTGAAGAATTCTAATTTATAATTGTTTTCTGTTTTGCCAGTGTTTTGTATGTGTATATCACAAGGATGCTGTGCTAATCTCCTATACATTTTCTGGAATTTTTATAATTTTAGGTTTTTATGTTTTGTTGCCTTCATTCTAGATAAGCTTCTAAAAATTTCTCTCAACTTACTTCTTGGTTGGTTGATCTAATCGTATTTTTTATTTATTAAGATAATTTTAGAAATTATTTTTTAGATAATAGCCTTCTTTGAGGATTCTGTATGTTAAGTTATACATGTGCACACAAATATAATTTGCATTAATAAGGAAGTATAATTGAGTACATGAATTATAAAAGTGTCATCATATACATGCATTCTTTCCTGCTTCCTTCTCCCTACGGCAACATCCTAACATGAATATACCCATATATTAACAACCTAAAATTCTTCCATCTATTGTTGAATAGCTTTCTTTCCTTCCAACAGGTAAATGATAAGAGGATTCTTGAGTTGCAATCTTATTTTCTACCTACTATTCCACTTTTTTTCTAGGTTTCAGTGTCATAGGGGAGCAGTCTGATCCTATTTTGATATTTTGTGTCATTTGTCCCATATTTTACTTTTTATACTTTCGTTTTCTTGATGACATTTGCTTTCAATTTTTTTCTCCAATGATTTAGATGGCATGGACCCTCTTCTTATCCTATCTACTATTACCTTTAAGTAAAAAACTTTTCTGAATTTAAAGACATTAAAAAATGTTTCCAATTATAAATGGTGAAATTGCTATTTTACATATCCGGTGTAAGATGAAAAATCCTTACACTTTCTTCCTTCTCCCCTTATTTTTTTAAGGCCTGACACTCAATTTTTTGCAGGTAAGTTTTTTAGTTTTTCCTCTTTTTATAGTTCTTGGTTTTTTATTTTTCAGTCATAATAATTCAGAAGTTTTGCAAAGATAAACGTAGAAATAGGTATTCTTTATTGAATTCTGCAAGGAAAAAAATTCTTTTAAGTTGCATATTCAAATCTTTCTTTTACTGGAAGATCTTTTTCTTGTATGATTTACAAGTTCATGGCTTCTTGTTTTTATTTGAAATACTTTTTAAATGTCCACTGAGTCTGTCGGATCTGTCCTTTAAGCCTGTTACCTTTCTCACATGATTTTTATTGCTATCAATTTTTTCCTCAGTTCTTTTAAGATATATTTTTTTGAACTTGATTTTTGTTCCCCGATTTGTGTGTGTGTGTCTGTGTATGGATGTATATGCATGTTTTGAAGGGTGAATGGTATGAGGATGTGTTTTTCTGTAACCTCAGTTTACACTGCTCCCTATTGACGCTTTGGTGGAGTAAGTATCTCCCACTCCTGTGACGGTGTGCACAGCGCCCTACCTTCCTACAGCTCCCCCATTACACTTCTTGGTTGACGACTAACTGTTTATTAGCCTAATAATCATGTTAAGTAATTGTCTTTAGTCTTTTAAATAATCTTATATTCTAAATTTCTTAATCTATAACACATCAACTTCAATAAAAATAAATTTAACTGAGGGAAAATTCTCAGAAGCCCATGACACTGGTTTGCATATTATTCATGTTTCATTCTTGGTGGTCAGCACATTGGCTTCAGTTATGAATCATTCTATATGAATATTAAATACTGAAGTTCACTTGTACTCTAAGTGCATTAGTGTCACTGGATTTTATGATCAGAGCATGTTATATGAAGTGGGACATGTTCCTTCTCTGTTTTAACATAGGACCAGGAAATTCTTGAGAGGTTGGATGACTAACACCAAATTGTACATCAGTGAAACAAGTGTTCCAGTTAGAACTTAGCTTTCCTGACAGTCCATGCTTGGGGTTCATGCTGCATTTTAATGCAGTTCTTAAATATGTATGACAAAATTCTTCATTTGTCATGCTGTATTGCTTGTCCAAAGTCTCCATTCATCTCAATTTATTGCATGCCTGATCACCTATCATTGCTTCTCCAAGTTCCAGCTTAAAAGTATCAGTAAAAAATGCATTATGTGTACTGGACAGAATACCTGATCAGATTTGAATAAGTAACCTAATAGGTTCAAACTTCTTTATTTTCATGTTGGGGCTCTGTGGTAGCATGAAGCAGTATTAAGTCATTAGGATCCTGGATTACTGGTTTATTGTTTGTTTTGAATATCTGCTCCCACACATTGTGCTGTGAATACTTTCTCATTATTTACTTTTGACTAAAGTCATCAATGGAATAATTGATAGATATTTTTATAATTTTACTTGCAAATGATATTCCCACACATTATCAAGCTATTTTCTATTGTGTATGGGTAAATTGAGGCTAATTGCCACTAACAAATTTACTATGAAGCATAGTTCTAATCTTACAGAAAATCTATATTCCATGCTCCTTGGATAAGATGCCCCTCAAATTCTTGTAACCACTGACATTTTTTTCAATATTATTAGCTATTAGTATTGTATTCAAGGAAGGACATTTTGAGCAAAACAGGAAGCCCATAATATATCTGCCTTATACATCATAAAGAAACATCCCCTATTGGACCATAGAATCTGGCTGTAGATTGTAGTGATTGAATTCCAGAGGAAAAAAAGTTAAATAGAAAATTAACCAACTACTTTAAGACCTTTGACTCTATTGTCACAGGGATTAGGTAACTAAAACGTGGCAGACATTTGCTATGTAATACTGTGCAATGGCTAGAAGCAATGAGCAGGATACCTGCTGTACCATGCTCAGTTCTTAAAATGTAGATTTTAGGAAAAGAAGTAAGAACTAGAGCTATATTCATACCACCTAGGGAAATTAAAAACACATTTATATATGCATAAACGCACATATAATGTACAAAGGAAATCTACATATTCAGGGTCATATATTAGCTGCATTCAAATGAGTTCCTTTGTGGAAGTAGGGAAATGGAGTGGGAATCAAGAATAAAGAGGAAAAACTAAAAAGTAAGTAAATAAAAATAAAATAAAGATGATGGGCCCAGGACGACAATGGCTAATAGTTGAGGATTATACAGATCATGATTGATTTAGCTCTCTTCACCAGTATACTAAAATTATATACATGATGTTGCCTTTCTGGGAAGAGTACTGAACTGAGAGTGAGAAAACTTGATTCTAATATATGCTCTGACATACTTGCTATGGGCCTGGCTAGCAGTACAAACTTGTCCAAGCTATGTCAAGTTTTGGACCTGAGTTTCCCATTAAAAGTACGGGTATTTTGAAAATAAGACTTTATTTTCAAAATAATATCTGCTATATAATATTTCTTCAAGCTTTAAGCTTTGATATAAATATATTCAGCAATTCACATGTACAGTGATGGTTACAAACGTATGTATGAATACTTGAAGTGATATACTTAAATAGATTTAAAAGTCTGTTGGACAGAAGCCCTTTTCTCCTTTGGTCAGTATTAGGAAAAGAGCTTTCTGTCCTCTATACTATGGGAGTCCTGGGTGCTGGAGCTCTGGGGGTGATCCCGTGGAGGCATGGAGCCCACGTTGTGAATGTGGTACGGCTATGCCCGAGGACCCTGCACTTCCCACCCTAAGCCTTGGGATAGAGACACAGGCTGGATTAGAACTTGAGGAATTGTTCACCATCTCAAAGATGCTGTCAGAACAGATTTGCCTCCTGGATGCACTTTGGTGGATGCCTTCCTGCTCCCTGCTTGTCACTCATGTCTGGTGTCAAACTCTGGCTTCTGCTCACCTGCCTGGCTCTTTGATTCGGCGCTATTGCTTTTGTGTGGCTGTGGCATCGATGAAATGCATTGTTGATGTATTTGGTGGTAGCTGGTCCTTTCCTCCCTAAAAGCATCTATAAAGGAAAGGGTCTAAGCCAGTGCCCTGTAATCCTGTGCTGCCCCATAAGAATCCTTTGCTGCCACCATTCATCTCATTTCATACTGGCATTCTGGCCTCTGTTGGGTTAAAGGATTTATGATAGGCAGTTGGTAAGAATGATGAAACTGTCCCATTTTAGTCCAAATCTCAGATTGGACTAAATTATACCAACAATTCACATATGTTATATTCCTCTAGTGCCAATGTCCTTCTTGGTAGAAGAAAACATGTTGGATATACAGCTGGTACTACGTTTAAATAAGCTTTTGCTGACAAGATTTTCTCATGCTCACATTTTCTTATAATTTTAAAAGGGTTTAAATACTTATGCCGTGACAACTTTGAATAAAATCTTGGGGAATTTCTT
Organism: Manis javanica; assembly: GCF_040802235.1. NCBI lineage: Eukaryota > Metazoa > Chordata > Mammalia > Pholidota > Manidae > Manis > Manis javanica. The sequence goes on along the minus strand of NC_133164.1, from coordinate 49,834,429 downwards.
TTTCCTTCTTGACAGGTTTTTAATGAAAATCTGTTCTCCCCATTATCAAAGAGTGGGGGAGGAGACTTCTGATTTTAGCTGCATGAAGACTGATTTAACACATGCCTCCTGCTAGTAGAAATGAAATCTAAATGCATATTAACAAAATGGAATATATGAAAAATTTAAATATGTAAACACTGAGCTTGAAAAAAGAAAAAGAAAGCCCAGATGTGCACACCAGAGATTAAAGCCTGAGCAGAAACACCCTAGCTGATGTCACAGCAAACGGGAGCCTAACACTCCTGCTTACACAAACTCAGGGGCTGAGTTCCTAACATCCATGTAAGGAGAGGAGACAGGAGCCTCGGCTTGTGTTAAAATCTGTATATCGCTGGGCTTTGGAACTGTTGCCAGTTTAATGAAATATTCTGTGTATTCTGCCTGAAGGTCTGGAGGTGAGGCGAAGTCTCCCATGGGCAGCCAAAGCCACAGGTTGTGCCATGTTTGGATGATGTGATAAAATTCATCTTTTGGCATGATGTGAAAATCCCCAAGCTGGGTAATGAATTATAAAAATTAGTCCAATACTGGCAAAAGCCAATGTGTCACCACTTTGTAGGGATTTTCTGCAACCCAGGCTATGCAGAACTCCCAGAGTTAATCCCTGGTAAAAATTGCAGACCATGCGAAGAACAATCCATTGTGGAGAGCCAGAAGTTACCAGCTAAGAATGTGGGTGAAGAAAGATGAAGAATATTATTTTAAAAAATATACTTAAAATAACTTAAGGGATAAAGAAGGAATATAAGCCAAAATAAAAGAATTTAGAAGGAAGAAAAGACTAAATGAGGAAGAAAGTTTCTAAGTCCTCATATGTTAAAATACTTTATGCTCTTCCTCATGTTTCAAGTCCCACTATGTATTTATGTTTATATTATAACTATATGTAATTATAATTTAATATAGTTTAATATAATTACATATTAAAATTTAAATTATGTAACCATAATAACTATAACCATCTGTGTATGTGTGTGTATAATATATATATATACACACACATGTATTTTCACATGGGTTGAGTCCATTCTAACAAATGCTTTTAAAGTCAGATCCATAATACCCAAAATTTTCAATTTGATCCAATGATTACCAATTCATCAACTAGTTTTAAAAAAATCTCATAGTGAAGGTAGTTACTTGTAGTTATTAAAGTTTCTTAGAAAAGTCCAGTCTTTTTAAAGATCCAAGTGTTCTATATCTATTTCTCTTGAGTAAATAAATTTCACAAAAGGTATTGTCTAATCAAAGGTTATTATTTACTACAACATGATAAAGTATTTATCTCACTCCAAGTATGATGTCTGTGATATTTTAGATGCTTTTAGATAAACTGTGTAATAGCCAAGAAAATTTTTTAAGGCCCTCTCAACTGCAAGTACTGCCTTTAATGGTCTTCTGGTGAGGGTTCTTGTATCTTATTTCATATTCAACTCTTTCATTCTGAATTCAGTGGCTGTGATTACTACTTGTCTTGGTTGAATTTCAATGATAGCCTTTCCAATTATTTCTTTAATGCTCAATTCCTTACTATGTGCAGTAGATTTCTCATACTTTATAGAATCTCAACCAACAGTCCTCAGGGCACTTTGCATTCTTTCGAAGTCTTCTTTTCCAAATTCTTGCATTGTTTCTCTTCATAAGCAGCACACTCTCTTGAGCATTTCAAATCAAATAATAAGTTGATAACTAGATTTGAGATGCTCCCCAAGTTCAATCTGATTTATCATACTTGGCTGAATTTCTAGGAAGGGTTCCAGAAAAAAAAATAGAAAACTAAAACCCAAACACTTCTCTCCTTAAAGACTAACCAGAAAAGCTGTTGGAAACAAAAAAAAAATGTGACTGGAGGACAGAACTTTTACTCTTTTCTATAATTAAATTGCCATGATCCCAATCGATATCAGTGTAATTAAAATCTTTCATGGTCAATATTCCAGCTCTTCCATGGTTGTTCACTATTCAGTCTTAAGAAAAGTTATTCCCTTTAGTTTCTCTATAGGTTGTTTTACATAAAAGGTGCCATTTTCAAGATTAGGTGGATCCATTTTTGAAAGAGAAAAAGAGATCCAGAGTTAGAGTAAGTGAGGAAGGTAGGCAGGGAAGAGGGGGTGGGAGAGAGATTTTTGATATTACAATTAACAGAGTGATTTTGGCCATGTATTACATTATGTGGATACTTGCTTAATTCATTCCATATTTTTTTCTGATAAATATTAAAAAGAAAACTGGCTTAGTTTATATTTAAACCATTTCATATATCACATTTATAACATGCTCAAGGATTTAGAAATACTTGGATGCGTTCAGGGATCGGAAATGAAACTAACAGAAGAAACTAAATCTAATTTTTGACTTCAAGACACTTGTGCCCTTAACTGAAGTCAGATAAAATATCACTAGGAAGAGCAAAACATTACACTGATGGATCATTTTATCTTTAGGATGTCGAACAACAGAATCAGTATATGTGTTAAGATTTCCTCTGTTGCTTAAGGGCTTGATTTATTCAAAACTCTGTGTGGGCTTTTCATATCATGTAACCTTTCTTGGTTTCCAATCAAAGGACACAAGCTGGTGGCTTGAAGATATGCTTTATGGGATTTACAGAATACTATTTAAAGCTTGGACTTTTTTGTCAACAGTTAAAAATGAAGGAATTTGTCAGAAATTCCAGATTTCTGAGTTTTCTCAAACATGCCAAGTACCCACTGATAGTGAACCTGCAATTCCACAAGAAATATTTATGGAGGAGTAAGGGTTGCTCTTCTGGGTTGGGTTTATAGTCTCCAATTACCTGCGGCTACCATCTTGGTCTGCTTTTACTCATTTATATTAATTGCCTACAGGCCATGGATTCACAAACCTTGGCTACACAACTCAATTTACATGGAGAGTTTTAAAAATTATGGAAACTTACACCTTCTAAAGCTGGGTCCCAGCCACATTATTTGGGAGGTATAGGTCCAGTAAGGTGTGGTCATATATATAAACAACTTCCAAACCAAAAGCTAGTGGTTCTGTCTAACCATAGTAGAGAATAATTGTAGCATTTGAAGTTTTGTCTACTGTTTTACATTTCCAATGGTATAAACATTAAATGAGAGTGTTTCTTTCTAGTTACATTGTCTTTTGGATTTGAATTTTGAACCACTCTCTAATCTGGAACACAAACCATGATGCTTAGTTTTTTTGAGACTGGAAAAATCATACCATCAATCATAATTCAAGGTCTGGTCTTAGTTGCTGTAATAATACTTGGTTTAATACTTGTTTCTGTGCAAAAGATGACCAGGCTTTAAAGAAATGATTCTGGTTAACTAAACTCATGACAAATTGGTGTATTTATTAGTTTACTGTAAAAAAGTTTAAAATGAAAATGAAACTTCCAAACAGTAGGGGATGCCTATGTCTGTGGGTTGGTCAAAATCCTACAAAGGAAGTCATTATGACTTTTGTGAGCCTGTCATGCCTGTTGAGTTGACTGACCACAGGAGTGTCTACCGATCATGTACACATCTATCTCACTACAACCACAAATCCTGCAGGGTGTGTATCGTATCTGGGTTTTTCCCAAGCTTCCTTAGATTTGCGCTGATGCTTCTGAGTATAGAACCCCCAACAGATGGCACATCTCATCCACTAGGGGTACAGTTTTACTAGTTATAAAATCTGCCTTTGAATTCTGTGGGCATCTCACTATAAACCTTTATGTACTAAGTATTATGAATTAACATTTTATGAATGAATATCTTTTATTTCTTACTGATGTGGTAGTTCCTTGAGGGTAAAAATATAATGGATTATGCTTTGCAATTCTCTTCAGTTATCACACCATAACCTTGCTGTCAGGACAGAGCTCTGCACATAGAGAAAGGAATGAGTATTTGCTGAGCATTCATTATGGACTGGTATATTATCTCATTATATATATACACACATATACATAATGTACACACACACACATAAACTTAATTGTAAATATATAGTATCATGATATTATTGTCCTCAATTTATAAATAATGAAATTAAAACTGAGGAAAGTTAAATAAATTGTTTGCAGCAAGTACATTAGCAGAGCCTGAATTTAAATTTTCTGACTCTGACATAAAATTCTGTCTGTGTTTATGTGTGTGGGGGGGCAGTGAGGGGCAGGTATTGTGAAAGAGACAAATTGTATTTGGTTGCCTTCTAATAAATATACCATGTTGCCTCATATAATATGTGATTGATAAAGTGGTGGTTGTCTATAATATATGATCAATAAAATGGTGTTTGGTTGATTTACAATAAAGAAGTCATATTTTTCACAATCATTTTCTTATAGGTCCTACATATTTTCATTTGCTAGTTATAGAGATTTGGGAAATGGGGTGGATTTTAATTGTTTCAATCATGTAATAATTGGTAGTCTGGGTACATAGAAACTGCTCAATAAATGCCTCATGTGGGAAGAAGTGAAGGGAATTACAGGGGAATATTTATTCTATAGTTAGTCTTATGAGGTATAAATAGCTAAAGTTTGTTTCAATCTTCTTTTCTCTTTATTCAAAATGTAAATGATATAAAATTGTATTTAGTATAAAGTTATTGTTGCATGGGAAGGACTAGAGAAAGTATTTTCTGTTTAATTTAAAATGATTTATTGTAATCAGATTAGAAAAATAGGAAGCACTTGACTGTTAAAACACACACACACACACACACACACACACACACATACACAGACACACACACATACACAGAGCAACCCTTCAGTGGAATGAAACTTTCTAAGTCAGTGAGTGGGTGCAAACACCTGTATAACTAAGCAATTTCAAATCAGGAAACTCAGAAAGCACAAGCTGGGAATATCTGGGCTTGAAACATACCCATTTTCCCTGAGACCTTGCCCTGTAGCCTCGCAGCAGTACTCGTTGAGGGTGTTGAGAGCAGAGAGAAGTGCACTGCAGGTTCTTCTGTTGTGCAGCACACATACTCTTAATTGGAGAGAAGCTGTAGGAAAAGCACTTCTGTCCCTGGTGGAGCTGACACCTGCAGGCAGCCATTCTGCTTCCCCTCTATGTGCCATTTGACAAGTCTAGTGTAGGCACAAATGAATTGTTGCAGATGAAACTAAGTGATGGCTGGAAATTGAACCAAGGTCTCCTACATACCATTTTATACTGCATTTCTTGGACCAGTGTACATGCTACCCCCACCCTGCCAGGCCCTACCTACTGAATTTCAGCAGTCATTTGAAATTCTCTTTGGATAATACATAATCCCTTATCTAATGAAAAAAATGATGCAGTACATTCTTATATATTTTGTTAGTTCTTATTTGTAATTTTATTTTTACAGTTCATTTTCTATAGCTTGTGCCTATTACAGATTTTTGTTTTTGCATGGCAAAGTGACATATTCATTACCTATATACAATGTTCTCTTCTAATTTTCTCTTTTTCTTTGATATTCCTAAGACAGTTAATTAATTGCTAAAGATTGTTTTCATTATCATGGCCTAGTTCTTTAATTTTTATTTTCTGTCCACACTCCTATTAAGCCTATTAAAGATGATCATTAAAAAATATTCTGAATTCTATAGGGAATTGATGAAGAAAGATGATTATAGATTCTTTTTTATGATTTATCTAATTATAGTAAATCATTACTCATATAATGCAAAATTCCAAACATTCCCCCTGCCCCCAAGTTACAGAGTTTATCTTACGTGGTACCAGAAGGGGCCCACAAATCATTTTTAATCCAATGAATTAGAAATGTTTCATCCAGCTATTATTATTGAAGAATTTATAGATATTAAGTTGGAGAAAGAAGTAACCTTTATCCAGTGACAACTATGTAGAAACTAGCACATTATGCATTTCACATACATTACTTTGTTAAACAGATCAGGCAGATATTAATATATCCATTGAGTAAACAAGGGAAAGAAACTTGAAACATACTAAGCAGCTTCAGGTTCAGAACCTAATTCTAATGCTCATGTACCTGCTATTACCCCTCCTCTATTTCTGTAGCTATATGTACATGTGACTTCAAAAAATCATTTACAAGCATGATCACTGCATATATTCTCTAGATACAGATACTTTCTCTGATTTTTTTTCTTCATGTTCCAAGAATTTGTAGCATTTTGATATATGGAATGAACCTGTGACTCTTCTTGAATATATTCTGCACCCACAATTACTATCAAATTGTCATTTCAATCATCTCCCTTAAATATATTTGCATCCTATTATTTATACTTTTTTTTCTTTCTTAGTTAGCATCTCTTTATGCATTTTTATTTCTAATGTGCAGTTCCTCAACAAACATCCAAGAAAAACTTGGGCTAATGGTTTTTGAGCATTTTTACTGCAGAATTCAATATTCGCATGCTCCAAATTACCCTCCTGATGTTACTCTTACTTCACAGAGAATGAAAATAATAGCAGTAGAGGTGTTTTGATTTCTTGCAGATGGTCTAAATTCTGCTTAGATCACACTGTCCTCAGATAAGAACACCTATTACTGTAAGTCACACAAGCAGGAACCCGCCAAGTCATATTCAGTTTCACAAGCTGGTGGCCTTAATGGTTGGATCTCCAGGGGAAGGAAGGACTGTAGCACCTCCGTTACCACCACCAACTTGCATCAGCAGGACAGCTGCCATTTACTAGGCATTCTCAGTGTTATGTATCTTAAGTATATATTTGACTTGATGTGTGGGAAGCACTCAGAACAGGGTCTGCTAGTAAATTTTACACAGATGTTTGTTTTTCATTTTCATTATCATCATCATCTCATTGAAAGCCCTCAATGATCATTTGATACAGGTATTCTTATTCTCATTTTATGGCTAAGGAAACTGAGGTTCATTGAGGCTGACTGACTTTTCTGGTAAAATAAATGGTGGAGAAGGAATTTCGATGCAGGTATATTTAATTTCTAAGACCATTTTATTCCTGCTCAGCTACACTCTGGCCCAGAGGTGGGAATGGCCAGAAGGAAACGTTTCCTTGCTTCTGACCTTCACTGGGTGAGAACACCTTCCTGTCTTCCCTAGGGAGGCATGTCACACTGGGGAGGCTACTCCAGAAACCATGGCTGATTTTTCACTGCACAGGCTGCTGTTTGGAGAAGTCCCTGTGGCCTTGAGGAGGAAATGGCTGGGCTCCAAGGGGCCTCTCTGGAAGTCTAAGTTGTGATTGCTCCACTTATCCCTGGAGAAGATAATCACTGACTTCTGTCTTCCCTGGGGCATTCTGATTTCTCACACAGAATTTGGACTCTGGGCCTGTAAATGCCCATCTTGTCCTCTCCTTTGTCCCTTGTCATCACTTCTTCTGAAGGTGACACCAGCTGTGTGCCAACTATTAACCTGTCATATTCATTGATCTCCCTAAGAAATCAAAGTGTCCCTCTAATTCCCCTGCCTGATCTTTGCTTGCCAGAGCTTTCTGACAAAATTGTCCCTTTGCTAAAGAAGAGCAGAGTCTATTCGCTTCAGCCCTAATAGTCTCAAATGCTGTAGAGTCAACACATGATTTTAAGTCCATTTTAAACTTTATGGCCTCATTGAAAATTAAAACTCTTTGCAGATAACTCTGATTTAACCTCCAAAGGCTATATGAAAATACAACTAAAGTAAACCTAGGGAATAAAGGAAGCTTCAAAAGAAAAGTAGAAAAACTTCCCATTGGCACTTTCAATTTTCAATAGAAAATAGGGTGTACATTGTAATTCAGAATTTCCAAAGCCAAACTGAGAACTAATGTTCTCCCCTCTTCTGTGTTGGAGAATGAAGATGGAGGATTATAAAACCTCCAGCATAATTTAGTATGTTTACAATGAAGCTGTGGTCATTCCTTTTTCTGTTTAAGAGCCTCAGGAAATTGTCCATTTCTTGATGATACTGTTCTTCAACCCCACAATGTCACTGTAAATGCATGACTTCTAGGTCATAATTTTAGAATAAGCACATCCTCATTAATTCATTATGTATCTGTCCATGTCTTCATTCTTTCTTCTATAAATTAGTTCATTATTCAGCACTAACATTGGGCCAGGAGTTTAAGTTAGTCAGTGTTCCATCAGGACAATGTGACTTGTTCTAGGCATTTTAAGAAGAGAGGATTGAACATGGGAAATAAGTAAAAAGCATATTGGGTGTACATTGCAGCATTATTTATAATGGTCAAGACATAGAAACAATTTAAATGTCTATCAGTGGGTGAATGGATAAAGAGAAGGTGATATATATATACATATATATATATATGTATATATATATATGTATGTATGTATGTATGTATACACACACATATATGAATAATGAAATGTTATTCAGTCATATAGAAGGAAATCCTGCCATTTGCAACAACACAGATGGGCCTTGAGAACATTATGCTAAATAAAATGAGTCAAAAAGAAAAAGACAAATATTGTATGACTTCATTTATAGGTGGAATCTGAACAAATCAAAATCATAAATACAGAGGACAGATTGGCATCTGCCAGAGTTGGGGGGAGGATGGTGGACAAAATGGGAGAAGGTGGTCAAAAGGTACAAATTTCCAGTTGTAAGATAAATCCTGGGGATTTAATGTATAACATGTTGACTGTAGTTAGCAATGCTATATTGTGTATTTGCACATAGCTAAGAGAGTAGATCTTACAAGTCCTCATCATAAAAAAAAATGTGAGGTGGATGGATGCTAACTAAATTTATTGTGATCATTTCCCAATATACACATATATCAAATCATGTTGTACACTTTGGACTAATAAAATGTCAATTATATCTCAGTAAGACTGGTAAAAAGAGAAAAACTATTATGTTGGAAGGATCAAAATCAAGTGGTTACTCCAAATTGGGAGTTTCTGTCTCCTTGGGCTGAAGGCAAGGAGCTCAGTGGCCAGTGTTCAGGAAAGTTGCCAGCATGTCCACTAGCACTAGCATCGCTCTGCTGCCCCAGGAAGCTAGGAGTCTCCTCTCTTGCTGGTACTGCTGTGGATGGAGACCTTTGGCTGTTGCTCTACAGAACTTAGTATAGGCTGTTCCCTGCACCTGGACATCACCCTTGCTCGTTCCACTTGTCACTCACTGCCCTGACCTCCACGTGGCTAATGCTCCTATTTCTAAAAAAGTTCATTTGCTTTTCAACATCTAGCACAAGACTGTTATATTACGGAGTCTCCAATTTTATCATCTGCTACTCTGTCCCTTGTATGACATCCCTTATTGTATGTGTCAGAATCTGTTAACCTGTGCACTGGTTAGTCTAGCCTATGAAGTTGAGAGCCTCACAAGGTTGTACCTTTTTTTGTTTATATTCTCTCAACTAGCACAGAACCTCCTAATTCTCAACTAACATTTGTCAAATTTAGTTGAGTTGGAATATACACATATGCAGAACTGTGGTATATTTTGGTGGGTCTAATATGCTGGATCAGGAATTGAAACATTATCCTTCAGGTAATGGGGAGCTGTTGGTGCTTTGGAAGACTTGGCAGACACATGATATAATTGAGAATGAGCTGCAAGAAGATAGAAAAAGGTAGCCTGGTGTGCAACTCTGTATCTGTAGTATTCAGCAGGAGCTGAACATATTGATTTTAGTCTGACTCTTTAGTGACCACTGTTCTTCTCATTTGGGACATGGACTATTATTTTACTTACTTGATTGTGGAAGTAGAGCTATTTTTCAAGATTAAAAAGTATTCTTTTTAGAGTTTCCAAAGGTGTCTGGATGACAGGCAGGCTGAGGTTTTATAATCAACCATTTATAATCATGAAATGTTCTAATTATAAAAAGTAATGCAGTCAGACATTCTAAATTATGTTCCCATTCACTTTGCCAAGTACCTTTTCAAAACCTTTTTGCTCTGGCATTCTACTTTTTTTCTTTCTGTAATTTTTACAGCACAAAAAACTAAGGAGAGTCTAACTTCGGGAAGTTGTAACTTAGAACACATTTAAAGGTGTGCGCACAAATGGTCCACAAAAAACCCACTGTCTACTTCCCAACTCTAAACTCGAGTTTCTCTTCTTGGAAGAACCTTCCAGAAGAGCAGAGCTAAGTGGTCCTTTGACAAGAAGTAAAATAACAGTGATAACCCGGGAATCCTTCCTCACTTAAGCATAGGCTTTCTCCTTCTCCCACAGAGCCTCATTCTCAGGACAGATGCTAATATGATCTAGGCCAGTGGACTTCAAACCAGGTTCCATAGATTCTTTATGATGCTAAAGGTGCAGCAAAGGGAGGAAAAGGGAGACAGAGCAGGCAGGGGTCCATCTGTTCCAGCTCATTCATCTTCAGATTCACTCTTATCCTTTAGTACATTTCATTCTCTCTAAAACCTCATTTACAAAAAGGGATTTGACTGCTATCACAGTTGTCAAAAAACACTGATTGGGTCTCTACAAATATTAGGAGAATATACAATTGCTGAAAAGGTTGTGTAAAGGAAAATTCCATGGATCTAGACTCAGAGAACCTCTGATTTTAGATTTTGTTTTCCCAGTTAGCTGTGAGGCCTTGAACAAGCTGTTAATCTCTCTGGACCTTAGTTTTCTTATTGTGGATGTTGTGAAATTTAAAATTACCAAAGCTTTTGAGAAGTGTTTTGCAAATTTTATTATCTAGTCAAATAGGAGTTACTATTGTGTTCCAGAGGATGTGTCAGTAAATTAATGAACTTCTAGAGGAACAACACAAATGTGTCATTATTGATAAACTTCTCTGAGTGCCTGCTGGTTAATTTCATGTGTTGACCAGACTGGGCTACGGCATACCCAGATAGCTGGTCAGACTTTATCTAGTGTTTCTGTGATTTTTTGAAATATTTTGGATGACACTAGCATTTGAACCAGTGGACATAGCAAGGCACATTGTCCTCTAATGTTGGTGGGTCAATCAATTGAAGACCTAAATAAAAGAAAAGGCTGACCCTCTCCCAAGTAAATGAAAATTTTCCTCCCTGTTGGTCTTTAAACTGGGACACCAACTCTTTCTAATTCTATAGCAGCTTCTGGCTTTTGGACTAAAACTAGGATATTGGCTTTTCTAATTTTGAGTTTGCTAGTCTCCACAATTTTGTGAGGAATTCCTTATGATAGGTAGATGATAGATGATAGATAGATAGATAGATAGATAGATAGATAGATAGATAGATAGATAGATAAGAGATAGATAGGTAAGAGATAGACAGATAGATAGCTGTCTACTGGTTCTATTTATTTGAAGGACCCTGATAAATACACCCATTGAGCTGATTATGAAATTTGGCCACACTTCTCTGACACTCTTTGCTCTAAAAGGTGGAGACTAATTCCCTTCCTTAAATGTGGGCTGGACTAAATGACTTATAATGAATGGAATGCAGTGGAAATGACAGTGTGTGGTGAGGTGATAAAAGGCACATGGCTTCCTTATTTACTCTCAGATCACTTTCTCTAGGGGAAGCAATTGCTCTGTCTTGAGATATTCAAGTAACCCTGTTAAGAGGTTCACATGATGAGGGTTTGAGGCCTCCAGCCAACAGGCATGTCAGCCATCTTGGAAGGCCTAATGGCTTCTCCAACCCCTGTCAAGCCTTCAGGAAACTGAGCCCTAGTTGACATCATCACTGCAATGTCATGAGATAGTCTGAGCCAGAACAGTCCAGCTAAACTGCTCCCAGATTCCTGACCTGTGGAAACTGCCTGAGATAACAAATGTTTATTGTTTTTATGCCACCATGTTTCAGGGTACTTTGTTTCACAGTACTACATAAATAATATGCCTATGCTGAGTACATTGCATTGTTATGGACCCTTATTCCTGGCCTCAGGATTGTGAATGGTTACTGAAAGAGGCAGAGTCAGTAAGAACATTTCATTTCATTTTCTATTTGCACCAAAATATGAGAGAGTGCCCAACATCCAGTAAGCCTGGATCAAAATTTGAAGGGCCCTTGTTGATCTGAGCAGGAAGTCAAGCAACCTAAATGAGGGTCAGTGAGGGCAAGGGCAGAGAAGGGGCCTAGGAGGGAAAAGTAAACCCTTCATCAGCACAATGGGGAATAATTGGCTGCATAAAATGAAGGTCAGTCTCCCTGTGCACTTAAAATAGGTGTTCAATACATATGCATTGATTGATGTTGATTGATTTATTTTGAATGCCAGACAGACTGTGAGTCATCAGTATTGCAGTATAGCTTAAATAAATGTGAGTTGTGCTGGGAAAAACAGCAATTCAGCAGGGAGGACCAAAATGACAGTTCAGCTGCTCACTGGGTCTCAGTGGCTTTCCTGGCTCCCTTGCCACACATCTCTGATTACAGAGGGGGAGGAGCTTCCCAGATGGCAGATGAGTGATCTCCAGGGAGGAAATGGAGTGTTTTCAATGGAAAGGCCTTGGCAGTGGAGCTAACCAGTTACTCTTAGTTTCAAGTGAAGACCAGGATTGACCTCTACCCACAGAGAGGTGTGATCCGCAAAGAAGCTGAAGCAGACCCTCAGTACTTTGGTGGTGAGAGAGCACAGGATGGGAGGTGACTGCCTTTAGTAGTGGAAGAGAAATTTGATGCAGTAGTCATAGCTCACACAAAGTATGGTTTAATTCTTACAATTAAACTTGCTGTGTTTAGGCCTCAAAGGAACAAATACAAGTGTGGCTTATATTAAGTCATGTTAGATAACCTTTTTTCTGTTTTGGAGATTAAGATTCCATGTGATTATTATTAAGGTGCTCTGTGTTCTAGTTTTCCTGGGAGAACTTGTTTACACATGTCTCAGTGTAAATATTTTAGTGCCGCTTTTATTCAAAAGGATCCTAGATTAGACAATTAGTTATATGGTAAACCACTTCTAGTCTTAGTCAAGAGGCAATATAGTGGAGTGGGTAGAAATAAGGACTCTAGCACCAAACTCATGGCTCTACCACTTAATAGGCATGCAACCTTGGGCAAATTCCTTAATATCTCTGTATGTGGTCACTGTAAAGTGGGATAACATAACATTAATTCATGTGGTTGTGTAAAGATTTAAATGAGTCATTATGCATTAACCCTGCAAACAAGTGCTTGACATAGGAAAGTTCTGTAACAGCTTTGAGTTTAGTTCATATTAAATCTTCATAAAACTCTTGTAATGAAGTCATCGTTATGCCCTGTTGTAAATGAGGATACTGAACTGGCAAGATATTAAGGAACTTTTCATAGGTAGACCAACTAGAAGGTAGCAGGTACAGGGTTTGTTCTTGACTTTGACCTCAAAGCTGGCTCTTGTTAGGGAATTCCACAAGGCTTGTTAGCCTCAAAGTCTCTTTATGACCTTTCTTTATTTTCTAGAATAAGCCACAAAAAAGCACTATACCTGCATTCTTACCTTTATTCAATTCTTTGCCAGCCCCAGCCAGAGCCCAGATTTCATTTTTGGCAGGGTTGTGGGGGAAGGATGACTCTTTTCATCATCAGATGGTGTGTTGAAACTTTTAACAGGTTCACAGGCCAGTGGCAGACCCATTATATTACTGTTTTTCCTAACCATGTTGCCCAGAGAAGTGGAAAGTCTAGGATCAACCCCAGTGTGGAGCTGAGAAGAAATGTCCTGAGGGAAACTGTGGAGGCAGGCCTGAAATCGCCTCACAGAGCCTCTGCACCACAGCAAGGGCGATAGGAAGGAGGGCTCACATTCGCCCAGAGCAGAATGGACATGGCACACAGAGCCAGCAGATTAAAGCTTTGCCATCGTGGCCCAGCAGTCAAAGACTGAAATGTAATGGGCATGTCGTAGATGACACCACCTGGGGCACATGATCCACTAGGGCCCAGGCATCCCCTCTCTGCGAGGCCTTCCACTACAGAAGGCTGTTTCTCAACTCATAGATGAAACTGTACCCAACAATCACATATTAAGTATTTGGCATGAGTGGAATATAGTATTTCTGTTTTTTTTGTTTTTTTTTAGTAAACATTGATCTTTAGGAAAAATACATTCCACTGCTTGTCTACTTAAGTTTATAGACTTCAGGTTTATAGGTGAATGGCTTGTGCCATCTTGGGAGACAGTCTTATTCCACTTCTCCTAACTACTCCTGACTTTTTCTCTTTGTGAAGCTTGATTTCTCAAGTTGAGCTTTTCAAGATATTGAACCCTTGCTTAAACTCTGTATAATAATATATATGAGGATCATTGTGAGGATTAGAGGTCATCTGTCTGACGTGCAGATCCTCCAGGGTTGAGACACCACAGGTGCCCCAGTACTACTGTAATCATTACTACTCCTGCTACATTTAATCATAGCAATAATAAAAATAATAATGACACCACACTGCTCTTAATAGCATGATCACTTGAAATTATCAGGCTAGTATATTTTACTACATCAGTATTGCATTATCAATATCAAATTCTTGAGTTCATCAAGGGTAACGTATGTTCCTAGGACACAATATTGATATGAGTATCTAGGACATACAATATCTTCTCTACAATGTGAGTTCCTTTCCTTTATGCAAAAATAACCCCCCCTATTTTTCCCTGAAAGGGTGTGTTTCTCTTACATAGACAAACATGCAGAGAACATTTTATCATTTTAAAGAGCACATTTCATACCTTTCAAATGAAAGCTTTTCAGGAAAATTCCTGTGAAAAGTCTAAGACTATTAAAAGAGTAACTGTTGAGGAAAAAAGAAACAAAGTGTTTAACCTTTTTCTTGAAAAGTTAAAGACTGTACTTTACAAAAGCTTCTGCAACCTCCAATTTTATTCAAGAGCTAAAGTAACTAGCAATCCCCAAGGCTCCAAATTTAATTTCCATGGCAGAGCATGCCTCTCACATCAGAATTAATCAGGTTTCATTTCCACTGTCCCATTTCCCTTCAGGAATTCTGTGGTATAAACCTCGAAGGTAAATACAAATATTCATCTGCTCACCTGTTTTGAGGAGCCAGAGGTTCAGGGATGTAAATCACTGGCAGTGACAGGTATGCACTGATTGGGGCACAATTCATCTTCTCTGTCTAAGTGCAGAGTTCCTTTCAGCCTCTCCTCATGCTCACAGAACAAATGCTTTAGTCCTAGGTATCAAGCCAAAAGAGTGGACAGTTATGATTTTTTTCTGCCTATAAGGAGATGCAACAAATCTTGATTCTGCTTTCATTTTTTTAAAAGAAGGGAAAAAATTAGATGTATGAAATAGCGGGTAGCATTATCTGAGAATTTTGTTTTGCTACTTCACAAACCTTCATTCACTGACATTCAAAATTATAAGAAAATTGTTTCTCAGATTATAAACAATTCAATATTTGTGGGCCTACCTTCTTTGTTCTTAGAAGTTTTAGGTATCCTCAGAAGCAAAGTAAATGTCGGCTCCAGCTCCAGGACTGTGTTGTGTTTGCAGAATCGGGTCCTTATTTGTTTGTGGAAGGTTGGGCCTGGTGTGTATCCACAGTGGCTCAAATTTAGTCAACCTCTGTGTTTTTATTTCCTGAATTTGAAGTTGTACACTGCAGGGATGAAGGATGGGGTTTCCCAGAGCAGCTTTTGTAGCAATAAAAGCCTTAATGGTGTGCTTATCCCTTTTCTGTTTCAGTCTTTAGCAAACTGGTGGTTGTTCCAGTTTAGAGAGTGGACAAAGGACAGGGCAGTGCTCATTTTTAAATCCTTCCTTTGGGAAAAATTGTAGGGAATCAGAAAGATTGAAATGTGGCTTTGGAACTTTTCCTTCCCCCTGATAATTAACATTCTCTTCAAATTCATTGGTCTCTGGGGATTTGTTCAGTGTTTAGGTTGGCTCCAAACTACATGCAGGTATTATAGGCAGAGAAGCTCAAGCGAGTTTGAGTTGTGCCTTCAGACCATAATAAATACCTTAAACTACCTTATTTACAATGCTGTACTTTATGCTAATGGATTCAGGAAGTTTTTGAAGTCAAAGTCTCTTGCCTTCAAATTTGATAGTATAGGAAATGCATCCTTTCAAGTTACTCTTTTTTAGGTCATGTTGGATGTACAGATAACAATTGAGGAATAATACTATAGCTTGTCCTTCCCTTCCTGAGCTTTGATAGTCTCAGGGAGGAAGATATCATATTCGGTTTAGTGCTGGAGAATAACGTGAGAGCACCAGATCAGCTACACAAATTACTTTTGGCTTGGGGTGTGTGTGTGTGTCAGAAAACAGGGCTCCAGACAGCCACTGATGCTGCTGGCTTCTGTGGAGGGTACTGTTTCTAGCTGTTAAGGCTGCAAAAATCCTAGCGAGAGTAATCTGCCCTAGCAAGTAGAAACTTCTGTGAAACAAGCTGCCATAAGGAGGAATTAACCAACTCTTCTCAGATAGGTGTGTCTAATTAAAGTGAAACTATCAGGGGCTATGTCTTGGTCCTAAAATCTCCTATACCAGGAAGGTGTGTCTTCTGTGTTTTTATACAACACCTGTACTAACCTCACCAAAACTCCCTTTAAAATATGGCCTTGAAATTGCTGGTGTACTTGCTTGTCTCCAACTAAATTGTAGGCTCCCTGAGGGTAAGGACTCAGTTTTGTTCTATCCCAGGTACAACATTCTGCTTCTGAATGGAAGGAATCATTTGAATAATATTTGTTGAATTATGAGCTGGACTTCTTGTGTTAAAACAAAATCTGATTCTTGAATCCTGCTGGCATTTTTCTGGCTAATTAAAAAGATCAACAATGATAGCATTTAGTTATTTGCCATGTGTCTGACACTGTGCTGAACCCTTTGTCTTTCATCTCTTTAAATTCTCACAAGACTATGGATGTTTAAACTAAATATGGTCAACTAATGAGGCTTTGGAATCAGAGAAATCAAGAGTTGAAACTTCTGCCTTGCCCCTTGTTAGCTCTTGGAGCCTGGTCAATCTATATGAGGCGCCAATTGTTATTTGCAAGTATGGGTTAATAATAACTTTATCAAAGAATGCTGTGTATGACATTTATCTTTGCCTAGTATGTAGTTTGCATCCTTTTGGTGTTATTTCTATGCTTAAGATCATTTTATTCTTTGAGTCAATGAATCCTAGAAACAATTTATCAGTTTGGAACAGAGAGAGATAATAAATATTTATTTTAGTCTGCTAGTTTACTATTCATATGGTTTTCTATACATCTAACCCATTCTTTCTAATATTAGTATAATTTAGCAGCTTTTAATTATTTTGAGCCTACTACATACAACCTCAAATCATAGTAAGTAGTCATCCCCCTTTAGTAGGAACTCTTCTGATTGTTCTTGGCTGCCCGTTCTACCCAGGATCTTTTGCCAGTTTTCTGATATCTCCTTATTTCTCTATTCACTTTGAGAGAGTTTGGATAAAATATTGATGCAAGCTATCCTAACATTATATGTACGTAACCCTGACTGTCCCACTTGAAACAAGGGAAATGTAGTGTGGCAGCAGAGACAAAAGGCAGTGTGGATGCGGGACCACTCAGAGGAGATGCCAGCCCCAAACAAATGGTACCTATGATGCAACTGATACAGTCATTCCCAGCTGGCACACTGTCTGTCTGTGTACAAGTCTGGGTCAGTCTGGAGGTCAGCCTCCTCTTTGCCTTCCCTGTGGCCAATTTAAAAATGGGCAGAATTCATTAATGACTGCGACCAACCCTATTCAGGTACTTCTCCTTGTGGTACTTGCTGATTACTTTTATTTACCTGTTCAAGTCTCTTCCATTAGGAACCAGTATTTCAAAGAAACCAGAGAGACCCCTATATACAACACATTCTCCCATAAACTGCAACTGGTTTACTAAAACTAAAGTTTTCTTGGTTTAAAAATGTTTTATTGGTGGTCTCTATGTGGGCTAAATAATATGAATAACTAAAAGATAAGTCAATATTTTGGCCTAAACAATTTAGGTCAACACTTCCTGATGGGCAAACTTTAAATATAAGTGGCCCTTACAGAATGTAGGTATGTTGAATGTTGTGAAATGTCTGGAGTATGGCATCAAGAAATGTGAAGGGTCTGAGATTCTAATTATTTGCTATTTTGCCTGCCACAGCTTCATAGAAGCTGGCAGAAAAAAAATAAAAGGCTGCTGGGTCAGAGACAAAGGATTCCACTACTCACGGTGCAGCAGCTTGCATAACCTTCTTCCCACTGCTTCCTCATGCTCCCCAGTTTCCACAGGGCAACATGGGATGTAGATAATGCTGTGCAGGCAATGTGATGGTGTCTCACTGAGGAACCTCAGCCTTATGAAACTCCAGTCTTTCATACTGAGCCACAAACAAGAGGAGACACTGTTGTTTTTATAGAGGATGACAAGCAAATTTACCTTCAGCTCTGGACACAGTTCTCAATTTCCCATGTCTGTTGTCCATAAAATATCCTGGAAAAGATAGTCCAGTATAGAACTTAGTGCATGTACTTGCAAGATTTGCAGAAATGTGAGAGGCCGTTGGAGAACTCTCCTGATGCATGAAAAGCTAAGGAGGCATCTGCCTGTGAACTAACGCTGAAAAGATTGGAACCTTTCCCTATCTAATCATCTGCTTAGAATCCTCCCTCTCTTTTAGCTAATGTCCTGCTAAGAAATTTCTTCTGGAAAGAGTTAGTGCCAAGGCTCTTCTGATGGAAACAGAACCTCTGAGATGCCAATTAACATTGCATGGCTGAGACTAGTCAACTCGTTGTTTCTCCAGCCAAGTTTCTGCATTTGAACTTTAAAGGTTTTGTTTTCATGGCTTATAGTATGGGTGAAAATGACAAAAAACAGCTAAATCCTCTATAAGCAACAGAGAAACAAGAGCAAAAAGCTTGTTACCCAACCATTTTGATGTCCGTTTTCTTGTTTTTCCAAGCTCTGCTTATTCTAGCTATTACAGAAATCTGTAGAAGAAAGACAGCAAGACCAAGAGTAGGTAACAAAAGCTGGAATGACACCAGTGGGTTAAAAGAGCACTGAACTGTATCAGTGCAGAATGTATTAGAAAGAACTTAGGAGATCAAGCAGAGAAAAGGTCAGGATATGATATTTCTAAAAAACCAGAAGTGAGCCTCTGATGTGCTTTATTACATTTCTATTTGTGAGGCATTTCTCACTACTTCTTAATTATTTGTTTTTACTTAGAAACTTGGCTTTATTATTTCAGCAAACTTTATATCATACTACTCTTTCAAATGAGAAATATATTCATCTTAAATGTAGGCTTTGGTAAAATAGCTCATATTTTAAATGAGAAGTGTATTCATTTTAAATGCTGGCTTTGCCACAAGAGCTCACTAAATTTGAGCTTTCTCAAATGTTGACCTGAAATAGGAGAAAATATCTTGGGGTGACCAGTTAAATTTAAGTGACCAACTTTTCTCTGGGATTTGAGAATCCTTACAGAAGCACATAAAACTCTGTCTCTATAGCCAGAAATCTTTAGCATCTAATTTGAAATATACTAAAAGAAATAGTTAAAAGTAATGTCAACTTTAGGAGTTGGGATTATTTTGAAAAATATACACAAATTGATATTTTTACTTCTAAAATGTATTAAGATATAGAGCAAAAATATAATTAATAAGGACCTTATGTGATATTCTGGAATGAAAAGACTGCCTAACTATAATCATCAGCAATTCCAGTCTAAGTCCCAGGTCCTTTTACACTTAGGTATGAATAAAAGATCTTTAATTATTAACCTATCTATCATTCCAAAGGGGGCTTTTACAGTACAGCTGGCTTTCATGGAGATGTTACACAAGACGTCATGCTTTCCTGAATATGGAGAACAGGCACTGATAGTATCATCTACTTTTAAGTGTCACATTAACCAGTTAAATGTACATTATTTCTGATTTTGTTGTCTCCCCAACTCCTCCTACCTTTAACTTCACATGAATGTGAAGAGAAAAAGGAGTAAGAATTCCTTTTTCCTTTACTTTCCCATTTTCCAGTTAAAGAGCATGCAGATAGCATATTGACAACTGAAAACATTTTTGTATCCTTTAATTTAGGATGTATGTCTATTTTTGAAGTGCTGCTAAATGACAACCAAGGTACTATACATTGAATAGTCCACATTGCAATTTTATGTGAAGGCATGTTTATTGTTCCCCTAAATGAGTTGCAAATTGTGTTTTCAGGGACCAGAAAAGAATTGCTTTAAAAATTAGAGTCTTTCCAAAATTAGTTTTTAAAACTTCTGGCTCACTAAAGGAAAAAGTATTTAGGATGTAAACAGTAATTATTAGTTGAAAATTATACCATGAAAACTATAGCTGCAAATGAAAACAGCTTAGATGAAGGCTGGCAGGCAGGTAATGAAGTGATTCTCTTCAGATTAGAATAAAGGACTGTCAAAGGGGTTATAATGGCATCTAAATGGCAAGTAGGATTTTGATAGATTTCTGGTTTCATCATGGCTTAAAAGTAAGGTGATAGTGAAAGACCTATACCCTGAAAACCACAAGACACTCTTAAGAGAAATTAAAGAGGTCACTAACAAATGGAAACTCATCCCATGCTCCTGGCTAGGAAGAATTAATATCGTCAAAATGGCCATCCTGCCCAAAGCAATATACAGATTCGATGCAATCCCTATCAAATTACCAACAACATTCTTCAATGAACTAGAACAAATAGTTCAAAAATTCATATGGAAACACCAAAGACCCCGAAGAGCCAATGCAATCCTGAAAAGGAGGAATAAAGTGGGAGGTATCTCGCTCCCCAACTTCAAGCTCTACTACAAAGCCACTGTAATCAAGACAATTTGGTACTGGCACAAGAACAGAGCCACAGACCAGTGGAACAGAATAGAGACTCCAGACATTAAGCCAAACATATATGGCCAAGTAATATTTGATAAAGGAGCCATGGACATACAATGGGGAAATGACAGTCTCTTCAACAGATAGTGCTGGCAAAACTGGACAGCTACATGTAAGAGAATGAAACTGGATCACTGTCTAACCCCATACAAAAAAGTAAACTCCAAGTGGATCAAAGACCTGAATGTAACTCATGAAACCATAAAACTGTTAGAAAAAAACATAGGCAAAAATCTCATGAGTGACTTCTTCATGAACATATCTCCCCGGGCAAGGGAAACAAAGGCAAAAATGAACAATTGGGACTATATCAAGCTAAAAAGCTTCTGTACAGCAAAGGACACCATCAATAGAACAAAAAGGTATCCTATAGTATGGGAGAATATATTCATAAATGACAGATCCGAGAAAGGATTGACATCCAAAATATATAAAGAGCTCACACACCTCAACAAACAAAAAGCAAATAATCCAATTAAAAAATGGGCAGAGGAGCTGAATAGACAGTTCTCTAAAGAAGAAATCCAGATGGCCAATAGGCACATGAAAAGATGCTCCACATCGCTAATCATCAGAGAAATGCAAATTAAAACCACAATGAGATATCACCTCGCACAAGTAAGGATTGCCATCATCGAAAAGACAAACAGCAACAAATGTTGGCGAGGTTGTGGAGAAAGGGGAACCCTCCTACACTGCTGGTGGGAATGTAAACTAGTTCAACCATTGTGGAAAGCAGTATGGAGGTTCCTCAGAATGATCAAAATAGAAATACCATTTGACCCAGGAATTCCACTTCTAGGAATTTACCCTAAGAATGCAGCACTCCAGTTTGAAAAAGACAGATGCACCCCTATGTTTATGGCTGCACTGTTTACAATAGCCAAGATGTGGAAGCAACCTAAATGTCCATCAGTAGATGAATGAATAAAGAAGATGTAGTACATATACACAATGGAATATTACGCAGCCATAAGAAAAAAACAGATCCTACCATTCGCAACAACATGGATGGAGCTAGAGGGTATTATGCTCAGTGAAATAAGTCAAACAGAGAAGGACAAGTACCAAATGATTTCACTCATATGTGGAGTATAAGAACAAAGGAAAACTGAAAGAACAAAACAGCAGCAGAATCACAGAACCCAAGAATGGACTAATAGTTACCAAAGGGAAAGGGACTGGGGAAGATGGGTGGGAATGGAGGGATAAGGGCGGGGAAAAAGAAAGAGGGCATTACGATTAGCATGTATAGTGCGTGGGGGGCACGGGGAGGGCTGTGCAACACAGAGAAGACAAGTAGTGATTTTACCGCATCTTACTAGGCAGATGGACAGTGACTATGAAGGGGTATATGGGGGGGACTTGGTGAAGGGGGGAACTTAGTAAACATAATGTTCTTTCTGTAATTGTAGATTAATGATACCAAAAAAAAAATTTAATTAGCATAATCCATGAAAGAAAATCAAGAAGTCAATATATTAATTTCACAAGAGGTCTTTAAACTGTTTTGAATTATACAATTGAAAGCCATATCTTCTACAAACTAATAAAAAAATCTATGTTGAAAAAAAGAAGTAAGGTGATACAGTGTCACAAGTAGGAAAAGATTTAGGGAAAGTCACTGAACTCTTCTTAGAATTAAAAATATTCATGGATAAGAAAGGGATTGGCTTAGTATTATTCATTGCTTGGAAAACAATTCCAGGGTTTTCCAAACATTAATGTGAATTTGAGTCAACTGGGAATTTTAAAAAATATGGACCCTGATTCAGTTGCTCTAGGGTGAGGCCAGTGGTGCTGTATTTCTGATAAGCTCCAAGGTGTTGTCAATAGTGTTGGTTCAGGAGTAACTGAGTGAATAGGGATTAGGCAGTGGCTTAAAACAAGCAAACTTAGACACTTGTTATCCTGGTGCTTTATTATAGTTCGCTTTTATATATTCGTTCTCTAATATGTACCATCTCTTATCATCATATTCATATACGTACAAGTGTTTTTTCAGTACAAGTCCTTTATCAGATATGGTTTTTCACAGATAAGTGCTCCCAGTCTGTTTATCTTTTCATTTCCTTAATAATGGCCTTAAGATTTTTTTTATTTTGAAATTCAACTTTGTACTTTTTTTCTTTTAGGCTTGTGCTTCTGGTGTTTGACCTAGATAATCTTTGCCTAGCCTGAGGTTACAAAGAATTTCACCTATGCTTTTCTTTAAAATTTTTCAATTTTAGATTTTACTTCTAGAAAAAGGTTTTATGATTCATTTGAATCAATTTTTGGAAATGATAAAAAGTACACATCTTAGTCAAAGTTCACTATTGCTTTCCATATGGATATCCATTTTTTTCTTACATAATTTGTTAAAAATAATATTCTTTCTCCTTTGAATTACATTTGCACTTTCATTGAAAATCAGTTGACCTGACATGTGTGGGTCTATTTCTGGATTCTGTTTATTGTCTATGTATTTATCGTTAGTCCAATCAAATGGACCTGGTTACTATAGCTTTATTGTAAGTCTAAAAATCAGGTGTTGTAAGTCTTCCAAACTTGTTCCCTTTTTAAAAATAGTTTAGATTTTTCTATATCATTTGTTTCTACATATAGATTTTATAGTTAGCTTGTCAATTTCTACAAAAAGATCCCTGCTCTATTAATTATCATAGTGTTAAAACTATAGATTAATTTGGATCTAGTGAAATTCTAGTGTTTTACATTTCCTTGATCACTAATGTGCTTTTTATCCATTCATACCTCTTCTTTTCTAAAGTGCCTATTCAAATTTTTCCCAGTTTTAATCGATCATGTTTCTTATTGTCATGATGTGAAAGTTGTAATTTATTCTGGATACAAGCCTTCTGAAAGATACGTATTTTGAGTATATTTTCCCAATCTGTGGTATATATATGAATTACCTTAACAATGTCCTTGAAAGAGCTAAAGTTTAATTTTGATGAAGTCTCAAATATTAAAGTACGTTTAAATGTCATGCTCTTTGTTTTGTATCTAAGAAATCTCAAGGTTATAAAGAATTTTTCCTACATATTCTTCAAGAAGAGGAATGGCTTTACCATTTACATATAAGCCTATTACTATTTTGGTTTATTTTTATGTAGAGCATGAGGTAAAGGTCAAGGATTCTTCTTCTATGTTATAGATATCCAGTTGATCCATTCTCATTTGCTTCAAAGATCATGCTTTACTAAATGAATTATCTTTATACAATCAATTGATTTGTGTATGTGTATGTCTATCTTTGAATTCTATTCGGATTTAAGGTTGCATTAACATTTAAACAAGTAATCAAAGTAATTCATTATGTTAACAGTAAAAAAGAAGAAAATACATGATCATTTCAATAGTGGCAAAATACCATTAATCAAAATTCAATACCCATTTGTGATGTAACTCTCAGCAAATTAGCAATAGGTAAATCTGATAAAGATTGCCTATAAAAAGTTTACAGCTAATATAATATTTAATGGTGAAAGAATGATTTCCATCTAAATTGAGGGGAAAATATCCCAAGTTTGTCCATTTTAATTGCTTGTATTCACCATTGAATTATAAATTCTAGCTATGTTATAAGGTAAGAAAAAGAAATAAAAGGCATCCAGAATGGAAAGGAAGAAATAACTATCTTTATTTCTATTTGACATAGTTATCTATGTAGAAAATCCAGTAGAATCTAGAGAAATGCTATTAGACAAATGAATAAGTTTAGTAAGTTCTCAGGATACAAGGTTTATATACCAAGATTATAGTATCTCTACAATGAAACAACAAATGATCTGTTATGAAAAGAAGGTCATTTGTGAAGCAGGAAAAAAGAAATAGAGGTGAATTTGTAGAAGTGAAGGACCTATATATATATACTCTAAACACTACAAAACATTGTTGAGAAAAATTAAGGAAGTAAATATTTGGAGAGAGAGATATGTTGTATTCATTAGTCAGAATCCTCAATGCTGTTAAGATATCAGTTTTCCTCACAGTGTCCTATAGATACAATGAAATCCTATGAAAATCTCAACAGATTTTTTGGATAGAAATTTACAAAGTAATTCTAAAATTCACACTTAAATGCAAGGGCCTAGAATAATCAAACAATATTGAAAAGGAACAAAATGGTAGAACCAGTGATACCTGATTTTATGACTTACTATAAAGCTACAGTAAATAATAATGTCTTGTGTTCATGTCAACAAAGACAAATAGAATGATTCAATAAAACTGAGAGTTGTGAAATATAGCCACAAATACATGGTCACTGAATTCTGGCAAAAGTTCAAAGGTGGTTCAATGGAGAAAAATATTCTTTCAACAAATGGAGATGGAAGAGCTGAACATTCATATGGAAAAAATAAACCTCTACACATAATTCACACTATATATAAAAACAACTCAAAATCGGTTATAGACCTAAATGTAAATCTCCAACTATAAAGCTTCTAGAAAAAACAGGAGCAAATTTTGTAGTTTTGGGTTAAGTAAGATTTCATAGATACAACCCCCAAAATTTGATCCAGTGAAGGATACCTTGATAAATTGAGCCTCTTTAAAATTAGAAGTTCTGCTTTTCAAAAAGCAATGGTAAGAGAACAAAAAGACAAAGTACAGACCATGGGAAAGTATTTGAAAATCATCTCTCTGATAAATGACTTTTATGTAAAATATATTAATAACTCTCAAAACCTCTCAAAAAATAAGAAAACAGTCCAATAAAAATGGTCAAAAAATTTGAACTTTTAGACAAGGAAGAGATGCAGATGGCAAATAAATAATCTGAAAATACTGTTAACGTTAGAAGTTATTAGGTAAATGAAAATTAAAACCATAATGAAATACCATTACATCTCTATTAGAATGGCTGAAAATAGAAAATAAAAACAAATATTCTGACCATTTAAAGTGTTGGTGATGGTGTGAAGCAACTGGAACTCTCATACACCACTGCTGGGAATATAAAAGGTACAACCACTTAGGTTAGCAGTTTGGTAGTTTCTTTAAAGTTGAACATTCACCTACCATTCGACTCTCCCATTCTAGTCCCAGGTATTCACCCAAAAGAAGTGACAGCATTTATCCATATAAAAATATGCACATAAATATTCACTGTAGCTTTGTTTGCTATAGTTAAAAACTGGAAACTACTCAACTATCTATTAATAGGTGACTGGATCATGAAATTGTGGTATATTGATTTTCAGAAATACTACTCAGGCATAAAAAAGAATGGACCATTGATACATGGTGCAACAAAGATGAATCTTAGTATTATAAAGCTATGTGGAAGAAACTAAAAAGAGTACTTTATTGCAAATCTATAGGAAATCCTTGTAAGTGCAGACTAATTAATATTGACAGAGCAAAGATCTGTTGACTGGACTGGGAAGGGGCCAGTGAAGAGAGGCCAGAGGCTCAAAGGCCTGGGGAAACATTTGGGGATGATGCATATGTCAGTTATCTTAGCTGGTGTGATTGGGTCATAGGTGCATACATGTTTAACACATCAGACTTTAAATATGTACATCAATAAAGCTGTTAAATAAAAATTAGGGCCTGAAATGATACTAAATCACATTATTTCCCCACATATGTTTTACTTTGAACATTTTCATTACAGTTACGAAGAGTGAAATCCATAAGGTAGTATACCAATTGTATTATGTAAAGGAAGCAGAAGGAATGACTCCTGTCTTTAAGAAATTTCTTGTCTATTAAAGAACATCCAAATTACTTTTAAAATTTTGGAATTCATTTCTAAGAATCAACAACTGTTTAATCATAGAGAAATAATTTGATGTGGAACAGATTCAATACCTGAAGGGATGCAGGTTTTAATGGTAATCAGCTGATTATATCATTTTCTGAGGAGGTTTCTAGAAATGAGTTTTCTTTTTGTGGCAAAACTTCTTTCTTACTAGCAGACTCTTAAGTCTCAGTTTCACTATAGTAAATAACTTGCTCAGCACTGGAGTGGGATTTAATAAACACTTCAATTGACAAAAGTTTCTTTTTATGTACCTCAGTGCAAAGCTGTCATTTACAAAGCACACTTTTGCATAAGTCTTTATATTTGATGTAAGAGTATGCAGGATGGTCACTGTTATCACTAAAATGGATTTAGTTTTTCCTAAATAAGTCATAGTTTCAGCGTGTAAAAGGACAGCATTTCATCACATGTATTCCTTTAAAAAGTAATAATCATGATTTTAAAGAATTGTTCTAATTCTAATAATAATAACAACTAATATTTATTGAGTACTTTGTGTATGCCAGCCATTTCTCATATATTGTTTCTTAATTGAGCCTGACATTACTTTTGCTCTAGTCATTAGAGATTGTTATATTGGCATAGACTTGCCTTCATGAACAAAATTTTTCATTCATTTTCTTCCATACTTCAAGGACAAATGCATTCTTTATCCATAGAAAGAATGAAAGAATAAGTGCTGTATAGAAATTTATTGTGATATAATTATGAATTCCTACTAGGGATAAATTTGAACTCATGATCATCCACAATATAATCAGAATGCTGAATGTGTGAAGGTTGTTCTGCCAAGGCTTTGGCAGAAGGAGGCCAATGGGAGACGATGAACCTTTGACTATGTAGGTACGTAGAAATGGAGAAAAGATACATAGAGAAAGATATATCTATCTCTCTATATATCTCTGTATCTCTCTCTCTGTCTATCTCTCTATCTATCTCTCTATCTGTCCATCTATCTTTGTTTATCTTTACACGTGAACACGTGCCAGATTATCAAACACCACCGAGTGTGTAAAATTCATTTGCATGAGAACTATCAGATCCAGCATAAACAAAGTTTCAAAATGCATTAGATTAACAAAGTGGAGAATGTGGTGCTTGGTAGAGATGAACACTACTGAAGTGCTTGTTAATTACCTCTTTGCTTAGGAAGCACTGCTGCATGAGCTATTTGGATGATTTTTTAACACAGCAAATTTATTTCTACGGTTCAAACAAAATGTAACAAGAGAGATAACATTCTCTATTCTGAATTTAAGGAAACACGTGGATGTGATGCTGTTTTTTGATGATCCATTCAACCAGGAATTTAGCCGAAACATGATTCACTAAAACTTAGATTGAAAAGAAACAAAACAAAACTCATCTTCCACCTACTTGTGTGAAGTTTTGTTTTAGAAACAGATGGCAAAGTAAAAAGCTGGTTGGAAATTGATTGAATTTGGAAAATCAGACGTGTAAAAATTAAGTAATTCAACCAGTCCAACAGCTTGTTTTGGAGTTTCAGGACTGTTCTTTACAACATATCCTCCAGACTGTTTTGTCCTATGTAATTAGGAGGAAAGATGATGATTATTGTTTCTCTACCTTTTCCCTGGAGGATCCTTTATTGCTTATTCTGTAAGTCTCCACTTCAACAGTATTTCCAGAAAGAAAGCATAAATTTTTGCTATCTCTTAACTTCATGCTTTGGGTTCTACTTGGAAATTTTTCTCATTCCTTACTGTACATGCCTTCCAATACTTGTAGATAGTTATCAGGTCTGCCAACCATAATCACTGTGTGTGTGTGTGTGTGTGTGATATCATATATGCGATATATATCAGTTCTCATAGAGGAATTCATAAATAAAACCTATTTGTGTAATTTTTGTTCTTTACTGAATTCTTTTTAGCTTTCTAGGTTTTATATTCTGTGACTATCTCTTTTCAAATCTAGTTTTCTGGGCAACTTCCAATTCAATTTGAGAGTAACTTGTGAATTTTAGGATAAGAGAGACTTAGAATGAAGCCAAGAGATATAATTTGGAAAACATCAAAACCAATTTAAAGAATAAAATAAGAAGTAAAGAATGTATGTTGACGCTGACTCAAAGTCAGGGAGTATTTGAGCTCATGCATGGCAGAAGGATATATTAAAACCAATTCATCATTTTTATTCTACCATGTGGAATAATGAACATTGCTGGACCAGTCTATACAATCCTCATGTTGATTTTGTTTCTGTCAAAAGTTGAAAAGCAGCATGATGACCCCTTGAAAAGATGCATTTACAAAGATAGTCACTAGCTAAAGCTATCACCTCTCAGTCACTCATGATCCTGTCAAGCTACCTGAAGTTATAACTGAGAAAAGAGCTAATGAAGTGGCCTCCAAAGTGGAGATGATGTACTTTAGGGCACGTACAAAGCATTTCTTAGGTCCAGCACCAAGATAGTAATAGAATTAACATGTTTATCTCCAAATTAGAAATCACACTTGGCCATTATTTAATATGTGGACATACGTGGGTGCCCTAAATTGATAACTAATTTTCACAAAATGGATTGCTTGAAAAAAAGTGACCATACAGAAATCACAGACTAAAGAACATACTAAGAATGTAAGGAGAGTGAGCAAGAAAATGGCAGAGTTGAATCTCCCATTCTTAGTTTGAGCTCTTCCTGACACACCTTCTAAAGTAAAGCAATTATAATCTATTCATAGAGTGTATAGAACACCTTGAGAAATTAGCTGATGATCCTAAGAAGCCTAAGAACCTAGAACAGGAGGACAAAGTCCTATAATGTTTTCAATTATGTTTAACATTATGTGATACCCAATCCAGTACTCTAGGTCTTCACTAAGCATAAGGACATATGTTAAAAAAAATCTCTTGAATTTCTTGTTTATTAACAGAATTTGAAATGTCACTTGTTTTTCATGGTAAAATAAAAATGGCTGAGACCAGCCATAGAGAACAATAAGATATAAACTGCAATACATTCTTTTGGCAGTAAATACTGGCACAGAGAAAATACTGTTTAATATTTGCAGAAACAAGTATTAGAATAAATTCACAATATGGAAGTCTTACTTTGCAGTTGGATGAAGGAACAGATGTTTCTAACATGCCTGAGCTTATGGTATTTGCAAGATTCTGTTTTAATAATGAAATATAAAAGTAATTATTTTTGTGAGCCACTTGACTAAAGAAAAGATGTACTGGACTTATGAGGTCAATTAAAACATTTTATAGACAAATTATGTAGGTATAAACTCTTATATAGTAGCAACTTGGCTGAAATTTACAAGAATGATTATGGGGCATGGATAGGATATACAGTTAACATCACACTTAAAATATTTCCATTCCATGATGATCCATAGCAAAGCAGAGAACCCAGAAGTATGCAAAGTGCTATGGTTTATCTCTGAGTTTATAAATAGAACAATGTTAACTGGCATTAATAAAGCACTTTTCTCTGTGCCAGGTTTTGTTCTTAACACATATTCACTCATTTAGTCATCAGAACTCTGTGGAGAGTGATTCAATTATCATGTCATTTTTTTCAGATGAGAAAATAGGAACAGAGAAGTTAGTAAACCTCTCAAAGATCACACAAGTAGGATAGAGCTAAACCAGTTTAATCCAGTCAGTCTTGTTCTAGTCAATTACTGAAGAGTATTGCCTCTCTGACTACATGCCGTTGTGAGGTATCTTTTTTCAGCTATAACAACTGATGACATAAAAAAAGAAAACTCAAAGTAAACAGAATTTAGAATTACAGACTCAAATCACGGCATTTTTAATTGCATTTCTCACAAATTTATTATTGAAAACATTTTCTTGGTGAAGGAGCTTTTTAATCCTTAATAAATACAACTAAAATATGGTTTTAAAATTTCATCTTAGACTATGCATTAAATGTTCGATTTTTATGTGTATTTCCTCACATATATAGCATATTTGTAACTGTATGTAATGTGTGTGTGTGTTCATGAGTGTATTTGTGTGTTTAAACACTTTTATTAGGCTACAAGTACAAAAATTACTAATGTGGTACAATAGAAAACTTTTAGGGATTGATGACCTAATAAAGAATTGGGACTAAATAAGAACAATTAGAATAAGCATGACGGAGAGTGGGAAGAGCTTTGCAAAGGCTTAGTATTGGTAGATTCTGTGAGGAACTGGTAGAAATATGGGGAGGAGAGTGTGGATGGAAGGAACATGAAAAGCAAGAAAAGTGATAGGCATGGTATGAGTGGTATTGTGGAGATCAGATCAGAGAGTGTCTGTCCCAAGGCTTTGGCAGAAGGAGGCCAATGGGAGACGATGAACCTTTGACTATGTAGGTACGTAGAAATGAAGAAAAGATACATAGAGAAAGATATATCTATCTCTCTATATATCTCTGTATCTCTCTCTCTGTCTATCTCTCTATCTATCTCTCTATCTGTCCATCTATCTGTGTATCTATGTATCTATCTATCCACCCACCCATCCATCCATCCATCTATCAAAGAGGAAATTGTTGTCATGGTGATGAAGGGTAAGGGCAAGGAAAGTAAATGAGGGAGAATTCAGCATTTTAACCAAGCAGGTTTTAAAGTGTCTAACAAGTTAATAAAAATCAAAATGGACATGTAAATGTTATTTTATTGCATAATTCTTAATTTTCTTTATAACTTCTGATAGTTAAGAATAACTTAAAACACTTCAACATTGAATTTTTCACTATATGAAATTCTTAATATGTAAACAAGTATAAAAGGATTTATGATCTTATTTTTTCATAAAATGAATTATTTTGTATCCTGAAAAAGTCTATCCTTAGTTTATGGATTTGTAAGAGCTGTTAAGAGTTCTTTTTAACCATATAAAAGTTGTCCCATTCAGAGTTGCATCTCAAGAGAAAGATACAGCACACATAACAATCTTCACAGGCCCTTCTCTCTAATTTTTTTAAGAATATTTTTTCCTTTGGGCTCCCAATATTTTGGTCTTAAACACTACCTCCACATTTTTGCACATACTGAAGGAAAAATCTCTCTTCTCTTTTAAGATGGGAGTAAGGGTATTGTGACTCTGGGGCTGTTGGCCAAAGGCCAATATGGATTGCTATGTTCCACTGCCTGGCTTGGAATGCTGATTGGTGGAATGCTCCAGAGCCTTGAGATTGCATGGGTCTGGAGACTTATACCTGAGGATTATGGCATTTTGTCCTCATTGATATTGTATTGCAAACATTACAGAAGATTGCCAAAGCTTTGCTTCTAAAACACCCACATTACTCTGAATCTCTGAAGAGACATTGAGACCAAGGGTCAACAGAAAGTCTTCAGTAAAAAAATATTAAAGTAAGTAAAAGTAAGTGAATACTTCAGTAAGTGAATACTCATAGCGAATGGGAGTTTATGAGCTTTACAATATTGGAAAAAAGTAAAATTAGGCTCTTCAGTAGTAGATATTTAATTAATTTGAAGTTTGAAATGACAGGGATTCTGTGAATTTTCTGAGCATTGTATGAGAAACTTTACTTAAACTTCTTACTGTATTCAGTATGAATAAAAAAGCTTTTAAAGATTATTTTGAAAATACAGGGCATATTGGCATATTCTAGGGGAACAGAGGGTGCAATGACCCATTAATTCAAATCTATAAAATTCCATTGACTTATGTTAATGCAAAAGATATGAGAATTAATAACTGCTTCTCCAGGTCTGGTTGATTTGGCTGTTAAGAGCCCTTAAACAGCCTCTGTCCCTCTAATAGGATGATATGGGACTAGGGCATAAGGAATGAAAAGATGTGAGGCTCATTACTGTAGTCTATGACTCTATGTAATACAATAGCAGACATCTAATTAGGATAAGAATTTTGCAGTTAGATATTGGGAATTTTGAAGGACCCACTGTTTTTTTTTAGTTTATCTTTTTTACTTTATGTCTTGAGATTTTCATGTTAAACATATTAAAGCATGGCAAGGTGAAAATGGAAACAGTTATTATCTAGAAACAAAATTTAAGTTAATCCCTCAATTGTGAGTTACCTACATTTTAAGTTTCAAAGTTTTTTCCCCTCCCACTTAGACCTCTCATTAGCGATTCACAAATTATTTCCTTTCTTGGCATAATTCACTTTTTTCATATGTGGGTTAAGATGATTAGATACACTTTATCAAGGTCAAGAAAAAGGCAACCATTTGAGCAAGAAAAGGTAACAGTAAATCCAGCTATTAAAAATTCATTATAATCATTCTTTGTTCTTGGCACTAAAACACCATCAAACAAGAGTGCAGCATTTGCTCTGCTTGAATCAGTATATTTTGGGGTGGACAGCACACAGTAGAGATGACAAATGGATGAAAATGTGTTACTAATGCCCACTATCTTCTCCCAGAGATATGGCAGTTATTGTTAATAAGATCTCAACTTTCTTTCCTGATAAGCTTCATATGTCTTAACACAGTAACTGACACTTGACATATCAATTAAAACACATCTGCCAGTTGTTTATTTCCAATGGGAAGATTATAGTCTAAAATGTGTATAAGAAAGACAAAGAGTGTGAATATATAGGAATATTCACTGCCAGCACTTGTAACATATCAAACTCAAGGGTAGTGCGCAATGACAGGACTGTGGGGTCCTTTGACTAGTAGATCTGTCAATCTAGAGTCTAGTTATACTGATCTGACTACTGCTTTTCCCTTTTTGTTTCTTGTTAAATCTCTGTTGGAGAAGAGGAAAGGTTGATGGAGAAACATGATTTGGAGCCACCTTAAATGTCTTTTGAGAGAGGAGATTCCAACTGGGGATCACAAGTGGTATTGTTTTGATTACATGATGTTCTTTATATATTTCAGAAATTTAAATTTAGTCATTTATTTAAATAATCAGTGTCATTTTTCTTCCAAAATTTCCCATATTTATCACTAGAAAAAAGGTCTGAGTGGTTAAAAAAATGTAAAAATAAAATCATTGCCAAGTTATGTTAACAATTATTAAAATGATTTGTTAAGAAAGAAAGATAAGAATAGAAGTGGTTTTGAAGCATCAGCTTATAAAATCACTAGAAAGGACAGTAAAGCAGTGAACTTTTAAGACCTACGATTAAACCCTAGCCACAATCATCAATAAATTACTCGCTAATTGACAAAATTCCTACAGATTCAGAAACAATCAGAGTAGACAGTCAGAGACTCATAAATAACTGTGATAAGAGCCAGTGTGGGGGACGTCCAGGGAAAAAGATGGCAGAGTAGGAAGGCAAGGTGGAAACCTCCTCTCATATACACACCAAAGAAATGACTAGGGCGAACACAACTAACCCTGAAAACAACCTGAAGACTGTGAAACAGAACATCTACACCTGGTGAGGAAGAGACCACACAGAGAAGGGTAAAGTGACAGCCATGATCAAGCAGGACCCAAGCACTTCCCCTATCCAAGCCCACGAGTGGGAGAGAGAGGAATAGAGCAGGGAGGGCATAAATGCTCAGGAACTCTGCACACCTGGCCATGGAGGTCTGCTCTGGGAACATGAGTCCACATTGCACTGGGCTTTGGTGATTAACTGGGCTGAACACCAGGGAGAGTAGAGCACGCAGGGAGGCTGAGACTCCTGCATCTTGAGGAAGACAGGTGTGCTCCATCATCCTGCTGAGATCCAACACAGAGGTGGCAGTTCTTAAGATTGACCCGTGGTGGAAAGGGTGCCAGAGGGATAGGGGTTAGATGGCGTTCTCTCTGAAAAGGAAAGGGCAGGAGGACGTTACTTTGCCAGACCTCCCTCAGCCTAACTGGTTGTGTGCACACATGAGCCAGTCCGAAAAGCTACATTCTTCTCTCTGGTAGCTCAGGTCTGTGACATTTTCCTGTGCATCATTTCACAAGCAGTGGTCAGACTTTGCTTCCTGGCAGGTAAAGGGGGACTTTCCCAGTTTCCCTGTCTCTCTCTCAGCCCAATGGGGAGGTGTCTGCAGTAAGCCAGTCCGAATACTCCTTCCTCCTGGCTGGTGGCCCAACCCAACTCTGTGCTCCCCTGAACACCCACCCCACCAACCATCAGCCCAGCAGTCCACCATCACTGCAGGGCAGGCAAAGGGTGACCCTACTCACAACAGTCTCAGCAGAAGTGCTTCTGTATGGCTCACAAAGGGCCTGTGTTGACAGAGATCAGCCACTGCCAGAAGAATGGCAGAAAGGTGGCCCTGCCCACAGTCCACCAACAGCAACTGCGGCTCCACTGAAAAGGAGAACCAGGCACAGGTGAGCAGAGTCTTGAGCTTCTGGGCACCACAGGACACCTTCTTCATAAATCCATTACTCTCTAGACTAGGAGACATAGAGGATCCAATACAAAGGAAGAAACACAGAAACCCAGACAAAAAGAAGAAGCAGAGGAATATGTTCAAAACAGAAGAACAAGATAAAACACCAGAAAAAGGGCTACAAGAAGCAGAGATCATCAATCTTCTTGATAAGATTTCAAAGTAACAGGATTCTAATAAAGAGATAGAAGAGTTGAAAATTGACTCAGAGCTGAGGAATACAGTAACTGAAATGAAAAATGCAATGGAGGGAATGAATAACAGATTGCTGAAGGTAGAGGAGATAATAAATGAGATGGAAATTAGAGAACAGGAAAATGATGAAGTTGAGGAACAGAGAGAAAAAAGTCTCTAGAGTAGAGAGAGATGCTAAGAGAGCTATGTGACAACTCCAAATGAAATAATATTCAATTAATACTGGGTATTAAAGGGGTACCAGAAGGAGAAGTGAGAGATGAAGGAGTAGAAAATCTCTTTGAAAAAATGATTGCTGAAAACTTCCTTAATCTGGGGAAGGAAATAGCTATCCAGGTCCTGGAAGTGCAGAGAAACCCTAACAAAAGGAACCCCAGAAGACAACACCAACACATACAGTAATTAAAATGATAAAAATTAAGCCATAAAGAGAGGGTATTGAAAGCAGCTAGAGAAAGGCAAAAAAATTATTTATAAGGGAAACACCACTGGGCTATCAGTTGACTTCTCAGCACAAATTTTACAGGCCAGAAGGTAGTAGCATGAAATATTTAATGTATTGAAGCACAAGGACCTTCAACCAAGAATCCTCTGCCATGTTGTCATTAAGAACTGAAGTACAGATTAAAAGTTTCTCAGATAAACAAAAGTTGAAAGAATTCACGACCACTAAACTGGCCTTACAAGTTATGTTAGAGGGACTTCTGTAGATGAAAATGTTCTTAAGCCTAAATATTTTTCATCAGTGAAAATAAGCCCACAGTAAAGGTATTAGACCAATTACTAAGCAAGCATGAAGTTAAAAGAAATAGTAAAATAAACTGTATGCCAAATCAGCCAAGGGATACAAACAAAAAAAATGCAGATTATAACATCTAATACATAAAGTGTGAAGGAGGAAGAACAATAAAAAGAAATACTTTTAGACAGTATTCAAAATAGAGCAACCAACTATAGATTGTTATATATTTAGGAAATTATCCATGAACCTTATGGTAACTCCAAGCCTAAAGCCTATAATACATACACAAACAATTAAAAAAAAAAGAAATTTAATCACAACACTAAAGAAAATTATAAATAATAAGAGGAGTATAAGACAGAAAGAAAGAATTGGAGAGGAGCTACAGAAACAATTAATAAAATGGCAATAAGTACATACCTATTAAGAGCTACCTTAAATGTAAATGGACTGAATGCACCAATCAAAAGACATAGGGTGCAGAATGGTTAAAGAAACAAGACCCATCTATATGCTGCCTACCAGAGACTCATTTCAGACCTGAAGACATACACAGACTAAAAGTGAAGGGATGGAAAAAGGTACTTCATGAAAGTAATAGGGAGAAAAAAGCAGGAATAACAACACTATATCAGACAAAATAATTTCAAAACAAAGAAAGTAGCAAGAAACAAAGAAGGACATTACATAATGATAAAGGGGATCATTCCAACAAGAGGATATAACCATTATAAATATCTATGCACCCAACATAGGAGCACCTAAATATGTAAAACAAATACTAACAGAATTAAAGGGGACAGAGATTGCAACACCCTAATTTTAGGAGAATTTAATGCACCACTGTCATCACTAGATAGATTAACCGGACAGAAAATAAATAAGAAAACAGAGGCACTGAACAATACATTAGATCAGATGGACTTAACAGATAATCTACAGAACATTCCACCCAAAAGCAGTAGGATACACATTTTTCTTAAGTGTACATGGAACATTTTCCAGAATAGATCATGTATTAGGACACATAAAGAACCTCAATAAACAAAAAAATATTGATATTGTATCAAGCAGCTTCCCAGACCAGAATGGTATGAAACTAGAAATAAATTATATGAAGAAAACAAAATAGCCCACAGACACATGGAGGCTAAACAACATGCTTCTAAATAATCAGTGGATCAATGAATAAGTTATAACAAGTCAAGTAATACCATGAAGACAAATGAAAACAAAAATTCAACAGTTCAAAATTTGTGGGATGCCCAGAAATGGATCTAGTATGTAGCAATACAGGCCTACCTCAAGAAACAAGAACAATCCCAAATAAACAATCTAAACTCACAATTAGAGAAACTAGAAAAAGAAGAATGAACGAAACCCAAAGTTAGTAGGAGGAGGGACATAATAAAGATAAGAGCAGAGATAAATAAAATAGAGAAGAATAAAACAATAGAAATAAATAAATAAAACCAAGAGCTGGTTCTTTGAGAAAATAAACAAGAGATAAACCCCTAGCCAGATTTATAAAGAAAAAAGGAGTGTACACAAATAAACAAAATCAGAAACAAAGGAGGCATCACAACAGATATCACAGAAATACAAAGAATTATTAGAGAATACTATTAAAAATTATATGCCAACAAATTGGATAACCTAGAAGAAATGGACAAATTGTAGAAAAATACAAGCTTCTAAGATTGACCCAGTAAGAAACAGAAAATCTGAAACAGACCAATTCCCAGAAATGAAATTTAATTGGTAATCATAAAGCTCTCAAAAAACTAAGTCCAGAACCACATGGCTTCACAGATAAATTCTACTGAATATTTAAAGAAGAGTTAATACCCATCCTTCTTAAAGTATTCCAAAAAGAAGAAGAGGAAGGAATACTTCCAAACTCATTCTATGAGGCTGGCATCACTCTAATACCAAAACCAGGCAAAGATACCACAAGAAAAGAAAATTATAGACCAATATCCCTGATCAACATAGATGCAAAAATCCTCAACAAAATATTAGCAAACTTAATTAAAAAATACATCAAAAGGATCATCCATCACAAACAAGTGGGATTTCTTCCAGGGATGAAAGGATGGTATATTTGTAAATCAATCAATATCATACAATACATTAACAAAAATGATAAAAATCACATGATCATCTCAATAGATGCTGAAAAAGTATTGACAAAATTCAACATCCATTTATGATAAACACTGTTGACAAAATGTGTATAGAGGGTACATACCTTAATATAATAAGGGTCATATATGATAAACCAACAACTAACATCATACTTAAAGGCAAAAAATCAAAAGCTTTTCCTCTAAGATCAGGAACAAGACAAGGATGTTCACTCTCACCACTTCTATTAAACATAGTAGTGAAGTCCTACCCATAGCAACCAGGCAAGAAAAAGAAAGAAAAGGCATTCAAATTGGTAAGGAAGTACAACTGTCACTATATGCAGAGGACATCATATTATATGTAGAAAACCCTAAAGCCTCCACCAAAAACTATTAGAACTAATAACTGGATTCAACAAAGTTGCAGGATACAAAATTAATACATAGAAATCAGTTGCATTCCCATATACTAACAACAAACTAACAGGAAGAGAAATCAGGAGAATGACTGCATTTACAATTGCATCAAAAGGAATAAAATACCTAGGAATAAATCTAACCAAGGAATTGAAAGACTTGTACTCTGAAAACTAAAGCACTCATGAGAGATATTAAAGAAGGCACAATTAAATGGAAATCTACCCCATGCTCATGAATAGGAAGAATTAGTATTGTCAAAATGGCCATCCTGCCCAAAGCAATTCACAGCTTCAATGCAATCCCTAAAAATACCAACAGCATTTTTCAGTGAACTAGAGCAAATAATCCTAAAATTCATATGAAACCACAAAAGACCCTGAATAGCCAAAATAATCCTGAGAAAGAAGAACAAAGGTGGGTATTATGCTCCCTGATTTCAAGCCTTACTACAAATCTACAATAATCCTAACAGTATGGTACTAGCAGAAGAACAGACCCATAGATCTGTGGGACAGAATAGAGAGGCTGGATACAAACCTACACATATATGGTCAATTAATATATGAAAAAGGAGCCATGAATAAACAATGAGGAAAAGGTAGTCTCTTCAATAACTGGTGTTGGGAAAACTGGACAGCTACATGCAAGGAATGAAACTGAATTACTTTCTAACTCCACACACAAAAGTAAACTTGAAATAGATTAAAAACCTAAATGTAGGACATGAATCCATAAAACTCTTAGAAGAAAACAGGCAAAAATGTCTTGAATATAGTATGAGCAATTGTTTTCTGGACACAGCTTCCCAGACAAGGAAACAAAATAAAAAATGGACAAGCAGGACTACATCATATTCAAAAACTTCTCTCCAACAAAGGACACCATAAACATAATGAAAAAGCAACTGTGGGTTGAATTCAACTGTGGGAGAATATATTCTCAAATGATTTATTCAATAAGGGCTTAACATTCCAAATGCCTCAACACCAAAAAAAAATAATAACCCAATTAAAAAATGGGCAGAGGACCTGAACAGACATTTTTCCAAAGAACAAATACAGATGGCCAACAGGCACATGAAAAGACTCTCCACATCAGTAACTAGAAGGGAAATGCAAATTAAAACTGCAATGAGATATCAGGTCACACCAGTCAGAACATCCACTATCCAAGATAAGAAATAACAAGTGTTGATGAAGATGTGGAGAAAAAGGTACCTCCTAAAGTGTTGGTGGGATGTGTACAACCACTGTGGAAAGCAGTATGGAGGCTCCTCAAAAAACTAAAAAATGAAACACATTTGACCCAGTAATTCCTTTTCTAGGATTTTTTTTCCAAAGAAAATGAAGTCCCTGATTCCAAAAGATAAATACACTCCTATGTTTGTAGCAGTATGTCCAATAGCCAAAATATGGAAGCAACCTAAGTTTCCATCAATAGATGAATGGTTAAAGAAGAAATGGTACATATACACAATGGAATATTATTCAGCTATAAAAAGAAAGAAATTCTGCCATTTGCAACAACATGGGTGGGCCTAGAGGGTATTATGCTAAGTGAAATAAGCCAAATAGAGAAAGGCAAATGCCATATGATTTCACTTATTTGTGGAATCTGAAAACAAAAGAAAAATGGACAAAACAGCAGTAGACTCATACTCATAGACACTGAGAAGTGACTGGTGGTTACCATAAGGGAGATACTGGATGGGCAGATAGGGAGTGGGAGGGAGATGCAGGGGAACAGAAATTCCCAGTCATAATTAAAGTTCACCACAGG
The DNA here is from genome assembly GCF_040802235.1 of Manis javanica. Classification (NCBI taxonomy): domain Eukaryota; kingdom Metazoa; phylum Chordata; class Mammalia; order Pholidota; family Manidae; genus Manis; species Manis javanica. The sequence goes on along the minus strand of NC_133164.1, from coordinate 49,794,260 downwards.
GATGGTAGTACTGCATGGAGGATATAGCCAATGATTCTGTAACATCTTCCTGTGTTGACAGATAGTAACTGAACAGGGTGGAGTGAGGATTTAATAATGTGGGTAGCTGGTGAGCCCATTTCATATACTTGAATATGTTTGTATATCAATTATACTTCAATAAAAAAAAAGCCAGTGCGGGTTTTCTGGAAACCCCCTATGTGTAGCCTTCCTCAGGCCATCACCTTGACTGCATGATTAAAGCTAAGCAAGGAACTTTCCCCTTTCTCATGTTTTGTTATCATTTAGATTTTAAGTTCCTCCTCGACTTTCTCCTTTTCTTCAGAATATTTTTGGTATGACTTTAGCCTGGTGTTACTTGTACATAAGTATATTCTACAAATGTTTCCACTGAGTACACAACACATATCCATGTGTAACAAAATACATACCAAAACTTCCTATGGATGAGTCAGAATTGGGTAAAATTGAGTCTATTGCTACATAACAAATGATTCCAAAACTTAGTGACTTAAAAATGACAAACATTGATTATGTCAAAGTTTCTATGGGTCAAGAATCTAGGTGCATCTTATGTGGTTATCTGAGGGTCGGCATTTTTCACAGGTGTTGGCTGGACTGCAGTCATCTCAAGGGAAATGGGGGAAAGATCTGATTCCATGCTCTGAGTCCATGGTTATTGCAGGCCTCAAGGTATCACTGGTTATTGGCCAGTTCCTTCATGTGGGTCTGTCTGTAAGGAAGTCACAACATGGCAGCTGGCTCGTTTCAGGGCGAGGCAGCAAGACAGTAAGGGATGGCAAACAAGACAGAAGCCATAGAATTTTTTTAAATTGAATCTCAGAAACGTCTCTTTCCACTTTTGTTGTATTCTGTGTATTAGAAGGGAATCACTAGGTTCTGTCCACACTCAAAGGAAAAGGATAACACAGGGCATGAAAGAATCAATGGAAGCCATCTTAGAAGTTGTCTACCACACATGATATGTCATAATACATCTTAAAGTGGCAATTTATTTGGACTTTTTGTTCCAAAAGATAATTTTTTGAACATTATCAGAAAATTAGTGGTCCTGTAATTGTTTTGTTTATTAAAGAGGAAGTCTTTTGGAGGCTTATTTAATTTAAGAAAAAAATCTGTATTTTTTTAAACTAACATTAATGGGGTTTTATTAGAAAAAACCAAGTTCATTAATTGTGGAATTTTTATTCAAAATAAAATATATAATTTTTAGGATTTTGATATTTTAAACATTCACTAAAGCAATATGACATTTTGTTTGTCAGTTAACTTCATCATATAACCTCTTCCAATCAAGTTTTCCTTTTTCTTCCTGTTACTCAATCCCTGGGAAAAAAAGAGAGTTCCTTTTTCTTCTATTCTTACATCATTTTTCAAGTTAGAATAAAATTGCTCAAAAATAAACATTTTTGCACTTCTGCATAAGAAACTGAGTATAGTAATTCTGAAAGAACAGATAATGATGAATAAATGTTTGACAGTCAAAATCCAATATTTTGAAGATGGATTATCTTTCAAAAAAGAAATCAGTATAATAGGACAAGAGTGTTTATACTACAGTACAAGCAAGACCTGCTTTGTCAGCCATTATTTAGTATGATGTCCAAAACATATTGGCAAATTTGTTCAAACAACTTTACAAGATTTCTGGTAGTGGAAATCTTCAGAGTTCTCAAGACTTCAATAATTTTTTAATGTTACATGTGCTATTTTGTATTATATTCAAATATGTTTCACTTGGTAACTATAAGCAACTTCCTTCTGAGAGATATTTGATAAATAATTCTCCTTTCTTTCACTAAGACTACCTTAATGGTCAGACATACTTTTTATTATTTGCATTTAGCATAGATATCTGTTTTAACTTTATAGAGAAGTAATGATTAGTGTATTTCTAGTTACCATTCAGCTTATATCTTCTATATTATATCCTCACTATTTCTCAGATTAGTGTAGGCTAGATGCAGAAATGAATTCCTCCAGACTACTATAATTATTTGTTAAAAATCTACTTTTTATGTTTGCAGTCCTACTTTTTAATTATCTAGCATTCTCTTCATTGCTAATAATTCTTCTCTACTTTTCAACTTCTTAATTATTTATTTGAAATTTTTTTCTATTATAAGAATATAAGGGCTTGCATCTATTTAAATGTAGATAGATCTTTTTATATATAATTTGGATTTTGTAAAAACAAAATGTAATTATCATATCTATCTACCTAGTGTTCTGTCTTTTGGAAACTTAGTTCATGTGATCACCATAAATCTGGAGATTGGATTGCTAAATTTTGTAGTTGATATAAAACAATATTAACCCAAGGACTATTCCAAAAATTATATGAAAGTTAAAATCACTCTTCAAGATTTTTATCAATACTTAGTTTGGGACTGAGCAACAGTCCCAACACAGTGGAACTAGAGAAAGAGGAATCTCCTGTTTTACTAATTTAAAAAAAGTCTAAGATCTTTAATCCTTGATAAAGCAAGATTTTTTTTAAAAATCACTGAAAAATAAACTGTTTTTATGTAAGTAATATTTGTTATGAAATGTTGGGTTCAGTAGTGCCTAATGTGCGAAATTGCCATGACATGTATTACTATACCTGTTAATAAGGTCTTGTTTCCTTAAAGTCTTAAAGTGTAACCAAATAACATGAGGGACAGGAGCATACTTAACCATGCTCATGAACTCTAAGTTATTGTTTTTCAGTATTCAGAAAGTTACATGGCCATTGAGTAATCTCTGGGAGGCCCCAGGGGTGGTGGGAATGTGGGGATCATTACCAGCTGGGCACAGAGTGAGAGGTAGCACCCAGGCAGGGTTGCTCTGAGCCTCCTGATGAAGCAGGGGCACTGAAGGAGTCCCAGTTCCCCCTTTTCTGAATCCCAAGACCAGAAGAAAGCCACAACTGTTGCAGAAATGCTTTCTTATGCTTTTATGTAACTTCATAAATTTCCAAATGCATTGTACTCAAACCAAACAGAATATATTTCTAATTTACAATTGCTGTTCTATGAGATGGTGGCCAGTTTTCTGTGCCATAAAATGGCATATCGAGATTTGTAGGCAGTTCTCATTGTGAACATACTGCACTGGGATAAGCATAAATGATAGCATTAAAGACTCATTCCACAATCCTCACTAGAGTTTTATACAGTTACATGGCATTACTTCTAATACAGATTTAGAATGTATTTTTTCTTTCCTTTCATTTTACAGCTTAAATATTTGTGGTTTGTTTGGTTTAGCACCTTCTTCTATATCAGCCTTTCAAGATGGAACACCTCCCATTTAGGTTTCTTCTCAGCTACTTCTCCAGACTCTAATTAAAAGAAATGCTTATGAGCGCTTCTTTAAAAGTAAGTGCAACTCATTGCCCCTTCTCACGACCTTCTCAGAGACTGAGTCCTAACTATGAGCCAAGCTGAGCTGCCCTCTCTCAAATGATTCCTGGAGCAAGAAAATTTATTTAAAGTTTGTATTTAAAAAAGACTTTTGGTTGGGATACAAAATGATGTGCAGAGAGAGAGACACACACATGAAATGGTCAGAAATCAATATTAATAAAGTTCTATTAGTCAAATGTAAGGGACTGTCTTGAAGGCATATATAGTTTGCATAGTACTTTAGATGCTGGCAAATATACCAGAAAATTAGATATCCTTAGGCCATACCACCCTGTAGCTCAGTCATCTCAGCACTACCTGAGCATTACATGAAATACCTAGTGCACTGTACTTGTATAATTTTGAGTCTTTCAAAGCTTCCATTTTTAATGTAAGTATTATTTCACCCAATATAAAACACTTATTAGCTTCTCTCTTGATTTTATCTTTAAAGATTCTATCAGCATTTGTGGGCCACAATGCCACAGATCCCCATGATTACTTGATTAATCCATTAATTTAATAATTTTTTGAAATGTGCATGTCAGAGACACTGAAACCTGGTTATCTTATGCCTAGAAAAACTAACCTGTACATAATGTATATACATAATCTTTGTCTACAATTTCTAGAATTTCTGGATCCTTTTCAGACTATGTAGGCATATTTCAAATTAAGAACACCTATTTCTTCTTTCTCTTCAGCATGTAAATATATTCTAGAGTGACTCTTCCCTAATTTAAACAATCAACACAAAGATATCTCTTAATTCAAATGTTTTATTCTCTCGTAGTTAAAACATGCATCCCTCTTTGAACATTATCTCCTAGCTACCTCTCTATTCTCTTCCCTTCAACAGTATAATCACTTCCTAAAGTTTCCCACATCTCATCCATTCCTCAGTCCACTGAGTTAGATTCTTAATATTTCAAAGTCAAAATTTCAAAATTTACACATCTTCTCAGAAAAACACTTAGTCCTGTGTTCTGTGTCTCGATCAGAGACATCTCTGCAAACTTGGTTATCTACTGCAAAACTTGAGAGTCATCCTATGTTCCTCTTCCCTCATTTAACACATCTAACTGGTGACCACATCTTGTAGACTCAAACTTTTTCATATCTTTCTTCTTTCCCTCTTAGCCTCATTTCAGAAATGTTTATGAAGTAGAGCTGATTGGATTGGATAAGGAAATGAAGGAGAAGAGTTCTAAATGACTTCCAAATATATGTATATTTATTTATATATATAATATGTATATTATATATATATATATACATAATCTGCATTGATGCTGCAGTCTTGAGGCAGGATGTCTGTTCTGGGAAATGTCAGTTTTTGCTTTTAAGTCCTTTAGGGTGATTGGATGAGGGCCACCCACAGTATCATGTATAATCTCCTTTACGTACAGTCAGCTGATTGTAGATGTTAATTACAGCGGCAAAATACCTTCACAGCAACACGAAGATTAGTGTTTAGTACCCTAGTTGACTCACAAAGCTACCCATCACAAGTGAGAATAGTTCACCAGCTTCCAGCACAGATTTGAGCCACCTGGGGTTTCTATGTTATCATGTATAATAGATTCTTATTAGTTGTCCTGAGGGGTAAAGGGAGAAGAAAGAGAACTAGGATTTCAGGCATAGTCTTTATAAATGGTCTGTGATCTTTTTATTTCTTTGTTATTACAACCCTGAAGAAAAGCAATCTGATTAGTGAATTCACATGAAATCACTTGTGCTGCATAAGTTACTCCCTATCTCTCAAGAGTTTTGCAAAGTAAGAGACGAGCAGACAGCAAGGAGAATCCTGAGTATATGAACTGAACACTTTAATAATAGGCTTCTCTGCTTGTATCACAGCATGTGACTATCTACTTTGCCAATACCTTGGGCTAGGCGAGTAGGGCACACTCGTGTCACCTCCAGACCTGGCAGAGCTCATAGCAGTAGCCCAGCAGCCTTGTGGAATGGCGTTGTGCCCAATAGGATAGCTGGTCATCAACATGCTACAAGTAAAAAAAAAAAGAAACAATAATTTGAAAACAATGGTCCAATAAGAGAAATACACAGTTTGAAGGGTGCAGGAATGATTACATTCAGCCCATGATTTTTTTTTGTCAATTTGTTTGACTTTCCTTTTCTCCCTCTTGCAGCTGAATTGCTGCTTTTGCCTTAAAGCTGTTAAGGCTTGAGAAAGAAAACAATGTAGGCATTTTAATTAACTTAGGTGCAGTGTTTGCTTGAAAAGTAGGCACTGGGAAAGAACGTGGTCTCCCCTGTATTGGCAACGGTGGTTTCAAAGGGTCTGCTGGAGGAATAAGAGATGTTTAAGTTTAAACTAAAGTAACATGACAGTTACAAGCCCTGCATTCATGCTGTGTTCAAAAGCTTCCTCTATTTCAATTTCCCTTCCTTTTAGAATAAGTAGGGAGGAAAAGAATAAATAATCTCTTGTAGAAGGTTTCCTCCTGTGGGACTCCATCTTTCTGCAGTGAGCTACTGCACATTCCCTAGTCAAAGAACATAAATGCAGACCTCCAGGGGAATTTTAAAGAAAAAGATCACCAGAAAGGTGATACTTCTAGAAATAGTATCGTGGTGTTCGCTCATTAGCCTTGGCTGGTGCTGAGCTCTTCCTCTCAAAGAATCCTTCCTAAAATCCTGCACTTCTAAACTTGGCATCATAAAAGGCAGTGGAAATGGAAATTCTCCACTAGAAAACAATTTCTATTCTCTTACTCTCTGGCTGGCATTAGGAGTAGAGGAGCCAGAAAGCAAAGAACCTAATGTACCTTACTTACCCAGCATTTTCCATCCTTCCCTGTTCATTTCCTATTGATCTTTGTGAGAGGACCCCTTAGATGGTCCCCAGTGGTCCTGCCTCCTAGGTCTACACCCTTGTGTGTTTAATTCCCTACCCTTGTGTGTAGACTGGACCTTATGTCTCTTTTCTAGTGAAAAGCATGTGGCAAAAATGGTGGGATGTCACTTCCAAGATCAGGTTACTAAAAAGCTGTGGTTTCTCAGTGAAGCACCCTTTCTCCTGTTACTGGCTTATCTTGAGTGAAGCCAGCTGCTACATTCTGAGCTGTCTATGGAGAGGTTGGGGTAAGAAGAAACTGATATCTAGCCAACAGCCAGCAAAGACTTGAGGCCTGTCAACAGTCTTATGAGGGAGGTAAAAAATGTATTCTACCCCCCATCAAGCCTTGAGATGATCACACCTTAGTTAACACCTGGGATATTGCCTTTTGAGATATTCTGACACAGTTAAACTGTGTCTAAACTCTTAGCTAACAGAAACTGTGATATAATAAATATTTGTTGTTTAAAGCTGCTAAATTTTGGGATAATTTCTCATTCAGCAGTAAGATACCTAATATATATTATTAAAAAAACACAAATACACTGTTTTTCCAAGAAACTCAGTGTGTTTGCTTCTACCTGGTAAAAAGTAAGAAAGAATAGGCAGATACCCAAATAATTTGATCAGTTTAAATAGACTAGATTATTCAAGTTCAAAGAAGATGCTCTTTTAAAGGTACTGTTTTATTTGCTTCATTAATCAAGTTAACTAAATGCTAGCTGAATTCTCTGCTTTACTTTCTTGTGGCTTATGTACAGAGGTTATATAATCCAGAATCCCTTTTTTTTGGCTTCAGTTTACTTGTTTAAAAAAAGCAGATATCTGTGAGCAAAACTAGTAAAGACTATTTAGAGGTGTGTTAAGAGATGTGCATGTTATTAATATTTTTGGAATAAAACATTTGAATGTTAAAACACACAGTAGAAAAAATTTCAAAGGTAAAGGTTTTAGTGAGCAGTCTCCAGGCGAGTCATTTGTATAAACATTTTCATTAGCATAAACCTGAGACAGGACATATATGACCACACATGTGAATAGAAAGAAGGAAAACTGGACTATGAAAAATTATTGACATGGTGGCACAAGTGATGGAATCTTGTAATGAACTTAGTAATGCTTATATAACAGATAATAATGAATAATATTTTTGAACATTTATTAATTTCTAGTCATTGTTATTGTTAATTTTTATAATATACCTTTGAGGCATGTACTATTATTATCTCCATTTCACAGGTGAGGAAATGGAGATTAGGAAAGGTGAAGTAAGGTTTTTATTTCCATATTTTTCCCATTCTGGGTGAGATGAGTCCATCAAATGAGATTTCTGTTGATCAATTATATCTTTATATCTGAAAAGGGACTGAACTAATTTTCTTCTGGATGAAAGGTAAAAGAAACAGAATTATATTTTCTGAGACCAAGGAGATATGTCATGTGATATCACATCCATCTTTGAAGACAAAATTTAAAAATTAGATTATTTTAAATGAAATCATATGCTTAGGAAAAAAAAACAAAACAGCAAACTAGGGAATGGTGTCAGCAAGATGGAGAAATGGAAGCCCTAGATGTCATTCCCTCATGGAGACACTGACCTGACAACAATATAAGGTACAAAAAGCTCATACTGGAATTCTAGAAACTAGTTAGGAATTGCAGTACTCTAAGCAACCTCAAAGCCAAGAATAGCTGCACTGAAACTGCTAAGAAAAACCATTTCAAATCAGCTACATATGTCCTTATCCCAAGCTGGCACAGCCCAGTACAATCAGGAGGAAAAGCCCTACTTGCAGCTTCTTCCTTGGGAGGGAAAGAGAAGAGGATAATATTTGTTTAATGTTCTGGCCTTTTAGGGGGCTGCATTAGGAACTGGTTTCTGTCTCACCTGACTTAATGCACTGACAGGGTACCAGTATACTTCGGATGAGTAGGGGCAGATAAGAACAAGAGAGTTTACTGGCTTGTTGCAGCGCCAGAGTATCTCCAACCACTTCAGACAGAAGCCAGAAAAGATTAATGGTATCGGAGGAAAGAGCCCAGTATGTGGCTTCTGTCTCAGGGGAGCAAGAGAAGACTGGGTTGTATGTCCAACAGTCCAACTTTTCATGAGGCTTCCTGGAAAACTGGTTTCTGTCTCACTTGCCTCAGAGTGCTGATGCAACTGGCATACTCTGGATGCCTGGGGGTTGTAGAGAACAAATGTTAGCTCACTGGTTCCTTGCAGCATCAGAGAACCTTCAGAACCATGGACAGATACCAGAGCCAGCAAGAGATTATAAACTTCTGGAAAAGAAATCAGTAACCTCTCAAACAGGGAAATTACACTCACAAACCCAGAAAGATACATTTTCATAATCCCCATGAAAGATTTGAAAAGTTTCAGAAATCTCCAGCAAGGATGTCTGGTGAAGGTTTTCCCCTGTATGATGCCAGTCTGTGAAGACTAGGAGGTGTGGCTGTTTTTTCAAATGCACAAATCACAGCAAATACCTAAGAAGACACACAAAGAAACAGGGAAACAAGGAAGGAACAAAATAAGTCTCCAGAAACTGATCCTAAAGAAAGAAAGGTCCATGAATTAACTGATAAAAAATTCAAAATAATCGCCTTAAAAATAAGAATGCACTATAAGAGGACACAGATATGCGACTCAATGAAATCAGGAAAAAGATATATGAACAAAAGGAGAATGTCAACAAAGATATAAAAAATATTAAAAAGAACCAAATAAATTCTGGAGTTAAAGAATCAAAGAATTGAACTGAAAAATTCACCGCAGAGTTTTAACATCAGAATTGATCAAGTGAAGAAAGAGTCAGTGAACTCAAAGAACAGTCATTTGCAATGACTCAGAGGCAATTAAAGAAAAAAGAATTAGGAAAAGTGAGGAAAGCCCAAGGGACTGTGGTTCCATAAGTTAAAAGGAGGAGTGATGACAGCCAGACTGCAGCACCAGGAGTTCCCAGCACTGTGCCCTCCCGAGAATGTTGATTTGAACAACTGTCTACCCGCACACCAAAATGTCTTCGCAATAACCAAAGATTCGAGGTGAGAGATTACAGCCCCCAAGTGAAACAAAAATGAGAAAAGATGATTGAAGAGAATAAGGAAGGGCAGTTACCTCTGTCAGCCCTCCTCCAGGCCCTGGCAGCCCAGTGTAGAGAGACACCCTCCCTGTGGAGGAAGGAGAGCGAAGTGACCACCTGCTTTCATCTTGGAGCCCAGCACTAGGCCTTCTTCAGTGAACACCCAGGCCATGTATCCATGGAAGGCACTATAAACCATCCACCAGTCCTATCTCAGCAATAGACTACCTGGGTGATATAACAACCCAGGCCAGCCCCTGTACACTCAAGGTCCAGGCTGGCCACTGGACCCTATGATCCCTGGCTGGCTCTGGACCAAAGCTCCTGGTGTGGCCCAGTGTAAGGCTCGCCACTGTGTGGCCCCCAGGCTCCAGATCTACACCTGCAGTCCCAAGCTCCAGGTCCACCCCAGCTCTAGACCAGCTCTGTGGCCCCAGTCTATAGGCCCACCCTAGTGCCAGACTGGCTACTACAGCCATATCCTTCAGTAGAACCAGGGTGTAGGACTGCTCAAGTGGATCAGGCCCATATAGTCTACACCCTGGTGTTCACTGAAGCAGGCCTGGTCCTGGGGTCGAAGATGAAGGTAGGTAGTCACTTCCAACCAGTGCCAGGCCAGCTCCTGTAGATTCCAGTTCTAGGCTCACTTCAGCACCAGAGCTGTGCCCACAGACCCAGGCATCAGACTAGCCACCATGGACCCAAGTGCTGCTTGCCCACATGCTGACTCAGACATAAGACTGGCTTGCCAGAGGACTCCAGCAAAAGGCCTATCCGTACACACCACCAGGTAGTCTACCATCTGAGTCTCTTGACAGATTGCTTGGTAAAGAATTTTCCCTGCTAAAGCCAGTCCATACGAAATGCTGCTTCTCAAATGTGCAGCCATCACCTCAAGGCTACAAAGATCCCAAATTATCAAGGAACTATGACACTACCAAAGGAATAAAATGAGCCACCAGTAATCAAACTTAAAAGAAATGGAGAGCTATGAACTGCCTGACAAGGAGTTCAAAATAATCATCAAAAAGAAGCTCAGGGAACTATAAGGAAACATATATAGTCAACTAAACAAAATCAGGAAAACAATGCATGAAAAAAATGAGAAGTTCAACTAAGAGCCAGAATCCATAAAAAAGAATGACAGGATAAAAAATAAATCTGAACACACTTAAAAAGGTTAAAGTATCATATTCTTTTGACCTGAATGATATGAATTTAGCAATAAATAATAGGAGGAAAACTCACAAATATACAAAGATTAAGTCACACATTCCTGAACAACCTATGAGTCAAGGAAGGCATCACAAGGAAATAAAAAATATATTGAGAAAAATGAAAATGGAAAGACAACATAAAGCACTTCTGGAATGAATCCAAGACAGTCTTAAGAGGGAAGTTTATAGTGATAAATGCCTACATTAAGAATAAAAGAAATATCTCAAATAAACAACCTAACTTTGGACCTCCAGGAACTAGAAAAGAAGAACTAAACCCAAAGTTAGAAAAAAGAAGGAAATAATAAAGATGAGGAAAGAAAGAAATAAAACAGAGACTAGAAAAACCAAAGAAAAGTTCAATGAAACTAAGAGTTGGCTTTTTGAAAAGATAAACAAGATTGACAAACCATCAATGGGGCTAAGAGAGAAGATGACTTAAATGATTAAAAACAGAAGTGGGAGAAGAGATATTACAAGTGATATAATAGAAATACAAAGGATCATAAGAGACTGCAAGAAATCAAACTGCAGGCTTGATGAGTGTATTTAGAAACACTGATAAGAGAGTAGATTTTAGTTGCTTCCTCACACATACACAAAAGTTAGCTATGTGAGATATGAGAGCTGGCTTGACTGTAATCATTTCACTACGTACATGAATATCAAATCACCATGTGGTATACCTTAAATATGTAACATTTTACTTAAAATACATAAATATGTACAGTACTTCAACAAGGATGAACCCAAAAATGTCCACACCAAGAAACCTGATCATTTAACTATCAAAAGCCAAGGACAAATAGAATTTTAAAAAAAAGCAAGGGAAAGTGCCTCTTCACACACAAGGGAGTCCCCATTACATTATAGTGGATTTCTCAGCAGAAACATTACAGATCAGAAGAGAATGGAATATTATATTCAAAGTGCTAAAAGTGAAGAATGCTACAGCCAGCAAAACTGTGTTTCAAAAAGGAAGGAGAGGTAAAGCCCCTCCTGGATAATCGAAACTGAGTTTATCACCACTATACCTGCCTTAAAAGAATTGATAAAGGGAGTCTTTCAAGTTGAAACAAAAGGACACTACAAAGCAACATGAAGCAAAACGTAAAGATCTTTGGTAAATGAAAATATATAGACAAAGACAAAAACAGTGTAATGCTGTAATGGTATTGCATAACAGTAATGTCTAAATCACTTTTTATTCAGATATAGAATATAAAAGATAAAAGCATAAAAACTATATAAAACTATGTCGATTGATATAAAAAGTAAAAGATTTATTGGGACATCAATATCAAAAAGTGGGTGATGTAAAGATGCAAAGCGTGTGTGATTGAAGTAAAGGGTTTATCAGTTTAAAATAAATGTTTATAAGATATTTTATGTAATCCCCACAGCAAATATAAAGAAACTACCTATATAAGATGCAGAGATGAAAATGGGAATGAAACCAAGTACGGCATTACAAAAACACATGAACTAAAATAAGTAGAGGCAAATAGGGACAGAAGAACTGTAAGACATAGAGATGTCAGTGAATAAGTGGTAATATAAATCCTTCCCTATCAGTAATTACTTTAAATGTAAATGGATTAAACTCACCCCCCTATAAAAAGGGAAACGTATGAACTCACACTCAGTGGTGAAATGTTGAAAGCTTTCCTTCTAATGTTAGGAATGAGGCAAGGATGCACACCCTTGCTTCTTCTTGTCAACATGGTACTGGAAGTTCTAGCAAGAGAAATTAAACAAGAAAAGAAATAAAAGGCATGCAAACTGGAAAGGGAGAAGTAAAATTATCTCTGTCAGCAGATGACATGATATTGTATGTAGAAAACCCTGAAGATTATACAAAAAACTGCTAGAACTAACAAATAAATTCAACATAGTTGCAAGATGCAAAACTAACACCCAATATCAGCTGTGTTTTTATATGCTAATAGTGAACAATCCAAAAGGAAGTTAGGAAAAGAAATTATTTTACAATAGCATCAAGAGGAATGAAATACTTAGAGATAAACTTAACTAAGGAGGCAAAGTCTTGTCCACTGAAAATTACAAAACATTTTAGCAAGATACTAAAAACACAAATGGAAATATACCCCGTGTTCATGGATTGAAAGCTTAATATTGTTAAAAATTTCCAGACTACCCAAAATGATTTACAGATTCAATGAAATCCTTATCAAAATCTCATAGAAGTTTTTTAGAAATAGAGAAAAAAGTCTAAAATTCATATATACTCTCAAAGGACCCCAAATAGCCAAAATAATTTTGGGGGAAGAAAATCAAAGCTGGAGGCCTCACATACCCTGATTTCAAAATATATTGCAAAGCTAGTAATCAAACCAGTATTTATTGGTGTGAAGACAGACAAACCAGAATCCAGAAATAAACTCCCATGTATGGTCAGGGGTAGCAGAGTGCCAAGGCTACGTGATGTGGAAAGAATTGTCTCTTCATCTAATGGTATTAAGAAAACTGGCTATCAAACATGCAGAGTAATTAAGTTGGACTTTTACCTTAAACCCTGTAAGAAAATGAACTCGAAATAGATTAAAGGTCTTGTAGAATCAAAATAAAAAGAAGAGAAAAGAAAAAAATAGATTAAAGGTCTTAATGTAAGGCCTGAAAATATATAACTTTAGAAAAAAAAAAGGAAATTCTTCATGGCATTGGATTTGGCAATGATCTCTTATATACAATACAAGCACAGACAACAAAATAATAGACAAATGGGGCTACATCAAACTTAAGAGCTTCCACATAGCATGCAAAAGAAGAGAGTGGCAAGGCAACCTATATAATGGTAGAAAATATTGCAAAGCATGTATTAATTTCTACAATATATTAAGAGTTCCTATAACTCAACAGAAAAATAGAAACCCCAAATGTTCCAGTTTAAAAATGAGCAAAAAACCAAATGAGCACATTTCCAAAGGAGATATAGAAATGGCCAAGCATATAGCAAGATACTCAGCATTCCTTTTCATTAGGGAAATGCAAATCAAAGCTACAGTGAGATAGCACCTCACACCCATTAGGACGGCCACAGTAAAACAGAAACAAAAAGCAAAAACACACACCAGAAAATAAAAAGTGTTAACAGGATGTAGAGAAATTGTAACCTTTGTGCACTATTGATAGAAATGTAAAATGATGCAGGTGCTATGCAAAAAGTTATGGAGGCTCCTCAAAAACCCCCTAAAAGCAGAATTACCATGTGATATAATAGTCCCACTCACTTTTGGGTATATATCTAAAAGAATTAAAAATAAGACCCAATGTAAGTATAAGATATATGGTTTGATCATCACAGCCAAGATAAGGAAGCAACCTAAGTGACTGCCAACAGGTAAATGGATAAAGATGTAATATATATATATAGTTAATGGATAATTATATTGAAAATTATCCAATATAAAGATTATATATATATATAGCTATAAGTAATTTAATATAAAAATATATAATATTTATATACATACACAGTGAAATATTATTCATCTGTGAGAAAGAAGGAAATTCTGTAAGGCTACATTATGGAGGGCATTATGTTAAATGAAGTAACTGATCACAAATAGACAAATATTTTGTGATTCCACATAGATGAGGTACCTAAAGTAGTTAAACTCTCAGAAACAGAAAGTGGAATTGCAGTTGCCACAGGCAGGGGAAGGGATGGAGGAGAGTTATTGTTCAATGAATACAGTTTCAGTTTTGCATAATGAAAATGTTCTAGAGATACAGTGCACACAATGTACATATAGTTAAGTCTACTGTACTGTACACTTTAAATGGCCAAGAGGGTAAGTTTTATGTTACATGTTTTCTTACTAGAGTTAAAAAGAAACCAGCAAACTTAACTAATCTGATATATGAATTCAGAGACACCAATCCTCTCTTTCTCTGAGCTTTCTCATCCTAGTGATGAGAACATTATGCTTGATGCTTAAAGCTTCATTAGCAGAGGCACCAAGTATTCTACTGGTAAGTGCCTGGTTTTAAAGTCAAAAGACATGAGTTTGACTCCTGGCTCCTCCAGAATTATTTTATATGCTCTTAGACTCTTAGACAAGTCACTTGGAATCTCTTCTACAAAATAGGAATAATGCTTAGTGTATATGGTCATTGTGAGGTTTCAATGAAATAAGGAAAAAAGTTCTAAAATTGTTATTATACATATGGGATTACTCTTCTCACAGCTTTTAAAAATAATTTAAAACCCCATAAAATACCTGAAATTTCTATCCAAAACTCTTTGGAATCAGAACAAACAGGCAGGGGCTTTGCCCCTCTGGCTGACTCTACTATTTGAATCCAATAATTAAATTATTTTTACACTTTGACCATTTTTTAACTCTATAGAACACTTTTTAAAAAATCATTAAAAAGTACTGAAAAGCAGTTCATCTACATAGACACAGAGGATATATATTTTTTACTGAGTAAATGTTGGAAAATTCAGTGGGATGTATGTGATGCTTTATTTAGTTCAGTGATTTTTCAACTGGACATGATTTTGCCCCCCCTACAGGACATTCAGTGATGTCTAGGGTTATTTTTGGTTGTTATGCTGGTGAGGTAAGTGCTACTAATATCTAGTGGTGGGGGCCAAGGCTGATCTTAAAAATCCTACAGTTAACATAACAACCCCACACAATAAAGAATTATCCATTCCAAAGTGTCAATGTGCCACTGTTGAGAAACACTGTGGTAGATGACACTTGTTACATGCACTCTTTAGATTAAGCTGCCACAGGATCCAGATTACCATGGGACCCTTTTCTGACTCCTTTCCTTCCCTTCTCCACCTAACTTAAGGGCCTTATCTCCAGTATCCCAAAAGACTACTCCAACCTTTTATGTTTAAGTCAAAATTTATGTGGAACCACTGTGGAAACTCAAGACAACAACAGACCACAAAGGCATTAATACGCTCCTGACACCAGCTGTAAATCTTCATCTCATCTATTGCTGGCAGTGCTATCTCAAAGATTTCAAAGAGCTTGGAAGAAGTAGACTTCTGAGTGAAGAAAAACAAAAAAAACAAAACAAAAAAAAAACAGCTGCCCTATGATCAACCTAGGTGTTCTAGATGGAGTGGAGCTGCCTTGCAGGAGAAGACATTTTAAGAGCTTATCTACTGCGACTTTACCTCTAGTTGAAGTTTGTGTTGTTCTCCTTCCTTACAGATTTGCTTCCCTTTTTTTTACTCTCCAGTTTTACCTCCACAGATGATCTACTTGTTCTATTATAAAGGTCAGTGTAAAGTTACAACAACATTGCACATGATAGCTTAATTTCTTGGTGTTTTGTAGACTGGTTACTCCCCAAAAGTTACATTAGCTGAGGACATGGAGAGATTTTTCAGTGATGACAAGTAGGGGATGTGTGGAACCTTTAAGTAGAAGCCCAGTGATCTGCAACTTCCTGAGCCCCAGTTTTTATCCACATTGCCCAACCTCCTGAATAAGTCTGTCTCAAGGGATGCTCCAACTAGGGTCTGTGGTACAAGAGAGATGATGGATGAATTCATTGCCTGTTAAAACTGTGTTTCCCTCATGCAAGCTGCATTCATAGCTGGGGAGCAATGTGGAGAAAAATGATTTTAATCACATTTTCTGCAGTTTGATTCTAAGTAGGAAAAAAAAAGATGGTGTTGTATAGGATTCTTGAGTTCTTGGGCACAAATAATAGTTTATGTAACTTCAGGAACTGAAGTAGGCTATTTATTACATGCCTGATTGAGGTCAACAATAAACAAGGGTCCTCATTGCCATATGGAAAGTCTAGGTGCATGACTTAATTTTCAAATCTCATCCACACTTCACAGAGTGTCCTCAAGGAAATAGTGATTATTTTTCTGATTATGTTCTTTTGATCAAGTTACTACGCAAAACATTCATTTAGCCACTTGACCAGTTGTATGGTCGTTCTCTGAATGTCAAAGAGATCTAAGGAGGAGGGATTAGTATTTTTTTTAAAAGAATACTTTAATCAAATTAAAGGACAAAGAGATTTTTGGCAACTGTATCTACTTCTGAAATTTACATTTAAAGGGTGTACTGTGTAATCAGAATTCTAACGAGAAGTCAACATCATTCTTCCTGTGAAAAAATGACTTTTTAAAATTTGTTTGCAGAAGCTGAACAGCCTTGAAAGAAAATGAACAGGTAGCCAATAAATTCAGTGTCTTACTGAGAGACTCGGCAAATACTGAGTATCACTATCCTAACAAATCTTAATGAAAAGCTAAATGTACCTGTGAAGAGAGGGAATTGATTGGGAATAAATTTACTTCAGAAAGACTAAAATCAAGTGGTCATACAGTAATGTTTTGTCAAGTTAGGAAAGCTTTGTCATTAAAAATAAGAGAATTCTGTTGTACTTTATCTTCACTGTTGAGAGAGGACCCTAAAGATTTTCCCAGCGGCATGACCTGGTGTGGTAACTAGAAAAAAAGCAGGAGCAATTGAAACTTGGTGCTAAACACATCTCACCTTACACACAAGAGCTGGAGGTATAAGTGAAAATGGTCCCAGGAGTCTTCTCTCACTACATTGCCCCCTAAGAATTAATTACAGTGTCTGGTTTAAGGATGTCTTCAGGAGGGGAAAGTGCATCCTTTCAGATCTGTGTAATCTCAGGAGCATATTAAGTGCTTAAAATGGCATATGGAGAGTTTTGTACTGCTCTATTTTAGAAAAATGTGTGCACTGGCTTATAACATATTTTTAAACAAATAATTTAGCATCTTCTCTAGGCTAAAGAGTAAATTGTAGATCCAAAGCTTGTTTTTAAGTCACCTGAAGTTCATAGGCTTGTATGTACTTTAAGATTCAAATTATCCTCAAACTGAACTCTGCATTTAAGTTTTATAAATATCATTCTTTTCTTCATACAGGATAAATACTTCTATGGGCACACGCATGTTTTGTACTGTTTTAAAATAATTAAGGTTTAAGATACTTTTTTATTTTTGTCATATATGAAACTTTGTGATTATACAAGCTGAAGGCCAGATGAAAATTGAGTGGACAAAAATGAAAACTGGGTTAAGATTACTAATAATTTAGCCTGCACTGGATGTGGGATTTCCAAAGGATGGGCTAGTGAGTTGCATACCTATCTCTCACCCAGTGTTTAAGCAAGTAGAGAAATGAGAAATAAATACCAATAAAACAAGCCAGATTTATAGATCTCATTGCTGCCATATTTGAGGGTAGGACTCTGAATCTGTTAGTAAAGTGGGCTCTCTAATACAACACCCCAGAATTAGGGATATGCACCCCCCGTTAGATAGTTGGACCAAAAGTTTAGATATGAATGCAAAGTTGTTCCCCAAAGAAGGAAAGATAATACTGAATTAAGTTTGCCTGAGTAGTTACTCTTTCAAAAATTACCCATCAAAAATGTCAGGCCACTTTTTTAGAAGTAGAATGAGTCACAGTCAGAGAAAAGACAAGAATGTCCCCAACCCAAAGCAGATTCCTTTTAAAATTCAGTGTTTTGGTTATTATTTATATCTCAAAATATTCCTTTGTGTGGGTGGGTGGGTGGGTGGGTTGGGGCAGGGGTGTGTGGCCGACTTGTATGTGTTCAAGAAAGAGAAATTATTTTCTAATGAAAAACAGTTCCTGTGAAATGGCTGATATCCTTAGCCTAAACTCTTTTGAATGGGGAATCACTACCAAATGCAGATGAGGTTTTTGCTGGGAATTCAAATGAAGGATGTAAGACTATATTTATGAAGTTAAAAAATAAAATCAATAAATGTCAGATCAGAGCAGAAAAGTACAAAACTGCTATGAAAATATTTCAATACAATTAAAGAAAGAATATGTCCATGATTGTCAGGATCAACTAAGGAAGGAAAGAGAGAGGAGAGAGGGAGAGAGAGAGAGAAAGAGAATTCTTTGGCTGGGTTCAATAAAGCATAGTCTGTGGAAGAGGAAACCTTAGTGGGCAACTCGGAAACTCAGGTCCCACTGGCAAGCCCTTTTCTCTGGCCCTACTAACTATTTGATTTCTCTGACTTCCTCTGCTCTGATCTCTTGCTGGTCCGGGCATCTTTGACTGCAGTGTCACTGCCCATGTAAGTCAGCTGAGGGAAGTAATGAATGTTCTGTTTCTGATACTTCAAGTTTGTTCAGTATCTGTGAAAATCACTTCTCCATGGCATTTAATTTTGTCTTCTCTTAATACAATGTCAATCAGACAGCATGATGATCATGTTAATGTCAGTATCCTGAGTCATGTGATAATTATATTTTCCTTAGAAATTAGTAAGTTATCAATCCACTTTTATAGATCAGTTCTTGTAAGCCTGACTCAGGTGAATCTGCTGCTGACTAGTAAGATGCATTTACTTCTCAGGAGTATGCAGACCAAATAAAATTTCTGTGTATGCAAGGTTAAAGGGGAAAGTGGTAGGGAAGTAGGTCACATGATTGAAGGAAAGGTTAGGCTATGGAAAAATGAGGTATAGAAGATTAGATTATACAATAATTACAGGAATATAGCTGCATGTTTACATAGGCACAATTCCTTTACATTTGTAAAAATTTCTAAAGCATTTACCGAATGTTGTTGCTACAACAAATTAGAGGAACATAAGGACATCGGTTAAAAATTCAGAGGCCCAGAGGTCAATCCCAGGTGTCTCAGAATTATTGGGAAGGCTAAACAGACATGATATCTCAATATTAATGGAGGTACTTGCTAATGAGTTCCATTTAAAAAGCAGTCTGAACAGTGCTTCACCTTTTTTGATTGGAAACTCATTTATTAACAGAAAAATAGACATAGCAACAAAAAGACACTATCATTGAGAGATGATACAGGATTATAGAATATAAGGGAGGTATAAGAGGGAAGAAAAAATAAAGGGAGATTTTAAAAAACAAATAGAAACATGTAGTGCTACACTTTGCTATATACATGTAAGGTACATACCAAAGATAATGGTGAAATTTTATTGAACTCTTATCTATGAAAGGCACCATAACAATTGTTTTTTTGTTATATATCTTATTTAATCTTCATATGAGTCAATTGTTATTATTAGCTCCATTTTACAGACAAGGGAGTGGAGGCTTAGAGAACTGCCATTTGACCAAAGTTACATCACTAATAAATGGAGGTGTTATTAGAACCCAGGTCTCTTAAGAGCTCAAGAGCTTAACATTACATTGTATTACCAAAATATAATAATAAAGAACATAGAGAAGTATATCGGTGTTTGTGTTTTATGGGGCAATGTATCAAATTCATTTTTATGCAAGTAACTTAACTTAGGAGACAGACTGATAACTGGATTTTTGAGCAATACTCTGAAAGATGGAAGATATACAATTTAGTAGATAAAAGAAAATAGTATTTCCTTTGTTTTGTAAAGTACAAGCAATTTATCAGAGTCTTTTCAAAGAAGGGCAAAATTTAGGAAATAAATGGCACCAGATAATTTTGAGTCTTGTGTCTCTCCTTGAAAACTAGATATAGAAGGTCACTGAGACAATGTAGAGGAAGAAACAAACAAGATTATGGTGTTTTCTTACAATTCTATAGTGCTTAATAATTTTCAATGTATTTTCCATATATTTTCAAAGTAGATTCTGCTGAAGTAGATAGCTTGGATGCATTGTTCCCCTTGAATTATGAGAACAGTGATGCTCAGAGAGATTAGGTGACTTGAGATGAAGTGACTTGCCTAAGATCATATAGCCCATAAGAGACAGACTTAAGGATACTGCTCATGTATCAATTCTCTTATAAAAGTGCTGAATTTCTGAGTCATTACTTTCCATGAGTCTACAGTTCAGCACAGGAGAAAAGGTTATACTTAGATATGCAGTCAGTCAGGCAAAATAATATCTGAGAATATAAAGTAGAAAACATGGAAGACTGAGTGGACTTGAAGACAAGTGATTGCCTCCTAATGACCTGAACTCAGATAATGGATTCATTTTATGATTACTACTCACTTTGTTCCCCTATGTTTTCTGAAGACAAGGGGCTTTCCCTGAAGATTAGATTTACTCATAGGCCTTTGGAAGCTCTGCATGGGGTGAGTCAGGGGCACGGCTGCATTCTACCTTTCTAGAGCACTTTTCAAGTACAGCATTCTAACACGTATAATAGTTAAGAGTACTGGATTATTGAACCCACCTGAACCACAGAGTGTTTCTGGGAAAGTTACATGACCCTACTAAGTCTCACTTTCCTCATAAGTAACACAAATATAAAATACTAACAGATTTGCCATGAGGATTACATAGCATAATGTACATGAAATGCTTCACCCAATATCTAGCATAAAGAAGTGCTCAATGAATGGTAACTATTTTTTCTTTTACTAGAATATAAATACCATCCCTAGAAGGAAATCAAGTTTCTAACATGGTGCATCAGAGTTTTACTCAGTTCTAGGAAGTCTAAGATATGTTTAGGTTGTTGCTTACTGAAATATGTCTATATAGATATCCCAAAGGCACATCAAACTCAATATTTTCAAAGATGAACTTGTTCTTTCCTTCTGAACCTACTATTTGTTTTCACTTAAATGAATGGTACCACCATGTGTTGGATTGTCCAGACCAGATGTTTGTAGCAAAGCATCCTTCATTTATTTCCTTCACTAACAGTGTCTGTTTATATGTAGACTCTGCTTCCAAAGTGCTGACGGAATCCGGGCTCTCTCCTCCATGCCCTCACTTCAGTTGAACCATTCACCATTTCTGCTTAGAATACAGCAGCGCTCTCCACTTGATCATGTTGCATCCAGTCTTATTTTCCTCCTACCTGTCCTTCACACTGCTTCCAAAGTGATTTTTCTAAAATAAAAATTTGATAATGTCATTCTCTTCTTTTTAAAATCCTTAAGTAACTCCCCATAGCTAGGTGGATAAAATTTGAGTTTCTTAGCCGAACATACAAAAGCTTTTCTGATCTGTCATATTTTTACCTCTCCAGTTTCATCTCTCTTCATGGATCCCTCATAGCACCATGCTTGTTTTTGATTCTGTGGCTTAATTCACTCAGTTCCCATGGTAGGTGTGTAGAAGTATTGCACTAAGTTTTTAGTTTACATTTCCCTAATAACAGATTATATTTACTGTGTTTTCAATGTACTTACATACCTTCAATATCCTTTCATTGAAGTAGTTGTTTAAATATTTTACCTTTTTTAAATTGGGTTGTTTGATTTATTACTGAGCTTTGAGAATTCTTTATATATTCTTGATGCAAGTCTTTGTGACTTGCAAATATTTTCTTCCAGACTATAGAGCATTTTTTATTTTCCTAATAGTGGCTTAAGGGACAGAAATCCTTAATTTTAATGAAGTATAATTTATCAGTTTCTTTTCTTTATATATTATACTTTTGGTTTTATGTCTGAGAAATCTTTGCCTAACTAAAGATCACAAAGTTATTATCTTTTCTGATTTCTTCATATATTTTTTCACTTAGGTCTATGATCCATTTTAAGTTAACTTTTGGATATGGTACAATGTATGGATCAATTTTTTTTTAATATGGATATTCAATTTTTTCAATACAATTTGTTGAAAATCTTAGCCTTCCTTTACTCTATTGCCTTTCCATCCTTGTTGAAAATCAATAGTACTTTTTGAATATTCAAATAATTTTGCATTCCTGGAATAAATACTTGCTTATGATATATTTATTACCTTTTCATGTTTTAAAAGCCAGTTTGCTGAAATTTTGATAATTTTTTTCTATCTCTGTCCATGAGGAGAATTTGCCTGAAGTTTAAAATTCTTTGGTATCATTTTTCTTTTTGCCATTTTACTGATTTTGGCTCTGATTTCTCAAATTTTCTTTCTCCTGCCTAGTTTAGGTTCAGTTTGCTTTAATATTTCTACACTCTGTAAGTTGAAGGCAAGACATTTATTTTGAGACCTTTTTCACTAATGTAACTGTGGTTAGGGAAGCCATTTCACTACTGCTGTGGCTGCATCTCCAAAGGGTTGATATATTCTCTTGTAATTTTCATGTGATTCTAAATATTTTCTCATTTTTTGTTTTTTTATCTCTTATTTATAGATTATTTGAAAATGTGTTACAAATAATTTCTAAATATTTGAGAATTTTAAGTTCTCTTTCTGTTATTGATTAGTAATTTAATTTCCTTATGGTCAAGAAAACACACTTTGTATGTAAGTTAAACCCTTTTAAATGCGTTAATACCTGTTTATGGCTCAGAATATGTTTTATCTTGGTAAATATTCTATGTGCACTTGAAAAAGATATGCTTTATGGGATGGGGTGTTTTATAAATGTCAACAAATTAGATTAAGCTGTGTATTGCTGTTCAAGATTTCTGTATCATTGATTTTCTGTTTGTTCTATCAATTATTGAGACAATGGTATTTCAGTGTCTGACTATAATAGTGGGTTTGTCTATTTCTCCTTGGAATTTTATCCATTTTTATTTTATGTATTGTGAAGCTCTGTTATTAGATGCATAAATGTTTATAAGGTTGTTATATCCTCTGGATGAATTGACTCTTTTATAATTATAAATTGACCTCTTTAGCCTTGGTAATATTCTTTTATCTAAGATCAACTTTCTCTGATATTAATATAGCATCTCCAGCTTTTAAAATTTTTGTTAGCATGTGATATCATTTTTGCATCTTTTTACTTTTTGGTCATTCATCTTTATATTTGAAAACATGTTTACCTGTAGACAGCATATAGTTGGATCTTTCCTTTCATGTACTTTGATACTTTATGCCTTATAATTGGTGTGTTCAGACCATTTGCATGTAGATGTGATTTTTTTTTTTTTATCTATAGAGGGCACCAATGGCATTCACTTTATTCAGGATTTTCTATTTATAATATCTTTAATATTTTTTAAAACTTTCTAAATTTAAAATGTTTAATTTAACATTAAACCAATATTATTTTAACATCTTTAATAATTGAAACATCTTTTGTATTTAATATATCAAATACATATTTAAAATTCAGATGCTTTGTTGGACCTCAGAATATTAACTTATTTAACTGTTTAGTGAATATTTTTGACAAATGGTTGAATTTTGCAATGTTCTTAAGCAATATAAGTATTAGTGAATCTTAATGTTGAGTAACTCTGTGGTAAGGGATGCTAGAAATAAGTTATATGTCTATATTTTAGGGATTCCTTCACAATCCTTGTTCACCAGAAAATATTAATAGAATATGTGCTTTCAATGAAAGAAATTGTTTAATTTTACCCAAACTTTTCCAGAGAATCAAGTGATAATCTTAATAAATAAGGAGGTAAGAAAAATAAGTGAGGGAAAGTACAATAGGTATTTAGAAAATAAGACAGCATGCTAGTATTATACGTATACTATTTAGAACTGCCTTCTTTTTTTTTTTGAGAGGGCATCTCTCATATTTATTGATCAAATGGTTGTTAACAACAATAAAATTCTGTATAGGGGGGTCAATGCTCAATGCACAATCATTAATCCATCTCAAGCCTAGTTCTCGTCAGTCTCCAATCTTCTGAAGCATAACGAACAAGTTCTTACATGGTGAACGAATTCTTACATAGTGAATAAGTTCTGACATGGTGAACAGTACAAGGGCATTCATCACAGAAACTTTCGGTTCTGATCACGCATTATGAACTATAAACAATCAGGTCAAATATGAATATTCGTTTAATTTTTATACTTGATTTATATGTGGATCCCACATTTCTCCCTTTATGATTATGATTATTTTTATTTTTAATAAACTGCTGAAGTGGTAGGTAGATGCAAGATAAAGGTAGAAAACATAATTTAGTGTTGTAAGAGAGCAATTGTAGATGATCAGGTGTGTGCCTGTAGACTATGTGCTAATACGAGCAAGACAAGGGCAATAAAACATCCATGGATGCAGAAGCTTTCTCTCAACACGGGGTGGGGGGGTTCTAAGCTTCACCACTGTTGTTCCCCAATTTCTCACCTGATGACCCCCCTGCAACTGTGCCTGTCTTAGGTTGTTCCTCCCTTGAGGAATCTTACCCGTCTCTGGCTAACCAGTCATCTTCCGGGGCCATACAGGGAAATGTAAAGTTGGTAAGTGAGAGAGAAGCCATATTGTTTGAAAAGGTTAGCTTTTTACTTCTTTGCAGATTTATGCCCTGTGGCTTCTATGCCCAGCACTTGTCTCGAAGTATCTTTACCACCTGGAGGAATTATGATACTCGGTAAATTCGATATGAGGCACGAACTCTATTTGAGGGTTGTAATTAGGAAGGAAGAAGAAAAGCTATAGAGGTAGCATATGGAAGAAAACATGGGAGGATTGATTATTTCTTTGACATATCTTCTTGTAGAGTACTTTAAGTATGTATAGGTTTTAAACTACTAACTTGCACACACATATTAACATAATAGGAATATGGTGACATAAACTAAGCAAATCTATAATTACCAGCCATCTCCAGTGAAGCCAAGAAAACCATTTAGGCACCCTAGGCATTTGTGAAAATTAGTCTATGATATGATGGATATTGTCCAACTGTACTTGAACAGTCTGAGAGAAATCAGAAAAATTAAAGCAACCCATTTCTGGGATCTGTTCACATCCCATATGTTCTTTTAACCGTAGATAGTCTATAGTCATAAGATTTTGGAGCGCTACAACTAGCACCCCTCCCAACTCCTGATTGAGTTCCAACAGTACAGATCCGGTCAAATTCATTGTCTCACTGTATGCACATGCCAGCCTAGACATCTCCCTCCTCATTCCAATGGCAAGTCCAGGAAATGGTGGGGTGGATGCAGCCACAACCGCAGCATCGTCCGGATCCCAGTGGAGGCTTTTTGATGATCATCCCCCGGCACGAGTCCTCCAGAGAGTGCTGATGCCGGAAGCTCCTCCTCACATCGTATCTTAGTTCATTTTCTGGGTAGCCAAGCTAGGCCTTGATCTTCTGCATAGAAACAAACAGACCCTTTGCCCACACTTTGACATGCCCTCTATACAACTGTGTAGAACTCATTGGAGGTCAGCACACAGGAACTGCTTTTTTTTTTTTTTATTTTTATTAAGAGAAAGGAATATTATCAGAAAAGAGTACCTCCATAGCTGATCATCTGACACCCTTTAAGTGATCAACATTAAGGATATTTAAAGCATGTGTTAATCTTTGATTTACCAATTGTTTTATCCTATCAAGGAGTAATCCCCCTTTTCTTTCTTTCTTTTTTTTTTTTTAATCTTTAATCTACACTTACATGAAGAATACTATGTTTACTATGCTCTCCCCTATATCAGGTCCCCCCTAAAAACCACCTTACGGTCACTGTCCATCAGCATAGCAAAATGTAGAATCACTACTTGTCCTCTCCGTGTTGTAGAGCCCTCCCTCCCCTTTCTCCCTCCCGCCCCTATGCATGCTAATCTTAATAACCCCCTTCTTCTTCCCCCCCTTATCTCTCCCTGCCCACCCATCCTCCCCAGTTCCTTTCCCTTTGGTACCTGTTAGTCCATTTTTGGGTTCTGTAATTCCGCTGCTGTTTTATTCCTTCAGTTTTTCCTTTGTTCTTATACTCCTCAGATGAGTGAAATCATTTGGTATTTCTCTTTCTCTCCTTGGCTTATTTCACTGAGCATAATACTCTCCAGCTCCATCCATGTTGCTGCAAATGGTAGGATTTTTCCTCTTCTTATGGCTGAGTAGTATTCCATTGTGTATATGTACCACATCTTCTTTATCCATTCATCTACCGATGGACATTTAGGTCGCGTCCATTTCTTGGCTATTGTAAATAGTGCTACGATAAACATAGGGGTGCATCTGTCTTTCCAAACTTGATTGCTGCGTTCTTAGGGTAAATTCCTAGGAGTGGAATTCCTGGGTCAAATGGTAAGTCTGTTTTGAGCATTTTGATGAACATCCATACTGCTTTCCACAATGATTGAACTAAATTACATTCCCACCAGCAGTGTAGGAGGGTTCCCCTTTCTCCACAGCCTCGCCAACATTTGTTGTTGTTTGTCTTTTGGATGGCAGCTATCCTTACTGGTGTGAGGTGATACCTCATTGTAGTTTTAATTTGCATTTCTCTGATAATTAGCGATGTGGAGCATCTTTTCATGTGTCTCTTGGCCATCTGTATTTCTTTTTTGGAGAACTGTCTGTTCAGTTCCTCTGCCCATTTTTTAATTGGGTTATTTGTTTTTTGTTTGTTGAGGCGTGTGAGCTCTTTATATATTCTGGACATCAAGCCTTTATAGGATCTGTCATTTTCAAATATATTCTCCCATACTGTAGGGTTCCTTTTTGTCCTATTGATGCTGTCTTTCGCTGTACAGAAGCTTTTCAGTTTAATGTAGTCCCACTTGCTCATTTTTGCTGTTGTTTTCCTTGCCCGGGGAGATATGTTCAAGAAGAGGTCACTCATGTTTATGTCTAAGAGGTTTTTGCTTATGTTTTTTTCCAAGAGTTTAATGATTTCATGACTTACATTCAGGTTTTTGATCCATTTTGAGTTTACATTTGTATATGGGGTTAGACAATTGTCCAGTTTCATTCTCCTACATGCTGCTGTCCAGTTTTGCCAGCACCATCTGTTGAAGAGACTGTCATTTTGCCATTGTATGTCCATGGCTCCTTTATCAAATATTAATTGACCAAATATGTTTGGGTTAATTTCTGGAGTCTCTAATCTGTTCCACTGGTTTGTGGCTCTGTTCTTGTGCCAGTGCCAAATTGTCTTGATTACTATGGCTTTGTAGTAGAGTTTGAAGTTGGGGAGTGAGATACCCTCTACTTTATTCTTCTTTCTCAGGATTGCTTTGGCTATTCGGGGTCTTTGGTGTTTCCATATGAATTTTTGAATTATTTGTTCCAATTCATTGAAGAATGTTGCTGGTAATTTGATAGGGATTGCATCAAATCTGTATATTGCTTTAGGCAGGATGGCCATTTTGACGATATTAATTCTTCCTAGCCATGAGCAGGGGATGAGTTTCCATTTGTTAGTGTCCCCTTTAATTTCTCTTAAGAGTGACTTGTAGTTTTCAGAGTATAAGTCTTTCACTTCTTTGGTTAGGTTTATTCCTAGGTATTTTATTCTTTTTGATGCAATGGTGAATGGAATTGTTTTCCTGATTTCTCTTTCTATTGGTTCATTGTTAGTGTATAGGAAAGCTACAGATTTCTGTGTGTTAATTTTGTATCCTGAAACTTTGCTATATTCCGATATCAGTTCTAGTAGTTTTGGAGTGGAGTCTTCAGGGTTTTTTATGTATCGTATCATATCATCTGCAAATAGTGACAGTTTAACTTCTTCTTTACCAATCTGGATTCCTTGTATTTCTTTGTTTTGTCTAATTGCCGTGGCTAGGACCTCCAGTATTATGTTAAATAACAGTGGGGAGAGTGGGCATCCCTGTCTGGTTCCCGATCTCAGAGGAAATGTTTTTATCTTCTCGCTGTTCAGTATAATACTGGTTGTGGGTTTATCATATATGGCCTTTATTATGTTGAGGTACTTGCCCTCTATTCCCATTTTGCTGAGAGTTTTTATCATGAATGGATGTTGAATTTTGTCAAATGCTTTTTCAGCATCTATGGAGATGATCATGCGGTTTTTCTCTTTCTTTTTGTTGATGTGGTGGATGATGTTGATGGATTTTCGAATGTTGTACCATCCTTGCATCCCTGGGATGAATCCCACTTGGTCATGGTGTATGATCCTTTTGATATACTGTTGAATTCTGTTTGCTAATATTTTACTGAGTATTTTTGCATCTACATTCATCAGGGATATTGGTCTGTAATTTTCTTTTTTGGTGGGGTCTTTGCCTGGTTTTGGTATTAGGGTGATGTTGGCTTCATAGAATGAGTTTGGGAGTATTCCCTCCTCTTCTATTTTTTGGAACACTTTAAGGAGAATGGGTATTATGTCTTCTCTGTGTGTCTGATAAAATTCCAAGGTAAATCCATTCGTCCCCGGGGTTTTGTTCTTGGGTAGTTTTTGGATTACCATTTCAATTTCTTTGCTCGTAATTGGTTTGTTTAACTTTTGTGTTTCTTCCTTGGTCAGTCTTGGGAGGTTGTATTTTTCTAGGAAGTTGTCCATTTCTTCTAGGTTTTCCAGCTTGTTGGCATATCGGTTTTCATAGTAGTCTTTAATAATTCTTTGTATTTCTTTGGTTTCTGTCATGATTTTTCCATTCTCATTTCTGATTATGTTGATTTGTGTTGATTCTCTTTTTCTCTTAATAAGTTTGGCTAGAGGCTTATCTATTTTGTTTATTTTCTCAAAGAACCAGCTCTTGGTTTCATTGATTTTTGCTATTGTTTTATTCTTCTCAATTTTGTTTATTTCTTCTCTGATCATTATTATGTCCCTCCATCTGCTGACTTTAGGCCTCATTTGTTCTTTTTCCAGTTTTGATAGTTGTGATGTTAGACTGTTCATTTGGGATTGTTCTTCCTTCTTCAGGTGTGCCTGGATCAGTATATACTTTCCTCTTAAGACTGCTTTCACTACATCCCACAGAAGTTGGGGCTTTGTGTTGTTGTTGTCATTTGTTTCTATATATTCCTTGATCTCTATTTTGATTTGTTCTTTGATCCATTGATTATTTAGAAGCATGTTGTTAAGCCTCCATGTGTTTGTGAGCCTTTTTGTTTTCTTTGTAGAATTTATTTCTAGTTTTATACCTTTGTGGTCTGAAAAATTGGTTGGTAGAATTTCAATATTTTGGAATTTACTGAGGCTCTTTTTGTGAGCTAGTATGTGGTCTATTCTGGATAATGTCCCATGTGCACTTGAGAAGAATGTGTATCCTGTTGCTTTTGGATGTAGAGTTCTATAGATGTCTGTTAGGTCCATCTGTTCTAGTGTGTTGTTCAATGCCTGTGTGTCCTTACTTATTATCTGCCCGGTGGATCTATCCTTTGGGGTGAGTGGTGTGTTGAAGTCTCCTAAGATGAATGCATTGCAGTCTATTTCCCTCTTTAGTTCTGTTAGTATTTGTTTCACATATGCTGGTGCTCCTGTGTTGGGTGCATATATATGTAGAATGGTTATATCCTCTTGTTGGACTGAGCCCTTTATCATTATGTAGTGTCCTTCTTTATCTCTTGTTACTTTCTTTGTTTTGAAGTCTATTTTGTCTGATATGAGTACTGCAACCCCTGCTTTCTTCTCACTGTTGTTTGCCTGAAATATGTTTTTCCATCCTTTGACTTTTAGTCTGTGCTTGTCTTTGGGTTTGAGGTGAGTTTCTTGTAAGTAGCATATAGATGGGTCTTGCTTTTTTATCCATTCTATTACTCTGTGTCTTTTCATTGGTGCATTAAGTCCATTTACATTTAGAGTAACTACTGAGAGGTATGAACTTATTGCCATTGCAGGCTTTAAGTTTGTGGTTACCAAAGGTTCAGGGTTAGCTTCTTTACTATCTTACTGTCTAACTTAACTCGCTTGTTGAGCTATTATAAACGTGGTCTGATGATTCTTTATTTCTCTCCCTTCTTATTCCTCCTCCTCCCTTCTTCATATGTTGGGTGTTCTGTTCTGTGCTCTTTTTAGGAGTTCTCCCATCTAGAGCAGTCCCTGTAAGATTCCCTGTAGAGGTGGTTTATGGGAAGCAAATTCCCTCAGCTTTTGCATGTCTGGGAATTGTTTAATCCTGTCATCATATTTAAATGATAGTCATGCTGGATACAGTAGTCTTGGTTCAAGGCCCTTCTATTTCATTGCATTAAATATATCATGCCATTCTCTTCTGGCCTGTAGTGTTTCTGTCAAGTAGTCTGATGTTAGCCTGACGGGTTTTCCTTTATAGGTGACCTTTTTCTCTCTAGCTGCCTTTAAAACTCTTTCCTTGTCCTTGATCCTTGCCATTTTAATTATTATGTGTCTTGGTGTTGTCCTCCTTGGATCCTTTCTGTTGGGGGTTCTGTGTATTTCCATGGTCTGTTTGATTATTTCCTCCCCCAGTTTGGGGAAGTCTTCAGCAATTATTTCTTCAAAGAGACTTTCTCCCTTTTCCTCTTCCTCCTTCTTCTGGTACCCCTATAATACAAATATTATTCCTTTCAGATTGGTCACATAGTTCTCTTAGTGTTGTTTCATTCCTGGAGATCCTTTTATCTCTCTCTATGTCAGCTTCTCTACGTTCCTGTTCTCTGGTTTCTATTCCTTCAATGGCCTCTTGCATCTTATCCATTCTGCTTATAAATCCTTCCAGGGATAGTTTCATTTCTGTGATCCCCTTCCTGACATCTGTGATCTCCCTCCGGACTTCATCCCATTGCTCTTGCATTTTTCTCTGCATCTCTGTCAGCATGTTCATGATTTTTATTTTGAGTTCTTTTTCAGGAGGACTGGTTAGGTCTGTCTCCTTCTCAGGTGTTGTCTCTGTGATCTGTGTCTGCCTGTAGTTTTGCCTTTTCATGGTGATAGAGATAGTTTGTAGAGCTGGTACGAGTGACAGCTGGGAGAGCTTTCCTTCTTGTTGGTTTGTGGCCTTCCTCTCCTCGGAGAATAGCAACCTCTAGTGGCTTATGCTTGGCAGATGTGCGTAGACAGGGCTTCTGCTACCTGCCCGTTTGCTATGGAGTTTATCTCCGCTGTTGCTGTGGGCATGGCCTGGCTGGGGCTGCTGCTCCAAAATGGTGGAGCCCTGTTGGAGGGGGGGTGGCCGGGAGGCTATTTATCTCCATAAGGGGCCTCTGTGCTCCCTGATGCCCAGGGGGTTAGAGTGCCCAGAGATCCCCAGATTCCCTGCCTCTGGTCTAAATGCCCTTTCCCACCCCTTTAAGACTTCCAAAAAGCACTCTCCAAACCAAAACAGGAACAGCAACAACGAAAGAGGAAAAAAAAAAAAAAAGGAAAAAACGCGCGATTTTCTTTGTCCTCAGGTGCCGGTCTCAGGCACCTGCTCACAGGTCTTTCTGCCTTGTTTCCCTAGTATTGGGGTCCCTGTCCCTTTAAGGCTTCCAAAAAGCACTCGCCACAATAAAAAAGGGAAAAACGTGGGATTTTCTTTGTCTTCAGGCGCTTGTCTCAGGCACCCGCTCACCGGTCTTGCTACCCTGTTTCCCTAGTATTGGGGTCCCTGTCCCTTTAAGACTTCCAAAAAGCACTCGCCAAAAAAGAAAAAAAACTGCTCCCGTTTCTTTCCACCCTCCAGGAGCCAGGGGGTGGGGCGCTCGGGTCCTGCCGGGCCAGGGCTTATATCTTACCCCCTTCGTGAGGCGCTGGGTTCTTGCAGGTGTGGATGTGGTCTGGATGTTGTCCTGTGTCCTCTGGTCTCTATTTTAGGAAGAGTTGTCTGTTATATTTTCATAATTCTATGTGGTTTTGGGAGGAGAGTTCCGCTGCTCTACTCACGCCACCTTTCTGGCTCCGCCCCCCCAGATGTGATTTTTAAAATGCTTTCCAGCTTTATTGAGATATAATTGCAAATAAAGCTGTGTATATTTGAGGTATAAAATGTGATGATTTAATATACAAGTACAGTATGAAATAACTACCACGCCCAAGTTAATTAACACATCCATTACCTCGCATAGTTAAGTTTTTTTGTGTGTGATGAGAATGCTTAAATACTTTTTCATTAGTTTAAGTCTATCATATTATCATGTATTTATTTTCTACTTGCCCTACCTGTTCTTATTTACCTTTTCCCTATTTCTTTTTTCTTTCAGATTAGTCTAGTATTTTTCATGATCTCATTAATCAGCAACTTGGGCTAGAGAGCTATAATGTGTGTATGTGTGTGTGTGTGTGTGTGTGTGTGTGTGTGTGTGATTGTAGTGGTTTCTTTAACTTATCACTGTTTATCTACAAGTGACTTTATGTTATGTCATTTCAACTCTATAATAAGAAACTTTTAATCATCTACTTCCATTTCTCCCTTCCAGACCTATATTACCTTGCTGTTGTAATAATTTTTACAATGAAATAATTTTTACTTTGATACATGTTATAACCTCCATAATATAATGTTAAAATTCTTAAGTGTTGGATGTGTCTTTTTTTCCATGGATGTTTTTTTTTATTTTGGTATCATTAATCTACAATTACAGAAAGAACATTATGTTTACTAGGCTCCCCCCTTCACCAAGTCCCCCCCACATACCCCTTCACAGTCACTGTCCATCTGTGTAGTAAGATGCTGTAAAATCACTACTTGTCTTCTCTGTGTTGCACAGCCCTCCCTGTGCCCCCCACGCACTATACATGCTAATTCCATGGATGGTTTTAAGATTTCTCTTTATCATATTTTTAAATAGCTTAATTTTGACATGCCTTAGTGTAGTTTTCTTCATGTTTTTGTGCTTCGCATTTCTTGAGCTTCTTTCGTATATTGATTTATATTTTTCATCAAATTTAGAACAATTAAGATATTATTTCTACAAATATCTGTATATTTGCCCTTTACTCTCTTTTCAATCTTGAATTACAATTATACTGGGTTGCCTGCAGTTGTGTCTAGTGTGATGTTCTATTCATTTTTATTTTGTCTTTATTTTCAGTGTTTTATGTAATTTCTATTCTCTGCCTTCAAGTTAATGGATGTATTCTTGTGCTATGTCTAAACTGGTATTAATTCTGACCAGTTACTTTTTCATCCCAGATATTGTAGTTTTCACTTTTGAATGTTTGATTTTTTCTTTTGATATTTGTCTCTACTTATTATGTTCTCCCTTCTAGCTTCTTAAGTATATGGAATACCATTATAATAACTTTCCTTTCTCTAATTTCATTCTCTGTCTCATTTTTGGATCAGTTTTGGTTAACTGATCTTTCTCCTCATTATTGGTCATATTCTCCTGCATGTTTATGTGCCTGGTCGCTTTTGACGAGATGCCTAGCATTACGAATTTTACTTCATTGGTTGATAAATAATTTTGTATTCCTATAAATATTCTTGAGCCTTGTTCTGGGATATCTTTAAGTTGCTAGGAAACAGTTTGTTCCTTTTGAGTGTTGTTTTTAAGTTTTATTAGATGGGACTAGGATCATACTTAGTCTATTAAGAAATATTGCCCCACCAATGTGACAGAATGTTTCTTAGAACTTTTCCCAATTCTCCATGAATTAAGGATTTTTCTACTCATGGGAACAGGCACTATTTCCATCCCTATGTGAGCATCATTGATTATTTCCTCTGCTCCTTCTGCATATTTCCCAGGCCTGTGTAGTGCCTTTACATATGTGGGCAGATGAGCAGTGCCCAGCTGAATACTCCAAAGGAATGCTCTGAAGGTGTTACACAATCTCCACTCAACTCTTACTTCTCCAGTATTCATCTTGTGAACTCTAGGTGACTTATCTCTGGATTTATCTCCATTTCCTCAACTCTGGATGTTGGACGTGCTCTGCCCAGGTTCCTGTCTGCATCGTGGCCTAGAAACTCTCTTTAGGCAGTATTCCAGAGCAACTGCAAGGCTTCCTCATTTGTTTCCCTTCTCTGACGAGTCACTGTTTTTTATTATCTGATATCTAATATCTTGAGAACCCTTGTTTTTTATATTACACTGCATGTATTTATTCATTTGTAGTTGTGGCAGGGAGAGGAATAAGTTTATTCCCTTTCACTCTATCTTTGCTAGAAGCAGAAGTCCTCCAAATAACTTTTTTGTGTGTGAGATAAGGACAGATAATATGAAATTTACTCTCTTAACAGAATTTTAAATGTACAGTATTGTTAACTGCAAGCACAATGTTGCTTTGCACAGCAGATCTCTAGGACTTAGTCATCTTGTGTAACTGAAATGTTAACACCCATTGAATAGCACTTCCTCTGCCCCCTCCCTGCAGCCCCTGTTAACCACCATTCTGCTTCCTGCTTCTATGAGATTGACTAGTTTAAATACTCGTATTCATGCAGCATTGTCCTTCTGCAACTTTTAAAAAATGCTCATTAACATTTTTTTGTGCTAACACATATTTATTGTAGCAATAAATGAAATATACTAACACATGGAGAAGAAAATGAAAAATACTATATTCCAATCTTCCAGAAATAATTGTTTAAATTCTTATTTTATAGCTATCTTCAGTATGTATGATAATTACTTTTTATTAATACAAATTAGAAAATTCTCTTCATTTCATATTGTAACTCACTTTACTTTGATATCTGGAATATTTTTATATGATTCAATAATTTCTTCCTGTATGATTTTTAATTGTTCCATAGTAGTCCATTTTATGGACATGCCAATAAATTATGTGCCATAATGTGCATAATTATGTGTCATAATTTACTGAACCAATCACTTATCATTCAGCATTTATGTTTTATCCAATTTTTCATTATTATAAATAGTGCTCTAGTGATCATTCTGGTAGATAAATCTTTTTTTGCTATTTATCATACCTTTCTCAGGAAAATCTCCTAGAAGTAGAATTACTGGTTCAAGGGATACACACATTTTTAAACCATTATATATTTATGGTAAAATGTCATGCAACTGGTATTCAAGCAGAACACTTAACTGCCAGTTCCCTATCCTCCAGGCCATTCTAAATATTATTTTTTTAAACCACTCTACAAATGTTATCTACTTATATTTTTAATGAATACTTGATCTTGTGTCATGAACTTCTTCCTCTCCCCCCCACCCCCCAACCATGTCATGCCTTTTAAAGCTGCCTAGAATACTTTCATGCCAGAGCTCAGAAAAATTCAGCAAGATGGTCTGGCATGGTACTGTTGGTTTCGTCATCCTTTGACAAATTTTAGTACCAAAGTTCTTGCCTTGATCATTGTTTCTGTCTTGTTTAGATAGGGCTACTTCTTTCCCCTCATCTCTCTTTTTTTTTCTGGTATAAATAGTGGGTTTTATGCCCCAATATACTGAGTTGAGCACCAATTTCTTTCTTTTAGTGCTAAATATTCTTTATGGTGAAATCAATACATTTCTACCTCATTAATCACTCACCAACCTATTCAGGGCTTAAGAGATGCAATTCAGAATGCAATATGAAATAAACAGCATATCAAAGGGAAGGAGACAGTCTAGGTGAAAGGTATTTTTCTTGTCTTTGGGCTAAAAATCCTGAAATTGGCTCCAAGATATTAGGTATATCTGAAGCATCAGGCAGATATGATAACACAAACAGAATTAAGAGGATAAATATAGATGATCATCCTCAAAATAGACAGTGATAGTAACCCAAGCAAAAATACAAATATTGTCTCCAGGATGTGGACAGAATCTTGTTCAAACTCTCCTTTTTCTCATAGGCCAAAATATATTACAGAAATTAAACCTTGCTTTCTTATCCACTGTTGCTTATGTTGGATCTCCTTTCTTATTCCCTCCTTTTATCCATGATATTTATTTAGTTATAAGTCCAGGCATTTCATGATAAATGAGATAGACTCTTTCATGTCTCTCCCGCAGCTCTTCCCTGGTGCTGATGCTTGTCCTTTGGTCAAAATTGCTTCCTGGATGATTCTTTCTCCTTTTTCTTGGGCATCCTGCAACATCCCCTCAAAGATACAAAGTCTGCCCTCATATCAAGACCTGGATTCCTCTGCTTAGTCAATGAAGAAAAAAAGGGCGTACACAAAGAGCTAATCCCTTAGCTATTCTTGGATTCAAAATAGATGTCACAGGCTACTATAATATTCCACTGTTTTTAGAATAACCAGATAGCCTAGATCAAACTACTAACAAAGAGAAAAATAATTACTTCAGGCTTGGCTATCCAATCATTAATTTTTTTTACTGACTACAGTTTTATTCATGAACTACCCCTTTAGAGATTTTATTTTTAACCTTATTAGAACTCTTAAAAAAAGAAAGTAAAATTAGAGTGTTGGAAGACACAGTGTTCCAAAATAACAGAATTATATCCAACTTTTATGAGTCTTAGAGAAGCTATATTAGCCAATTCACATAAAGCTGGATAGCTTTTATCATACTGCCTTATTTTCTTATGAATCCATTCATAAATGTCTGTTATAAATCCAAGTTCTTCTGGCTCCATTGTATTCTGGTTTGTGGGGTTGGTTCTCTCCACAATGTCATTATCTACTAGCACTCACACCCCATAACCACCGTAAGTCCCTAAGACCGATGAAGTGTGTCAGTTTGCATCTCTATGTGTTCTCCGTGCCATGCCAAGGCAGAATAGCATGAATGCTTGGATTTCTCTGGCCATTATGCCCGATACATGGGCATGTGGCACTCTCACGTGGTCCCAATTCTTTCCATTCAAAGCTGCATTCAAGCCTCACACTAAAATGGTCACTTCCTAGGCCTAATGGCCCTGAAGTAAGATACTTGTGTGGGAGGAGCAAAGGGAAGGTGGTAAAGCTGGCTTGGACTGCCAGTTAGGAGAAAGCAGCTTAAGATGTCTTAGTTCAGGCTCTTGCCTTCCACGTACATGGTGAGGACCAGTAGTATGAGTTAGCAAAGCACTTAGGCATTAACAGAATTTGCACAAGGAGCACACTCAAGTTGAATAAAGCTTTTAATAAAACAGTCTTGCTCTTTATCAATACCAGTAAATTCTCTTTTAAAGCAGTAGCAAAGGCGACTGTAGCAAGAGCTCAAAAGGCAAGGCAATATTGGAAAGTGTTTAACAGAAAGTTAAAAATATAAATGTAGATCTGTTTCTATATCTTATTTCAGAAATAAATTCCCTTAAAAAATCCTCTGGCTCTTCAGTCCTTCTACACAGGTTCCTAAGTCTTGTCACTTCAGGGGAAAAAAAAAATCAAGGTAATACCTTTTTAAAACTCCATCTCTTATTTGGACTGAGCTCCATTCTCTTCTAGGCACTTCCTCAACTTTTGCTTTATTTTTAGTTTTAGCCAATGACTGAATAAATAAATTAGGAGGAATTTGCTTATTAGTTTACCTGGTTCAGTGATTCCCGATATTGTTTAAATGGCAGTGCATTTGAGAAATATGGCATAACTTGTATAATCCCATAAATCCTGACATATCAAACTTACATTAGCCACATATATAACTTTGTAATAAATTTAAAAAAACAGATTAGATTTTAAATAGGCAATACAGATTTTAATATAGTAAAGAAGTCTTGTGTTAAAAATTATGGCATAAAAATAAACCTGAGATGATTTTATCCATTAGATTATTTTCCCCTGCAAAATTAGAGTCTACAATTGCTGATATTTCACTCCTGACAGTTTGATGCCCCTTACCCTTTACCCTTTGCTCCATACCTTGGAAAACTGTTAGGAAAGGCTAGTGCTCCCACTTTAAGAACCAGGTGGGCAGTTCACACGATGCATGTGGGAACCTCACCCTGACCCACCCACTAATCACAATAAAAGCCAAGCCAGTCTCCTTTCCCTGCTCTCCCAAGACATTTTGGGCTTGCTTGGGAGTCTTGCTCTGCTTGTCCCAGAAAGCTTCTTTATGATTCACACCTTGTTGGTACATATGTGGCATCATTAGTCTCAACATCTGAACCAAATTTTGGGATGTGCGTGGGGAGGTCCATCCCTATTCTGCATGGTGTCCAGAACATCTGAATTTTAAAAAATAATGCATTTCCTCCTCTCTGTTAACACCACATTTCATAGTAGCATCAGTGGAGGCCTGTAAGCTAGCAATTAATTTAAGAAAAAGAGAGGGTTTAAAGATGGGAAAGAAGTGACAGCTAAAAAAATATAAATTATTTATTTCAAACTTTATCTGAATTTATAGTTGGCTTTTTATTTTAAATATTGTGGTTTACATTTAAAAATGAAGTGGTGATTAGATATTTTTGACATGAGAAACTACATTCACAATTGCAATTTCTTAATTTTGTATTAGATGTAATTAAGATTTATAGTATGAGCTAGATACTATGCTAAGTACTTAGCTCATTTAATACTCACAATCACTCTGTGAGATAGAGATTACTATTCTTCCTATTGCAGGTGAATATGAAGTTTAGGAAGGTCAAGCAACTTGTCCAAGACTGTATAGCTTGTATGTAATGAAGCTTGGAATTAAAACGCAGGCAAGAGCCTATACTTCCAATTACTAAGTCTTACAATAAATGGACAGCCGGTACTGGTAATGTGAGAGTGGCTTTTCTAAGAAATCTCTTGTTTATTTATTCAATGAAAAAACAAAGGATGGTGGTGATTAGTTTCTAGATTCAGGCTCAAAATAATGATTTTTTACATTGGAAGAATTTTAACGATAAGGAGATTTGCTTTTACTTTTAGCAGTTTTAAAGAAAGCTATAAAACCCAAATATTGCTAAGCAAATCCAGTATTTGCTTCCAGTTTTCTTGAAGGGAAATGGCCCCTCTTCTCCTGTTGTCAAAATCATGATAACTAAAAATCCATTATCACCTGTTATAATAAAACAAATATAAAGGCATTTTACATATACTCTATTTTTTTAACTCTATTTTTTAGGAAATATTAGTTCCTGATCTCAACTTCCATATTGATCTCAAGTTCATATTGAAGTTTAAACAAAAGTGGCTTCCAATATGTAAATAATGCTTCCTAAGAAATTAACCACATTATCACAATTCATATTATGAAAACTAGGACTGTTTGAGAAGTGCCTGTATCAAGTAAAGAATTTTTTTTTTGGAGAAGAGGTGCCATTAAAGCACTTACTTTCAACTATTGTAAGAATATATTTATCTAGTACTAATAATGAAGATATTTTTGTAGACAGATTCCATTTAATAAGAAGATAATTATAATTTTATGTGAAAGCCATGATTATGTATGTATGTGTGTATGTTGAGTGGAGTGGTTATAAATTATGCACATTTCCCACCAAATTCAATTTTGTGAAATGTTATACAAAAGGTTAGAAGATTTTTGTGAATGCAAAATGCTAGATTTTTTTTCCTTCAACAACAAAACAATTTAGGGTCAATGAAACTACAATGTAATACAAAAGATATGAGGTCTAATTTCATAAGTTCAGAAAAGAATTAGATAAGAGTTGAGAAATAAGCCTGTAAAATTATGGATCGGTCACCCAGTACCAGTCTACTTACCATTTCTATTGTAGAAAAATTAGAGAATGCTAAATGAAATAAAGGCTGCCTCATTGAAATGAATGAAAGGAAAACACATTTTTTAAACAGAAGATTCTGTAATTAACCTATGGGGCTCTAATGTGATTATAAATTATGGCAGTAAATTACTGAGAATGACTCAAAATAAGACACATGGAAAACAGTGTCTGAGCAATTCTGGAATTAAAAGAAAGATGATATACAGTAAGCTGATCAGCTGAGGTCAGCAATGAGATTTCTTGTCATCTTTTTTTGTGTGTTATAATGTTATACAAACAGGGCTCTAACCTTTTTCAAGGCTCAGGCTGTTATGGAGATGAAACCCTGTACAGAAATGCACTTGTCAATTTTTAATATACACATAAAAGAAACCATTAGCTTTAAGGAAATTACCAACAGGGAAGAGTTTTCTGTCCTGCAGGATAATGCAGAAAGTACATTCTCAGTCTTAGAATTATTTTTTTATTCCTAATGAGCAGCAAAGATAAGAATCTTAAAAATGTAAGAGATCAGTCAATACTCAAGAGAACTTCAGAGCTGAAAATATCCCTTCTTTAATGCCTTTCTGGATTTTAGCTTGCTGAAACTATATTGTCATTAAAATTCTAAATTTTAAAAAAGAATTTCTTTCACTTCTAAGAAAAGTTCCTTGTTTTTTTGTCAAAAACGTGGTTATTTTAAAAATTAGGAATTATATCTCCAGATCTTAGTGTTATCTGCTGATTCCAGTGTTGCAACTTAATTAACTTATTCAGTGTGTGTGTGTGTGTGTGTGTGTGTGTGTAGAATTTCCTATGTATCAGATTTTGTGCTATGTCCTGGGGTACAACAATGTACAAGATGGATTTTATCACCTCCTTCATGAAGCACACAGAGAAGGGAATTAAAGTACTGAGATATTATGGCAGGGAATAAATATATGACTGGAGTCCCTTCCTCAGACTTAGGGACTTCTTGGAGGTCCCTAAATGTAGAACTCTAACCAGATGACAGGGGTGAGGACATTGATTGAATAAAGATTTAGAGGCAGGAGAGAACACAGTATAATCTGTAAATTGAAAGAGATGAGAATGGCAGAGATGAAGGTAGAGAGGAAAGTGGTGACAATACCTTGCAGAACATTGCAAGGGTTTTAGACTTTATCTTAATGGCAGATTTGAGCATGAGAAATTTACAAATTTAGTACCATAATAAGAAAATTTAAGATAACGTTCTTAGAAATAACTATTCTAAACAAGAAGAAAATTAGGACATAGAAAATCTGGACTACAATAATTGGCCAAAAACATGTAGCATACAGTTCTGTCCTGCAGGATAATGCAGAAAGTACATACAGAATGTGTTCTCTGATCATAGAGTGAGAACAGGAAAGGAAGGAATCTTGTATGTTGGTAAATGTAAGAACATACTTTTAAGTAGCTCTTGGGTAAAATAAGAAATCATAATGAAGACAAGAAAGTACTTTGAACTGAATACATATCAAATGCTCCATACTAAAACATGTTAGGGTTAAAATGAAAATACTGCATATTGAGACATTAATTAGGATTAAAACTGTACTTAGAGGGTGATTTTCAGCCTTAAATGCTTAACATGAAAGCTGAAGATTGATTTGTAGTTATTAAAAACAGAACAAGATAAAATCCAAAGAAAACAGGCAAGTGGGTGTAATAAACATAAGGTATTAAAGTTAATGAAATAGAATGCAATTGTAATAAGGAGGATGTTCAAAAACGCTAAGCATATTAACACATTATCTGAAAAGATGTTCAAGAGAAAGCAGGGAGTCAAAAGAAGCAATTTAGGAAGGAAAAAGGAGATATAACTATAAATAACTCCCCCAAATACTATGACAATTTTATTAATACATTTGATCACTTGGAAAAAATGGATAATACCTTAGAAATATATTGCCAAACAAAACTGGATCAAGTAGAAACAAAGACCTGAATTAGATTTCTACCCACCAAAGCCATTGGCTCATTAGCGAAAAACCTTCCCACAGAAAATTACCATATCCACAATGGCTGGTGGGCTCCCCAAAACATTACAAACATATATCCAATCTCATATAAATATTCTTCCTAGGATTTCTTCCTAACACATTTTTTTAGATAATACAAACTTTATGCCAAAATCACACAAGAATCACATAAAAAGGGAGGTTATAAGCTAAATCATTCAGAAATACTAATCAAAATAGTAGTTAACAAACAGTTCTCAGACCAGCACTGGTCCTCTGATGGACCCCAGTAACTTAGGTATATAATTGCAAAATGGTGATATTCTAATTCTATGCTTTCTGGAATTCTTTTATAAAGAACTTCCTCTGACTGACTGACTACTTATGGCAGAATTCATACTGGAAAGGCAGAGTTTCCTTTTCATAACTCTCGACAATTTGGTTAATAGGTTTTTCAAGTGTTATTAGTGGTTTTGCAACAAAATGTAGTTTGGGCACAAACTGCAGTAGAAATTGCCACATGTAGAAAGGAGGCTGGATTGAAGAAGTATAGCTGTAGCATCTTGAAAAATGGACCATGTGCAAAAACTCCTGTGGGGGGAAAAGTTAGTTAACCAAATCCAGTGACATATACTAAAAACAAATCTTGGCTATGATGGATTAACACCAGAATTTTAAATATTTATAATATCAGAATATTAGAAAAATGCATGATAATTGATCACTTTAAAGGAGCTGCCTATATAATCCCCATAAATATTGAACAAATTATTTGAAGTTATCAAGATGATTTATCATAAACACTTAAAGCAACTAATTATAGAAAAGGAATTTCTCATTACACTTAAGAAAACAATATAGCATAACATTAGCATGTACTATATTCTACATATAGTATACATGTACTATTTTACCATATAGCACATAGTCTAAGCACTGACCCAGAGCTGGACTGCCTTAGTTCAGATTCCGTTGGTTCAATTATTGACTGTGCGACCTTAGGCAAATCACTGAATCTCTCTCTACCTGCATTGCCTTATCTAAATAAAGGAGATAAATAGTACAAACTACTTCATGGGTCATTTTGATGATATTAAAGTCAGGCATAAAGCAAAAGAATCTGTTGCCTTTTCCAATTCAGCATTTTACTAGTAGTCCTCGTTCCTGTATCTATACTAAAATATTAACTATGGCTATGAAGATTTGAAAGAAACACTACTCTCATTATTTGTAGATGATATGATTGCTTACAGAGAAAATCCAAGGGAATCTGCAAAATACTCAAACTAGTAAAAAAACTTGGGCAAGTTTGCTGACTACAGAATTACCATTCCAAAAGGAACGGTGTTGCTAGACACAAATGACAACTATAAAATATAGTTAAAAACAGCTCAAATGGTAACCACTAAACAAAAAGCATAAAGGTCAATGAACACTATAATGCCTAGTCACATTAATAGGATAATGAAAACTAAAATAAATATTATATACCATTTCATATGCATCAAATTGGAAGCAAATTAAAAAGTTTAAAAAAGTTAATTCCACATTTGATAATGATATGAGAAAACAGAAATATCTAGAAAGCTTGAGCAAAGAAATGTGGTAAATGTTCTAATATCCTAAAATTCAAACTTTCCAGTTCTAGCTCTCTCTCTAGAGACACTCTTCCAAAACAGCAAAATGTAAAAACAACCTCACTGTCCCTCAAATGGGAGCTGAATTTACAAAAGTCTGGTTCAATATACAATGGAGTAATAAATAGCATGCAAAATAACGCACCAGATCTATAGTTATTGTGTGGAGATGAACGACAGAATAACATGCAGAATGTACTCACTATGAAATTTAAAACACAATTTGTTGTTTATAAACAAATGTGTATTTGGTAAATCTGTTAAGATACACGTTAAAACATTACACACTAACTATGGTTAAATGTTTGTATCAGGTGAACTTGAGGGGCAAAGGATGAGAGAGTGGTCTCAATTGTAAAGTTTTATTCATTTCTTAAAATAGTTGCCTGAAGGAAATATTAAAAAATATTAACATGTGTACAATTGAGAACCTGTTTGGGTGTTTCGAGCATTTCATATTGCTTTAAAATCTGTGAATTTATGTAAAGCTTAAGCTGGAAAGAAGAGTTATGATTTTGGCAGTTGCTAAAGTATAGAAAATAAGTTGTACTATTTTTTTCTGGCTTCTAAAGCTCCTGTCTGTGCATAGGGTCCTGGTTATTCTAATGAGTCAGAGTAATTTATTAGATAATTTACAATCACCAGCAAATTAAATCATCAGTCATTAATTTTGTACAGTGCCCAGCACAGTTACCTGAACAAATTGATGCTCTATAAATATTTTGCATAATAATTTTGGTGATTCTGATTGCGTACTCACAGACTGATAAATTAGAAATATAAGTTATATTTCTTTGGCAATGTAGAGTTTGTAGAAAACCCCTTCTCAAATAAAATAACATAAAGCATGAGTCAGACAACTTTCACATTCCTAAAGTATATGAGTAGGATGAACTGGTATGTGAATATAGAGACTCAAGCACTGTACTGGTAGCTCAGAATAAAGACCATTAATTCTTGTGATTATGGTTATTTAGAAAATCTCTACCTGTGTTTCCCCAGGCCCAACTTTGATATATACACATGGTTAATAGGGAAAGGCAAGTTATTGCTCTCCCATCTTATGCAAACTCTCCAGATTTTGACTGCTTTCTTACTGTACCATTCAAAAGAATCAATATCAATTTCAGGGTTATACCTGCAAGAGAGAACTAAGAAAATCACAGCTCAATTATTCCTTTCACCTGCCTCTTCAGTACATTTTCAGAAATGACAGTCAATTCAAAAACCTATTTTAAAAGTTAATATTTTTTCCTTTTTTAAGTGCTTACGAGCTGTATGTAGAAATTTATTTGCCACAGTGGAATTTGCGATGATGTAAAGAACTCAGAAGGTTTTGAAAATAACCAGATTTCAACAAGGCAACAAATGTGAACTATTCATTAGGGAAGCTGATGGTAGGAGCAAATAAAATACCCTGTGGGAATAGCAGCCTATTTGTTAATTTGCACAAACAGCATATCTGTGGATCAAAGATTTATTAAAGAAATGATTGAGATGCAGGTTTTCTTGAAAACATGATTTTCTGTATATTAGAAGAGGCTTTCATAAGATAGCAGGAATGACAAGAATTTGGTGACTACAAGTGTAAAGACTGTGCTGCTGATGAAAATCAATCAGGGGAGAGCACAATACTTAAAAAACTTGGTGATAACAAACATAGAACTACAGCAACTGCCCTGTG
This sequence comes from Manis javanica, assembly GCF_040802235.1. Taxonomy (NCBI): domain Eukaryota; kingdom Metazoa; phylum Chordata; class Mammalia; order Pholidota; family Manidae; genus Manis; species Manis javanica. The sequence goes on along the minus strand of NC_133164.1, from coordinate 49,749,375 downwards.
GCAATGAAGTGAACAGATTATCAGGCACGACAGAAGGAATGCCTTATTTCTAATCTTTTATAAACAAACGATGGATCCATCACCCAAAATTAGCAAAAACATCAGAGTGCAATGATGATTTAATTAAAATAGTCAGGATAGATAAGTGCATCAAAAAAATGAATGCCATATATGAAATAATATGCTAGCAAAGTGTTTTGGAAAAAATAATCTTGAAGCAGAATTCATATGTAAATCCAATTTTACTTTTCAAGATAATAAATTGGAACCATGATATAATTATTAAAATTACAGATTTCACATTTAAGTTTAAATGAGAACAATGACTGTGTTTATAAAAATAGTTTAAAGTTGGATGAACAGTGACACAGACTTGGAGCAGACTATATTTTAGAGAGATTCCACCGTATTTTATATGATTATAAAAATATTCATTGACTTGGTCTTCCAATATGATCAGACTATGACCAACTATGGGGATACATTTTAAGAAAATAATAACATTATTAGATCATGAGGACTTTTCATACATAACGAAGAGAACTGATTATTGGTGCATATATTTAGAATTCTCACTATGTAGAATTTCAGTGTTTAAACTATTTTCATATCATTTTGGGGATTTTGCATTTATCCTTTATTTGAATTTCATTTTCTTTTATAAAATATGGTATGTTTGGCTCTAATGTGATGTAAACTTCCATCTTTAATAGCAATTGAAATATTATATGAAGTATAAAATTACTTGAAAGATCTTAATTCTGGTAGAAAAAAAATTGTTTCACTTGTGAAGCAGACTTATTGCTTAGGCTGTTGCAAAGGCCCAACATCCGATCATAAATTATTTTTAAAATGTACCTGTTACTTTCAATAACAATTTATCATAAACTTAAAATAAACAATCTTACATTTTAATAAAGATGTGCTCTCAACTAAAGTCTACATTATTGATTAATGTCGAACTGTGAATAATCATAAATGTGGGATTCTAAACAAAAATTTATAAGGGTCAAATATGATTCAGAGTTGAAATTTGGTATGTACTGTATATAGTGTGATTTTGAACAGGGAACGTACAGACATTTTTAGAAGGCCCATTGTTATTTTTAAGCAATCTATAATTTCATATGTGTATGCTTTTATGTTTATTATTAGGATTGTGGTTGTTTGTGTTGCCTTGTAAACTTGAAGTACAGCTTTAAAAATACATACTAACAGAGGAAACTGGAAAGCGCCTTTGCATAAAATGATCACTAGCAGCCACCCTCTGAGCCTCAGTGAACTGTCCGTCCTTTACAGCAGAGACTCCGCCCTTTGAAGTCAATACTCCTCTGAAGACAGATATTAAGGGCAAAAGAAGAACAGCATCTGGTCTGAGAAATGGAAGATAAATGGCTAGCTAAAAGGCGTAGCTTTTATTAAGTTGGGATACATAAAAGAAGACGGAGCTTCTAGGCTTTGATGAAATTACATTTCAAAAGGGATGGAGAAATATAGGTAAGACCCAAAGAAGTATAGTTTGCGTAGAGTACTGGGTCTCAGAAAGTCTGCTTCCACTTCCAATGCAGACAGAGATGGGTTTTCATTTCACTTCCTCTGCTCGGAGCCACATACTGCACTTCTGTGGATCTGAGGGTCCCACTACGTGGACTGCCATATTCTCTCCCTCCTCTCCACTGGAACCTCCAACATTATGCTTTGCCCCAATTCTGTAACTGTGACTTGCACCTTCATTTTTTTAACGCATTCATTTCCTATCTGTTCTTCCCTCTGCCTTTGGGCTGTGTTTTCCTTGCTTTTTATCTTCTGTGTTAATTTGGAAAATAGCCACTTAAAAATGCTAGCAGTACTTACCAATGTCACAAAAATTTAATATAATAGCCCTTCAAAGATATATGTATCATTGGTTATTGAACTCATGAATAAAATGGCATATTCTAATTTTTAATTTTATATACTTTCCCGTGTCCTTCAGCTTTACAATCTTTTTAAATAGAATTTCATTTTGGATGTAGGTTTTTGATATAGTTTTTTATGTTTCTTTTTACCATTGTGTCCAGCCTTTTATTGACAGTCATAACAATGTTTTACTTGAAAGCTATCATCATTCATTGATGTTTGTTTAAATGGCATCCCTTCTCTTACTTGTGATTTTTTTGCTCAGTTGGTTTACATTCCTCTTTTTCCCCCCAAAAAGCAAGCATTTAATAGGCATCTGTGTTGCTATATTTTTTCATTCAATATTTGATGTTTCCACTGTCTTCTGGCCTTTAATGCCACATCAGAAGAATCTGAGCTTGACTATGTTTTTTATTTTGTTTTAATGATGTGTTTTATTGCCCTTAAATATCTGTGAGGCATTTAAAATTTTTATTTATAATTCCAAAATTTGTTTGGGTTACATAAGTCATGTTCCTTTAATTTTGGCTGAAGTATACCTCTTTTTGTACCACAATATTTTCCTCCATATTTTAATATAAAATTATAAAACCTTCAAAAAAAGTGGAAAGAATAATATAATATGTATGTGTATATAGAGAAAGTACTATATTTTACACTTTGTATATATTTATATTAATGCATTTTTTATATAAAATGACATATATATATAAAAAGAAGGAGATATGACATATATATCAGCCAAAAGATTGATCAAGAAATGGATAGGTAAGTGTGTGTGTGTGTGTGTGTGTGTGTGTGTGTGTGTGTGTGTACATAGACTGTCAGTTGGAAGTAAGTTGCAAAATTAGTATTTTGGACATAAATACTTTGGGATATTTTATGAAATAATGCCATTTTCTGATATAACTAATATCATTAACACACCTAATGAAATTAATATTCCTCTAAATTAATTAATATTGATATCTAATACACCATATCCTCCTTCTCTGCATTCTATATCTATCAACAACTTTCACATTATTGAAACTCTTGTGCTTTTTCTGAATTCTAAGAATACCTTGCATGTATCTCCAGTGTGTCCTTTTTCAATTTTATTTAGTGATATTTCTGTTCTCTGATTGCTTCCAATGGGCAATTTAATTCTGCCATTGAAGAATTGTCATTGCATATTGTCTTGCTAACGGGTTTCAGCCCAGGGAAGTTCTCTATGGATTCAGTGTGACCAAAGAAATTGACTGCAAAATGCTCTTTGGGGTGAAAGGGTCTTACAAAACTGCCATCTGGCCCATCTCTCTCTCCTGCTCAAGCAGCCACCACACCGGCCCTCCCCCTCACCTCTCAGGTACAGATAAGCCCTCTGTTGCCCAGGTAATCACCCACTGATATGGAGATGAACTTCTCCACCCCTGAGGAAAGATGCAAATGCACTAAATCCTACTTGTTTACACCTCTGAACGCCTGTTGATATGCAGATGAACCAAAGCCAGGCAAGAAATTCTGGAAATGTTTCAATTTTACAATCCACCCCTCTAGAAATCTTGCCTTACAATTTACTCGAGCCCCCTCTTCCAACCAATCTAGTAACATGCAATAGCAACAGCAATAAAATCTTGATAATCCTCAAACCAGAGGATTCGGCCTATGCAGATTAAGTAAATGTACTTTACAGGACAATCTCTCAGTAAGCACAAAAATACATTTCTACATTTGTTTACTCATTCCTAACAATCATGCTAGATTGCTCTCAAAACTTTTACCAAACATTAGACAAAGTCAAGCCTCTCTTTAAACATTATTTTCTTAACAACAGCAACACAATCATAATTCTCAAGCCAGAGAATTCAGCTAGGTTCAAAGTCTCATGCAGATTAAGTCTAAAGCTCGTCCATTCCAGCCATCACATGGCAGCTGCAGCCAGCGGGTGCTTCCAAGACACATAGACTGTAGAAGCAAATAACTGTGATTGTCGGGGACCAATTTGCTGTTATTACAGGAATACACAGAATGCCAGCTTCCAGGCCTTTTCCCCAAGGTGCCAGAAGAGCCAGCCATCAGCGATCCATGTGTAGAAATGTCCAGGGCCACATCCATTTTACTCCTAATTGCTGCACCCATCCTAGCAACACATGTCCAATGAAGTGGGTGGTCCAGTCTCACACCCACCCAACGATGGGATAGGTGGTTATTACCTTGGTCGGAGCTGTTCCGGCGATGGGCTCTGTAGCCAGCAAGGCATGGTACACAGCAGCCAGTTGCTTCAAGGTGACCCAGACCTCTGCTCCTTCCATGGTTGTGGCCAGGCTCTGGTGTTAGGGTCCAGGACTCCGGGGTTTCTCAGGGAATAAGACACATGGACACGGAGATGGAAATCTAAGCAAAGTCTTTATTCAGCTAGCAAGCTGGGGTCGACAGCACCTCCCCTGACACACAGGCCGAGTCCGAGCTGCCGACCCCCAAGCACCTTTAGGTATGGTTTATATGGGATTTCTACAGTCATTGCATCGGAGCCTACACATTACCCCAACCAATGAATTTGAAACACATTCTATACTTTGGCCAATAAAATTGGAACAGGAACACACCAGGTGCCTGACCTTTGCACAAGCATTCCTATGTGACTTATCACTAGTTTCGACCCCAGGGGGGTTGTTTATTTCTAGTTATCTAACTTAGGATAGGGTCCAGGAATGTTAGCCTCACGTAGTTTCTGGCTTCTAGTTATCTAACTTAGGGCAGGGTCCAGGAATGTTAGCCTCACGTAGTTTCTATGAAAATTGGGTGGCTCAGCCCTGTTCCCTGCATTCCTCTACACTGGTTGGCAGCAAGAGCAGCAGCAGTGGCAGAAGCAGTAGCCTTAGGCTCGGGCCACGGACCAGGATCGGCATGGCCAGCAGCGGTGGTGGTGCCTCCACAACCACAGGAGTGTAGACACATGTCCCTCTGTGGGAGCACAGCTTCTGCCTGTCATTTCTAGGGGTGGCCCTCCCAAAGGTCCTACCCATTATAACAGATTTCAGGTTTGGAGGAACCCTGCTGACTGCACCAATTGTCTTGCTAATGGGTTTCAGCCTGGGCAAGTTTGCTATAGATTCAGTGTGACCAAAGAAATTGACTGCAAAATGCTCTTTGGGGTGAAAGGGTCTTACAAAACTGCCATCTGGCCCATCTCTCTCTCCTGCTCAAGCAGCCACCACACTGGCCTCCCCCTCACCTCTCAGGTACAGATAAGCCCTCTGATGCCCAGGTAATCACCCATTGATATGGAGATGAACTTCTCCACCCCTGAGGAAAGATGCAAATGCACTAAAGCCATACTTCTTTCCACTTCTGAATGCCTATTGATATGCAGATATACTAAAGCCAGGCAAGATATTCTGGAAATGTTACAATTTTACCCACACATATTATGCTGTTTTCCCATCTCATCTTAGTGGTATTTAGTATCATCCTGATCTATTTGAATTTGCTGCTCTTTTTTCCTTATGGCCATATTTAATTATATCATGTAGGTGTAAAGGAGTGCAGAGAGCATTAAGAGTCAGGAAAAAGAACTAATAAAACTTAGCTAAACCTTAACAGCAGACCATTCCGGAATAGTAAGAGATTCAATGTCTAAACTTAGAGAGAGACCAGATCAAAGGAAGAGAGAGCGAGAGGCCAGCCAAGAGCTATTTGAATCCTAGTTTACTAAATCCCCATGGTTTACAACCCTGATATCCACCCTGGCAGGGCCCTTGCTTATTTTTATACTGCTTCTCACTTTAGGTCCCTGTATCTTAAACCGGCTAATAGCCTTTGTTAGGGAAAGAGTGAGTGCTGTTCAGGTGCTAATGCTGAGACTGCAGTATCATTCACTCACACAGCAGGAAGAAACAAACATTCCATGATTGGAATGGTCAAAGGAAAGTGGGGAAATGTAGAATCTAAGCATTAGTAAGATTAGTAAATTAGCATAAGCATAGCCATCTTAAAAACCTAGAAACCATTTTCTGAGAGTGTGACTCAGAGGAAAAAAAAAAAAAAAAAAAAAAACAAACCCTGGGCCTGGGTAAGGCCTTGAAAAACAAGTTAATCATGAGCACCGGGTGGTGGGCAGCTGTGACCCTTGGTCAGCTAACCTTGGTCAGTAAATCTTACATACCAAGCTTATCGTGCAGAACCTCCCTAACCATTGAGGAGTAGTCTTACCCTGCCCTTGCTTAACCCCAGGATATATGTCTTGCAAGAATAATGTATAGTTATAGAAAATTGCTATGAGTTAAGTGCTTTGAAATTGCTATATAAACCCTTGGCTCTGAGTGCTCGGGGTCCTTGTTGAGACCCGCTGCATCGGGCTGACTTGGACCTCAGCTAGCTAGCTGAATAAAGACTTTGCTTGAATTTACATCTCTATGCCTGTGTAGTTTGTTCTCTGGGGAAGCCTCGGAAGCCTGGACCCTAACATAGTGAATTCCATAGTGTTAGAGACTTCCTATGCCTGTATTTCATCATGATTTTCAGATGCATTTTTTTTCTCTTTTAAGTATCCAAGATGAAGTTTCCTTTTGCTTCTGCTATGGGATAAACTGTATTTTTTCCTGCTTCCTATACTCTTAAAAGGTTGGATCTATTTATACCCAACACTATGAGATTTTGAGTTATCCTTGATCTTGCTCAATACTCACTTGCTTCATAATTGACTTTTCTGATCTATATCTGGAAGAGAGACTGGGATTCACAGCTCTTCTTCTAATTTTGATATCTGGAAAGACTTTTTCTAAGATATTTCTGATGGACTGACTTGGTAACTGGTTGCCTAGTTCTATGATGCTGACAGCTAATATAATTTATGAAAAAATAAAATTCCCAAATACTGCTGACAAGGGTCTTCCTCCAGAACTTTGCTTGAGGGTAGCATTCCTCCCAGAATGCAGTATGCTCAAGTCATCCTCTCTCTCCTCATTCGTCTTCCCACTGTCTGTTGTGTTGACTTCTGGGATACCAAAATTAAAAATAAAAAAGAGGTTTGTAAACACACTGGAAACAAGATTATAATCTTGGCTTCTTCATATAAGGAAGAGAGTATCATATAATACCATGTAGGGTAGGATGTGAGGCAATGCAATGGATGTGATGTGACACCGTATGACACAACCCAACACACACAATACAATGAAATACCGAGAAGCTGAAGGATTGGTGTCTAGTTTTCTGACTGGTGCTAACCCTTGATTTCAGACTTGGAGAAAGAAGGCACAGAGAAATATTTGCCCCCTTTTCTTTCATGATGTAAACAGGAGTAAAATTCTCACTGTTTTCCTTAATGAAATTCCAATGACTTTGGTAAACTGATTTAGTTTTTGTCACTATTTCAAGTTATGTCATTTTCAAAGTATTGTAGACATTTTGGAGGAGGAGGAGCAATGTGAGTTATGAGTGCATAGCCAAAGCTGTTTTAAACTGAAAATTCAGAGCAGCCTTTGGATTTGATCAATTTGACTATCAAGTTCAAGCAATTTGCATTTCTCCACATTCTTTCTCTTTTGAAAAGATTATTTCCTCAGTATCACCTAATTGGTGAGGTGTTTTACAAACATTGTTTCATTTGATTTTTATGATAATGTTGTGGGGTAGACATTATTGTTATTTTTATTTTTACAAGATTAGAAAATGGCCTCAAAAAGTATTTTATTTTCCTTCAAATTCATAATGGAAACAGATTTATCTAAATCTATAGTCTATGCTTTTACCTCCTTAGTGATATTCGAAAGAGAAGAAAATTTTGTTTGGTGTAATGTTAATTCCCATTAAAGTACATAGGTAGTAAATATTGTGAAATCATTATCAAAGAAGATAATATTGGGGAAATTAATCTTATCTGTTCCATGCAATACATTTAGTTTGAAAGGACTAATGATTTGCAGATATTGGTAATAACTTGATGCATTGAAATTTCCTAAAGAAATCTAAATGCCTGGACACAGGATTATTTTAAAAAGTTATAAAACTACTTTATCTAGTTATACAAACTAAATACACAGGAAAAATAGTTGTAACTTATACACATCCAGATTCCTGCAATTATTTCAAATATTTCTTTCTTTGGAAATTTTTACTGTAACATTGAATCAATTATTGAATTTCCTTCCTAGAAAGCTCTTTAGTAAAACATCTACTTTGGACTGTCCAACCCTAATGTGAGTACATCTAAAATGCTTCATGGAAATCTAAAAGAAATATTTTTTTTCAATTTGAGGTGTGAAGTTCACTGAATAAGCATGTAAAGGAAATACACATGTGTTGGCTCCTACCTCACAACACATATGCATACCCACACACACAAACTTCAAATGAACTGTAGATCTAAATATAAAAGGTAAAATAATAAGTATTTTAGTAAGGATGTTGTCATTATTTTGGAATAGATAAGGTGGTTTTAAACATGACACAAAATTAGCCATAAAGGAAATAAATTGATGAACTGAAATATTAAAAATGAGAACTTTCTGTTCATCAGAAGACACCGTTAAGAGTGAGAAGGCAATGCATGAGTGGGAAAAGATATTTGCAATTCATTTACCTAACAAAGGACTTGTATCTATAGTATACAAAAGAGTCCTACCAGTCAACAAGAAAAATACAGGTAATCAATGAAAAAGTTGGCCAAAGAACTGAAGATAATTTTTACAAAAGAAAATAATCAAGTAAACCTGCAAAGGTGCTTGACTTCACTAATCAAGGACACAAGTTAAAATCCACAATGTGATGCAAAAATAAATCCTTATCCACGTGGCAGAAAAGAAAAGGATAAAGCAAACCAGTATTGCCCAGATTGTGGAAGTGTAAACAGGCATAACCAGTTTGAAATATTACTTGTCAATATGCATTAAAGCTGAACTTACATGTTGCCCTGTAACGTGCAAGCATTAACACCAAAGTATGAACCCGATTGGAATGCATACATATCTTCACCAAAAGATATGTATTAGAATGTTCACAGTCGCACTGTCAGGAATAGTGTAAAATTGTAAATTACTAAAAGTTTATTACTATTAGCAGTAGCATGGATAAATAAATTGTTATACATTCACACACTGGAATATTATACTGCAATGGGAATGAATGAGTTACATTTAACATGCAAAAACATCAATGGATCTCACAAGCATCATGTCAAGCAAAAGAACCCAGAAATGAAAGACTAAAAGAATGCATTATTTCATTTATACCAAGCACAAAAGATGCAAAATTAATCCATGGTATTAGGATTCAGAAAAAATTCTGATTTGGGGGTGGGAGGCTGTTAGTGACTAGAAGGGGCACAGGTGCACTTCAAAATAGTGGTTTTTGATCTGGGCACTGGTTACACAATTTTGCACAGTTTGGGAAAACCCACTGAGGAGTACAATTATAATAAGTGCATTTTCCTGTGTCTAGATTATATTTCAATGACAACATCTAACAAGTCAACCTTAAAGTTGACTGGTAGGTAAAATTTTAATTTTTTGCGGTTACGAAAACAATGCGAAGTTCTTTGGAATGTATTTGATACATTTATTATACCCTGTGATACATTCTACCACAGTTGATGGCCTGTATGATGCTACTACTTGAAAGACTACCCAAGAATCCTAGAAGTGAAAGAGACCATGAAAATTCTCCATTTCAGGCTCATTGGTTAGAGGCAATTCTTTGTGATTGTTAAACAATATCCATTCAACAGGCAGAAGTCAAGGGTGTCAAACAGCTTACATAGATGACAGGTGTGGTATGTCAGCCTGAGTTATCTGGGAGCCCAGCTTTACAGTAGAATCATGGAACTAACTCATTCTGTTTGAGTCAAAGTAGAAATCGCATTTATATCTAGTCTGAATGCTAAATGTTACCCAGTGTCATTGAGGAATTTACTTCTGAAAGCACTGGAGATGTCCAAGGATTTGTGATGTACTGATGAACAGACAAAATATACACACACCTAAAATCACCATCAGATCAATACAGTATGGTATGTATTGAAGGTTCTCTAAGTTTGATAAGCTTTTCTAGCACTGTTACTTTGAAACTTAGCTGAAGGTCATTAACAAAAGAAATTATAATGTAAGAGTAGGCTCACACTCTCTGTTCAGTTAAATTTCTTACCATCTGGCTACAATCTCTAGAACACAGAGTGGAAATAGAAAAACCACAGCAATAGCATCTAGGATCTAGATACCTGAGTTTTAGTCTAGTTTAACCAGTATATTATATGATCATGGGCAGTTGTTAAACTTCGCGGGGCATAATTTTCATCACTGGTTACATAAAGTGACTGAATTTGATTACCATTAATTCCCTTCTAACTTCATGATTTTATAGTTCTCATCACAGCATTAGTTTTTACATAACTTAGATGTATTTCATACTTTACTAAAATTCTACATCTCTTGTTCTCTTTTCTTTTACTTTATCTGGAGCAAAATGTATCTTCACTGCAACCTGAAATTCAACTAAACTCAAGCTTATTCATTTAATGTTAAAGGTGGGAAATATAAATAGAAAATTACTAATTTTGCAACTAATTTAAGCACCTCTAATGATCAGCAATTATCAGAAATAAAACGGTGTGAGTAACACTTTATAAGCCCAGTTAATTAACAAAAATCTTTGCTTGTGCTTGACAAAATTGAATACAAAGGAGACATTTATAGGTAATTTCAAAATTACCACAATAAGCCTATTTATGAAAATGTCGAATCAAACTCTGGCTTGAATAACATCAAGAATAAGTTGAATTCAAACAGTTGTTCAAATAGTAATAACACTCAGTTCTTCAAGTATTTATCATGTATATTCTACTCTAATATTATATGTGCCTCACATTGATGTTCAATTGTCAAATCCCTTTTTCTCAAATCAGTTCTTTAGAAATTTTACTCAGAAGCATTTGATGTTGTGCTTGTTGCATTTATTTTACTTCATTTAAGTTAAACCTAGCTAAATGAGGCAGCTTTGTTAGATAATTTTAGAAGTCAATCATGTGACATGAGGTGAACAATAGGAAAATAGGAGCAATGAGAAGAAATATTAGAATATTGAAACAACTGAAACGTTTTGAACTTCTTCAGTTTTTGACAAATTCAGCTGATAAATGAAACTAGCAGGAAGTCTTTCATTTATAGACACCAGATGGAATTGAGGAGTTGGAATAACAGAAAGAAATCACATAGGCAGTACTTATATCTATTCCCAAATTTAAAAAAATGAAGAACACTATTCTAAAAGAAAATCCATATGTGTACAATCCATAAATACCTTTAAAATAGTGAGACATTGAAAAGGAAAATAAAAGATGTAAATGTCTGACACCAACGAAAATAAATTTCTTAGCCCCAAGAAAATCATTATATAGCAGGCCCATACAGGAGAATGTATTGACTTCTTTTATAACATCAGCACAAAAGCATAGATCATGGAACACTAGAAAGGTTAAGTTTAAAAGTTCAACCTTCTCTACTTCTTGGCCTTGCCAAAGAGCTTTCAATAACACCTCTATTCTACCTGGGAAGAAGTACTGAGAAAATGGACAATTTCTGCCCCACTGAAAACCTGAAGCCTTTGTTATCAGAATAAGCATGCATGGGTGTGGATAATGGAGCTAGAAACTGGGCTTATCTATTCCAGGAAAGGGCTTAAAAAATACGTATCACTCTATAAATGCAGTAGAGATAACTGAGTCCAAATGAACAAAGAAAACAAAACAAAAGCAGGAAGTTCTTAAAAGCAAAATTTTCTAGAGCAGGGGCAGCACAAAGAAAGTCTGGAAAGTTCGTTAGGAACTACACAGTGGTGATGTTAAATGGTTTTATTTTTGCAAATCAATTTCTTTAATAATTTTTTCAAAATAATTTAAAAAGCCCATGATTGCAAAGGTTGTGCTTATGAACTCAATAGCTACATTTTTGTACTTTAGAAGTAGGTTTCACATATCTGAAGCAACAAGTGAATATTGGTAACTTGGGTAATAAGAATGTATTTGAGAACTTGAATGATTTAAATGTGCTACATATTTTTAATGTATTTTCATGTGAATCTAGCAGAAATACATCTTTCTGTCATTTTCCCTTTTTAAATCTACATGTATACCAAATAAGATTTAACTAAACTTTATGATTCATTGTATTTTATTCAACCACACATTGCTTTTAAAGTATTCTTTAATGTTTGAGAAATCTTGTATGTCTTTCGGATAAGCCTTCTTAATCCACTTTCCTTCAAGTCAGAAAGTTACACTGCACTAACTAAAGAAATATCCAAGGACTAAAAATTTGCTTTGCAACAGAGAACCAAGGATGTTCCAAAGAGTTGCCAACTCACATCATCTTTATCCACAAACTAAATAGAAGTCAGGAAGCAGATACTTGACAACTGATCAGTGTATGTATCAGAAAATAATCAACAGCAGAGAAAGAAACTAGAAATCATATTGCCAGGCTAGAGGAAAAATAAACATAAAAATACTACATCAACAGTAAAGGTATTGACAAGACATATGATGAAAATTCATTCTGAATGGGATGTGTCTAGTGTAAAAGAAAGTGAAAGAGAAATAAAAAGTAATCTTTTTGTTGGATTTCAACTTAGAGGGAAAAAAAAGAAAAAAAAATATGTACCCCAAATTGAGCTTTGGATCTGAACGTTTTAGGAAGAACTTGAAAAAAATAGTATATTTTTCTTTTCATTACACTGATATTTACGCCATAGCCCACTAATGAGATTGTTAGCCATGTCAATTGCACTGTTGATAATGTTTACCTTTGACCTAAGAGTTAATACAGAAAGTGTGTATTCCTGGAAAACACATTCTTATACCATAGAATATAAACAAGAAGGTTTAACTTCAGAAAAACAAAACAAATCAAACATATTCCATGAAAATTATGGGCAATCTCAGCATAATGTAGCAGAAAATTCGATGGATTTTGTGTCAGGAATTCATGGCTATAAATACTGTATCTATTTAATCATTCTCAGTTTCAGTTCCCTTATTTGTGGGTTGAATAAGTAGACTCTACTAAAGAGTTAAGTGAAGCAATATGTGTAAAGGACCTAGTACTGTATCATTTTTCAATAGAGGAGTGCTATTACATGAATCCCTTAGGCGACCTGAAGATGGGTTTTGAACTAGGCAAAACAGAAAGGATGCTCTTCTCAAGGTAGTTGGCAGGTTTGAGAAAGAAAAACTGCCAAGACTTCCCTTTATAAATACATGGTTTGTGTGCCAAATGAGTCTATGGTATTCCCTTCATTTAACTGCCATATAAGTGCCTGGAGTTGTGTGGCTAGCTAATTTCATAACCAATTAGGGCTGCCCTGCAAACTACCCCTCAGCAGTGGCACCTTGGCTGTGCCTCCTTTTCTGTTCGATTTTCAATAAGCATTCATTGCCAGATATTATGTTTCAAAGGTAACGTGATCTGTTGCTGTTAAGTACTCACAACAAAGAAGGTCACAGTGAAGAGGTCAGTATACATATTAAAGGGATTACTGTAGCACAAAAGATGAACTCCAACCATAATTTTGGGAGGGAGGATATTACAGAGGGTGAGATAAGACTGATGCGGACGTGAGCAAGCAGTATAAAGTGTGCACATAGACCAGTCATGTGGTAGACTACTGGTGGTACAGCCAGAGTCCTAATGAGCTAGATATTTTGGGGCTTGCTAGAAGTTGGATAAATCTGATTGATTAGAAAGATAAATGGACTACACTGATGACAGTAGATGGATTGACAAGAGATGAAGTCCTAGAAGAAATGAAATGATGATGGCTTAACTCCTTACAATGACAGGAGTTATCAAGAAGGCATCTTCATTTTTTGAATACAGTATAGAACAGTATTGTCCGGATGACCTATGCCCCAACCCCTTACTATCACAGTGAATCAAAGCTGGGAATTTGTACTTAAAACTGCCCTGGTCAGGCTTTTAGAGAGAAGGCAAGTATTTCAAATATTCAGTGACTGCATCATTAATAATCACAGAACAGACCAGGCTAGGTCTGGTGTCAAAATGTTCCCTGGGAGATGGAAATTTAAGACAGTGTATGAAATCCCTTCATTTCTGAGAACCCTGGATTCTTCATTTATAAAAAAATGAAATTGAACTAAATCTGTATTTGTGTTTATGTCCAGTGTTTTGGACACAATATCATCTTGTTAATAACATATAAACTAATCTAATATAGTAACATATAAACGTAAAATCTAATCAGGCATAATTTTAAATGTTTATGTCCTTTTGGGGCACACTGTTTACATTTAATTAATTTTAAATTAAAAAGCACAACCTGTCACCATATTAGTTTAGTAGGGCCAACATAACAAATTACCACAAACTTAGTGGCTTAAAAACTGCAGAAATTTATTCTCACAGCTGTGGTAGCCAAAAGTCTGAGATCAAGGCGTTGACAGGGAGGTGCTCCTTCCAGAGGCTGTAGAGGAGAATCCTTTCATTTGTCTTTCAGCTTCCAGGATCCAGGGCTTCCTTGGCCTGGGGCTGCATGACTCCAACCTCTCTCTCCATCATCATAAGGCCTTTTCATTATTTACGTGTCTGTTTTCCTTTCTGTCTCTTACAAGGAGCTAGTCATTGGATTTATGACCTACCCTAAACTAGGATGACTTCAAGATCCTTGTCTTCATTACATCTGTAAAGACCTTTATTCCAAATAAGGCCATATTCCAAATAAGACATCTTTTTGAAGACCACTCTTCAACCCACTAAAATCATCAACAAATTATTAAGTGATATTCTCATTTTTCTTCTGGATATGAAAGAATAGGTTTTGTCAGACCCTCTCTGCAGCTGAGAGCTTTGAAACTTGACACAATGTAAGAAAATCAGATCCAAGAGCAGGAAGAATACCTCTAGCAGCCAAGACTTCAAGGAGGCCAAGTCACAGGGAAAAGCAAACACATGAGAGGAGCAGACACTCTGCCACTTAGCTTCTTGTCTATTAAAAATTGAAAGGAGAGGTGCGAAGGGCCCGTGAAGGTGTCGAGGACCCAGATGTGGGTTAATTTGATAAAGGCCAGGGTAGTGAAAGAAAAACTTGATGGGCAACCCAATAGAATCTTGTTAGAACTGTGGAACCAACTAAAGCCAGAGCAGCAGTTCCAGATGCTGAGGTCCAGGGCATGGAAGCTGGAGCCAAAGACCCATGTCCAGCCTATGTCCCAGCAAGACTTTCTTGGGGACTGTACTTGGGCTCCGCCTGGGCCCTCAACCCCACAGGATGACAACTGGGTGTCGTGGTTCGACTGAGGGGAGGGTCAAGGTCCTCACCTTAGAGGATGTGTGGTGGGGACCAGTGGCCACATGTATAATTAGCAATTCATTGGTCTCCTGTGAATGTACAATGTGTCTTGGCCTGGTGGACACGGGAGCTAAATGTTCTCTGATTTATGGCAACCCTGAGTGTTTTCCTGGGACCCCTGCTGTGATAGATGGTTATGGGGGTAAGGCGATTAGAGGGAAGAAAGCCCAAATCCCATGGGGGATAGGGCGTTTACCCCCAAAGCAGTATACTGTGTACATTTCTCCCATCCCTGAACATATTTTGGGGGTAGATATCCTGCAGGGCCTATGGTTACAGACCACTATAGGTGAGTTCAGACAGAGGGTACATGTGGTAAAGGCAGTTCTGAGGGGACATGCTAAGCAACCCCCTGTAGCTCTACCTGTACCTCAGCGAGTGACAAATACTAAGCACTATAAATTGGCTGGGGAGAACAAGGAAATTGGAGAAACTCTACAGGAGTTGGAGAAGGTTGGCATAGTAAAGCCCACTCATAGTCCTTTTAATTCCCTGCTGTGGCCAAAAAATAAAATAGGTGAAACTAAGGAAAGTAGATAAATAGTAGATTAGACATAGCAAAAGAGAAGATTGATGAAATAAAAATCAGCCAGTAGGATTTATCCCAATAGAAGAAAAAAGTGCTTGAAGAAGATAATCTGGTTTATTTTCTTAAAGAGTGTTATTGAGTTATAATTTATGTATCATTAAATCGTCCCATTTTAAGTGTATAATTATTGTAAGGATTAATGATGTTCAGCAGTTTTATCATGTGCTCATTTCCACTTTGATAAAGTGTTTATTCAAATCCTTTGCTGTCTTTTTTTTTACGTAAATTTTATTAATGAAGTGTAAGAATTCTTTGTATATTCAAGATGTAAGTCCTTTGTTAGATGTGTGTTTGCAAATAATTTCTTCAGGTCTGTGTTTTATCTTTCATTATCTTAATAGTGTCTTTCAAAAACCAGAATGTTTTAATTTTGATGATGTCTAATTTACCAATGTTTTTCTTTTCCTTTTTTAATGGATTATGCTTTTGGAGCCATATCGAAGAAATCTTTTTCCAACCTATGATCACAGATTTTTATAATTTCAAAGTGCTCATCATGGTAAATGTAGTTATCTTTCATCATAGACTGTTAATAATTGAAGTTTTACATTTACATCTGTTTTATATTATAATCCTTTGTTAATGTTCTGTTTGTTTCTAAATAACCGCATAAGAATGGTTTTAAGCTGTAGGAACTGTTTCACACAAAACATATTGGACTTGGAGAGGTTTTACCTATACTAATTAAAATCCAAATTAAAGGTATTTGTCAATTTTTTATTACTTTTTTATAAGTTTTTTAAAAAGCAGCAGAGCTATCTTTGTATTATGTATTCCATTTTTGAGCAATTCTAAATTATATATATAGTGAGTCTCCTTATTAAAATAATTTCTAGATTTATTATAATATTCATAGTTTTGATATTTAATAGTATTACTTCTTCTTTTATTGAATCTATTAAAATATTACATTTTTATTAAACCACATGTAACAACATGTAACAAAAGCACTAGTAACAAAAGCAAAAATGAATAGGTGGGACTACATCAGACTAAAACATTTCTATGCAGCAAAAGAAGTAATCAACAAAAAGGAAAGATGACTGATGGAATGGGAGAAAATATTTGCAAATCATATATAAATGCTAAGCTGATATCCAATAATAAGGAACTCATATAATTCAATAGCAAAAAAACATACACAAACCCTTCAAATAATCTGATTAAAAAATGGGCAGAGGAACTGTATAGACATTTTTTCAAAGAAGACCTACAAATAGTATTTGAAATGATGCTCAGCATCACCCATCATGAGGGCAATTCAAATCAAAGCCGCAGTGAGAAATCCCCTCACAGCCATTGGAAGGGCTAGCATCAAAAAACAAATGATAACACATGTTGGTGAAGATGTGGAAAATAAGGAACTCTTGTACACTGTTAGTGGGAAAGGAAATTGGTACAGCCACTATGGAAAACTGTGTGGAGTTTCTTCTCTAATAATAAAGAACTACCATATGATCCAGCAATCCCACTCTGGGTATATATCCAAAGGAAATGAAATCAGGGTCTCCAAGAGATATCTGTACCCACATGTTCACTGCAGCATTCTCCACAAAAGCCAAGATATGGAAACGACCTAGGTGTTCCATCTATCCATTAACAGATAAAGGAAGTGTGGCACCCCCACCAGCACCACCACACACACTGGAATAATATTCAGCCATGGGAGAAAAGGAAATCCTGCCTTTCTTTGGATACTATTAAGAGCATTAGACTATGTGAAATCCATTACAGAAAAACAAATAATGTGTGATATCACTTATATGTGGATTCTAAAAAAGCTGAACTCAGAAATAGAACAGTGGTTGCAGGGCCTTAAGGATGGGGAAATATGGAGATGTTAGCCAAAGGGTACAAACTTCCATGAATAAGTTGTGGGGATCTACAGCATGGTGATTTTAGTTAACAAAACTGTGTACATACCTGAGAGCTGCTAATAGAGTACAGCTGAAATGTTCTCACCACGAAAAGGAAATGGAATTACATGATGTGATGGAGGCATTAACTAACCTTACCACTGGTATAATCATTTTACAATATTTATATGATGTATCAAATCAACATTAAAACATTTTAAACTTATGCATGTTAAATATCAATTATATCTCAATAAAGTTGGGTAGAAAAGAAAAATGATCATACCATTTTCAGATTTTCCTAGTTACTCATACTTGCCCCATAGTTTCAAGCCACTTGCTCTTTCTTATACTGTTCCCTTTGCTTATATACATTTGGTGGCTTCTTTGCAACGGTGGAGTTCCATGGTATGTAAATATGTTTAACATACTTAAATTCATATAAACATGCTTAGAAAAGCTAACATCCTCCCTCCCCCAGTTCGCCATACAGGCACAAAACAAATCATAAGCAATAGCATATGAAACTTCTAGAGTTGTCTTTCCTTTCTATTGGGAAGGGGAGTGTATGATCCAGGCAATCAATACAATCAAGTTTGAAGTAGAACATTTCTGTTGTCCTAAACCAATGGAAAAAGAAATTGTATAATTTTAATATATTCCTGACAATCAGTGAAGAAATAAAGTATATTGGTCTGCTGGCAATGAAATTGTTTGTGATGCTTTCCATTTGCAGTATTATTCATGTTGAAACAATGCCTAGTGAGGAGTTGACAGAACTGGTTTATGGAAGGGTTAAAAGAATAGTCTATAGAAAAAAATGACAATAAAGAACAGAGAAAGCCATAACTTCACTCAGATCTTCCTAGCAACAAAATGTTTGACTGACTAGATTTCTGAATATATTTTTTCTCTGAAGTTGCTTAACCTACATTACTGTATGCATTAGACAGCCACACCTCCTTGCAGCATTACATACACAAGTCATATACTTCACATCATGGGGGAGAATAGTGTTTCCTCAAGGGAAATTTTGTTGATGACTTTTGCATTATATGTGCTGGGTTTTGAAATCAATCTTGTATCTACCCTATATGCTGAGAGTCTGATCAGCCCACATACCTCTTACTTTTTGAAATCTTTTTTCCTTTTTCTTTTATTTTTAATCCAGTCAAGATAAGAGTCCATCAAAGTTTGTTGGCAGTTTGAGTCCACCCTCTGCCAGAGCATTTATCTTTCTGCTCTCTAGTTGGCTGTTTGATTAGATTTTGAGATTTTGGGGGCTGGATTTATTTATTTGTTGATTTTGCACAGCTCATGGTAGCATGATTGAAGCATGTTATATGTTAAAGACATTTGCAATGAATGAGTTGTTAAAGTATATTTTTCAGAAGGGCAATATGATAATTCTCATGTAAATATAAAATAAATGTGTCAGAAATTTTATACAGTTCATTAATTGAGAGAATCAGTAAGCTATTAAAATCAGTTTAAAGAGCACTTGAGAAGCAATAGTGACTCAATCTCAGTATATTTCCATACATAATTCTTACATGGCTCTCACTCCCAAATGATATTGAAAAGATGTGTTTCCCCTAAAACACAGGACAACTGCCTGCAGGCTCTGACAGATGGGCAGCATTACCAAACTTTAGTGCAGTGAAGAAGGTGGTTGAACTGGAGTGAGAAAGCCCAGGTAGTGGAATAGGCTCCCTGTTAATCTAAAGGGCAACAAATTGAATGATGCCAACATTCTGGAGAAGGCAAAGCTATGGGTACAAGAAATACCTTGGTGGTTGCCAGAGGTTAGGGGAGAGAGAGGGATGAATAGGCAGAGCTCAGAGGTTTTTTGGGCAGTGAAATACTCCTTATGATAATGGCAGGCACATATCATTACACATTTATCCAAACCTGGAGAATGTATGACACCAAAGTGAACCCTAATGTAAACTCTGGACTTTGGGTAATTATGATGTGACAGTGTAGGTTCATCAATGGTAACAAATGCACTACTTTGGTGAGGGAGGTTGATGATGGGGGAACTATGTACATGTGGGGACAGGGGCATACAGGAAATCACTGTACTTGTCACTCAGTTTGGCTCTGAACCTAAAACTGCTTTAAAAAATAAAGTCCATTAAAACCTAAATAAGTAAGTTCTCTTTAAAAAAGAAAAACATATTTCTCACTTTTTTTTGCCTTATTTCCAAGTTTTGTCTAATTTTTCATAAAATAGTGAATAGTGTGTTCTTCCTAAAGGTATCTACTAATTGAATGTAGAGACATCTGCCAAGGGGTTTACCATCCTCATGTTGATCCTATTAACTTAAAAATTCAGCTTTGCAAAATAATTTCACTACCATTGCCATATAATTGAGCTCTCACTGTAATAGTTTAGTGATTTGATTTCTCACCATTGTTTTAAATATGCTGTTACTTGCTCTTTGAGAAGGGATTATATTTGAATATTTAGTGACAGTAAAATGAATGATTATAGTGTACAAGATTACAATAAAAATCTTTGAACTCTCACTTAAGTCAACTTGGAAATGGAAAATAGGAATTTGTATTTTGAAAATGAAATCAGGAGATGATTATTTCCGATAGGAGCAATTAACAGATTTATTAATCATTTTGAATAAGAAATAGGGAATCAAAGTTCTGCTAGTGTTTATATATGATAGCATGTTAGAATTAGAACGGTCCAGGGAAATCATTGATTGCAACCCCTTCATTTTGTAGGTGAGGAAACTGAACCCACTCACAGTTTGTTAGTTATTATGAAATACTAAATAAATAATGAAGTGATATGCAGTTTTGCAAGGACATATCACTTATATACAAGGTATCACAGTTGTCTAGTATTTGTGCTGCTTGCTGAATCATTAGACATACACAAAATTAGCACTGTCTTTTTGCAGGCAATGAAATCAGTATCTTGGACTGAAATGACTCATAAAACATTTCCTGTATGTGGGTTTACACCTACCAAAGTAGCTGGATTTTAAAAAGTGAAAATATTCTGAGACAGTAGAAATGGGTTACTGGGTAATGTATGAAACAGATGATTCACTGTGAAATAAAAATTTGTTTCCCCCCAAATTTATGTTTTCCAGAGGATATAACTCATCTCCATGAACAAAAGCATATCAGAAGATTTTACTCTTGTTTGTAGTTTTCATTGATACCAGGGCCCTTTTCTGTCAGTACAAAGTGTGATGGTTTAGAAAACTGGTAACTTTAGGATTCTGGTCTAGAGAAAATGATCGGAGTTGAGGAAAGTGGGGGAAAAAAGTATTGTCTGCTTTCTACCCCCACACCTCCAAAATGCATGACTATCTTCAGAAAAATTACCTCCGCCTGGATGTGACAAAGATAACATTTTTTTGGAAAGGTTCTAATGATTGGTAACACAGATCTCAGAAAAAGGAAAAAATAGCTAAATGGCTGGTGAATTTAAACGGTAAAATGTTGAACTACTTCAAAATAATAGTTCTGTGAAACTCTTAAAACACAATAATTCTCAAGCTGAATTCCACAGTGTACCTTTGTTAGAGTTATGAGTGCATTTCTTATCATATTAGACGTGAGGATGACTTAGTGTCATAGCTCATTTTCACAGGCAATGCTTTCCTAAATAAGAAAGAAGTTTATTGTTAGGCTCTTGAGTAATTCTCACAGTGGTCCTAGAGGCCAGAAGCCGAGGCGTGGAGAATAGACAAAAATTAGTCATGGCTGGGCTGTAGAGCCATCCTGTGGTCACAGGTACGGTTGGGTTCCATGTCTGGCACCATGCTACTGGTCTTCTGTCACTGCGTCCCCCCTGTTCTTGGTGCCATCACTTCACCTGTCTCTGAGAATAACTTCTCAAGTCACTCTTGTGATTTTCTGGATGAATTCTTGGGTCACTCTAAATTCCTGTCTCAAGTAAGAACATGCATTGACTAAGTGCGTCTTAATTTCCCTTAAGTTTGAATAATGGAATACTCATCTAAAATTAGAAGAACATTTGGAAACTGGTAGGAAAAAAAGCTGTCTACTACATGGTTCCACCTTAAACCTAATGAATCAGAATCTTGGAAGAGATGCGAATCAGCATTTTAAAACAAACACTGCCTGTTCTGCTATGACGAGGCATGTGCTCCTGTAAATCACTGCGCTACACAAACCCCGCGGTAAAAAGCACAGGACTGTTGAGAAGAGTGGACTACGGAACACAGCACTGAAAACCTTCATCAGTGACTCATGACAAAAAGATAGGAGCTGGTGAACACAGCAGTGCCATTTGACATATGTGAAATGGCTGAGAAATATGTAATTACTACAGCAGAAATGACCCTTTGTCCTGAAAGAGACCTGAAGTTAGCTTGTGGAAGCGGGCGTGGGGAGGGCTGCCGTTTGTGTCACTAGCAAGGAATGGAAGGAGGGTTACCCAAATTCGAGTGGTAAGCTGTGATACCAGAACTACAGTCTGGCTTCTAACACCTTTGGTGAAGTGAGGTAGCCGGTAGAAGTTTCAGGTGTGTGCTTGTATGCGTTTTGTGTATTCCCATGTGGCTTGGTTCAGTTGGGTGCAGTTTTTGGAATTCATCTGTGTTTCTTCACCTGAAATCTTAGACAAGCAGAAGTCAAGTTTGCGTCATGCTCAAATGGTAAGAGTATACTAATAATGTAGGAATACATTTGCACTTCCAAACAACTATTATAGCAAAACTGATTGTACTCCTGTGTGATTCTTGTGTAAATCAGAGAGTGAAGACCTCAGGGGTTTGGGTCTTCTGTTACTGTTCCAGGAGCTCTTCCTGTTTAACGCTGTCTATGAGGTAGGGCTCATGGTTTGCCAACTCTTTCATTTGGTGACTGTAGGAATGGGAGAAGGGACATTCCCCTCTTTCTCTTGCTTCTGAAGAGTTAATTTACATGTCTTCCTATGGACTTTTGAATCATTGCAACATTCATCTCTTATTTGCTCCCAAGAGACCCACTTCCCCAAACTCAACTTAATACCTGCCTTTTATTTTTCCTTTTTACCCTACCACCTATTAGCATTTTCAGTGATTTTTTGTTTTACTTCTTTAGTGGTGTCTCAGTTGACACCATGACCTCTTAGAACATAACGTACTGAATGACCACTAACCTAAGTCTGGTTTTCACAGAAGCCACTCCCAGCCATCTCCTGCATCTCTGCTGCATATTAGAACGCCTGAATCAAGTCTACATCATTTTTTCTGTTTTTCTCTATATTTCTCAGGTAAGATTTAAGCATGAAATATGTATAGTGTTTAGGAATAGCATTTCATACTTGGCCTATCTCATTTACCTGTGTAAAAGCTTCTAATGTAACCATCTAAGTCCACACTTGGCCACCTCATTGCCTTGTTTACCAGTGTAAATAAGAGCAGAATGTTAGGTCTCAAGTAATACGAGAAATGCTGCAGCCTTATATTTTCTTCAAATTAAAAGCCATATGAATGTCCTTTTAATAAAAGGACTTTCTTCTGTATTTCAGCCCCTGCTGCTTTCCATTCTGTTGGGGAGATTAAAGACAGAGGATCATTATGAGTCTTCTAAGAAGCTAAGGGACTGCAGTTAGATTAAAAGCTATTCTTTCTGCACTTTGTATTTTCTTTAGTTTTTATTTTCAGATTGAACATAAGGTATCTGCCGCACAGATTGCTTTCAGAAAGATGAATTTGACTAAAAATCATAGTATGCATTCATTCAATAAACATTTATTTTTGAATGCCTCCAATAATTCAGGGTCTCTGCTTGCCCAGAACACATAAAAATGAGTGTGAAAAAGTTTTTGTCTTTAAGGAGGTGCAGTGGTTTCCATGGTGCTCTGCCCATAGACCATCACCCCAGCTGCTGGGAATGTTGGCGGCTGACAGCTCTTGAGGCCTTGCCCATAACTGAAGAAAGCCACCTCACTCAAGGTCATGCTCACTTCCCTGAGGAAACCCGCATCCAATTACTAGTTAATGTGGGTTTATTTCTCTTGCCCTAATTCAGGACAGTTCTGAAGGGTTACCCCAATTTGAGAACTCCTCATAAAGATGGGCTGAGGCTTTGTTTGTAATTGTATTAATTCACAGTTCAGCTCCTTCTGTTTAATCCTCCTTCCTTTACTCCCTCACAATTGGTGGTCCTGAGAACCCAAAACACTCTGCAGTACCCTTCCTGCGTGCACATCTGTACTTTGGAGTCCGACTCCTGGGGAAGCTGCCCGTAATGAGAATTCCTTGTTCGGCTGGAGAGGCCACAGATAGCATTAGTAATTGTGATAATGTTTTGAAAGTTCCTTTAGTAGAGGTAACCTCATGCCATTAGGAGAAAGGCATTTAACTCAGATTAGGGAGGAATTGGTCAGCCCACTTTATTTTCTACAGAAGGTGACATCTGAACTTAGATTTTAGTATTCCTAGGAGTTAGAGCAGTGGGCAGCGATGAGGGGAAGAGCCAGGCGCTCCGGACGGAGGAAGCAGTGTGTGCGAAGGCAAAGGTGTACAGGTAGGCGTGGTGCTTTAAGCAGCTTCAGGTCTGTATGACACAAACCTGTGGGCAGGAGAGAAATGGGGAGAACTGGTGATGGAGTGCACACACAACCCCGTTCATAAGGAACTTGAATCTCATGTTGAGGAACATTTTTTATACTGAGAACGTTTAGATGATTGAAGTTTTAAGACTTAGGAGGTAATATTGACAAGAGCGTGAGCATGGCTTGGAATGATGTGGGGGTGCAGACATGGAGATCCTTTAAGAAGATGTGGAAAATCAGGTAAAGAGGACAATGTCAAGGCAGAAAAAGGAACAATGCGAGGATTTGGGGGCTGACAGAATGTAATGCATAAGGATGAAGAGACATACCATTCTAGTGTGAACTAGTGGAGAACAGGAAAAAAGGGATTTGAGGGACAAATATGTTCATTTTAGTTTCAACACATTGAATCTGAAGTATTTATGGGATATCTAAGTGAATATGTTCAAGAGAAAAAGGGAAAAAAGGAGACACAGATAGGTGCCTCTAGGTTGTACTTGAAGGTGTACTTGGACTGCTGGGAATAGTGTGCAGAGGAAGGAGAGGTGACAGGAAAGGTGTCACTTTTTGGGAAATCATGGTGTTTAAAGAGATAAACCCTGGGAATTGGTACTGTTGTTATGGTTACTATGTACTTCAAAACAAGTAGAATACATTTTTCAGTTTCCAAGTGTTTTATATTTTTTGTCCACTTATTTTTCAGAGTAGTCTTTCCTGGGACAATTACCTTTATGTGATAAATGAGGGGAAACTAACTTGAAGTTATAGGTTCTGTTACACCACTCTGATCACATAGTAAGTTGATGGTTCGGTCAGATCATTTATTAGCAAGATGGCTCGAACGGAAAGATCTAGAGAGAGAGTTCAACTTAGTTTACAAATTAGTTCCTCCTATTTGCAGCAGAACATGATTTTAGTTATCATTTTCTAATGAACCCAATTAGACTGAAAATATTTCAAGACATTCATATGCAGGGCATTTCAATATTCCAAACTTTCCTTTCCTTCCTTTTCTCTGCCTTAGCACTTTTTTCTGCCCTATTTTTCTCATTTAAAGTTAACAATCACCTACAAAAACTGAATACAACAAAAATGTAAATACCAAATCAGTGCTATACTTGATACATATACATATATGTATATATATATGTGTGTGTATATATATATATATAACCTACAATATAACCTGAGTAGGTTATATAATCTCACATCAGATTATGTGTTTGTTACCTTATAGTAGGTAACATATGATATATGGTATCATTCATCCTCAAAATTATCATTTTTTATACAATATCACTCTTAATATTCCAGACAAGATAGAATATTAATATTTTTTTCCCTTTGCTTTCCCCTTTTGCTTTTCTGTTATTTAGGAAAGATTGTTTCTCAGTGGCTTTCAGAATTTACCAGTATTTAATTAAATGTAGATTGTATGGTACATTAGTGACCATCAAACAGTGTGTCTTTCAGCAGGCAATTAAAAAGGGCAAAATATTCTAAATGAATTTTTAAATACTTTCTTCCAATCATTAAGCACAGTTACCATGGCTATATTTTGTAAATTAAAAACACTGAAGTTCTCACAAGTATGCTTGTCACAGTCACTTTTATTGATGATCTATCTAAGTTTCATTTCCTAGCTGAGAAACCTTGTCGGTCAATTTATTCCAACATAACACCGTTTGGTTGGGTGGTTATTAATTCTGTAATTGTTCACGGCATGCCAGGAATAATTCAGTTAATTATCAGACTATGTCTTACTTTGTTATGCTTCTCTATATCAAAATACCCTTTGCATATATTGAAAGAAAAGTCAGATGCTTATTTAAATTCTAGATATGAAAATTGATTACTAACTAAAAATGTTAAAGAAAGACATTAGTTGTTTGCCCTGTGTAGAATATCTGCCTGCTCAAATGCAGTTTGATGAATTATAACTTCTTGATTTTAATTGATCCTCACTTCTACTTTTTTTTTAAGAACATGGAGGAAGGAATCATTTTAACTGAGTATTAGTTTCAATCAAGTGCCATAGTGTAACAATTCACCCTCAATCATATTAAAAAGAGAATTTCATTTTTTTCCAAATCCAATATATGGAAATAGAGCTGATGTCTATAGTTTCATTACAGTCATGAAATTAAATGTTGTGCAGTTAGGTAAAAAGCATGATGATGTATATAATAACTTTCATGCACAGAATTAAATTCGGTTAAAGGTATTTGGGTTAGATATGCCTGAATGGATTCCAGAATGTAAAAACCTTATCAATAAAACATAATAATGTATAGATTATTACATTCCAACACTCACAATAGGTTATTTTAGTTCACTACAGAAATGAAAATGCAATATTCATTGTGCAGCCTTGTACTCGCCTTAAATCAAGTTCAGCAGAGGCCTTCTAAGAGAAAGGGATACAACGGCTGCTTTGCAGTTAGCTTCTTCAGCTCATCTCTAACATAACATAATCAAGTGGCTGTGGGCTTGTTAACCAAATTAACATCCTCCTCTCAGGTCAGAGGAATAGCAGTATTAATTGTCTGTGATCAAAGTACTCGTATTCTGAAGGAATTTTAAAGCAAATTGATATCATCCTGTTGATTTTGGTGAGGGAACATAGAAACAAAATAATTAAAAAAAAGCTGTTTTATTTCATCTGATAAAAATCACAAGCATTAAGGAGGAAACTACGTTGTTAGTTGGAGATCACTTTCTCTGGACTCAGTTTGACTCCAGATTTGCTTTATAGTTTTGTGGGTTTAGGCAAGTCATTAAATCTTAATTCACCTATGAAAATGGCATTTATAATACTTACCTTGCAGGTTGGACATAGGTTGGAATGATGTAGTATATAAGTCCCCCCTTTTTAATGCTTAAGCATTTTACACATGTAGAAGATGATGACAGGATCATAAATTTGCACATGACTAGAATTATACACCAATGTTAATTGTTAATATATATTAGGAGTGAATTGACCTATTCATTACTTCTGGTATTTATTGATTTTTCTGAAGTACTTCATAGGTTAACATATTTATGATATCTTGAGACATGTGTGTGTGTGTGTGTACAAGCACATGCACACACACAAATGTGGTAAAATAAAGAATATATCTGGTCTTTGTTCCTAGTTCCTGGCACCGAGCTTGAAAAATGCATGGAATTGCCTGAGTGAGGCGTGTCTTTGTTAGGTCAGCACGGCGACTTACCATGGGCCCCTAAATGGCTTCAGGATGAGGACTGACCACCAGAAAGGCCAGCCACACTATTAGAGGGCCAGAACTTTGAGCCTGCTTGATCGCCAGTGAGGGGAGGTGGACTGCGAATTGAGTTCTATTCTTTGGGCAGTGATTATTCAATCACAACCACTTACTGAAACCCCAATAAAATCTCTAGACACAGAAGCTCAGAGCAGCTCCTTGAAGGGTGAACCCACTGATGTCCTGGGAGGGTGATGCACCCAACTTTTCTGGGAGAGGCCATGGAAGCCCTGTATAGGGATGGCGGGGGGCACTTTCAGATCTTTCCCTTATGTCTTTTCCTTATTTGGTTGTTCTTGAGTTGCACACTTTATTATAAAACTAATCATAAGTATAGCTCTTTCATGAGTTCTGTGAGTCATTCTAGTGAATTACTAAAGCTGAAGGGGACATTAAAGTGCAGGTGGCCCCCAAGACTTGTGGCTAGTGTCTGAAAGTGAAGAGAGTCTTATGGACGACTGAACCCTTAAACCTGAGGAATCTAACAGTAAGGGTAGTTGGTGCCAGAATTGTCTTACAGTTCTGTACTATGGTGGAAATGAGATATTTGTGTTAGAGAAAACAAACAGAATATTCTCCCTAAACATGACAATATGATTGAAAAGTAAAAAAAAAAATATTTCTGTAAAAAATTACCGTTAAAAATGTGTAAGATACCGTATTCAATTTTCAAGGGAATATAAATTTACATAGTACAAAATGCCTTGAAAAAAGCCAGTTGAATTAAGCTATGTAATTGGCTATTTTTAAATTTGCAAATGTAATTCTATTTTTTAATCCACTGACTTTCAGTAAATAGGTGTGCCAAAATTTTAAGGGATAATATGGTAGAATAAATAACATGATTGTACATCTGCTATAAAAGTCTAAGAATGCTATAAAAATAATTATAAAATACCACAAATCTTTCTTGAAATGCTGACCGAATTTTACATAAAGTAATTAAAATGTCTAGGGAGTAAAAACAAGGAGGAAACTACAACACTGCAGATGTCCCACTTGAGGAAGAAGGGAGAGGATGGTGAGAGGGTGCTGGAGTTAGTAAATGTGCGCTGCGGCTCTAATGCCTACATAGAGCCAGGAAGTTTAGTGTGAAGCCTGACTACTGGAGAGTTAGAACTGAGACCACCCTGCTTTAAGCGGGCTCCACTGAGGGGCTTCATACTATGTAAAAATGGTCACTAGTAAGAAAAACTGCTATTACTTTCCCTGGTCATCTGGTAGATTTGTAATCTCATCTTCTCTCTTATTGAATATGCTACAATGCATTCATGGGCTAACAAGTATGTAAGGCACACTCATTGGCCAAAAACTAAGGAAAGGCAGATCCCTTAGAGGAAACAGCACTGGAGCTGTCTTAGGCCTTGTGGTTATTTGCTTCATTGGTGAACATTGCACAGAACACCAAGGACTTTTCTTCCAGTATACAGGGATGACAAATAACCTGTTCCCAATGGGACTCCACTGCAAGAAAGGTGTTTGTCTTGAACCTTGTAGATGAGAGAAATCTCCTTTGAGAATTCCTATCTAAAAACTGGACCTCAGGTGGTTTTGCAACCCAAATCTATCTTGTATGGCAAGTCTGAGTACCTCAAGACAGGTATCTATCAGATGAAAACAAATTATCCTCTCTGGGGTAATGGACATTGCATACCAGGACTCAGATAACTTTTGTATATAAAATTTTAAGAATATAAAGTCTCAGGGTGAAATATTTCAAAACATTCAAGGAAATAAGTCACCGTGGTTTGCATTCAGCAGTAATAAAAGATAACAGAATCCTATCTGCTAAGAGATCACCTGCAGAAAATATCAGTTCCATAATAAAATATACATTTAATATAATTGTCTTAGTCTGCTTAAGCTGCTATAACAATATACTGCAGACTGGTGGCTTATCAACAGTGGAAGTTTATTTCTCACCGTTCTGGAGGGTAGAAGTCCAAGATCGAGCACAGGCAGATTTGGTGTCTAGTAAGAGTCCACTTTCTGGTTCCTTGATAACATGATGTCTAGGCAACTCTGTGGCATGCTAAATGAGTGTCAATCTAATTCTCGAAGTCTCTGTCCTTATGATTTAATCACCCCTCAAAGGCCCCATCTCCCATTACTCCCATTGCCATCATGTTTGGGGTTCAGAATATGAATGTATTAATTTGGGAAGGGCACAAATGCTCAGACCATAGTGATGATAAAATGAATTAAATAATGTATTGAACAGAACAGTATGGAGTAAGAGATTATTAATATGGCTGAAAAGATTTAAAGAATGTCCACATAGAACTCCTAGCAATAAAAAATAATGTATTAAATGAAATAGTAGTTAATCAACAGTTTTATCAGCAATTTAGCAACAGCTGAAGGTTTTGTGAAAAAATCAATCAGAATATAGCATACAGAGAAAAAGAGCTAGAAGTGGTTAAAGATAAGAGAAACGGTTAAACATTGTCCAGAAATTCTTGACAATGAAGGATTTCTATTCTTAGATTCTAAATAGGGTCTGCAACTCATATCTAGACTCATAGTGAACTTGAAAAGTTCCAAACACAAAGGGAAGATCTTTTCAGCAGAAGGGAAAATAAAACAGATCATCTTTGTGGGAGAGAAATTTTGATTGAAAGAGGAGTTCTAGATAATAATAAAACCAGAAGACGGTGAGAAGATATTTTCAGTATGTTCAGATAATATAAATGTTTATCTAAAATTGTATAAATAGTGAAAATATCTTTTCACTATTTATGGAAGTACAAAAGAAGATAATTTCAGACAAATAAATCTAAGAAATTTTACCACCAACAAACCCACATCAAAGGCTACTCTAATGCATGTACTTTCAACAAGAAGAAAATTATTGCATATGCAAGCAAAAATCATGGGCAAAGAAAGTAATAATATATGGCTGAGTAAGCATGAATTATAAGAAGCAAAAATAATGAAATTTTTTGAAGTTTTAAGAGGCATATATAAAAAATATGAGACAATTATAATCTATAAGTGAGGAGAGGGGTGATTGATATTGAAGTGCATTATACTGTTCAGGAGGAAGGTAATAACATTGATTAATTTTATGTGTTGGTAAGTTGGAATAGAGTATATAATTTCCAAAGTAGTAAAGGAAAAATTGACAGAATACTTTGCTCCAGTAAAAAGCAATCTTTGAATAGACACTGGTATAAAAATGCATTTTCCTTTTTAAGATTAGATCTTGAAAATTAAGAAAAAATTAAAATGAAAGGGAAATCTGCCCACCAACTCAGGGTGTTGACAAAGTTGGAAAGTTTCCCCAAGAACTTACAACTGTGGGAATGTATTTCACATCATCTGAGGATTTATATTTGCATTACTGGCATGATCCAGGAGCTTACTAGACAGGGTAATATTGTAGACTGGCCTTCAGCTACTAATATCACTAGTTGACACTTTTGTTCTGTGTCATAGAATTGGTCTGCATGTGCAACATCTCAACTCGGGCTGCACAGTATTTTCAATAAAGATGGTGAGCTCACAATCCAAAATCACAGATATGTGAGAAAGAAGGATTCACCAAAGAAGACATAGCTGAAACAACAAGTGGTAGTAATAGTCCATGAAAAAAATATGTAGTAGATAATTTCAGAATAACATTTAAAAGGGTATGTTAAAAATCACTGACAACAGGAGACTGCCCTCTGCAGGATGGCTGAATGGGAGGCTCCAAATTCGGTTGCCCCAGACACCCACTTAACAAAAGTAAATGGTCCAAAAAGACTTTATGAAAGCTCCAGTAAGTAGTTAGAAAGTTTCCGTACTCTAGGAAAGCTCAAGGCCAAGAGCAGCCACATTGAAATGAGTAAGAAAAACCATTCATTTCAATTGCATCAGTTTCTTCATAAGCCAGCATAGTTCACTGAACAAAAAATCATGAAGTTATATATGATATTATATGTGTCAGTTTTATGTGTATTTGTCAGTATGTGTTATACTCCAACAAAACAGTATATATGTATTAGTATGCTCCAGTATAATAGTATATGTATATACTTCCTTTGTTGCTAAGGAAGATTTTCTTTGTTCTTAGAATAAGACACGCTGCTGAAGTTTGCTCTGCTTCAAATCGCTGGCAAGACAAAATCATTGAAGTATCCTCCCGAGGAGTTGAGGATTCTCCATTCTGCACACCCAGATTTTGAGTTATTGATATGGTTAACAGAACAGGTGGTTGAGCCTTTGTTGACACTGTTCACTAAGGCATATATCTTTGTACTTTCCGGGGAATATTTGAAAGCCATATGTGAATAATTTTTGGACTTTCAGTCAGTTTGGCTTCGATATGTGTTGCTGTTCCCATCCGTTCATGCAGATATCACGGATTGTCTAGGAAATTATTCTGAGAATTCTTAGCTGCACTCAAGATATGGTTTTTAAAATGAGAAATGCGTTTATTTCATGGGGATATTCATTGCAATCTGGATGCAGTGTTGTCTTAAAGTTCTTGATAGTAAACATTAAGTTAAACCATGCAAAATTGCTATTTGACTATTTTGACCTGTAAAAACAGAAATTACATATAGAGTTCAGGCAAATATATACTTACAAATGTTTTATTCACAAAATAATATCATTGTATCATGACAATTTATGTTTTTTTCAATATGCCTGAAATATTTTTCTAGCATTATTTCTCAGAGGGTTGTGGCCAGTTTTTAGGTGGGGAGACTCTCTTTGGTGTTAACTGATACTGATTGAGAGAGAATCAAATTGAGAGAAAGCTTTTAAAAAATTTCCTCACAGGGAATTTTGAAAGCTTTACTACTTGTCCCTATGCCTTGACAGAAGGGAAAGACAAAGCCTTGTCTATTTCTGATAAGTGTTAGCATGAATGCACAAATAAACACTTTTATTTTTATAGCCAGTGAATCTGGAAGATGAAAAAAGGAAACATATTAATCAAGCACCTACCATATCCTAGGCACTTTTTACTTTTTACTTTTTATTAGAATTTCTTATCAGAAAAGTAATATAGGATTACTATGAACAACTTCAAATGTTCCAGAAATATGTAACAGAAAATGAAAAGTCCACTTAACCCAGTTCCCAAGGTAATCACTGTTGGCTTGTTGTCCTTATTCCCCTGGACTTTTTTTTAATCATATGTGTTTAAAACTACACATCTAAAGTCATCCTGAAAACCAAAATCCAAGCTGTTGATTTGGAATTATATTGGTTTTCTCCTTGATCATTGGAGCCCTTCTTTCTTGGCCCAATAGTGAAGTTTAACCCTTTTCCCTCAGAAATAACATGAAGGCTTGCAGACTTGCCTTATGAGTAAGATGCAGAGAGCAGGTTCTCTCATCTTATCCTCACGACATCCCCGTGAGTAGGCATTAGGAACCCCATCCTTGGTGAAGAGACATTAAGGAACCTGCCAGAAGTCACACAGCTAGTTGAACACTGGGGCTTGCTTCACTAAAGAATCTTGAGCGCCATGGATCTACGCTTGCCTTTTCTATATAATAACTAAATTCAAAAGGAAAAGTCTTAGTTGTTCTAGACAGCCAAGTTAGTATTATATTGTCCATTTACATGGTGTGGTTGAATAAAGTTTGTTTTTGCATTTGTGATCAACTAAGAATAGTGGTTGAGTTTCAATTTAAATGTCAACACTTTAGTTTCATTTAAAATGGTCAAACAAAGGGAAAACACAAATGGACCGATTTTTTGGTGGGATAAAGGCAGCACCTGGCACCAATAGAGTAGAAATATTTGTATATATTTGAAAACTTAGGTCATAACTGGCATATGTTAAAATATTACAAATTATCTTCAGAGGAGAAAAAACTTAATTAAATGCATTAAGAAAAGACACTTTTGAAATCAGTAATAAAGTAATTGGATGAACAAGTTAAAGTACACAAAGTGATTTATCTAGAGACCCAGAGCTTTGCAACTTTCCCTCTAACTGGTAAAGGTTTTATTTCTGTCTTTTTAAAGGGACATTTAGATTCTCTCTTAACAACCTTAGTGTAAAAAAATGTGAAAAGAGTTATTTGTAAATAAAAATAACTTAATTTGCTTCTGCGCATTTTAGAAACGCTGTTAATGCCTGGGTATCTGCATGTTAAGGTGAGAACTAGTTTAATACCTGAGGCCATTACAGAAGAAAAACAGTGACACAATCTAAACCTTCAGAATCAGAAAGCTGTAGGAGGCTGCCTAATCATTTGTCTTACAACCAGAACATATGTTCACAGACTGGTGTCTTATAGACCTGAAGGCATCAGCTGCATTTGTCACTAACTCCAACCCAATATTTGTTTTCAATCATTTCTAACCCGAGAGGCCTGGACAATACAAACCCAATTTAAAAGCTAACAAAATTGTTTCCCCTTCTCTGTATTGCAACAAGTTATATGCCTCATATAAAGAGGGAGGCCTTTACTGTCTCTCTGATCTGGCAGCTCTTATTTTGTTTTAGCTTTCCAATAATGACTGAGAAACAGTTGTACCAAAGATTTAGATGTGTAGTTCCTGATGCCTGGTTTGTAGATTCGGCTGGGGTTTCTCCCTGTCTAACTTGGACCATAGTCATTTTTTGATGCAAAAAGAAACCACAAGTGATTTGCCAGACATAAAATTAACGTGTCTGAATGGGTAATGGGATCAGAGCTGTAGCTCCTTCTGAGATGCAGATCCTGGCAGGAGAACCCGGGCATGGATTTTGCAGATAGGAAAACTCCCAAAGGTCGAAACCCGGGCAGATTACCCAGCCTCTCAGCACCCCATTTTCCCTTCCTCTAAAATGAGGATTTAGTTATGCATCACATGGTGCTGTCGTGAGGATCAAACCCATGATTGTAACACACAACGTAACTGCATCGTGTGTGAATGCCCTTCCTCCTCCCTGGACGACGTCGATTCATTGAGCTTCCACTTGACAAAAATACACCTTTTTTGGTGTCAACCTTTTCCTTCCCTGAGAGGGATATGGACTAGAATCTCCTGAATTTCAGCCTACCAGGTTTTTGTGCTTGCCAAAATAAATTATAGAGATAGTTTGGCTCTATCTTGAAGATAGAATACTAAGAAACTGGGTCCATCGCTGTCATTTTCCTCTCATCCGTCACAACACAGTAGTTATGAAAAATGAAGCCATAAATTCAATTTAGAGGGCAATTTGCAGCTAATCTTTGGAGTAATTCCAGTGTGAATAATGCAGCAATTTGGATGCATGGTCAGTCAATTCAGCCCTGATTTATTAGTATTTAAGAAATCTTCCTTTCATTAATGATAATTACTAAACAAGAGAAAATAATTTCTCCAAAATTATCTACCTTCATATCAGTGCTTTCAGTTCTGAAAAATGGCTACATTGTTTGTTAAGATTATGATGACAAATACAAGCTGTGGTAATGTTATTTAAAGACACAGGAATTATTTAGAGTTTGAGCAATAATTCTTTGTAGCTCTTGTGTGAAGTGCTCAGGCCTAGGTTTTTCTGAGATGATTCCCATTAGAGTTAACATTTTGAATATCTCCACAGAAGGACCCTGGGATTTGTTATTGATTTCCCACATCCATTACACCTTGCAGGATGTATTAAAATCTAGCTGCAGAAAAAATGACATTTTTGTTCATGTCGAAGAGTCGAGTTTATCTGGGATTTTTTTCCTAGTTATTAGAACTCTACATTGTGACACATCTAATATACTCTGAGTCAGTGAACTTACATGCATATGTTTAAATAGAGGGTAATATCACATTAAAGTATATGAAGAGCAGTTTTCAGAAGATGTTTACATTCATTTTCTTCTCTGTATTTCATTACATGGGCTTTAACTGCTATGCTTTTAACTGCACAAACAGGTATTTCAAACACAAAGCAAAATAAAACAGAGAGATGTAATGCATTCTCTTAAAAAAAGTGGCTTTCATTTCATTCTTAAAAAAAATCTTATTTCCTCTTCTTCCCCTCTCCACTTAGTCTGTTGAAAAGTTAGGGCTATGAATCTTCCAGATTTTGTATTATTCCATTAAGCAGGGACAGTACCTTCTCTCCTAAGTGTATAAAATTCCCTTTGGCTTTGGCATTTATTACAGTGAAGTAAATAAACAAGAGCTGAGTGATGGGTCCAAGGCTACAGCAGTGAGCCAGGCCGTTGTGAGTGTTACATGACACAAGGTTGGGAGGACGTGCCCTGGAAAGGTGCCAGTGTCATGCTGGGCCATGTGGATATGTGTGGGGAAGTTGGGGTTCCTATGGCCAGGATCCTCATTGAACTTAAACCACTTGATGATCTAACTGGCCTGTTGCTAGGCTACCACTTCCTCACCCACAGGCAAAAGCTATTACTGCACTTAGAGAGCTCGGCCCAGTGCTCTGGGCGGAGGCAGAGACGCTAGTGCTTGACCTGCCACCGAGAGCAAGCCGGGTAATAAACCTTTTCACCACAAAGAATGTTGTACTGTTATTTCTTTGGTCACACTGAATCCATAACGAACTTGCCTGTGGCTGAAACCTGTTGGCAAGACAATGTGACACTATTGCCTTCTTTGCAATGTAATCTAAGTTGCAGACTGATCAACATTACCGTGAAGTTTCCCCAGAGGTCATAATTTGTTTAATTTTTATATATAGTAGGTACTCAATAAACGCTGAACATAATCAAGGCATGGAAGAGAGAGAGCTCATTCATATTATATTTACAGTTTGACTTTAAGTGACATGAGTTGACAGTGCTAAGTCCAAATGATTCCTGTAAAAACAAGAGTTTGTTCTATGGCCATGTGGCACCCATTGAGCTCATTAGCAGAGGGTGAGTATGCTTCCTTCTTGCTGGGAATCATGCTCTTGAATACAGATCCTAAAGCTCTCTATCTGAAGAGATAGACGACGCCTGAACTTGAACTTTCCACAGATTTGTTTGTTGACTATATTACTGCAATTCTTTTCTGATTGTTGGCTCTTGACTCTGTAAGACGAGATCTGGGGTTGAGGATAAACCCAGAGTAGTGAAGAGAGGAAGATGTGAATCTTGTAGAGCCCACCTTCATTTCCTCCTCCAAATAGCACAGCTTAAAAAAAAATCCCCATACACAATGGCATCTTTGTTCTCTTCACATCCATACTGTGAAAATGACATGAAATTCTATCAGAAACCTTTTAAGTGCTGGCCCAATCATGCTTAGTTGTTTACATGCCTGTTTAATTTTTAATTTGTAAGATGTTTCTCCGTTTAGAAAAAACGCACAGTGGTATTGGTGGTGGTGTTTTGTTTTAACTTTCTGTTGTCCACAAAACAAAATAAACAGCCTGGTGGCCAAAACTTAGGTCAGTTTACACTTAATTTTACACTGAAACGAAATACTTCTTCGTAAGGCTTTCAGTTATATAAGACTCAGCCGGCCATGGTGCCGGAGGCTGAAGGTCCCGTATCAGCACAGGGGACGTCAGAAGGTGGAGCTCTCCTGGCCCATCAGAGCCCTGGTAAGGATCTGGGTCTGGCCCAGGCACCTCAGAGGGGCCTTCCCGCCCGGGGCCTGTAGGAAGCGGCTATGTCTTTGTTTGCTTTGGCTGATGTGTTATTTGCATTAACTTCAATCCTTGAGGTATTTGAGTAATTTTGTAAAGTGTTGTTTACTTTACCTCCAATTCTATGGTCTTATTTTATTTGCTTATTTTAGTTTGAATGTGGGGCTTAATATGTCTGTTAGCTATGTTTAGGTCCTTTTAGAGTGAAAATGGTTGTTTGCTTGGTCTAACTATTTAAAGTAGTGGGTTTTTTTTTTTCCCTTTCTTGCCATTCTAGTGTCTGTTAAACATATTGCGTCACCCCAAAGAATGTTGTACTGTTATTTCTTTGGTCACACTGAATCCATAACAAACTTGCCTGCATCTGAAACCCATTGGCAAAACGATACGATACTATTGCATTCTATGCAATATAACATTGCATCTTAGGTGTAATTTTTCTGAGTCTCTAGGTAAAATAAGTCCTATTTGCATTGGTTCAAGAAAATACCTGTCCCTTTGTGCTATTCCTAAACATCAGCCCCAGCTGGGTCATTATTTGTGCTTCGGTAGCATTTTTTATTATGCCTCTGTCATTGTGCTTATTATATGTGTTTAATTTTCTGATTTCCTCTTTCAAACTTCATTGAGTTTACAGACAGTGTGTAATTCAGTTTGGGGCATTAGCAACTCTTAAAATGTGTGATATGTGGTAGGCAATAAAGTTTGTTCAACTGAGTTTCAGTCTGGCTTCCCAGCTCCCAGATGATGTGCACGCTGACCCTATCTGCTTAGTGTGAGGTCTGTGCAATGGGGAAAACATTGCCTGGGAGCTCGTTACAGCTGCAGAAAGGCAAGCTACTCCCCAGACCTATTAAATCAGAATGTATACTTTTCCTGGATCCTCAAGTGATTTCTGAAAATTAAAGTGTTACAAACTGTTATAAATCTATAAGTCACTGGTTCTGCAAGTGTGGTCCCTAGACCAGCAGCATTAACATCATGTGAGACCTTTTTGAAAAGGCAAGTTCTTAGGTCTGATCTCAGACATCGTGAATCAGGGACTCTGGAGCACAGCAATAGTAGCAAGATGTCCAGGTAATTCTACTGCGTGCTCAAGTTTGAGAGCCACTGTTCAAAGCATTCTCTTTCCCAGCCTGTCTGGGGAGAGTAAAGAAAATCAGTCAACACCTGGTCTGAGCTATGATTAATGCAAAGTAGATACATGACATCAATTACGAGTGATAAAAATACTTATTTACTTCACATAGCAACTACAGATACGGCCAATAAAGTCAGTGATGCACATCGAGAATGGAAATGGAATTATGTATGAGTAAAATCTAAACACACATATCCATTTATTTTGAATTAGAAATAATTGCCAGCCTTGAAAGGAGTATAAGATTCATCTAAAAGTTATTCATTTAGCCAATGAGAACATGGCAGCTGACACAGTTTAAATGATTTCTTCTAAATGAGAGAGAAAAACATCTGGGTCAGTGATTTCTCTAGCTTACTCTTTGGCCTGTACATGTCTTAATTTTGTTTTTTCTAGCCATCTTATTTTCCTTGAGTGCAGCTATCACTTCTAGAAAAACATCATAAATGGATGGAATTTGGAGACTTTGTAGAGCAGCACCCTTATTTTACAACTGAGGATACTAAGGCATTGGAAACAGTCTGAATGCTTTCATATTATTGTATGGTTGGGACATTCTGGGCACAAAAAGACATGCCCATAAATATAGAGAATAATATCTATATAGTCTAGATCTATTCATCTCTTCTAAGGAGACCCTTAGTGCTAGAGCTGCTTGTCTCTCTTGCGGAACCATCCGCTCTCATTCGGGATAATAAAGCCTCTTGCCTCTGGAGCCAAATGCTTGCCTTCTTTCTTCTCTTCCCAGTGAGAATTTGTTTAAGAAGATTAAGTCTTTCTCTTTCTTTCTTCTCTGGAGGATCCCAGCTGAGAGGACAGCATGTAGCCTATATAAACTCCCCACTTCATGATTTTGGGATTCCTTTCCTGTGATGAGAAGAAAAAAAAAAAAAACTTTTAGGATATATCTGGTTCTCTTTCCATTGCCCTAAAGCAGAAGTATGAGGAGCCACTGTGGATATTGCACTAAGTAATAATAGTCTGTCGCTGATCCAGAGACCTAGTGTGTGTTTTCAAAGTGGTATGGATAAATATAACAGGAAAAATATCAGAAGGCCCACAGAGGTGAGGTGACCTGTCTTGCCCGTGGGTTTCAGCACCCCGCTTGTTCTCCCGGCGGTAGGTGGAGCACTAGCATCTCTGCCTCCACCCAGACCACTGGGCCAGCTCTCTATATAGTCCAATAATAGCTTACTGCCTAAAGGTGTGGAAGCGGTAGCCTAGCAACAGGCCAGTTACATCATCAGGTGGTTCAAGTTCAGTGAGGGTCCTGGCCATAGAAACCCCAACTTCCCCACATGACCCATCTGAAACTCAGATTATAAATGCTGCAAATGGGAAACCTGTCTTTCTTTTCCACTAGTCCTGTTCCCTTGCTTTATCTGTAGCCTACTTTGTCTATTTAACAAAGCAGGTAAGTGGTTAAGCAGATATTCAGGCTGTTTGATTCATACCCTTAACAAGCCTACTTAATTTAGAAAAATAGCTTTTTATATCTTAAACAATTAATGGGTTTCGAATTATCCCGCTGAATGTGAGATTCAGGTAGACCTAGGTTTTTCCTCTCATCACTGCCACTGTCTGACTCATAAGCCTCATTTTACTTATATATATAAGATGGGGATAATATTTGCCTTATATGAGTGTTGTAAGAAATAAATGAGACAATAAATGGGCAACAGTGTAGAGTGTAGTACATTGTAAACTATCATAAGACTAGTTTTAATCCCTATTGTTTCAAATAAAGTTAACTGAGATCCCAGACTGGTTTCCCAGGGGCCATATAGATAATCAGAGGGAGAGTGAAGAATAGAACCTAATCTTGTGTCCATGGTTCATTGCTCTTTTTCTGTAATAGTCTTTCTCTTAGTACATGACATGCACATAACTAGCCAAGTCATCTTTTGAGTTTGTAGGAGAGGAAAAAGTTTTCCTTGACCTTCTTAGGGTTCCCTGGCTGTGTCTAAAAAATTAAGCTGACAAAGATTAACAAGACAAAAGCGTACAAATGTATTTATATAAGTTTTACGTGATATGGGAAACTTCAAAAATAAATGGCCTAAATAAACAATTAAATCCAAGGACTTTTATGCTAGGATTGACAAAGAATAAACAGTCATGGAGAAATATGGGGCAAAGAGTCTAGGGTAAGAGTAGTAGATGGGGGTAGGAGAACTGAGTACTTCCTGTTCGTTCAGATCTTCTCGGTGTCCCTCTGAGCTAGTGAGAAGGAGCTCCTTTCCTCTGGGTGTAGGGAGGGCACCTCTCGCAGGAGGGTCCTTTGACTTCCTACAGGGGAGAAGCGGTGGGGGGCTCAGATACCCTTCCTGCTTCTGCTATTTTCCCAAACTTCTTCAGCCTAAAATATTCAGTATATCAAGGTGCCATATTTTGGGGTAGTGTGTTCTGAACCCCATCGGGTTCTAATAATATATTAGAATAATGGAGAGGGATGTTTAGAAGAATTATGGTCCAGGAGTACATATATAAATGAGGTAGACAGGGAAGAGAAGATGGTTCTTGGCATCTCAGCTAGGGCTAGGGAGGTACTCATAAAGAGATGAGGAAACGAAAGTGACAATAAAGGCTGTGCTGCTTACTAAACTA
Source organism: Manis javanica (assembly GCF_040802235.1). Taxonomy (NCBI): domain Eukaryota; kingdom Metazoa; phylum Chordata; class Mammalia; order Pholidota; family Manidae; genus Manis; species Manis javanica. Next base: position 49,708,630 of record NC_133164.1, on the reverse strand, counting down.
AAATTTCCTTTTGCCTAAAATTGAGATTTGACTATTGGCCTTAGAGGCTCCATTTTAATTCTGGAAGAATAAGCTGAATCTCATTAAGTTGTTATTTAACAAGGTGCATCCATATTTTTTGTACCCTAAAAATTGGAAGAAAGCTCCTCAGATGGTAGATTTTCTCATGATTTAAGGTATTAGAGTAGAAACTTCTTATCCAATTCTGTTTTTAGCTGACTAATCCAACATGATAGCTAGTAACTGAAGTGGGGTGAGGATTTAATAACGGATGTAACTGTTGAATTACTGTGCTGTATAGTTGAAACCAATATATTGTATGTCAACTATATTTCAATAAAAAACAAAAACAAGAAAAAATGTCATTAAAAATATCTATAAATACCTTGAATTTTAATTTTCAACATACATATTTATTCCCTCATTTGAGTAAAAGGACAAGGCCTGCTCTTTGTTTTGTTCTTACTTATCCTGCAAAAACTATGCTCATATAGCCAATATTAATTATTTTGAGTTTGGATTTTCTCTTTTTATAGTGCAATGGAAACTTAGAAACATTTGATACAATCTAAAGGTAGATCTTTCTGTACTTTTATAATGATTAGTCTATTATAATAGCTTCACCCACACCTAATTGGCAGTATTATTTTTTAAAAAATAGCTCACCTTTTTGGGAATTTTTCAAAGCATTTATAATACCACAGAGCAAAAGATTTCTATTTTATTCTCATATTCCACCAGCTCATATTTTATAAAATTACACAGTTAAAGCTTCCATAAATATGTTCAAAAACAAAAGTAACAAACTCCTAGTAAATAAAATTAAAGGAGAAAAGACAGCCATGTGCACTGGTACATAGGAGAGACAAGAGAAAGATGACTATGATTAACTTAGTCACTTTTGTTTCCTTGGGATTTAATGAAAAGCCATCCATTTTTTTAAGATACATTCTCACATGATCAGTGTCAAATTCTAAATATGCCAAATTTTAAGAGCTCTGACATTTTAGGCTGGTAATCTTAGAAACACAGGATTTGCAAACCTCTGCCATCAACCACTTGAGTTCTTTTGAAGATGACTGAACTTTGGTTTTGAAAAAGTTTTCTCTGAATATTGGTTCTAAAACATATATAATTTTCCTTATGTGCTAGTCAATTTAAGGAATAACCAAAATTAATGCCACACATCAACAAAATGATTGTTTTGTACTACCAAATTCACATGTTAAAACATCTTCCCTGGCAGTGATTTGAATCCTCCTCAAACAAGGTTGGTTACTCTCACGTTTACTTTTTAAAAATGTCTTCAGTTTTAAATCATGTAACTATAGAGATAACATCCATTTCATAAAAGCATTGAGATGATTAATCAATGATTTCTAAGTGTGCCACAGACAGAAATTGCAGAGCTCAGTGATGAAAATTATAAATTATAATTGTCTTCACCCTTCACCTTTTGGAAACAAATTTGAAGTGCCAGATGGGTTAATTTTGATAGCTGATTAATAGAAATGGAAAATACAGTCTCAAAAAGTATCCACAAGATCACTCTAAAGTGCTTAAAAAAAACCCATAGATTTATTCATTTGTAAGAAAAGTATTACAGAATGATTATATGTGATTTGCATCCAAAAGAGTGAGATACCAGGAGAAACTTGCTGGAAGATTTTCGCTGTTGAGTTGTGTAACCTGTGAAGTCTAGCCAAAGAAAAAGTATTTCAACTCAGTTTGGCATTGTCTAGAAAACACTAAAAACAGAAGTTTAAAATTGGTCCATTGACTCCCTTATAATAAATAGGAAGGTAAATAGGTCACTGAAAAGAGCTTGGAATAAAATCCTTAAAGGAAAGTCCAAACTGAATTGAATGCAAAGTAGATACCATGAGGAGAGCACTCAAGGAGGTCCTAATTATTATTCAGAGGGCAACATTGTTGAGAAATGGGAGTTTTAAAATCTTCTATCTAAGGCCTAGCTACACTGTTTATGTCTCTTAAAATAGATTTGGGAAAGGATTTTGAAACTGCCTTCAGGCAGTATAGGTGCCCTGTGTTGTGTATCCTGTTGACATTTAAAGCAAGTCTAAGTCAATCCTGCAAGAGTTTTGCTAATAAACTCTTCACCTTGTCGCGACCCTTCAGGGACCGAAGCAACACGCCCAAGGTCTTGATTCTTCTCTAGGCTTTATTTTCTAATCTCTCACGGTGGTTACAGCAGTTGTTGGGCAGCTCTTCTCCCTCCCGGCGGGCTCCCTTATATTCAGTCACCCAACCAATCCAGGACAGTATCATGCATGACCTTTAAGCAGATAGGTGTCACGCGCCACTCTAAGCGGGCAGCACGAGCTGTGCACAGTACGGAAGTCTGCTGGGCCAATCCCCAACAGGGAAGAGGGGAAAGGGTGGTGAGCAGGAAGCAGGCACCATCTTTAGGGCATTGTCCAGCTAGAGTGGGGCTCAGCCTCGGCCGTAGGCCGGGCCCCCACATCTCCCCCTTTATTGTTTTATAACCAAAGGGCTGTCGGGATCATGCCTGTCTTAGGTCGTCCGGAGTCTGCGGCATTCTTACCCATCCTCAGGCAACAGACAGCTTAGGTCTGCGCCCTGTCTTAGGTTGATATGTGCAGCTCCCGATCTTACCCATCCTTGACTACTGATCCAGCATATTAAGCCATACTCTAGGGGAGATGCCTTCCTCTAGCGCTGCCATGGCCTGCAACAGGACCTTCCGTTCTCCCCGTTGCTGTTTTTGTATGGAACAGACTTTCCTCCCAACCAGGAGGAGGCCCACAATTAGCAATATTCCTATGACACCTACACCTGACCAGGCTTTGGTGGCGTTTAACACAGCTTTAGCTATTTGAGCTACGGAGAGCATCTCTACCTTCTTGGAGCTAACATTCAAAATTTCTAACCGTAGCTGAGTGGTGAGCTCGTTAAGCTCACTGGACCAATTTGTGGTTAACATCTTGCCTAACTGTCTGGACAAGTTGGCAGCTTTAGAATAATTATGAAAAGGAATACCAGTAATACACCCTCATATACGCAGCCCACAGACAAAACCTCCCCCAAGAGGTCCAATTGTTCTTGAAGAAGGTTCAGTGGCCTGGGACAGACCATTCAGCGTCTCTGCCGTAGGAATGGTGATAGTCAGCATGGCGGTGGCTGCAGCTGCAGCTCGGCTCCGCCGTAGCCTGCTGTAGGATCCACGGCAGGAGCAGAAGCAGTGCGATCATTTTGTACCTCTACTCTGGGGTTTTCCACTCTGCGTATCAGACGTTCAGGCACCCAAACGGGGTTCTGCTGGTCCTGTGGAAAAACACAAACCGAGCCTCGGGTCCAAATTATCACTGGGTCCGGGCCTTTCCATGTTCCTTCCAACACATCCTTCCACAAAACTTTAGGCATGTGTTTTGGATTGGATTGTTGGCCGTGCCACTCTGCTGCACTGCAGCCATTTTTGTCCAATGTTCTAAAATCTTCTCCTATTCCCCCTTTTTGTTTATATAAGGCATTCTTGAGGGTGAGGTGGGTGTGTTCCACCATACCCTGACCCTGAGGGTTGTCTCTAGCTCCCTGCTGCTCTCATGACACAAAAGGATGTCATCCATATAATGATAGATGATTATCAGGGGAAACTGTTTCCTGACAGTTTGTAAGGCCTTCTTTACATACACATGGTGAGGCTATTAGCCATGCCCTGTGGCAATAAACCTTTGACAGTCTCTGGGGTGAAGCGGGATGGAGAAGAAACAGTCTTTGATAATCTCCACTTGCCAGACTTTTTCCTAATTACAAAAATAGGTGTGTTCCATGGCGAGGTAGAGGGCTGGAGGTGACCAGCTTCTATCTGTTCTTGTACTAAAGTGTGGGCTGCTTCCTTCTTTTCTTTGGTGGGGGGCCACTGAGGTACCCACACAGGCCTTTTTGACTGCCATGTTATTTCTATAGGCTGTTTTCCCTCAGTGGCCCCGAAGAAAAACCCAATTCTGGTCCTCCGGGCCCTTTGGGCGGTCTCCCTGCTAAAAGGATTGGTGTTCTTTCCCTTGGAGATCCTTCCCTAGTCCTCTAGTGCCCGCATACCCCTGTTTTTTCATTATGGCATTAGACTGCTCACTGTAAAGAGTCTCTGTGGTTTAACTCTGCTATTAAACCTGTTCTCTAGCTCATCCCCCGAAAGTTCCCCGTCTTCATCCTCATCAGATGGCAGTCCCTGTTCAGATCCCCCTTCCGATGCCTTTGCGGAGGCATGCTCTTCTCATACTTCCTCTAATATTTCCTCCCTCTCTTGGATGGCCTCTCGGCAGCTTGGCTTCTGTCCCTTCAGGCAATTTTTTACTCGACCCCAAATAGGGATTGTCCCTGGTGGAAGGGGCTCCCTCTTGTGTGCCCGGCGTAGGTCATCCCCCAGCCTGTCCCATAAAGGGCTGGTGATCTTTCCTTCATCTAAGAACCATGGGGCATGATTCTCTATAGTGTTCAGGAATGCCCTGGCAGTCTTCTTTTTCAAAGGGGTTTCATTAGCTCTAAGGAACACTTTCAGAGGTTCCTAGAGGCCTCCGTCCCCATCCTCTCTCTAAAGGGGCAAGTATCCTAGTTATGATTTAGACGGACTACGTCGCTAATTCTGCGAACCTTTTGATTTCGTCGCCGCTCTGCGAACCTTTTGATTTCGTCGCCGCTCTGCGAACCTTCACTGGCACCTCCTCATTCCATATATTATAATAAACAATGTCACAAACACTAACAGGACACACACACTACACCCACCCCAACTGCCTGCTGTCTGCCCTGCCACGTATACTTTCAGTTTACTCGCCGATCCACTCACCCTCCTCGGTTCCCTCTCCCGGTCTGGCCAGCCGACCGAACAGCATCCAGCGACGTTCCTGAAGAGTTATAAGCTCTACTTCCTTGGCAGGCGCCAGGGTCAGCGGATCAGGTCGCGACGAGGTTTAATGATTCCCGGGGTTCGGCACCACTTGTCGTGACCTTTCAGGGACCGAAGCAACATGCCCAAGGTCTTGATTCTTCTCTAGGCTTTATTGTCTAATCTCTCACGGTGGTTACAGCAGTTGTTGGGCAGCTCCTCTCCCTCCCGGCGGGCTCCCTTATATTCAGTCACCCAACCAATCCAGGACAGTATCATGTGTGACCTTTAAGCGGATAGGTGTCACGTGCCACTCTAAGCGGGCAGCACGAGCTGTGCACGGTACGGAAGTCTGCTGGGCCAATCCCCAACAGGGAAGAGGGGAAAGGGTGGTGAGCAGGAAGCAGGCACCATCTTTAGGGCATTGTCCAGCTAGAGTGGGGCTCAGCCTTGGCCGTAGGCCGGGCCCCCACACACCAAATGAAAGCCCACAGGTGAGCAGAAAGCTGTAGCCGTTGAAGGAGGCGTCTGTGCAGAAGGTGCAAGGTTGAGTGCTATGTAAACACACCATCTATAGATAAAAGGATATTAATATATTCATGTTATTTGTATATATGTTTTAGATTACTTTGTCTCCTTGTTTCTAAGATTTTTGGAAACCTAAATCTAATTACTTCTCACCATGATAAGCCCCCTGTTCTGTGTAAAGTAGGCAGTCAATTATTTTTCTTGCAAATTTCAGGGGTTTTAAAAAATATTTCTCACTGTAACCACATCCTAGTTTTCTTGTTGCTATCATTATAGGTCAACAAATAGGAAAGAAAAATTAGGGAAGACTTTTCACTTTTGAGAATTTGGAAGAACTTTCAGTTATTTAAGAGATTCTCTTTTATCCAATACTCTGACACAATTTCTCCCATGAAAAAATTTGAATTTTGTGTATGTGTGAGACCTAGGTCCCCAAAAGGTTTGAAGGGTGACTTTTCTTAGTACTATGTTGTCAGCAGTTCAGTTGATCTTCACCAAAATGACAGTGAGCCCGCAGGTGAGTTGAAGTGCATTTAGATCTTCGGGAGGTGAGCTGGCAGGAGAGATGCCACGAAGGCACTAGGAGCTAAAGGAACGACTGATGGGGCTCTACTCTCAACCATAAACATGGTGGAAGCAGAAGTGACTGGAGGCAGCAGGGGCTTAAGCATTTGTGATTTATAGGCAGAGTCTGCAGCGTGTTGGCAGCACTCTTCCACAGCAGTAGTGGAAGAGGTGAAGGGGGAGGGTTTAGAGAGGGGTGACTAGGGAGGAAAAGTGTAGAGGAAAGGGAAGGAAGGCTGTCTGAGAACGATGTAATCTCCGACACAAGTTGCCTCTACCCTGGGCTGTGTCCTAAGGGCTCCAGTATTGTTTTCATCAATAGAAATGACTCAACTACAGAGTGTCAAGATGCATAAATTAAGAGGTTTTAAACATGGCTTCTTCAGTGGTTCTGCTGGCTTCCTTGTGTAGGGACAAATACTATTACCAAATTCAACTATTTACATTGTTTATAGCCTTTCTTTTCTCCTCACCTCTTTCCCTGCCACCATTACTCACTTTGTCCATCTCTATGACTAGGACTGAAAACAGTCTTCGTCTTCTTAGCTGGATGTGAAGAAGATTGAGCCAAAAGCTGATTTCTTCTTCAAAGCTGAGTTTCTTCTTTGGCCACAGTCTGATGCATAGTCAGCTACATGTTTGGAGATAAAAGCTTTTCTCTCATTTCCAATTAGATAAGAGAAAGGAAGCATGGTGAATGCAAACCATTTACTCACTACCTTTTGTGAGCACCTGCAGAAGCAATGGCCAGTTGAATATAAAAATATGCAAGATTCCCCTACATCTGACTTGTTGATTTTTTATATCCCTTTATCTCTTTCTAATAATTAGTCAGTAAAGAGAGGGCTTGCACAGAAAGAGCAGGTAGCAGAGAAGACTCTTTATAGGGTTTTATTCTCTAACTGTCCTGGAGCCACACTTCCTTCTCCCTCTGACTGAAAAATGCTCAGACCCAGTGCCCTGGAGAAGTGGTCAGTTGGCACTTGGGAATAGTTTTTTTATTAAAAAATAGAGAAAAATGCAAAAAATGCTATTCTGGGACACTTTGTAACTAACTTATCCCTACTCAAGATATACACGGTAAAGTTGTTAATAACTTCAATTTGTTTTTTATTTCTCTAAATAAACTTTTTATCAAATAGGAAATGGGAGAAATAGATCTGGTTGCAAGGATTGCTCATAGTGTCTATGCCTGTATGAAGAGTATGAAAACTTCTGTAAAAATAATCTTAATCTATTGGGAGGGTAAAATGCCTCTGCTCTATGGTATAACCAAAGCTGCATAAAAAAAAATAATACATTAATGCAATTTTTAAGGAATGTTTCAGAACCAAAGGTCTAAAGAAATTCACACAGTAATTACTCTTGTCATGTCATCTTCTTGATTGGTTTCCCTCTAAGGTCCTATAGATTTTTTTTTTCTCTCTTTTCTTTCACCAATGAAGAATTTTTATTTAGGGGGTACTGCTTTTTATCATGATTATGAGGCTTTCACATTTTGTGAATACTGTTATGTTCTCTGAAGTCAGGTACTCTCTCTCTCTTGGCATAACTTAATTATAGACTTTAAGATATCATACTGTTTACCGTCTATCTTCACTGATAGACAGTGAACTTGATTTGGTTTCACACCAAGCACAGAGCCTGGCACAAGGGCAGTGGTTGTGAATCCTTTGGTAAATGGACAACAATGTTATCTGCCCGAGTTCTAGAAATATTCATGAGCTACAAACAATTTTAAAATCTTTCAGTATAGGAGCCCATGTGTAACAACACAATTTTTTCCGTTAGAGCTACAATTTTGTTGGCTTAATGATAAATGTTTATTGGTGATGATGTAGATGATATAGCCATCAGGATGAACAATGAAGCCCAAACCTCCTTGAAGAGAAGGATGGATAATAAGCTTCTGTTTCCTATTGAATTACATATTGTGCAAACATAGAACAAGTATTTATATGAACAAGAAAACAATTTCTTTTGTTTAGACAGGTTAAAATAAGATTTCCTTCATGGTGGAGATACAGTCATTGCTCTAGGTAGAGTGCATAATGTCCTTGTTTTACAGCCTTAAGGGAATCATGCTTTGTTGTTGATTTTTGTCTTTTTGGGTTTTCTTGGTGGGAGGGGCGGGGTCATGCTTTTTATTTCATTTGCATTTCTAAAGCAATTCTTTACTTCAGGAGCTCAAATTGATTCACTTGAGTAGCCTACCAAATCTTCCATGATGCTTATATTGTTCTGTGACATGTATTTTTTTGTCCCCACACTAGGAGAATGCTTAATCACAAATCTATGGTGGTTATTAATAGGTTGCTGGGCTAACTGGGCATTTCATACTTTTATTTTTCCATAAAGTAGGATAACGTTTAGTCATTGTTTCTCTGCTTATGTAATTGCTGTGCTTAAAGTAACACTTTTGTTTACAGGTTTCATATTTGTGAGTTTATCCATTAAACATATTTGGAACAGGTAATGGGTAATGAACTATGATTTGTACATCCTTCATACCCTGTTGATTTTGACATAAATCAAGATTTTATTTCCTCATTTTATGAGCAAGATAAAAATCTGATTTACAAAAAAAAAAAGCAAAGCAAAGCAAAAACGATTTATACATGGCATTCTTTCTGTTATACCAGTGAGCTTTCTGAAAGGGCAAGCTCCCAGATTCTATTTCAGCCAATCGGGACCTGGATCCTATTTCACCAAATCAGAGCTTAGTCCCTCTCTCCCCTCAAGTCAGCAAGAACACCCACTACCCCTGGACCCTGCCAACTGACCCTGCCAACTGATCATCACCCCCCAACTACCCCCAGGCCCAGTGAATCAGCCAGGGCTATGGCCATCACCCCCCCCCAAACCGCCCTGGAAACCCATAAAACCTTTGTTCTGGGGAAAACGCGCTCTCTTTCTCTGGCATCTTGCCACTGCGTTGGTGTAGATGAGAGATTGAGCTCGAGCTAGCTCAAATAAAGGCTTTTTGCTTTTGCATCGGTGTTGGCTCCTTTGTGGTCTTCTGGGATTCGTGACTTTGGGCACAACATTTGGGGGCCCGTCTGGGATCCCAGAGACCTCCAGAACTCCTGACCTGGAGAGCCCTCTGCCGGCTGGTGAGTGCACTCAGTTATCTGTCTGTCCTTGTCTACCTGTGTCTCACTCTGTCTTTATCTGTGTCTTCACTGTTTTTGTTCACGAACAAGCCTGTATAAGCCTGTAGGAGCTCCAGTCTGTATCAGGGTGGGCATTGACTTAGGCAGACACACTGGCAGGTCATCGACCGGGGGTCTTGGGAGATGTCCCTTGCCCCCGTCTGGAGGACGAGGTCCTCATCTGTGAGGAAAGTCAGCTGCTGCTGCAGTCCGACAGGCCCTCAACTTACTTTCAGTTTTGCCTCCACAGCCGCGGAAGATTCTTCTCTGTAGGTGCCTGTTCTTTGTCCTGTTTGTCTTAGTCTTGTTGACAGAAGAAATGGGACAGATGCAGACGACCCCCTTGTCTCTCATGACAGACCATTTTTCTCAGACGTTATGGAGAGAGTTCACAATTTGAGCACGGACGTCAGGAAAAGAAAATTTCATGTTTTCTGCACCTCTGAGTGGCCGTCCTTTAACGTTGGCTGGCTGCCAGAGGGAACATTTAATCCAACCACTCTCTTACAGGTTAAAGATATCAGGGGAAGAGCTAACAACCTCAGTGTGGAAGTCCAGAAAGGTCGGTGGCAGACTTTTTGTTCTAGTGAGTAGCCAGTTTTCGATGTTGGATGGCTGCCAGAGGGAACCTTATCATTATGTCTCAGTCTGTATGCTTGTGTGTCTAAGTGTGTAAATGAAAATATCTTTCTACCTCTGGATGGTATTAATGAAATTGATTTAAAGACAAGCGCTTATGAAAATTAGGCATTCTAAAACTTCCAGAAAATCTGATAAAAAAATGTTAAGCATTAATGCTAATTTGAATTTGGCTGAGGCAGACATGTCCTTGTAGTTATCAGCTGCCTAAGTTTACCTAAGGTCATTTAAGTCAATGTTATCTGCTAAATCTTTTAAGAATAAAATGCTTGAAGGCTTGGCTTTGTCTAATATTCAGTAAAGGTCTTGTAAGTAATCTAGCATAGTTGTTATGAATGAGTGAACTAAATGAGTGTGGCAAGTGAACACCTTTTTAATTGTGTGTTGCAGTGTGTATACCTACGGACAGCCTGAGAATCTTTGTGGAAACCTAAAACCTTAAAGTTTTGCTAAGTTAAGAAGATATACTTTATGTTTAGTGAGAGATTGTGCTGTAAAGCTCATAGTTACAGAAATTATAAAATGTTCATAAATTTGTCAATCTAAAGAATGCTAGTGTAACCATTTACAATAGCCTACTTCTCAGTGTTCACTGAAAATTAAAGTTTCTAATGGTTTTAAGTTCTAATTAAAACTACTTAAAGTAATAAAGAAAACATTTCTGTATGCTAAAAGATGTATGTTTTAATAAGAGAAAGTATAAGGAATGGAAATTCGTTCTACATGCTAAAGAATGTGTCTTTTGATAAAAGAAAGTAACTTTGTTCTGAAATACAGCTGTTTATTTAAAGAGGGAGAACTGAATGTAAAAGGAAGTTGTAGAAAGTTTGTGAAAGAATTGATATGGTCATGCTATATAAAATTTAAGCAAATGAGTCTCAGTATCAAGTACACAGCAAAATTAGAATTTCATTTTCAGTTAAAAAGACTAGGTTTTCTTAACTGTTAATCTGCTCTTTCTGTTGAAAGATTACAAAGGGTTCTCTAATTGTTTTATCAAAGCAGTTTCTCATGCTTAAAGTCTCAATAAGTTGTATGAGTATTTAAGAAAATGAGATCTTAATATTAAAAGGACTAAAAGCTAAACTATGCTAACAACTGTGTAACCTTCTTTATTTGCCTTTGAGGTATTTTGTTGTCATTCTGCTTAAATGGGTGAGTATTGCTTCATAGCAACCTATAATACTATTTAAGCAAGTGCCAAATAAACTTTCTTCTGACAACTTCCCAAAATCAAATTCAAAAAGGTACTTTTACCTCTAGTTAACTCTGATATTTTCCAGAGAGCCCCTGGAACATGTCAGAGGAATTTTTTTCTCATTGGAGAAAGTATTTGACTAATTTGGCTTATTTATCTGATATATACTTACCTGCTTAATTACCTGGAAAGCACTGTCAAAGAGAATGATGCTAAACTTTGTTACTGAATGTTTTTTTGTTACAGAAATATCCGAATTTCCTTATGTCAACTGTCTTGCAGTAAGCTCTCATCTTATCTTTAGCCATTGTCATTTGTAAGTCTTTTGTCATTTATAGTCACTGTTTTATTACTCCTAAACTAGTAAAGAACTAAATTTCAGCAGAACAAGTATTAGTTACATAGGGTTAAGTAAACTAAAGAAGATGATTTTGTGGCTTTTTGTTTCAGATATTGCTGATAAAGTGCTTTAAGCTTTTTCTCTTAAGCTGACAACAGTTTATTAAATAACTATCTTTATAAGCAGAATTGAAACTTTATCTTTCTCTCTACCTGATCCCTCCAGAATTTAAAAACTCTCAGTGACTATTTTTATATTTCATGGCAGTATGTTTATTTGCATAAGTTCAATAAGAACCTGCTCTCCTTATAAGAGGACCAATTAAAAACACAGGTTATATCACCAAGGCTTTGACTGGAATGTCATACCTGAGAGACACATGCATAAACTCAGGTATGATCAGCTTTAAGGAACTAAGGTTGACTTTATAAAGCCAACAAAGCCCCAATGAAGCCCCTTGGAAGAACTGGCCTGGTACCTTGCTTACGAAGTTCCAAGCAGCCTTACCCAGGTGAGTAAAGAAAGTCACTTCCTGGCAGGTGCAGGAATCTCAGGATGTCTCAGAGACCTTGAGAAGAGAAGAATTCATCCAAATCTACAGGTACTGCAGGCAAAGCCTGATGGCAAGTCTGACTTAGCTGTCTGGCTTCAAGAGGCCTTTAAAAGTTCAATCTGCAATTCATTACAGAAAGTTCCAGCAAAGCATATTTTAAAGACCCTGTGTAATCAATTGCTCTTCTTGCTGTACTTACGCAAATAATCAAGCCAGCTGTTAATTCTTTTCTTTTCTTTTTTTTTTGATAATTATTTTTTATTGAAGGGTAGTTGACACACAGTATTACATTAGTTTCAGGTGTACAACACAGTGATTCAACATTTATATACATGATAATTCTAGGTACCAGCTATCACCATACCAAGTTGTTACAATATTTTGACTATATTCCTTATGCTATACATTACATCCCGGTTACTTATATATTTTACAATTGGAAGTGTGTACTTTTTTTTTTTTTTTTTTTTTGTAAGGGCATCTCTCTTATTTATTGATCAAATGGTTGTTAACAATAATAAAATTCTGTATAGGGGACTCAATGTTCAATGTATAATCATTAATCCACCCCAGGCCTAATTTTTGTCAGTCTTCAATCTTCTGAAGCATAACGAACAAGTTCTTACATGGAGAACAAATTCTTACATAATGAATAAGTTACATGGTGAATAGTACAAGGGAAGTCGTCACAGAAACTTTCGGTTTTGATCATGCATCATGAACTATAAACAGTCAGTTCAAATATGAATATTCATTTGATTTTTATACTTGATTTATATGTGGATCCCACATTTCTCTCTTTATTATTATTATTTTTAATAAAATGCTGAAGTGGTAGGTAGATGCAAGATATAGAAAACATAGTTTAGTGTTGTAAGAGAGCAAATGTAGATGATCAGGTGTGTTTTTGTAGACTATGTGTTAATCCAAGCTAGACAAGGGCAATAAGACATCCATGGATGCAGCAGATTTCTCTCAGAACAGGGGGGTGGGGGGGAGGTTCTAAGCCTCACCTCTGTTGATCCGCAATTTCTCATCTGATGGCCCCCCTGCGAATGTGCCTGTCTTAGGTTGTTCCTCCCTTGAGGAATCTTACCCGTCTCTGGCTAACCAGTCATCTTCCGGGGCCATACAGGGAAATGTAAAGTTGGTAAGTGAGAGAGAAGCCTTATTGTTTGAAAGGGTTAGTTTTTTACTTCTTTGCATATTTATGCCCTGTGACTTCTATGCCCAGCATTTGTCTTGAGGTATCTTTACAACTTGGAAGAATTGTGATACACGGTAAGTTCAATAAGAGGCACGAATTCTATTTAGGGGTTGTAATTAGGAAGGAAGAAGAAAAGCTATAGAAGTTGCAGGCAGAAGAAAACATGGGAAGATTGATTATTTCTTTGATATATCTTCTTGTAGAGTAACTTTAGCATGTATAGGTTTTAAACTACTAATTAAATTGTGCACACACATTAACATAATAGGAATACAGTTACATAACCAAAGAATACCTATAATTACCAGCCATCTCCAGTGAAACCAAGAAAACCAGTTAGGCACCTTAGGCATTTGTGAAAACTTATCTATGATATGGTGGATATTGTCCAACAGAACTTGAACAGTCTGAGAGAAATCAGACAATTTAAAACAACCCATTCCTGGGGACTGTTCACATCCCATATGTTCTTTTAACAGTAAATAGTCTGTAGTTGTAAGATTATGGAGTGCTGCAACTTGCACTTCTCCTAATTTTTGGTTGAGTTCCAACAGTGTAGATCCAGTCAAATTTGTTGTTTTACTGTATGCACAGGCCAGCTTAGATATCTCCTTCTTCATTCCCATGGCAAGTCCAGGAACTGGTGGGATGAGCGCATCTACGCCTGTAGCAGCACGTGGATCTTTGTGGGGGGTTTTTGATGATCATCTTCTGGCATGAGTCTTCCAGAGAGTGCTGATGTTGGAAGTTCTTTTTCATATTGTATCTTAGTTCATTTTCGGGGTAGCCAAATTAGGCTTTGATCCTCTGTATAAGCACAAACAAATCCTTTGCCTACCCTTTTATATGCCCTTTATACCACTGTGTAGAACTCATTGGAGGTCACCACACAGGAACTGCTTTTTTTTTTTGTTATCATTAATCTACACTTACATGATGAATATTATGTTTACTAGGCTCTCCCCTATACCAGGTCCCCCCTATAAACCCCTTTACAGTCATTGTCCATCAGCATAGCAAAATGTTGTAGAGTCACTACTTGTCTTCTCTGTGTTGTACAGCCCTCCCCTTTCTCCCCCCCATTATGCATGCTAATCTTAATACCCCCCTTCTACTCCCCCCCCCCTTATTCCTGCCTACCCACCCATCCTCCCCAGTCCCTTTCCCTTTGGTACCTGTTAGTCCATTCTTGGGTTCTGTGATTCCGCTGCTGTTTTGTTCCTTCAGTTTTTCCTTTGTTCTTATACTCCACAGATGAGTGAAATCGTTTGGTATTTCTCTTTTTCTGCTTGGCTTATTTCACTGAGCATAATACCTTTCAGCTCCATCCATGTTGCTGCAAATGGTAGGATTTGCCCTCTTCTTATGGCTGAGTAGTATTCCATTGTGTATATGTACCACATCTTCTTTATCCATTCATCTACCGATGGACATTTAGGTTGCTTCCAATTCTTGGCTATTGTAAATAGTGCTGCGATAAACATAGGGGTGCATCTATCTGTCTCAAACTTGATTGCTGCGTTCTTAGGGTAAATTCCTAGGAGTGGAATTCCTGGGTCAAATGGTAAGTCTGTTTTGAGCATTTTGATGTACCTCCACGCTGCTTTCCACAATGGTTGAACTAATCTACATTCCCACCAGCAGTGTAGGAGGGTTCCCCTTTCTCCACAGCCTCGCCAACATTTGTTGTTGTTTGTCTTTTGGATGGCAGCCATCCTTACTGGTGTGAGGTGATACCTCATTGTAGTTTTAATTTCCATTTCTCTGATAATTAGCGATGTGGAGCATCTTTTCATGTGCCTGTTGGCCATCTGTATTTCTTTTTTGGAGAACTGTCTGTTCAGTTCCTCTGCCCATTTTTTAATTGGGTTATTCATTTTTTGTTTGTTGAGGTGTGTGAGCTCTTTATATATTCTGGACGTCAAGCCTTTATTGGATCTGTCATTTTCAAATATATTCTTACATACTGTAGGGTTCCTTTTTGTTCTATTGATGGTGCCTTTTGCTATACAGAGGCTTTTCAGCTTAATATAGTCCCACTTGTTCATTTTTGCTGTTGTTTTCCTTGCCCGGGGAGATATGTTCAAGAAGAGGTCACTCATGTTTATGTCTAAAAGGTTTTTGCCTATGTTTTTTTCCTAGAGTTTAATTGTTTCATGACTTACATTCAGGTCTTTGATCCATTTTGAGTTTACTTTTGTATATGGGGTTAGGCAATGGTCCAGTTTCATTCTCCTACATGTTGCTGTCCAGTTTTGCCAGCACCATCTGTTGAGGAGACTGTCATTTCCCCATTGTATGTCCATGGCTCCTTTATCAAATATTAATTGACCATATATGTCTGGGTTAATGTCTGGATTCTCTAGTCTGCTCCATTGGTCTCTGGCTCTGTTCTTGTGCCAGTACCAAATTGTCTTGATTACTATGGCTTTATAGTAGAACGTGAAGTTGGGGAGTGAGATCTCCCCTACTTTATTCTTCTTTCTCAGGATTGCTTTGGCTATTCGGGGTCTTTGGTGTTTCCATATGATATTTGAATTATTTGTTCCAGTTCATTGAAGAATGTTGCTGGTAGTTTCATAGGGATTGCAGCAAATCTGTATATTGCTTTGGGCAGAATGGTCATTTTGATGATATTAATTCTTCCTAGCCACGAGCATGGGATGCGTTTCCATCTGTTAGTGTCCCCTTTAATTTCTCTTAAGAGTGACTTGTAGTTTTCAGAGTATAAGTCTTTCACTTCTTTGGTTAGGTTTATTCCTAGATATTTTTTTTTGATGCAATTGTGAATGGAGTTGTTTTCCTGATTTCTCTTTCTGTTGGCTCATTGTTAGTGTATAGGAAAGTCACAGATTTCTGTGTGTTGATTTTGTATCCTGCAACTTTGCTGTATTCCAATATCAGATCTAGTAGTTTTGAGGTGGAGTCTTTAGGGTTTTTTATGTATCGTATCATGTCATCTGCAAATAGTGACAGTTTAACTTCTTCTTTACCAATCTGGATTCCTTGTATTTCTTTGTTATGTCTAATTGCCATGGCTAGGACCTCCAGTACTATGTTAAATAACAGTGGGGAGAGTGGGCATCCCTGTCTAGTTCCTGATCTCAGAGGAAAAGCTTTCAGTTTCTCGCCATTCAATACAATGTTGGCTGTGGGTTTATCATAGATGGCCTTTATTATGTTGAGGTACTTGCCCTCTATTCCCATTTTGCTGAGAGTTTTTATCATGAATGGATGTTGAACTTTGTCAAATGCTTTTTCAGCATCTATGGAGATGATCATGTGGTTTTTGTCTTTCTTTTTGTTGATGTGGTGGATGATGTTGATGGACTTTCAAATGTTGTACCATCCTTGCATCCCTGGGATGAATCCCACTTGGTCATGGTGTATGATCCTTTTGATGTATTTTTGAATTCGGTTTGCTAATATTTTGTTGAGTATTTTTGCATCTACGTTCATCAGGGATATTGGTCTGTATTTTTCTTTTTTGGTGGGGTCTTTGCCTGGTTTTGGTATTAGGGTGATGTTAGCTTCATAGAATGAGTTTGGGAGTATCCCCTCCTCTTCTATTTTGTGGAAAAGTTTAAGGAGAATGGGTATTATGTCTTCCCTGTATGTCTGATAAAATTCTGAGGTGAATCCATCTGGCCCGGGTCTTTAGTAGTTTTTTGATTACTGCTTCAATTTCGTTGCTGGTAATTGGTCTGTTTAGATTTTCTGTTTCTCTCTGGGTCAGCCTTGGAAGGTTGTGTTTTTCTAGGAAGTTGTCCATTTCTCCTAGGTTTCCATGCTTGTTAGCATATAGGTTTTCATAGTACTCACTAATAATTCTTTGTATTTCTGTGGGATCCGTCGTGATTTTTCCTTTCTCGTTTCTGATACTGTTCATTTGTGTTGACTCTCTTTTCCTCTTAATAAGTCTGGCTAGAGGCTTATCTATTTTGTTTATTTTCTCAAAGAACCAGCTTGTGGTTTCATTGATTTTTGCTATTGTTTTATTCTTCTCAATTTTATTTATTTCTTCTCTGATCTTCATTATGTCCCTCCTTCTGCTGACCTTAGGCCTCTTCTGTTCTTCTTTTTCCAATTTCGATAATTATGACATTAGACCATTCATTTGGGATTGTTCTTCCTTCTTTAAATATGCCTGGATTGCTATATGCTTTCCTCTTAAGACTGCTTTTGCTGTATCCTATAGTAGTTGGGGCTTTGTGTTGTTGTTGTCATTTGTTTCCATATATTGCTGGATCTCCATTTTGATTTGGTCATTGATCCACTGATTATTTAGGAGTGTGTCGTTAAGCCTCCATGTGTTTGTGAGCCTTTTTGCTTTCTTTGTACAGTTTATTTCCAGTTTTATGCCTTTGTGGTCTGAAAAGTTGGTTGGTAGGATTTCAATCTTTTGGAATTTACTGAGGCTCCTTTTGTAGCCTAGTATGTGGTCTATTCTGGAGAATGTTCCATGTGCACTTGAGAAGAATGTGTATCCTGTTGCTTTTGGATGTAGAGTTCTGTAGATGTCTATTAGGTCCATCTGTTCTAGTGTGTTGTTCAGTGCCTCTGTGTCCTTACTTATTTTCTGTCTGGTGGATCTGTCCTTTGGAGTGAGTGGTGTGTTGAAGTCTCCTAGAATGAATGCATCGCATTCTATTTCCTCCTTTAGTTCTGTTAGTACTTATTTCAGGTATGTTGGTGCTCCTGTATTGGGTGCATATATATTTATAATGGTTATATCCTCTTGTTGTACTGAGTCCTGTATCATTATGTAATGTCCTTGTTTGCCTTTTGTTACTTTCTTTATTTTGAAGTCTGTTTTGTCTGATACCAGAATTGCAACACCTGCTTTCTTCTCTCTGTTGTTTGCATGAAATATCTTTTTCCATCCCTTGACTTTAAGTCTGTGCATGTCTTTGGGTTTGAAGTGAGTCTCTTGTAAGCAGCATATGGATGGATCTTGCTTTTTTATCCATGCTATTACTCTGTGTCTTTTGATTGGAGCATTCAGTCCATTTACATTTAGTGTGATTATTGAGAGGTATGAACTTATTGCCATTACAGGCTTTTAAGTTTATGGTTACCAAAGGTTCAGGGTTAGCTTCTTTACTATCTTACTGTCTAACTTAACTCGCTTGTTGAGCTATTATAAACGTGGTCTGATGATTCTTTATTTCTCTCCCTTCTTATTCCTCCTCCTCCCTTCTTCATATGTTGGGTGTTCTGTTCTGTGCTCTTTTTAGGAGTTCTCCCATCTAGAGCAGTCCCTGTAGGATGCCCTGTAGAGGTGGTTTATGGGAGGCAAATTCCCTCAACTTTTGCTTCTCTGGGAATTGTTTAATCCCTCCTTCATATTTAAATGATATTTGTGCTCTATACAGTAGTCTTGGTTCGAGGCCCTTCTGCTTCATTTTATTAAGTATATCATGCCATTCTCTTCTGGCCTGTAGGGTTTCTGTTGAGAAGTCTGATGATAGCCTGATGGGTTTTCCTTTGTAGGTAACCTTTTTTTTTCTCTCTGGCTGCCTTTAATACTTTGTCCTTGTCTTTGATCTTTGCCATTTTAATTATTATGTGTCTTGGTGTTGCCCTCCTTGGATCCCTTGTCATGGGAGTTCTGTGTACCTCTGTGGTCTGAGCGGCCATTTCTTCCCCTAGTTTGGGGAAGTTTTTGGCAATTATTTCTTCAAAGACACTTTCTATCCCTTTTTCTCTCTCTTCTTCTTCTGGTCGTCCTATAATGCATATATTGTTCCTTTTCGATTGGTCACTCAGCTCTCTTAGAATTCTTTCATTCCTGGAGATCCTTTTATCTCTCTCTGCATCAGCTTCTCTGTGTTCCTGTTCTCTGTTTTCTAGTCCATTAATGGTCTGTTGCATCTCGTCCATTCTGTTTTGAAGTCCTTCCAGACCTTATTTTATTTCTGTATTCTCCTTCCTTAGTTCTTGCATATTTCTCTGCAAGTCCATCAGCATGGTTATGACTTTTGTTTTGAATTCTTTTTCAGGAAGGCTGGCTAAATCTATCTCCCCCAGTTCCTTCTCAGGGGAGGATGTAGCAGATGCCATAGCAGTCTGGGTTAGTCTTGTCTGGATCATATTTTTTTGCCTTTTCATGTTGACAGGTGCTATTGACTGTCAGCTGGAAGGGCCAAACTTTTCACTTGCTACTGGCCTTTCTTTACTGGGACAACTGCGACCCCTAGTGGCTTGTGTTGGGCAATTGAGTTTAGACTGGGTCTTTGTGTCTTGCCCGGCCGATATAGAGAAAACTCCCTTTCTGTGGGGGCGTGGCCTGCCTTAAGCTGCTTCTCTGCTTTAGCAGCGCCCGGAGGGGTAATGGACGGGGGACGGGGGGGTTTGTTTAGCTGTTTACCTCCGTGAGGGGTCTCAGAGCTGTTGCCTAGGTGGTTGGTGCACCCAGTTTTCCCTGTAATTTCCAGCCACTGGACTGTGACCTTTGCTGTTTCCATCCAGCTGTTATGTCCCTGTCCCTTTAAGACTTTCAAAAAGCACTCGCTTTTCTTTGTCACAGGGGCATCAGCTTCAGGACCTGCTCAGAGGTCTTGCTGCCCTGTTTCCTTAGTTTCCAGCCCTCCACACATGCACTGTGTCTGCGCTCTGGTGCGGGTGGCTGGGGCTGGGTGTTTAGCAGTCCTGGGCTCCCTTTCCCTCCCACCGGGAACTGGGGGGAGGTGTGCTCGGGTCCCGGCAGGCTGGGGCTTGTATCTTACCCCTTTCACCAAGCACTGGGCTCTCGCACGAGTGGATGTAGTCTGGCTGTTGTCCTGTGTCTTCTGGTCTCTCTTTTAGGATTAGTTGTATTTGTTGTATTTTCAAAAATATATATGTTTTTGTGAGGAGATTCCCACTATCCTACTCACGCCGCCATGTTGGCTCCGCCTGTTAATTATTTTCTTAACCTGGTTACTTCTAATAAAAATGAGAGTGATTTTAGAGAAAAGTATTGTTTCACTAACGCAGCCTTATCCATACTAAATCCTAATACTAGTCATTGAGACATAAACTAGATCCAGAATTCCAGCTTCTTCAAAATACCTAGCTATGATTTTCCAGATGTTTTCGTTTTCTCCTATCATTGCAATTAAAGTTTTACTCTTTCTAGTTCTCATATTCAGCCATGCTTTCTTAATCTCATCAAGTTTGTCCTTCCAGAATGGAAAATCCAACTCCAGATGTTGCTACATAACCTAATAACACAATTTGTTTTATCTTGCCTAGAAGCCACAAAACTGCAAATAGTAATAGAAATGAAACCCAGAATAGAAGTGCCAACCTTCTGAGGCCCTCTCAACTGACCAGTGATGGAGACCTAGCTGCACCCTTTACTGTGCCCCCTTCTCAGCACGAAGCAGCCAGAGCAGTCATCGCCCCTTTTCCCTAGCAGCAGCTAGAGTCTCTATCTGTAGAGAGGAGAATGAGACAGGGATCATAGGCTTAGACAGAATAAAGTGAAAGCCTCTGGAGAAAGCAAGGCAGGATATTTGCAATCAGAGCAATGTAACTACATGCTAGAACCCTCCCCCTACTAAAACTATGTTGAACATTAAGCTCTAGAATCATTCTTCAGTGAGATCAGTTAATGTTCCCCAGATAAAGAAGAGTAGCACATGTTTTATAATGCTAATCATTTGTAATCGTGTATAAGATTCACTTTAGCATACTAAAAGGCCCAGGCCTATGTGCTGTCTTCCCTCCTTCAGATCTGACTAGGTAATTTTGCAAGCTGAGCAACTGACTTAGCATGCAGACCCAGCTGTAGAGGGCATAGTAAAAGGCAGGATTCTTTAGCAAATAGACAATACCTCAGCCCACCTTAGAGGCTGGGCATGCAGTCTTTTGATGTGCACCCAAACCAAGGTGCCAGTGTCCCAGAGAGAAATCAAGGCAAGAAATTATCTTTAATATTCAAAGACCCCTCGCCATCCTACTCCTTTTACTAACCTTTGAGCCCTGTATCATCAACAGGCTGGTCCAGATTGTCAGAGACCACATGAGGGCTGTCCAACCGATAGTCCTCTGTGCTCAATACAAGCCCCTAGTAATCTTGATACTCCTGCTTACCTTTAGACCATGTATCCTCAATAAACTGATAACTTTTATTAAAGATAGAATTAATACAGTTCAGCTAATGGTGCTAAGACAACAGTATCAGCCTTTATCTTCTTACAACTGCAAAACCTTATTAGACCCATGATTGGGTCCCTTCTTAGGATCCAGAGAAGGGGGGAGGGAATGAAAGGACAAGCTCCCAGATTCTATTTCAGCCAATCAGGACCTGGATCCTATTTCACCCAATCGGAGCTTAGTCCCTCTCTCCCCTCCAGTCAGCAAGAACACCCACCACCCCTGGACCCTGCCAACTGACCAAAGCCACGACTCATCACCCCCCAACTACCCCCAGGCCCAGTGAATCAGCCAGGGCCACCGCCATCACCCCCCCTAAACCACCCTGGAAACCCATAAAACCTTTGTTCTGGGGAAAACACGCTCTCTTTCTCTGGCATCTTGCCACTGCTTTGGTGTAGATGAGAGATTGAGCTCGAGCTGGCTCAAATAAGGGCTCTTTGCTTTTGCATCGGTGTTGGCTCCTTGGGGGTCTTCTGGGATTCCTGACTTTGGGCACAACACTTTCCAAATAGTTCTTAAGATATTAGAGCAACTAGCCTACAAAAGCATGCTGGGAATTGCATGCTGTCACGGTTTCAAGCAATCTAAGGCTCATGCTTAACTTTTTTATTCCTATTGCCAACATAGTGAGCATATTCAAGAAATGTTTGATGGGAAAAAGAGAATGCAGCCTGGAATAAATGATTCTGTAAGGAAGTGCATTGTAGTTTTTTGTCTTAAATTCTCTTCACTTGTATTTATACACATATGAAGTTTATTGAGTAATAAAATAATAATTTTGGACAGCTATTATATGCTAGGCATTGTGTTAAGTGCCATGTATAATTTCCTAATCTTTCCATTTTATGAGGTCAATTTCCCATTAATAAGATGAGGACAATGAGGGAGAAAGTATATCTGGAGTCCTTTAAAAGCAGAAGGTTTTTCTCCATTCGAGAGGGTTCAGTGTGGCTCTGTTTGAAGTGAAGTGAAAGGTAGGATACATTTTTATGTCTTCTGGTTCTGTGAGACCACTATCCAATTAATCTACACCTGACTGTGTCACGCTGACTTAGAAAAATGACTTACCAACTTATAATTTTCAAATAAGTAGAAGATAAAAGGGAAATTATAGTGCATATTTTATCAGTTAAGCAAAGGTATGATGACCATCTCAATAGAAATGGTTTAGGTTTATCACTTTAAAACACCAATGAAAATAAAAATATAAGATGGGACAAACCAAAGGCCACAACAACCACTGTATTATCTATTAATGTAATTTCAAGGCAACTGGCACCATGGTGTCTGTTTTCCCAGATAGGAATATTACTATTTAATCATATTTATTATAAATTTAAGAGTAAACATTAATAGTTTATATCATTCGATTAAAATGAAACTCATCCCAAATCTTCAGGGATTGTCACCCATTTCTTGTTTATAGATGCATGAAACTCGAAAATTTCCTTTTAATATAAGAACAGTGGCTTTTCTTAGGAATCACATCACTGACCCATAGTGTTTCCTCATACCTATCAGGGAGGGGCATGCTTAAAAGAGGCAGCCAAAAAAAAAGATACATTCCCATCAATTTTTGGTATTAATAATTACCTGGTTGTCATGAAAGGTGAGGATAATAAGGGTGGCAAAAGGAAGGAGGGTGGGAAGAGAGTATTCCTGGTGGTCTTAAAATCCAAACATCACTGTTTTGCCACAATAAAAGTGTATTTATGTAATTCATGCATTACAGAAACAAGAATGAAAGGAGTCTGGTAGCAAAAGGGTGTTGACGATTGGCTTTTTTTTTGTGATAGAATAAATTCTTCTTGTCATTCACTCTCTATTCCATAACTTGAAGGGCATGTTTCTCCATGAGCAGGTCTTGTATAAAGACACAAGGCCCTGATGTTTCCCCTCACAGGGCTTTCTCCTGAATCATGTTTTCCACAGATTGTTTCCTGCCAGCATTAGACGTGTCTAGTCTTCATATCCATCAGTTGAGAAATGAGTTTGGCAGCTCAGTGACAGAAACCTAACAATTAACAAATAAGATAAAAATCGAGACAATAAAAGTCTATACCAAATATTAGGAGAATTCTTTATTGAATGGCTTGTATAAATCTAATTCTATGTTTGTTCTATATATAAAGGAAGAATCCCTCCCAGCAGAAAACCTTTTTTTTTGGCGGAATTTGTACTTACCATTTGACTGCGTTGGTGACATCTTCTTTGATTTAAATGATAATTCTTCCCATATGAAGAAATAAACAAAAAGGGGTGGGGGTGGAGAAGCAGGGAGGAAGGAAAGCATGTGCGTCCGTCGCTGGCCGCCACTTTCCTCTGCAGCTATTTTCCTCGGCAATCTTTCTAAATGTAAGAACTGGCTTCACTTTTTAATTATTCATTCCCTTTCTAACACCGTTCATTTTGGTTCCTGCCACCTCCTGTTGCCCTCTAATTGCCAGTGGGTACCACACTAAGTTTATGAAGTGGCCTTTTAATTTTATAGTGTAGGTAGGAAACAGGTTCAGGGAAGTTAAACATCTTCCTCAAGATCACATTGTTGCATAAATAGTAGGCTGAGATTAAATCTGAGTTTCAACACTGAAACATGTGTTTCAAAATATCCTTATTACAGTCTTCCTTTGTGTTTCCTTATCAGTGTGGCCTGAAAGCCTTCCTTGTTCTCTTCTGAGCCTCTGCCACTCAGCCTGGGCCACTGACACTGGCTACTCTTGCCTCCTGGATTGTCTAATTGGCTTCTGTGGTGTTGTTCTAAACAAGGTGGTTTGTCCCTCTAATGCTACTCCTCTGGTCTCATGATTCCTGGTCCCGTATCTTAAGTGTTCCATCTTTACCCATCTAATTTTAGGACAGAAGTTATTTTAGGGATTAAATGTGAATCAGGTGCACTTCTTCCATTTGCACCCACCTGTCCAAAATGTTCTCACTGCCTCAGTTTTCCTTCCCTGTGATGGGTCTCTTAGACTTTTATTTTTATCACTAGACTTTCTTCAAAGATGTAATTCTTCATTTCCAGCTGCTAGTGGACATTTTCAATTAAACACCCTACCAACACATCACTCATCTTTTATCAAATTGGCCCCTGACCTCTCCCCAGCTTAAGCCAGACCCCTCCCCATCCATCTGACCACTCCTAGTGTAAATCACATTCAATGGCTTAATTTCCATCATGGCCGCTTTATTTGTTATCTCTGCACCCATAAAGTTGATCTCTCATCTCTTAATGTCAAGACTCTTAGGAGAGGTTCTAACTGATCTGCTTCCTCCCACCAGTAGGTTTTCTATGTTCCCGTACGATTAGCCTTCAGAAAGTCTCATTTGTATCTATCACCACTCAGCTTACAAAACCCCAGTATCTTCCCTGTGTGGTAGACTAAGAGCCATACTTCTAGGCACTACTGAGCTGGCCCCAAGTTACATCACCTTTTTTCTCACCTTTGTTCTCTAAACATTCTGCTCTACTTTACTGATTGGTCTCCAGTAGACTTGCCCTTAGCATCTCCCATCTGCCCGAGATGCCTCTTTTCTTTACCAGTCCTAGTCATTTTCAAGACTAAAATCCATGGATCCTTTTCAGACAACCAAGAAAGGATCTTACCGTGTTCCGGACAACTGTGGCATCAGCCAGATGTTTGTGTAGCCAGTCAATTCAACCACAGCTCAGTCATTTCCAGCTGCCTGAAGGTCAATACCTGTCACAGTAGCAGGCAGAATTGATCAGGGAAGTATCTCCATCTGTCATTAAGACAGCCAAAATGATTGGATCTTTCCTGACCAGTCATGATCCAGTCACTGTGATAGTAAAGACAGACCCTGTCACATGTTGACCTCTTTCAGCATTAGCATCTGGCTACAGTCTTTAAGGGGAGAAAAGGCAAATTATAACCATCACTGTTTTGCTTCATACTTTGTTTTAAACTGTGTCACATACATTTTTGGGCATAATTATAAGTCACTAAATGTTATTGGCATAAAGAGATAACTTCACAGTTTTAAAAAGATGAATTTATTTTTGGTTGCTGAATCAAATGCAATTTAAAGTTTCAGGATGTTTACATTTTATTAGTAACAAATTGATAGCACATGGGTTTCTTTCTGTTTCTTACAAAGTCAGCAGACCTACTTTCACTCTATTTTGTTCTATTATCAGAGGAGTTTTTTGATACATGTATAAGCAAATATTTTCATATAGTGCAGCAGAACTGGGATGCTCAAATGTTGTAACAAATCAGGTTTTCCAGTTAATTTGGGTTTATTCAAACCCAAGAAACTGAATGTCTTTGATTACTCAGGGGTATTTCTAGATATGAGACATCCTAAGATTGTATTTCAGCACATTCATCTGCATATCATGAAGTTTTCATAAGTATAAACTTTTTTTTCAGTTTCACGGAACTGCTAATCTCAATTTAAATCAGCAAACTTGCTTGTCACCAGTTTGCTTTATAAATCCTAAGTTAAAACACAATAAATGAATAGCTAATATTTATTGAATACTTTCAAATACCTAGCTCAGTAGGTTGAGTTGCCACGTTTAGTTAAGAAAAGCACAAGGCACCAATTATATTTGAATTTCAAATAACAATGAATAGTTACTATACACATGACTCACAATATTGGAGGCATATGTATACTAAATTATTCATTGTTTGCAATTCAAATGTGAAAATGTGACTGGATGTTCTGTATTTTATTTGTCAACCTAATTACATGGATTGTATGATTTTTTTGCAAGTTTATAAGCTAGTTGTAGTAAAACCCATTTCACAGAAGAGTTTGAAGCTTAGAGAGTTTAAGGAACTTACTCAAGGGTCATGGTCTGGGAAATGAAAGAAGTATTTGTGTCCAGATCTACTTAACTTCAGAGCTGAAGCTCTTAATCTAACCTCATTTCCTCACTTTAAATTCCTAAAATTGGAATTCTGAGATGAGAAGTTACAGATATTTTGAAGGCTTTTGATTATTATCAACTTGCCTTCTAGAATGTGAACAAATTTATATGTCCACCAGTGTGTCTTCCTGAACAGTCACTAACACAGGCATGATCTTTATTAGCTTAATTATTTAATTAATAAACCATAGAATAACATTTATTGTGAACTTGTTTAATTTAGTGAAGTTGAATCCTTTTATGTTACTATGCATGTTCTTTACTGAGGGTTTTTCCTCATGTCTTTAAGGTTAAAAATTTGAAAGCCCTCAGGTATGTTTCTGCAGCTTGAGTATCAACTTTGAGTGTGCATGATAATCACCTGAGGGCTAACACACAGATTTCTGGTTTCCCACCTTCAGAATTTGATTCAGTAAGTCTGGAGTGAGGCCAGTTAATTCCCATTTCTAACAAATTCCCAGATGATGCTGCTGTTCTGGGAACCATACTTTGAGCATCACTGTCTATAAGAAGGTCCTAGGTTCCTAGTAAGAAGAATGGCTACACTTGGTATTCATTGTTTAGCACATAGTTGCTGATCTCAGAGTTACAACTCAAATGCCAGAGAAGAACTTTAATAAAAATCTGAGAATTGAGTTTGATACAGGACAAGTTATGAGTTTCAGTGCAATGAAACATTTTTTCAATGAATTTGCCAATGATATATATATGAATCATTATATATATATATGAATATTATTTGCAAATACTAAAAGCATCAGCTATTTAAGCTGTGAATGGAGCTTTGTTTCTCTTTCTGCATAATAAAAAAAATTTGAGTCTATTAGGAATATAATACACCTTTCCCTGAATGTTTCAGAGCAGCTAGCACCAAAAATATATATATATATATATTAGCCATGTACTTAATTGAGCACAACATTCGACTAAGTACTGATAAGTAAGAAATTAGAGATCTTCCTTGACTTACGATAAGGCTACCTCCTGTTGGATCCATTGTAAGCTGAAAACACAAGTTATAAATGCATTTAATATAACTGGCCTGCATTAAACATGCTCAGAACACTTACATTCACCCACAGTGGGTCAAACTTATCTCATATGAAGCCTATTTTATACTAAAGTGTTGACTTTCTCACCTGATTTATTGAATACTGTACTGAACGTGAAACCAGAATGTTTGAATGGGTCCAGAATGGTTGGACATTCATCAGCGGCTTACCCCCGTAGTCACATGGTTGGCAGGGCATCACAGTGGTGCCACAGCCCAGCGTCGGAAGAGAGAATTGTATTGCCTATTGCTGGCCCAGGGAAAGAGCCAGATTCAAAATCTCAAGTACCATTTCCACAGAATGCATATTGTTTTTGCACTATCCTAAAGTCAAAAAACGATTACTTGAATCATAATAAATCAGGGGCTGTTTGTAGTGCTGTTGAATCCTTGAAATTCAAGGAACACCGGACTTTGAAAATGTGTTTTGTAAGCTCTGTGGGCAGAGGCCATGCCTGTCTTGTTCATTGTTGTATCCTCAACGTCTGCACATTGCTGCTATGGTGTCAGAGGTCAATGCATGTACATTGAATGAATGCAGGAAAGAGTTCCAAGTTCCTGAAAGCTTTGGCTCATGATTACCCCAGATATTACTTATTTCACAAGGAGTCTTGGAAAGGGGAAGAAGGATAAAGAGGTAAATTCCAAAAATAAGGAATGTAACCAGCTTTGGGAATATGGTTCCATAATGATTTCCTTTAACAGAGTGAAGGGAAGACTTGGTATGTTCATAGAATAAGATACATAAAAAAATATCATAATGTCTAATTTGAGATTGGGGGCCTTAGAAGAAACCATTTTCTTTTAGTCAGAGGTAGATGAGTTTAAGAAGAGATAGGGATATAGTAAAAGGTTTTGCTCTACATTTTGGGTCAAAATAGGGATTTTGGCCTTTGGTCGTTAAAATGACATAAAGAGGCATATAAATATGACTCTGCTCCTTTCTAACACACTGAGCTTTGTAACTTGGAAGGGCCAAAGTACTAAGGGATGATTTTTTTGGGAAAAACCTCATCAATATTATCTGAAGTGAGGAGAAGTCTATCTTCTTCTGCTCGGCACCTTATGTGTACATGTGACCTCTGGCTGATTAAAATCAAACAAGAGGATTATGTCAGGACCCTACAGTGAGGCACTAATTTCACCCTAATTGTTTTACACAAAGAAAAAGTGATGTGTCCTTTAATCTGACATACAAGAAAAGAAAATCCTTTAAAAAGTCATCATAAGCATGACCATTTTCTTCCTCCTTGTTCACTGGAGATCTGCATCCGGGCTCTGATGACCTCAGGTCCCCAGCAATTTCCCACTGCTGACTAGTTCCCCATTATGGGATATTGCTCTTTGCTTACTTCACTTCACTTCCTTTCACATCCCTGTTTTATTATAGCTCAAATCCTACAGCATGCCTTGCAATTTCTCAGACACACAATGCTGTTTTCTTGGAATTAAGACTTTGCATTTGCTGCTCCTTATCTCTGTCAATCACCCACCTCCACACTTATATACCACTACCCATCCTGTATTTAACTTGAAATTTTCTGTATGTGATCTTCCTTGACTTTCCCACATCCTAAGCCTGTGTTAGGTCCTCCTTTGTGTTCCCCTAGTGACCTGTGCTTACTTTCATCATAACATTCACTGTATGTCATCACTGTGTGCTTTCTAGTTCTACCATTATCCCTGGAAGTTTCTTGAAGTCAAGGACAGTTTCAGTTATCAGTATTCATTGGATTCCAGACATTCAGTAAGCATTATAGTTGTTCACCACATCACAGGTGAGTGAATACACAAATGAATGAAGCCAGCAGAGTTAAGAAGTCATGTACATTTCAAGAGTGGTTTGAGAAGAAAAAATAGTCATAGGCAAAATTGGCACAGTGTACAGGTCCAGCATATATCCCTTAATACAGTTACACTGATATCTCTTTCAAAAATCAACTCTCTGAATTTTCTACTTAAAGATAAAAATTCTCAGTTGCAAAAAATAAAATCTATCTCATTTAAGGTGAAAGAGACTTTATAAAAGACATTAAGTAGCATTCACTTTTTTCAAGAGATGTAATTGAACTCCATCTGGGCAGCCAGAACCATATATCCATATTATACATCAGGCTATGCCAGAGGAAATTGCTCCAGCCATAGTCCCTAGGCCCAGGTGGTTTATACCAGGGTCCATGCACACGAGAATCTCTGCTTAGACTCTGCCATTCCTGCCTTTGAGAATGGAACATACTTCTGCCCTTTCCACCTTCGTGGAATTTGGCCTTCACATCACAGTCTGTCTAAAAGAAGCCTCAGGAACCTGTTTCTGACTAGCCCATGTAGAGAACCTGCATACCTGTGCCCCAGCTGAAAGAGAGGCTGGCAAAGGCTTCCCCCTGGGAAGCAGGACCCCTTGGGTAGAAAAATACAAAATGCATAGAAGGAATGTTCAGAAGGTTCAAATAAAAAGGATGCCCAGTGCACCTAAACATGCACGGCAGCTGGAGTTACAGTAAGGGGCTTCTGAGATCCCTTTCCATAATAAGACTCTGTTATGTCCAATAGTTTTACTGCTAGCCTTGATATATAGCCTTTGAGTTTGAGGTAGAAAGTTGCAGAAATTGTTGCATCTTTTTATGGCTCCTAACATCTCAGTGCTAATGTTCCTTCCTCTGCTGTTCTTTGGAACACATACCAGTAAGTATTTAGTTCTTATTCCCTGATCGCTGGAAATGCGCTGACAACCTGAAGTTTTTTCTGTTTGATTCAGTTTGAACAAGTGTTATTGACATTTTAAAACTGAACAAGTTGACACTGAAATTATATCAAATGATGGCAAATAACAGAGGTTAACATTTGGTCAACTCAAGTGCTTGATGGCTATGCCTGAACCCAGAATCTTAAGGGAATAAAAAGGCCAAAATTAAGAGCTGACATAGGGAAAGAAGACTTTGGTGGTAATTTTAGCCTTCAGAGCCTCTCAAGGAGTCATGAGGATGCCCACTTAAAAGGTGAAATTAGAATATAAGAAATGCCCACTAGATTTGATTTTTACTTAGTTTCTTTGAGCAGTTTTTTGTGTCTCAGTCAGTTGGGTCTCATGACAACTGTTGAAGTCAGTGGTGTTCAGTTACTCCTCAGTATGCCAACCAATAACATTTACTTTAAACAAACCATCCCCCTAATTACCTTCCTTCCTATGCCTTCAGTTTTCTGATAAGGTCATAAATCTGAATAGAAATTATTTGACCAAACTCTTCTGTTTTATTAGCTGAAGAGGATAAAGGCTTGAGGGGTAGGGGGTTGCACAGCATTCCTAAATCTCAGAACAGAAGAAGCCAGAACTTCTAAGACATAGTGCATAACACCACTTTTCCCTTATAAATTTACATGTTTCCACTTTATTTTTATCTACTCATTGATCATGGCAGAGCCCTCAAACAAGTCACAAGAACTTCAAGAACTGTGGTGGTTTCTTAGCACTCAGGCCACTTTCCCTTAGAGCAGCTGATCTGTGGACTGTATTCCTGCTTTGCCTCTTCCACCCGCAGTGGTACGGCAGTACAGGTCCTCTTGGCCTTGCTTGATTTCCAACTCTATCTCTGACTCTGCTTCCTTTCTTTGTTTCTAAAAGTGGACATTTCCAGAGTTCTACCCTTGGCTCTTTTCCCGGCATTTGTACATGTTGACCTTCTCCAAGTCTTCAATGATTGCATCCATTTAGACGACTTCCCAAATTTGTGCCATACCATAGTATCTGAATATGGTTGGTCAAGAGTGCAGAGATGTATTCAAGCCCAATGATATTTCCAAACTCTCACCATTATTATAGCTGCATGACTTTGGATAAGCTATTCAGCCTCTCTAGGCCTCAGTTCTACACCTGTAATATGGGAATTGATAGTACACCTACTTGACAGATTTATATCAAATGATCTAATATTTTTTAATGCTTAGACAGTGTCTGGAATCACTAAGTGCCATATACATGTTAAGTCAAATAAAATATAGGTGTGGAAATCATTAACATTGGTGAGCAAGTGGTAGATATGGAAGAAGACAGGCCAAGAGAACCTCAGAAATACATTTTTGAAGTCAGGGAGTAGAAGGGGAGTAAAACCCTCTGTACCCAAAGTCAGTGGATTCTCTCATGCTTCCCACCCTTGTGACTGCTTCGCTTGTTGTGCTTCCTCAGATGTCATTATCACCCTCACTCTTGCCCCCCTGTTTCACGTAATCCAAATGCTACTGGTTCTTCAGACATCACTCCAAATAGCTTCTTTACTCAAGTTTTGAGATCACCATCCCTGTTTATAAAACAATCTTTCTATTAAAGGTGATTGTGATTTGAGTTATTTTCTATTAAAGGTAATATGTGATTACATATTCCAATTGATATGTAAGATATTTTTGGGTGTAAAGTTTGTGTCATACACAAGTCGGTCTTCGCCAGGCCCCCTAACATCCTATCGTCACTGTAGTTGGCACTCACTTTTCAAATAACTTTGTCAAATAAGTGAGTCCTATTATGAATCCTTGTAGGTTATGGAGGGTGTATGCAAGACAGAAGTGAAGCAAGGAAGAGAGCAAAGATGGAGTATCAGTGAGTCAGGCCACCGTCTTTCTGTAGGAGATACAATGCAGTTTGTAGTTTAGCTCAGCTCTGTGTATGTCAGCCACCACTTCCATGTTTTCCTGACAACTATTCCTTTTTTTCTCAGAAGAATTGGAGTCATAACCTTGAGAGTTTTTTGGGCCCAATCCTCTCCTTTTTCTGATGAGGAAGCTGAGGTATGCAGAAGTAGACTTGTCTGCGTGAAGCTGCCCCTGGGCATCCTTGACAGGCAGCAGGAGTTGGAGATTTGATGGGTCTCATGACTTCCGCTACTTTGCAGATATGTCATTTAGACAATCTGAACCTGTTTGTTTTCACCTGGGGAAGTAACTGAACATCTGTCTAGCCTGGTAAGCAACTTAATGGATGTTCAACAAAGAGTAACCATCGCATGGGGTTTTCTTTAGCAGTATGATGCAGCAGTGAGAATGTCCGCCTGAAGCTCGTCTAAAGTGACACCACTGAGGCTGTGGATGGCTGTTTGTGTGAGAGATACTGGGGACAGGCCTAGAATCTGGGTTTCTTGATTCTAACTCTAGGACTATTCATTAAGCTTATTTATATAGTATATATACTACATGATTACTGGTGACCTGCTACATCTTGTGAGATGAAGATAGGTGACCTGCTGTAATAAAGCCAAAATTACAGTGGCTTTATATAAGAGAGCTGTGTTTTTTTTGCCCCATATCACGAGGCAATGATGGGTGGATGAGGGGTGGGTGCTCTGGTCTGTTCTGTCCTCTGTGGGCCCAGGCACCTCCCAACTGGTCCTGTCAATCCATCTAGAAGACTGGGACAGGGAGCTGTGGGTCATACCAGAAGATTGGTTAGGAGTGAGGTGGCCAAGTGGAGCATCTTACTCCACCCTGCATTCCCCTGGCAGGGATTTAACCCTGCGGCTGGGTCTGTCTGGAAAGAAATGTAGCTGTGTGTATGGGAGAGAATGGGAAATGGGAAATTGATGAATAAATAAGCTGTTTCTGTCACAAATACTGTTTTTTAACGTTTCCAAAGTACGTTATCTAAAAATGACCCTGTTCAATCCTAATCTTGGAGAAACTGTAGGCCATGGGAATTATATTTGACTATGTAAAGCTTTATCTAATGCTACACATTTTTTAAACAAAGTTCATAAAGCTAGTTGTTACATAAGTACTATTTTAAGGACTTTTGAGTACATGGCTCTTATTTTTTAAATCATGGATACCACCTTTCTTGGGTTTCTGTTAGTAAGATGATTTCACTACATAACCACCATTTTTTTCGTTTAATGCAAATAGGGAACTAAATTAAAAATGTGTCTCTTGTGCCCATTTTCCAGTGAATTAAATAGTTTTAGTCCTAATCAACTTGGTTTAGTTTATTAATTTAAGGTTTTTAAATACAAAACATTAAAAAAATCAATAAATTTCTCTGCCTTAAAGTATCTTAAAGAATTGGGTTGATTCTTAAAGTCAGTATGTCTATCAGATCAATATAAATGTCTTATATGACTTTGAAAATGTAGTGGAGAATATAGAAATTCTAAGTATCCTGAGCTTCACAGGAGTATCAGAACCACTGAATTTCTTTTTCTTAAAGGAAAGGACATTTATATCCTGTGTCTGGAAAGGAATTCAACTTGTTTCAAAGTATCATTGGATATACAGACTAGAAACTCACAGTTCCTACCTTACTCTTTATGGAGTGAACATTTACAAAATTTTATATATAACTGAAAGTCATAGATGTTGCTTTTCAGGAAATGAGTTGATTTAAAATTGACTAACTTAGGAAGAAGAATATGCAATAATTTAGAGCTTATTATAAGGATACCATTTAAGGAATATGAAAATGTAGGGAATATTATATATATTAAAGATGTACAGTGAACATGAAAATATCTTAGTTATAGTAGTAGTCCTATAAGTGATTTTAAAACCCAATGTTATAAATCTTCTTCTTAGAGTATCAAAATTAGAAAATAGGATAATTGCATTTAGGTATTCATATTAAGATAACACTAAGATACTCTTAACCTTTTAAAATAAATGAAAATGATGCCTTACAAAATACCCTAAAGTAAGGTTTAGTGTTACAGGAAAATATTTGTCTTAGAGAACAAAATGTCTTATTTGGCTTGGTAATTCAACAACATTCTGTCTGAATTTTTAAAATATTCTAATTCCTTAATGAACAAAAATTCTTTTGAATGTTATATTGCCTTTATTTTTATGGTACTAGGGGCCAAAACATTATATTAGCACTTTATTAAAACTACTATTCTGAAAGTTATAAAAAGAATGAGACAACTGTTGGGCTTTCTTGTAACCAGCCTGGTGCTCTCATTCCCCACCTCTGCGGTATTTCTTTTTCTCACTAAAACCCTCTGTCAACCAAGAAAAGCCCATTAATCTACTTCACAGCCCCAGTGACTTTATTCTTTTTGAATCAATGAGGCAGAGCTTCATTACATGTGTTAGTAGTTATGTATGGACTTAGGCCATGTAGACTATTTATCTGGCTTCTCCATCAGATATTTTATGTTAAGGTTTTTAAAAAAAATTTTGAATCAAAGTAAAAAAAATATAAATGAAGCCAGGTACATTGTACAAATGTAGATCATTACAAAGAATTTACGAAACAAAGCAGCAGTCTATTAAACTACCTTCAATGTTTGAAACACCTTTTATTCTTCTAATATTTGCAGCTCTTGTAATTGCTTCTATGGCTATGAATGTTCCACATTTGATCACATGTATTTGTTTTCTTTTAAGGAAGAAGGAAATTT
This sequence comes from Manis javanica, assembly GCF_040802235.1. NCBI lineage: Eukaryota > Metazoa > Chordata > Mammalia > Pholidota > Manidae > Manis > Manis javanica. The sequence continues at coordinate 49,674,116 of NC_133164.1, read as the reverse complement.
AGCATAGTAACCCCATCCATCTTCATTCCAAATATAACTTTTTAAATTATTATCTTTCATCTATTGGTTTACTAATTATACTTGAAATAATATGCATAAACATGAACTTCCTGCCCCAGAAGTCTAGGCCATTCTCGACTTCCTATTGTGCAGATAAGGGTATTAGTACACCCATCCTTTCTACCACTTTTCATCAATGATCAATATCCATCAGACATAACTTCCTTGTACCCTGTCAAATCAATACATATTAGATTCTTTTCTCTTATTATGTTATAAAGTTGGGAACCATTATTTCTTACCTTATGATTATGGAAACACTGCTCTCTGCAAAGCAAATGGGTACTCCATGATCAGATTTTCTTTTCTGCATGTCTAATATCATAACCCCTATGAACTCTAAGAAGACTATTTTAAGCAAGTTCAAATCGGGTCTCTTTTCTCACATTCCATCCACAGATAAAAACGATGCTGTATGTTTTAGTTTGGTTAATCCTGGATAAAGTTAAATTCTCACTTTCGTTAAGAAATTACAGATTTCTGCATTGGGTGACCATTGTGTGGAATACATTATACCTTCTCTTGTGGATGTTTTTCTCAAAGCTCACTGATTTCCTGTTCTAATGTGGATTAATATCTTTCTAGACCAGCTGTGTAGGGATCTTCTGGGGATTCTTTTGTAACACATTCTTTCTTAGATCTCATGTCTTTTTCCTTCCTCAAGAAAATATGAGAAGTAGGCTATATATTCTTGTATACTGAAATTTCTTGTGATCTTATATTTGATAGTTGGTATTGATAATAGAAATGATTCAAAATTTTCTCAAAATTTTCATAGCATTCTGCATTATTCATTTCATATCTGATGCCAGTTTTACTCACATGTATATGCTTTGTTTTTTTATCAAAGTAGAAATGTTTGAATCATTTGTCTTTTGTCTTCTGAAACTGTACAAAATCGAGTGTAGAACTGGTTCTTTTCATGTACTTTGTACCATTTTGAAGATCTCTGTCTTTACTGCTAGGAAAGGTTTTCTACTTTTAATTTTATAATTTTCTACTCCCTATTTTCTTTGTTCTCTCTCTAGATTATTTATGAATTAGATGTTGGACCTCTTTGACTAATCTGCTTCTTATTTTTATTCTACCTCTTTTTTCTAATTTATGACAAGTTTTCTTATTCCCTGATGTTTCCATTTTTGGTCGCATGTTTCTTTGTGTTCCTGCTGTGTAGGTGGGTTTGCTTACGTAATCCTTTCTCTTAGCAAAGCGGCTGACTAGCACTCTTTGCAAGATGAGGTAATCAATTTTGAGTCTTCACTTAGGGACAAGTGGGTCATGGGCAGCCACCAGCTTGGAAATGTGTTTTTCCTATCTAAAGTTTTGTATAAGGGACTATCTCCTATTGTTTGCTTCCCATTTGGACATTTCTAAACTTAGACTTACATTTGAGAATTCATGAGGAAATTTCCAGCAAACTTCCAGCAATCTGCATACTCTTTGTTTCTGAGAAAAATTCTTATATTTTATGAATTCTTATTTCCCTGAACTGAGTTGGTTTGGGCAACATAGAAGAAAACCTCAAAAAAGCAAACAAACAAAAAACATTTTGCTGCTCTTTTTTCATAGTGTAATCAAACTGCTTTCAGTGTAGAGCTTTTGGATCTAAATTTTCTCTATTCTCAGCTCATGGGTTCTGGGTGGAGATATATCTATCCTTAACTCTAGAAGTAAAGCCTGTGACCCAGAGTTGATGGAATTAGTTCATCCCATTTCCCTGGCCACATGGTTCTTTCCAGGGCAAGCAAGTATCCATATGGAAAAAAAATAATTAAATCAGTTTTCTATTACATACAAATATCAATTTCAGATGTATTAAGTATGAAAAAAAGAAAAATAAAAAAACTATCAAAAGGGAAATCATTTTATGACCTTTGACTAGGAAAGGACTTTTATAAATTTACTCTGAAATCACAAACCATAAAAAAAATATTCAGGTATCTGAGGACAATAAAATATAAATCTTTTGTATTTTGACAAGCTATAAAATGCAAGAAGAAATTGGCAAGACAATCTCTATTATAAAACCATAGCTTGTAATAGATATTATATAAATAATTCCAGTCAATTAGTAAGAAAAAGACAAGCAACCCTGAATAAAAATTCTTTAATACTTACCAAAGGAAGTATGTGTAAGAATGTTCAACAGTGTTTAAGTAGTAAAAAATTGGAAGTAACCTAAATGTCCAATAATAGAATTAGAATATTATACTGATAATAGCTAATGTAAATCAACTATTGCTACACATATTTACATGGATAAATCTCACAAAGATGTTGAGCACAAAAAACAAGTTACAGGAGAATATAGATTCTAAGAATTTTATAAAACATTTAAGGCATACAAAAATTATATGCATGTATTTTTTTACTTGCAGATTCAGTACAAATAGTGAAAGCATGGACACTAAACAAGTTAGTGATAATTATCTGGGAGGTGGAGAGAGGCAGGTGAGGGAAAAGGACCAAGGACATAGAGTGAACTTCAAGTATATCTGAAAATGTGTTACGCTTTAAGCCAGGTTTTTATTTTAATGTCTACTTGTGTTTGGATTAATTAAATAGAGAATTAATCTTTATGAACCTCATTTGAACTTTCCATCAAATGAGCCCCAGGCCAGCCCTAGGTCTATGGGCAGACAATGCATTTTTCCATTGTCAGTTGAAGCCGAAGAGCCAAAATACACAGGCAACTATTATTATTGTTCATTTCAAGTTGAGAATTAGAGATTTAAATTTGCACCTAAGAATTTTAGAATGTCTGAAATTAACTAATACAATATTGAGATCTTGGTAGCACTTAATATCAGGCAGAGCCGCTTCTGTGAGGATGGGTCCCAAAAGGAGATCTCTAAATTTTGCTTAGAGTGAGCCATGTTTTGGAATTTTAAGAAACTTCATCAAGATCTCATCAAACACAAGTGGAAATTAATATACTGACTTCTCATCTCTGTGTGTGTGTTTGTGAATGGGTGCTCTAATATGAAGTTTTGTCCCTTGTAGTCCAACAGCTTGTTGGAGTCCAAAAAGATTCCTTCCAACTAGTTTATATGTTGTGTCCCTACAGTGTAAATTCCTGATAGTTCTGACTTCAAACTTGTATCAGTACATTGTTCAAGTAAAATCAGGTTATTCATGATTCTCCTTTATTCATCTTATTTTAAGTGGTCAGAGGTGACTGTGGCTAAAGTATTAACACAGCCCTGCATCATAAGTACTAATTTTCCAAATATTTATATGAATATCTTATTAATGTTCCCAGATCCTACCCTAACTATCTGAATTATAATCTCTACGGGTATAGTCAGGAAATACGTTCCTTGAAAAATCTCCCTAAATGGTTTTAATCATTAGCCGCATTTCAAAAACAAAAAGGGTGGTTAAATGATGTCATTACCCCTCGTATTCAGACTTTGGGTTTTTACTTTATAGTTCATTTTTACTTGCATATTGATTTTATGTTGATTATCTGGTTTATTTGCATTGCTTGATTACAAGGTACGTCATTCTGTACATTGATTTGTTTTACTGGGCCATGTGAGTAGAAGATTAATTTAGTTAGTTTTGTGAGCAATCATAAACGACAACTCATCAGGACTCTCTCTCTCTCTCTCTCTCTCTCTCTCTCTCTCTCTCTATATATATATATATATATATATATATATATATATATATATATATATATATATCTGTGGTCAGAGGTACAGATATATATATATCTGTAGTTACAAGCAATGTGTTATTTCACAACTCACAACCAGCATTTGCTATTTTTATCTCCCTAGTAAAATACTTTTATTATTTAAGAAACTGAAGCAGGGTCTGATAAGTGCAGCTGAGCCAGATGGAGTTGAGATATTCAGACCTACAAACATAAGAAAATATTACAGTTTGTCAGACCAAAGGTGCATCCCAGTTTCCTATATCTGACAGGGGCGTCAGGAAGGACTGGTGAGATCAGTTAGTAGTTCTTTATAATATGAACCTCTAAAATTACCAGAGAGATCCTGAACCCTCTTCTTTTTTAAGTGCTAGTCATGCACTAATTCTACCCATGTATTTTCCAAATCTCTCCATTTGTTTCTATTTCTTAGTTCTTCTGCTCTGCATTCTTAACGAATTCTGTATTTTTATTACCTACTCTATAAAGTAATAGGGCTTGATTTTTGCCTTAATTTGCTCTTTATAGCTTCAAGGATTGTTCCCTTATGTAAACATCCTGGATAATTGGGCAAGTTTGTGTCCACTTTAGTCACACTGTAATGATCTTGTAGACACCAAAACAGCCTTTTCAGACATTTTCTGGATAGAAGAAAATTTTTTAGAAATGGAATTTATGGCACTCTTTGGCTATTATAAATTTCTGTTCTGTGGATCTTTCTAATTCATGTGTGTCCTCATTAAAACAATCAAGTAACAGGCACATTGAGTCTTTTCTTATTAGAGTATACTTTCAGTTTTATTTTCTAAGCCTCTTATAATGAACATCATTAATATATTTATAAACATTTTATATTTTAAATCTATTCAACCAGGAAACCAACTGGCTATGATTTTAGCCCTCTGTAAGTTCTTAATAGAAGACTATGCAAGAAAATAAAAAACTTTCTTGATTAGGAAAAAAACCATTCATCATTAACACATGTCTCTTGAGTGTCTATCACATGTCAGGTACTCTTCTAGATGCTGGGAATGATAAGGTAAATGATGAGGAAAAAAACTCCCTGTCCTTATGGTTTTTATATTGTATGTGTGTAAGAGATATGAAATAATTAGACAAGTAAATACTAGTGAGATAGGTAATGGTATGTAGGGATGTTTTCAGGAGGAAAAAGTAAAGGAGGGGTGTTGTGAAGCATTGAAGGGAGACTAAAGTTTTAGGTCAGTATGAGGGAAGGATTCTATTTGTCAAAAAAATAAATAAATAAAAGGACCAGCAAAATTAGAAGTCGTGTTGTCAAGTTGGGAAATTCATATTATACTTAGCAAACAAAGAGTCAATATTTCTAATAGCTTCTACAAATCAATATGAAAAAGGTGAACACCCCAATAGAAATGTGAGCAAAGAACTTTAACTGACATTTTACAAAGAAGAAATGTAAATGGCCAAAGAATATGTGAAAATACATTCAGTCTTCCTAGTATTCAAAGAAATAAAATGAAAATAAAAATGAGATGTCATTTTCACCTACTAAATTGTCAATATTAAAAATCATTATACCAAGTATTTAGGCAAGAATAGTGAAAGGGAAGCTCTCTTCATAATGGTTAGAGTATTCTGGGTTTATTGTAAGTATGTCTTTTTAGATTGAGGTTTTAACAGTAAGGATCCTGTTGCAGTTCTTTTTGTTGCTGTAAGTAAAAGAAACCAACTCTGGTAGGCTGAAGCAAAAAAAAAAGCATTGTTGGGAGGGGATTACTGTATCTTGTGGAATCTGAAATGGTGCTGAGCAGGCAGGTGTTGTCAATAGCAGGAATTTGGCAGCTCTGAGAAGCTATCAACAGAAGTCTTGACAACAGGAAGAATCAAGGCAGCTTTTGGGATTCCCCTCTCCATAGAGCTCTGTCAGGGTCACTGCCCAGCTATAGCAAGGTGCTAATAAGATCCTGGGAAGGCTGTTCCCAGACTGTGGTGTGGGACTCTACGTTGAAGCCCTGTCATACATGATGAAGTACAGGTCTAAAGGACTAAGCTGCCTCACATGCTATTTTTATGTGAACTAAGATAGAGACAGGGACGCAGAAGGAATCTAGTGGGATCATCAGCAGTACTGACACTGAAAATATTAACTCACATCTGAGAACCAACAAATCGGTAGTTATCTGGTGCTTAGTATATGTTAAGAATTATGGTAGGCACTAATACACCCCATCTTCAGTCAACGTTCATATTATTAGCATAAATATCAGGCATACTGGAACAGTGATACACACAAACATAAGTAGTATATATTCCCCTAATTAATCTATAATCAACTCGAAGCTTAAAGAAGTGGATTAATATGATAGTTCAGAAACTTGAAACAAGGTCTATTGAATTATTGAGCCACATACAGTGAATGTAATACTGAGTTTTAAAATGTAATACTGAGTTTTAAAATTTTTAAGAGTTTGTTATATCTTAAAGCAGTTAAGGCTTTAGGTTTGCAGAAAAACTGTGCTCATTTGGGTTACTGGCAGAATTCATATTCTTGCATTTGTAGGACTGAGGTCCTATTTCCTTGCTTCAGTATTAGAAAAAGTGTGAGAAAGGCACCCAGTTTTCCCACATGCCCCTGCCCCCACACATGCCCTGCGTCCTCCATGATCAGCACCCCCCACCAGATTAGGGCATTTGCTGCAGCTGATGAAACTACATGGAAACATCATAACCACCCAGATCCATAGTTTACATTAGTGCTCACTCTTGTATATTCTATGGAAAATGTATGACATTTATCCATAACACTAATTTTTAGAAGTGTTAGTTGGCGTTGTGAATGGTTAAAAAGTTGTCTATAACTGAATGTAGGCTGTATTATCCAAACATACTTTCTTGCCTTTGAAGGCATTAGTTTCCAGCATAAGCAGCATTTGTGATGACAATTATAGTCTTAAGGATAAGCTATTGAAGAGGTGAAAATTTATTTATTAAGCCTTTATTTACCTAGAGGTAGCTGTTGGATGTTTTTCAGTTACCTCAAAGAAAGTACTAGCAAACAGACTTGGAAAGGAAGAGGAAAATCCTCTGAATGTAGCAGGAAGGTTGTGAATTTAAAAGTAATGAGTAAGGAGAACTAAACATTGAATAGATGAATTTTCAAAGGACTAACTTGAGGGAGAAAAATAAAACTAAGATCAGATATTCTGATCTAAATGCGTGTGTTGGCATTCCTTTGACAGAAAAAAATATAATGGGAAAGTAAAAACAAGTATGTCATCACACATCAATGAATTTGATATTCACAGGATTTATTTGATTTCCCATTTAGATGTTGAGTAAAAAAATAACAACAGGAAACCTGCAAACAGGTGGTGGTCAAAATTGAATGAAAATATTAAAATATCCTAAATTGAGTGAACTCATGTAATTATAAGATAAGCTTCAGGCCACTTATCAATTATACATTTAAACTACTGGAGGACAGGGATTGCAGCTGACACATCTTTTTATCCCCCACAGCACTGAGCACAGTGACTTGCATAGAGCAGATATTCAGCAAATATTTGTTAAAAGCGGAAATCTTCATGGAATGTAAAATAGGTGTAATACATGGTCCTTACATTTATAGAAAACTTAGACTTTTCAGGAATATGTAAAAGTAACAAACATCCATTTACTGAACATTTATAAAATGTAAAATACGTGAAATTTTAGATAGTAATAAAGTAGTACATTTTGATTATGTAGTGTCAACAAATAGAATTTAAAAAAAAATCAGTGGGATTCTGAATATGTATAGAGGACTTGATGGAGAAGGTAGACATTGATTTGGGTTTTGAAGAATGGGGAAATTTCAGAGTGGTAGAATGAGAAGACATAAGTAAAATGTTGTTTTAATTGTATTAGCCTCAAGTTAAATTACAAAAAACATTATTAATATTCATGGTATTGGAATGAAAAAAGGAAACAAACAGCAATGAGTGGATATAAAATAGTTTATTCTGTGCTTATTTTATCAATTCTATATGAAGCTATTTAAGGTATCATAATTTATTCCTGCATGATGGAACTAGTAACTGTCACACTGCTAGATCTATTAGAAGGAAATATGTCTTTTGGTTCAGTTAATTCAATTCCACAAGTATTTATTAAGCACTTATCTCAGCAAAGCACTATGGAATCATCCATGTACAAGCAATTAAAATTTAACTGGTTCAGAGAATATTTGCTACATCATTTCACTTTAAAAAGAGTTAACTGTTACCGTATCCATTCTAGATCATCTTATAGAAATGCCTTAATTTAGAGGTTTGAGATTAGAATAAATGTAATATCACCCAAGCTGAATAGCTCAATTTTTATATGCAAACTAGGTTTAGAGAAATGGCAATATTAAAATATAATAGCTTGTTTCTTTAGAATGCCAATATAATGTACCTTCACATCTATTAAATTACTGAATTCTTAGAGCAACCCCTTAAAGTTGACTGCATAGATACATTTGCTTTGCATACCAGGAAACTGAGGCTAAGATAGTCAAATGATTTTCTAAGAGCTTTCTACTTGTTGATTGGAAACCACACCTTGAACACAAGAAATATCATTAGAAGAAAAATCTAATGTTTTTTCAACTGTACAATACTACCACCACAGTAGTAGCCATTTGTCGTATGATGTAGTGAGGAATTCAGTTCATAGGTGCTTTCCACTGTTTCTGAAGAGACTGAAGAATAATTTCTAAGTAAAACTTGTTGAGACAGCTCTCCAAATGTTCCGCCATCTTCATGCATCTAATTCACAAAGATACACCTAGGCGAGTAAAATGAAGGGTAAAAATATATATATATTTTGAAATATTTGACCCATGTAGACCAGTGGTTCTGACCCAGGACATTTTGTCCTCTCTACCCCCAGGGGGTAACTGGTAATGTCTGTAGACAGTTTTGGTTGTCACACCTGGAGGGGTAGGTGCTGGCAGATGAAGGTCAGGCATACTATTAGATATTCCTACTGTACATAGGACAGAACCCCCCCCCCTAACACCACACCCATAACAGAGGGGTATCTGGCCTGAAACATAAATAGTGCTGAGGTGCTGAGGTTGAGAAAAACCTAGTGTAGACAATCAAGACAATTCTGGTAAAAACAAGCTGGCACTTAAGAAAAACTATGAGTTTTGATGTGCTTCTGATGGTTACATAATCTATATAACTCACTGTTTTTCTGAGCCTTAAAACAGCTAAGATTTGGAGATTTGGAAGTTGCCAAATTCACTCATTTCCCTCCATAGCAGTTTGAGAAATAATTAAAGAAAATCATTCCTCATGCAGTTCCTCCCCTGACATTATTATTTTTAAGCAACATATAATGCTGCTGGCTGAAGTTTCTAATCCTTGAACATACAATTCACCTTCGTTCAGTTAGAAGAAGAATTCAGTAAAATGATTCTTGGTTCAGAAAGGGTAGAGTCATGGGATTCAAGAAAGAAAAAGTCATGTGACACAGGTGTCCTTGTCAATTGGCTTCTTATTTCAATTTCTTGTTGAAGTATCTCAGAGGCCAAGTTGGTTTGATCAGGTCATTTCTGTAGAGCATGGATACAGCTAGTGAAATTGGTTAATTTGGGAATAATTGAACAACTGATGTTTGTTCCCATCAATTTAATATTTATGAGTGCAAATTTTGAAGACAAAGGAAAACAGAATAAAAAATGAAAGCTGAAACCATTTCTTGGAGAATCCTGTGTGACATAAAGGAGTAGGAACTTTGCCCAGAACATGACTCAAATCTGTGTGTCCAATGTGGTCAGCTCTCCTTTTTTGATAAATCAACTTGATTTTTATGTGGATGATGGATTTGGCTCATCAAGATGGGAGAGGAGGAGACCAATAGAGGATTCTAGGTCTGTTATTGTACCAATAAATAAATATTGGATGAATTTATTAAAATATTGTGTATAACAAACTTTTCTGACCAGAGTATAGTGCATGCAAATTACCTCAGTTAACCTTCACTTACTCATTCATGTAAGCAACAAATATTACTGAGTAATACATTTTGTCATTCTCTAAGCCAAAGCTGGGGAAATGTATGAACTGGAAAAAGTTTCCTTCCCCCTACATTGCCAACCACAGGATAGGAATAAAAGATGGCCATGAGTATTCCCTTGAATAATCTTCTTTGAAGAGGGGGAAGAAATGGACTCTTACAATAGTCATGGATATGCAGCTATTCTGAAAACCCACTGAGCAAATATTGTAATGCCCTTGATTTTGAGCTTAAGGGATATTCCTTGATAGGCTCTCATTCTGGTCCTGTGAGTGAGTAGCTGTCAAGTTCATTCTCCAAGGCTTTGATTCTACCCTTGGCAGGTTGCCCATTCCATGATACTTCATAACATCTGAGGGAGAAGGGGAGAGAGGGCCCTCCTTGGTGGGTAAGCGCATTTTCAGTCTGAGCCTTGTCTTTAGAAAGTTGAAGCCAGTGGTGGTTTTACTTCTTTAACAGTCACAATCTTCTTTGGTCTACCTTTATAGAACTTTTGGCCATATAGTTTTCAAAAGCCTTTAAAAAAATGTATTTAATACCAGTTACCACCATGTGCCAGTATATATAGACTTAAAAATATTTTGAGATTATTGAACTTCCATGGACTGTATCCTTAGTCTCTTTATACTTTATTGAAAAAAAAAATTTCCTTGGGGACATCTTAATCCAATCAGAGGTCTTAACACAAGGTGGACAGTCTTGCCTTTGACTGGTCTGTCTCTCCAGCTCTCTTAATCTGACAGCCATTTAAAGCTTGAAGAGGCTGGAGATGAGAATCAGTTGCATCTTTAAACTTTGAAAGTTCAGGGATATTTCAATTCTCTCCTTCCCTTTCATCCCTTTTTATAAATAGACCATTTCTTTCGTGAGCTCATCTCTTTCTCATGATATTTATCAACTGCAGTTAGTAACAAGCAACTCATGCTAGTAATATTCTGTCCAAACCTACACATACTTAGGTATATTTTCTGCCTTTTGGGTTGCCACAGTTGACAGTTTTGCTAAGTACTTGGCCATAAATAATGTCCCCATAAATAATGTCACCATTTTTCTAGCCTGAAATATGTTTCTATGCTGCCTTTCACTCAGCTTTAGAATCACATGACATGTATTTTAGCTTCTGCTTTGCCAGCACACATCTTCCAGTTTTCAACTGCTATATTTATATGCTATTGCTGCAGTGATGCTTTGAACCCAACACTCCCAAAATGTCAGTGGTTTGCAGGAATATATATTGATTCCTCATTTATATATCTGCACAGCTGTACTTGAGGTTGTAGGTCAGGTCCTGGTCACCACATGACATCTCACTTGAGAACTTTGTCTGATGGAGCAGCTCTTAGGTGGAGAGCCTGTGCTCATTGCTCAGTAAAGAGGGCAGGAGGACTGGCAGAAACTATGTTGCCCTTAAAGATTCTACTTGAAATTGGCATTCTGATTTTGACCTGTATTCCACTGGCCAGTGGACATCACACAGCCAAGTCCAACACCAGTGGGACAGGGCAGTGTGCTCAGGACAGGTGGGAAGGGAGGGCGGACATTACAGGACTCTAATCCTCTGTAAGAAGTTAATGTGTCAGGCATGGTATGTGTTGGGGTCTATGTGGATCCACAGGAATCAGTTTCTGTGGATTTGTAAACATTTATGTTTAAAAAGGTACAGCATTTGAAACTCAACACCAGAGTTTCCTGTCTTCTGAAAATTCATATAAACTTATTTCTACAACAATTAAAAAGAAAAGAATTCACCTAATTATTTTCATACACCTTAAAATATAACTTGGTAAGAAGGTATCCATTTTCTGTCAGCTGTTTAAGAAAGATGGCCCAGAGTTATTGTGTGTTCTTCAAGGTCACTTAGCATTGTGAAACTCATAATTAAAGTTAAAGTTTGGTTTGCTAGCTTAATGCTGCTTCTTAATTGAATGAGATTAATTACGTTTCAAAGAGAAGTTTTAGAAAAGACTGTTTGTTTTAAATTAGACATGTCCATAAATGTAGCATATTTGCTAAGGAACAAAGAGCATAATTTGCAACAGATTTTGAGAAATAATACTTATGCTAAAACATCAAAGAAATGTTCAGGTTAATTCTGGCGCATCACCTAAGAGAAAAATAGAGTACTCAAGAATCAATTTAACATAGAAGAAAGATGACTTTGTCATTAAAAATCAATCAAAAGTAAACTTTCAAAGTTCAAAAGAAAGAACTATTAAAATGGAAAATGGCTTTTATCAGTCATTTTACTTTAAAAATTTAATAAATTGATTAAAATAAATAGGGTTTAATGTATGAGAGAATAACACTGATATGTTGCCATGGAAAACCCCCTTTGATATTATAGTGATAAAAAATTTTATATTAAAATTTTCAAGAGCAAGCAGAAAATGATTCAGTGTTGAAGAAAAGATACAGGAAGAAAGAAACTTACATCAATAGTAATGTACTAGTTACTGTCCATTAGGCATCAGGAGGTCACAAGGCTAGACAAGCAAAGCACCGACCGTAGGGGAAAGGACTTTTTCCTCCAGCTCTCAGGAGTCAGGAGTGTTCTTACACAGATCGAGCCTCAGGCTTAGGACCAGCCACAATACACAAGCAAGGATCTGTGCCATCCCCTCAGTTTGGTTTAGTAGAACATCCAAACTAAATATGCTTGAAATTCTTGCTCTCGTTAACTATCATGTAAGTGTAATGAGTTATTTCTTACTGTGAATTTTGCTTATTTTCTTGTATGTGGACTCCTTCATGTTCAGCCTGATGCATCCATCTGCCTCCAGGAGTGTGAGGAATGTTACGGCGTGAGTGCAAAGAGAAAGGAAGAAAACCACATTCTGACACCTAAACCATGCCCTGACACCTAAAACACAATTTTCAAGTCCTCAGTAAGGCAATATATTTGCAGCTAGTTTTACCTGGAGGGAAAAGTATTTATTCTAAATTTCTTTGTTTACCTCTATAACATTTTCTGGTGTGTCTTTCTTTATCTTAGAACCTTCATACTTAAATGGGGAGAAACTAACAACAGCTTAGATCTGCTGCCCCACCTAGCAAATGTCTGCAGCTAGAATGGCCAGAGCTCCAAGAACTAGTTATCAGCACCCCACCCAGTCATTCTCTCTCTCCATCTGTCTTCTTTTCATCTTTTGGCATGAGGAATTCATTCTCTTTCTGCAGAATGGTTCCCTCTGTAGGGTTGGAAGCCTAACCACTCTAACCATGGGTTGCCTCACAGCTGGGATCCCGCTACTGTGATTTCAGAGGGAGGGTAGCAATTGGCTGACAGATAAACTGCATTTTCAAAACTGATCGCAGCTGGATCATGCAGCTGCATTCTTCCAGAGCCATGTGGAAAGGGAACTGTGAGGTAACAAGAGAAGGGAAGAGTGCTAGGCAGGAAATACCAGAGGTGCACAACAGTAACTAAAGTAGTAATGCATTTTTCTAACTCAGCAGCTGGTGGGAGCAACATCTTGATCAGAGTGGGTTAATGAGAGAAGACGTGAAATAGGTCTGTTCAGACACCTTTTAGAGGAGACCTGCTGTCAAAGGGAGTAAAGAAATGAGACGATGGAATAAAGAGGAATATTTTTGTCCACTTGAGACAATGATTGAATAGTCAAAAACTTGATGTAGAAGAGAGACTCTTTGGGGTCTTGGACTCTGATAGGTAGAAGGGTAGATATGCTCATGGAGAGGGATTGCCTGTAGGTGTTTGGAGAGGAGTGTGAATCATCTTTGTACTCAGTATAAATGGGTAGCTACTGAACGGTGGGCATCTATAAAACTTCTATGACTGCTTCTATTTTCAGTGCAAAGGAAAGTAAGATTGTCACCCAACAGTGAGGATAAGAAATCAATCTTAAGAAAAGCAATAAGGAAAATGAGTGGGATAGGGAAGTTTGTGGTCAGGGATATAAAATGGTACCAGTTGTGAATTTTTCTTCAGCTATGATCAGTGCATGGAATTAGTGGAATTTCAAAATGGCCCACAGCACACTAACAAAGAAGAGGAGTGTATTAATGTTCTGTGGCCACTGTAACAAATCACCACAAACTGGGTGGCTCAAAACAGAAAATATAAATATTTTCTCACAGTTCTAGAAGTCAGAAGTCTGCAATCAAAATGTCAGCAGAGCTGAGCTCGCTGCAAAAGCACTGAAGGAGAATCTGTTGTTTGCCTCTTTCAGTTTCTGGTTGCTGTTGGCATTTCTTGACTTACAGTTGCAATCATCCAATCTCTGCCCCTCTGGCCACTTTCCTCCTACTCTTCTCTGTGGCTTCAAATGTAACTCAAATCTCTGCCTTCACATCACCTTCTCTGTGTGTCTGTCTGCCGAGTGTCATTTCTAAGGACACTGTTTCAGATTTAGGGCCCACCTGGATAATATAGGCTGATCCCCTTATCTCAAGATGTTTAACATAATTACATCTGAAAACACACATTTTTCAAATTAGGTAACATTCACAGGCACTTGGAATTAGGACATAGACATATGTTTGGGGGCCACCAGTAAGCTACTGTGAGAACAAGGAGCTGAGCCTGGCTGCAGTCACACCCATGACTGCATAAACTATGTGAAGAGGAAAAGACTTCAAGGGGAAGGACTTACATGAAAAGAGGTGTTGGGATCAAGGGGATGGGCATTGAGGTGATGTTGAAGGACTGCTGGAATCACAGTGCTACAAAATTTCATATCAAACTGAGACATGTTCATTAAAGAAAGATAAGTAAATATTGAATATAACATAAAATAAGGGAAAAAATCCCTAAAACTGTAATTTCTCTTCCTGTACTATTTTGTTCCAGCTCTCATAGAAACTCCATTTTCCCTGATTGTTGCTGCAACTCTATGTCTTAGCAAGTGTGACCGTAGAGACTGAGAGCTCTAGTCTTTAAGAGCCTGGAGATGTAAGTTAAATGGGATCTGCCTTTAAAAATACAACTAAAGATATGCTCGCCTGTTTCTCCATAGTGTCTCCCAGTGAGCTGGTCCTTTGGCAGGTGGTGCTCCTTGTCCGGGTGATGCCTCAGGAGAGTGTTTTCCTGATTTCTATTTCTCCCCCATGAGACCCAGACAGAAAACTCCACTGCATTCTCTCTGTGGTCTTTAGTAAGTGCATGAAGAATTTTTCTTCAGCATCACAACTCTTTTCTCTCTTCCTTCCTTCTCCCTCAACTCCGTTTTCCCTCGGAGGCTGAGGTCAGCTGAACTTAATCAAGTTTCTAAGAAAGAGCTTCCATCTTTGGTTCTTCTAATGCTGTACATAAAATGAGTTTAAAGTTCATTTTCTCTTTCCAAATCTCAGTTTAATTGATCCAAGTCTGCATTTCTTCAGCAAGGAAGCAGTTACTCATTAGGTGCTAGCTTTGGGAATACGAATACCAAAAATGCATGACTTCTGCCTTCAACTCACTCTGTACTGCAGGGATCAGCCAACTCTGACCCAGGAGCCAAGTCCAGCCACAGCCTGTTTTTGAACAGCCCTCAAGCTAAGAAAGTATTTCATTTTCTTCAGGGGTTATAAAAAAAATGGAGTGTGTGACAGAGACCGTATATGATTTGCAAACACACAGAGTAATTACTACCTGGTTTTGTACAGAAAGTTTGTTGACCCTAGTCTACTGGGGAAATCTGTGGGGTAAATGACACCAATTTCACAAGCTGTTGGAATTTGTTGTGGACTACTATGCCATTTTTGCCTGGCCAAGCACAAATCTTACTTCTTCTAATAAGAGATTATATTTTGGCAATAAACCCTACCCTTTTCTCAGATTCTGAGGTATCACTGGGTCTGACTTCATCAAGCTTAAATTAGGGCTGAGTATTCAGACCTGGTTAATTCTGCTCTTTAGTATCTCTGGTCACAGAAAATGATTCAGTTGCCCCAAGTAGGTCCAATGAGATCCAGTCATGGGACTTTTTCTGACATTTTAGGAAAGAAAATCTATTTCTCCTGGAATCATAAGATAACTGATAATGAAAAACTGTACTATTCAGGGGCACTGTTTCTAAGGGGGACTAAATGTGAGACAGGTCAGCTCTGAGCGACGTAGAGATAATAATGAAGATGAGTGTAAATACTGAAGATATTGTTTAAATCCTGAATCCTCTTGCACCTGGAGCTAATTCTTGGTTTTGGATGTGAGTTTTTTGTTTTATTTTGTGAGATAATGAAACTATTTTTTTATTAAACTGGTTTAAACTTAGTTTCTGTTACTATACCATGAAGAATTTCTACTAATATCAGAGAAGATAATGAATGTTAAATAGTTTATATGTAATAAATACCTAAGAAATCCTCTTCTTCCTTAAAATGGACACTTAATATGCTATAAGAGATACACAACATTTACATTTAAAAGGTGCACTGAAGGTCATCTAATCCAACTTGCTTGTCTTGCTGAATTGGGGACTGTAGGGCTCCAGTAAATATAAAAGAAATTGAAAAATTAACTTGAAAATCACGGTACTATATGCTAAATACTAATTGAGATGTATTAATTGTTATGATGGTAATGAGGAGCAACTAGTACTACATGCATGTCAGTCAGAGAAGGTTTCCGGAAAGCGATGATGACTTAGCCAGGCAGTTTTGAAGGAAGGTGTCTTTGCTCAGTTAAAGGGGTGGGGTCAGTTGCTCAGTCTTAAAGAAGGGAAACTATTCCCCACAGAAGGCTAAAGGCCTGAATATGAATGGGAACAGACTACTTTCTGAGAACTACAGAGAGTCCAGTGCAGGGGAAGGTTTCATAGTGAAGCATGAGTAAGAAGGAGGAGATGAGGGAAGCGACCCGGAGTCGGTCAGGACAGTCCTTGCATGCTGTAGTGAAGAATGTGGGCTGTGAGAGGGTTTTAAAAAGAAGACAATGTATGGGCAAGGAAAACAAAAGTACAAATGAACAAATGGGGCTACATTAAAAAAAAAGCTTCTGTACAGCAAAGGACACCATCACAGAACAAAAAGGCATCCTACAGTATGGGAGAATATGTTTGTAAATGACATATCCAATAAAGGGTTAACATCCAAAATATATAAAGAACTCAAATGCTTTAAGACCCAAAAAGCAAATAACCAAATTAAAAAATGGGCAGAGAATCTGAACAGACACTTCTCCAAAGAAGAAATTCAGATGGCCAACAGGCACTTGAAAAGATGCTCCACATCACTAATCATCATGGAAATGCAAACTAAAACCACAATGAGATATCACCTCATACCAGTTAGGATGGCTGGCATCCAAAAGACATGCAACAAAAAATGCTGGTGAGGATGCAGAGAAAGGGAAATCCTCCTACATTGCTGGTGGGAATGCAAATTAGTTCAACCATTGTGGAAAGCAATATGGAGTTTCCTTAAAAAACTAAAAATAGAAATACCATTTGACCCAGTAAATCCACTTCTAGGAATTTACCCAAATAACACAAGATCATAGATTCAAAAAGACATATGCACCCTTATGTTTATCACAGCACTATTTACAATAGCCAAGATATGGAAGCAACCTAAGTGTCCATCAGTAGATGAATGGATAAAGAAGAGGTGGTACATATACACAATGGAATATTATTTAGCCATGAAAAGAAAACAGATTCTACCATTTGCATCAACATGGATGGAGTGAGAGGGTATTACACTCAGTGAAATAAGCCAGGCAGAGAAATGCAAGTACTAATGATTTCCCTCATTTGTGGAGTATAACAACAAAGCAAAACTGAAGGAACAAAACAGTAGTAGACTCAGAGACTCCAAGAAGAACCTAGCAGTTACCAAAGAGAAAGGGAGTGGGGCAGGCAGGTGGGAAAGAGGGAGAAGGGGATTAAGGGGCATTATGATTAACATACATAATGTAGGTAGGTCACGGGGAAGGCAGTGTAGCACAGAGAAGACAAGTAGTGACTCTATAGCATCTTACTATGCTGATGGACAGTGACTGCAATGGGTATTTGGGGGGGATTTGTTAATATGGGTGAATGTAGTAACTACACTGTTGCTCATGTGAAACCTTCATCAGATTGTATATCAGTGATACCTTAATAAAATAATTTAATTAAATTAAAAAAAGAGAGAACAGTGTAGCAATTCAGCTGCTGTCTATCAATCCAGGAGAACATTGGGAAGGTCAAAGGTATGACTGATCTGGGGATAGGAGGATGGAGAAAGGAGGGAGTCCAGATGGAGATACAGAGGAGTTGAGAGGTGTTTAGGCAATTAACAGTCCACTTTTGTGCCTACTTTCATTTGAGAAGTGAGATGAAGAATTGCTGAATGGGTTTAGGCTTTGGGCTGTTGGCTGGCTGGCTTGCTGGCTACTGGTTCTATCCTCTGACAATAGAGAATAAGGAAGAGAAGCTTGGCTGCTTTTATTCATTTCATTCAGTTGTGAGGTGTGGGAGAAACATGATGAGCTTTACTTGTGACATTTTGAGTTTGAGTTGCTCATACTCATTAAGTAGCGTGGGTTGGGGCACTGAAGATATAGGTTGGAGATGCCAAGTTTTCAATAATCAGCATGAAGATGGGAGTTGAAAGCATGTGATGCAATGAGATTTTGTAAGGCAACAGAGTTGTTTCTTTTGATTTATCCCAGGTCTTTCTCTTTATAAAATTGAATATAATGGGCTAAATACTTATTTTAAATATAGAATATACCAATGCATTTTGAACAAGTCATCAATATAGTTACCTCTATATATAGCTCAATACTCCTGGGAATTCTAAAATTTCTATAAAGAGCTCTAGATATTATAACAATTGTTCTGAAGGCTTTTGAGTCCTGTAAACTCCACAGTGTTGTTCCCTATTGGAGAATGAGGAAATAGCATGGTATTATAGTAGTGTCTCCTACAGGGAATCAGTAGAAACTATTTCTAGTCCTGCTTCTGATGGTGCTACTCTGAGAAAGTCATTAACAGCAATGGAAGCCTCTTCCTACCTACAACAGAACAAAGTTAATGCAAATGTTCTGTTGGTATCACCTCTGCCCAAACATTCTTAAGTCTAAGTATTTATGGACCCGTGAGTAATTTGTCTTTCTGTAATTTCATCCCAGTGACACTCTTGACATGAAGAGATGTGATAAGAGGATTTGATGAGCTCAGACTTTGGGCTTTTTAAAAGCAAACTAGAAATATGTAGAAATGGCCAACAACTTTAGACCAAAAAATTTGTGGTTCTCATTTTAATATCTACTGTTGAATTTCCCTTCCTGATATCCTCAGCTAGAGGAGCCAGGGTTGGTATGGCCACAGTAACCAGATCTCCCATTTACTCCATAGTCCCTGTTGCCAATGGCTCAGGGGTTTTATATGTTTAGTGAGATTGTCTCAACATTTAGTGTTACACAAGTTCATTGATGCCATTGTTATAAATTATTCAGAATATTGAAAGCAGCATGTCTTTTTCAGGCAAAAATTTCAATTTAGCCAAAACATTTAACATTGAACCATTAGAAAATTTCCAATAACTAGATAATTGTGAATACAGATCATATTAATTTAAACCAAAGTAATTCAATTACAAAATGTATTTTAATTCTGAAAACCTGACAACATAATAGATATAAATTGTTTAAGGGAATGAACATATTATGAAAAAAAGAATGATTGACTTCTCAGAAGTCACAGAGCCTGAAAACTATAAAAGATAGATAAAATGTCATTCACTTTTGAAAGTAGACAAGCAGATTCAATTTGAATATTTTACATAATATGTCTACTCCTCTCTGTAGTAAAGTAAAATAATCCATTTAAGAAAAACACGAGTGTAAACTGTCAAGAGACATCTGAGCATGACTCATAGGTATCCTATATAAATTATAAAGCACCTATTTCTTTCCAGGTCTTGACAGAACTACAGCATTAGTGAATAAAAGCCACGTAGTGGATGTAATATGTATTGATTTTAGTGAGGCATTTGATGTAGTGTTTAATGAAATCGTATTCCCAGAATAATTTAAATTGGCTTGGCTATGAGAGCAATCACATGTGTTGAAAACTGGCTGAAGGACCAGAAACAAAAGGTGGTGTGAAATGCCTGCCTGCCAGCACAGTGAGCTACAGTTTCAGAAGGTTGACTAGTAAGTCCCAGAAGGGAATAAAGGAGAATGAGGAGAGAAATTTTGGAAAACCTTTCAAGGATGAAGTGAACGTTTGGTCCATTAGTGTATTTGTCAGTCTTAATGGAATGAATGAAAATATACAATGCTTTGATTTGATTTTTTTTTTCCTGTTAACATGTATAATAGCCTTTTGCCTGTGTTGTAATTCATGTGGGAATGATCGCTAGCATAAAGAAAGGGATCCTTTTGTTCACATTTCTGAGGCATTTAGGACATTATGTCTGCCTTTTGGCATTTATCATAAAATGGCTTGTACTATCATTGTCTTATGTCTGCATTTTTTTCTTTATTCATGACAGGTACTTGTTAATTATTCCTTGACTGTATCACACTATTTTCTGCCTTCATTCATAACTTTTCTTGACATGAACTTAGAAGTAACCTCAAGAAAAAAAAAGCTTTATTGAATTGTCTTAAAATTTTGAGCATGTTTGTAAGTGGAGAAACTGGTGGGAGGAGGAATAAGGAATCTGTTTTAATTTATTACATGAACATGCTGTATAAAACTTGATTTAAAAATATGCAGAGGTAAGTCTTAAATTATCCTTTAACCTAAATATTTATTATTACTGTTCTCTTTATTCTTCTTTTGATTTCATATAAGAAAAAATTGCTTAAAATAATTTCAACACATGTCCTAGTAATAATATTCCTAAGACTGAAATATAATTGTTAATGGAATGAAGTTGTTAACATTCATATAGAATAAGAGAACTTACCACTGAAGTCTACATGAAGTATTTTTTAAATCAATGGTGAATTATTCATGGTGTTAACTTCTTGCATGCTGTTACTAAAATTTACACAGAAGATTCATAGCTCTTTTCAATCTATAAATTTTATTCAGATATATCAGTATTCTCTCCATTTTATAAAGAAAATTTGGGCATGGTCAGAATAAGTGAGCTCAGAAGGTATTGAAAGGATAGTAAAATAATGTCTGAAATTCATGTGTGATAGTCTATTATTTTCCAATTGTCAAGAAAGTAATCTTTTAAAATTAATAGGTGTATTCCCATCAATAGCCACTTCTTTAATTAAAATGTAGTCTATTATTAAATATTTGAACTTTTCCTCTTTGTCACGGTAGTTCAATATAAATTGCTATAAAGTTATTATAATACTTGCTTTTGATTAATAAAATAGCTATTTCTGTTTGTTTATTTTGGTCATTTGAAGGGCTCCTTAGTTTGGTAAGTTTACACCGTTTTATTCCTGGCAAAATTCCAGGTGATCCTCAAGGTAATATGAACTATTATTATAATATAAGCCATAAAAGAAATGCTGTTGTCTTAGAAACAGAATTTCCTCTGTTATCTTCCTATAGTGGCACACACACAGGCTGCCAGTAACAAACAGTCTTAGCATGGGGTTGGAAGAACACTTTGTAGGCCATGAGTGTTGTGCCCAAGGTCACGAATCCCAGAAGACCACCAAGGAGCCAACACCGATGCAAACGCAAAGAGCCTTTATTGGAGCTAGCTCGAGCTCAATCTCTCATCTACACCAATGCAGTGGCAAGATGCCAGAGAAAGAGAGCGCGTTTTCCCAGAACAAAGGTTTTATGGGTTTCCAGGGTGGTTTGGCGGGGTGATGGCCATGGCTCTGGCTGATTGGCTGGGCCTGGGGGTAATTGGGGGTGATGAGTCGTGGCTTTGGTCAGTTGGCAGGGTCCAGGGGTGGGTGTTCTTGCTGACTGAAGGGGAGAGAGGGACTAAGCTCTGATTGGGTGAAATAGGATCCAGGTCCCGATTGGCTGAAATAGAATCTGGGAGCTTGCCCTTTCAATGAGAACATTCTATTCTTTTAACTTACCCTGTTTTGTATGTCAGAGTATAATTTTTTTTTAATGTGAGTTAAAATGTGAAATCATTAAATTTCTTTTAACCTTTCATCAGCTGTGTATCTCCCTTTATGAGATGCTTTATCAGAGATCATAGGCCCCAAAGGACACACCTAAGATTGCTGAATAATTCAATGATATTAGGATATCATGATAGAAATGCTTATCAGCTCGTGAGGCTATAGCAGCATTTAATGGAAATTACTAAAGATGTTGAAACCATTTAGAGAATGACTACTGAATGTACTGAACATATTTCAGCTATGATATGTTTAAAAAAAGTGTCAAGAAAACACAGGAGTTCAGAGGTCACAGGACAAAAGTTCCTTTTTTGATAGAATTTTTCAAAGGAAATAATCTAAGCAATGGAAGATACCCATTTCAGCACATGCCTAATGTATATTAGCATCTCTCACTTGCTAGATGCCATTCTAGGCTCTGGTAATGATATGTGAAAAAAAATGGCTCTGCCCTCATGAGACTTACACTCTGGTGGGAAGGGAAAGGCAGTAACTCAGTAAGTAAAATAAATGATGTGTTATCTAGTGTTGTCATTCAGGGATGATAAAACAGCAAGAAACAACCTAAAGCCAGGGAAGAAAACAGGGAGAGAGAGAGTGTGTGTTGAGGGGAATGGCGGGACAGGTTGGGTGGTGGGGGCTGCCAATTTAGGTAGAATAGTTGAGAAATGTCTCCCTGATAAGGTAAAATGTGAGGAGAGAACTGAAGACGATGAGAAATGAGTCTCTCTTGAGAATACTGTTTTTATATATAACAACGTACATCTGGTCATTCTTAAAGCGTTCATTATAGACAGACAACTCAGATTTCACTTCATTTCACCTATTATTTTTTCCCTGCACAATCATTGTATTTCTACTTCCATATACCGAGTAGAATCAAAATGCACAGCATTTCAGGGTATGAACATAGAATTGATTAAATACATGGAAATAGACGTTACAAAGTCGAGAGCTTGTTACCTGATGCATAGACATGCATGAAATGTAAAAATGCTGAACTCCATTTTGTAACACAGAAAGGTATATATAAATGATGCTTTGTGGTTCTTTCATAAGTTTCATAATACTCTCAGATTCTACTGGGAATATTCTGGTACTATTGTTGAATTTCTTGTTTTCAGTAGATACACAGGAGGAAATTAACAAACCAAAAAAAAAAAAAAAACCCACAAGGATACTCTTTTTGAGTCCTAGTCTTGCCTTTAATCATTTCCATGGATATTGGTTTCACGGACCCATACATTAATCATTCCTTTGAGAAAAGAGATGAGCAATACTATTGCCCCTGTTTTGTAAATAAGAAAGAGGATGATAGGAAGGTTAAAAGATCTGCCTCAGGCAATTCTAACTAAAAGGCTCTGGAAAACCCTTAGAAGAAGCTATTTGTCTTAAATGACAGTTTTGAGTTTTAACCACTAGGGTCCAGAGTGAACTAAATCTGAAACTGTATATTGTAATAGAAAGATAACGGGCCTGGGAATCATGAACTCTCACTTCTGCTTGCATTTGTGCCACTAACTCTGTGCTTTTTACAATTATTTTTTAAATCAGAAGACCATTAGATACTATCATTTATCCAAAATCATTTATTGAGAGTTTTTCTATACCAGGCATGGTATGAGTTGTTGGTAAAGTTATGCTCCACATCCTGAAAGAGCTCATTAACTAGTCGAGCAAATTTACAAACAAAAAAAATGAGAGAGTAGTGTGCTCAGCACAATTTAAGAGTCAAGTACAGTGCGATAATAAAGGAGGAAGAGGGACACACAACTGAAACAGAAGCCAGGAGGGAGAGATGGCATCTGAGATACTTGACTCCAAAGAAACAGGCTAAAGTAAACTGCAGTGGGGCTTGAGTGATGCAGGGAAGTATCGCAGGCAGAGGGAACCAGAGTGCCACTGCCCAAAGGCAAGAACTAACAAAATTTCAGATATAATTATTTCAGTATGGCTGCACAATAGAGGATCAAGTCAACAAAGATGTCAAAAGCTTGATTTTCAAAGATTGGTCAAGAAGTGTTTATTGACCACACAAAGGCATTTTGCCTTGAATGCAGAGGGACATCTTGGGATACAGTTATGCATGGAAAGGGACCTGTTGTATTGAAATTTACAAGGTCATAGTAGAGGCAGAATAAGGGATTTGAAACAGAAGAGTTAAGAGGCTGTAACAAGACTCCAAGAGAAAAATATGAGGGGCTCAACTTAACTAGAATGGATTGGAAGAAGCTGATTTGAGATAGCACTTACAAAGCAAAATCTGTAGGATATGATACACAACTGTAAGCGAAGGAGGACAGATTGGATAATTAGGATAATTTTAAGTAGTAATATAAAAAAGGCAAAATTCTTAGAAATATCTGGTATTAGAAGAGAATATTCTGGAGCCTTATTTAGTCTTTTCAGCTGCAGGTCATTGGGCAAAGGCATAGGTTAGGATCTGTTTGGCCAAACTACACTAATTTTTATTTAAAGGTCAGGGACTCTGGGATTAGTGGATCCCAAGCTCCAACGTCAGCACACTCAAATTCCATCCATCCTCTACAATCATCCTAAAGACTGTTTTCTTTCAGAGATATAAGACAGTTTCAAGAAAACACATGTTGAAAGAGCCATGTTCAAAGGTGCTAAGGAAGCCTCTGTTTCAGTATCATAGGAATCCAGAGTCATCCTACTTCTCAGCACACCTCCCAAGATATTGGGAAGACCTGGGTCACATGCACACTCTTAATAAAATGAAATTATGATGATTATTTTCAGCAAATTGGGATTTAGTGTTGGGTAGAGGCTCAGGCTCTCCTGAGTCCAGTGTGATGAGAAGATGGAGAAAAAGTCAGGTTCTGCCTGCAAATGAGGAAATTAAAATCATGGCACAGCCTCAACCTAATATGGCTCAAGAATACCTATTTTGAATGTGTGTTGGAAATAAGGGAAGTGAACCTGATTTGTCAAAATAATGAGTTAGGGAAAGATTGTATATGTGTGTGCATGGGGGTGGGAAGGGGAGACAGGAGGAAATGAGAAAGAAGATGAAAGACTAAAACATTTTAGAGATTAATGCAATCAAACATACCTATAGTTTATTCATTTTCCTCTCCCACTGGACTTTTGTTTTAAAGTGTGTCATTACTATTTTCTAGGATAATTGCTTTTAAAATACTTTAATTTTTCTCCTTTGTAATTTTCTTCATCATTTCCCTAGAACAGAAGCAAACAGTGTTTCTGGTTTTTATTCTAAACAGCATAAAGAGATCTCTAAGTGTGAAGCATATCCAAGGGAAAAATAACCTTCTTAGATATAGATGTTATTGCCATTAAATTACTACCTTAAGTAGATGTACATATAGGAGATACAGTTAATTTCACATGAAGATGGGAAGGAGCAGTAAGGTAATGGACTTTATTGAAAGTGCTTTTAATCCCATTATGCACGTTTGAGAAGCTTTCTAAGCAGGGAAGACCACTGAGTTGATAAAAGAAGCATTTAGTTAGCAAATGCCTTTGTGCTTCCCAGCTCACTGGTATATTTGCTTTAGAAATGAATGTTCCTTGGTAGTTAGAGGGATCTCTAACTGAACTGTCTCAGAAATAAAGTATGTGTCTGTATTGTTGAGGGATGATCAGGGTCAGGACATCACTAAGGAATACATTAAGCAACTTTTCGTGAATCTGTGGATTGCATAATTCAAAACTATCCTGGAGCATCCCTAAATTATGCATAGGTTTTATTTTCTTATTTTACATTTCTGTAGGGGAGAAAGATACTTCTGCAATCTCTACACCTTTAGCATTTACCTGAATCTCTCATTGTCGAATGCTGAGCATCCAGAAGGAGCCATACCATCTGCTGCGTAGGCTGTCTTCCTAAGATCTTTATAGCACTTGTTCTTCCTCAAACCCTGTTGTCTTTTGAAAAGGAACCGATGTCCCATTGTGTATAGGATAATTCCATTAGATATCACATTCACTTGTGTTAAAACAATGGCAGAGACCCACTCATCAGTGATATAGAAATTAAGATTTGGTTTGTTTTGCAGTATTTATGCATTATGTGTTGTCATTTAAAACCATACGAAGATAGGATTCATTTAAAATATTAGAGTGCATACGTTAGCTGGATCCTGAATTTTCCCTCTTTGTCAATGTTTTAGGATGCGTAGCACCTTCTGTGTCTGTACAAACTATGTTAGGACATGAGCTGTATTTTGTTTCAAAGCTGATCTCCTTTCTACTTATATCAACACTCCAAACTTGTCCTGCACTGTGATCAGTATATAGCTAAACAACAGATGGTAAAAAATCAAAACACTCAGAATCTGGGGGAAAAAATTCAATGTAATGATTTTATTTGCTTGGGTCACTTTGTTTTATAAATCGACAATAGGGAGCACAATAATTAGTTACCAGCAGAGTGCAATTTTTTTAGTCATTTACTGTTTAAATAACTGGTGGCATTAAAACATTACTTTCAGGTCGCTTTTAATTAGTACGCTTGAAGACATGGGGTATGTATTTTAATTGTCTCCTTTTAAACTGCAGCCGAAGTTTAACAACTGGATATTCCCAGACCTATAGACTTATTTTCATTTTCCGATGAGGCGCTTTTGCTGTACCGCTAGGTGGCAGAAGAGCTTTACAGTTTCTGGCTTTGTGCTTGGGAGGCTGCGATGTACCCCCAGCTCATTCCCACAGCAGCTGAGGCTGATTTAAATGTATAAACAAGCAGAAGGAATATGCGACACACACCACCATTACTAAAGCACAAAGCAACAAGTCCAAGCCAGGGTCTACTGAAGGCAAGGCTGTGCTGCTGATGGGCTGAATCAGAGGAACGAATCCTGAGAAATCAGTGTGTGATTTTGTACCATTGCCCAGGCTACTGCATCAAAGGCAGACAGTTGGCACACTCATAAGCCCACTGCTGCTGAGAAGACCACTGCTTCCACCTGACCTTGAGTGGCTATTATCCCTTGACCCTTGTTGGAAGAGGAGCAATGAGGCAACATAATGTGGAGGAGTGGCTAAAAATGTAAAAACTAAATCGTTTAGATGGAAAGTATACAGTTTGGAGGCTTCTTAACAGCAAGAGGTTAGTTATAGAGTTGAGTAGGACTAGACTCTGAAGGCCAACCTTTTTATTTGTGTATATAAAGGCTTGTTAAGTTGATATCCAGGATATTACCCAGGAAATATATGAATTTTTGCAACCTATGGAATATTTGCAGTAAATACAGGGAGATGCTGGGCTGCATGAAAAGGGACTTGCATACTTGTATTTATAGACTATATATGGGGTTTGGAAGGGATGGGGATTTTTTTCTTTTTTTGAATGAGAACCGTTGTATTCCAGAATAAATGAAGCCTTTCCACTTAGCAAAGTACAAGGGGTGGTGAAGAGAAAGGGAAGGACATGTGTTCCTATAGGCAGGGGAGAGCCACAGCAGCTGCATTATTCTGGAAAGGTAACACTCTGTACATTGTATTCTGAGCTGATCCACCTACATCTGCCATCACAGCCGGCACCTGGTACAGGATGAGTGACACACAATACTCCCCAAATGTCACTGTCCAGCCGTGTCCACCAATTAAAACTAATAAACATTCCTCCCCAGGCCGAAGTTGTGCCGCCAGCCCAGCAAGCAGCAGAGCAGGCGATGGCAGAGCAGAATAGCAGCCATAGCAGCAACAGCCAGAGCCCTGGGCAGCAGGTGCACTTGGCCGGGAGCAGGGAATGGCACAGCATGATGCTGGCACCGCTGGCTCACAGATTACGCAGGCAGAGCTGAGCTGTTTACAAATTGATAGCAGAGGGGATTTGGTTGGAGAAGGAGCTGAGCATGCTGCAGTCAGTGCTCAGAGAAACCTGAGTGGGGTTTCATGCTGTGACTGGGGGCCATTCACCTCAGGGAAAAAAAAACAACACCCCTCCTGCCCCCAACACACACTTACCAGGTTGCAGAGCCCAGTTCCATGGGCAGGCGAATACACCTGCTGAAAGACCCAAGGATATGCAGTGTTGAGGGCCAGAAAAATCTCTTTCTCACTAAGGTAATCTCTTCCAGGTCCCGTGGATATGCAGATCCCAGAGCAGCCCAGTGGAGATAGCTTGGAAACTGAAAAAGACACAGAATAAAAATGGGCCACGAAATAGGAAGAAAATAAACCTCCACAAAAGGTAAGGGCTGCAAGTATAAGGAGCCACAAGAAGATACGGGGCCTGCTGAAGGGTCTCAGCGCTCTGTGGAGGTCAGGGGTTCTACACGCACCTCCATGCGGGCTTTTTCTGAGAAAGAGGTGGAGAATCCTAGGAGAAAGGACTTTTGCATAAGTTGAAGTTAGGGATGCAGGGGTCAGGAATGCCAGCTTTCTGTGGGATGGATTGCCGGGGCCGGGGGGCACAGATAATATGTTTCCATGCACCTTTAATCATGGATGGTGCTGACTCACCACGGTGAGGTATCATGGGTGAGTTTTTCTCGGTTTCAGTGTTATTTCTACCAAAGACAGGAGGAACATGTCCTTTTTCCATCTTGTCAGCAGTGCAGCAACCTATGTCAGTCTTCGTTTTCACCTCTGCTGGTTTCAACTCTGCTCTCTGGTGAAGTCAGTGCTGTCAGTTTAACATGATGCTTCTCTCTGTGAGTGCTGTAATGATGCAGGACACCTGAAGGTGTCATTTTCCTGTGGTTAATTAACCTTGAGGCCGGAGGCACACCATCCTGGCCCTTTAATTACATTTATGTGTAACCCTGCAAACACAAGGTGACGAGGGGCCACTGGCACTGCTGTCATCTCCCCATCCCACCTGTCTGACCCATCACCTGGGGATTGTTATACAGTACTGACTTCGGTCCTTAACATGGATTGTTCTGCATTCTGAGTTCAGATGGCAAAGCTTTGAGTGTCTGAGTGGAACCTTTTGACAGGTGTATGCAAACACTTGCAGTGAAGAAATTCTTTTAAAATTTAAAAGAATCAAAGCGACCTCCTTTGTCTCTGCTTGCCGTGGCCACTGGACCCAAAACTGAAAAAACAGACATGATTATGACTGTGGTAGTAAAAACCTGTGAAAAGTATGTTTCTGCTACCACTGCTTTCAGAGTTTCTAAAATTGAGTCAGTTGTCTCATTGATACCCTAATATCTCCATTTTCCACAATTTGAGTGAACTGAGCCAAAGCTTTGTGCACAATGTCATCTGCCAAAAGCACTTGACTCTAGCATGCTGGGTCTTAAGCCATAGGGATGAAGTGGTTTGAAGCTGGCAATTGAGGTGATATGGCGGAAAAAGAGAAGAGAGTGGCAGGTGGTTGTGCTGTCAAATCAGAGAAGATGGGAAGGAGGAGAAAGGAAGCAGGAGGTGAAAACCTAGAAGTTCAAAACGTAACCTGGAAATCACACCCAGTCTGGTAAGCCGAAGTGCTGAGATTTGCAGGCTAAGGATTTGAGTCACAGGGAGTCAGCAACATGAGCCAAGAACATGCACCTTGTGCTTGGTTTGAACATGGACAGAGGGACTAAAAAGTGAAGTGTGACATAGAATCAGGAATGCAGACTGTTATTATCAAAGTGCATACAGAGTCCCTTTGCCTTGCCCTGTCACACTTAAAGTAGGTCATCACTCATTTAATAACAAAACAAAACCACCAGTCATCACATGCTTGGGTTGCAAATAGGAAAAAGAGATTCCATGTATTGCAAACCAGTTTGATTTTTTTGGATTTCCCTGTATAACATTGCCACTGAATTGTTATTCATTGCATGCTTAAGTACATCCAATGGCCAACTCCTTTCCAGTTATCTATCTGTGGTTTCTGTATATTGATGGTTCTTCCTTTTGTTCATTTCAACACAGCCTCTGCAGAGTTCTGTTCACAGGACTCTTCTGATTTTGCAGCCATGTAAAGCAAGCACGTCACACCATGATGTGAAAGTATTTCACGTATTTGTAAAGAGAGCTCACAGCCCATTATTCAATTTGTTATGAACCTTATAAATGCCAAGTGCTTTTCTACACTCTGTATGACTAAGATGGGATCTAGGTCCTCATACAAGTTGTATTCTTGCTCAGGAGAAAAGGGATGTATGTGCTTCTCAGGATGTGCTGTTGTCAAGGACCACAGGTGGGTCAGTAAGATGAGCCAGGAGGACATAGAAGGGCAGTACTGACCACGTCTCCTATTTGGGAAGGTGGACATGCAGCAACTAGGATACGCAGAGGTTCAGTAGGCATGACAATGGGGAATTTAAATATCTGGGATCTGCAGGGAGAAATAGGGAGAAATCCCTCCTATCCTTGAGCAGTAACAGAATAACCGTTCTGGAATCTCTTCTTGAAGACAGTTACCATATGAGCAACACCAGGGTTTTCCTGGGAGGACTTGAGCTGACTCTCCACTTCTTTTGGCTTTTGAAATATATTTAAAGGGTAGTGATTGCAGTTGGCTGTCCGGCATAAAATGGGGTATAATGGAGGGAGTAACATTAGGTCTGCTCCAAGGGGAAGTATGGGAAGAAGGCAGAAAGAGGCTTTTTGTATGTTTTCTTATTTTTGACTCTTGTTTGATGGAGCCAAAATGAGAGAGTAGGAGAAATTCATAAAGCTTTTTAGTCTACATATTTTGAGGACAGGGGCCAGATCTTAGGTATCTTTATGTTTCCTGTTACATCATGCACAAAATAGCCAGCAAAAATATTTGTTGAATGAGTACCTATTTTTGTACAGTGTAAGGGCAAAATTAATGCTATCATGACTTTTTCATAATTTGAATTGGCTTTCCTGAAAGCTATAGTTTTATTATATGAATTATTATAAAATACATACCCTGCTATCGCATGCCTTTGTGATTTAACTTTCAAATCTACCCCTCTCTGTGTTACAAATGGATCATGTAGAGATAGTAATGTTGGTTAATTTAAAGAGTATAAGATGTTAAACTGCTCATGGTTTATCCCAAGGAAATTCAGGGGAAGTCATAAATCACCATGGTGACAGAGCACATTGTGGTCCTTAGGGGGATAAAATACTATAAACCTTTTCTAATGATTTACAAATCTCTCAAATGAATTGTTATATTGACACAACTTGGGCCACAGCAGGGAATAATTGTTCTCAGTTACGCATCCTAGAACAGAGGGGAAATCTTATGTGAAAATCATGCCTGGTATGTCAAACCACGTTTACTGTACTGTTTGCTCTTAGCTTGTTTAATAGTTTTAAAAGAGAAATACCATCCATACCCCTAGGGATTCTAACTAAAACAAGGTTTCCTTTTATAATGAGGTGAAAGAGTTTACAACATTTTAAACCATCCTAATAATTTGTTCTTTCATAACACTTCTTGATTGAGCCTCAGATTCTTAAACATTAAAATTGTATTAAGTCTGGTTCTCTAAGCATCCAAAATGCTCTGAGCAGCAAATCACAGTAGCTCCATTTCAAAGACAGCAAAGCTGAGGATATTTGTCTTTAAAAATGCAGAACTGTATCTTCAATTTTTTTTCCAAAAATACACTTAGAATCTTCTCATAACAGCAAGGTTTTTTTTTTTTTTTTAGTTTTCCAGTTATAAACATGACAGTGCACAATGGAAAATGTTCAGTTTTTAGAAATTCAAGGGGATCAGAAAAACCGGTTTGTCACTGAAAAACTAAATCATAGTTGAGAGAAAAGTTTCTTCAATTACTTTTATTTATTAAGATAAAATAATTCTGTACCAGATACTGAGCACTGCAAGAAGCAGGGAAGTCCTTCTCCTGGCAATAGTTGTAAACTTACAGAAATGCATGGAATATCTGCTTTAGAAGAGGTGAAAGGAATATTATCTTATGTTTTTCTTATTATCAAGTCCTGCACCCTCAAGTAATCACAGTGGTCCACAAATACAGTTTCACTGTAGCTGAAACACAGCTGTCTCCTGGCATCCCTTGGAATCATTCTACTTCTTTAATAATTCAGCATTCTCTTGGGACCTAATTTCTGCCTTAAATAATTCATAATGCACGCTTTGTATTAAACGAACAATTTTAATGAGAAAACCATATTTACTTGACTGGGGAATACTGTTGATTTGATTTGAATGAACTAGCATTGGGTTAACAAGATTTTACTACTGTTTCCCAGTTACATTCTAGCCTTGCTTTTTGGTCATAATTATTTGTCTTGGACCACAGTAAGTTGACAAAGTGAGAAGAAATTGAGAGAAGGAACTTTATATTACATGATGGAAAGTGTACAGGGGAGATTCACTGAAGACAATAAACAGCATACAAATGAAAAATTTTAAAAGTGGACATCCTTTCGATTCTCTCTAACCTGAGGTTTTGTGGATGTTAACTGTATCAGGTCTGTTCCTCAATACGGATAAACAGTGAAGTCTTTGCGGCATTAATCCACTCTTCTTTAAACTATTTATCAGTCAAAGTTTTACATTTATTTGTGAGATTATTTGAGTAATGGCATTAACTCTAATACAATAGAAAATGCAGTAGAAAATACATAACAGAGTTATGAGTAACTGTAGAAATTGAGGAACTGTAAAATCCATGAGAACAGAGAAGAATGTTCTTGAGCAAATAGCATCTAGGAGAGTGTTTCTTGCAGAGTTGGTACCCAGTAAATATTAAGTGAATGAATAGTGGACAAAAAAGTAAGCAGTGTTAAAGGAAGTACTAATAACATGATAAAACTATGATTACTAAGTACTAGCGAATGATGAGTAACCAGGTGCAGGCACTGGTCAAAGTGTTGGACATACATTCATGTATAATCCTTACCAAACACATCCAATGATTATTGTGATTATTGTTCCCATTCTATGGAAGAAGAGGCCGAGGATTAAATGGGTGCAGTAGATTAAGTTCATGTACGAAAGTCTGAACCTGAACCTAGGTTTTCCTCACTTTAAATATCATGCTCCTAACCACTGCACAGCACTAACTTAAGGGCCTATAAGGGCTTGGTGTTTACACAATGTCTCCCATACAACTATTGGAAGTTGCAAATCTGCTTAGCACTCATCAGTTGAGGCTAGGTGTGTTCTGCATGGTGCAAATGGAGACATTATTTCTGTCTAATATCAGACCACTATTAAAATGTTTTCCTTAGCTCTTGACTTCATAGTTTAAAGTATGAGAACATGAAGACAATTAACTGAAGTATCTGTGAAATATTAAAACTCTGCACAAGTAAATTCAGCCAGCCACATTTTACTAAAATCTCACTGTTTTCATCTCTCAATACTTACATTATGAGGTATCACAAAAGGAAAATATGTTTCCCATCATGAATATGTTTACATAGTATTTGAAATAAAGAATGAAGCATGTGTGGAAAATTTAAGAACGTTTCATGAAGCAATTTGCAGATGAGCTTCAATCTCCTATCTGGTTTATGCTGATTAGGGATTAAAATTGTTGCACATTTCTCAAAGTTGACAATTTAAATACAGAAAATAGAAGGTGGAAGTAGGTTTGTAATGAATCTCAAGAAATATTTTTAATTGCAAAAAGGTAAACCAAAATTTTAATTAGTGGATGTGAAAACAATTTATTTGAACTGTGTGTGTGTGTATTCTTACAAATGAACTATTATTCAGATACCTCAAATCTTATTTCAACTGAGTCTCTGATACTTTTAATATAAATGAAATGGGAAAATACAACATGAAAGTAATGTACGGTATTTAGACAAAAGCTTCCTGTCTCAAGTCCCTTTCTCTCTTTTGAACTGCAATTAAAATATAATAGAATTTTTTTGTAAATCAAAGTACATAAGACACAAAACTACATTAATAAACTATATAATAAATGTATAATGCTTATCTTACTATGATTATCAATACAAAGTAAAAATAATGACTAATGTCATTTCCTGGGTTCTGATTTAAATAGCAATGTTGCAGCTTGTCTATTCTTGTCTATTTTCAGGTCACAGAAAAGGGAAAAAAAACATCCCTTCTACTTCACTTCTCCTTTCAAAGGAAATTTAAAAAAGAAAGGAGTTTGTGTAGTATTTCTGACAGAAAATTTCTCAGAATCCAGAAATACTTCTTTTCTCTGTATAAAGTTGCCGGGGATACAAAGGAGCACTTATGATTGACTATCTCCATTTGCATGAGCGGTAATTCCTGAACACACAGTTCTCAAAATTAAAATACAAAATTTCAACTGCATATTTCTTTATATATGTTATATTTTTACACCACAAAATATGAAAAGAATGAAATAAAGTTGGGCTCTAGGACATTACGAAAGTGAAAGAGAAGCTGAGGGGATTTTTAAGTGGGGAGGGAAGATGTTTGCTGTCCATTGCTCCTGGGTCCTCATCTGGGTGTAGCTGTGTGGGTCACACCCTTGAGGAAGATGAGTCTTTATGTTGTGGACATATCCTATTTCCCAACTGCCTTTTAAATACAGATGATCTATATTAGAGTCAAACACTTAAAAGTGATATTTTGAGAACTTAAAACTCTAAGTACATGTACCTTTAAGGACATTACCAAAAGGACCACCAGCACCTCTTTCATTAGAACACACTGCGGGTACTGAGCTTTAAGCAGACTTGCCACTTGATACATCTGAAAGACAGTGGTGGCTTTCTGAAAGAAAACAGATTTAATTTTAGCACTTATACAGTAAAGCAGAGATGAAAGGAAAGAAAAGAGAAATTAGTGTGGAAGCATTATCAGGCGCATTGAACAGATTGTTCCCTTGTGAATGGCCAGGATGATTACTCTTATATGTAAGAACCATAGACATTTTGAGCTATTAAATCCTTTTAAGAACACATGGGCTATTATGCCACCATTTGAAAGTGGGAAACTAAATAAAACCTGGTGCTGATGACTGAACTGACAAAGTCTCATTTTTAATAAGTATCAAAATTGAGATTAGAAGAGGGACAGACAGGACAGTGTGTCAGACCTTGTGGAAACCAGCTCCACAAACCAGCTGAACCTGAGAGGAGTGAATGAGGAGATTTAAAGGAAACACAGAGAAAGATATAATGAAGACATGAAAACCAAAGCTGGAATCAGGAGGTCCACTGACCGCTGGTGGCAGACAAGTGATTTACAACTTCTGGACCGATCTAATTTTCACTGTTGGCACTTCTGCTTCTGGTGATCTCACTTCCTGGTGTCCCGATCCAGTGATGTCACTTTCAGGGTGACATACTTCCTGTCCTCCACAAGACATTATGTTAGGGATGTTAACATCTACTGTCTCATTTCTACCATAACCTTGGGAAGTTAGTTACTATTTCACAGGTGAGAAACTGAGGCTTACAGAGGTAGGAGAGCCTAGTTGCAAAGCTAGTAAGTGGCAGACTTAGGAATCAAGGTCTATTTGACCCTTTAAGTTAAATTCTTCCACTGCAACAGGCTGCCTCTCAGCTCTACCAGTACTTGGCTTAGTGGCTCTGCTAAAATACAGTAGATAAATAAATGAAAGGTTATTCAAAACTAAGATATTCATTACAATGAAAAAAGGAGATATGTGAAGTTGTCCCCATTGAGACAGTGCTTGTGAAATTTCAGAAATAGCTTCCATGAACAGAGAAAGTAAAGAAAGGGAACGAACTTAGATACAATTTGGATTATTTTAATCTCTTGGGTAACCGCCCTCCTGGGTGGAATGCTCTAAGTGTCTCCTGACATTTTAAGAGGCCATTTAGTTCATTTACAGATAGGTGCAACTGTCTGTACACTTGCTCACTTTCACATGTGAAGCATCTGCTACCTGTTTGAAAACCTAGACATAAATTATCTTCTCATTTGCCTTTCAATTCTGTAAGACAATTCTTTAACAAGATCTGCCTTGACTGGAAGTCATTAATGATCATAATTATTAAAAATGCATTTGTATTCTCAAATACGTTTGCATTTCACAAGTCTTATCAAAAGATCAGTCTTTTAGTAATGCTTGCAATCAGATTTTACTTCCTTAATAAGCATTCCATTAATAAATACAAATAAGAATTCAGAAAAGTTCAGTGAGTAGGCCTTATTCCACAAATCTATATAAAGCAATATGACAAAATAACAAATGATATAGTAACATATTTTATCGAATATTGGCAATATTTTAAAATTTCAACTTGGAATTTATGATGGAAAAAACTTAAGGTGTATCTTTTTCTTTCTCCTTCATTTTTAATTTCTTTTCTCATACGTGCACTCATTCATTCATTTGACCATTCAAAAAATACTTACTGATTGCTGCTGCATGCTGTGAACAGTCCCAAGGACTGGTTATAGCAAGTAAAGTAAACATATGCCCTTGTACTCATGGAGCTTATGGTCTAAGTGGCAGAGAGAGACAATAGTTACTGTAAAAGAAGCAAAATGGTGTCAGAGAATAAATGTAATGGCAAAAGCAAATCAGAGTGACAGCTAATGGGATGAGTTACTTGAAGAGAATGCCAGGATAGGTCTCTAGGAAGATACCTTTTGAGAGGAGACAGAAGAAGCCAGTCAGGCAAAGATGTGGGAACAGGGCAAACTTCTTGGCAAAAGCAGGTTTCAAGTATTCAAAGATTAAAAAGGCCGTTGTGGTTAAGGAAAGCACTTGCTTCTCCAGAACTCCAGAAGCAAGAAAGTCCAAAAGCAAGAAAAACTAACTTAATGTTAGTGCTGGGCAGAGAATGGGTGGTAGTGAGGTGGCAGTCAACCAAGACACACCATTAAGGCGACCAGGGCAGCAGTCGCAGTGTTTGAGTACTCCTGGCATCAGTGTAGATGGCATGACAGAGATTCAGAACAGATTTTGAACTTACAACTGAAAGGACTTTAAGAGTTTGATGTACAATGAAAGAGAAGAGTCAAGATTGATTTCAAACATTTTTTGGCTTAGGGAAATGGTGGAAGCTGAAGCCATTTATTAAGACATGGAAGCCTCTTTTGATAATTTAAATTTCTTTGTCCATGACTAATATGTCCAATCCCTTTTTGGTATAATAGGACTAGAGTATTATTAAAAGATTTTTAATGACCACAGTTATCCCTGTTCATTATCTTGAAGATTTTGCCATTATAGCCTGCAATTGGCTTTTTTTTTCAGTAGGGCATTGTGTGGGCAGTTCTTGGAATGCATGCCTGTGAGAGGATTGGCAGTGAATCATATAATATCATGAGCTCTGTGCAATAAGGTTATGAACATATTTCCAATTTTTTTTTTTGCTTGGCCCATAAGTGGTAAAGAATTGATGAACAAACCAGGACTACGTCAGAAATAAGTAAGCAGTTAGTCGCTTGAGGCATTGCTGCCATGCAATGGGAGTCTGCCTTTCTGTTTAGAAGCACTACCTATATCCTTCTGGATGGAGTGAGAGTCAAGGACATTGTAGGATAAATTTATAAGAAAGCATAAGAAACATGCACCACGTAACTCTGTGAGATGGAAAGCAGTCTGTTTGTGGGAAAGTCTCCAGTGCTTTGCAGCCACGAGCCTGACTGACAGCGCTCTCAGTTTGCTATCTGCAACTGTTTACCGTTCCTCAAGGCTATTTGTTTCCAGGGCCCTTCCTGAACTGTCCTACTCAGAATTCCTCAAGGACCCTTGACTCTTCACCTTTTAAACTCTGCTCTGTATTATGAGTCTTTTTGAAAATCAGTCTAGCATTTAAGATGAAATATTCAGGGTGAAGAAGACAGAGGTCAGCAACTGAGCTGACCCACCATAATGCAATCGCAAGAAAAACCAAGCAGCCAGCTAAAGAGTAAGCCTCTACTCTAATCAGAAAGGGGGTGTGAAGTTTTGTTTTTTCCCTTTGTGTTTTAAACCCAGTTAGCTTTGCAAATCTTTCCCTTAGCTATTGCTCTACCTCTTGTACACTTCGTATTTCAGTCTAGCATTCTAGCTCAAGTTTTGCAAAGTAGGTGCCAAACCTGAACCATAGGGTGATTCAGACAACCTTTATGCTGCACATGGTGTATCCGAATCATTTCTGACACACTGTGTGCTCCCTGCTGTCTTTGAGGGCTGTGCACAGCCAGCCTCAGCAAATCTCCAGGGTGCACCCATTCTGCACAAAGCTAGTAGGTAGAACTCTCTGGGCTGAACTAACTGTGGAGGAAGGAGAGCGAGCAGATGATGCACACCACTGAGGAGTGAATGGAAGCAGAGTCATCACAGAGAAGGGCAAAAAAAAAAAAGCAGGAATGCTGCAAGTGGTTATACTGATGCATTGTGGGAATAATATCGATGTTAGGGCTGCAGGTAAGTATGGGATGCCTTAACCTGAAATGTTTGAGACACATTTCTGCCTCTGTGTTCTGTTACGTTTTAAGATTAGTTATTATGGCAATAGTGGCAGCTTCATACAATGAGGGAATTAAACCTGGGATTCAGGTTCCTATTTTGATTGTACCACTAACAACATGAGTCACCATAGTAATGTCTTCTCAAGTCCCTGAGCTTTGATTTTTTTCATCTCTAAATTGAAGATAGCATATCCAGTGCCTAGCAGTAGTGTGAAGAGTAATATAAAGAATGTGAAAATAATTTTAAGATAAAAAAGTGCTCAAAAAAGTGACAGCTGTCTCTATTAGTTATTAGGAGAAATTGGCTCCACTCTGATACTCTTGTACTCATGGACATGTATAGTAACTTAAAAAAATATAGGTTTAAGAGGTAACATTTATTAAGTGCTTACTTTGGTCAAGAACATGAATCATCTCATTTAACACTCACTACAATCACTTGGACGCATACTGTTGTCTACATTTGACAGAGGAGAAAATCAAGACTCCGAGAGGTTAAGTGTCTTGACCAAGGAAACCTAAGTGAGCTAGCACATACAGTATATCCAATTTCAAAGCAAGGATTTTCAGCTCTGCATGCTATTTAGAACTGTAGGTCCAAGTATATTATGAAGTAGTGCTCAGAATATAAAGCTGTGAAATCCTTCCAACAGTATTAAAATAAACTACAATAACTCAAATCTTGGATTTTAATGCTCATGAGATAGATCATAGTGCCCACACTATACTTCATTGATGAATTTAATCAATATGGCTACTTCCTCCACACAAATCATTTGACTGTACTTGACAGGAGCAGTTGTTGAGTGTATTCACAACTTTTAATTTGAATCAGAGTAGCCATGTCTGCGGAGAACAACAATATGCCAGCTTTATTTGGAAGGGGGTTTTAAGTTGAGAGGAGGTATGCATGCTTTAGTATTAAGAACATGTTGTCCCTGTATTAGCAGCTGGGAAGGTAGCATTACTACTGATAAAAATTATAGAAATGCCATAATTTTCAACATAGTTCAACTGCCTCCAAAGAATAGACAGGGTAAGTTCCCTGAGTGCTAAGGAACTAAATGGCATTTGCAAAAGCTGGGGAGCTTTTTATGTCTAAAACCAGTGAGTGTTGTCCTCACCTGTGAATCACTGTTCCTGAGAGAGTGTCACTTTTAGTATCAGGTTCAGCATGCAAAACTTGATAAACTATCTGGATGGAATTTGGAATACAGCAGACCTTACTGAGTGTTTGTGGAGATAGAAGAAGATAATGTCGCACCTATGCAAACAATCTGGTGCTGAAGTTTAGACATTGGCATTTTTATTGTTTTTATGTCTTGGGCTATCTTGTCAGGTTGCTTTGCAATCTACCTCTGCCCCTCCTCCCCCAGGTTCACTGCTTCCTCGCTTTCAGAGGCAAAAATCCCTTCTTCCTTCCATTTCTCATAGGGAATGGTTTCAGATGGCTTCAGCCCTGCTTAGCACAGCTGGTGCATAAAGGTTTGTGTTTCCTTTGAAGGCCCAGTTAAGCTCTAGGACGAGGAAGTACACACTCATCTCTACTCAGAGGCAATTTGTGTTCCATTGGCTACATAATCTTGCAGTTTTTGCATCAGTACATGGTCTGTTGTGCCAAGAAATGATTACTGATTTAATTACAAAATGCTATGATTTATGATTTTTATTAAGAATACGCTAATTAATTATATTTGGTGTACTGCCATACTTATAACATTCCTCACCCCACTGAAATAATTCCCTTTGTAGATTTAGAACATGAGGAATAATGGATGAGAAAATAATGTTGGCTATAGAGGCAGAATTCATTCATTCAATTCAGTTTTCCAAGTGTATGAGAAAGGGCACCAGAAAAAGGTTTGTGTCCTTACTCATCAAATGTGAAGAGAATTTCACAGAACCCAAAATTTCATTACAGATGATAAATATTTTCCCTCTTTTTCTTATCAGAAATGTTGGGGGGCAGAGAATGGAAGGATGGTCCCATAAATGCATGTAGCACATGTAAATATAGTAATAAACATTATCTGTTTTTTTACTGAGAATATATTCTAACAAAGTTTTAAAATATGCCTGCTAACCTTCACCACTAAATCACAGGGTATTAGTTATCTGTTGTGGCATAACAAATATTAGTGGCTTAAAACAATAATAATTCGTTTTTATCTCTCATGGTCTCAATGGGCTAGGAATTCAAGAGTGGCTTGGCTGGGTGGTTCTGGCTTAATGTCTATCATGATGAGGCTGTCCAAAAACAAGTTCATTCTCATATTTGGTGTCTTTGAGAAGATTCATACCACTCCATCTCCAGGTGGTCTCCACATGGTTTCTCTTTTATGGTAGACTCACTCAGGGGAGCTAGGCTCTTCCCTGATGGCCCAGGGAGTCACAGGCATGACCTTGAAGAAGAGACCCAGGTGACAGCTGTACCACCTTTTATGACCTGACCTCGGAAGTCATGTGGCATTTCCTACAGCACACTCTATCCAGAAAGGCACTCAAAAAGTCCTGTCCAGGTTCAGAAGGAGGGTACATTGATTGACTCTTTATTGGAAACCATAAAATTCTAGAAGAACATCTAAGACCAGAATATTGCCATGGCCCTTTTTGGAAGCTATAATCTGCCACATTGGATAGCATTACTGTCTCTTATTTAAAGATAAACAAACCTGTGTTCAGTGAGCTTAAGAGATCTAAAGCCACTGGATAATATTTGGTCAAGGTTTCTGGGACTTAACAGTTCTGTACTCTAACTGTCAGCAGTGTTCTGGCTTCTCCACCAAGGCACCACTTCAATCCTCTTCTCACAAGAATTGTACCAAAGGGCGTTAAACCTCCCTCACTTCTGACCTTATGGAGGAGCACCTTTGGAAGGCGCAGAGGGATTCCCATCACTCTCTGGCCTTTATCTGAGCCAAAGACCTTATTTCATCACCTTCCTGCTGGTTTGGCTGATAGGGAACAGAGTAATATGTCTGTCTTAAAATTGTTAGCTTCTTGTTGGTACCCTCATATTTTCCTTGGCAGCCTGCACAACAGGCTCAGTAGAGGGACTGTCTGACGTGTGCACTGTGGCTTA
This sequence comes from Manis javanica, assembly GCF_040802235.1. Taxonomy (NCBI): domain Eukaryota; kingdom Metazoa; phylum Chordata; class Mammalia; order Pholidota; family Manidae; genus Manis; species Manis javanica. Next base: position 49,633,033 of record NC_133164.1, on the reverse strand, counting down.
ATGATGAACCCAAACGTTCCTGGATGAAACTGAAGTAAAAAGAGAAGGTGGGAGGGAAAGCAGAGTCAGATAAGGAACAAAGAGAGGTTGTTTTTAAGGGATGACTAAGTCTATTTTACATGATTATGTTTTATTTTGATCTGAAGGAAATGACAAAGCCGACACTTTCTGAAGACAGATCTTTTAACAGTAAATATCCTTACTGAATCTGCCAAGCTATTTGTGTTTTATTTTAAAAGCTTTTGTACCTTTCCAAGCTAAACAAAGTACTTCAAAGATTATGTGGACATTTTAGAACACTTTACTTAAAAATGGAACAAAAATGGAAATCAAGAATTTATTCAAATAAGTAGATATTGAATTCAAATAACATTCAAATGTCATTTTAATTTGTGACCTGCTGCTATCTAGATCTTCATAGTCTAAAAACAAAACAAAAAAATTGTTAATGATTTCTACCTAAAAATGAGGTTTGTAAGTGTTGTTTTCTTCCCAAATTTGAATGCTCCTATGTTGGTAATGAGTTATAGGAAAAAACTGATTTTCCAGAAACTCCATCAGGAGAAAGACATTTATAAACTATGGAAATGTCTTGTTAATTCATAGTTATTGGTTTCTCATTCTATGAAAAAGGGTAATGAGAACTTTAGAAAACCACAGATTATTTGTTGATTGTTCAAATGTGAAAAGTTAAATAAACTTGTCATTGTTGGGAAAGGATGACAATATTAAAGAAATAGCCAACACATTACCTTTTTTGAGAATTTTACCACCAAACTGAGCCAACAGATAAAATGCCATCAGATTCCTATCACAAATCCTCAGGATTTCACACAGCTGAACACATCTTTGCTCTCTGACTCTTGCTAAGGCAAGGGGACTTGTCTAACTTACCTAAAATCAGTGCCTTCATCTCTGTAGTGAAGACTAGAGATGAGATACAGAACACAGTGGAAGGATATCTTTTGGACTTGCATATTTAAGGTATTCTATGAAGCTGAAACACCTCAAAAACTGTGCTGTTTCCCATACAAGATAAGACATGTCAATATTATATATTCTTTAATGCATATTTTTGTGTCCAGGTATTTCTTCTGAGACTAATGCAGTGCACCAGCTGACATGCAGCCTCTATGTTTGCCTTTACTTGTTAGTTCTGGCTGATACTTTATCCAAGGTCTGGGAAGTCCCTTCCCATCTCAGGTGAGCTGCATCAATATAATGGTATTTAGCATGGATAGAGGGTGTCTGTGTGTGCAATCTTATTTAAGCCCTTTCCACTATGATGGCACATACATTTGCCAACAACCCTGTGAAGCAGGTAGTATTATGCCTATTCTACCAATGCTGAAATGGTGGCACAGAGAAGTTAAGTGATTTTCAAAGAATGTGAAACTAGAGTAGAGTCAATATTTGAAAACATATACTTCTGAACTGATGCTTTTAATTACTGCTGTAAACTGAATGCTAAATAGCAAAAATGTGAACAAAGTTAAACTGGCAAGAAGAAATAATTTTTGATTATTGTCAATATATTAATAAGAGGTGAAAGCACTAAAGAATCTGTTTCACAAGTTTCCCAAAATGACTTTTTTCTTTATACACTCTAATGCTCCTAACTCAGGGCTTCCTAGGCTTTATAGATATTTCATATGTTGTTCTTAAGTAAAAATGAAAGTAAGATAAACTCTGAAGTGGCAACATGGCTTTGCCTAATCTTGTTGACTATAGTTTGCATTTTCTGATCTCTTTAGTGTGTGTGGGCAGATTAGGCACATGCTAAACCATCTTACTAACAAATCTAATGTTTCATATCACTAGTTATTTGCAAAGCTCATTTTTTAGGTGAACTTATTATGAAGTACAGGTACCATGTTTGTGTTTCTAGATTATTGAGAAAAGAAAGATATGATAATGATTTAACTACTTGGACAATTCAAAACTGTCCAGTGGAACATAATATTATTATTCCATGCAAAAGTTTTGTTAAGCTTATAAGCCAACATTATGAAAAAACAGTAACGGATTTTTTCATGTGAATTGAAAACATGGTGGATATAAAGGTTTTTAATAGTTTAGACTTTTTCTTAAAATCTTTATTTTGGTATCATTAATCTACAATTACATGAGGAACATTATGTTTATTAGGCTCCCCCTTCACCAAGTCCCCCCCCACAAACCCCATTACAGTCACTGTCCATCAGCGTAGTAAGATGCTGTAGAGTCACTACTCATCTTCTAGTTTAGACTTATTTTTAACAACCACCAGAGAAACTTAAAATTTTGAGGGTCTTCTACACTATAAAGCAAAGAATCAATATTCAAGGCTACACCCTGGTTTGTTATTAAGTGTCTTATATTTTATTCTAGCATACTTATGAATTAATCTTTGTGCAAATATTCAATTTAGTTGTGCTGAAAGTATGTTATCAGAAGGAAAAAAGTGACTCAGCTCCATATCATATTTTTAATTATTTTTAGAGGAAAGAATCATTTTTCCTAAATAACTTTATCCATTTTGTTCTTATGTCATAAATCAAGATTATCTTCTGAGATTGGGTATTGAAGTCATGGCAGAATGAAGGTATCAAGGATTTGAGACACGGGGATGGGTGTTTGGGTTTGAATTATGAACAGTGACAGTTGGGTTTGTGCTTTAAATTGGTCACTTTGGGTATAGGCATGAGGTGGTATGTAAGGGAAAGCAAGATTAGAGTCCAGAAGAGAAATTAAGTACTTTTCCCCATAATCTAGAAAGATGAGTTATAACTTTAACTGTGAAGCAGAGAGAATAGATCAGTTTCAGCAGAATGTGCACACAAAAAATAGGAAGCATAAAGCAGTGTGGTAATGAGGACGATAAAGATACAAGAAGGGACCTTTGCCTGTCCCATATCCATTGGTTTATCTTCTGAAAACAACAGTTCAAATTATTTATTGAAGCCACTCCTTCCCCTATTCCAGTTAATGAGGCTCTGTTTGGCTTTGAGGGTCAGCCATGACTCAGAACTGACATATGTTGAGTCAAACTAGATGAACCCGTGCTGGGGCTGGTCTGGCAGTGTTCAGTGCCAAGAATTTTCTTTTTCTTACTCCTGGTCTATAAACTGAAAGCTGGGAAGATGAAATGCGGAGCTGCTGGGGATCACTATGTAGCAAATGTCTGACAAATTACAGTTTGGAGAGAACTGAATTAAGTGTTGATGACATTGTATTAGCTCCTGGATCTAACCCTATCTGAAACCATTTTGCCCAAAGTGTACCTTTTCTTCTTTTTTAAGTTAGTTTGAATTATGCTTTTGTCACTTGTAATAGGAAGCATCTTTCCATGAGGCTTGTGAACTTTAATTATTTCAAAGTTTCTTATGTAAAACCAGAAGGGGAGTATAACAAAATGTAGGATGTATTCATAATAGAAGATTTTGACAAGTCTTGGGATTTTCACTATTGCAATATACATTTTCTTTTGAATTTTGCTTAAACGTTTATAAAATCTGAATTGAAGTTTTTTTCCTTTTTTAAAATTTTTTATTAAGGTATTATTGATATACACTCTTATGAAGATTTCACATGAAAAAGCAATGTGGTTCCTACATTTACGCTTATTATCAAGTCCTCACCCATACCCCAATGGAGTCACTGTCCGTCACTGTAGTAAGATGCCACAGATTCACTGTTTGCCTTCTCTGTGCTACACTGTTTTCCCGTCACACCCCACACCACGTGTACTGAACATAATACCCTTCAATCTCCATCTCCTTCCCTCCCTACCCATCCTCCCACACCCCTCCCCTTTGGTAACCACCTTCTTGGAGTCTGTGAGTCTGCTGCTATTTTGTTCCTTCAGTTTTGCTTCGTTGTTATACTCCACAAATGAGGGAAATCATTTGGCACTTTTCTTTCTCTGCCTGGCTTATTTCACTGAGCATAATGTCCTCCAGCTCCACCCATGCTGTTGCAAATGGTAGGATTTGTTTCTTTCTTATGGCTGAATAGTATTCCATTGTGTATATGTTCCACATCTTCTTTATCCATTCATCTACTGACAGACACTTAGGTTGCTTCCTTATCTTGGCTATTGTAAATAGTGCTGCAATAAACATAGGGTTACATATGTCTTTTTTAGTCTGAGAACTTGTACTCTTTGGGTAAATTCTAAGGTGTGGGATTCCAGGCTCAAATGGTATTTTGATTTTTAGTTTTTGAGGAACCTCCGTATTGCTTTCCACAATTGTTGAACTAGTTTATATTCCCACCAGCAGTGTAGGAGAGTTCCCCTTTCTCCACATCCTTGCCAGCATTTGTTGTTCCTAGGTTTTTCTATGTTGGCTATTCTAACTGGTGTGAGGTGATATCTCATTGTGGTTTTAATTTTCATTTTCCTGATAATTAGCAGTGAGGAGCATCTTTTCATGTGCCTGTTGGCCATCTGAATTTCTTCTTTGGAGAAATGTCTGTTCATATCCTCTGCCCATTTTTTAATCAGGTTATTTACTTTTTTGGGTATTGAGACATCTAAGTTCTTTATATATTTTGGATGTTAACCCCTTGTGGGATATGTCATTTACAAATATATTCTCCCATACTACAGGATGCCTTTTTGTTCTGTTGATGGTGTCCTTTGCCATACAGAAGCTTTTTAGTTTGATGTAGTCTTAGTTGTTCATTTTTGCTTTTGTTTCCCTTGCTCAAGCAGATGGGTTCAGGAAAATGTTGCTCATGCTTATATACAGGAGATGTTTGCCTATGTTGTCTTCTAAGAGGTTTCATGACTTGCATTCAAGTCTTTAATCCATTTCAAGTTTACTTTTGTCTGTGGGGTTAAACAATAATCTAGTTTCATTCTCTTACATTTAGCTGTCCAGTTTTGCCAACACCAGCTGTTGAAGAGGCTGTCTACATTGTATGTCCATGGCTCCTTTATTGTATATTAATTGACCATATATGGTTGGGTTTATATCAGGGCTCTCTAGTCTGTTCCATTGGTCTATGGTTCTGTTCTTGTGCCAGTACCAAATTGTCTTGATTATTGTGGCTTTGTAGTAGAGCTTGAAGTGGAGAGCTTAATTCCTTCAACTTTGTTCTTCCTTCTTAGGATTGCTTTGGATATTTGGGGTCTTTTGTGGTTCCATTAAATTTTAGAACAATTTTTTCTCTAGTTCATTGAAGAATGCTGTTGGTATTTTGATAGGAATTGCATTGAATCTGTAGATTGCTTTAAGCAGGATGGCCATTTTGCCAATATTTATTCTTCATATCCATGAGCACAGGATGTGTTTCCATTTATTGGTCTCTTCTTTAATTTCTCTCATGAGGGTCTTGTAGTTTTCAGAGTACAGGTCTTTCACTTCCTTGGTTAGGTTTATTCCTAGGTATTTTATTCTTTTTGGTGCAACTGTGAATGGAATTGTTTTCCTGATTTCTCTTTCTGCAAGTTCATCGTTAGTGTATAGGAATGCCACAGATTTCTGTGTATTAATTTTGTATACTGCAACTTTACTGAATTCAGATATTAGATCTAGTAGTTTTAGAGTTGATTCTTGAGAGTTTTTTATGTACAATCTCATGTCATCTGTAAACAGGAACAGTTTAACTTCTTCCTTGCCAATCTGGATGCCTTTTATTTCCTTGTGTTGTCTAATTTCCATGGCTAGAACCTCCAGTACTATGTTGAATAGAAGTGTATTGTTCCCGATCTTAAAGGAAAAGCTTTCAGCGTCTTGCTGTTAAGTATAATGTTGGCTGTGGGTTTGTCATATATGTCCTTTATTATGTTGAGGTACTTGCCCTCTATACCCATTTTGTTGAAAGTTTTTATCATGAATGGATGTTGAATTTTGTTGAATGTTTTTACAGCATCTATGGAGATGATCATGTGGTTTTTGTTCTTCTTTTTGTTGATGTGGTGGATGATGTTGATGGATTTTCGAATGCTGTACCATCCTTGCATCCCTGGAATAAATACTACTTGATCATGATAGATGATCTTTTTGATGTATTTTTGAATTCGGTTTGCTAATATTTTATTGATTATTTTTGCATCTATGTTCATCAGGGATATTGGTCTGTAATTTTCTTTTTTTGTGGTGTTTTTGTCTGGTTTTGGTATTAAAGTGATGCTGGCCTCATAGAATGAGTTTGGACATATTTCCTCTTCTTCTACTCTTAGGAAAACTTTAAGGAGGATGGGATTAGGTCTTCACTAAATGTTTGATAAAATTCAGCGGTGAAGCCATCTGGGTCAGGTGTTTTGTTCTTAGATAGTTTTTTGATTACCAGTTCAATGTTGTTGTTGGTAATTGGTCTGTTCATATTTTCTGTTTCTTTCTGGGTCAGATTTGGAAGGTTGTATTTTTCTAGGAATTTGTCCATTTCTTCTAGATTATCCCCTTTGTTGGCATATAATTTTTCATAGTATTCTCTAATAATTCTTTGTATTTCTGTGGTGTCCATAGTGATTATTCCTTTCTCATTTCTGATTCTGCTTATGTTTGTAGACTCTCTTTCTCTCTTGAGAAGTCTGGCTAGGGGTTTATTTATTTTGTTTATTATCTCAAAGAACCAGCTCTTGCTTTCATTGATGCCTTCTATTGTTTTATTCTTCTCAATTTTATTTATTTCTGCTCTGATCTTTATTGGGTCCCTCCTTCTGCTGACGTTAGGCCTCATGTGTTGTTCTTTGTCTAGTTTCATTAATTGTGAGTTTAGACTGCTCATATGGGAATGTTCTTCTTTCCTGAGGTAGGACTGTATTGCAATATACTTTCCTTTTAGCACAGCTTTTGCTGTGTCCCACAGATTTTGCAGTGTTGAATTATTGTTGTCATTTGTCTCTATATATTGCTTAATCTCTGTTTTTATTTGGTCATTGATCCATTGGTTATTAGGAGCATGTTGTGAAGTTTCCATGTGTTTGTGGGATTTTTCATTTTCTTTGCATAATTTATTTCTAGTTTCATACCTTTTTGGTCTGAGAAACTGGTTGGTACAATTTCAGTCTTTTTGAATTTACTGAGACTCTTTTTGTGGCCTAGTATATGATCTATTCTTGAAAATGTTCCATGTGCACTTGAGAAGAATGTGTATGCTGCTGCTTTTGTGTGTAGAGTTCTGTAGATGTCTGTTAGGTCCATCTGTTCTAATGTGTTGTTCAATCCCTCTGTATCCTTATTTATTTTCTGTCTGGTTGATCACTCCTTCAGAGTGAGTGGAGTGTTAAAGTCTCCTGGAATGAATGCATTGCATTCTATTTCCCCTTTTATTTTATTTTATTTTTTTAATTTTTATTTTGGTATCATTAATCTACAATTACATGAAGGACATTATGTTTACTAGGCTCCCCCCTTCACCAAGTACCCCCCACATCTCTGTTCACAGTCACTGTCCATCAACATAGTAAGATGCTGTAAAATCACTACTTGTCTTCGCTGTGTTGCACAGTCCTCCCCGGGCCCCCCCAACACTATACATGCTAATAGTAATGCCCCCTTTCTTTTCTTCCTGCCCTTATACCTCCCTTCCCACCCATCCTCCCCAGTCCCTTTCCCTTTGGTAACTATTAGTCCATTCTTGGGTTCTGTGCTTCTGCTGCTGTTTTGTTCCTTCAGTTTTCTTTTGTTCTTATACTCCACATATGAGTGAAATCATTTGGTACTTGTCTTTCTCTGCCTGGCTTATTTCACTGAGCATAATACCCTCTAGCTCCATCCATGCTGTTGTGAATGGTAGGATTTGTTTTTTCCTTATGGCTGAATAATATTCCATTGTGTATATGTACCACATCTTCTTTATCCATTCATCTACTGATGGACATTTAGGTTGCTTCCGTATCTTGGCTATTGTAAATAGTGCAGCGATAAACATAGGGGTGCATCTGTCTTTTTCAAACTGGAGTGCTGCATTCTTAGGGTAAATTCCTAGAAGTGGAATTCCTGGGTCAAATGGTATTTCTATTTTGAGCATTTTGAGGAACCTCCATACTGCTTTCCACAATGGTTGAACTAATTTACATTCCCACCAGCAGTGTAGGAGGGTTCCCCTTTTTCCATAACTTCGCCAACATTTGTTGTTGTTTGTCTTTTCGATGATGGCGATCCTTACTGGTGTGAGGTGATATCTCATTGTGGTTTTAATTTGCATTTCTCTGATAATTAGCAATGTGGAGCATCTTTTCATGTGTCTGTTGGGCATCTGAATTTCTTCTTTACAGAACTGTCTATTCAACTCCTCTGCCCATTTTTTACTTGGATTATTTGCTTTTTGTTTGTTGAGGTATGTGAGCTCTTTATATATTTTGGATGTCAGCCCTTTATCGGATCTGTCATTTTCTAATATATTCTCCCTACATAACTTTTTGTTTTATTGATGGTGTCCTTTGCTGTACAGAAGCCTTTCAGCTTAATATAGTCCCATTTGTTCATTTTTGCATTTGTTTCTCTTGCACGGGGAGATATGTTCAAGAAGAGGTCACTAGTGTATGAATTTTATGGTTTCATGACTTACATTCAAGTCTTTGATCCATTTCAAATTTAGTTTTGTGTATGGGGTTAGACAGTGATCCAGTTTCATTCTCTTACATGTAGCTGTCCAGTTTTGCCAGCACCATCTGTTGAAGAGACTGTCATTTCCCCATTGTATGTCCATGGCCCCTTTATCGAATATTAGTTGACCATATATGTTTGGGTTAATGTTTGGAGTCTCTATTCTGTTCCATTGGTCTGTGGCTCTGTTCTTGTGGCAGTACCAAATTGTCTTGATTACTGTGGCTTTGTAGTAGAGCTTGAAGTTGGGGAGTGAGATCCCCCCCCACTTTATTCTTCCTTCTCAGCATTGCTTCAGCTATTCTGGGTCTTTGGTGTTTCCATATGAATGTTTGAACTATTTGTTCCAGTTCATTGAAGAATGCTGTTGGTAATTTGATAGGGATTGCATCAAATCTGTATATTGCTTTGGGCAGGATAACCATTTTGACGATATTAATTCTTCCTAGCCAAGAGCATGGGATGAGTTTCCATTTGTTAGTGACCTCTTTAATTTCTCTTAACAGTGTCTTATAGTTTTCAGGATATAGGTCTTTCACTTCCTTGGTTAGGTTTATTCCTAGGTATTTTATTCTTTTTGATGCTATTGTGAATGGAATTGTCTTCCTGATTTCTCTTTCTATTAGATGATTGTTAGTGTATAGGAAAGCCACAGATTACTGTGTGTTAATTTTGTTTCCTGCAACTTACCTGAATTCTGATATTAGCTCTAGTAGTTTTGGGGTGGAGTCTTTAGGGTTTTTTATGTACAGTATTATGTCATCTGCAAATAGTGACAGTTTAACTTCTTCTTTACCAATCTGGATTCCTTGTATTTCTTTGTTTTGTCTAATAGCCATGGCTAGGACCTCCAGTACTATGTTGAATAACAGTGGGGATAGTGGGCATCCCTGTCTTGTTCCTGATCGCAGAGGAAAAGCTTACAGCTTCTCGCTGTTCAGTATGATGTTTGCTGTGGGTTTATCATATATGGCCTTTATTATGTTGAGGTACTTGCCCCCTATACCCATTTTGTTGAGAGTTTTTATCATGAATGGATGTTGAATTTTATTGAATGCTTTTTCAGCATCTATGGAGATGATCATGTGATTTTTGTCTTTCTTTTTGTTGATGGACTTTCGAATGTTGTACCATCCTTGCATCCCTGGGATGAATCCCAATTGGTCATGGTGTACGATCATTTTGATGTATTTTTGAATTCGGTTTGCTAATGTTTTGTTGAGTATTTTTGCATCTACTTTCATCAGCGATATTGGTCTGTAGTTTTCTTTTTTGGTGGGGTCTTTGCCTGGTTTTGGTATTAGGGTGATGTTAACTTCATAGAATGAGTTTGGGAGTATTCCCTCCTCTTCTGTTTTTTGGAAAACTTTAAGGAGAATGGGTATTATGTCTTCTCTGTACGTCTGATAAAATTCCGAGGTAAATCCATCTGGCCTGGGGGTTTTGTTCTTTGGTAGTTTTTTGATTACTGCTTCAATTTCTTTGGTGGTAATTGATCTGTTCAGATTTTGTTTCTTTCTGGGTCAGTCTTGGAAGATTGTATTTTTCTAGGAAGTTGTCCATTTCTCCTAGGTTTTCCAGCTTGTTAGCATATAGGTTTTCATAGTACTCTCTAATAATTCTATGTATTTCTGTGGGGTCCGTTATGATTTTTCCTTTCTCATTTCTGATACTGTTCATTTGTGTTGACTCTCTTTTCCTCTTAATAAATCTGGCTAGAGGCTTATCTATTTTATTTTCTCGAAGAACCAGCTCTTGGTTTCATTGATTTTTGCTATTGTTTTATTCTTCTCAATTTTACTTATTTCTTCTCTGATCTTCATTATTTCCCTCCTTCTGCTGACCTTAGGCCTCTTCTGTTCTTCTTTTAACAATTTTGATAATTGTGACATTAGACCATTCATTTGGAATTGTTCTTCCTTCTTTAAATATGCCTGGATTGCTATATGCTTTCCTCTTAAGACTGCTTTTGCTGTATCCCATAGTAGTTGGGGCTTTGTGTTGTTGTTGTCATTTGTTTCCATATATTGCTGGATCTCCATTTTGATTTGGTCATTGATCCATTGATTATTTAGGAGCGTGTTGTTAAGCCTCCATGTGTTTGTGATCCTTTTTGCTTTCTTTGTACAGTTTATTTCCAGTTTTATGCCTTTGTGGTCTGAAAAGTTGGTTGGTAGGATTTCAATCTTTTGGAATTTACTGAGGCTCTTTTTGTGGCCTAGTATGTGGTCTATTCTGGAGAATGTTCCATGTGCAATTGAGAAGAATGTGTATCCTGCTGGTTTTGGGTGTAGAGTTCTGTAGATGTCTATTAGGTCCATCTGTTCTAGTGTGTTGTTCAGTGCCTCTGTGTCCTTACTTATTTTCTGTCTGGTGGATCTGTCCTTTGGAGTGAGTGGTGTGTTGAAGTCTCCCAGAATGTATGCATTGAATTCTATTTCCTCCTTTAATTCTGTTAGTATTTGTTTCATATATGTTGATGCTCCTTTATTGGGTGCATATATATTTATAATGGTTATATCCTCTTGTTGGACTGAGCCCTTTATCATTATGTAATGTCCTTCTTTATCTTTTGTTACTTTCTTTATTTTAAAGTCTGTTTTGTCTGATACTAGTATTGCAACACCTGCTTTTTTCTCTCTGTTGTTTGCATGAAATATCTTTTTCCATCCCTTGTCTTTAAGTCTGTGTATGTCTTTGGGTTTGAGGTGAGTCTCTTGTAAGCAGCATATGGATGGGTCTTGCTTTTTATCTATTCTATTACTCTGTGTCTTTTGATTGGTGCATTCAGTCCATTTAAATTTAGGGTGATTATTGAAAGGTATGTACTTATTGCCATTGCAGGCTTTAAGTTTGTGGTTACCAAAGGTTCAAGGTTAGCTTCTTTACTATCTTACTGTCTAACTTAACTCGCATATTGAGCTATTATAAACACAGTCTGATGATTCTTTATTTCCTCCCTTCTTCATATGTTGGGTGTTCTGTTCTGTGCTCTTTTTAGGAGTGCTCCCATCTAGAGCAGTCCCTGTAAGATGCTCTGTAGTGGTGGTCTGTGGGAGGCAAATTCCCTCAACTTTTGCTTGTCTGGGAATTGTATAATCCCTCCTTCATATTTAAATGATAATCGTGCTGTATACAGTAATTTTGGTTCGAGGCCCTTCTGTTTCATTGCATTAAGTATATCATGCCATTCTCTTCTGGCCTGTAGGGTTTCTTTTGAGAAGTCTGATGATAGCCTGATGGGTTTTCCTTTGTAGGTGACCTTTTTTCTCTCTGGCTGCGTTTAGTTCTTTGTCCTTGTCTTTGATCTTTGCCATTTTAGTTATTATGTGTCTTGGTGTTGCCCTCCTTGGGTCCCTTGTCATTGGAGTTCTGTGTACCTCTGTGGTCTGAGAGGCCATTTCTTCCCCTAGTTTGGGAAAGTTTTCAGCAATTATTTCTTCAAAGACACTTTCTATCCCTTTTTCTCTCTCTTCTTCTTCTGGTACCCCTATAATGCGGATATTGTTCCATTTTGATTGGTCACTCAGCTCTCTTAAAATTCTTTCATTCCTGGAGATCCTTTTATCTCTCTCTGCATCAGCTTCTCTGCGTTCCTGTTCTCTGTTTTCTAGTCTATTAATGGTCTCTTGCATCTCGTCCATTCTGTTTTGAAGTCCTTCCAGAGCTTGTTTTATTTCTGTATTCTCCTTCCTTAGTTCTTGCATATTTCTCTGCAAGTCCATCAGCATGGTTATGACTTTTGTTTTGAATTCTTTTTCAGGAAGACTGGTTAAATCTATCTCCCCAGGTTCCTTCTCAGGGGAAGATGTAGCAGATGCCGAAGCTGTCTGTGTTAGTCTTGTCTGGTTCAAATTTTTTTGCCTTTTCGTGTTGATGTGTTCCGTGGTGAGCTATTGGCTTTCTGTCTACTGGGAGTGCCAAGGCTTTCCACTTGCTCCTGGCCTTTCTTTACTGGAACAACTGCATCCCCTAGTGGCTTGTGTTGGGCAATTGCGTGTAGACTGGGTCTCTGTGTCTTGCCCGGCGTTATGGAGGAAGCTCCCTTGCTGTGGGCATGGCCAGCCTCAGGCTGCTGCTCTGCTCTGGCTGGGCCCAGAGGGGTAATGGACGGGGGCTGTTTGTCTGTTTACCTCCGTGAGGGGTCTCAGAGCTGTTGCCCAGGGGGTTAGTGCATCCGGAGTTCCCTGGAATTTCCAGCTGCTGGACTGTGACCCAGGATACTTCTGTCCAGCTGTGGCATCCCTCTCCCTTTAAGACTTTCTAAAATCACTCGTTTGTCTTTGTCACAGGGGCGCCAGCTTTGGGACCCACTCACAGGTCTTGCTGTCCTGTTTCCCTAGTTTTCAGCACTCCACACATGCAGTGTGTCTGCTCTCTGGTGCGGATGGCTGGGGCTGGGTGTTTAGCAGTCCTGGGCTCCCTCTCCCTCCCTGCTGTGACTCCTCTCCTCCCGCCAGGAGCTGGGGTGAAGGGCCTCGGGTCCCGCCAGGCTGGGGTTTGTATCTTACCCCTTTCACCAGGTGCTGGGTTCTCGCAGGTGTGGATGTAGTCTGGCTATTGTCCTGTGTCTTCTGGTCTCTCTTTTAGGATTAGTTGTATTTGTTTTATTTTCAAAAATATATATGTTTTTGGGAGGAGATCCCCACTGTCCTACTCATGCTGCCATGTTGGCTCCGCCCCCCTATTACCCCTTTTAATTCAGTTAGTATTTGTTTCACATATGTAGGTGCTCCTGTTTTGGGTGCATAGATATTTATAATGGTTACATATTTTTGTTGGATTGACCCCTTTATCATTATGTAATGTCCTTCTTTGTCTCTTGTGACTTTCTTTGTTTTGAAGTCTGTTTTGTCTGATATAAGTACTATAACTCCTGCTTTTTTCTCCCTTTTAGTTGCATGAAGTATTTTTTTCCATCCCTTCACTTTTAGTCTGTGTATGTCTTTGGGTTTAGAGTGAGTCTCTTTCTTGAAGGCAGCATATAGATGGGACTTGTTTTTTTACCCATTCATTGACTCTATGTCTTTTGATTGGTGCATTCAGTCCATTTACATTTAGGGTGATTATTGGTAGGTATACACTTATTGCCATTGCAGGCTTTAGATTCATGGTTACCAAAGGTTCAAGGTTAACTTTCTTACTATCTAAGAGTCTAACTTAACTCACTTAATACACTATTAGAAACACAATTTGAACATTCTTTTTTTCTCTTCCTTTTCTTCCTCCTCCATTCTTTATATATTAAGTATCATATTCTGTACTCTTTGTCTATACCTTGATTGACTTTGGTGATAGTTGATTTAATTTTGCATTTGCTTAGTAATTAACTGTTCTACTTTCTTTACTGTGGTTTTATTACCTCGGTGATAGCTATTAAACCTTAGGAACACTTCCATCTATAGTAGTCCCTCCAACATACACTGTAGAGTTGGTTTGCAGGAGCTAAATTCTCTCAGCTTTTGCTTATCTGGAAATTGTTTAATCCCTCCTTCAGATTTAAATGTTAATCTTGCCAGATAAAGTATTCTTGGTTCTAAGCCCTTCTGCTTCTTTGCATTAAATACATCATACCACTTCTTTCTGGCCTGTAAGGTTTCTTCTGAGAAGTCTGATGATAGCCTGATGGGCTTTCCTTTGTATGTGATCTTATTTCTCCCTCCTGCTGCTTTTAATAGTCTGTCCTTATCCTTGGTCTTTGCCATTTTAATTACTATATGTCTTGGTGTTGTCTTCCTTGGGTCCCTTGTGTTGGGAGATCAGTGGATCTCCATGGCCTGAGAGACTATCTCCTCCCCCAGATTGGGGAAGTTTTCAGCAATTACCTCTTCAAAGATACTTTCTGTCCCTTTCTCTCTCTATTCTTCTTTTGGTATCCCTATAATGCAAATACTGTTCCATTTGGATTAGATACACAATTCTCTCAATATTCTTTCATTCTTAGAGATCCTTTTTTCTCTCTGTGTCTCAGCTTCTTTATATTCCTCTTCTCTAATTTCTATTTCATATATCATCTCCTCCACCATATCTAATCTGCTTTTAATACCCTCCATTGTGCTCATCAGCAATTGTATATCTGACCAGAATTCATTCCTGAGTTCTTAAATATTTTTCTGTACCTCCATGAACATGTTAATGATTTTTATTTTGCAATCCCTTTCGGGAATATTCATGAGATCAATTTCATTTGAATCTTTCTCAGGTGGTCTATTCCTAATTTTACTTTGAGCCAGGTTTCCTTGGCATTTCATGTTTGTATATGGTGCCTTCTAATGCCTAGAAGCTCTACCCTCTGGAGCTTCTCAGCCCCTGATGCAATGTTGGGGATCACAGGGAAGTGGTATTGGTGCCTGGGGAAGAAAGAGCTATTTCCTGCTTCCGGCTGCTATGCCTGTCTCCACTGCTAGAACCAGTGGGCTGAGCACACAAATATAAGCCTCTATGCTTTGGGTTTGTAGTTGCTGTAGATGGGGCTTCCCTCTTGCTGGCCTAATGCCAGAGTTGGTTTTGCTGGTTTGGTGCGCTGGCTGGGACAAAGGCACAGTAGGCTACCTAACATGGAAGGAGTCCTTCAAGCTGTGTAGCCAGCCAGGGAGCTGAAATGCCTGAAGATCGAGAAAGTTTCCAACCTACTGGGCAGAGTGCACCTGGACAATTTTGTCTAACTGTCCTTTCTCCTGAGCAGTAAGCTCTGTGAAATCCTTGCTCCTTTAGCAGCCCTCTTGCTGTTAGGAAGTCCCTCAAACTCCCTGTCTTTCTTTTGTCCCAGGGAAGCTGTAAATGGATCCCTGCTTTCCACAAGCAGCTGGAATCTCAGTCTCTCCAGGTATTCTGCCTGTCTTAGCTTTCCAATCCCATAATCACAATAGTAGCATGAAAGCACCATGAAATGTAAGTTTATGCTCCCAGAGCAGATCTCCAGAGCTAGGTGTTCAGCAGTCCCAGGCCTTCACTCCTTCCCCTGCTCCATTTCTTTTCCTCCTACCCATGAGCTGGGGTGGGGGAAGGTCTTGGGTCCAGCCGGGCCATGGCTTTGGTAGATAAACCTGTTCTGTGAGGTCTGCTCTTTTCTCCAGGTGTATGCAGTTTGGCCCAGCCCTCTTTCCTGTTGCTCTTTCAGGATTAGTCATATTAATTATATTTTCATATTATATGTGGTTTTAGGAGGAAGCCTCTGTCGCACCTCTTACACTGCCATCTTTAATCCTGTCCTCATTTTAACTGTTCTTCCAGAGTATAGGTTTTATTTAAAGTTATGCAATTAGAGAAAAAGTGCCGACATCCTCAGAGTGAGGAGGCACCTTAATTGAAGCTTCTTAAAAGAACTACCTGTACCCTTGTCTGAGGTCTGGCTTATTAGTACATTACATATGTCCTAATTATAAACTTTTTTGTCAAGTGACTTTTTAGTTATGATTTTTAAAGCTCTGCATTCATGTAAAACATAACAAAATTAATGATGAGAATAATGAGTCCTCACTTGAGTTTTTTTTGTCAATTAGATAAATAAAATATGTATTAAAAAATGAATCTAGAAATACTAACCAGTAATGTTATTATGTTGTTTTTATAGATAAAAAGTTTCCCTGCCTATCACAATTATTTTAAATGCTATACAGCCAAGTAAAATCTCTGTATTGCATTTGACTAGAAGACAGGAGACACCTTGAAAACGACTTCCTATACTCTTAGTGTTTTCTTTATATTTTAGTATGTGAGAAAGTGAATATGGGTCCTGGTTATAATTTCTGCCCAATTATGATATATTTTAACACTGAAGATTTTCCTCACTTAAGAGTACTGCTTAATTATTTATTCCAATAATTTTCTGGAATAAAATAATTTTTTTAAAAAACAATATTTTAAAAATGAAACCAAATTAGGTAGTTTGGCATATTGTTTATAATTTTAAGTAAGAACCAAATCAAAGTAATAATTTGTGATGTTTGTTAAACATCACTTCTCCAGAGTCTAAAATCCTTAAAATGATTTAATCAGTATTTCATTTGTAAAATATCTTCTTTTATCGAAAAGTAAAATGCAATATAAGCCTATAAGGATCCAGTATAAAATGAATAAATATTTTTCAATATTTTATTTTCATCTTTATACTGATAGTTTCCACTCTAGTTGTTCAGATTTCTTTTATATATCCATAAATTTCAGAGAATCTGCCCATTGTTATATTTATATTGTTCCCTGAGTTGTTGGTCTTATTCCTATTGATTCAAAGGTTATTTCTACATAGTAGGAAAATTAAGTGTTTGCTTTGTCTTTTGATTTTGATCATGATGAGTTTCCAATGCATGATGTTTTATTTAATTTTATGTAAGATTAATTATTAATTTTAACTTCTGCATACTGTTTCATACTTACAGAAGACTGTATTCTAAAATCGTTTAGCTTTTCTCTTAGAATTTATTCTAGCATGTTTTTATTTTGTGTTACACATTTAAATTTTTGATCCATCTGTGTTTGTGTGTGTGTAAGATAATGAGCTTTCAATTCAAGATTTTTATTCCAAATTGCTACCCAGTTTTTCTAGTGTCATTTGTTGAACAATCTCTTTTCGCCACTTATTTGAGATTCCATCTGTTCCATCCCATGAGAGTGTGCACACACGTGGATATATGCTCGAAGAGCAGAGGGATGTTTTTCTGTTTGTGTTTAATTCTCTGGTACTACCATCAAGACAGAGCAGTGTCTAGCTCATAGGATATGCTTAATAAATATTCGCTGAGTGAACATGCACTGCTTGTGTGGAGCACCATACAACCTGATATACTCAATACTGTTAAACTTCCTCCTATGCCCCAGAATATTTCCAAATAGAAGTTCATGTGAAAAGCATAAAAGGCAAAAAATGGAGTGAGCTGACTTTCTGGACTTCCAAATGAATGTTCTTGAACTTACCTTCAAGTTTTCTTTGTTTCACTTCCTTTGCTGATATATTCTTCTCATATTTTCCATAATAGTAAAAACTTGGAAGTTCAAGGGCAATCCTTTGAAGGAGTGTTTTTGACCTTCTGAATCCAGTCCACACAAAGGACATTTACATCTACTGTGAGACACTTTTCCTTGCAGGGGACAGGACTGTGGGCAGCTCCAAGTGCAGTAGTTGTGACCTAACACTTTCATTCTCATCCAAAGTGACACCTTGAAAGTTGTTTTCTCACACCTATGCCTTGAGATCACTCCAATTTGTTATTAAGAATAAAATAATTTACAAGCTTTGACACCTCATCATTAGAATCAAATTGCATAAAATATACCTGACAACAGAATAAGAGACAATTGAAAACACAACTATATCAAGAGCTTGACCCCTCTTTCTGAGCCTAGCATCCTAACTGTGCAATTTAGTTACAGAACCTTAAGGGGGTGGGTGGGGTAGCTGTTCATTCTGTTAAATGTTTTTGTCTTTTTTTTATTAAAGTATCATTGTCATACAATCTTATGAGGGTTTCACATGAATAACATTGTGGTTTCACCATTCACCTATATTAACAAGTCCTCAAATCCCTATTGCAGTCACTGTCTATCAGCAGAGTAAGATGTTATAGAGTCACTACTTGTCTTCTCCATGCTGTACTAACTTCCCCATGACCTACCTATATTGTGAGTGCTGATTATAATGCCCCTTAATCCCCTTCTCCCTCCCTCCCTACCCACTCTCCCAAGCCCTACCCTTTGGTAACTGCTAGAACCTTCTTGGAGTCTGTGAGTCTGCTACTGTTTTGTTCCTTCAGTTTTGCTTTGTTTTCATACTCTGCAAATGAGTGAAGTCATTTGATACTTGTCTTTCTCCGCCTGGCTTATTTCACTGAGTGTAATACCCTCTAGCTCCATCCATGTTGATGTAAATGGTAGGATTTGTTTTCTTTTCTTGGCTGAATAATATTCCATTGTGTATATGTACCACCTCTTTTTTATCCATTCATTTATTGATGGACACTTAGGTTGCTTCCTTAGCTTGGCTATTGTAAATAGTGCTGTGATAAACATAGGGGTGCATCTGTCTTTTTGAGTCTATGACCTTGTTTTCTTAGCGTAAATTCCTAGGCGTGGAATTATTGGGTCAAATGGTATTTCTATTTTGAGCATTTTGAGGAAGCTCCATACTGCTTTCCACAATGGTTGAACTAATTTACACTCCTATCAGCAGTGTAGGAGGGTTCCCCTTTCTCCACAACCTCACCAACATTTGTTGTTGCATGTCTTTTGGATGTTGGCCATCCTAACTGGTATGAGATGATAACTCATTGTGGTTTTAATTTTCAGTTCCCTTATGATTATAGATGTGGAACATCTTTTCATGTGCCTATTAGCTATCCAAATTTCTTCTTTGGAGTAGTATCTGTTCAGAAACTCCACCCATTTTTTAATCAGGTTATTTGTTTTTTTGGGCATTGAGGTATGTGTTCTTTATATATTTTGGGTATTAACCCCTTATTAGATAATTCATTTATGAATATATTCTGCCATATTATAGGATGCCTTTTTTCTTCTGCTGATGGTATATTTTGCTGTTCAGAGGCATTTTAGTTTGATGTAATCCCAGTTGTTCATTTTTTATTTTGTTTCCCTTGTTTCAGGAAACAGTTGCTCATGTTTATATTCAAGAGATTTATGCCTATGTTTTTTTCTATGAGTTTTTTGGTTTCATGAGTTACATTTAGGTTTTTGATCCATTTGGAGTTTACTTTTATGTATGGAGTTTGACAGTTTCATTCTCTCATTCTCTTGCATGTAGCTGACTAGTTTTACCAACATTATTTATTGAAGAGGCTGTCTTTTCCCTGTTGTATATTCATGACTCCTTCGTAATGTATTAATTATCATATATTAATCATATATTATATATGTGAACATTTATATTTGGGCTCTCCTGTTCCATTGATCTGTATGTCTGTTCTTGTGTCAGTACCAAATTGTTTTGATTACTGTGTCTTTGTAGTAGAGCTTGAAGATAGGGAGTATAACCCCCCCAGGTTTGTTCTTCCTTCTCAGGATTACTTTGGCTATTTGGGGTCTTTTGTGGTTCCATATGAATTTTAGAACTATGTTTTCTAGTTCATTGAAGAATGCTATTGGCATTCTGATAGGGATTGCATTGAATCTGTAAATTGTTTTGAGCAGGATGGTCATTTTGACAATATTAACTCTTCCTATCTGCTTAAATGTTTATTAATATCTCATTTAATTCCCACAATGATCTCCACAGGACAAGAAAGCTTAAATTGCCTAAGGTCATTTATCTTGAAAGAGGTATAAGAAAGAATTATAGGAGGTTTATCTGATTGGAGAGACTGAGTTATTACTTACTAGACTCTTCTATAGTACTCTTCATGTATTGGCAACATTTCTGTAGGTTCTACCTCTTTTTAACTTCAAACATTGTTCTCTGAGATAACAAGCAAAGCTCTGAGAGAGTGGCAGGGGCAAAACATATTTCTGAAGTTGACAAAATACATTCTCAAAGTGGCATATCAAATAATAAATACTTTATGCATTTTGTGACAAATTTTAAATGTAGAAAATGTCCAGTCTTCTGGTCTGTGATTTTTATTTTTATTTCTTTGAAGAATGCACAAGGTTTGGGCCAATGTAGAAATGCATTTTAATTCTTGAACATGTCCTGTAGTTCTGGCAGCAAGTTTCCAAAGTACAGGACCCTTTCTTTGCTCTGAGTGTGTGCTGCCCCTCAGAGCCACAGCACATGAGAATTGTGACATTATAGGTTCAACTGGCTGTGAAAAGAAAACGCACAAAGGATTTAGAAGCAATAGTAAAGCAGGGATGGTAAACTAAATATACCAAATAGGAATGTTTTTGAACCTGTGTATATATATCTGATTTAATTTTTCTGAGAATATATAGATGCTTTTCAAGGAAATTATAGTGAAATTAAGTATACCTTTTTAAAAAACTATTGACACTGTACAGATTTCAGTGTTTAATTTTTTTTTATGGATATAACACTATCATTATTATGTGAACTATACATTTCCAACTGCAGGGATTTAAAAAATAAAGTCTTAAAATGAATAGAATGTATTTATTTAACATCCATATTGCCTTGAATAGATGCAGTGTGTATTTATTGTTTGATTTATGCAATTCTCTTTTACATATTAGAATAAGAAGAGCTTTTTAAAAGTCTACTAAAAGTGACCCTTTATGATCACATTACTAAAATACCTTTTTGCGGTTCTTTGGTCATATGCACATTATCTTTGGAAATATCTATTCAGAGGTGATGAAAATATCTTTTCCATCTACTTCACTCTATTTCTATGAAAACATTTCATCACTGAGTAGCACATTCACATTCATCAGTAATTACTTGTACACTGTCCAATTTGTATCCTGTGAAGGCTTTTGGGAGAATAAGTGCTGCACTATGTCAAGAGGAGGATTTAGCCAATGCTAGCTCATAAAATCCAAGCTCTCTCCCACTCACAAATTCTTATTGGCTTTAAAATGTTTAATTATATCACTGCCTCTCTGTACAGATCATTTTGACTGAAAATTATTCCCTCTGTAATGCAGCCTCTCATAATTATTTCATCTTCATATCTGCCCGCACTTCATTCTTCCACTCACCCCCTACTTGCAGGCATGGTGAGATCCCTGGTCACTGGAAGAAAGTGGTCAGGCCGGCCATTCAGAGTTTTCTGAGCAAAAGAAACTTCTCTCTCTCTTCTGCTGTTTTAGTTGCATTGAATTATGTTCTTGTTGTGTTGGGTGAATATTATTCAGGCTAAGGAATATAGTCACAATGAATTTTCTTTTTTCTTTGCTGTGAAACATTGTTTAGATGTTTAATCACCTGAAAAAGCCATTTACTGCTTTATATATACCTTTTCTATGAGAATAATCCTTTAATTATTAATTGAATTCCTAATTATGGACTTAAATATGGCTTTGTGTTTGACTGCACCAAATGTCACGGACTATCTGTCTATTTCTTAAGTTCAAGTAATTACATATAAATTTCTGTTGTTTTCTAAAAATTTGAAAGCACATTAGATTAACTAGTCCATATTGTTTATGGATAATCAGTAATTTATCTCTTCCTCTATATTGCTGAATTTGTTTTGTAGAAATAGTAATCCAAGATTGCATTTTCAAATTCATGTAAAAGCACACCTTGCTTCATATTGTAGACTCTCTGCAGGGTCAAATAAAGTGCACCTTTTCCTGACAAAGTTTAGAGAAAATTGGGAAATAAGGAAAGCAAGTCAGCAAATGAACTGCCTAAACATCATCTTAATTTCCAGGAAAGGGTAAATTGGTGGACATTAGGGAGAGTGCCACTATAAGCCTTCCCTCAGTCTTCACTTGTCCCATTGTCCACATTGACACAGACCTCCAGAAGACAAAATTTGAGTTTTCAGAGCAGTAACACCAAAACCAATCCATGTCATTGCCTCTTGTTGGACAGAGTAGAGGGGAAGGGAAAAAAGGAAATCTCTGTACTCAGGATGTTTGACAGGATAACTTCTCCCAGAAGAGAAATGTATACCAGTATTTATTACCTCCACCAACTGACCTCTAACTCAACCTCCACTGAAGGGTCAGGATGTAGGGTTGGAGGCCAGAAGTGGTTAAGCAACAGAATATCTCAAGGAAACAAGTTTAGCAATGCCTTTCCCTCTAACCAAGGCTTATTTTGGAAAGATTTTAGTGAATCAGTGTTGGGCACTTGCACTGTGTAAGTGTAGAGGGTAAAATATTCATATGTATGGATGTTTTCAATGTATTGTCTCTGGAGAAAGCTGTTAAATCTCTATAAAATGTGGCTTTCTGAGAAGTGACATTGCTTCTGCCTATATTTGAATTATTGTTCTTCACTTTTTTTCCCCAAATTCTGGTATTCCCAAATGATGGCCCAAAAGATAATCCATGCTGTATGTATATGTAAATAGAGGCATCTGGCCTTTGTCATTCACAACTTGAATTTAATATACATTTTTCTCCATTTCTTCTTCAGGATTTTGAAATACATGAATCAGTCATTGATGGGACAGCAAATGAAATATCATACACTTCAAACACATTCATTATAGTCAGGTTGTCTCAGGAAGAAATGGATGAATCTCCCACAGTATTCTCTCATAATCAGGGTTTAGAGACTAAATATCTGAAATCTCTATAGCAATTAAAAAGTACCTGTGTCCTCAAAAACAAGGAGCAGAGGCTCACATGAACCTACTGGATATTCTGGGGGCCTCCATGGATCCTGATGGTCTAAATGAAATCTGGAGTGACAAAGACCTCAGAGGTTCTCTCTCCCTCTCCTTTCCCTGTCTCTCTCTGTGACTGTCTCTGTCTTAGTCTCTCTGTCTCTCTCTCATACACACACACTCACGCCACTGATACAACTTCATCTGTGTCTTGGAATTCCTTTTTCTATAAATCTGACCTCAGTTGCTGATCTTGCTCAGCATCATTTTGTCCTTTTCATCTTTGAAGAAAAGCATGTAGACTCTTTTGCCTTTAAAAGCTTGACCTTTAATTTCCTCAAAAATCAGTAAGCAGTGCAGAGAATTAACATAGCCAGTTACAAAGTTTTCAGGAAGCTTCCAAAGTTTGTGTACTTATCTATATGTGTAGATTCACTCTCTTAGATTATCCATATTTTAGTCCTAAAGTTATAATTCATCGACCCTGCTCCTTCCTTTGATGCTTCCCTAAGTAACACAGGTTCTTTCTTAATGAAATTCTTGTTGTAAGACATGTGTAAATATACCATTGAGATGGAGCAATAAATACTAGCTAATAGGCCTTCCAAATTTTTCCAATCCATATATGATTTATGTTTTAAAGTAAATATTAATGGAGAGGGTGTTTATATTAGGATATTTTCATCATAGTTAGCAACCACCATGGACTGAAAAGAACTGGACAGAAATCATGGTCAAATCAATCTGTATTTAATAGGGTACTGCTTTGCTTAGAAGAATGCTAGGGGCCTTTAGCATATGTGTAAATATAGAAGGCATGTTTATTTCTCAGAGAAGACATAAAACCATTGACAGCAGACACAAAAGAGCTGGACTGTAGTGCTTGCATACAGTAGTGGTGCATAGACTGTGTAGGAAAAGCATTAAGAGAATGATGTGAACATATTATAAATATGGCATATTTGTGTCCAAATAAAATGAAATAGCTTATGAAAAGGGTGCCTATTTAAAGCAAATACCAGTTGATTCCAAGGCAGAGGGTGAAGTTCAGCCATGCAGCAGCAGGACTAGAGGTAGAGTTGGAAGCTGAAGCTCTGTCTTTGCAGTTTTATAGAGCAGTATGGCCACATTCTCTGCTTCTCTGTTTTCTTCTTTTCCCCTTTCCCACCTCTCTGCAGTTACATTTTCACTTCTCTAGAATCTCAGTTCCATACGGAACTGGTTGATCATGGCTCTAACTTTGGTACGGCTACAAAATCTTTCAGTTAGGTACATCCATTGTCTAACAGACTCAGTTTTTCAATATCATAATCCCAAATTTCTGATAGAGAAAATCTGCCTGAAATTTTTTGAGTTTGGTCACAGGTCCACACCGTTCAGCTGTAGTCAGTTTACCTGAGGTCACTTGATACCTAGGCTGTTTGTTCGAACACTTTTGAGTGATAAACTTTCTGGCATGAGGAATGAGTTGGAAGGTTAACCAACATGTCTATTGCAGAGTTTATTTAGCACAGGTTTGGCATCTTTTGTTCCACCAGTTTAATCTTCTCTAGGACTGATTCAGCTGACTCACCTGGCCAGGCAGGTCCCTTTCTTCTTCCTCCACCCTTCCATACTGAGTACGGTGGGAATACTCAGGACTAACTTAAATTCCTATGGTATTAATGTATTCAAAATTGTGGCCCATGCAACTTATTTTTTTGTAGCCATTGAAACTTTCAAATTCCTTCAAATGGATTATTTAACTTGATTTGTACAAACCAACCAAGATTCAATGATCAACACACTGAAGTTTAGATGGAAGGAAAGATGAAAACAGAGTTTATTTTCCTTCCTTACTCTTCTTGCAGATTCTAGAAAAAACATTGTCTAGTAGCTAGTGCCTTATTATAATCCTCCTCATTTCTTTTCCTTTCACTTTAATTATGCATCCTTATCTTTTACAGAAGTCAAAGTAAATGAATTTAAGCCTGATTTTTTTTCTTACTATTATGAAATGCTAAGCCAAAAAATCGGGCCAAGTAATAAAATAGGAGCAAAGATTTATGACTCCTACTTGACTGCTGTCATATACTAACCTGAAATATTGGTCATTTCATGTTCTGCAGATTTGAATACATGGTGTCTGGAGCAATGGTTTCACCTCAGATGGCAAGAAGTGCATAGGGCAGTGTTGCCTACTGTCCCCTAGAGGCTGAGGGTAACACAACAAACTAGGTTCGGGGTCAGTTAGTGACGAATAGTTTTTTGCCCTTAGTACACTTGGATTCATAAAGGTTCTAAGTTGGTTGCAGATAGATTTTTCTAGGCATTTTCAGTCACTGTGAAAAATCTTATTTTGAAAAGAAAAACCAATTAAAGTGCTCACTGAATTTGATCTGCCCCATAGTCTTCTCATTGACTACCTTCTGGCAGGTTGATGAAGACGTATCTTGTAACTTCCATTTAGAGAAGGAAATTACCAAGGGGTTAAAAAAAAAGAATAAAACCAATCATTGTGGGAAGACTGAAGAGGCAGAAGCTAAAGAGAACCTGCTAGATCTCACCCCCAGGGACATAGTAATACTACATAGTTAATCTAGTGCTGGTATCCATGAAAATACCCTAGTAAGGTTATTTTATTATTTTCCTGTACATGCATACATGAAAATGCACTCACAATCATCAGAGAGTAAGTATTTTGGAACACACATCAAGTTCCTTTCTTCCCAGAACCCATAAAAATGCCTTTACTGTAAAAATAATTTAACTTTTTAGTGCAATCTATAAATGTGGCCTTTGGGCCCAGTGTTTATGGCAGATGGAATGGCTCTCTTTGGACTAGCTAGGAAGACATCAACGTTCTGTAGGTATTGACACAGCAGCCATAAGCTTCCATCTGGCCTTATGCCTGCACAGCAAGGATGATTAAGCATAAAATTTGAAAACATATCTTAATGTGTAGTCGCACAGAATTTCTCCGTTGACATAACAATTTATTCATTGCAAATCCTTGCTAAGTTTATGTACATATATAGTATGTACATATACATGTACTGATATACATATCTGTATATAAAACTTTGGAGTTGGTCTTAATTGCTTTTGTTCATGTGTTTTTCACATATTCAGAAATTTGATCTATTTGTTCTTGCTGTCTCATGTCTAAGTGAATTTAATAGTCAACCCTAAATAGTCTTCCGATTTTAAAGAGGTTATTAATAAGTACTTTAAGTCTCTTTTTCTCAGCATCACAGCAAATTCCCTTGTAATCATGATACACTGATAGGCAAATCAACATATTTGCATTATGTTGTTTGTATGTCACTTATTCTATTTATTGAACATCTTTCTGATTTGACTAAGCCTAATTTCCTTCCCCACTATTATCAAACCTGCTGGAATTTAACATTCTTTATCTAATAAATATAATTCTTCATGTTTGTGATTAGATAAGACTACTTTAAGTATTAAGTATTTCTAAAATTAAGTATCATCAGAAGAAAATATTGCTATATAAATAAATAACTTCATTTGGTCATTCTGACTTGATTTAGTTACTTAAAACTACAAGTCATTGGACAGTTGAGAAATCTGGGGTATATTTTAACCCTCAAGTAATTGCCTCTGTTTCCTTATCAGCAAAAGTAATTATGTCTGCAGAGGAAGTGAACAATTAGATGTCAGAAAACACAAGGTTAAGTTGTCTCAGTGCTTGGTGAAAGACAGAAGTCATTTACTTGCTAACATCCAGTTTAGTAATAAAGATTTCCATGCTCTGCACTGAATAGGTCTTCTCCTATCAGCTAGATTTTGCTCACCTGTGTCCCACTCCTCCCCAGATGAAATACTGTGTAACATACAATACATTTAGGCATCTATGGTGTCAAAGGGATTGTGCATCTCTGGGCAGGGGCTTGGGATGGACTCTGGTATAAGCTTTCATTTCAGGCCCAGAAGTATGAATAGGATGGGATTGCCTTTCCAGTTAATTTCACCCTGCTGCTGCTTCTCAGGAGCGGGATGGGAGCTCATTTTCCCTTTTCAGTTCTTAACATTTGATAGCCACTGACTTGTAGTGACTGGCTTGAAACAAGAATTCTTTTTTCTTTTTTTTGGAGGGGTCCCTTTCTTCCCCTCCTGCAGTGTAAAAAGAGATTGTGTTTGTCAAAATAAACAGTGAGGGACTATAAATATGTTCCAAGCATTTTGTGAGGCTGAATTTCAGCAGCTAAGATGTGCTGTGGGGATTCTGTGTGCGGAAGACCACCGTGGCACCTGCACTTGGGAGATATTAGTGAGCACCATGCAGGCCTCAAAATAATGCTAATATTCAAAGAAGTTTCTAGTATATCTGAAATAAAAGTAAAGTTTCATCCAAACAGGTTGTTAGTTACTTTTGACTCCAAATTACTTCATTAAAATTGAATTTTAATTTTGCCTTGTAGAACACGCCTTACAGTAACCTTTTGAATATGTGAGCTCATGTTGAGGATAAGCTGTACAATGATATTTTTTATTATTTTTATTTGTAATCATAGCTATGGAAGTTTTGCAAATTCTCCAAAATGAGTAGGGGATGGAATGGGAAATAATAAAGAGGAATGGTATTTTGGGGAGAAATTAAAAAACAGAGGTTATCAGTATGATGACCAAATTTGCATTTCAGGTCACTTATTAGGCTACTGGGCTTTGTGGTAATTTGTTCATTCTTGTTTCATTAAATTGTAATTACTTCTGATATCTCTAGCTTTATCCCTTTGGCTGGCTTCTCTATTAATTAAGCCTTAGGATCCTTTAGGAGATGAATAATTCTCTACTGGACAGTGTTAAGTTGAAGTCAAGAGGTGATAAAAGAAAATTAAGAGTAAAGGCACAAGTTGTCACTTAAAATAGTTTAAGATGTAAAAATGAGAAGGGACAGTGTGATTTTTCCCCCCTCCATTATTCACTTTCCCTTCAGTTTCATTCTTTCTGTTTTCATTTGTCTGTGAAAATACCTATAATCCAAGTCTCTAACAAGTACTGTTTGTGTGCTGTGTGTGTATTGTGGTGTATAGCTTCTTCCAGGAGCCAGGTGAATTGCCTCAGTGCATTAACTTGGAACATTTCTGCTATCTAATTATCAAGACTTTTCTGGAGATGGGATTTCACCATACTGCGGGAGATGGCAGATCTAAATCTTATGCAAGATTTATGGACTAAGATATGTTGTTTTACATGAATGAATGTTGATTTACTTGGAGACATGTAATCATTTTTCATGATTGTCCTTATTTACTTTACAGTTTTTATTATAGGATTTAGAGGATTAGAAGTAATCTTAAAGAGATTATTTCATTCTCTTGCTTTTGGTGTGTTTCAATTTACAAAATTTCAGACTTTGAAAAGCTCTTGGTAATGACCTCATCCAACTCTTTTTAGAAGAGGATAAATCAAAACATGGATATTAAGTGTCTTGTCCTAGTTTTATCAGCAACCTGAAAGTTTCTTATTAACAAATAATAACAACACAGCATCAACAAAATAATATGTAAGATTTTTAATTCTTGGACAAATGATCTTTCCATCCTTCCTATGGGAGGAAAGATATGACAGTCATAATTAGTTCTGAGAGTTTTAGAGCAAATTATAAATGCCAAGGAACTCCCCTTCAAGGAAGAATTCCTGACTCATAATGAAATATGAATACCTTGGATATGAACAAATATCTGGAACATAAAGATGAATTGTATTTGAAGAGTTAAGTGACTAGTAAACAAGGTGTGCTGCTCCTAAAGATTTCATTACTAACTGCCTTTGATTAGATTGTCTTTTCGCCCCTGGTTGGTATGTTCTCCTACTCTACAGACTAAAACCATGAGTCCTTTCAAGTTTAAGTAGAGATAATTTTTTTGGAGTCTATCCTTTAATTCTTTATGTCTTCCTTCAACATGAGCACCATATGTATAAAGTCCCAAATCCACATTAGAACTCCAGAACCCTTTGCAATCTTCTATCTTCCTGCTTTTCTAGTCTGAAAGAAGTTTTAAGATATTCTGTCCCTAGTTTCCACACTCCAGTTATATTTGCCTTATTTTAGTTTCTAAAATGTTTAACTTATTCTTTCCCCTAGGAAACTTTGCACATGCTATTTCTTTTGCATCCAGTGCTTGCCCAGGCACCCATTATTTATTCTTCAGGTCTTAGGGAACATATGTTTTCCTCTGGAAGAATTTACCTTAATCCTCAGACTAGGTGAACTCTTCATGAAAGGAAAAGAAAGGACCCGAACTCCACCATCCAAGAGGGTTTATTGCTAAACCTGAGAGGAACCCCTCTGTCCTGGTAAGCAGAACAAAGGTAAGGGGTCTTAACAGGCCAAGAGCCTTTTTATGACCAGTGATTTTGGTGGGCTCTTTGAAGACATAGGTCACGGAAAAGGTGGGTTTGTGACTTGCTGATGTGTCCTCTGGAGAATGCTTGAAGCCTAAGTAAGAGGAAACCTAGGTCTCTCTGAGATGGTGGGTGGTCTTATTCAAAAAGGCAGTACTCCTGTCCAGATTCTATCACTTCATGAAATCAGTTTTCATAATTTCTGGTAGGTGTGTTTTTTTCACACTCACTAGGATAGTGATGGTGACAGCACACAGAAGTGAACATATTAAATTTCATTAGGAGATTGTTTATAAAGCATTGTGATCAGTTGGCTTTAAGAGTGAGTCAGGGATGATTCTGGGTCTTTAACTCTGGTGATTAGGGGGTTTAGGTGTCATTCAGTTTCAAGGAGAGATAATATGGAAAAAGTTATATGGAAAGAAAATGAGTTCACATTTTGTGAAGTTGAATTCAAGAGATGCTCTTTAAATAGTTGAATGTATGAGACTGACCTCAGGAGATATGTTCATAATGGGAGTGCAAACTGGAGAATCACCACCATATAGAAGTAATAGTATAAACCAAGATTGAAGCTAAGAAGATGCAAGGGTCAGAGCAATATTTAAAAAATGCGAAGATAGGAGGATCCAAATTAACCCTGAGGAATAACGACCACTTCAAAACAGAGGTTGGGTGTCCTTTCAGATTCACTATCCACTCCTCTTCACCCTCTGTGTCCTGGGAAGCTACCTGTGTGAACCACATAAAATGGTTCCCTTGCCCTCCAGCCTTCAGCATTGTTCACCCAGCTGAGAAGGAGGCCCTTGAAAAAAAACAGAAACAAGAAGATTGAATTCAGAGCTTTTGTTTTCCTACATTCATCCTGTGGGTTCTCAAAACAGTGACATGTCCTGTGACTGAAGGTCACATTTCTTGTGAGGCTCAGCAACAGCCACTCTGTCTGCAGGTTCCAGCAACCCCTTTCTTTGTTTGCACTACATTCCTAAGAGTAGTGACACTGACAGATATTAAACCTAGAAGACTGTCCTGTCCTCCACATCTCCTTTGCTCAAAAGTTTGTCAATAATCCCTGTGTAAAAATCTGAAGTTATCCAATTTAAGTGAGCCATCTGTTTCCTGCCATGACCCTGCCTGACTCATAGCAGAGATGCAGAAAGGAGAAATATGTCCTAAAAGGCAAATATAAAAGAGTTTCCAAAAGATAGAAATGGTCAACGATGTCAACTGATGCAGAAAGGTCAAATTGGACCTGACAATTGAGAGGTTCTTGACCTCAGGAAGTAAGTTTCCAATTGAGTATTGCAGTAGAATTGTGAATGAATTAATTATGCTATGAATGAAGAGTAGAAAAACATTGAAGAAGGGCAGACAAAATGCACAAAGTACTCTTTGGGAAAATGACTGAAGTCATACAGAGAGTGAGCTAGATGGTCAAAAATGATATATTGGAAGGGACATATATTTCATATATCAAAGTAAAGGAGCCAATTAAGAGAGCAGGTTTAATACAGTAGGTGAGCAGGGAATCTGTGAAGGGCCAGTGGAGAAAAGGTAACTTGGACTTAGCTGGAGGCAGAAAAATTAGGTGAAGAGGACTGAACCAAGTTATGTTTTAAAAATAGAATTAGAAAGCAGGATAATGGTGACTTAAAATTTCTTCACATTTCTTCAAAATTACTATAGAATTAGCTCCCCTGTGTATTGTTAATTTAGACGAGTAGTAATTTATTTTATCTTGGATCTCCTCTTTTAATTTCAGACTTTTCAAAAAGTGGGAATTATGTTTGATTTTCTTTTATGTGCTGGAGTTATCTATAGGTTAGGAATTGTTGGAAGTCCTTTACATTTGCATTTACACACTTTTAACTTCTTGGATATTTCTGCAGATCCATTCTGGTCTTCTTTAATGATAAAAGTGCACATTAATATAATACAGCCCTAATAAATCAAACTGTACTAACATGTAATGTAATAGCTTTTCAGTTAACCTCCTATATGGCTTCATTAAATAAATTCTAATGTAATTTTTCCTCTTATTCCTTGAGGCAACAAACTCTCAACAATTCTCACTTTAAGAGAGCAATAGGTCTTTTTTTTTTTTTACTATTAATGTATGCAGAGGTTTAGCTGGAACTGAATAGCACCGTGTTAAAAGCAAAGGCTCAGTTTAAATAGTCGACCCAGATGACAAAATAAGGTCAGGCTGCTGTTTTTCTCCCCGTTGAATTAACCTGAAGGAAGCTAAATGTATGGAAACTGGAAACTAAAATGCCACAAAAGTAACAAAACACCTTGAGAAATCCTGGCAAGAGTTAAGTCTCTCTTGAATTGACAATGATTCTTTCAAGATTAAAGTCGTGTTTGGGGATTTTTCACAGAATGCAAACTCTGCCTTCTTATAGTTTGAACTGGGAAAAAATGTCCAAAATTTTGTGTAAAGCCATTGATGATAAACACCTTTGACCAACTCGGATAAAGATGATGGCAACATTAAATCACTGAGTGTGTTAGAGATTATTTTTCTCCTCCATGTAACTTAACTGAAAAAAGTATCTGTTTTAGGATGGCAGAGTTACAATATAGTGACTGCAGGAACAGTATAGTATTTGACAGGGCTCAAATAATTTTTTTCCTGAAGTATATGACAAAGTTTTGAAAATGGACTGCTAAATTTAAAAAATACAATTGTCATAAAGTATTTCCATAAAGGCTACCTTGTCATGATACATGTTATTTCTTTTTATTATGGACAATACACAGTTGTGCAATTTAGAGAGAACATACTCTTTTCAGTTCTGAGTTCTGTTCTTTTTCTGGGTGTATATTTTTGTGTAGCTGTGTTCATGTATCTCATAATTGTGTACACAGCAAAACCTCTTTTGAAAACTTGATTATTATAGTTACCTGGGAAGAGACTAACCCTAAAATAATTGACAGCTGGTACATTGATATTGGCTTAATGGGCATCCAGCTAGTAATACTTTAAAATTTTATATCAAATTGCTATCTTGTCTGATAAAAGATGCCATCAGTGTTATCTGGGGAGCCCATTGTGAGCTCCCTATGATGGGTATTTCTTACCCAGTCCACTCCCCAAAGACCTTCAGATGTTAGAGGGCAGGCTTTTGATTATTTAAATGACTAAGAATTTAGGAAACATGCACAAGGATAAAGGACAGTTAAATGTGCCACTATCATAAGATCAATAGCATGTATAAAACACAAAAGTCTATATTTTCATTTAGTGGAAATCCAATGAATTAATTACTATATATAAATAACTGTTGTACAAAACAAATTAAATTACAAATAAGGTGATATAGTTAAAATGATATATCTGAAGCATTAATGGCCTAACTCCTACTTCCATGATGTCTGGACCTCCTTAAAAAATCTTAAGAATGGGTTTTAGGTTGCATTTCTAACCTATTTGAAAATATTTGTAAACTATGCTAGTCAAACTAAAGGAAATTAAGCAGAGAGAATTATGATTATTAATAATAACACTGAGAATTACTGAAATTGTTATGACCTAATAGGCTGAGTTAGTTCAGGCACTGAGTCTCCTCATAATCTTAAATGCAAATTGTGATATTACATTCAAATGGCCATTTTTTTCTAGTGATATCAGAGAGGACTGCAAAGTTTATTTAAGTTGCTTCATTACCCAGAATATTTCACATAATCACCATTAACCACAGCAATCTCTTCTCTCTAATAGAGCTGGTAAAAAAAGAATTGTAATTCTTTTCTCAATTATTAATCAATTTCAGTATTCATTTCCTAACAGGGAATGCTTAATAGAGCACCGCTCCCCTTCCTTGACATCTTCCCCTTTCACGTCACTGATGAATGGGAATCAAACTACAGACCACTTACTGAATAGCTGAAAATTTCTAATCATGTCATTTTGGACTGAAAGTAATTTGTGCAATGGGATAATTCTTCATAATGGAATGAATATTGAACAACGATTGGTAGGAAATTTAAAAAAAGCTAGGCTTAACAGCAAAACAGAGGGATTTTTAAAAATCAACTTCCTAAAAACTTTTCACTGCATACTGTTTTCTTTTCTTCTTTTTTTGAATGATATTCAGTAGAAGCCCCTAGAAATATGTATAAAGAATAAGGACCTCTATGAGTTTTAATGACCTAGGTGTAGGATGGCAGGGTGGAGGGACAGAGTAGAGAAATTAGAATCATTTTATCTTACCTTTGTCTGCATTTTTACCTCCTCGATAATGGCAGGGATGACCTCTATATTATTTCTGCCCTGCTCTCCAGTGTGTTTTCAAGTGTCCAGCAGATAGTGGGCAATGAGCAGTTATTTATGAGTAAATTGAACGACTCAGTTAACTAATTTTACATTGGATTAAAACAGTGCATTTTTTCCCTTCAATTCAAAGGACAATTAAATTTCTGTGTGTCCAATTATTAGATTAAAAAACAAGTTAAAGTTAAAAAATTTCAAAATACCTCAATTTTTCTGCTCCAAAAGAATGAAATTTGACTGTTTTAGGATAGAAGGGAAAATACAGTGAGTCTTTATTTGATAAATTTTAACATGAAAATTGGTCATAACATTCTCTGGTTAGCAACATTTTAAAGTTTTACAAAATGTGGTGTTTCTTATGGAAGTTTGTAGATGTGATTGTGAGAGGGGCTTGAGCCCATTTTTAGGAGATAGTTGTGGTTAAAGATGCTGAAATGAGAATACTGCTTTAAAAATAGTCCCAATGATATTTGTTAGAACTCTGCAAGTAATTTTTTATGGACAAGAAACATTTGGGAAAAGCCTGCTTTAGCCTTCATTAAACGGCCAATATTATGCAATGGCACTTTTGCCACATACTAATAAAATCAATCTCTCATTGATTTTCAGTTGTCTTAATACAAAAAAATGTAAGTGACAATATCAAACAGATAAGAGATAATTTAAGGATGGGAGTGCCAAGGTATTTCCTGGTACCAGTACCAATCATTTAGATAACTTTAAACTATTCAGGGGTGCTCAGATCATCAGCTCTGGGAAGTTTCCATATATTTTAGAGATTTTTCTTTCATCCAAAAAGGGTAAAATAAATAGACCTCAGCACTTATTTATCTAAAAGGCTAGTGCTGAATAATTTAAAATGATGTCTCTATTTAACTAGCTTTCTTGGTATTTAATCACAAAATGCAGCATTTTTACTGTTCTGGGAATAGAGTTGGGGAAAGTTGACTCTGAGGACCACAGAGCATTCCAGCTGTTTCTTAGGCAGTGATAAAATCTATTGGTCTTTGGCAAGTGTACCCTTGTACCTTCTAAAACACATACATTATATAAAGAGTAATTTAGGTACTTGTAAAATCCAGTGAACAAAAATGATCTTTTCCCTAAAGTCTGAAAGATAGCATTTATTCCTCTAAGGAAACTGAAGCAGTAACATTTCAATTTTTTTCCAGACTAGTCATCCAGCTCTAACATTTAAGTGGTATCATACACTAGATTGCATGCTATCTGGTAGAAAGAAAATCTCTCTACTTTTGAACTGATAACTCTAAGGTTTTCAAGGTGACCGTTTATTATCATATTTTTATTATCCAAACCAAGATGTTCTGAGAATAAAAGACAGGGGTTTTCATAATTATTCCAGGATAAGCCTTAATCAAGACCTCTCCACAATTAGGGATGTACCCCATCCTGTGTTTTGGGGTGACGAACTTATATGTAATTTAATAATCACTCCACTAGAGTAAATGTCCAGGAACAAGATGCAAATTTGGCTTGAGGTATCTAACGTAGGTTATTCCTTGCCTCCATTTTTGCTGTTACAGCTCAGTCTTCCCTGGCATCTGTAACCTGAGAGGGAAAATGTGTTACTGAATGAGAGGGAAAATGCTGGGCAGTAGTTCATTTTGGTTTAGGGAGAAACACCTTAAACTTGCTTTCATTCTTCTGAAATGAAACTTGGCTTCTCTTATCAACTCTGAAGTAAACCAGGGTTTGGAAAAATCCAACTTCATGATTAAAATGTATTCTTCTTAAAGCAATGTGGTCCTTTGCCTCCTTTTAAATTAAGAATCCACCAACAGAGAAGATTACATCCAACTTTTTGCAGAGAGAAAACCAACCATTTATCACAAGTCTTTCTCCTTTTTTTTTTGCCCTCATAGTTTGTATTCCACTATTTTGTTTAAAGCCCCCTTTGTTTTATTTGGCTTCTGAAGCTGGTGTGCCTTGCCATTGGCAATAAAAGCTTATGAGCAAACATTATCTGTATCTTGGAAAGCGAGACCGTCACCCCAGTCTGCACATCCAGCTGTGCCCCTGCAGAAGTCCTGAGCTTGTTCTTAAATTGGAACTTGGGGAGCTTTGCCAAGATTGCACGCTGCCAGGCGGGCTCTTTTAGGCCGGTCCGTATTGATTTACGTTGGTTCCCCTGTTTTCTGTCAGTTAGTGATCCTGTCGCAAGCTTTGATTCCTGATTACCTCAATTGCAAATTCCATGAACGCATCATCATGCTGCTAGTGCACCCAGGATTTGAGACTGACAATACTGGATCGATGTCTCAGGGGCGCAGCCCTGAATTTCAATAATACAATTAAATTCCTTGAATGTGAGATTTATCCAGATTGTCAATTCTGCATTTTCTGCACGTTCAGTATGTGAAGCTAGCCACACAGAGAACCTGAGCACAGTGTTCCTGTCAGTGCATAACGGAGGAAAAAGACTTGATCGTGACCTGAGGGAAAGATAATCAAATGTTGAACCTGCTGAGCCTGTTAGCTGAAACTGTTAACAAGGTTTGCTCAAATCACCAAGGAAATGCTGTGCAGGGTTGAAGATTGGGGTTCAGTTCTGAGCTAGGAAGCAGGGTTAGGCTGGATAAGGAGGTCTGGATGCTTGTTGCTGAAGCTGTGTAGCAATCCTGCGGAAGGATTTGTGTTTTCCCTCAGGAGTCACTACAGCACATGGATTCACTTGAAACACTTTGTGCTCAGTACTGAGAAACATACTGACAGAGAAAGTGTCATAAAAGAAAACCACATGTTTTAATTCTCATTTTCACCAATACCAAACAAAATAAGAAAGTAACAAACCAGAACAATTACTTCCACTTCTGTAATTGTAAAGGGTACACTGAGGAGAAAGGGGAGTAAAAAGCCAGTTACTCTGCACAGGTGCTCTCTCTTTGGTGGAATAAGAATTTCAGTGAAAGACTCAAGTGAGCACAAAGTGTTCCTTGCAGTTTGCTTACACATTTAAGACAATGAGAACTTTATAAACCTGCATCCTTCCTTTAGTCACAAAACTCAGTATTTGTCACTTTTAGTGTACTGGCTGACCTCCCCACCCCCCCACCCGGAGCTCCTTCTTTCCTTACATGTGACCTCACTGAAGGATATTAATGAACACAGCCAACTCCCGCATCTGGTGAGAGGCGACTAAGCCTCTGGGACTGATAAAGCATGTCCAGTCTTGGAATCATTATCACTTTTTATTGGAGATAGTGTATTAGTTGCCCTACCTCTGAATTTCCTACTCTGAGAACCTTAGCCATTCAAATTTGACGTCCAAGGTCACTTGAAATATACATTCAGCAATAAACTGTAAAAGTATCTGTCTGTCATGGAAACATGCTAAATTTTTATCTAGGCTAGGTGGCTGTGTGTGACCAATTACTATTGAGAGAAGTGATCTATTTTAATAACATATATGTTCATTATAAGTATTTAAAATTTTCAGCTTCTCAAGTTAGATAAATGATATAGAAATACACTTTATTATGCTGCAGTCTCTTGAAATGGCCTTGATTATTTTTAATGCTTATATAGAATTCTTATAGGGGAAAACTCTTTTCTGAACAATATCCTTTTATTTTTAAATTAAGTTATCATTGGTATGTAATCTTATGTTCAGGTTTCACATAAGCAACATTGTGGTTAATACATTGCCCCCTATTATCAAGTTCCCATCACATACCCCATTATAGTCACTGTCCATCAGCATACTAAGATGTTATAGAATCACTACTTGTCTACTCTGTGCTATACTTCCTACCCCATACCCCTGAAATATTATGTTCACTAATCATAATATCCCTTGATCCCCTTATCCCTCCCTTCCCACGCACCCTCCCCAACCCCTTCCCTTTGGTAACCACTAGTCC
This sequence comes from Manis javanica, assembly GCF_040802235.1. NCBI lineage: Eukaryota > Metazoa > Chordata > Mammalia > Pholidota > Manidae > Manis > Manis javanica. The sequence goes on along the minus strand of NC_133164.1, from coordinate 49,595,793 downwards.
CTTCTTGGAGTCTGTGAGTCTGCTGCTGTTTTGTTTCTTCAGTTTTTTGCTTTGTTGTTATACTCCACAGATGAGTGAAATCATTTGGTACTTGTCTTTCTCCATCTGGCTTATTTCATTGAGCATAATACCCTCTAGCTTCATCCATGTTGTTGCAAATGGTAGAAATTGTTTTATTTTCACAGCTGAATAATATTCCATTGTGTATATGGTACCACCTCTTCTTTATCCATTCATCTACAGATAGACACTTAGGTTACTTCTATGTCTTGGCTACTGTAAATAGTGCTGTGATAAACATAGGGGTGCAATGTCTTTTTGAATCTGGGATCCTGTTTTCTTAGGGTAAATTCCTTAGGAGTAGAATTCCTGGGTCAAATGGTATTTCTATTTTTAGTATTTTGAGGAACCTCCATACTGCTTTCCACAATGGTTCAACTAATTTACATTCCCACCAGCAGTGTAGGGAGGTTCCCCTTTCTCCGCATCCTCACCAGCATTTGTTGTTGCTTGTCTTTTGAATGTTCGCCATCCTGACTGGTGTGAGGTGATATCTCATTGTGGTTTTAATTTTCATTTCCCTGATAATTAGTGATGTGGAGCATCTTTTCATGTGCCTGTAGGCCATCTGAATTTCTTTGTTGGAGAAGTGTCTGTTCAGATCCTCTGCCCATTTTTTAATTTGGTATTTGCTTTTAGGTTGTTGAGGTGCATGAGCTCTTTATATATTTTGGACGTCAACCCCTTATCAGATATGTTATTTATGAATATATTCTCCCATACTGTAGGATGCCTTTTTGTTCTGATGGTGTCCTTTGCTGTACAGAAGCTTTTTAGTTAATGTAGTCCCACTCATTCATTTTTGCTTTTGCTTCCCTTACCCAAGGAAATATGTTCATGAAGAAATTGCTCATGTTTATATTCAGGAGAGTTTTGCCTATGTTTTCTTCTGAGAGTTTTATGATTTCATGACTTACATTGAGGTCTTTGATCTATTTCACGTTTACTTTTGTATATGGAGTTAGAGACTAATCCAGTTTTGTTCTCTTACATGTAGCTATCCAGGCTTGTCAACACCAGCTGTTGAAGAGGCTGTTATTTCCCCATTGTATGTCCATGGCTCTCTTATTATATTTTAATTGGCAATATATGTATGGTTTTATATCTGGGCTCTCTATTCTATTCCATTGATCTATGACTCTGTTCTTGTGTCAATACCAAATTGTCTAGATTACTCAGGTTTTGTAGCAGAGCTTGAAGTTAGGGAACATAATGCTTTATTCTTCCTTCTAAGGATTGTTTTGGGTATTCCAGATCTTCTGTGGTTCTATATGAATTTTAGAACTATTTGTTCTAGTTCATTAAAGAATGCTGCTGGTATTTTGGTAGAGATTGCATTGAATCTGTAGATTGCTTTAGGTAGGATGGCCATTTTGACAATATTAATTCTTCCTACCCAAGAGCATGGGATGTATTTCCATTTTCTTCTTTAATTTATCTCAAGAATGTCTTGTACTTTTCAGGGTATAGGTCTTCCACCTCCTTGGTTAGGTTTATTCCAAGTACTTTATGACTTTATTCTTTTTTGATGCAATTGTGAATGGCATTGTTTTCCTGATTTCTCTTTCTGCGCGTTCATTGTTAGCATATAGGAATGCAACAGATTTCTGTGTATTAATTTTGTATCCTGCAACTTTGCTGAATTCAGATACTAGTTTTAGTAGTTTAGAGTGGATTTTTTAGGCCTTTTTATGTAGAATATCATGTAATCTGCAAATATTCACAGTTTAAATTCTTCCTTACCTATCTGGATGCCTTTTATTTATTTCTGTTATCTAACTGCCATGGCTAGGACCTCCAGTGCTATGTTGAATAAAAGTGCAATAGAGGGCATCCTTGTCTTGTACCCAAACTTTGAGGAAAAGCTTCTAGCTTTTCACTGTTAAGTATGATATTGGCTGTGGGTCTGTCATATATGGCCTTTATTATGTTGAGGTACTTGTCCTCTATACCCATTTTGTTAAGAGTTTTTATCATGAATGGGTGTTGAATTTTGTCAAATGCTTTTTCAGCATCTATGGAGATGATCGTGTGATTTTTGTCCTTTTATTGATGTAGTGATGATGTTGATGGATTTTCGAATGTTGTACCATCCTTGCATCCCTGGGATGAATCCCCCTTGATCATGACACAAGATTTTTTTAAATGTATTTTTGAATTTGGTTTGCTAATATTTTGTTTTGTATTTTTTCATCTTTGTTCATCAGGGATATTGGTCTGTAATTTTCTTTATTTGGGGTGTCCTTGCCTGGTTTTGGTATTAGAGTGATGCTGGCCTTCTAGAATGAGTTCAGGAGTATTCCCTTCTCTTCTACTTTTTGGAAAACTTTAAGGAGGATGAGTATTAGTTCTTTTCTAAATGTCTGATAAAATTCAGCAGTGAAGCCATCTGGTCTGGGAGTTTTGTTCTTGGGTAGTTTTTTTTATTACTGATTCAATTTCATTGCTGGTAATTGGTCTGTTGAGATTTTGTTTCTTCCAGGGTTAGTCTTGGAAGGTTGTATTTTTCTAGAAAGTAGTCCATTTCTTCTAGGTTATCCAATTTGTTAGCATATAATTTTTCATAGTATTCTCTAATAATTCTTTGTATTTCAGTGCTGTACATAGCAATTTTTCCTTTCTAATTTATGATTCTGTTTATGTGTGTAGACTCTTTTTTTCTTGATAAGTCTAGCTAGGGATAATTCTTTCAAAGCACCTGCATTTCTTTTCTCCCCGAGCAGCCAGTTGAGGGAATCTCTTTGCAGTTTCAGTGTCTGACATTCTTTTCAACCCCTCTAATCTCCCCAGCACCATGCAATGTGGGTCTGTACTCCCAGAGTAGATTTCAAGGGTTGGGTATTTAGCAGTCCTGGGATTTTACTCCCCCCCCCTGCTCTGATTCTCTTCCTCCTGCTGATGAGCTGGGGTGGGGGGAGGGCTCGAGTCCCACCAGGTCATGGTTTTGTTACTTTACCCTTTTCTGTGAGATGTTCTCTTTTCGCAGATGTAGACTGGCTAGGGCAATCTTATTTCTGGTCACTCTTTTAGGAATAGTTGTATTTGCTGTATTTTCATATTATATGTAGTTTTGGGAGAAGATTTTTGCCTCAGTTCTCATGCAGCCATTTTTTCCCCTCTCAACAATATTTACTCTTAATTTTTATTTACCCATATTCAGGCATTATGCTGTGTGTATGTGTATGTGTGTGTGTTAAAAAATGCACAGAGCCTGGGATGAGAAAATTTGATTTAAAATTTGGTGATGGCATTTATATCCTATAGGATGTTGAGAAATATAGTTTAACTTATTGCCTCAGTAACCATATCTGCAGAATGGAAGCAATAATGATATCTGTCCTCCCCTCCTCACTTTGTATAAATTAAATAATTCCAATGAAAGACTTTGCAAATTTTAAGGTACTATACAAATTTCAGTTTTAATATTAACTACATTTTCTTTTCACAACTTCAAGAGTCAGACTTTGTGTTTCTTTCAAACACTGGTTGTTTTCATCCATTGTGTTTACCTGATTGAGGAACTGTGCTGAACACTGCGTGTACCTGATGAGCTCACTGAATCTGACTGAACATATTTCCCTGACATCCAGGCCTTCTTCTTTTGTGACTTCTGTTACTCACAAATTCTGGCCAAACCAAATGTCTATGCTTTTATGACTTCCTAAAGATCTCTCTGCTTTCAATCTAGTTTTCAGACCAGAATTTTTAATCTTACCTAACCAATGAAGGATAATTATGTACATATTGCAAGGATTTTTTAGTTTAAAATATTGAAAATTTATTTCCTCATCCCCCAGCATGCTCTTTGCTATGTCCTGTCTCCTCTAATATCAGTGTTTCCTCATTGTTCAAGCCAAAAGTAATACGGGCAGAACCCTCTTCATGATCTCAGAGTTCCTTAATGATACAGTATGTCTGAGTTTACCTTCTAAACATCTTCTATAAACAGTCCATTTCTGCACTTCAAGGACAATATTCTATGCCAAACCATCAAATTTCTTTGCCTGGAACATTATAACAACCTCTTATTTGGATTCTGACTCTATGCATTTCATATATAAACTTCTACTCTGATAAGGGTCATTTTTCTAAATACAAATCTTAGCTTAAATTAGTCTCATTATCAAGCTTAAATTGTTTCAGTGATTTCTCTTTACCATTACCATAAAATCCAAGACCTATAGGTATTTGAATCTGGCTTCATACTTCTACTCTGGTTTGTTTGTCCTTAATATCTGAAACATTCAAAGTATTTATTTAACTTGAGATTTTAGAAGCACCCCCCAATTTTTTTTTAATGAGTGAATGGATGAATGTCTGCATAAGTGAATATTTGCAATTAAAGCTACTTGTATTTAGACAAGTAGAAAACTGCATAAATAAGTATTTCAGGTTTGGATATTAGAGTTTATCAATATAAAAAAATGTAACTCTCCACTATCACCCTTTCATCCACCTGTCAGCCTCTCTCAACCTTAGCACTAATGACATTTTGGGCCAGATGATTTTTTGTTGTTGAGAACTGTTCAGACTATTGTAGGGTGTTTGTCAGTATCCCTGGATTCTACCCATTAGCAGCAAACCCCCACCACACTGCTGGTGGTGATAATTTAAAATGACTCAAGACATTGCCAAATACTCTCTAGGGAGCAAGCTCACTCCCAGTTGAGAACCACAGATTTGTTTGGCTCCCAAAAATTAGAAAAAAAAAAGTAGTGGGAGAAGAAATTCTATTGCTTTACCTGATTAAAAGAGTCTGCTATCTATTAAATACTGACCATTTCCACAAGGTATAGAAATCATAAAGGATCCTGAATACATATGAAAACAAATAAAAAGCACTTTATTGAAGCAACTCAGTGTTAAAAAATTGAGCCAATTAGAAGTTAAATAGCTTTAAAGTCTCTATAATTATAAGATATTAATGAATCTTTGAGAGAGATACACACAATGTAAGAAATTATATATTGTATTTGTAGTGGTCCTTTAACTGACCTACCAAGTTGCATTCTAGGATCTTTTTCTTATCATGGAAGAAGTTTACTTTTTAATATCTATGCTCTGTGACTGTTCATCATATCAAGAAGAATTATATTGCAAATAATCATGATCTGGACTGCTTTTGTCTGTGGCTGAAGCTAAAGCCATCCAATTAAAATATGGTGTTCAGGGAAAATAGCTCATTTTAAACCAGGGTCTTAGGCAAAGGAAAGGACAGCCTTTTATTAACTTTGTCCCTTGTCTCTAGACATATTTATTGCATTCTTCTGGAACAGAAATAATAGAAGCTCAGGCATAAGGCCATGTGTGCAAAATAAAACTCTCATCTGCCATGAATGTAAATGGCTCTGTCATTTGATGGGAAACACTATGGTTTTAAAATCTAAAAATGACTCACAGGATTTAGAAATCTGTCCTATGAAACACAGACATTTGATGATTAAAATATGATAATGTAGAAATAATGATAATATCTTGTTTTTGTCCTTGTACATGGCTGCATTTTTGAGTTACGTTTATGTCTCTACTGCTAGATAGCATGGTCAGTAAATTTTAAAGTTCTTTAATTTGTTTGTGTAATGGAACAAATATTACTGTGCCACTATGAATTTAAATAAATTTTAATATATTTATGTGCCATAAGCTCATAATTATCTATAGTCCAATTTCACTGTAGATTTTTGGTGTGTTGTCTATTATGAAATGTAGGTTTTTATCCACTATTATTTATTAAATTATTGTATCAACTACTCTTATTGATTTTGTGCTTTTCCCACATGTGTCAACATTTTTCAAATGTGTCTCAATATGGGACTCTGGGAGAAAGTTACAAAGTGCAATTCTGGTTCATGTCAAAAACATTAACTTAGAGATACAGTGTTGTTAACACATCTCAGGCAAAATACTGCCCAAGGTGTTGGGTGTTTGGACACAGAAGTGAGCCAAATGTTGTAGAGCTATAGGCAATCATCCAAGAGATAGCTTGTTGACAATAATTTTAATTGAAATCTTAAAATGTGCCTTAAATCCAAATACATTCTATAATTAAAATAATCCTAATAATTGCCTTAATACCATCAGGCAAGCAGAAGTCCTAGACCTGACCTACTGGTCAGAAGCAAGTCATATGTTCATCATGGACTAATAAGACAGTGGATAAGATAGACTATGCCTTTATGGAAGCTGAGGATGGGATCTCTCTTGCCCAGATGATGTGGCTTGGACATAACAGATCCTGGATGATACAAAAGTAAAATGCTGAAGTAATAGACTTGAGGACATAAGAAATATTTTCATCTTTTCCTATTCAAATACCACAAATTTGAAAAGGAAATATAAGAGACATATTTCAGTCTTACCTTCTTACCTATACCTTTTCTTAGTAAAGGATCTGACATAGTCCTAGGAAGGAGATGCCTGTAGTAATAAAAATATCCAAATCTATTTGGTTTTAGCTATTTTGTAATTTTCAAGTTTCCAGAAAAACTAGAAAATGTTATCAGAGGTTTACTGTGAAGTGAAGAAAGGGGAAGGTTTAAATTTTCACTTTTCAGCCTTCCATATTATTTAATAATTTCATGATAAAACATAAATGAATGAAATATAAAAACAAAACAAATTTTAAAAATCTATAAAATTCTCCTGGTTAGCTAACTTTCATTAGAACAATGAGAAAAACTTGCAAATAACATAAGTAATCCATTTCTGTTTACCTTTAAAACATAGAGCATAGTAACATTTCCAGTACCTTGGATAAGGACAAATTCTCAGATATAGTATAGTAAAAAAACAAAAGTTCACTTATTCTATTTGCTTCCTTATTGCATAAACATAACTTTTTTTTTTAGAAGGCATCTGGAATTTTCTCATGAGGTTTCTTCTGATGTCATCATAATCTGGTATTTCAGGCTGTAGGGAGAATTATGAGTTAGGATCATGTAGCAGTTACAAGCAGATTCAGGCATATTGAGGGTCAAATCTCAGCTCTCTCAATTAATATTCTTATTAAGTTATAAAGGGCAAGTTTCCCTTTTTATGCCTCTACAAAGGTAAACTTGATTCTCAACTCACAGGATTGTGGATATTAATTGAGTTAGTAAAGCTTATAAGTGGTTAATGTTGTGCCTAGCAGAAACATTCAAATTTGGCTTTTCTTTTGCCTCTTCGTTTGTTTGTTTTTTTGTCTGTTTTTACTGGAGGCTCAGGTGGCACATAACAATTCATTAAATGGCTTCAGAGGTAGGGGGTAGAAAAGAAACAAAAAATAAACTGGTGGGGAAAGAAAACAGCCAGGAGGAGGTAAGAGCTGGCTGGTTTCTTCTCAGTCTGATTTAGGGGAGGGAGTTGGTACCTCTGAACAATAGGGATGGAGCCCTTCCTGCAACTTTGGTAGGGGGGAGAAAAGAAGAAAAAAAACAAAAGGCTTTGTGTTGGCCCTTCTGAATCTCAAGGAAAAGGGAGAAAAGTTGTTGTTTTGATTTCATGAATTATGGAGAAGGGGGAAGGGACTTTTGGGTAGGGTCAGTTGAAAAAACAGGCAGATACCAGAGATAGAACAGGGTGTCTTTAAATTAGAATCACCCAAGTATGGTAGTGGTGGTGGTGGTGGGTTTCCTACTGTTGAAGGGGGTTGAGGTCTCCAGGGCTTGGACTGTCTGGGTCTAGGGGGCTGCTGACATCTCTGCTGGAAATGACAGTTTTGTGGCAGAAGTAAGAGAACAGAGTGCTAAGGGTTAGGCTCCCAGGAACTCTACACTCCTGGTCCTGGAGATCTGCTCTGAGAGAATGAGTCCACAGTGCCTGGGTTCTGGTGATTAGCATGGCTGGACACCAGGATGGTTGGAACACTCTGAGAGACTGATACCACAGCCACTGTGGAGGACAGGCATATTCCGCCAGTCCTGAGACCCAAAGCAGAGGTGGCAATTTGAAAGACTTGCTGGCAGTATGAGGGGTGCTAGAGTGACAAGCGTTGGATGGAGCTTTCTCCACAAGAGAAACTGCAGGTGGATATAGCTTCCCAGCCCTCCCTTGGCCCAACAGTTAGGGTATTCTCAGGAGTCCCAGACACTCCATTCCCCTTGCTGGTGGCTCAGCTCTGAGGTGCTTACCTGAGCACCACCAGTGTGACAGCCCAGTTGGCCCAGCAGTGTCAGATTTTGCTGCCTGGAAGACAGAAGGAGGCTCTCCCAGCTTTTTTCACCCTGTGCCAGCCCAACTGGGGAGGCACATGAAGGAGCCAGTTCGAAGAGCTCTTCCCTACCTTACCTGACAGTGGCCAAGTCCTGTGCTGCATGCCTTGCAATTGAAGCATTCCCTCCCACCACACCACTTGCCCTTTCTCAAGCATCCCCAGAGCCATGCAACTGCCCCACCCTTGCTGCAGGACATCCCTGATATCTCTGCATGGCATGAAGAGGACAGCCCTGTCCCCAGTGATCTCAGTAGAAGCCACTACTGTGATCACAAATTGCTGGCTGAGGCAAACAGCCAGGCTTAGACTGAGACCACTGCCAGCAGATAGAAAGGCTGCCCCTCCCATTGCCCACCAACAGCAACTGGGGCTCTACTGCAAAGGAGAGCCAGGTACTGGACAGTAAAGAGTCTTGAATTTCTGGCCATCACAGGATGCCTTCTTCAGAAAATCATTAGCAGACCCATCTAATACAAAGGAAAAAACACAGAAACCCTGACAAAATGTAGAGACAGAGGAATCTGATCCAAACAAAACTACAGGATAAAACACCAGAAAGAGGGCTAAACAAAACTGAGATTACCATTTTTGACAAGGATTTCAAAGTGAAAGTCATAAATATGTTCACCAATCTGCAGAAAATTACTGAAGATCTCAGTGAGCACTTTAATAAAGGGATACAAGAACTGAAACAGAGCCACTCAGAACTGAATAATACAGTAACTGAAATTGATTGTACAATGGATGGAATGAATAATAGATTGCTGCAAGTAGAGGAGAAAATCAATGAGAGAGAATTAGAGAACAGGAACACAATGAAGCTAAGGAACAGAGAAAAAAACAATTTCTAGGAATGAAAGAATGATAAGAGATCTGTGTGACCAATTCAAATGAAACAGTATTTGCATAATAAGGGTACCAGAAGGAAAAGAGAGAGACAAAGGGATTGAAAGTCACTGAGGAAATAATTCTTGAAAACTTCCCTGGTCTGGGGAAGGGATCAGAAATTTAGGTCATGGAAGCACAGAAAGCCCCTAAGAAAAGTAACCCTAGGAAAATAACACCAAGACACACAATAATAAATGTCAGAGATTAATGATAAGGAGAGTATTGAAAGCAGCCAGAGAGAGAAAAAAGATTACTTATGAGAGAAACCCCATCAAGCTATCAGCAGACTTCTCAACAGAAACTTTATAGGCCGGAAGGGAGTGGGATGAAATATTTAATGCATTGAAACAGAAGGACCTTCAACCAAGAATCTTCTATCCAGTGATTGTTATTAAAATATGAAGTGGAGATTAAACAATTCCCAGATAAATGAAGGCTCAGGTAATTAAAACCATTAAACCATCATTACAGAGTATGTTAAAGGAACTGCTGTAGATGGAAATGTTCCTAAGCCTAAATAGTTTCACTAGTGAAAATAAACCCACAGTAAAGGTACCAGACCAATTAATTAACAAGAAAATATGAAATTAAAACAAATGTAATAAAACCAACTATACACAAAACCTGTCAAGTGATACACAAGAGGTGCAGATTATGACATCTAATACATAAAGTATGAATGAGGAAGAAGAAGAAAAAAAGTAGTTTTAGATTGTGGATATAGAGCAATTATCAACTTAATATAGACTGTTATATAGTAAGGAACCTGTCCTTGAACTTTTTGGTAACTGCCAACCCAAAGCCTATAATAAATACCCCCAAATTTAAAAAGAGGTATCTAATCATGACACTAAAGAAAACCATCAGATAATAACAGAAGACTATAAAGAGGAAGAAAGCAACAGAGATAACTATAAAAAACAACAACCAGAAAACAATTAATTAATTGGAAATAAGTGCATATCTATCAATAATTACTTTAAATGTAAATGGACTGAATGCAACAATCAAAAGACACAGAGTGGCAGAATGGATAAAGTAACAAGACGTATCTATGTGCAGCATACCACAGACTCATTTCAGACCTGAAGACATACATAGAATAAAAGTGAAGGGGTGGAAAAAGATAGTTCATGCAAGTAATAGAAAAAAGCAGAAGTAACAGTACTTCTATCAGACAAAATTGATTTCAAAACAAAATAATAATAGACAAACAAGGACATTACATAATGATAAAGGTGTCAGTCCAACAAGAGGATATAATCATTACAAATCTCTTTGCACCCATTATAGGAGCACCTAACTATGTGAAACAAATACTAACAGAATTAAAAGGGGAAATAGATTGCAACACATTCATTTAAGGAGAATTTAACACACCACTCACATCAATAGATCACCAGACAGAAAATAAATAATGAAATAGAGGAATTGAACAATGTATTAGGTCAGATGGACTTAACAGTTATCTACAGAACATTCTATCTAAAAGGAGCAGGATAAACATTTTTCTCAAGTGTACATGGAACATTCTCCAGAATAGATCACAGACTAGGCCACAAAAAGAACCTCAATAAATTTGAGAAGATTGAAATCTTGTAAAATAGTTTCTCAGACAACAATGGTATGAAACTAGAAATAAATTACACAAGGAAAACAAAAAAGCCCTTAAACACATGGAGGCAAAACAATGTAATTCTCAATAATCAATGGAACAATGAACAAATTAAAACAGAAATCAAGCAATTCATGGAGATAAATGGAAACAAAATTCAACAGTTCAAAATTTGTGGGATGATGTAAAAGTGGTACTAAGAGGGGAGTACATAGGAATATAGGCCTATTTCAAAAAACAAGAACAATCCCAAATAAACAATCTATACTCACAGTTAAAGAAACTAGAAAAAGAAGAATAAATGAAACCCAAAGTTAGTAGTAGAAGAGACATAATAAATATCAGAGCAAAAATAAAGTAGAGAAGAATAAAACAATAGAAAAAAATTGGTTAAACCAAGAGCTGGTTCTTTGAGAAGATGAACAAAATAGACAAAGCCTCAGCCAGACTTATCAAGAAAATTAGAGAGGACACAAACAAAATCAGAAGTAGAAAAGGTATAGTTACAACTGACATAGAAATACAGAGAATTATTAGAGGATTCTATGAAAAATTATATGTCAGTAGAATGGACAACCTGGAGGAAATGGAAAAATTCCTAGAAAAATACAACCTTTTAAGACTGACTGAGGAAGAAATCTGAACAGACCAGTTATCAGTAACAAAATTGAATTGGTAATCAAAAAACTCACAACAAACAAAAGTCCATGACTAGACTAGATAGCTTCACAGATGAATTCTACCAAACATTCAAAGAAGAGTTAATACACATCCTTCTTAAAGCATTCCAAAAAGTATGGGGGTGGGGGAGATTCTTTCAAACTCATTCAGTGAAGCCAGCATCACTAAAATACTACACCAGGCAAAGACACTATAAAAAAGAAAATTAAAGACCAATATCCCTTATGAACGTAGATGCAGAAATCCTCAACAAAATACTAGGAAACAAAATTTAAAAATACATCAAAAAGATCATCCATCACAACCAAGTGGGATTTATTCAAGTGACGATACAATATTCATAAATCAATCAGTGTGATACACCACATTCAAAAAAGGATAAAAACCAGATCGATTTAAGATGGTGCTGTGAGAGTTGAGACAGAGAACTCCTCCCAAAACCACATATAGTATGAAAATATAGTTAATACAACTAATTACAAAAGAGCCACAGGAAAGAAGGCTGCACCAGAAAGCATACACCTGGAGAACAGAGCAGACTTGTTGAAACAGGTAACATACCAAAGCCTTGATCTGGTGGGACCCAAGCCCTTCCCCCACCCAAGCCCAATGGCAGGAGGAAAAGAAACAGAGCAGGGAGGGGGTGGAAGCCTAGGACTGCTGAACACGCAGCCCTGGAGGTCTGCTTTGCAGCACAAACCTACATTGCATGGTGCTCTGGAGATTAGTGGGGTTGGAGAGCTAAGACAGGCGGAATACTTGAGAGACTAAGATTCTGGTCACTTGTGGAGGACAGGGATCCACACCCGGCAGCTCTGAGACAAAGGAAAGGTGGCAGTCTGAGAGTCTTCCTAGTAGCCAGAGGGCTGCCAAAGGGGTGGGGTTTGCATGGAGCTTGTTGCATGGGAGAAGGGATAGGTGGACAAAGTTGTCTGGGTGCACTCTGCCTAGCAGGTTGGAAACTTTCAGGAGCTTCAAGCACTCCATCCCCTAGGCTGGCTACTCAGTTCTGAGGCCCCCCACTATGATACACAGCCTGCTGCGCCTTTCTTCTGGCCTGTTGGCACCAACTCACAAACCAGCAGTCACTGCCCTGGTGTTGGGCCACCCAGAGGGAGGCCCTGCCTATGACAGCTACAGACACAAAATGCAGAGGCTTACACCTGTGTGCTCAGCCCACTGGCTCTGACACTGGAGACAGGCACTGCAGCCAGGAATCAGCAAACAGTTCTTTCTTCCTGCCAGGTACCAGCACCACTCCCCTATGACCCCTGAACCTCACTCCAGGGGCTGAGCAGCTAGAGCTTCTAGGCACTACAGGGCACCACATAGAAATATGAAATGTCAAAGGAACCTGGTTCAGACCAAAATCTCACAAACCCCAGAAAAAGGGCCCAATGAAATTGAACTCACCAATTGTTCTGAAAGAGAGTACAAAATAAAAATCATAAACATGTTCGTGGACATACAGAAAAATATTCAAGAACTCAGGGATGAATTTAGGATAGAGATGCAATCATTAAGAAATTCATATCTGAAATGCAACATAAAATGGAGGGATTTAAAAGCACATTAGACATACTAGAAGAGACAGTAACTGGAATAGAAATTAGAGAAGAGGAATACAAAGAAGCTGAGGCACAGAGAGAAAAAAGGATCTCTAAGAATGAAAGAATATTGAGAGAACTGTGTGACCAACCCAAATGGAACAATATTTGCATTACAAGGGTACCAGAAGAAGAAGAGAGAGAAAAAAGGAATAGAAAGTGTCTTTGAGGAGATAATTGCTGAAAACTTCCCCAATCTGGGGAAGGAAATAGTCTCTCAGGCCATGGAGGTGCACAGATCTCCCAACACAAGGGACCCAACAAAGACAACATCAAGACATATGATAATTAAAATGGCAAAGATCAAGGATAAAGACAGACTTTTATAAGCAGCTAGAGAGAGAAAAAGATCATATACAAAGGAAAACCCACCAGGCTATCATCAGACTTCTCAGCAGAAACCTTACAGGCCAGAAGGGAGTGGCATGATATATTTAATGCAATGAAACAGAAGGGTCTCAAACCAGGAATACTGTACCCAGAAAGGTTATCATTTAAGTTTGAAAGAGGGATTAAACAATTTTCAGATAAGCAAAAACTGAGAGAATTTATCTCCCACAAACCACCTCTACAGTGCATTTTGGAGGGACTGCTATAGATGGAAGTATTACTAAGGCTAAATAGCTGTCACCAGAGGTAATACAACCACAGCAAAGTAGAACAATTAATCACTAAGCAGATGCAAAATCAAGACAACTACCCGCAAAGTCAACCAAGGGATTGACAAAGAGTACAGAATATGACACTTAATACATAAAGAATGGAGGAAGAAGAAAAAGGAGAAAAAAAAAACAAGAACCTTTAGGGTGTGTTTGTAATGGCATACTAAGTGAGTTAAATTAGACTGTTAGATAGTAAGGGAATTACCCTTGAACCTTTGGCAACCACGAATGAAAAGCCTGCAATGGCAATAAGTACATACCTATCGATAGTCATGCTAAATATAAATGATCTGAATGCACCTATTAAAAGACATAGAGTCAATGAATGGATAAAAAAATAAGACCTGTCTATATGCTGCCTACAAGTGACTCACTCCTAAATGCTAAAGGGGTCAGTCCAAGAGGATATACTTATTATAAATATCTAGGCACCCAAAAACAGGAGCACCTACATATGTGAAAAAATATGAACAGAATTAAAGGGAGAAATAGAATGCAATGCATTCATTTTAGGAGACTTCAACACACTGCAGATCAACCAGACAGAAAATAAGTACAGAGCCAGAGGCACTGACAACATATTAGAACAGATGGACCTAACAAACATCTAGAGAACACTGTATCCCAAACCAGCAGAATACACATTCCTCTCAAGTGCACATGGAACATTTTCAAGAATAGATCATAAACTAGACCACAAAAGGAGCCTAAGTAAATTTAAAAAGTTTGAAATTTACCAGTTTCTCAGGTCATAAAGGTATGAAACTAGAAATAAATTACAAAAAGAAAATGAAAAAACCCACAAACACATGGAGGCTTAAAGACATGCTCCTAAATAATCAATAGATCAATGACCAAACAAAAACAGAGATCAAGCAATATATGGAGACAAATGATAAAAATTATTCAACACCACAAAATCTCTGGGACACAGAGAAGGCTGTGCTATGAAGAAGTATATGGTAATACAGGGCTACCTCAGGAAAGAAGAACAAATCCCAAATGAACAGTCTAAACTCACAATTAATGAAACTGGAAAAAGAAGAACAAATGAGGCCCAAAGTCAGCAGAAGGAGGGACATAATAAAGATCAGAGAAGAAGTAAATAAAAACTAGAAGAATTAAACAATAGAAAAAAACAAAGAAACGAAGAGCTGGTTCCTTAAAAGAATAAACAAAATAGGTAAACCACTAGCTATACTTATTAAGAGAAAAAGAGAGTCTACACACATAAACAGAATCATAAATGAGAAAGGAAAAATTACTACGGGCACCACAGGAATCCAAAGAATTATTAGAGACGACTATGAAAATCTAAAAGCTAACAATCTGGATAAGCCAGAAGAAATGAATAACTTTCTAGAAAAATAAAACATTGCAAGACTGACCAAGAAAGAAACAGAAAATCTAAACAGACCAATTACCAGCAATGAAATTGAATCAGTAATAAAAAATCTATCCATTAACAAAACCCCTGGGCCAGAAGGATTCACCAGTGGATATAATCAGACATTTAGAGAAGACATAATACCCATTCTCCTTATAGTTTTCCAAAAAATAGAAGAGGAGGGAATACTTCCAAACTCATTCTATGAAGCCAGCATCATTCTAATACCAAAATCAGGCAAAGACACCACAGTAAAAGAAAATTACAGACCAATATCCCTAGTGAACAGAGATGCAAAAACACTAAACAAAATATTAGCAAACCAAATTAGAAAATACATCAAGAGGATCATACACCATGATCAAGTGGGACTCATCCCAGGGATGCAAGAATGGTACAACATTCGAAAATCCATCAACATCATCCACCACATCAACAAAAAGAAGGACAGAATCCACATGATCATCTCCATAGATGCTGAAAAAGCATTTGACAAAATTCAACATCCATTCATGATAAAAACTCTCAACAAAATGTGTATAGAGGGCAAGTTCCTCAACATAATAAAGGCCATATATGACAAAACCACAGCTAACATCATACTTAATAGCGAGAAGGTGATAAGTTTTCACATAAAATCGGGAACAAGACAGGGATGCCCACTCTCCCAGCTGTTATTCAACATAGTACTGGAGGTCCTAGCCACCACAATCAAACAAAACAAAGAAATAAAAGGCATCCAGATTGGTAAGGAAGAAGTCAAACTGTCACTATTTTCAGATGACATGATATTGTACATAAAAAGCCCTAAAGAATCATCTGCAAAACTAGTAGAACTAATAACTGAATTCAGCAAAGTTGAAGGATACAAAATTAATAAATACACAGAAATCTGTGGCATTCCTGTACACTAAAGATGAACTAGCAGAAAGAGAAATCAGGAAACAATCTCATCTATAATTGCATCAGAAAGAATAAAATACCTAGGAATAAACCTAACCAAGGAAGTGAAAGACCTATACCCTGAAAATTACAAGACACCTTAAGATAAATTAAAAGGACACTGAAAAATGAAAACTCATCCCATGCTCATAGATAGGAAGAATTAATACTGTCAAAATGGCCATCCTGACTAAAGCCCTACAGATTCAATCCAATCCCTATCAAAATACCAACAGCATTCTTCAATGAAATGGAACAAGTAGTTTAAAAATTCATATGAAACCACAAAAGACCCCAAATAGTCAAAGCAATTCTGAGAAGGAAGAATAAAGCAGGGGGGATCTTGCATCCCAACTTCAAGCTCTACTACAAAGTCACAGTAATCAAAACACTTTGGCACTAGCACAAGAACAGAACCATAGTCCAGTGGAACAGAATAAAGAATCCAGATATTAACCCAAACATACATGGTCAATTAATATGTGATAAAGGAGTCATGGACATACAATAGTAAAATGACAGCCTCTTCAATAGCCGGTGTTGGCAAAATTGGACAGCTACATGTAAGAGAATGTACCTGGATCATTGTTTAACCCCATATACAAAAGTAATCTCAAAATGGATCAAAGGTCTTAATGTAAGTCATGAAGCCATAAAACTCTTAGAAAAAGCATAGGCAAAAATTTCTTGGACATAAACATGAGCAACTTCTTCATGAACATACCTCCCCAGGCAAGGGAAACAAAAGCAAAAATGAACAAGTGGGACTATATCAAGATGAAAAGCTTCTGTACAGCAAAGGACACCATCAATAGAACAAAAAGTCATCCTACAGTATTGGAGAATATATTCATAAATGACATATCTGATAAAGGGTTAACATCCAAAATATATAAAGAGCTCATGCATCTCAACAAACAAAAAGCAAATAATCCAATTAGAAAATGGGCAGAGGAGCTGAACAGACACTTATCCAAAGAAGAAATTCAGGTAGCCAACAGACACATGAAAAGATACTTCACATCCCTAATCAGAGAAATGCAAATTAAAACCACAATGAGGTATCACCTCACACCAGTAAGGATGGCTACCATCCAAAAGACAAACAACAACAAATGTTGGTGAGGTTGTGGAGAAAGGGGAACCCTCCTACACTGCTGGTGGGAATGTAAATTAGTTCAACCATTGTTTAAAGCTGTATGGAGGTTCCTCAAAAAGCTCAAAATAGAAATACGATTTGACCAGGAATTCCACTCCTAGGAATTACCCCTAAGAATGCAGGAGCCCAGTTTCAAAAAGACAGATGCACCCCTATGTTTATCACAGCACTATTTATAATACCAAGAAGTGGAAGCAACCAAAGTGTCCGTCAGTAGATGAATGGATAAAGAAGATATGGTACATATACACAATGGAATGTAATTTAGCCATAAGAAGAAAACAAATACTACAATTTGCAACATCATGGATGAAGCTAGAGGGTGCTAAGTGAAATAAGCCAGGCAGAGAAAGACAAGTACCAAATGATTTCACTCATCTGTGGAGTATAAGAACAGAGGAAAAACTGAAGGAACAAAACTTCAGTTTTTGTTTAGCATCAGACTCACAGAACCCAAGAATGGACTAACAGTTGCCAAAGGAAAAGGGACTGGGGGTGGGGAGGTGGGAAGGGAGGGAGAAGGGGAATAAAGGGCATTATGATTAGCACACATAATGTAGGGGTAGCAGGGGGAAGGCATTATAACACAGAGAAGACAAGTACTGACTCTATAGCATCTCACTATGCTGATGGACAGTGACTGTAAGGGTATGTGGTGGGGACTTGATAATTGGGGGAATCCAGTAATCACAGTGTTGCTCATGTAATTGTATATTAATGATACCAGAATAAGAAAAAATTAGGATGAAAACCATATGATCATCTCAACAGATGCTGGGAAAGCATTTAACAAAATTCAACATCTACTGATGATAAAAACTTTCAACAAAATTGATATAGAGAGAATGTACATCAATGTAATAGAGGCTGTATGACAAATCCACAGCTATCATCATAATGGTGAAAATTGAAAGGTTTTATTCTGAGATCAGGAACAAGGCAAGGATGTCTACTCTCACCACTCTTAATCAACCTAGTACTGGAGATCCTAGCCATGACAATCAGACAAGATAAAGAGATGAAATGAATCCAAATAGGTAAGGAAGAAGTTAAATTGTCACTATTTTTTGATAACATGATATTAGCCATAGAAAACCCTACAGACTCCACCAAAAAACTATTAGAACTAATAACTGGATTCAGAAAAGTGGTAGGATACAAAATTAATACACAGAAATCTATTGCATTCCTGTATATTAGCAATGAACTAGCTGAAAGAAAAATCAGGAAGACAACTCCATTCACAGCTGCATCAAAAAGAATAAAATACCTAGGAATAAACCTAACCAAGGAGGTGAAAGACCTGTACTCTGAAAACTAGCAGACATTCATGAAAGAAATTAAAGAAAACAAAGTAAATGGAATTCTATTCTGTGCTCATGGATAAGGACTAATTTTTGTCAAAATGACTATCCTGCTCAAAGCAATTTACAGATTCAATGCAATGCCTATCAAAATATCAACAGCACTTTTTAATGAACTAGAGAAAACTGTTCTAAAAATATATGGAACCACAAAAAACCCTGAATACCCAACACAATCCTGAGAAAGAAGAACAAATCAGGGTGGATTACACTTTCTGACTTAAAGCTGTATTACAAAGATACAGTAATAAAAACAGATGGTACTGGCACAAGAACACAGCCATAGATAAATGGAATAGAATAGCCCTGATATAAACCCTGCATATATAGACTATCAATATATGATAAAGAAGCCATGAATATTCAATGGGGAAAAGACAGCCTCTTCAATAACTCGTGTTGGGAAAACTGAATAGATACATGCAAAAGAATGAAACTGGATTACTATCTACCTCCATACACAAAAGTAAACTTGAAATGGAGGAAAGACCTGAATGTAAAACAAGAAACCATAAAAATCTTAGAAGAAAACAGAGGCAAAGTATCTTGAACATTACCATGAGCAGTTTTTCCTGGACACATCACCTCAGACAAGGAAAACAAAATAAAAAATGAATTAGTAGGACTACATCAAACTAAAGCCTTCTGTACAGTAAATT
This sequence comes from Manis javanica, assembly GCF_040802235.1. NCBI lineage: Eukaryota > Metazoa > Chordata > Mammalia > Pholidota > Manidae > Manis > Manis javanica. Next base: position 49,576,575 of record NC_133164.1, on the reverse strand, counting down.
ACACCATCAAGAACAAAAAGGCAGCCTACAATATGGGAGAATATATTCACAAACTATTTATCCAGTAATGGCTTAACATCCAGAATATATAAAGAACTCATATCCCTCAATGCCAAAAAACACAACTAACCCAATTAAAATATGAGCAGAGGACGTGAACAAACAGTTATCCAGAGAAGAAATACAGTGGCCACCAGGCACATGAAAAGATTCTCCACATCGCTAATCATCAGGGAAAGGCAAATTAAAACCACAATGAGATGTCACCTCACACTGTCAGAATGGCCACCATCCAAAGGAAAAGAATTAACAAGTGTTGGTAAGGATGTGGAGAAATGGGAACCCTCCTGCACTGTTGTTGGGAATGTAAATTAATGCAGCCATTGTGGATATCAGTATGGACGTTCCTCAAAAAAACTAAAAGTAAAAATACCATTTGACCCAGTGATTCCACTCCTAGGAATTTACCCAAAAAAACCAAAATCCCTGATTCAAAAAGATATATGGATCCCTATGTTTATTGCTGCACTATTTGCAATAGCCAAGATAAGGAAGCAATAGATGAATGGATAAAGAAGATGTGGTACATACACACAATGGAATGTTATTCAAGCATAAGAAGAAAAGAAATCCTTCCATCTGCAATATGGGTGTATCTAAAGGGTATATTATGCTCAGTGAAGTAAACCCAGTAGAGAAAGATGAATACCATATGATTTCACTTATTTGTAGAATATAAAAACAAAGCAAAACAAAATGAACAAAATAGCAGTAGATTCATAGACACTGAGAAGTGATAGTGGTTACTACCATGGGGGATGAGTGTGGGTGGTTGGTTGGGTTGGGAGTTTTAGGGGGATAAAGGAGCACAAAAATCTCAATCTTAATATAAGTTGTTCATGGGGATGGGCAGTACAGCATAGAGACTATAGTCAATGATTCCACAACATCTTTCTATGTCGACAGGTAGTAACCTCACTAGAAGGGGTGAGGATTTAATAATATAGGTAACTGCTGAACCACTCAGATGTATATTTGAAACCGATATAAGATTGTAGATCAATGATACTTCAAAAAAATTTAAAAATTAAAAAGAAACACATTCAAAAAAGGAATTGAACTTAAAAGAACTGTAAAATCTATGCAGCAACAACAAAAAGCGTGAAAGGAAATGTGAAGAACATGAAATAAAACAGAAGATTAAGTAACAGAAGTTCCAGTCATAGGCTCACGTCTTCTCATAGTTTCACACTGCATGTCTCGACCACAAATCAGGATCTTGCTGTACCAAAACAACCTACTTTTTTGGGGAAGTGTCTCTTTACCTTGCTCCTCTCAACTCCTAATTTTTTGCCATATGTAATCAAATAATCCTTACTCTTAATTTTCAAACAATAAATATGGGAATAGCTGCTGACTCAAGAAATCACCTCAAGTATTTTCTAAGATCAAAGAAGATCAAATTAATAAAATATGAAATTAAAAGCATAACAATGCATATGTTTCATTTGCATATTTTTAACAGGTTGAGCTGTACATATTGTTCAGTTGATGTGATTGTGTTATTTATATTTATGAAAATATGACTCCCTTTAAGGTAAATTAATGTTTTTGCTCTAATTTTGAAAATCTTCATATTCATAATCACACAAATATATATCCAAATATCTAATTAAAAGATACTCTTCAAAAAATATTAATTAATATTCTTCAAAGAAAATATTAATTCTTCAAAGAAAATATTAATTAATATTCTACTTTTATAAAGTGGATGTTTGTCAAATAAACACTTTGAATATAGCTGGATTTTTGAAATTCCAGTTTAAATAAGACTTTCAAAATAGCATGCATCCTAACTCAGAATTAATCACTAAATAACTTAAAAAGTTTGTGGGGTAATTTGTGTGTGTGTGATTTGGAGAAATGAGAGAGTTTGACTTCTTTGTTTCTGTTTGTATGCAAAGAAATTTCAGTCATGAAGTGTTAGAAATGAAAATATTGTATACATATGTATGCTTTCTCATTTATAATAGTCATTATAAAAATAACACATTGGGAAAAATTTAAAAAATAAATATTAAACAGTATTTTCTTGGTTATTTCCAAGTTAATTTTAATTGTATATTTAGGTATATTTTTGGTATATTTAATAATTGGTATATTTAATTGATACATTTTGTTACCTAGGTCATACAGTTTGTTTTTCACAAAAGGATTAGTTGTCAATAGTATTTGAATATTTTTTGAAGAGTATCTTTTAATTAGATATTTGGAAATATATTTGTGTGATTATGAATATGAAGATTTTCAAAATTAGATCAAAAACATTAATTTACCTTAATGGGAGTCATATTTTCATAAATATAAATAACACAATCACATCAACTGAACAATATGTACAGCTCAACCTGTTAAAAATATGCAAATGAAACATATGCACTGTTATTCTTTTAATTTCATATTTTGTAGTGAACAAATTAAAGGTTAAGACATGCAATTAGTGAAAATAACACAATATACTAAAGCACTTAAATACCATAAATGACTACTAAATAGGTACAAATGCTGGAAAAAGTTAGCCTGCTATTGCATGCAGATAATGATGGGAGTAACTAAATTATTATGTGAAAGAATGTTGTTAGAAGTACACTCAATTTTAGAGAGTAAAAATGATACTAGAAATCAATATTCTTGAGTACTATGGAAGACAGAAATGAGGTCTGCTAATGAATATTTGGGGGTTTAGTTTGCATAATCTGAAAAATGAGTTATCAAAACAAAACAAAATGAACAAGAATAAAATTTAAAAACATTCAAAGGAATACTGGAATAATATTTTGTATTATTTGTGAATAATATAATAAGATCCTCTGAATCCAAATGATCAATGTCTGGTAGCATAGAAATTCTGAATGACCTAAAGAGTAGAACTAGAAGACAAAGAACCCAGAATAAGTTTTTTTGGCAGATAATTACCATCTAGTTTGATAAAACAAATGTGAACTAGTAATAGTTTCATTTTCTTCCCTCTAACACCTAATGGAAAAATTTCTGAACTCTCCACTATAGGTATATGTAAACGCAGATCTTAGTCTTTCCCACTAATACTGCTAAAATCCATAAAATGTAGTGAGTGTTTCACTTCTGGCCATGGTAGATTGTAGTTTTCAGATATATCCTCCCTCTAAAGCAATAAAGCATTGTCAAAATATATGAAACAATGGTTTTCAAGAAACTGAATTTAAGGTAATAAAAGACAGCCATAACTGGGAGATGGAAAGATATGAGGTACTCTAGTTTACTAATTTGGGGGCATTTTTAGGGTGTGGAACACAATGAGGTAATCCAGGTGGAGCTGGAAGAATATACAAGTTCAGGAAATACAGGGGAGTCTGAGGAGAATGAAGAATCTAGAAACAGAACAGAATACTGGAGAAGAAGAGAAAGCTACGCATACACTTCAAAATCTGCAGAGAGTCACACTTGAGTATTCAGGAGGACTAATTAGTATTTGCCTGGGAGGAATTTACACACAGCTGGGGGTAAAACACACCAGAAAAAAGAAGAGAAAACAGTACATTATGCTCACACAGGACTAGGACTAGTCTCTGTTTCCACCAGCCAGACTGGAAACCTCGTCATTTATGAGGAATTGGATTACTCATTCAGACTGAGCATAGCTCTGCTCCTAGTCAACCTTAAAGAAATTTCCAGAAAGATCAAGGGTTTCCCAAAGCCTAATTATGTTCCTGAACAAAGCTGAAGAATATTTACAAAAATGGAACCTTATCCCCCCACATTAAAACAAAAAAAGTAGAAGTAACAATGTCTGGCAATAAATATGAGGCAGGCATGGGAAGTGCAAAAAATAACTCACAATAAAGAAGAAAAAGAACATTTGTTTATAACTGATACAGAACTAATGTAGATGCTATATTTGCAAACAAGGACATTAAAATGGCCATTATAACTAAATCCCATGTGCTCAGAAGTTTCAGGGAGGCATGGAAGATTAAAAATGAGAAAGAACTTCATCAAACTTCTACAGATAGAAGTATACTGAACTTAATTTAGGACATAGTAGACACTGCAGAAAACAAAATGATTAGTGAATTGAGGATATAGCAAAAGAAACTATACAAAAAAATATACATTTGGCCCTTGTATATATTTGTCTCAAATGATATTTGAGAAATTTTTATACATTTGACAAAAATGTATACAAATTTGACAAAATGTACATTTGACTCAGGTTAGGGGTGCTGACCTTCCAAATCTACATAGAACTTTTGACAGCCCCAAAACTTAACAGCCTACCATTACTAGGAAGCCTTACTGATAACATAAATAAACAGTTAACACATATTGTATATGTTATAAACATTACATACTGTATCTTTACAATCTAGAAAAAAAGTTTTTTTTTCAAAATGGCACAAACCTCCATAAAGTTTTCCAATATATGTATTGAAAACTATCTATATGTCAGTGGACCTATGCAGTTCAAACCCATGTTGTTAAAGGGTCAACCATACAAAGAAAACTGAATAAAAAAAAAAAAATAAACCTCTGTGAGCTTTCATGAACTGTGGGTCCACACAAAGCAATCCAATATCCATGGAATGGAATTGGAGAATAGGAAGGAGAGTAAAAAGAAAATTAAATGTGTATACATACACACACACACACAAACATGTATATATATGTACATTTTATGGAAAAATATGCATATATATGCACATTTAATGAAAATTAAATGTATATTTTATATATATGTATATATGTGTATATATATACACAAAAAAAATGAAAGAATATGCATATAGTATTTATATAGTGGTGCATAATTATGTATAATGCATATGTTGTATATATAATATATATGTATAAAATTCATTTTAAACTATAAAATATCAAATATACATAAAATTGTAAATATGTATTTTATACATATATTTGAAGACATGTATGCTATGTACAGAGGAACAAATATAAGATTTCTTGTTGAAACAATGCAAGAGAGAAGGAAGTAGATCAAAACTTTAATGTAGTGAAAGGAAAAAAAATGGTCAACCTCAATTTTTATACCCCACAAAACATCTATTTCAAAAACAGAAAAAGAGGACATTTCAGAAGTGGAAAAACAGAAACAGTTCATGTGTATTAACGATGCACTACAAGAAATGTTTGGGGAAGCCATTTAAACAGAAGGAAAATGATACTGATTATAATCAAGATAGACACAAAGAGTTCTGACAATGGTAACTGTGAAGCTAAATATATAACATTACTTCTTTAAATATCTTTAAAATGTAAATACAAACAAAATAACAGTATATTCTACAATTTATAATATATGTAAATATAAAACATGGCTACAGGAGCACAAAGATCTGGACTGGAGAAATGGAAGACTTACCGTAAAGTTCTTATATTACCTGTGAAGTGGCATAATACAACTTGAATGTAGTTTGTGCTGTTAAAAATGTAAATTATAAATATTAAAACTACAACTAGAATGATACCACAGTTACAGATAATAAGCCAACAAAAGAAAAAAAAATACAATTGATAAAATAAATTCAATTTAAATTAAAAATATTCAATTTAGTAGAAATACCATTTGACCCAGGAATTCCACTTCTAGGAATTTACCCTAAGAATGCAGCACTCCAGTTTGAAAAAGACAGATGCACCCCTATGTTTATCGCTGCACTATTTACAATAGCCAAGATACGGAAGCAACCTAAATGTCCATCAGTAGATGAATGGATAAAGAAGATGTGGTACATATACACAATGGAATATTACTCAGCTATGAGAAAAAAACAGATCCTACCATTTGCAACAACATGAATGGAGCTAGAGGGTATTATGCTCAGTGAAATAAGCCAGGCGGAGAAAGACAAGTACCAAAAGATTTCACTCATATATGGAGTATAATAACAAAAGAAAAACTGATGGAACAAAACAGCAGCAGAAGCTCAGAATTCAGGAATGGACTAACAGTTACCAAAGGGAAAGGGACTGGGGAGGACGGGGTGGGAAAGGAAGGAATAAGGGTGGGGAAAAAAGAAAGGGGGCATTACAATTAACATGTATAGTGTGGGGGGGGGGGCATGGGGAGGGCTGTGCAGCACAGCGAAGACAAGTAGTGATTTTACAGCATCTTCCTATGTTGATGGACAGTGACTGTGAACGGGTATGTGGGGGGGACTTGGTGAAGGGGGGAACCTAGTAAACATAATGTCCTTCATGTAATTGTAGATTAATGATACCAAAATAAAATTAATAAAAAAATATTCAATTTAAATGAAGGTAGAAAAGAAAAAGATAACAAAGTAAAAGTCAGAAATTATCAATGGTATAAAAAGCTACAAAAACCACATTGTCTCTGTAGACACACAGAGAATAAAAATAAACTTTAATAAGGTACACTATTTTAACACTCATCAAAAGAAAGCTGGAATTAATATTTCATATTAATATGAAATAAAGTAGATTTAATAGGAAAAAGGGTTGCCCTGGATATAGATAAAGAAATAGAAAGTAGAGAAATATCAGTGAAACTAAAAGCTGGTTCTTTGAGAAGATCAATATGACTGATGACACTCTAGCAAAAGATTAGGAAAAGAAAGAATGACAAGAGTTAGCAATATAAAGAGCGAGAAAGGTGATACTATTGCAGATTCTGTAAACATTAAATAGAAAATACAGATTATCTTGAACAAGTTTATGTTAAAAATTTGTCAGCTGAGATGACTTGGACACAACTACGAATGCTCATTCATTGGTCCATATGCTTGCTGTGGGTTAAATTGCAATATTTCCAGAATCTCTCACCTGGCTTTAGTGCATCTCCATATCAGTAGGTGTTTCCAAGGGGTGGAGAGAAATAGTCCATCTCCCTTTCAATAGATGATTACAAGATGAATGGGGAGCAAGCTTACTAGGTCCGGAGAGGTGTGGTGGGGGCTTTTGCAACTGGGTCGCAAGAGACGCAGGCGAGCAGAAGTAGACGACTGCTTGTAAGCAATAAACGGGTTTCTCCTCCTTTATTTCTCTGATTTGGATCTGATTTCAATCTCAAGAGTTATTTGCCCCGGCTGGGAACATATTTTATCCTCTGGAGTTACACTTGCCCAAACTTGTTACAGCCATACTTTTTAATTTTAAACGCTGTGGTAGGTTTGTTTGCAATGATGTAGGACAATCGGAATCTCACAAATTGCCGGTGAGAAGGTAAAAAGGTACAAGTTGGGAAAGAGTGTTGCAGTTTCTTCACAGTCTTCTATATGACCCGGCTATTGGGCTCTTAGGTATTTACCCAAGAGGAATGCGCTGTTCTTAGGAAATGCTATGTCTTAAATCTCACAAAGATTTAAAAACAAATCAATAGCAGCTTTGGATTTGCAATAACCAAAACTGTAGACAACTCAAATATCCAGAACAAGTGGATAGGAAAACAAATCCTGGTATACCCATACAATGCACTATTGAACAGCAGGAGACAAAACAAAAACTGTCTGTACAAGCAGTGACATAAATGAATCTCAAAATAATTTTACAGAATGAAGCTAGATAAAAAAAGATTTATATGCTTTTGCAACTGGGTAGCAAGAGACGTATGATTCCATTTAGGCAAATTTCTGGAGACTGTAAACTAATGTGTAATGACATGTCAGTAGTTGTTTGGGTAGCTGCATGAGAGAATGATTACTTAGGGAAAGTGAGAAGCTTTCGTGGGTAATAGATATGTTCATAGCTTGATTACAGGAATGATTTTACAGGGTTTACATGTCAAATGTTATTAAATTGTAAACTTTAAATATTTGTATGTTATTGTTTAGATAGCTTTTTAAAAAGTTGAAAAACTAATACAGCTCTAATGTAAGGAAACAGCAAGTGTTTGCAGTTCTATAATTTCCAAATTTATAAAATAGGGTATGGAAATGTTTTCTTATTTGGATTTGGTACAGGTCAGTCTCCAAACTGGAGCACCCCACAAACAGTCTTTATTAAAGTGAAACAAGTTAGCAATTGTTATGTTTAAGAATGAGTCATTTTAATTCATTAATAAAATACAGCACTTTGTACATTGATTACAATTTTTTTCTTACCATGATCCTTAAACAGCTGTTTAGTTTTTATTTCTTCTGTTGCCACCAGTTAATTGACATACTTGCAACTAATTCATGACTGTTTGTAGCAGTTTGCCTGCATAAAAATATTCCATTATCACTACCACCATATTTTAATTAGATGCTTCATAAAGCACATTGAAATAATATTTTTTAATCACAAGCTACTAGAAGTATAGTTTATGAAGATATATATATATATCTCCAATTAATTTGTGTGGTTTGTTTTATTGTTGGTGCATTGTTATGAATGTTTAATGATATACTCAAGTTTTCTTCTCTGCCAACCACAAACCATTGTCTAGTAGTTTGTCTACATTTTATTTTTAGTTTTTATGGTTAAAATGATCTTTGATTAAATTTTCATAATAAATTTTAATTTTAATATGTTTTCTGTAATTGTAGCCACAACATTCATGTTTTCATGTTTTCATAGTAGACATGGATTCATAAAGATAACTAATATTAATTTTTCCTAGTATGTCTAACATGACTTAACATGTACTTTAGAATAAAGGAAGTTATGGTGACAATACCTTATCTCCAGAGAGTTTTCTAGTTGGCATTGTAGATTTATTTGTGGTAATTTTTAAAATAGATTAGAACTCTGGAATTATGGCTACCAGAATACCAATATTTGTATTTATGTAGCCCACTGCATGGAATGACTATTTTTCTTTAACTGTCTTCTGATAAAGAGGGAAAAGAGAACTGTAAAAGCCAGTCATGTTTATAGAGATGGGCCGGGGGAGATAAAGTGTCTTTTGTGATTTGACTAATATAGCAGCAAATTCAGTGGTATATCAATTTTTTTTGTGTGAGATGGTGATTCCTCTCAAGAAAGGAACAAATGTAAAGTTTTATAATGATTACCAAACTTAGATACACATTTTGTTGGATAGAAAATAATGCTGCCATATTTTTATAGAACATTATGTAATCTTTTTGACTTAACAGAGTAATAATTGACAAAATTACATTTATCATCTGAGTAAAATTACAGAGAAAACTTGAGCACTTAACAAGCAGAACACTCAAAGACAAAAAGTAAGGATTACATGTTTAGAATGAAACCTTGTTTTCTTCATAAAATAATACCTCTTTGAATAGTTAAGGGATGTGTGGGCTATAGATATCAGCTAATATTCTGTGCTGGTCTTATGATTATAGCTACCAGAGTAAGAAACTACACACGCATACTTGTTCACATAAAGGCACAGATACATATAGACTCCAAAAACCACAGAGCTCACAAGTTTTGTGCTTACTTGTGCCATAAAACACAACTATATTTTCTGCCATTTTCTACAGTATACGTAGCAGCTTCCATTTCCCTATTTTGTAAAGGAACATAGGAAAATATCATCTGAAGTTATAGGCAATCTGTTAGACAACATATAACTTACTGATCCAGAAAGCACAGATACATTTTATAAGCATTATTCTTAGACATCATACTATAATGTAAATAAGGCAGGACAGTAAGAGGAAACACCTTTACTTGTTTCCTTCCCTCAAATCTTTTCTATATGAACAGAGAGCATTGACTCATTCCTGTAATTATTGATGGGGTTGATATAATAGAATCTCTTGTTAAAAGATGAAGACTAGAATCCATTCAGTACTTCAAAAGGCTTGGCAATTTGCATCTGTTACATTTACCAGGACACTACAATTACTTTCTGGTTTGAATGTAATTCAAGGAACTTCAGGAATCCAGAAACAGACAATATATAAATTTGCTGAAATATGAGAACACAGTATATTCTATTTATTTTAGTAGCTATGTTGAAATAGCTCAGTTCCAGAACTGGGTTACTTGCACATAAATACACTTCATGTATAAATAATAACTCGTATAGTTTCTTCTGTTACCTTAAAGTGGCATCTCTAAAAATAAGGTATCATTCCTGTCTATTTTGCTGTTACTTCATGCAGATAAAATTGATATGCTGGCCTCCACTCCTCTAGATAGTCTAAATTCTACCTTGAGATCAGAAAGTATATATTTTTGGGTGATATTTATCTTAAACCCTTGTAGAATTGCTATTGGGAATGTGTTTGGTAATGTCATATTTTTCAACTTTTATCAGAGAACACTACAGAAAGTACATTGTTACCACATTTGTTTGAAATATTATTGAAGCCATTGTTTACTTTATGATATCACATAGCACCCTGGTATAAAATTTCACCTAAGAAATTTCCTGTTGAGTCAGTTGCTAAAATGAATTTTGCTTCTTACAACCTCAAATGTTGAAATTTTTTCAATCAGAAATATCTAGATTACTTCTTATATGCTTTGTTGGAAATACATTTTGTTGTTTATTGTTTAAAATATTGGCATTTATAGATAATTTATTTCTATATATTCAGCTTAATTTCCAACTTCTATTTATGGTTTATTAGATTTTGAAACAGTGGGAAAAGAACTAGTTTTGTGCCACTCCTTAAGAAGTCATTGTTGATTTCTGAATACTAAAGTTTATATAAATCTGAATCCAGAAGAAAAGGGTTGTGATGATCAGGTTGTCTTTTCTATGAAACAGGAACATGTTTTGATCACTACTCTTAAATTTATATCTGTTTTGGATTTTCCTCAACATCTGAATTATTTGAAATTGTTTCTAAATGAGTCAGTTATACAGTCTGTTAAGGCAAGAATTCTACATTGGTAAAAATTGTTTATTGATCTGTTTTCAACAAATAATTGGTCCTATTAATTATTTTGTTGTTTCTTTAATATTAAATCTACTTTGTTAAGGTAAACTTAGTTTATAACTTATACATGGGAAAATGGTCAAATCTTAAACATAAAATACAGATTTTCACATATGTTTACACCCATATTGAAACTCTCATCTGCCTCTATTTTTTTCAATACTCTCTCCCATAGGTGAACCCTATTCCGACAGTTATCACAATAATTTTAATTCTACCTATTCTTGACCTTAATGTAAACAGAACCATATAGTACATATTGTTTTGTGCTTGGCATCTTTTACTAAGTTTGAATTTTATCCATTTTGTTGCACTATCTGTAGCTTATTCCTGTTTGTTTATGAGTAGTGAATTTAACAAGTCAACTAATTTAATCCATTGATGGACATTTGTTTGTTTACAATTGGCAATATTATAAATAGAGCTACTGTGAACATTCTTATAAAAGACTTTGTGTGGACATACACTCTTATTTCCGTTAAATATATATACCTAGGAGTGTGTTGTCAAGTAGGAGTGTGTCAAACCATTAGAAATTGGTAGCCATGTGAAATGATGGATCTTAACTAAATTTACTGAGGTCATGACTTTGCAATATGTACATATATCAAATCATTATGTTGTATACCTTAGACTTAATACATAGTTATATGTCAGTTATGCCTCAAGAAAACTGGGAAGAAAAGAACCTAATGGGTGATTGTGAGCATTTTACACTAAAATCAACAATATGTGTGACTTTTAATTCTTTCACATTTCACCAGCCTGTGATATTGTTAACTTTTAAAGTTTTAATCTATTTTGGTGTATGTAGCTTATATTTATTTTATTGTGACTTAATTTTGCATTTCTCTGATAATGATATTCTTTTCATAAGCACATTAACCATATGGTTATCTGCTTTTGTGAAATGTTTCGTCAGGTGTTTTGCCCAATATATTAGATTAATTGCCTTTTCACTATTGATTTGTAGGATTTAAAAAAATGTTTAAAATATATTCTAGATTTTTTTTATCAGGTATACATACATGTATATGAGTATGTGCATATATGTCATATATAATATAGTATGTCTATGTACTATGTTAATGTCATGTTTATAAACACATACACACACACACACATTTTTTTTTCTTGCTGTAGTGGCCTGATCCTTGTTAGAAAGACAATTTCCTAATTTGTCATTTTATATCGCACTAACACACATTTTGTTTTCAGAATAGTTTAGCAGTATATAAAAACGTTTGTGGTATGTTGTCTCAAAAGAGATTATTTCCATTTTGGAGCTATTTAATTTTATTTTTCATTATCACATAGATAAAAAATATTTGCTTGATTTTTTCTCTAACCAGCCATTCCTCATAGGTCTATGAGTGATAAATTCCAAGTGATTTTTAGTTGTTTTTTAAAATAAGCAACTTAGATCACATATATCCTGCTAAAAATTCTTTTCTTCCTCCTGAGATAAAGTTGCTCTGTATCTTTCTTTTAGTAACTACTGCTATGAGCATAATCCAAATAGCTTGAGTCAAAGTTAATAATTTCCGGAAGTATTTCCCAGTAGGGAAGGAATTATATTCATTTTTAATTCTTTCCTTGCCAGTTTTATTTTCATTTTCATTCAGTTCAAAATATTTCCTGATTTCCATTATAATTTCTTCTTAAACCCATCAATTGGTAAGTTAATTGCTTAATTTTCAAACACCTGGAAATATAGATACCTTGTTATTGATTCATAATTAATTTGTTGTCAAAAACATAATGTGTATGATTTAAAGCCTTTGAAAGTTATTGATTCTTGCTTTAATGACCAGTATATGGTTGTTTTTGTTTTTTGTTTTTTTGGTAAATATCCCATATGTTCTGGAAACAATGTGTATTAAGGAGTTAACTGGTATAATGTCTAGTCATTCAACTCAGTTATTAAGAATTTAAATCTTCTGTAAACTAATTTTTATTTGTATGTTCTACCTATTGATAAGAGTGGTGTTAACAATCTCTAATGATGATTGTGGATCTACCTATTTCTGCTTTCTGGCAGTATTTGTTTCATGGATTTAAAACTATGCTATTAGGCACACATACATTTAAGATAGTAATCAAGAAATGATACTTTTATCAATATGACGTGTATCTCTGATATTTGTAATATGTCTTAAAATTTTCTTGTTCTGATAATATCATTACATTCACTTCCTTATTACATCCTTTTATTTTCAACATATTTTCAACATATCTTTATATTCATTATTTGTAAAAAGCATGTAGATGTAGTTGGTTCTCTTATTTTTTATATTAATCTAACAATCTAAATCTTTTAATATGAGTGGTTTATTTGTATTTAAAGTAATTTTGATATTGTTAGATTTAAGTCTGTTATCTTGGACTTTGTTTTTATTCATAACATCTTATCTTTATTCCTCCTTACCTGCCTTATTTTGGAATAATCAAGTTTTTTCTGTTAGCATCCTATTTTATTTTCTTTATTGATTTGTTTAGTTATAATCCTAGTGGGTATACTAGAGTTTTTACTATGCATCCTTATCTTGCCTCAGCTTACATTCAATTAATATTAACTAAGTCCAGAATTATATAAGAATTACAAAATAGTATAAGAACATTTAGCCCTTCCCCCACTCTTGTGATATTGTTTTTCTGTATTTTATTCTATGTATATTTCAGCCCTCACAATATATTGCTATTATGCTTTAATAACCAGATCATTTTTTCAAAATAGTATTTTATATGTGCTATTTCCATAGATTTTTAATTTTTTCTTACATGTTTGGCATCCTATGTTCTAGAGTTTCCTATAGCCTGAAAATCCTACCTTAGAATTTCTTGAAGTATAGATTTGCTGATAATGAATTATTTCAATTTTTGTGTCTGGTAATTTATTTGGCCTTTATTTTTTTAAAGTTGCTTTATGAAAGTGTAGTTTAACACATGCCATTAAATTCAATCATTTTAATTGCATTATTCGATACATTTAGTAGATCTATAGAGTTGTGCCCACCACCGCAGTTGGCTTTTAGAATTTTCCCAACCCTCTGATAAAATCTCTTAGGCCCAATTACTGCTAATTACTGTTCACACACCCAGCTGTAGGTGACCACTACTCTTTTTATTTCTATAGATTTACTTATTCTCGACATTTCATATAAATGAAACCATGCAATATGTGGTTTTTATATCTGGCTTCACTCCCTTAGCATGGTGCTTTGTAAGTTTCTTCCATGAGTAGTATATATCAGTACTTCGGTATTATTTATTACTCAGTAATATTCCATTGTGTAGATATACAACTTATTTTTGAAATCCACTTACCATTGGATTGACATTTGGGTTAATTCTACATTTTGGCTGTTGTAAATAAATGCTGCTATGAAAATTCATGTGAAAATTTTTAGGTGGACATGTTTTCATTTCCCTAGCTCATATGGTATATTTATGTTTAAATTCTTAAGAAACTGCCAAACTTTTTTCCAAATTGACTATGCAATTTTATATTCTCACCAATAATATCAAGATATTTCTTTCTCCCTATTATTTTGCCTTCATTTTGAATAATTTTTTTATGGATTTAGAATTTAGTGTTGAGTTTTTTTCCTTTCAACATTGAAAAGACATCCCATATTTTCTGTCTTCCATGTATTTCTGATGATAAATCAACCATTCTCTCATTGTTCTCCTGCATGTAATGTGTATTATTTTTCTTTGGGTGCCTGTAAGTTTTTCTATTTATATTTAATTATTATTAGTTTTACCCTAATTTATTAAATTTTAAAAAGTTGGACAAGTTTGGGTTTACTGAACTTGTTGAATATGTGGATCGATTTCATTTTGTAAATTTGGAATATTCCAGTCTTTATGTTTTCAAATATTTCTTCTGAGAAGTTTTCTCTCCCCTCTCCTTCTGGGACTATAATTATTTGATAGTGTCACTCTTACACTGTCTTCTGTTTATATTGTACATTATATTTTTTCTCTTTGTTCTTCAATTTGAAAAACTTCATCTTTTTGTAAACTGATTCTTTTGTTTCATCCTGTCTGCTGTTAAGCTGTTCAATATATTCAACATTTCAGATATCTTATAAATCAAAATTAGAATTTCCATTTGTATTCTTTTAGTTTGTATATCTCTTCTGAAATACTCCATATTTTACCATACTTCTCTATATTTTCTTCTCATTTATTTCACGTACTTGTAATAGTTAGTGCATTGAACCAGAGAGTTAAGGTAACTATGAAACCCATGGAAAAGTGCCACCATTTACTAGCAAATATCATTGTGGACAAGGTAATTATGACCTAGGAATCAAGAGATTTAGTGAATTCATTGAAGTACTTTTGGGTATAAGCAACAGAAACCCATCTCAGACTCTATAAGCCACAAATGGGGTTTATTGACTCTGTTACAGAAAATATCCAGAAGTATGCAAGTATCAAAGAAGTTTGGGCCACGTTGCAGAGACACTGAAGTTCTGCTTTGTCTTCTATTCTTTGGCTCTTCTTGTGTGGTATTGGTACAATTCTTGGCAGACTGCCCCCTCATATTTGACAGATGGCCACCAGAACTTTTGGAGCTTTCTCATTTGCATCTAGAATTTTAATTAGTTTTCTGTTGCTACGTAACAAATTGCCACAGACTAAATGAATTAAATAATGCAAGTTCACCCTCTCAGTTTCTATAAGTCAGATGTCCAGCATGGAGTGTCTGAATGCTCTTCTTTGGGGTTTATAAGGCTGTAATTGTGATATTAGCTTGACTGGCTTCTCATCTGGAAACTAGGGAAAAACTGGTGCCCATACTTCTTGTTATTGGAAGAATTCAGTCCTGTGTAGGTGTAGTACTTGAGATTGACATTTCTTTGCAGGGTGCCATCTAACTTCATCCTCTTAGGGTCTAACCACATGCCAACCCCTATACCTTCAGGCCAGCAACAGCATGGCAAATCCTTCGCATGCTTCTCTGATTCCCTTTTCTGCTACCAGCATGAGAAAACGTCTGGGTTTTAAAGGGATTTTGTATTTAAATCTGTTCCACGTAGGTAATCTCACTACTTTAAAGTTCATCTGATTAATAACCCGAATCACATTGCTATACACTGCTGTCTATATAACATAATTATGGCTGTAATGGTAAAGTATAGAGATCATAGGGACCATGGTCTACTTCTGTCTGAGACAGAGAGGTTATTTCTCTTGTAGCTAAGTGTCTTCAATACTGAACCAAGCACTGTTGCCAGAGAAATGGAATATACTAATTGGCTTTTGACCAGTTATAGCCCATCTCAGTGTTTCTTTGGGAAAGTGAGAGTTCTATCAGGGAAGGTCGGAATAGACATTGAGAATGCAACCGATAAATATTCACTGCATTTGAATTTTAGTCCTAGTACTGTCATTTACCAACTATGAGTTTTGGCAAAAAATTCTCTGATTGTTTCTGCGTCTTCAAAATAGCAAAGATAATCCAAATGTAGCAGATGCCTTGGTGCTCTGATAAACCCCCATCACATCACTTTTTCCATCCTCATGTGGATATTCCTTAGGTTACATGTGCTGTGCTTCTAAAACTATTTATTGTTCGCATCTTATGGTTAATCTTGATCTATTGCTTTTCCCAAAAGGTCAGAGACCTGCACATCCTCAGTGTTTTTAGTATTGAGAGAATATTTCATCACTTTCTACATCCTTAAATGCTAATAGAAATAAATTCAGATGCTTTAAAATAAAAAATAATTTCATTTCTCAGATATTCTTTTCAAACATAATTCCCAAATAGAATTTTAATTTGCAACTCATTTATCTTGGAGAATATACCAGAAACAAAGATTATTTTACATTAGAAATTCCATGTAGGCTTTAAGATTGTGGTTATTTATTGATAATGCTAACTTTGACAAACTTCGAGCAAAGTAACACTGATGACATTTTATCCTAGAACTTTTCTATCAATTACCCAATTATCCATTTCCTGCTGTAGACCTAGGGCTAATTTCTAAGGAAAAAAAATTAAAACTTCACCAAAAGTACTGCTCTAAAATGGTTGGTTAGCCATAAAGTCTTTATTAGGCTCTTTATTTATATTGACTCTTCTCGGTTGACAATGCACATGAATGTCCTTTAATCCTAATAGCAGAATTTCTTTACTCTAGATTCTTGCCAAATATATAATCTTGAAAATACTGCTGTCATATTGTTTTTAAAAACCCATTGTGAGATATAATATTTATAGAGAAGTTCTGTAGGCCATGAAGCATATGCTCTTCTGTCTGTCCTGAATGTCACCTTGGGATCAAGTCCAACCATCAGATGCCTATTATACTGTGTTGGACAGTCTTATTTTGATCCCTCTTAGGTTTACTTTCACTGAATCATGCTTTAGTGCTGGTCACTGAGCTACATTGAAAGACTATTTGAGACAACTGTGTGAAATGTATTATGCTGGGAAGTATAAGGAAGTAAAAGGAAGCATAGGAAACACTGAACACTTTATCACACTAAGTACTCTTTAGGAAAAAAGCAGGAAGAAATTTCCCTCAAGTTTGCTAATCAAGAGTAGCTCTGCTTCTACTGAAAAAGTTATTTGATTTCATGTTACGACCTTGTGAGTCTGGTGACAGATCGTGCTTTTGTCACTAGGAACTGTATTTGTGGCCCCTCATACCCTCTCTTTTATATTATAATAAGGAATGCTATCTTGTGTGCTCATCAGTCCAAAATGTGCCTATTTCCCCTTTGTAATGATTCTGTAACTATATTTTTTATCATTTGTATTCAAACATTTTTGTAAGATGCTTCAAATCTTTTGTGATGTGGGAAAGGGGATTGATTTCAAGACAAGCCAAATATTGCTGTTTTATTTCTCTTCTCTTGATTGTCAATTTTTTGAAATGTTATTATATGTATTACATATGTTCAGTATTTAAAATCTGTTATTTTTCAGTTAATTCAAATAATTCAAATTCATAATTTCAAAATATATAATTCAAAAATTGATTTCATAAATTCAAAAATTTCAAATTAATTTTATATGGTTCTTATTGCCAAACTTAGTACAGGGAAAAAGAGGTGAAAGATGTAACTCCTGCTATAAAAACCTTAAGTTTTAGTGGTAGAGAAAATAAGCTGAAATGATCATGTGAGAGGCTTGAAAGACAGAAAGGAGAGATACCTAAGTCAGACTTGAATTTAGTCAACAAAACTTCATTTGAGTTGACATTTGAAGGATGTTTTCTAGCCAGGCCCAAAGTTGTTAGGATCCGGCTGTGTGGCGAGCGCTCCTGTCAGAGGGAACAGCCTGTGGAAATTCACCAAAGCCAGAGGACATGTGGCTATTTCAGAACAGGTTGAGAACAAGCCAGAAGAGCACTCTTAGTAAATGAGACTAGATCCCCAAGGGCCTGAATTCAAAGGAAAGATTTACATGTTTTTCTGAAGCATCAAGGAGCCACTGAAAGATCCCATGGAAAGAGATGAAGTCAAACAAATTGGCAAATTCTTGTATTCCCTCCAACAGCTGGCACTGTGTCTTGAAAATATAGGTATTCAATAAATATTGATTAATAAATTGGGTACTCCTAGAAGGATAACAGCATATTTGACTTTTAATCTTTTCACCAGTTTCCTTCATAAACTTTTCCATTCATGAAATTTGTTAGGAAAGGAAGACTGTCCTCTCTCCCCATTTTGCCATTTTCCCCTTTCAGCTCACTTCAGGTATTTTATGGTGAAGGTGACCTCTATTCGGTGCTAGTGATAAGCTGCACAGCCTGGGACAAACAGTATAACCTCTTGGGGCCTTCCTCATAACACACTTGGGAGATTTAGTGAGTAAATGTGCTTGGAAGTATGTAAACATTGCTGGGGTTATACTGAGCTTTCAGAGTTAGTGTTATTTTTCTTCACACATTTTTCTTTTCCTCATGGATGTGTTAGCTTTGTCAGAGTGCAGTATCCTTATATAATGTCTATAGCAGAGAACTTTCATCCCACAAGCTTCTGGTGAATGTATATAATCAGTGAAGTTTTTAGCATATGTGGGCTTTAGTTCATTGACATGAAGACAGCTTTTGTCTCAATATCATTATTTTTTGCTCTGATTCTGAAATTTTTATAGTATTCTTTATTCTCATTCGATAATCTGAATTGTTGCAAACACTTTTCCAATTTTCGCTTCTGCCAGGTGCATTGCAATTATTCCTCCGAAGTAAGCTTCATGTGAAGGCAGTTACTAACTTTAAACAAATAACTCATGAAACTAATCTTTCTTTTTGAGTCACACATCCATCCTCTTATGTCACATACACACATACACACACACACACATGTTTATATTTAATATAAATATATACCTATATTTCATATAATATATATTTTTCTTTCACTCTGTATTTTTCCAAGTTTGTAAAACCTAGGGAGTACCAAGATTGGACAGTGTTTTAAAAATTTATTATTAATTTATATCCTGCTGTTTTCCAAAAAGGATTTCAGGTCATTTACAATAAAAAAAAAACATAGTTACAATAAAACCCAAACCCATTAAAATCAGTACAAAACAAAAGCTTAGTAATAAAGGAGAAAGGGGAATATTAGAATCTATATTAAAAATGTTAACAGTCTTTAAACATTTTTTGGAACAAAGAATCTGGAGGGCTCAGTGAAATGTTTTCTCCTCTGGTAAGACTTCTTTTATCATCAGTATCAGCCTGTTTCCAATCACCCCTGCCCAGGCAGTTTGGGGAAAAGCAGTGAAATGCTCAGGCATTATCCTGTTGCCTCAGTCCTATCCTGCCCCAGCTTTCAGAGGCGGGTCTTTTTTCTCCCCCTCTAGCCTGTATTTCATTCTCTTCATTCTCTCTTCAGGGACTTTGCCATGAACATTTCACTGGACATTTGCCTGTCACTCAAAGACTCATGCTCATTTTCTCAGATTCCAAAGTGGTGTTTCCTCTCTAGAGCCGGCATCTACTTTCCTGGACAAGATATGTTTGTTACAAGGGTCTCTCCCCCAGCATTTCCCTTTTGTCTGAAAGGGAGGTAGGCTCTGTGGGCAACACTGAGGTGGGTGCTACGTGTGCTGCTCTTGGTCCTTTCTGACCCTTCTTTCAGGACGCATCCCACATGTCCATACAAGCGGTTCCAGTCTCCCTGCCCACTGTGCTGATCCTAGACTTGTGGGCTGCTGCTACTTGGTCTCAGCTTGGGCCTGGAAGTGTGACTGGATAGAGGGATAAAGGGGAAATGCGTACGACTCATTATATGTGAATCTGCCTTCTGCATGTGGGGACTCAGGCGAACCCTAGCAGTTTTCTACTCCAACATCCTGCTCGGTATGCACAAGGCTTCACAGAGCCCTACACAGATCCCAGGGCCAAAACTGAACTTTTCATTTTCATTTTCATTTGTGTTGTATATCATTCATAATGATTTTGTCCAACTTGGTACTTTTTACACTGTTCACTGCCCACTGATCTTTAGCAAAAGGAAACAATCTTCTGAAAATGCCTCTCAGTTTGAAGGACAGTTAATGAGAACATAGCAGAAAGGTTTTATGCCTACTTTCTGGCCAGAGCCCTTTGAATCACCCAAAGGGAAGCTAAGTATTATTTTGACATTCATTACTGGCTGAACACCGAATCTATGTTTCTGCAGATAAGACTGGCAAACTGCTCCCACAGCCGGATCCACACAGCGTGGCATGTGCTTGTGAAAGGGACTCATCTGGTCTAAGTTCCCCTGCCCTTATACCACGCAGAGTTCAGCTGGAATTTGAAGCTTGAGTAGCATTTCTTTCCAAAGGCCATTAACTGTCCATGAGCCCCCCCAAATTATTATGAGCTGAAATATTCCCTTCATCCTGGACTACTGACTAATCATGTGTCTAATTTCATAGTAACAATGGCCACATAGTTATTATTTCAACTTGCCAATTCAGGGATTTTTTTTTTTTTTTTAAGGTGAAGAACATCAAATCACCAGGTCAGAATAAAATCAAATTTTTAAAAAGAATGTTTCAAGAGAAAGAGGAAGAAGAAAAGCATTCAAATTAAAAATTCATTTTGCAGGTTCTTCCCAGATGCCAGCGCATTGGTTTTCTCTTCTTTTTTATTTTCCCGAACTAGTTTCCTGAACTTCTGTAATACGTCCCTGGACATTCACTCCAATTCCTCTCTGGCGTGCAGACCCCTGGGAACCTCTGCTCTCTCTAATCCCGCCGCTGGAATGTTTAGGCGGACCCCTTCTAGCTGTCAGCAACTTCCCATGGCTCACCTTGGCACATGATTTTTTTTTTGCAAAGCCTTTTTACCCTGCAGCAAATAACCCCAGGGGGTTCTTTGTATGAAAATTTAAGCTCCCCCGCCCCCGTTCTATGTTCTATTGCCTGCCTTCCATCCTTTCCCTTCTTTTTTTCTTCTTAAGCTGATGCTCAGCTCCATCATGCTGCTTTTATAGCTGCTGTTCAAACTTTAATGAGGACAATCAATGCTTGCTCTGCCTTTTTAAAAAACAGATTAGAACTTAGAAATTACAGTGTCCAACAACTCCAATTGAGTCAACACAATTATATTAAAACTGAATTAAAAACAGTATCTTACAAATTTAATACCTTAATTTACAGACAACCAAGGAGCAAACGTCTCTGTTTGACTGTTACGCATCCTAAATGGCTATTCAGCTGTGGTGACCTTGCTTTAGCGAATAGCATTCAAACCTATTTCTTCATTTTCCACCCCAAGGAGTCCAGTTATAGTCTATCTTCCATCGGTATAGTGAGCATCAGGGCAGCTGGCTTCACACCTCTAATAACAAACTTCTTGCAGCCAGGTCACCCCTGTTTGAAGCGTCAGGTACAACCATAGAGATCTGGTGCTTTTGTCCTCACCGAATTGCCTGAACAGAAGACATACAATAACAATTCAGCACAGTGACATTTGAGCATCACCACATACCCCTTTTAACTGGTGAATGCATGCTAATTTTAAATGCTATTTGTTTCTATACTTTTATTCCATGGCCTGACAATAAAATTAACTCATGTGGAGATTAAAATTAATTAGAAACTATAGTATATATAGCACATATAAAGGTATAGCAGATATACCTTCTCTGGGTTTGCAGAATTATCCAGATAGCTTCAGTGAGGCCTGAGGGTTTGATTCTGATGAGGGAGGAGGTGGCTTCCTCGTTGTCAATACATGAACACTTCCTGAGAGTGAGCCCTCCCATAGATATGATGAAGCTCTCTTAGCCTTTCTGTAAATTGAGGACATAAGACCTGAGTCACTAAACATAACGACTGTCTCTGATGGCAGAGTGGTAGACCCTGATTGCTGAATGATCAGAGAGGGCCACAGGGTTGTTACACATTGTGAGTATTAAATACAAAAACAGGACCAAAACACCAGCACTGAGGAAAATGCTCTTATACCCCCTACAGTGCCTACTCCACTTGTACAGTTTGGAATATCTTACCAAAGCATAACTGAGCAAGTGTTACACATATCAAGTACAAATACCGGAAATTAATCTTTCTAGGAAGCTAGCTTGTTGCACCTGGGCCTTTCCTACATGTGCACTCCTCTTATCCTTCTGACCTGTGCTGCTTCTTTTGTACCTCCTTGATTTTTCCCTCTGTGTAAACAGAAATGTCTGCTTCTCTGGCTGCCCTCAGTGTTCTGACAGAGGGGAGGCAGTCAAGGTCTGGAAAGACAGGAAGAAGCTGTGCGACATCCCATAATCAGCTCCACTTTGTTAGGCAACCCCACATCCCCCTTGGTATCATTAGGAGGAGTGTTCTCCCAGAGTTCTCTGCACACAGAAGCTGATTTCCACCTTTGATTTTATTTTTACTTCTCTTTAAAATGTCTTTACTCCTTTGCAGTCCATTCAACTCTTTCACATTCCGTAGGTCCAGTCCATTATGTTTGTGCCCACTCCTAAATTCAGCAGGTCCTAACTAACCACGTGGTCCGCACATCTCCTACACTGGCTGTCTCCTTTCCCACAGGGGCACTTTCAGTCTTATGAGCCTCTGCTGGTGGCCTCCCCCTCCCTTGCCTGCCTCACTGCAGGTGTCAAAGCCTCTATGTGGGTATCATCTTTTACTTTCGTCCATTCCCCAGGTTTCCATTCCAGTGATATACCTCTGGTAATAGCTATGTGGAGATTTAGAAAGAAATCCATCTCGAAATGGATGGTGGGAAAGAGTCCTGATTGATCGGCCCTGGGGGCCACAGGTCTGGAATAGGGGAGGTGACACTGGGGCCACCTGTGTGAAATTCCACACCAAATTGTAGATCTGATCACATAAAATGGAGACCTGAAGGGGCCTCCACCAGAAACACACACCTCATACCCATTCTTTGAACTGTGACTGACATTCTCTCTTTCACCTCCTTGTAACTTCTCTTCTAAGCCAGTCTGAAGGAAGCACTGTCATCGCCTAAACACATGTATTGTCTCTTTGTCTCTCCTGATGCTTTTCCCTTTGCATTTTTCCCCAAACCGCTGAGTCCTGTGATAACACTGTTTTAAATTTTGCTTCCTCTGTGAGATATCACACAATGAACTTTTTCTCACCTCCCTGTTCTGTGATGTGTGCACAATGCCTCTATGGTATTCTCTACTTTTTTTCTTCCTCTACCATTTCCATGTCACAGAATCTTGACACTGAAATCTCTCCTCCTCCCACTCTGCTTCCAACCTGTCCTTTGCCTGGCACCATTTTACAGAGAATAAAACTAAAACCAAAGGAGTTGTGACATGCCCGTCTGATAGCTATTGACAAGGTAGAACTAGAACCCAGGTCCCCAGACAACTGCTCTTCCCTGTTGTCATACTAAATTGTGAAAGCAGACCATTTCACAACTATCAACAGCAAATGATGGCTTCATCAAAGATTGATTGCTTAAATAATTGGGGTATTTTTCAACTTTATTTTCTGTGAAAATTTGCCTGTACAGCTTCTTTGAACATCAATTTATCATGCATTAGCATTTTAGAGCAAGCTCTTCTATCATTTTTCATGACAATAGATCTGGTTTTCTTTATACATATTATTCTTTCCTGCTTTTTGCATTTGCATGCTAATTCTTTGCCCACCATTTTCCTTTGTTCCTGCCCTTTCTTCTGTCCCCAACTGTTCTTGTCTGTTTTCTATACTGTGGTCTCCATCCTTGCCCCTGGGTCTGCCCCTGTTCCTTCATGGTCTCTGATCTTTCCTCACCCTGTATCTTGACCAGCCCAGCTCTGGTCCCTGATGAAATTAATGTGTCAATGGTCTTAGATCTATGTTCTAAGTGTTTGTGAGACTGTGTTTGCTGTTTGTTAGTCACTTAGTTGTTTGCCTAGTGCTTTTCCATAAATTGATAAAAAGCAATGAATTACAAACTTTCTGAGGATGGAGGTAACTTATTGTTAATCTGTGAAAGATCAAAATATCCAATAGAAAAACTTGCAAATAGTGTGTCCAATAGAAAATAAGTGCAAGGCTAAGCTCCGTAATCATGAGGTCTTTGACTTAAACTTAAAGGCTGACTGTAATTACTGTCTCTTCAATAAAAAGAATTTAGAATACTTCTCTCCTAGCATAGTATGAAAAGTATAGAAATGTGATATAAGTCTGTTCTTATTTTAGGTACTGATTTAGCTTTGCCAAACCAAACATATTTAAACTTACAAATTCATCTTGAACAACTTTGGGCTTATGTAGTTAAGTGCTTTAATGCTCTTGAAAATGCATATCTCCTGTTTCATTTGAAAAAGGGATGAAATTATTACAATTTGATAAATTATTACTGAGAAAAGAAAAAGCGCTGGCAGCAGAATTTACTTGACTGTAGTGCATCTGCTCATTACTGTTGATGATTAGCTGTGCTTCTAATCTATGAATTCAGTCTATGCAATGAGGGAATAGGTAACATCAGACAACCTGGAGGCTTCAGCTCCTCTAGGCTCCTTGGAGCTAACAGTCACATCAGTGGCAGTTCCTACTTCTCCACTGATCATGTTTTTTATTTATTTCCAACATTGCTATCAGATAAAACTTTGAAACTACCTAAATTTAAATGTTCAGCAAAACATTAACCAATTAATCAATATAGGTAGTCTATATGTAGAATAGAACCCTAAAATATGTGTTGCACCTCAGTGAAAACTTTCATTTAAATGGAATTGACAGTCCCATGTCCAGGGTAAATTAATGTCATGTTCAATATTCATATTCAAATGAACATAAAAGAAGGAACACTAATTATTATAAACAATAGCCATTTTATTTCCTGCTCAATGCTAGCTTTGGTTGAGATTTAGTCATTTTGTGGGCACAGGAAAATATATTTGGAATCCTGGCTTTACTACTTTCTGTCTAAGTCAGTGCTTGCTCAGAGTACACAGTGGAGAGATTAGGAAAACTGCAGAGACACTTAACTGGAAGCTAATGGGGATGGAACTGTGGCATTTGGATTTTTAATACCTTCAGATGTGATTCTGCTGTACTCAGAAGTATGAGCACTATTGTGTGTGATTGGGGCAAGTTTCCAAACCCTCTGAACTTTAGTTTCTCTGTGTGATATTGGAGGAAATAATACTATTCAGATTGTTGGGAAGGCCATATACGATCCCATATGTAAAAGGATAGCAAGTGCTGACATGTATTCTTTTCTGCTACCCCACCTACAGCTTGAATGTGACCTTCCGAGGTATATATACCCAGGCTGGACTAATGGTTGTGGCCCACCTCCTCAGGGTTTCTTACAGTGTTGTATACCTGTTCTCTATTCTCATTTTGACTTTGTCATCTTCCTTTTTCATTTATTTATATATGTTGTTAATATATTTCATGTTAATAGGAAAATAACTGCTTTTGATGGACAGAATCTTGCTATATCCCTAAATCTATTAAATTGAAAGGACTTTTCATTAGTAGATATTTCCTAGGAAAACATCAGCAAAAATTCCAATTGATGATGAAACCAGGAAAGAAAAATTTAATCAAGGAAAAATATGCAATCTTTTAGAAACATTAGTTTCTTAACTGATTTCTGCTTCAAATTGTTAATTTTGTAGATACTATTCATCTCAGTAAGAAAATCTTGGTAAATGCATTGTGATCTGGTTATCAGGTGGGTAAATATGAAATAGCCACGAGTCCAGTATGGCTGGTATAATATGAAAAATGGGAAAATAGTAGTAGATGAGGTAGATCATTGAGGTGGTGGGAGGGACCAAATCCTCATACATTTTATGGTTACATATAACTCATATCATACTTTGGAAAGTGAAAGGAGGTGAACATAGTGATTATATCTGGATATTATCCTAGCAAACTGAAATGAATGGCTACTCGATTTGTGGGGTATTTTAGCAGTTTTAGACATTTACTAAATAGATAGCCATTGAAGAATCCAGCTCACTACCTGAAAAATAAATGCAGTTTTATTGAGACACGGCCAAACGCATTTGTTTGCAGTATGTCTGTGGCTGATTTCTTGCTATAATGGCAGGATTGAGTAGTTGCAGCAGAGGTGGTATGGCCTGTAAGCTTAAAATATTTATCATCTGTCATTTTGCAGAGAAAGTTTTCTGACCCCATGCTTAAGGCAAAAAAAGGTTTATTTCTTGTTCAATCAAGTTCTAAGTGTCCAAACCCTTTTCCCAAGGAAACTCACTTCCAAGCACTTGACTCAGCTATCTACATTGATTCCATCAGAGGGGTCCACTGTTTCAGTATGAGATCTTTACCATCACCATGTATTCTTGCCACCATCATCCTGTATGGGATGGTCTCAAAACAGCTCTTAAATGATAGACATCACCCATTGGTCATGGCCGATCTGACAGGTTCACCTAACAACAAAGGGTCTGGGTAATATAAGGGAGAACATGGATATTTGGCCAACAGTAAAAATATTTGGCCTATCAGTCATCAATCCAGCCTTGAAACTGGATTAACTCACCAAGGAGAGTGTTTTGATAGTAGAGAGGAAATGTTCAAGGACAGTCTTGGATAATTCCTAAAAAACATGAGGAACTCATAATGACTAGGAGCTTGCAAGGAAAGCAAGATGGAACAACCACAGGAGTAGGTGGAAAATCAGTTACTTGTGAGAGTCCTGGCTGCCAAGTGAAGGATGATTCAAGAAGGAAGGAATTACATGCCAGACACTGATGATAGACCGTGGAGGAAGAGAATGGGAATTGAATATTGGATTCAGGAAGATCATTGATAACCTTGATAATTACCATTTCAGTGTATTGGAGTGATTTGAAAGCCTGATTGCAGCGTATGTAAAAGAGATGGGGAAGCAATCAGAGGAAAAGCAGACAAGTATTTCAAGGAAATTTGCTGTAAAGAAAATTAATAAAGTAGGATGGTAGATAGGTAATAGAGTCAAAGGAATGGTCTCCCTCACCTTTTAAGTGAGATGAAAAACTTTGCATTAATGGAAATTATTTAATAGAGAAAAATGTTGATGCAAGTGTGAGAGACTCCAGTTGTGCAGTCACTGAGTGGAGCAAGTGGTGTGGGTGCCCAACAGGGAGCTTGGCTAATACACCGGAAAGAAATGAATTAACACTACTAATGTCTAATCTCTTTGCTACAAAGAAAAATTCTTCTCAACATTTAGAGACCAATATTCTCATTTTTTTTTCCTTTTGAGTAAAGTTGATTCCAACATAGTCCCTGTACTGAAACATTTTGGGAAAAAGCACTTCCAATTAGGTCAATAGCTTTCTGACTTTTAAACATGAATGTTTTAACCCTGATAACACTTTATAATTAGTAAAACACTGACTGGATTTCTTTTAATTACTATCATCCTAATACCATCCCCATGGTGCTGGGATGGCCAGATGTTCAGCTTAAATTTTACAATAATTGTGTAACTGAACCTCTAAAGAAGCTTTAAGTTATTTTTCTGCGGAAAGTAGTTCTTTTCATGGTGAGCTATAAAATTTCTGGTGGAAACCACCTATTTCCTCTCTGAATGCTATTTAATTTTTCCAATAGCCATTCTCAGATACTGTATCATTTCAAACCAGAAGGCTTCTTTTTACTTTTAAAATGAGGAGGTACTTTTTTATAATGAAAAAGGTAAAATTAAAAGTCAGTGATACTACAGGCCTGTGATTGTACCTAATTTCTAACATACGGTTTTGTGTGTGTGTGTGTGTGAATTGTGAATAAAACAAAGGGTAGAATTTAATAATCCCTTTTAGTTAGCATGTTAATTTCTCATTTAACAATAGTTGACATGAATCCCATAAGTTCCATTACCTTTTTTCATGGCTTTTTTTAAAAAACAGCTTGCACATCTCCAGCATTGCATAAAATACCCATTTGTAATTATGCTTAACCTTTGCAAAGCCTCTGGGCATAGTCTGTTCATTAATCTTTAACCTGACAAGCCTTGGGGTTTGTGAAATTAGTACCTTTATGTATCAGAGACACAGAGACCGTAGACAAGGGGTACAAAAGGGGTAATTAAGAAGAGGTAAGAAAAAGAAATGGAACAAAACTAGAGGGATATGATTATATTATGGTGTCAGTGAACAGCAGAGACAATAGAATGCAAATCATTATAGACAGAAGAGTTCAGGAAATAAAAAGCTATACATTTTAGAAACAAAACCATTTAATCATACCCTGTTCTCCTCAAGTAAAAATAACTCTGCCAACTTGATCTAAAATTAAGATTTACAAATATAATTGCACAACACATGGTAAACTCTCCTTTCACTGAACATTTAACATATGCATTTTTCCATGTTGTACTAAAGTATAGCAAAGGAGATATTTTAAATGAAACACCATTGTGAGAAAAGTTGCTCTTTTGTGGTGAAGTGTCATATTTTTATTTATGAAGATGTTTATTATTTTTGTATTGGGTGTTATTGAAGAGAACTAACATGAGTAAGACATAGATTTCTTATCAAATTCCTTACATGTCATATTTTGACTAGGCATTTTCTGTCAACTATTGAAGATTTGTTGCAAAAAAAGTGAACATAAGTTTATGAAGTATTCATAAATATTAAAATATTGCATCTTCATAATAATGCAAGATTTAAAAAAATTTTTGGTGATTTTGTTTTATTTTTAACCAGTATTATTCTTCAAAAATGGGAGTCACTTTATGATTGAATCTTTATGCTCACATATGATGAAAAAGAAATTGAGAAATATCTTTGTCTTTATACTGAACAGCACAATAGCATAAGTCAATTTTGTAGTGACCTCCTACTTGGATTTAGTGGTATTTAGAGTAACAACTAAGTTGCTAGGATAAGGAGATGGTAAAATATAGTGAGTACAATCAGTTAGAAAATGATTTCTCTCTCAGATCACATTCCACAGAGTAACTGAGCAGAGATGGCAGAGCAGCATCTTCAGCTTTAATCAGCTGCTCCCACGTGTCATTTCTCATTCACTGGTTAGGAAAGAAGGAGTTCTGGGCAAGCTTCTCTCAGGAGATGATCCGGAAGTCCCACCCACTGCTTCTACTCATACCCCACTGGCCCAACTTCACGCACATGGTTGAATAACTCTAAGAGGGGCTGACAAATATTGTATGTGAGTGTCCACCAAAAACTAAAAGGATCCCTTTACTGAAAGGGAAATGATGGTATTCTATACTTGAAGAATCTTAATTCCCAATCCCTTAGGTTTATACTGATATTACATACCGTTTCAAATTTGGTAAAATTAGAGAAGTAGAACAAGAAAACCATATAAAAGACTGTACACATAAATATAAACATTGTTAAACATGTTGTATATTTCCAGAGTTCTTTATAAAATGTATTTGTATATATTTATATTGTGTGTATGTGTGAGTGAGAGATAGACTTTTTATGCTTCATTTTTTCATTGTCACCAGCTATTCCTTGGAGACTTTTCTTGCCCATTCTGTGTCCTTTCTTTTTATTGATTTCTTCATTAAGTAAGATATAATTTCAGGACTCCCTTTTATTTGTTTATCAATTTGATAAGTATTTAGTGAACACCTGCTATATAAGACATTATTTTAAGAACTTTGGAAGTAGTAATAAATCAAACTATAAAGATCCCTGCCCCTTAAACTTGTATTCTTGCCATGGAAGATTAGTCATGACTAGAAAATTTAACAACAGGTTAGAAAGGCTGTATCATGGTATAAATCATTCCACTGCCATGGCAGAGGAAGAGAGAGAGCCCAGAGAGTCCTGGACAGGCATTTCATTACTCCGACCATGAAGGAGCACACCTTGCCTCCATTCACAGGTTATTGACGGAAACTCGTCATGTGGCCCCTTCCAACCCTAACAGGGCCGACTAGACAGGACATTCATGCTACTTGTCTTCTAGCAGGGAGAAAGGAACCATTCGTACACTATTCTAAAGATTGTCACAGCAGGTACATTGGATTCTGGAGTTTTGGGATTTTTAACTGTGTGGAACTGGGGACATGGTCTCATTGAAATGGTGGGATTTGAGAAAAATATGGAAATAATGAACTTAGTCATGCAGATATTTGGAAGAAGAGCCTCAAGACACAGGAAGTAGCTGGTGCAGAAGATCCTAAGGTCAGGATGCTCCTGTCCTGTTTTAGGACATTTAAGAACATTTAGAACTGCTGTGTGGCAGGAGCAGATTGAGTGAGGAAAACTGGTGGAGATGAGGACAGTGATGTACTGGGACTAAAACACATTAGGTGCTGTAGGTGATAGTAATGACTCTGCCTTTACTACAAAGAAAATGAGACGTTATTGTGGGGTTTTCAAGAATATTGTGAAAAGATCTGATTTCTATTTAAAGGAAATTGTTGGCTGTTGTGTTGAGAATAGAATTATAGGAGGGCAAAGGTAAGAGCAGGGCACTAGTTAGGGGCTATTTCAGTCATCCATGTGTTAAAGAGATTGGTTATTTGTTTTCCAACCTGTTTGCCTTTTCTTCTGGATGCTCAGCTAGAGTGCATTTCTCAGTGTCCCTTGCAGTTAATGTGGGGAATATCTTGGGAATAAAAGTAACACACCCATAATTGGTCTGGTCCATAAAAAAAAAAAAGTGTAATTAACCACTTTCTTTATCTGCCAGCTGAGTGGAGAGGATGCCAAGAACAGAACTACTAGATACAAGAAAACTGGGTATCTCAGTGTTTCCATGGAGCTGATATTTTTACTTCCTTGAACTTGTCCTACCACCTAATATAATTAGTGTAAGATATAAACTTCCATTGCATTTAGCCACTGAGATTTGGGTTCATTTGTTATGGCAGTTAGCATTACTCTAATACAGAAATGAGTACTTTGAGGTGGAGTTCTGCTTACTACACATCATTGATTTAACAATTATGAGACAGGTGGTATGGCCAAGAGACTAATATCAGAGACTGAGAAGTTTATGGTTCATGTTATGTAGTTATAAAACATTTGGTAAACTCTCCCATGAGAAATGTGGAAGAAAGTCACATACCTTCAGGTGTATAGCTCTAGGAAGTAATTGGAAAAAGCCACAATTTTAGGATATGTTGGCTATTATCAGCTAAATTTTGCCAATGTGTTAAAGTGGATGAACTCAGGCAAGAATTGGGCGATTTCAGTGAGAGAGTGGGGGCTAGAAGAGAGTTAAGATACCAAGGGCTAGACAAGGTCGACAAAACTATCATCGCTGGACTTTAAAATGTGAGAAGGATGATTAAAAATGATTTTGAGAGACAAACACCCATCAAGATCTCTCAGTTGAACAAAGATTCATCTTTGCAGCAAAGATCAGATTGGGGATGCTATCATCCCATAAATGCCAAGTGTTGGTTCCATGTGATCTCAAGGTCTCAGACATTAACTTGAGAGCAGAGGGCATAATGGGGAGAGGGGTGATTCAAAAATATAAAAAGCAGGTGAAACTATGTCTGGGAAAGAATTTTGGGTTGTTACTATAGGGATGAAACTGATAAGAATCAAATACATAAGAAACTTACTCACTATTTTTAGCTACAATATTACTAAAGAAATAAGGAACCTAAACCGAAAGTGTCTTTGACTGAGATTTAAAAAAAACAAAAACAAATAGACCTCCAAACTTGCTCAGGAAGGAAACATTAAAATATCTATTTATATTCATTGTCTATCTAAAAAATTAAAAAAATAAAGTTTTAACACTTTTGAATATATTGATTAACCCTAGTGTCCTCAAAGATCCTTGGGTCAAACAATTAATCACTTGTCAAGTATATTACCTGAAACATACTGCAGGAAGTAATGAAATTTTGCAATGTGGAGTGATTGACAGCACTGCACTTATTTATTCATTCATTTTCTTTGCATTGGTACCCATTGCAGATTACTTGTGATCATTTGAGTGGATGTACAGATATTATTTAGTTTTTGTAAATTTACCTTTCAAAATTAGAAACTGGTTTAAGTATCCCAGCAATGAAAATTTCAAATTAATATTAATCATACAAGTATAAGAAGCCAAAAAGGAAACGGCCAACAAATTTTAGTATGAATTCTTTGTAATTTGCATTACTAAATAAATAAAATGATGATCTCATTAGATCTGATACATGGTCAAAATTTTGAAAATTAAAATAATCAAGAATACTTTTGAGAATATTGATTTATGTGCATTGTCATTAAGTATGAACTTTTTCCTATATGTATATTGTACCTTGAGATATTAGCTAATCATAGTAGTATATGAATATAATTATGAAAATATGTGTAATATATATATATATATGTGTGTGTGTGTCTATATGTGTATGTTGTGTAGAGATGTGAAAAAGCAAAACATTTTGGAGACATGTTGGGTGTTAATTTTTTTTATTGGGTTATAAAACACATAAAATTTGACCATCTTAGCCATGTTTAAGCCCATAGTTAAGTAGTGGTGAGTGTATGCACATTATTGTGAAGCAGATCATCAGAAATTTGTTACCTTGCAAATCTGACATTCTATACCCATTAAACAACAACTCTTCTTTACTCCCTCATGCCAGATCCTGTAACTACCATTCTATCTTCTGTTTCTATGGATTTTGACTAATTTAAATACCTCATGTAAGTGGGTTTAGTTTTTTCTTGTTATTCTAATTTGTTGAGGTAAGAAATTAAGTTGTTGAGTTGAGCTCTTTTTTCTTTCTTAATGTACATTTTTACACTACAAATATCCCTCTTGGCACTGCCCTTGCTGAATTGCATGTCTTGGTATGTCATGTTTTCATTTTTATTTGTGACTAATTTCCCTTTTGATTTCTTTTTTTACTCTGGTTGTTTAACAACATACTTTTTAAATTACACAAATTTCCATTTTCTTTGTGCTATTGATTTGGTTTCTTTCTATTGTGATTGAAAAAGATACTTGGTATAATTTCAATCATTTGTATTTGTTAAGACTTGTTTTGTGCATTCACATAGGATCTACTCTGAAGAATGATCTCTGTGCATTTGAGAAGAATGCATATTCGGCCATTCTTGGCTGAAGTGTTCTTTATATGTTTGCTAGGTTTATTGTGTTGTTCAAGTCCTCTTTTTCCTTATTAATATTTCATCTGATTGCTTTATTCATTTTTGAGCATGAGATTTGGGCATATCCTCCTATTGTGTTGTATTTCTCCCTTTCATTCTGTCAATGTTTGTGTACTTAGATGTAAAGTCAATCTCTTGTAGACAGTATATAGTTGCGTCTTGTTATTTACATCCATTTAGCTAATCTGTATTTTTTATTTGGAGTTTAATTCATTTACATTTAAAGTAATTACTGATAGGAAAGGATTTACTGTTGCTATTTGGTTAATTTTTTATGTTTTATAGTTTTTTGTCCCTCTTGTCCTCTCTTACTGCTTTTCTTTGTATTTTTTCATACTGATATACTTTGAGTCCCTTCTTACTTATGTTTATTTATATTCCATATATATTTTCTTTGTGGACAGCATTTGATAAAAAACAACATTAGGCCATTCTATTTTAATATAAAAACTTCAGTTGCAAACCATACCTCCAACTCTTTTACAACTCCCCTCCAACACTTTGTTAATGTGACAAATTACATCTTTATATATAGTATACTTCTTAACATAAATTTATAGTTTTTATTATGTTTTTGTCATTTAAATTTTATACAACAATATTACAATGTAAAGAATAGAATATTTGTGAATATATTTACATCTACTAGAGAGCCTTATATTTTAGTATAGCTTTATGTTGTTGTCTACCATTGGTTCATTTTAATTTGAGAACAATCCCTTTAGCAAGACTTGTAGAACAGGTCTAGTGGTAATGAACTCCCTTTGTTTATCTGAGAAAAATCTTCATTTCTCTATTTTTGAAGGATAGTTTTGCCAGATACAATATTTTTAGTTGAGTTATTTTTCCATTCCAAAAATATGAAGCATGTGGATTGAGATGGATAGTGATAACCGATAGCACATACATTTCTGATGACACTTGTTTGGTGCAGTAACCTTTATATTGGCAATGTTCCTAAGGAGATAAGTCTGTCAGTAGTCAGTGAACAAACATTTAAATAGACACACCCTGATAGTCAAAAGGTAGCTTTTTAAAATAAATGGTTGTTTCTCTGTCTGACATTTAAAAATAGAAATTTATTTCTTTTCATTTCTTTTTCTTTTCTGACTGCTATGGCTAGGACTTCTAGTACTACACTGAATACAAGTGGCAGGAATAGGAACCTTTGTTTGTTCCTGATCCTTTAGGAAAAGCTTTCATCCTTTCATCATTGAGTATGACATTGGCTGAGAGTTTGTCGTACATAGCCTTTATGATGTTGAGGTTTGTTCCCTCTACACACATTATGTTGAGAGTTTTTATCATAAATGGATGCTGAATTTTATGAAATACTTTTTCATCATCTATTGAGATGACCGCATGGTTTTTATTCTTCCTTTTGTTAGTGTGGTGTATCACTGTGATAGATTTGCAGATATTGAGCCACTTCCATCCCTGGAATAAATCCAATTTGGTTGTGGTGAATAATATTTTAATGCATTTTTTAATTCAGTTTGCTAATATTCAAACTTGAGGAATTTTGCATCCCTGTTCATCAGAGATATTGAGCTATAATTATCTTTTGTTGTAGTGTCTTAATCTGGCTTTTGTGTCAAGGTGATACTGGTCTCATAGGATGAATTTGGAAGCTTTCCTTTCTCTTCAACTTTTTGGAATAGTTTGATCAGGAGAGGTATTAACTTCTTTAAGTGTCTGGTACATTTATCTTATAAAGCCATCTATTTCTGTATGTTTGTTTGTTGGGAGTTTCTTGATTACTGCTTCAATTTGGTTACTAATAATCAGTCTGTTCAGATTTTCTAATTCTTCCTGGTTCAGCCTTGGGAAATTGAATGTTTTTAAGAATTTATCCATTTATTTTAGGTTGTCCATTTTGTTGGCATATAGTTTTCCATAGTAATCTCTTATGTTGTTTATATATCTAGTGTCAGTTGTAACTTCTCTTTCATTTCTGTTTTTATTTATTTTGAGTCCTCTCTTTTTTATGTGTTGAGTCTCACTGAAGGTTTATCAATTTTGTTTATTTCAAAGAACTAGTTCTTAGTTTCACTGATTCTTTGTATTATTTTTTAGTCTCTATTTCATTTATTTCTGATCTGACCTTTATTATTTCCTTCTTTCTAGCAATTTTGGGCTTTGTTATTTTTTTCTTTGTTTTTATTGAAGTATAGTTGATATACAATATTATATTAGTTTCAAGTATGCAACACAGTGATTCTACAGTTACACACATTATTAAATCCTCACCCCAACTAGTGCAGTTACTATCCTTCAGCATAGAAAGATGTTACAAAACCATTGACTATGCTGCACTTTCCTCTCTGTGATCAACTTTTATTATGATTGAGATTTTGTGCTTCTATTGCCCTCATCCTTTTCTAGTTCCTTTAGGTTAAACAAGTGATTTTAAATTGAGAAACAATTCATTTTACTTTCAGAAGGATATCACTTATAGCACTATGGAGCATGAATTAGATGAAAGATTAAAATAGAAATAGAATTTTTGGGAGGCAAGAGTAGCAAAAAATATTAAGTTCCTTTTTAAGACAATATCAAGAAAAATATGCTGCCTTTATTTTTTTATGTTTTGATCCAGAATATATTTAATCACTGACTTTACTGAAAAAATAATAAGTGATAAATAAAGGATATCTTTGAGGTAATATCCTTGTAGAAAAGAACTAATGAAGAGTTAGCACTGTTCTGGTGGATAAAAGCAGGGAATGAGATTTCTATAAAAGCTTAGAGAAGTCCATAGAGTATGTAGTATTTCATAACATTTTTAGACAAAGGAACCTTATTTGTGTAACATGCATGATACTAGTATTTCTCAGAACAGCACTTTTAAAAATGTTAATTTAGAGGAAGTGTGACAGGATATGGCCTCTGATATAATGGCTTTGATGTCCAACTCTTACTCAACACCAAGAATAATCAGTTAATTAAAACTTATTGACAAAATAGATATGGAACAGAAATAGCAACAAAATGTCCATTTATTGGCAGTGGAGCTCTTTCACTCAGAGTAGAAATGTAACATTTTATAGCAATTGTTCTATGCAATATATGTAGCATGAAGCTATCTGAGCTGCATAAGAGAAGTTCATTGATTTATTTATCATGTAAAACATTGTCAGGGTCATATAAATTATTTCTCATTATAATAATTTGATATTTGAAGTATATTTGAACACTTTTATTTGAATTTGAGTATATTTGAACACTTATTATATACTACTTATTAATCTAAACATATTACATCCTCTTAATTCTCCCCAGAACTATGAAGTAGCCACTATTATTAGGTCAATTTAATAGATACAGAAACTGAGTCATGAAAAGTTCAAGTAACTTGTATAAGTCACCCCAGTAGTACATGGTGGAGCCATAGCTGTCTTCAGAGGTAACACTTCTATACTATTCTTATATTTAATGTCCATTACATTTTCTTGGAAGGAAAGATGTTGAGCTGGAAGCTTGCATAGAGATAAAAGAATCAGACTAAGGGAGGTCGAACAGATCATGTATTTCATAGCTGCTGAACACCTTTGCTTCTCTCCCAGAGAAGCACAGTCATAGATACTGTTCTTTTCCTCGGATACTCTCTTTGCTGTAATTCCTTAGCAACCTATATACCTGCTGAAGAAGATGTATTCTTTCTTAAATATATTGATAGGTTCAGACACATTTTGGTTTGGCAGAAATCACTCAGTCTCACTCACTCTCATGTTCATTTATAGATTTGTATGTTTAAGATTAATGCTTAGAAGTGAATTTCCCTCTCTTCCAAATTGTAGATATCCCACCATCAAAACACTCAAGTGCTTTTTATAAAACTATCTGCCTGGATATGCTCCAATTCTATTTCTTTCCCAAAATGTCCTGTAATTAGCCCATTGATGTTTACTTCTTTCCTGAACAACTTTGTCTTTGCAGTCAGTTTCATATATTTATCATATAGTTTAGTCTTCTAATAGGAAACTTTTAAATACAGAGACATCTTTTCATAATTCTATGGTAACTCCTAAGTCCTTAATATAATGAATATGGTTTGTAGAATATATAAACCACCTTGAGATAGCTTATTAACTGATTTAAAAGTGTGTATTTTCAAAGATTATTTTTGATAATACTACCATATGTAATGTCTTTCTTGATTTTTAGCCAACAATTTCAATGACAATTTACTAATTTAATGTGTGTGTTTATTCTCATATTTAGATATAATATTAATTGAATATTCACTTAGGCATTCCAAATTATTATGTAAATTTTGATGACCACATAATTTTACATTAAAATCAGAAGTCAGCATATTTAATTTTAATTTCTGATCACTGGGGAGGTCAGTTTAACAGTTCTTAAGAAACACCGTTTGTCACAGAAAAACATAATCAGGTTCATATAGATGGAATTTTCAACTATAATTAAATTTGGTGATTCAATAGAGATAATATAGAGAGCAAATATATGATTTATATTAAAATCATATTAGGTTTAGAATAGTGTTGCTTTCTATCTCTTCTCCAGACTGGAGTATAATCTCTGCATATTGCATTACCAAACTTCAATGATATTCTTGTCATGTATTGATTTTTTACTTTGAAATTCATCTAGAATTCTTACAACCAAACTTCTCTTTATCCGTACTCCAAAGACTTTTGTGTTTCAATGTGACATTCTCCCATCCAAATAGATCAGTTGTTTATAAAGGAAAAATTAATGGTGTCGGATATTTCTGGTGAAGTCAATAAATATTTCATTTGCCACATATCCTCTGTATCTTTAAAGTCCAGCCATCACTTTAATTTCTGAGTGGAAATGGAAGTCATTATAATGGCCCTTCATCTGATTCATAGATGTGCGCTTGGTTTCTATTAGGAAATATATTTTCCAAAAATCCCAGCATCACAATTTCGTAAAGTGTAACTATTCATAACAACTTTTTCTCAAATAGGATTTACAAATATGTCATAAATATTTATACTTATCAGTAAACATTGTGAATGTATATGTGTGAAAACTGTATACACACATGCATGCCCATACATATACAGATCACTGATCAGCTAGTTGATGTTATTTAAATCCAAAATATAGCTATTTCAACAAATTGCTCAGAAAAGTGGCTATAAATCATTCATTTTCATTTTTGTTGTTATCCTAAGACTTAATAGAAATGGTGAGATTTCTTGCCCTACGCTTTCTCTCCTTCCTTTTCGCTTGTCCCTTTGTTAATTAAAGGGCGAAGTTACTGAGTCTACAGGGCTTAAAGCTAATCAGGGAGTTTCATTTATTAGTTTAGGTAAAAGCTTTCAGAATGTTAATGCATCACCGAGGTGAGCCTGGGAGCATGCTTTTGGCAGGAAATACTTCCAAAGAGAATAGTTTGGAAAGAGCACTTAGCTTAAGCTTGGAATTTACCTCTCCAGGAATCTCATATGCTCTCTTGTCTTTCCCTATTAATTATTCATTCATTTTATATATTTATATTTAGTAAAACAGATCATTCTAAGTAGGTTCTGTTTTTAAAAAATTTATTTGAACTTGGATGCTCACATTTATTTTCCTCTTATTTAATCCTTTCTATCATCCTCCCAGAAGCAATCATCAGTCATTTGATACATTTTATTCTCACTTTTGATACTTTCATTTGGCCAAGTATTATAATCCAGACAGAAGTTTCCAATGCCCTTTTCACTGAAAGACCTTTACCTTGGCAGATGTCTCCCTAACCTAAATATTTGCCCATGATCTCTCCAAATGTTCTGATAATGCTAGACAAAGTACAATACTTTTTCTCAGCAGTGATACTAATATTTCTTTCTTTTGGCCATTTTGTTAAAGATTATTGTAATGCTGCCTCACTTAGGCACCAAGGACATGGCAGATTATAAATTCAGTCTGTGACACTTTATTTCAAATTTGTTTTATCTTCTCTTTCCTAAAAGAGAACATGTTTCATATGCACCCAGAAATACTGCCATTCACTCAGCTTGTTTCAAAACCTGCAGATTTTTTAGTGTTCAGATTTATATCAATAATGCTCAGGCAGAAAACTGCCAGGGAAGAGCACCACTGGGCCCAGTATGTGGAGTTCCCAGGCTGCTGACATCTCTTTGGTTTTGCAACTCTTTTTGTGAAAGTACTGAGTTTTGCGGTTAATATCACGCCCTACCCGTTTGCAATCCCCACCCACCAATCCAGCTTCTTTTCCACTGAATTTACTCTTCAGACAGGCTGGCAAAACCCCAAGGCATGGAGGCTCTTGCAGATAGCTAAGACACACAGAGCAGTACCCACCCACTGATGCCTTTGGGTTTTGAGCTTTTCAAATAGTTCTGTGCTCCATGAGTGGAAATCTCCTTCACAGCTGTTTTTGCAATCCAAGTATATAACCACACTTTCACTCGAAAGACATGCCCGGCAACCTGTTGTTTGTGGATTCCTGGAGCAGTCGGTGTTTTAATTTCAAGCATATACTTCACATTTTGGAATAAGGACAGGTTTGGTACCTGCACAGATTCAAGCTGTGCCTCCCTCAGGGAGTATGCCCCAGAGAGAGCAACAACTTAAATACTGTCACAAATACGGCATTTTGAAAGTGATCTAAGTATTTCTAGAATTGTGTCCTGGGGAGATGAAAAGGGGGCTATAAGAAAAAGTAGAGGAGTTTTGAGGCTATTTGAGGGAAGAATTCATGGAAACTTCTTGTTTCTAAAGGTCATCTTGATGGAAAGAAATAGCACTTGCTTAAGAGCTTTTTTCTCGATTTATTCACTAGTAGAGAGAGGATGGTAACACACACCTTCCATGGCTGAGGAAATCCAGATGGAAAGATAAGAATAAATATTGTCATTAATGCCTATCATGCCCACTGAGGAAATCATAGACAAATACTGTGTATTTGTATATCACACTGTATTATCGCAATTATGTGACCTGCTGCCCTGGCCATAGGGATGACTGGGCCTTGGTGGGGGTCTGCTCCCAAATCTTCCGGTCTAGTGCTCACCACTTTGCTGAGCATAAGACCAAGTAGACTGTGCTTTGAGTTTATGCAGATTAAAATTCTGTCTGTTTTAGTCAGCCGTCATTCAGAGCTTTTGTTACTGAAAACCAGTCCTTGTCACCTAAGTCACATCACAAAACACATGACAAGGTTTTGAGGGAAGAATAGTGCATTAATTTGCCAGCAAATGTAGGAGTGGTAGGCTCATGTCTTAAAGAACCACATTCTTCCTGAAGCACAAGCCATTAGCGCTTTTAAAGGGGACATTGTGGGAGAGGCTGTGGTGCTCACAGATTCATTAAGCAGCAACTTACAAGGATATAAGCAGACATTCTTGTACTGATTCGATTGCTGTTTTGTCTCTTATTGGTTCCTCCTCAGTTCTCTGGGGCAGGATGGCTTGGGTTCTGCAAAAATCAACTTTCTACATTATCTCTGACCCTGACACTCAGAAGATAAGGAGAACAAAGAGAAACTGCCACTTGTTAGTGGTTACAAAGTTTTTAGGACTACTTGAGTTCATTTTCAAGTTAATGTTTGTGTTAAATTTTAAATCCAGAGATAGAATTCAGTTTTCTTCTGTTACATTTTGGCACTCTCTCGAATACAGATAGTTGCCCAATTATCCTGTTTCTTTGCTGTATCTGTTCCACTATTCAGTTCTGTCTTATTTGTTGATTTGTTGGTTTTGCTAAGAGCCCCAATTCCACTAACCATCTCTTTAGGCTGTGGCTTGTTGTTAACCAAAGTTCTGACTGCGTGACCATGTCTTATTTTAATTTAGTCTAGACCTGTGCTGTCCAATACAGTTACCGTGGTGCACATATAGCTGTTTAATTTTAAATTCATTTAAATTAAATAATATTGAAAATTCAGCTACCTAAACATGTAGAAACAGAAGAGAATGATAGTTGGCAGGGGCTGAGGGAAGGAGACAGAGAGTTACTATTCAACAGATACAAATTTCAGTTATGTAAAATGACTAAGTTCTACAATCTGCTGTATATCTCTGTGCCTATAGTTAATAATACTGTATTGTACAGTTTAAAATTTGTTAAGGTAGATCTCATATGTTCTTACCTTAAAATTATTAAAAAAAGATCATTTTCTCAGTCACACTAGCAGATTTCAAGGGCTCAGTAGCCCACGTGGCCATGACTACCATTTTACATAACATGGATGAAAAATGTTCTCATCATTTTAGAAACTTCCAAAAGACAGCCCTGGCTAACCAGTATTTATTTGTCTGGAATTTTTTCTTGTGTTCTAAGACAAAGCAAATTCTTTGAATTAGGGTACATAGGTTGTAAGTAACATACTACATAATTCAAACAAGTTTATCAATAAAGGAAATATATCCATTCATGAAGCTGCAAGGGTTCAGAGTTGATTTGGCTCAACTGTATAATAGACTTGTCAAAAACGTGGTCCTTTGTCTTCCTTATTCTGATTTGTGTCAGTTTTAGACTAGGACTGCATAGTTTTACAACTCTAATAGAATTATGTTCTGAAAATAGAATGTTTTTTTCTCGATGTAAACAAAAGCTTTCCCTGAAATTCATCAGCCTAAATGTTGTCACTTTACAGCCCCCAAACAAATCCGTGGCCAAAGAATAGAACTACATGACTTAGTTGAGGCATCAAAGCAAACAATGTGCATATGCATGAATGAGAATCAGGATAGTTCAAGAGAGGGAATGTTTGGTAGCAAGGTTCCTAAAATGTCTATTAATGCTCTATATTAGTGGTTCTCAACAGATGGCAATTTTGCCCTGCAGGGAACAGTTGGCAACGTTTGAAGAAATTGTTAATTGTCATGACTGGAGATGTTCTCCTGGCATCTAGTGGAGATGGTCAGAGATTCTGCTAAATATCCTATGGTGCCCAGGGCTGTCAGCAAAGATTTAGCTGGACCAATGTCAGCAGGGTAGAGGTTAAGAAATCCTGTTCTATGAGATTTATCATGTGGAATCTAGTATAAATTTAAAAAGTAACCTTAATGACATGTATAACTGAAAAATAGAGTTGGACCTGGCTTCAGGCATGATCTGATTGATCCAGAGATTTGCAAAGTCTTATATACTCCACCTGTACTTCCTTGTAGTAGTTTTGCTCTTCTGTCATCTAGATTTTCAAATTATCTTCCTCATAACAGCAGCAATGGTTGCTACACTCACATTGTCACATACATGCAACAAGCCATCTAGTGAAAGGAATATTGTTTTACCAGGAGCTTTCACAAAGAGAGAAAGCTTCTTTCTCAGAATGTCCCAACAAATAACCTCTTTCTTCTAATTAGACAAAACTGTATCACATGTCTATTTGTGAGGCAGTCTATGACTAAGAATTTTGTCATTTTCATCTGGTACACAGTTCATAAAAGGAAGTGGTAATTTTGCAAAGAAAAACTGGACACACTGGTTGGGAGTACAGGAGACCAATTCTACCTAGACAGCCAACAAATATTTACTTCAGTGTTGCTAGTTACATCTATTGTATTAACTCTAACTAGCATGTGAGAGACTAAACTGGCATGTGACTCCAATAGAACTTAGAAGAATAAATGCAGAAATGGGATGGGGTGTCAATTAAACTAAAACAAGACTTGAAATGTGTGCTTGATCAAAGAGCTGCTTTCCTGCTGGGTCTTTATAATCTAATTCTTTTGAATCATCTTTTTCCCATTTTATACAATATTCCATTTGAACAAAAAGAGATAATATTGACTGAACATTTTTACTTTTACTTCCTCGTGTGATTTTCAAGTTCATTTGTAACTACAACTTTCATTAGTAGTCAATCTTGGAGAAGTCACTGAATCTCTGAGTGACATAGTTTCCTCATTTGAAAAATGGAAATAACTATAGTATCTACTGCCAAGAGTTGTTTTGAGAATTAATTAGAAAAATGAATAATTATTTTGAGGTGTAACTGTATGCTTATAATACTCAATCAACATTAGCTATGATTGTTATCACTTAATGGTATTCAGATCTTTAAGGCCACAAATATTCCAATTTCATTGTTTTTAATCTAAGAATGGCTCAGTAACACTTCCATGATGCTTCTTTCTAAATTATATCCGTTGAACTCTGTAATATCTTATTTTACACTATTTCTGTATATTTCTACTAGTGCCTCAAAATTATTGCCCACTTCCCTGTTATTTAAGAAAGGCTCTTTTCTGGAATATTTGATTCATTTTTAGATAGATAGATGTAATTACTTAGCATATTCTCTATTATTTTATACTCATAATCTTTACTTGAAAAAAGAGAGGAAAACATTAACCACACTCACACTAAGATTTAAAGATAGAAATGCATAGCAGATATGTATTGTTGTTATTTTTAATTTTCCTTCTTTTACATGTGAATAAGCAGAAAAAGAATTGAAATTGGCTTGAATAGAGACAGTGTTTAATTTAACTTCTCCAGGAAAAAAAAAAAGTTTATCTCTACATTAGAACATTAGAATGATATATGGTTAGAGGGAGTCTACACACCCCTTAAAAGAAAACAAAACATTTCTTTGATGCCTTCATATTATATCTCAGGCAAATACTAGGTAATTAATTCATAAGAGAGATGTTATCTGTTATCTTCATTTGGAAACAATAAAATTGAATCTCTGAAAAATTAAGTAGGCTACTGAAAGTTGAGAAAGTGGGGAAACTGGGATTGGAACATGGATCTCATTGACTTCAAGTTCTGTGTATTTTTTCCTGCTGCTTCCTGGCTGCCTCAGAGATACATCCACCTGCACCACTGCAATTTTATTCTATCAGTAGCTCAAAAAGGATTCCTCATGTTTTATACCTATGCTCATCGTACTTTTTTTTTTTACATGGAATAGAAGATGCTGCTTCTTTAGAGAATATGTATATACCTTTCCTGGGAGGAGCTGTTTATCTCTTAGTAAGGCATGGATTATGTTGAATTTCCTCTGCTTATGTTTGCTTTCTGTGTACCTACTCTTATTTGCTAACTCTCTTAATACCAGATCTGAATCCCCTGTTCCTCTCAGAATCTTTTATCATAGTTCATTAAAATATGTTTTCCCTTCTGTCTAGAAATCCTTTATCCACTAATTCATTAATTCAGCAAATATATATGTGGAATTATGTATGAGGTGCTGTGCTGGCAACTAAAACACTTCTCAAGCTTTTATTTAACTCCTTAAGTAGGGGCTGCCAGCTTACAGTTAGACATTTTGCTTTGTTTAATATTTTCTTTTTATGATTTCACACTATTTTCTTTTTTTATTTCAATTATAGTCTATAGCACATTTTTGATGTTCCTCATAATAATGTTTTGCCTCAAAACAACTGAGCTTGATATTCACTATAAGAAAGTTTATTACTGAGAAGGGCAGTCCAAGAT
This sequence comes from Manis javanica, assembly GCF_040802235.1. Classification (NCBI taxonomy): domain Eukaryota; kingdom Metazoa; phylum Chordata; class Mammalia; order Pholidota; family Manidae; genus Manis; species Manis javanica. Next base: position 49,531,798 of record NC_133164.1, on the reverse strand, counting down.
GGTTGTGTAGGAAGATACTGAACTCACCTCCTCTCATGGACCCATCAAATCTGCAATTACTTATGGATCAATTCCTTCTGAAAAAGACCAGAAAACAAGCTGAATGGTCCTCCACGCAAAGGATAAAAGGACCACACTGAGATGGGTAGGAGAGGCAGGGATATGATTACACTGAAAACCTCACCCCTTGGCACAGTGACCCACAGTTGGGAGGGATATCACAAAGCAGCTTTTCCCTTGGAACAAGGGTCTCGTTACCCACAGCAGGCACCCCAGCCCTTGGGAGCTGTGCTTCAAAGATGAGCCAACAAAACATCTAGCTTTGAAAACCAACGGGCCTCACATGCAGGAGACCTAAAGGGTTGCAGAGAACTGAGATACCACACTTAAAGAGCTTGCACGCAGACTCACTGGTCCCCACGCCCAGCATAAAAGCAGCAGTTTGAGAAGTGCCCAGACTGTTTGTAAAGGAGATCCATTTGCCAATCCTAAAGAGTCTCTGGGGGTCCAGAGGATCTGAGTAGACATTTTTCCAAAGATGTACAAATGGCCAATAGACACATGAAAAGATGTTCAACATCACTAATCATCGGGTAATGCAAATCAAACCTACATGAGATACCATTTCACACCTGTCAGAATGGTTATTGTTAAATAGATGAGAAATAACAAGTGAGAATGTAAATTGATACAGCCACTATGGAAAACAGCATGGAGTTTCCTCAAAAAATTAAAAAATAGAACTACTATATGACTCAGCAATCCCACTACTTAGACTATCCAAAAATAAAAAAAATAAAAACACCAATTTGAAAAGATATATGGACCCCTAGATTAATTGCTGCATTATTTACAGTAGCCAAGATATGGAAAAAGCTTGTGTCCATCAATGGATGAAAGGAAAGGATGTGGTTGATACATACACACAGGACTACTAAGCCATAAAAAATAGATAAATCTTGCCATTTGCCACAACATGAATGAGACTTGAAGGAACTATGCTTAAGTGAAGTAACTCATGCAGAGAAAGACAAATACTGTATGATTTCACTTATATGTGGAATCTAAAAAACAAATGAACAAACAATACAATAACAAACTCATAGACACAGAGCACAAACTGTGGGTTGCCATAGGGGAGAGGGGTTAGGGGTGAGCAAAATAGGTGAAGGGGGTCAAGAGTACAAACTTCCAATTATAAAACAAGGCATGGGGATAAAAGTGATAGCACAGGTACTATAATCAGTAACATAATAGTGCATACTGGAAAGTTACCAAGAAAGTAAATCATAAAATTTCTTATCACAAGAAAAAAATTGTTCTTTGGTGATAGGTAGTAACTAGACTTATTTTGGTGATCACTTCACAATGTATATAAATATCAAATAGTTATGCTGTATGCCTGAAATTAACAGTTTTATATCTCAATTCTGAAATATACCTCCAATAATGAAATAAAGTAAGTGTAGTATAAGTTCTCCACACTTAACAAATTTAAAACATTATCATGTGTAAAATGTCTTCCATGTTTCACATGTATTTCAAAGATATATATAGTACAGGACCTTTGTGTGATTTCAAAACACTTTCATTTTCTTGAGAAAAGATCACTATTAACTTGCTCTGAAAATGACTTTTAGAATGAAAAGAAAGAATAAAATGTAGAGTGGCAATGATAAGGATGGTGCCAAAGAGGGGAAATATAGTGGGTAATCATTAGATAGTAGACATAGACAGACAAAAATAGGTTTCTAGCAGGTCAGTGGAATAAACATTTTATAATCGCTAGAAAATAATAATATGGACATTTTCTTTTTGATTTCTTTTGATTCTGATTTATCTATTGCTGCAAAACCAACCCTATCCCCAAACGTAGAGTCTTATTAGGACATCAGCTATTTAATTATATCTTCAGATTTTGTGGATCAAGAATTCAGTAAGGAGTCAGTGAGCAGATTTTTCTACTCCACATGGCACCAACAAGGATAGCTTGATTGTATTTCTGCAGTGGATGAACTGGTTTGGAGGGTTCAAGATGGCTTCCCTCACATCTGACACCTTGGCAGGAATAGACTGAAGGCTAGGCTCAGCTGGGACCATCAACTGCAGTTCTCATAAGCGTCCTTTTTACTACTAAGGTCTTACGGTAAGTATATTTGGAAGCTCGGGATTCCCAGAGGGTGTGTTTGGAAAAACTGGGTCAGAAGCCATAAGATTTTTTTAGATGTAGCTTCCTAAGTCCCCAAACGTCAGTTCTGCAATGTTTTAGTAGTCAAATAAGTCACAAATTCAAGCCCAGATTCAAGGGGAGAGTCATTAGACTCTACGTCTCAATGAGAAGAGTATGAATGTATTTTCAGCCATCTTAAGTCTATCACATTCATCTTTTGCTATATTCAATGTGCTCTAAATTAGGTAATAGCTTAATTTTCAGCAACAGTTTCTAACCCTGAAGGAACTATAACTGTTGAAGTAAATGCAACATAATAGAGTAAAAAAAAAAGTATCTAAAATCACCTATGTGCTTATAATTAACATCACTAAAATTGTCTGCCTTGTGGCTACAATCCAATTTCTAATATTCTGATAGATTAAATCATTCAGAAATACGTTACCCTCAAATAGATAATATGAAAATACTGTAGTTTACACTTCAGAAGATAAAGTTGTTTATAGCCTATATTTTCCCATACTTCAAGTTTCTCAGCCCTGCTAGTGATCTAATTTGCATATCCTGTGTTTCTGTGCCATGTTACAAATCAGTAGGCAGAATAGTCATTTTTAGGAATATCACTTCTTTTTAGAGAAGAGAAGTAAAGGGTTATATAATGAAGAGTTCTTACCAGCTGATAAACTTTGACCTCAAGACAAATTTCCCCAGGATGCCCAAATTGAATTCTTTCATTCTTGCCTCTTTAATGAAATTACTGAAGGGTGGACATCTCAGGTTTTTCCTCCAGATGCCATGGTTCCTGTTCATAAATTTTTCACATTCTACTGTTGGCTAAAATGACATCTACTGCAAAATAAAACCCAACTGACAGGAACCAAGATGAGTCCTCATTGTTCTTTTCTAGTAGAACATTTGTTGGAACTTCCATAAGGTTAAAAAGCATCAGAAAATGAAATAAAGATGGCCCAACCTGTTTTGATAATGACTATAGAATGGTTATGGTTGTATTTAAATTTACATAAACATAAACATAAACATATAAACATATTAAGCTACCAGACAAGAATTTTACAACTGGAGAAAACTGAAATAAAATTGGAATACATTTAATTATCTAAACTAGTATCGATATTTATCATTACAAAGTACCAACAACAGTACAGTTTTGTCCTAAGCCTCTAAACACGCAACCAGAGAACGAGACAACATATATTTCTATAACCCCCAGTGGAGGTATTGAGATAGCACATGCTTTCACTAATTTAAAGAGGCACTTTCACACTGGGATGCATTAAAAAGAGAACATTTAAATAAAAAGCAATTTGCTTTGCCTGTAATTGAATTCCCCTTGCTGTTATTGCTAATTATTGACAATATTTGTGATTGACTAAGAAGCTTTCGCATTCAGAGACAAATTATTTTTCTGCTGGATCTTAGAAGACAGTGGCTGTCTTTTCAGTATCACAGAGTGTTACCATGGAAATGATTGTGAGTTGAGAAATGTATCAGCAACATGCAAAAAATTGCTATGTACAGAGAATTCTCTTCCTTTCACAGCTCTGGGCATTGTACATTCTTGCATAGTAAGTACATGATAATGACTTCTCACATTTATATAATGTGCCTTTGTTTTAAAAAGTACTACACAGTAGATAGAGCATGGTATATGCAATTTTAAAGGAAGGAGTAAAAAACTAAATTGAAAGCAATGAAATGGAATTATTTTATATTTTAGGACAAATTTACAATTAGAATATAAATTATGTTTCTAAACTTCTTAGCATTGAGATTTTTGTAAATGGTAGTGATCTCTAAGAAAATATCTAATCAGTATTTTATTTCCAAGCACATTTCCTATTCTTAGAGCTATTACCACTTCATCTTCTTTTTTTTTTTTTTCTGTTTATGGTTTTTTGATGTGATTATTAGTTTATTTGTCTGGTAGTAAAAACATCTTCCTGCCCAGACCATTTGAAGAGGCTTTCCTACTTTCCATATGCCGCATTCTAATTGGGAGTAGATTCTTAAGGGATTCTCAAGAGAATCTACCCCATAGAGATATTGGCCTAAAATGACCTTACTGAAAGACTAATGTGTATGCATCTTATTTGGAATTAGAGGGAATGAAAAAAATAGAGGAAATACCTTAGGACCAAGCAGAGAGGCAGAGATTAGACAACCACAAGAACTTTGGTTTCTGACTTTTTGGCTTCTTGCTCCAACAACTAAAAGTTAGGACTGCTCTGCCCTTTTCAACTGAGTTCTGTGAGTGACTTTCTTTTTTAAACTTGCAAGTATAGAAGCTTTAATTCAAACTCAAATAGATATGAGTAATGGGAAGCAAACAACATACAGACAAAGCAAATGCAGAATTAGGTATGAAATAATGTTGAAGCCAATGAGAATTCTTCCGCTTGGGATCTAAGTCTGAAAGCGTGTTGTGCAGAAATGAGGCAGCTCAGATAGCCCGTGGCTCTTAGAACTTATACTGCAACCCTGAGTGGAAGATTCATTCCACTTCTATGTTGCTATGCTAGAAGCAGACATGGACAAGGACAAAGGCTGCATATAAACTCCTCAGGGAAATTCTTCTGTACTCATGGACAGTTTCCGTGCCTAATCTAAATTTGTTGACAGACCATGTGTCTTTAATTAGTGTGTTTACTTTTTTGGCAAAACTAGAAACTCCAATAATTAGAATGTCAGTGTTTAGAAGAACAAGAAGATTTGAAGAATTGCATGGTATTTGCCAATGTATTGCCCACCCTAATCAACAACCATTAGTAAAGAAACAGGGTGATTCCCTTCCCATATGAGGCAGTACTCCAGTTCTTATTCAATTCAGGTTAATTTCCCCAAGTAAAGAGTGGGCGACAAGATGCTTTATTGCAGGGTGGTAATATTGCATAATTCCAAGGATGACATCAATTACTATGTACCACTTTGCAGCAGCTTCTTGCATTTGTTTTAACACTAGAAATTTATTAAAAAACATATGATCCCCAAAACTCTTACTAGGGGGGAGCTTGCCTTAATATTACAACAGTGATACAGATATAGGAGTCCAATGTAGAGAGTATTTATTTTAAAAAAAACTTGATTAAGAAAAAGAGCTATTTTAAGTTTGGAAAATGTCAGAAGGAGGCAGAGCCAGAAGAGAGTTTAATTTGAGGAAAAAAACTGCTATGAGAAAAGGTAGGATTATAGCTTTCTGACCTGAGGTGAGAGGGCTAGCCAAGCCCCATAGCTGTACCTACCAAAAATAGCACCGAGAAAAGCTGCAGTCTTGCCAGCTAAAATTGCAAAGATCAAAGAGCAGGGTAGTGGAAGCTGCTGGAAACTGAAGTGAAGTGTGAGCAGTGTGAGACCTGAAGAAGGAATGAGATCCAAATTCAATGCATAAACTGCCAAAATCCATGGCTGAGAGCTGAACTACATGTGAATAGGAAAACCCCTAGGAGACACACTGAAAAATCAAAGAAGGACCAGAAACATTTGATTATTCAAAGATGGCACTGCATCGAGCCATATCCATAAGTTTGATGTTTTTCTAAATTATTCTATTCCCTAACTGGATACAGCTTGAGTGGAAAGATAGTGACCCCTGATAACTGGAAGAGTCAAAGTACAGATAATAGCTAGAAATTTAGAGGTGTGGAGAGTCCAAGAGACAGGGAAATCAGAGGGTGTATTCCATCTCTGCCTAAATCCTTGGTTGACTACAAAATTTTGGACGCACAAGGGAGATTGGAGGGGCTTAGCCTAAGATAGCAGTAGTAAGAAGCCTTAAGAATGTAGTTGAGATATTAGTAGTTACAAAGAGTAAAAGAGGTATCATTTGCAGTTTGAGTCAGTCAAGTCCTCGGCTTATTAGAATTTAAAAAAATATTATCAGAAGAACGAACAGAATATAGACTTGTTAAAAATATTACTTATAACATGTAATGCTCAGTATAAAGCTATAAGAAATGGAAAGAGACCTATAACACAGGAAATATGTAGTGGATAAAAACTCAAGAAGGTCTGGATATTAGATTTAGCAAATATTTTAAAATATATTTTAACAGTATGTTCAAAGAATTGATGGAAAACATGCCACCAATGAGCAACTAGAAACAACAAAGAATGAAAAATAATAAATTTGAAATCAAAGAGTAGGAAATGAATAAAAATATTAATTTGGTAGACATAAAAACAACCATAATAATAATAAATATATTGTAAATTTTCTAAACAATCCAAAAGCAGAAGTTTTCAGACTCTTTTAAAAAAGGCAAATATCAACTCCAAGTTATTTACAAGAATCACATTTAAATACAAAAACAGAATAATTGAAAGTAGGTGGTAAGAAAAGAATTTCTATCACCTGGTAGTCCCTCTCCTGGGTATGGGCATAGGACTGTGTACACATATAAATATGATATTTTTATAACTTGTATAATTTATTATACATTTATAGTATTCCCATAAATTCTAAAAAGATAGATATGATTATGTTCATCTAAGTATTTTCTCTGCCTGCTAGGCATTAGGAATTAGAGATGCCTACTACTAAAGTATATGTTAGTAAAATGTGGAATAAATGGCAGTTAAAAGCAAAACTGAAGTTACAGCAATTTGATACAGTTTAGAAATGTAGTGTTTAATGAAAATACTATAAGAAAGAGAATGAAAAATATAATAAATGAATGAATTAGAGAACATAAGAGAATAAACTTTACACCAATAACAGTACTACATGTTATACAAAGATGAATACATATCTAAAATAATAACAAATGCATTAGACTGATCTGCATCAAGTAGTAGAAGATGGGATGAAGGTGGATAATAGCATAAAAGCAGGCATGGCACCAATAAGTGCAGGTATGTGCTGGGAAATGAAAATATGGTTACCCATGTAAACAGTGTTAGGCGGAAGGCATCAGGGGAAGGGGTGAGCCTGCTGGATGAACTCAGGCCTCCCCAAATGAGGCAAAGAGACCAACAGGTTCTGGTCCACCAACATTCCAGAGCCTAATCAGATAACCCTCCCAACTAGAGCCCTTCCCCCAAGATAAAGGATTAGTGGTAACCTTCCAGTACCTGGCTGAAGGCCAATGAGAGACCCCCACATACCCTACATAAGCCAATCCTCACGCCACTGTACACCTTTGCCCTCCCTCCCCCTGCCTTCTTTAAAAACTTGCTGCCTGCCCTGCTGGGCGTGACTTCCCCAGCCTGCAATTTCCAGACTGGTGGAATATCACCCGGGGATTGCGTTCAAATAAACTTCCTGGCCCTTTGTTGCCTCTCTTCGCCTGCTTACTTCGGTTGGAATTTATTGGAATTTATCTTACAAATAGTATATAAAATCTGAAAAAATCACAATCAGTACAAGTGTTGATGAAAATTCTGAATTTCACAAAAGATTGTTGTCACATAAATGTTAACTTTCCTAGAAAATTATTATCTGATGGATATTTCATGTTATCCTGAGCATTGACAAAAATGATCTTATTAATTACTGGAATTCTTTAGGCAAAGCAAATCTTTTTAGTTACATCACTGTATGTGCCTTATCTGCAGTACCTCTTCTCATTATCACTTCTGTGTTTCTAGTAACATAAAGAGATACGTTTAATAGGCTTGGACCCAGTTTAGAAGTGTTTTGATTCTTATTACTTCTACTATGCAGTAAGTATGGTCTGTGGTTTAAGAACAGGGATTTTTAAAGAAAGGCATAAATGGAAATTTCTGAGGCTAGAAAGTTTTTATCAGGTTAGTCTCTGGGGAGGAGAAAGCGACATCTCCATTTTATAAGGAATACAGGAAGCAATTGGCTTTAATAGAGCAAGCTGCACATTAAGGAGCAGCAGACAATTAAGTGTTGGGTGTTATATTTATGCAAAGCAATTTCTAAGGTGGTTCTTAAACTATTTTGTGTGAGCTATTGCATATTTCAAATTTGCCCTTACTCAATTTCCTTCACTTTTAGTGGCTGAATATAACATTAATGAAAGAGAGAGAAAATGAGACTGGAACTTACAATCCTATAAATAAAACCTTAACATTTGTACCACTTGAAGCTGCATTCATTGGAAGAAAAGCATAGCTCACCACAGAAACCATAACAAGGAATTTCCATACCTTTTAGGATGGTAAAGTTCACTTACTCATTTTTATCTTTACTTTTTTTCTTCTTATGAAAATAAACTTTATCATAAATATATGTCAGAAAATTTAGAGTATAAAAAACAGTAAAATGGGCCCATATTCCCATTACCCAGATAAAAAAATGGAGATGAAGAAACCTGGGTAAAGTTAAGAGCACTTGGGGAGGCGGAGCCAACATGGTGGCATGAGTAAGACAGTGGGAATCTCCTCCCAAAAACGTATATTTTTGAAAATACAACAAATACAACTAATCCTAAAAGAGAGACCAGAAGATACAGGACAAAGCCTTACTACATCGACATGTGCGAGAGCCCAGGGCCTGGTGAAAGGGGTAAGATACAAGACCCGGTCGGCGGGACCCCAGCACACCTCCCCCAGCTCCCGGAGGGAGGAAGAGGGAGCCCAAGACTGCTAAACACCCAGCCCCAGCCACCTGCACCAGAGCGCAGACACAGTGCATGCGTGGAGGGCTGGAAACTAGGGAAATAGGGCAGCAAAACCTCTGAGCGGGTGCCGAAGCTGATTTCCCTGTGACAAAGAAAAGACAGTATTCTTTGAAAGTCTTAAAGGGACAGGGATTTAACAGCTAGACGGAAACAACACAGGTCACAGCCCAGTGGCTGGAAATTACAGGGAAAACTGGGTGCACTAACCCCCTGGGCAACAGCTCTGAGACCCCTCATGGAGGTAAACAGCCAAACAGCCACCACCCCAGTCCATTACCCCTCCTGGTGCTGCAAAAGCAGAGAAACAGCCTAAGGCAAAACATGCCCACAGAAAGGCAGAAAGGAAAATTCCTACACTTTGGCCCGGCAAGACACAAAGACCCAGTCTACACGCAATTACCCAACACAAGCCACTAGGGGTCGCAGTTGTCCCAGTAAAGAAAGGCCAGTAGCAAGTGAAAAGTTTGGCCCTCCCAGCTGACAGTCAATAGCACCTGTCAACATGAAAAGGGAAAAAAATATGATCCAGATAAGACTAACCCAGACAGCTCAACATCTGCTACATCTTCCCCTGAGAAGGAACCTGGGGAGATAGATTTAGCCAGTCTTCCTGAAAAAGAATTCAAAACAAAAGTCATAACCATGCTGATGGACTTGCAGAGAAATATGCAAGAACTAAGGAAGGAGAATACAGAAATAAAACAAGCTCTGGAAGGACTTCAAAACAGAATGGACGAAATGCAAAAGACCATTAATGGTCTAGAAAACAGAGAACAGGAACGCAGGCAAGCTGATGCAGAGAGAGAGAAAAGGATCTCCAGAAATGAAAGAATTCTAAGAGAGCTGAGTGACCAATCAAAAAGGAAAAATATACGCATTATAGGAATACTAGAAGAAGAAGAGAGAGAAAAAGGGATAGAAAGTGTCTTTGAAGAAATAATTGCCGAAAACTTCCCCAAACTATGGGAAGAAATGGCCTCTCAGACCACAGAGGTACACAGAACTCCCATGACAAGGGATCCAAGGAGGGCAACACCAAGACACATAATAATTAAAATGGCAAAGATCAAAGACAAGGACAAAGTATTAAAGGCAGCCAGAGAGAAAAAAAAGGATACCTGCAAAGGAAAACCCATCAGGCTATCATCAGACTTCTCAACAGAAACCCTACAGGCCAGAAGAGAATGGCATGATATACTTAATGCAATGAAACAAAAGAGCCTCCAACCAAGACTACTGTATCTAGCACGAATATCATTTAAATATGAAGGAGGGATTAAACAATTCCCAGACAAGCAAAAGTTGAGGGAATTTGCCTCCCACAAACCACCTCTACAGGGCATCTTACAGGGACTGCTCTAGATGGGAGCACTCCTAAAAAGAGCACAGAACAAAACACCCAACATATGAAGAAGGGAGGAGGAGGAATAAGAAGGTAGAGAAGTAAAGAATCATCAGACTGCGTGTAAAATAACTCAACAAGCGAGTTAAGTTAGACAGTAAGATAGTAAAGAAGCGAACCCTGAACCTTTGCTAACCACAAACTTAAAGCCTGCAATGGCAATAAGTTCATACCTTTCAATAATCACCCTAAATGTAAATGGACTGAATGCACCAATCAAAAGACACAGAGTAATAGAATGGATAAAAAAGCAAGACCCATCCATATGCTGCTTACAAGAGACTCACCTCAAACCCAAAGACATGCACAGACTTAAAGTCAAGGGAAGGAAAAGATATTTCAGGCAAACAACAGAGAGAAGAAAGCAGGTGTTGCAATTCTGGTATCAGACAAGACAGACTTCAAAATAAAGAAAGTAACAGAAGACAAAGAAGGACATTACATAATGAAAAAGGGCTCAGTCCAACAAGAGGATATAACCATTATAAATATATATGCACCCAACACAGGAGCACCAGCATATGTGAAACAAGTACTAACAGAACTAAAGGAGGAAATAGAATGCAATGCATTCATTCTAGGAGACTTCAACACACCACTCACTCCAAAGGACAGATCCACCAGACAGAAAATAAGTAAGGACACAGAGGCACTGAACAACACACTAGAACAGATGGACCTAATAGACATCTACAGAACTCTACATCCCAAAGCAACAGGATACACATTCTCCTCAAGTGCACATGGATCATTCTCCAGAATAGACCACATACTAGGCCACAAAAAGAGCCTCAGTAAATTCCAAAAGATTGAAATCCTACCAACCAACTTTTCAGACCACAAAGGCATAAAACTAGAAATAAACTGTACAAAGAAAGCAAAAAGGCTCACAAACACATGGAGGCTTAACAACACGCTCCTAAATAATCAATGGATCAATGACCAAATCAAAACGGAGATCCAGCAATATATAGAAACAAATGACAACAACAACACTAAGCCCCAACTAATGTGGGACACAGCAAAAGCAGTCTTAAGAGGAAAGTATATAGCAATCCAAGCATATTTAAAAAAGGAAGAACAATCCCAAATGAAAGGTCTAATGTCACAATTATTGAAATTGGAAAAAGAAGAACAACTGAGGCCTAAGGTCAGCAGAAGAAGGGACATAATAAAGATCAGAGAAGAAATAAATAAAATTGAGAGGAATAAAACAATAGCAAAAATCAATGAAACCAAGAGCTGGATCTTTGAGAAAATAAACAAAATAGATAAGCCTCTAGCCAGACTTATTAAGAGGAAAAGAGAGTCAATACAAATGAACAGTATCAGAAACGAGAAAGGAAAAATCACGACGGACCCCACAGAAATACAAAGAATTATTAGTGAGTACTATGAAAACCTATATGCTAACAAGCTGTGGAACCTAGGAGAAATGGACAACTTCCTAGAAAAATACAACCTTCCAAGACTGACCCAGAAAGAAACAGAAAATCTAAACAGACCAATTACCAGCAATGAAATTGAAGCGGTAATCAAAAAACTACCAAAGAACAAAACCCCCGGGCCAGATGGATTTACATCTGAATTTTATCAGACATACAGGGAAGACATAATACCCATTCTCCTTAAAGATTTCCACAAAACTGAAGAGGAGAGGATACTCCCAAACTCATTCTATGAAGATAACATCACCCTAATACCAAAACCAGGAAAAGACCCCACCAAAAAAGAAAAATACAGACCAATATCCCTGATGAATGTAGATGCAAAAATACTCAACAAAATATTAGCAAACCGAATTCAAAAATACATCAAAAGGATCGTACACCATGACCAAGTGGGACTCATCCCAGGGATGCAAGGATGGCACAACATTCGAAAGTCCATCAACATCATCCACCACATCAAAAAAAGAAAGACAAAAAACACATGATCATCTCCATAGATGCTGAAAAAGCATTTGACAAAATTCAACATCCATTCATGATAAAAACTCTCAGCAAAATGGGAATAGAAGGCAAGAACCTCAACATAATAAAGGCCATTTATGAAATACCCACAGCCAACATTATATTGAACAGCGAGAAGTTGAAAGCTTTTCCTCTGATATCGGGAACTAGACAGGGATGCCCACTCTCCCCACTGTTATTTAACATAGTACTGGAGATCCTAGCCATGGCAATTAGACAAAACAAAGAAATACAAGGAATCCAGATTGGTAAAGAAGAAGTTAAACTGTCACTATTTGCAGATAACATGATACTGTACATAAAAAACCCTAAAGACTCCACCCCAAAACTACTAGAACTGATATCAGAATACAGCAAAGTTGCAGGATACAAAATCAACACACAGAAATCCGTGGCTTTCCTATACACTAACAATGAACCAACAGAAAGAGAAATCAGGAAAACAACTCCATTCACAATTGCATCAAAAAAAAATAAAATATGTAGGAATAAACCTAACCAAAGAAGTGAAAGACTTATACTCTGAATACTACAAGTCACTCTTAAGAGAAATTAAAGGGGACACTAACAGATGGAAACACATCCCATGCTCATGGCTAGGAAGAATTAATATCGTCAAAATGGCCATCCTGCCTAAAGCAATATACAGATTTGATGCAATCCCTATGAAACTACCAGCAACATTCTTCAATTAACTGGAACAAATAATTCAAAAATTCATATGGAAACACCAAAGACCCCGAATAGCCAAAGCAATCCTGAGAAAGAAGAATAAAGTAGGGGGGATCTCACTCCCCAACTTCAAGCTCTACTATAAAGCCATAGTAATCAAGACAATTTGGTACTGGCACAAGAACAGAGCCACAGACCAGTGGAACAGACTAGAGAATTAACCCAGACATATATGGTCAATTAATATTTGATAAAGGAGCCATGGACATTCAATGGCGAAATGACACTCTCTTCAACAGATGGTGCTGGCAAAACTGGACAGCTACATGTAGGAGAATGAAACTGGACCATTGCTTAACCCCATATACAAAAGTAAACTCAAAATGGATCAAAGACCTGAATGTTAGTCATGAAAACCATTAAACTCTTGGAAAAAAACATAGGCAAAAACCTCTTAGACATAAACATGAGTGAGCTCTTCTTGAACATATCTCCCCGGGCTAGGAAAACAACAGCAAAAATGAACAAGTGGGACGATATTAAGCTGAAAAGCTTCTGTACAGCAAAAGATACCATCAATAGAACAAAAAGGAACCCTACAGTATGGGAGAATATATTTGAAAATGACACATCTGATAAAGGCTTGATGTCCAGAATATATAAAGAGCTCACAAGCCTCAACAAACAAAAAACAAATAACCCAATTAAAAAAAGGGCAGAGGAATTGAACAGACAGTTCTCCAAAGAAGAAATTCAGATGGCCAACAGACACATGAAAAGATGCTCCACATCACTAATTATCAGAGAAATGCAAGTTAAAACCACAATGAGGTATCACCTCACACCAGTAAGGATGGCTGCCATCCAAAAGACAAACAACAACAAATGTTGGTGAGGCTGTGGAGAAAGGGGAACCCTCCTACACTGCTGGTGGGAATGTAAATTAGTTCAACCATTGTGGAAAGCAGTATGGAGGTACATCAAAATGCTCAAAATAGACTTACCATTTGACCTAGGAATTGCACTCCTAGGAATTTACCCTAGGAATGCAGCAGTCAAGTATGAGAAAGACCAATGCACCCCTATGTTTATCGCAGCACTATTTACAATAGCCAAGAAGTGGAAGCAACCTAAATGTCCATCGATAGATGAATGGATAAAGAAGATGTGGTACATATACACAATGGAATACTACTCAGCCATAAGAAAAGGGCAAATCCTACCATTTGCAGCAACATGGATGGAGCTGGAGGGTATTATGCTCAGTGAAACAAGCCAAGCAGAGAATGAGAAATACCAAATGATTTCACTCATCTGTGGAGTATAAGAACAAAGGAAAAACTGAAGGAACAAAACAGCAGCAGAATCACAGAACTCAAGAATGGACTAACAGGTACCAAAGGGAAAGGGACTGGGGAGGATGGGTGGGTAGGGAGGGTTAAGGGAGGGGGAGAAAAAGGGGGGTATTAAGATTAGCATGGATGGGGGGGTGGGAGAAAAGGGAGGGCTGTACAACACAGAGAGGACAAGTAGTGATTCTACAACATTTCGCTATGCTGATGGACAGTGACTGTAAAGGGTATATAGGGGGGACCCGGTATAGGGTAAGCCTAGTAAACAAAATATGCATCATGTAAGTGTAGATTAATGATAAAAAAAAAAGCAGTTCCTGTGTGGTGACCTCCAATGAGTTCTACACAACGATATAAAGGGCACATAAAAGTGTAGGCAAAGGGTCTGTTTGTGTTATACAGAGGATCAAAGCCTAATTTGGCTACCCCGAAAATGAACTAAGATACGATATGAAAAAGAACTTCCAACATCAGCACTCTCTGGAAGACTCATGCCAGAAGATGACCATCAAAAAACCCCAACAAAGATCCATGCACTGCTACAGGTGTAGATGCACTCATCCCACCAGTTCCTGGACTTGCCAAAGGAATGAAGAAGGAGATATCTAAGCTGGCCTGTGCATACAGCAAAACAACAAATTTGACAGGGTCTAAACTGTTGGTTCTCAACCAAGAATTAGGAGAAGTGCAAATTGTAGCGCTCCAAAATCTTACAACTATAGACTATTTACTGTTAAAAGAACATATGGGATGTGAACAGTCCCCAGGAATGGGTTGTTTTAATTTGTCTGATTTCTCTCAGATTGTTCAAGTTCAGTTGGGCAATATTCAGCATATTATAGATAAGTTTTCACAAATGCCTAAGGTGCCTAACTGGTTTTCTTGGTTTCACTGGAGATGGCTGGTAATTACAGGTATGCTTTGGTTACGTAACTATACTCCTATTATGTTAATGTGTGTGTGCAATTTAATTAGTAGTTTAAAACCTATACATGCTGAAGTTACTCTACAAGAAGGTATGTCAAAGAAATAATCAATATTCCCAGGTTTTCTTCCACCTGCTACTTCTATAGCTTTTCTTCTTCCTTCCTAATTATAACCCTTAAGTAGAATTCGTGCCTCATATCAAATTTACCGAGTATCATAATTCTTCCAAGTGGTAAAGACACCTCAAGACAAATGCTGGGCATAGAAGCCACAGGGCATAAAATATGCAAAGAAGTAAAAAGCTAACCTTTTCAAACAATAAGGCTTCTCTCTCACTTACCAACTTAACATTTCCCTGTATGGCCCCGGAAGATGACTGGTTAGCCAGAGACCGGTAAGATTCCTCAAGGGAGGAACAACCTAAGACAGGCACAGTCGCAGGGGGGCCATCAGGTGAGAAAATGGGGATCAACAGAGGTGAGGCTTAGAACCTCCCCCCCCCCCCGTTCTGAGAGAAATCTTCTGCATACGTGGATGTTTTATTGCCCTTGTCTAGCTTGGATTAACACAGTCTACAGGCACACACCTGATCATCTACATTTGCTCTTTAACAACACTAAACTATGTTTTCTACCTTTATCTTGTATCTACCTACTACTTCAGCATTTTATTAAAAATAATAATAATAAAGAGAGAAACGTGGTATCTGAAAGGAAAGGAGCAACACATAGCAGCAATTCACCGGAGAGTTCCGCTTTATTAGGGAAAGGTGCTGGGTTATATAGGAGGGGGCATGAATTGATTGAGGTGTCACTTCTACAGGGCTGGTGGCTGTTGGTTAGGTGCTGGGATTGGGAGGGGGGCGAGAGGTGATTGGGCTTCAGGTGGCGCCGGCGGGAACTGAGGACCCCGAAGAGAAGCCGGAAGTTTGCCATCTTACTGGTGGGGACCCTTCATTCCCCCCTTTCTCCTCTATGGGTTTGTGGATGTTGCTTTCTCTCTGGCTGCTTCTTGCTGAACAGGGGCGGAGAAGGGAGTGAGGGCTTGAGGATTGGGAGGAAAGGGTTGATAGGACTCCCCACAGTAAGGACGAGTAGATGTGGACTTCTTCAGGTTGGAAATCAATGAAGGTTCCCTGTAACCATAGGTTGGCCAAGAGGATATGGGTGTCAGGAGGCAGGCGTCTGCGGCTATTGTTTCCAGGAACAGTTTCCAGTGGAGAGAGGGGTCCATCTCAGCGTGTGGTGAGGAGGTCACGTGAGGGTGAGGGATCTTCTGTGGCCAGAAGCTGGTAGTTCCTGAGTAAAAGCTGGTTGAAAACTTGATTAGAGATTTTTCCGACTTGGGATTTGATGAACTTTATTATACAGGGTAAGAAGAGACAGGCGAGAAGAATGATTATTATGGGGCCTGCAATGGGCCAGAGCCAGGTGAGGAGGAGGTTTGTTAGTATTGACGAGAATGGGTTGGAATTGGAAGCAGAGTGGAGACTGGAGGCAAGGTCGGTGAGTTTGGTAATGTCAGTTTCTACAATGCCGGATTCGTTGATGTAATAGCAGCACTCTTCCCGGAGGAAGACGCAGGTGCTGCCCTTCTCGGCTGTAAGCAGATCTAGGGCCCGCCGGTTTTGAAGGGTGACTTTAGCTAGCAAAGTGACCTGTCTTTGGAGAGAGGTTAGAGAATCGGCAGTGGATGTCAGGGCTCCCTCAAGTTTGGCGTTGAGATCTCTAACTGCCTATAGAGAGTGACCCAAGGCTTCTCCCGAAAACCCTGCCCCAATGGCTGAGGTGATCAAAGAGCTACTGACCATGATGGGAAGGAAAGCAGCTCTTTTTGTGCGCGAGGGCAAGGGAGGTTGGAGCTCAAGGAATTCTGCCATGCTGTAAAGTGTTAACTGTGGGATTAGGGTGATGAGAATGCAGGGTGTATCGGAGTTGAGAGGCAGTGAGTTGAAAAGACTGCCATTACACTAAAAGAAGTGTCCCAGTTGCATAAAAGTCTTAGAGCCGGAGGTAGGGGTGTAGATAGAGAGGCAGTGAAGTGCGCTGGAAGGGGGTGGAGTTGGGCCTATACAGTGGTGGATGGTGAGATTATCTGCGTATTCTGGTTCACATAGGGGTATGTCTGCCAGGGGGCAGAGGGGTTGTCCTTCTGCATGGAAGGAGTAGTTGGAAATATTAAGGGGCACGGCGGCCAGCAGTGGGCGCTGTAGTGATGCGCACAAGAAACAATTGGCTGTGTTAAGGGTGTGGTTGAGAAAGATGGTGGTGTCCTGAATGAGCTGTAATGAAGAGTAGGAGAAATGGGAAGAGGGGTGGGGATAAGAAGATGAAGAGGCGCCATCAAGAGTTTGGATAATGACTTTTTCGGAATGTCTGCTATCTGATGCAACTTGAGAGATCTGGGAATGAGAGGGAACATACTTTCGAGAGATATGAAGGGTACTGTGGGGGGTCGAGGACCCCCCGTAGTAAACTGAGGCTGTGACTCTGGCAGCCCATCGAGAGTCCCAGGGATCTGGGATTGATAAGGAGAATGAACCACTGGGATATTTCATGAAACGGTTGGAGGAGTAATACTGTGGGTACTGGAAGTTACTCATGTAGTGAATGGTGCAAGACTAGTAGGGACATCTCCTGTAGGTATCTGGCCATCGCCTGCAATAGGCTTGTTTTTGGTCATAGAGGAAGCAGAGGTAGGGAGAATAAGGGTAGCTGCTAGTGAACACTTCAGTGGAGGGAGGAAAGTGGAGGTATAAAGGCTCAGAGCAGCTTTTCAGAGGGCAGTCTGGTGTGGCAATGAGGGCAGTAACTTTTGTTTGATGCTGTGTGTAAGTTTGTCTGACTTTGAATCGCCATACAAAGGAGGCTGGGGTGGTGGGGAAGACAATAGGAATGAGGGAAAAAGCAAGAGAGCAGTAAAGGAGGAAAAAGTCATGATTCGGGTATGGATGGCAAAGGGGGTGAACAGGATTTTGGAGGAAAGAGGACAGTAAGGTCAGGAGTCTGGAGGGAGGGAGAGTCTGTAAACTTTTGTAGGTTAAGAGATCTTTTAGGTGATGTGGGGACAGAATGGTAAGGGGCGCTCTGAATGTCAGTTTATGAGCTTCTTTCTGCAAGAGCTGTCTAGCGGCTAATGCTCGTAGGCAGGGGGCCCATCCCTGAACTGTGGGGTCTAATTGCTTGGAGATATAAGCTACTGGGGCAAAGGATGAGCCATAATATTGGCCTAGGACTCTTAAAGCTTGACTGGACCTCTCATGAATGTATAATGAGAAGGGCTTCGACAAATCAGGAAGATGGAGAGCTGGGGCTTCTACAAGGGCTTGACGGAGCTTAATGAAGGAGTGTCGGGGTGAGGAGGATAATGGTTTTTTAGGGGGGCTCTTGCTGAGGTCGTATAGGGGTCTTGCCAACAGGGAGCAGGGAGAAGTTAGGGATCTATGTTCTAAAATATCTAGCTAGGCTTAGAAAGGGCCTAGAAAGGAAAGGATTTCTGTCTTGGTTTTGGGAACGGGCAGGTCAGAGAGGAGTCATTTTCTGTCTAAGGTAATGGACTTTCTTTGTTGAGACAGAAGGAATCCAAGGTAAGTGACAGAAGGGGAAGAGATTTGAGCTTTGACGGGGGATACTCGGTAACTTCTGGAAGCTAGAAGGTTAAGTAGGGAGGCAGTGTCAAGTTGAGACTGTTCCCACGAGAGACTGCAGAGTAGAAGATTGTCTATGTATTATAAGGTGGACTTGGAGTGATCATGATGAAACAGTTTGAGGTCCTGAGCTAGGACCTGTCTAAAAATATGGGGACTATCTCGGAAGCTTTGTGGCAAAACTGACCAAGTGAGTTGTTTAGAATGTCTTGTGTATGGGTCCGTCCAGGTGAAGATGAAAAAATTTTGGGAGCAGGGGTCTAGAGGGATAGAAAAATGGGTCTTTGAGATCTAGGACTGAGAAGTGGGATGCTGAGGCTGTATGGATTTGGAACTAAGGAATGGATAGGGACAATGGCTATGTTGATGAGGCAAAGGTCTTGGACAAGGCGGCAAGATCCGTTGGTTTTTTTAACAGCTAATATGGGGGTATTAAATGGGGAGTGAGTGGGTCTGCTTGAATGACGGGTTGGAGGCCTATGAGGGCTGAAGTGGTTAGGGGGTATTGGGCCTGACAGATATACTGAGAGGGGTCACATAATTTGATAGAGGCAGGGGGACATAGGGCCACGGAGGGGCTTGTAATGTCCCAAACTTTGGGATTTACAGGGTGTATGAGGGCAGAACCGGAGCTTTCATTGGGTAGAGGGGGGTCGTCGGCTATGAGGGCCATCAGAAAGGGAGTACTGGGGGCTGTGGGAGTGGATATAGTTATGGAAACGTGGAGGAGGGAAAGGATGTCTCGTCTTAGTAAAGGGATGGGACACTGGGGCATAACCAGGAAGGAGTGGGAGAAAGGTATGGGATTGTCTTGGATTGTGCATAAAAGGGTGGGTGGGGGGTTTAATGGGAAAATCTGTTTACCTCCTACTCTGACTATAGGAGTAATGGCTGGCGTGGTAGGGCCCCGGTATTCTCACAAGACTGAGAAGGTGGCTCCTGTATCTAGGAGGAAGGAGATGGGGTGACCATCTACTGTTAAAGTAACCCTGGGCTCCTGTTTGGTGATGAAAATGGTCAGGCAAGAAGCCCCCGGGCCCCATCAATCTTCTTCTGCCAGCCCCACTACGGCGGGCTTAGGATGGGGGTTGTTCGTCCAGCCTCCCCTTCGGGTGGTTGGGCAATCAGACCCCCAGTGGCCCTTTTTGTGGCATCTGGGGCATGGGGTGGTAGGAGATCTGGGGGAGGGGCACGCCCTTGACCAATGTCCCTCTTTTCTGCACTTGAAACAAGCTCTTGAGGGGGCTTGTTTGTAGAGGGGCGCCCAGGTTGTGGTTTTATTAGCTGGGCCAACATCTGGAAATTGGCCTGATCAGCCTTTTGTTTACCGCATTCTTTCTCCTCCTCCCGCTTATGGAAGACTTTAAAGGCCACTGTTAGGATCTCAGTCTGTGGGGTAGCGGGGCCCTGTTCTAACTTTTTGAGTTTAGCTTTAATGTCGGGGTAGCCTTGAGCTAGGAAGTATGTCATAAGGACATGTCTTCCTTCAGGTGTTTCTGGGTCCAGGCTGGTATACTGTAATAGGGCTTGAGTGAGTCTGTCTAAGAACTCGGAGGGGATTTCATCTCTCTTTTGAATTATGTCTTGGAGCTTTTGAAAATTGACTACTTTACAAGCTGCCCTTTTTCAGACCTGCTATTAAGCAGGAGGCAAAAATATCTCGAGAGCGAAGACTCATGGTGGTGTTATAATTTCAGTGTGGGTCTTGTTCAGGGACAGCAGTGGGGCCAGGGGAATAGGTGGGGTCAGTCCTGTGGGTTTCAGTAGCCTGCATTTGGGCGAAGTCCTAAACTCGTCTACGCTCTTCAGGGAGGAGAGTATTGGCCAGGAGCATGAAAATGTCATGATGTGTGAGGCTGTAAGACTGGAGGGTGTATTGAAACTCCCTGATGTATGTCATGGGATCAGTGGAAAAGGAACTTAGGCATTTCTCTAGTTAGGCTAAATCTCTTAAGGAGAAAGGGACGTGAACGCGCACAATGCCTTCGGATCCTGCTACCTCCTGGAGGGGGGCGATAATTTTGGGAGGCTCTCGGGACTGAGTCTGAGGGGGACTGAAGGGTTCTGGCTCAGTCTGTGGGGGAGTGACGTGGTCTAGCCTTGCCTAGTCGAGCAGGTCCTGAAGTGCAGAAGGGGGGCAAAGAAAATAAAGAAAGATAGAATCGGACCCACATGTCGCCAGCTAGCAGCCCAGCTGCTTACTTCTGCCGCTCTAGTTGGGCTTGAACTCATGACTCTGAATTAAGAGTCCTATGCTCTACTGAGCTACAGCAGGGCTCCAGTTAATTGCTTATGGAATGCGTTGTTTTCTATTCCTGCCACATCGGCAAGTGGGGGAAGGGCATAGCTAGAAACAGGGGCGGTGTTTCTACACATCTTCAATGTCTCCCTATTTTCAGAGTGAGGAGTCTTGGCAAGATATGTTTTTGTGGACAGATAACTTCTAAAGACTGCACCGGTTGTTCTCTAGCTTGTGCTTTCCCATGCTGCGTTCAGACATGGGGGGAGGTGCTTTCCCATTCTCTCTACAAACATGTGAGAAGACAAAGGCGGTCCCTAACAGGGGAGAAACAGGTGATGAGGGCAAAGACGGAGGAGGCCCCTGGGACCTAGTTAAAGGGGGGCTGAAAGGCTCAGGCTTAATCTGCAGGGAATGAAGGTGGAGGAGGTGAGATGGGGGAGGAGATGGTTGGGGAGGGAGAAGGGCTGTTGTAGGAGAAGAAGGGGAAGGGAGTGAACAGGAGGCTTCTGCGGGGGCGGCGGCTTGCAGGCTAGGAGAACTTGGGAGGGGGTGGGGAGAGGAGGAGGCAGAAAGCTTCGATATAGGGAATCTCCTTCCATTTTTTCAGGCGCTGGCAGTAGTTAAAAAGATCGCGAGTGATGTTAGGATCAAGAGTTCTCCCTGTGGGCCATTGCTTGTTATTGTCTAGGGGGGTATGTCGGCCAATCTTGGGAGCAATATTTACGGAGAAGTTTTGGTTTTATATCAGGCGTCAGGGAGAGGGTAGCCAGATGCTTAAGCAGGCATTCAAGAGGTGAACTTTCAGGGAGGGATGAGGAGGCTCCCATGGCTAAAGGACAGAGAAGGAGACAAACGGGAAGACGAACAGAGATCCTCGGACTGGAAGCAGACCACAAGGAGACAAAGGGCGTCCCCGATGATCCTTGGTGGTCTGCGGAAACTCGTATATGAGTCGGAATTTCTTGGGAAGTGTGGGTCGTCACCCAGACTTCCCTAAGAAGGCAGAGTGCCGGAGTCACGAGGTACCTAGCGCTAGGCATTTTCGGCAGACGGAGCAGAAGGAGGAGGGGGGGAAAAGGGAGCGTTCTCATCTTCAAAGGAGTCACCTCGTTTATGGCTGTTGGAGGGGGGTGCCTGAGAGTCAGCAGCAGCCGTGAAGGCCTGAGGTGGGGATTTATGACTGTCAGAGGAGGGGCCTGAGCGTCTGCCGCAGCTGTAAAGGCTTGAGGCGGGGATTTATGGCTGTTTGGGGAGGGGCCTGAGGGTCCACCGCAGCCGTGAAGACCTGAGGCGGGGAGAGTTCCCTCCTCATCCCCGAGCATCAGGGCCTTGCCTGACGATCACAGTCAATGGCACTGCGATAGCTCGGGGAAGAGTGGCCCACTCTGGGGGGAAAACTTACCTAAAGGCCAGAGAGGAGTGGTGAGTGTGATGAGCCAGCGCCGGAAAAAGAGGACGAGGGCAAGCTGCTGCTGGTGTCGGGGGGAAGACGGGGCCCAGTTGGGGTGTCCCATCTCCCGGGTTTCGGCACCAATGAAAGGAAAGGAGCGACACATAGCAGCAATTCACCTGAGAGTTCCGCTTTATTAGGGAAAGGTGCTGGGTTATATAGGAGGGGGCATGAATTGATTGAGGTGTCACTTCTACGGGGCTGGTGGCTGTTGGCTAGGTGCTGGGATTGGGAGGGGAGCGAGAGGTGATTGGGCTTCAGGTGGTGCCGGCGGGAACTGAGGACCCCGAAGAGAAGCCGGAAGTTTGCCATCTTACTGGTGGGGACCCTTCAGTATCCACATATAAATCAAGTATAAAAATCAAACGAATATTCATATTTGACCTTGTTGGATTCCCCTGAGGAAGGCGCCGCCCCAAATCACTCACCAAAGACGTTTCTTGATGCAACAAGCAAGAGGAATTTATTCGGAAGCCAACTAGTTGGGGTCCAAGTCAGCCTGTCGCAGCAGGTCTCAACGAGGACCCCAAGCACACTAAGGCAGAAGGTTTTATAGTATTTTCAAAAGGGGTAAAATTTTCCATAATCACAATACAGAGTTTTTTCTATAGGCTCATAAATTTTTTGCTGGCGCCACATCCTGGGGTCTGATTAGATGAGATCACCTACGGAATGTCTAGGGTGGTTCTAGTAAGATAAGCTAGGCGTATATGATTAACTGATTTACGGTTAGCTAACTAAAGGTCACTACAATTGACACAGGCTAACTAACTTGTTTTTCAAGATTCTAATGATTTTGCTTCTTCTGGGTTAGGGGGTGGTATTTAGGCCTTAAGATGGCTGTACTTATGCTAACTTTTGATTCTTCAGATCCTACATTTCCCCATTTCTCTTTTTGGGGCATTCCAATCATGAAATGTTTGTATCTTCTTATGAGTTGAGTGAGTGGTATTGTTGCTTCAACATTAGTACATGAACGGCACTCACTCTTTCTCTAACAAAAGTTATTAACCGGTTTAACATGCAGGGTCCTAAAGTTAGAAGCAACACAAGGATGAGTAGGGGCCCAGCCAGAGTGGATATCAGGGTTGTAAACCACGGGGACCTGGTGAACCAAGATTCAAACAGTCCTTGGCCTGCTTCTCGCTCTCTCTTCCTCTGATCTAGCCTCTCTCTAAGTTTTGACATTGAATCTCTTACTATCCCGGAATGATCTGCATAAAAGCAGCATTCTTCTCTTAAAGCTGCACACAGTCCTCCTTCTTTTAGGAACAGTAGATCCAGCCCTCGTCTATTCTGTAAGACTACCTCAGAGAGGGAAGTTAGAGATTCTTCAAGTTTTGTAATGGATTGCTCTATTGTTTTTAGGTCTTCATCAATAGCAGTCCTTAGTCCTTCATAATGCTGGTTCCCTTGAACAATAGCGGCTGCCCCCGTTCCCACTCCGGCTGCAACTCCTATCCCTAACAACACGGCTAAGGTCAGCGAGACCGGCTCTCTTTTATATCTATGCCTAGGTTCAAATTCAGTTACGAATGAGAGATCATCATGATACATTAACCTGGGTACTAGCTGAACCATAATACAGAAATCGCGAGAGGAATTGAAGGCAGAAGTAGAGACACATGGGGTCACTCCAGTATTACAAGCCCACCATCCCTCGGGGGGAGGGACTAGATACTCATTTTTACCTGAGGGGGTTATAGCTACGGTTTCATTACACAAGGCTTTATGGGTGGGGGGGACTGTACCTAAACATTTTCCTTTTCCAGTTACTTCAGTTAGAGTTAGTTTCCGGTGGCTTCCCCAGCTACAGATCTCGTGACGGGTTGTTTTATTAAAATTGCCTAACAATCCTAATCCTTCATAATAAGGCGGCCCAGAAGAGAAACACAACCAACAGGATTCAGTAGTTTTAGGATTGGTGGTGTTTAAGGCCTGAAAAGCTCCTTCAAGGAGGTTAAGGAGGCGTCGTCCTGTGCTAGGGAAAGGGGCAACTTGACCAGGAGTGGAAACAGAGGGAGCGGCGGTAGAGTCTACAGGGGGGGCTGGGGTCTGCTCGGGGGCCGGGGCTGGGAGACGCGGCCGGTCCTGCAGGACAGTGTTGGGTCCCACTGGGATAGCCGGGAGAGTTTCTACTTTTAGCCTGAGCATAAATAAGACTCCATTGTCATACCCACTCTGGTACAGTCTTAGTCCCCAAGTAAGCCCCTTTTCCCAGTTTGCTGCCCTTTTTCCTGCATCTGTGAAGGAGATATCAATGAGATTGCAGGTGGGATGAGTCTTGCACTGGGCATGAGTGGCACCTCGTTGGATTTTTATAAGGCCTGGAGGGGGTCTCCCTGCGCTTCCTGTCAGCCAATGGCATGTCCCTGTCTGTTCACAACCCCAATTCTTACAGAAAAAATCTGTCTGCCCTCCACATTGTGAGACCTCGGCATCAGTTGAGGGGGCCGGGCATACATAAAAGCAGGCACTTTGAATTTCTTTCATAGTCCTAGAGCCCCAATGCACTATATAATCCCGAGTGCTACATCCGGGTACTCCAACTGTGTCCTCATACCTAGGGTCTTGCTTGAAAAGAGTGCATACGTCTACAGTGAGGGTAGGCCACCAGGTTCCCTTAGGGTGTTGTCCTGTTATCTGGACTACTATTTGGCGGGAAGCTGGGATAATGATTTGCCATGTCAGTAACCTGGGCTCATGAGGGTTAGGGTTCTGGTGGGTTGGAGGTAGCAGAAACATCAGAATTACTAACAGCATAATTCTTTTTACACAAGCGAAGCTTAAGGGGGTTATCAGTCCGAGTTACTCGCCAGTCTGGGTCCGGGGGTGCCTTCTTTAGATGTGAAGCGTGTATCCAGGAAGAGACGCCGTCCACTTTTACAGCTGTGGGAGTAGTCAGGAGGACGACGAAAGGCCCCTTCCACCGTGGCTCGAGGTTTCCTGTCCGGTGCCTTCTTACATAGACAGGGTCTCCCACCTGGAACTGGTGAGGCACTGAGAGTTCCTCTGGCCGATAGGCTTCCTTGATGGAGGCCCACACCTCTTTCTGCACAGCTTCCAAGGCTCGTAACCTTTCAAGCAAAAACTTATTAGTTGCACACTCAGGGAATACATGAAGATGTGCTGACTGAAGCGGAGCTGGGGCCCCAAACATTATTTCAAAAGGCGTTAGTCCAAAGCGGCCGGGAGTGTTCCTGACTCTAAATAGGGCGAAGGGAAGGAGGACTAACCAATCACATAAGCCAGTCTCTATGGACAATTTAGTCAAGGTCTCTTTTAGAGTTCTGTTCATCCTTTCTACCTGTCCTGAGCTCTGGGGCCTGTATGCACAATGCAATTTCCAGTCCGTCCCCAGGATCTTGGCCAATCCCTGACTTACCTGGGCAACAAAAGCAGGGCCGTTGTCGGAGCCGATTACCTTTGGGATTCCAAACCTGGGAAATATTTCTTCAAGGATCTTTTTAGACACCGTCTGAGCTGTCTCAGTTTTGGTGGGGAACACCTCTGTCCATCCTGAAAATGTGTCTAGAAAAACTAGAAGGTACTTATATCTATACTTGGCAGGCTTAATTTCAGTGAAGTCAACTTCCCAATAAGCTCCTGGGTGATCTCCTCGAAGTCTTTTCCCGGATATTGCTTGATTTTTGCTCACGTTTACTAATTGACAGGGAACACAATTTTTTACAATCTCGTCAGCTAATTTTCCTAATTTAATAACATGATAAGGGGAGTCTCGAACTAAGGTCTTTTAGGTTTTTTGCTCCCAAATGTGTCAGTTGATGTAATTGCCTTAAGTATTCTGCTGCCTCTCTCTGGGGCAGGACAACTTTCCCTTTTTCAGACTTGTATATCTCTTGGGGCAAAGAATTTTTGAACCCTAATTTGTCTATACAAATGAGATCTTCAGGTGTGTACTGGAAGCTCTTGATGTGAGTGGCTTCCGGACACACTTGGAGGGGCAAAATGTTCATTCCCTGAGCCGCTTGCTTTGCGGCTTGGTCTGCTCTCCGGTTTCCTCGAGCTATTGGAGAGTCATCTTTCTGGTGTCCAGGGCAATGTATTATTGCTACTTCTTTAGGCCTATGGATGGCTTCTAGCAAATCTAAAATTTCTTGTTTGTTTTTAACATCTCTCCCGGCAGAAGTTAACAGCCCTCTCTGTCTATAAATAGCCCCGTGTATATGAGCAGTGGCAAAGGCGTATCTGCTGTCAGTGTAGACGTTAAGTCTCTTACCTTCTGCCATCCTTAGGGCCTGAGTCAGGGCGATGAGTTCTGCTCGCTGTGCAGAGGTGCCCGTTGGGAGTCCACTGGCCCATACAACTTGGTCATCATCTACTACTGCAGCTCCAGCCATTCTTTTACTATCCATGATGTAACTGCTCCCGTCCGTGTACCAAGTCAGGAGTCCTGTTCCCCTTAAGGGCTGGTATTGCAAGTCCTGGCGGGTTCCTGTCTCTTCAGCCAGGATTTCCTGGCAGGTATGAAGCACTTCTTTCCCCAACTCGGGGAGCAGAGTGGCCGGGTTTAGGATGGCAGGGGGGGCAAACTCTACTCGATCACGATTCAGGAGTAAGGTTTGGTAGTGAGTCATTCTGGCATTCGACATCCATCTCTCGGTTGGCTGCCGAATTACACTCTCCAACGCATGTGGAGCAACCACAGTAAGTTTCTGTCCCAGTGTCAGTTTGTCAGAATCTTTAACTAGGAGGGCCACAGCTGCCACTACTCTCAAACAGGCAGGCCATCCACTACTTACTGGGTCTAATTTTTTTGACAAATAGGCGACAGGTCTCTTCCAAGGTCCCCATTGTTGGGTCAACACTCCCCGAGCTACTCCACTCCGTTCATCCACAAAAAGGACGAACGGCTTAGATACGTCTGGGAGGGCCAGAGCAGGTGCCGACAGGAGGGCCTTCTTGATCTCATCAAAGGCCTGTTGCTGTTGAGGTCCCCAAACAAACGGGGCTGCCCCTTTGGTCAGGGGGTACAGGGGGGCAGCTAAGGTGGCATATCCGGGTATCCATAATCTGCAGAACCCTGCTGTTCCCAGAAATTCGCGGACTTGGCGCGGAGTAGTAGGGACCGGGATCTGCGTCACAGTCTGCTTCCGGGCTTCAGTAAGCCACCTTTTCCCTTCTCTCAGGGAATACCCTAAATAAGTCACTTGTTGTTGGCAGATCTGTGCTTTTTTGGCAGATGCTCTATACCCAAGCCTAGCAAGTTCAGTCAAAAGGGCTTCAGCAGCCGCTTGGCAGACTTCCTGTGTAGGAGCGGCTATCAGTAAGTCATCAACATATTGTAACAAGGTTACCTGCGGGTTGGAGGCTCGGTAAAAGGCTAAGTCCTGGTGTAAAGCCTCGTCGAAGAGGGTAGGTGAGTTCTTGAATCCTTGTGGCAAGCGAGTCCAGGTCAATTGTCCAGTAGTTCCTGTGGAGGGGTCTTTCCACTCAAAGGCAAACAGCGGTTGACTACTCTGATGCAGGCGCAAACAAAAGAAGGCGTCTTTTAAATCTAAGACTGTGTACCAAGTGTTTTCTGGGGCCAGAGAGCTTAGCAGGTTGTAAGGATTCGGCACAGTGGGATGAATGTCCTGTGTTCTCTTATTAACTTCTCTTAAATCTTGCACTGGTCGATAATCTCCTGTTCCCGCCTTCTTTACGGGCAGCAAGGGAGTGTTCCATGGGGATTTACATTTTACTAATATCCCCTGCTCTATGAGCCTCTGGATATGGGGCCTAATCCCATCTCTGGCCTCTTTACTCATTGGATATTGTCTCACAGTTACTGGTGAGGCTGAGGCTTTCAATTCTATGACTACCGGGGGCTGGTTTACAGCAAGTCCCATACCTGCCGTTTCTGCCCAGGCCCCTGGAAACTGGTTGAGCCACCTCTGATTAACTCGGGAGGGTTCTGGTTCTTTAAAAAGGCGGTACTCGTCTTCTAACTTTATGGACAGGATGCTTAGGCCCAAGGGTCTCTTTTTGCTATCAGTCACTTGGGTATCTTCAGTCTGAAAGGATATTTGGGCCCCGACTTTGGTCAAGATGTCTCTTCCCAACAAGGGTGTAGGGCATTCTGGTATAACAAGGAATGAGTGGTTTACTTGTCCCACTCCTAAGTCCACTGTTCTTTGGGTAGTCCATGCATATTGTTTCTGACCCGTGGCCCCGAACACCCAAGACTTTTTACTAGAAAGGGGGCCTCTAGCTTGGGTCAGTACTGAATGTTGAGCACCGGTATCTACCAGAAACTCAACGGGTTGCCCCTCCACTTTCAGAGTTACCCTAGGCTCGGGGAGGGGCTCCGAGCCCCGTCTTCCCTAATCTTCATCTTCTAGCAGGGACAACACTTTCTTCGGAGGTCCCCGTGGTGGTTTCTTAGGGCATTCTTTCACCCAATGCCCCTTTTCCTTGCAGTACGCACACTGATCTTTATCTAAAGGAGGTCGGTTGCCCAGGGACCCTGCCTTACTAGTTTTACCACTAGAGGGCGGTCGTCCCTTACTTTCTACTATTGCGGCCAAGATCTTTGTTAAATTTCTCTCATGCTTTCTATCTCTCTTTTCTTCTTTACTTTCCCTCTCCTTCTCTTTCCTTAACTCTTTCTCTTCCTCAGTCTCTCTCTTATGATAAACTTTCTCTGCTTCTTTCACTAAATCTTTCAGCGACAAATCCTGTAAGCCTTCCAATCTCTGAAGTTTTTTCCTAATGTCGGGTGCCGATTGCCCGATAAAAGCAAGGGCCACTGAAGCACTATGCCCCTCAGAAGTGGGATCAAAGGGAGTATACCGCCTGAAGGCTTCTATCAGGCGTTCTGAGAATACTGCAGGTGCTTCAGTGGCTCCCTGGCTGACCTCTCTTACCTTGGCCAAATTGGTGGGACGTCTTGCGGCCCCACGGAGACCCGCCACCAGAGCCTGGCGATAGATGGTTAGTCGCTCCCTACCTTCTGGAGAATTAAAGTCCCAGTTGGGTCTAGTCAACGGGAACCCCCTCTCTATGTCATGAGGGAGTTGCGAAGGCCGTCCGTCGGTTCCAGGCACATTCTTCCGTGCCTCCAGGAGAATCCTCTCTCTCTCTTCCGTGGTGAAGAGCACCTGTAAAAGCTGCTGACAGTCATCCCAGGTGGGCTGGTGGGAAAACATCAGAGACTCTACTAAACCAGTTAGTTTCTGTGGCTCCTCTGAAAAGGGCGGGTGGTTAGCTTTCCAATTATACAAATCAGCAGAGGAGAAGGGCCAATATTGCAGAGGTTGGAAAGGCGGTTCCCCTTCTTCTCCAAGGATGGGAACTCCATAAGACCGGAGAGGAAAG
Source organism: Manis javanica (assembly GCF_040802235.1). Taxonomy (NCBI): domain Eukaryota; kingdom Metazoa; phylum Chordata; class Mammalia; order Pholidota; family Manidae; genus Manis; species Manis javanica. The sequence goes on along the minus strand of NC_133164.1, from coordinate 49,502,039 downwards.
ATACCCGGTGGGTCCAAGATGGCCCCTCGGCGGCGCCGGGTGCCCTGGGCAGGTCCCGGAGCCGGCCCTACTGCCTCAGCATCAGGGACTGAGGGTGCCGGAGCTGGGGGTGCTGGGGGTGCTGGGGGTGCTGGGGCCGGGGGCACCGGGGGTGCCGTGGGGGCAGGAGGGTAAGGAGGGGGAGGGGGATCATCAATTATAAGCGAATCTTGAGTATCAGGGTAAACTTTGGTAGTTTCTTTTTCTTTTTTCTGAGGTTGAGTCTGGGCAGCTAAAACTCGAGGGCCCATTTTCTTTTGCACCCAGGGCTTTACCCAGGGTGGTGGGTTCTCCACCAACTCTTGCCAGACTACAATGTAGGGTTGCTGATCCGGGTGTCCTTGAGACGAATCCTGAAAAACAATAGCTTTTACTGCTAGTAAAGTGGGGAGATCAAAAGTCCCCTCCGAGGGCCACCCAACATTGAAGGTGGGCCATTCGGAGGAACAGAAAGTCTGCCATGGTCCCTTTTTCACTTCTACTGACAAGTTACGTGCCCTCGCTCTAACTTCCGTCCAATGATCTAGTGTCAGGCTAAGGGGGGTCGTCACTGTCTGTCCCATTGTCAGTATAACAATAATTAGACACGTAAAGGACACAAAAAACAAAGACACACACAGATTAGACACATAGCGGCCGCTTTTGGTTCTTTTCAGAGCCTCGAACAGAAACCGAAAGGAATCAGAGGGTTGAAATTCTCGGCGCCCAAAAATCAACCCTATCTCATCAGGTTCAGTTTGCCGGAAAAACAGACGGGAGGCTACCAGGCGTTCCTGGCCCCCCAACCTCCCTGAGGCGTCCCCCAGGGTTGCAGCCTGCGGTGCTCTAGTACGTCTACCGACCGCAGTCACAGCCCCTGTACGGGATTGAGACGGCTGCCAGACAACGGGTACCCTTCAGAACTCTGACCGGTCTCACTGAAACAGAAAACAGAACACAAACAACAACTCAAGGCGCCACCAATCTTACCTCTTCCTCCAAGAGCGACTTCGGGAGTGAAGCGGGGTGGACAACCGATCCCGGACGAGCCCCCAAATGTTGGATTCCCCTGAGGAAGGCGCCGCCCCAAATCACTCACCAAAGACGTTTCTTGATGCAACAAGCAAGAGGAATTTATTCGGAAGCCAACTAGTTGGGGTCCAAGTCAGCCTGTCACAGCAGGTCTCAACGAGGACCCCGAGCACACTAAGGCAGAAGGTTTTATAGTATTTTCAAAAGGGGTAAAATTTTCCATAATCACAATACAGAGTTTTTTCTATAGGCTCATAAATCTTTTGCTGGCGCCACATCCTGGGGTCTGATTAGATGAGATCACCTACGGAATGTCTAGGGTGGTTCTAGTAAGATAAGCTAGGCGTATATGATTAACTGATTTACGGTTAGCTAACTAAAGGTCACTACAATTGACACAGGCTAACTAACTTGTTTTTCAAGATTCTAATGATTTTGCTTCTTCTGGGTTAGGGGGTGGTATTTAGGCCTTAAGATGGCTGTACTTATGCTAACTTTTGATTCTTCAGATCCTACAACCTGATTGTTTATAGTTCATAATGTGTGATCCAAACCGAAAGTTTCTGTGATGAATGCCCTTGTACTGTTCACCATGTAACTTATTCACTATGTAAGAATTTGTTCTCCACGTAAGAACTTGTTCGTTATGCTTCAGAAGATTGGAGACTGACGAAAATTAGGCTTGGGGTGGATTAATGATTGTGCATTGAGCATTGACCCCCCTATACAGAATTTTATTGTGGTTAACAACCATTTGATAAATAAATATGAGAGATGCCCTCACCAAAAAAAAAAAAAAAAGTACACACTTCCAATTGTAAAATAAATAAGTAACCAGGATGTAATGTATAGCATAAGGAATATAGTCAAAATATTGTAACAACTTGGTATGGTGATAGCTGGTACCTAGAATTATCATGTATATAAATGTTAAATCACTGTGTCGTACACCTGAAACTAATGTAATACTGTGTGTCAACTATCCTTCAATAAAAAAAAAAAAAGAAAAAAAAAAAGAGCATTTGGACTGATTGCAATTAGCAGTCGCCTTGTCAGGGAGTTGAAAGAGAAGAGTCAGGCTTCTGTGGCCTGTTCCAGGTTTAATTGACCTATTTGGCAGGAGCTGGAAACCAACCTTTTCCACAGGCTCCTGTCCAGTGTCCGAGACCCAGTGCATTTTTTTTGTAATATGCTTTCTTGACATTATTTTTTTTAACACTTCCTTACATCTCAATAGCATACTAAAAATGATATCCTTTCAAATGGAAACACCTTAAGTCATTTAACAAGATCCTATAGATATTAAAATTCTATTGAGACTGTTGTCAATTACGTGGCAATAAGCATTTAAACACATACTTTGTTTTGCAAATTAGTCCTTTTTGCTTCTTATTTTAGGTATGCATTATGTTGGAAGTATGCCCTGAAATTTTGATTTTTCCCCCATTCTAGACTCTGTTTTTATTACAGTTTTTAGACTTGGCTTAGTGCTTTTAGGGAAATGGATATGTTTGTCTTCTAAGCTTGCTTTGTTTCCTCTCATTTCCTGTTATTTTCCTCCTTTTAATCAATTGTTTTGGAAGGTAAATATCTGTGGGTAAAATTGAAACATTTCCAGAATTTCTCGCCTGGCTTTGGTGCATCTGCATATCAACAGGCTTTCAGAGGTGTAAAGAAGTAGGCTTTTGTGGATTTGGATCTTTCTCAGGGGTGGAGAAGTTCATCTCCATATCAGTGGGTAATTACCTGGGCAACAGAGGGCTGATCTGTACCTGAGAGGTGAGGGGGAGGCCAGTGATGTGGCTGCTTGAGCAGGAGAGAGAGATGGGCTGGACTGCAGTTTTGTAAGCAATAAACGGGTTTTAAACTTTATTTCTCCCTTTGACTGATTTTGGTTTTTAGAGGTATTTTGCCCCAGAATTTCCTTTCCCCGGACTTACAATATCCTTTTTTCTTCTTTCTAATTGTGATTTCCTTCAAATGTTAGAGGAACACAGCCATGATTTTCTAATTGTAAACAACATCATAGATATATTCTCCTCTTTTAGATTTTAAATGTTTAATTTCTTTCAACTTTTCATGCTCAATTTATACTTTTTACTGACTCAATTTATATTTAGATCCAGATTGTTGTTTTGACATATTACTGTTAAATATCCTAAGTTAAGGTTTTCATTTTAATTTGCATTGATTTAGAAATAGAAACGCTTTAAAATACAACTCTAATATTAGTTTCCAGGGGTTCTTTATTGACCATCATCACCATCTTATATCTGTACTTTCTTATTCTTATAGTCTTTGTTTTTAATTGTTCGGTCTCTGTGTACATTTTGAACATGTATCTGTGGCTGCTCTTCTTATCCTTGCGTAGCTGTTGATAACTTGATCTAGTTATCACAAATAAAGACAATTCCCTAGGGAATTCTTGATAAAAGTTTTGTTCTTCTTTCCTAAAATTATTGTGTACTTGTTGCTGCGCAGCTGCATCTGGGGAGGTCCCTCTCTGCCCACTAAGTGAAGCACTAGGAGAAACCTCAACCTTGCCAGGGGTGGGTTCTTGACTCTGGATGAGAAAGAATTCTTGAACAGGTCAGACAAGTGTAGGTAAGGAAGGAATTCATGAAAGAGCAGCAGGGAATGGCAGCTCCCTTGAAGGCTGCAAAAAAACAGGAAAGTACAGATGGAAAGAGGGAAATTTCTTGGCCTAAGGCAGATTCCCTTGCCAACTCTTAAAGCCAGGATGTGGGTAAAATTGCATTATTTCCAGAGTCTCTCCCTTGGCTTTAGTGCATTTCCGTATCTACAGGCATTTCTAAGGGGTGGAGAAAAGTAGTTCATGTCCATATCAATGGTAATTACCTGGGTGACCTAGGGCTTATCTGAACCTAGGAGGTTTGGGGGAGGATGAGCTTGCTTCTGCTGGAGGAGGAGAGAGACAGACCCTAGACCACAACTTGTAAGCAATAAACGGGTTTTAAGCTTTATTTCTCCCTTTGACTGATTTTGGTTTCAGGTAGGTATTTTGCCCCAGGGTTTTCTCTTCCCAGAGTTACACAGGGTCACCTGGCATCCTGTGTATGCTTGGATCTGCATGGCGTGGGGACAAGCCCCTACCACCTTAGGATTTGGGGGAGCCACAGAGCACCAGATGGAGAGAAGTTATGTTCTGAGAGCTTCCCAAACAAAGGAGATTTTCAGGCAGTTTCCTGTAGCTGCAGTTCTTCTGAGTCATTCAAATGATAGGAACTTGCAGGCCCAAGTCTGAGCTCTCAGCAGCCCCTCCCTACATAGTAGGAGTAAAGCAGAGACAGAGTGAAGTCTTGGAAATAAAATGAAATAGCAAAGAGGCAAAACACAATAATTTGAACAGTGATAAAGCTTTATTTGAAAGTATGCACTTAAAGAAAGGAAAGTATGGGTGTCCTCAGAGAGGAGGCACACTAAAAGGTTGGGGATTTGTCCTTTAAGGCTTCCAAGAATGGGGTAAAGGGCAGAGGGGTGTTGTTGGACATAGGCTTGACTTGTGGTCTCAAGATGCTTATCTCTGGTGAGAGACACCATATCTCCTTTCCTTTATTTTCAGTCCTCCAGCTAATTTTGCTAAATAAACCCAATTCAAGTTATTTATTTATCCTGTTCTTTTCCAAGATAGTGGTTACCCTCAAGCAGTGAGGACATATCAGTTAAAACTGCCTGCCCTGCCTTAAGCTAGGCTGTTGGCTTATTGCTAAAGAGTATGTTAGGAATCTTCTCAACTCTTTGCTTTTTAAAATGGAGTCTTAGCCTTAAGATGTGGTCCCTCCTGTTCTTACTATACTGCTTATATCTCAGCAGTTTTCACCACAGGCAGGGGAAATTAATCATGATGCTTGTCCCAGGTCCCTGCCCTACCTCATACTTTTCTACAATATCTTCATGTATCTTGAAACATTTTAAATAAGCATATAATTTTAAAAATTTTGATATATCTTTAAAATTCTCTTGTTGGATTTTTGTATGTTTTTCTATCATCACTGTAATTCTAAACTTTTATCTCAATATATTGGTCTCTATCAATTTCCCCTGATACTTAGTAAACCCAGTCAGTTCCTCTGCAGAACTAGTTATTTCCTTAACTCTTGAACTGTGTGTGTGAGTTTCCCCCTGTATTTTCTTTCATTGTATTTTGTTTGGGTTTTTAAACTCTTTATACAATTCCAGTTATTAGTATATTGGAAATCATTGTTCTGTTGTATCTGGCCATCTTCTTTTTCGCATGTTCATATATCTCTTCAGAGTTCTGGGTGAATTCCTGGAGTATGTTACTCAGTTCTCTGTTTCAATTCTACAGTTTTCCGTGCATTTCTTCTCATTTTCTGTAACATGGTTTAATTCAAGACCACAATTTTTATCTTTAAATATTCCTTCCTGATTTTAGATCAATCCTTCACTGTGTATAAAATTTCTGAAAACTCAAAGCCAGTATTTTCTGGAGTATTATGCAGTACATCTATTTCAGAGAGTGACGATCCTTCTGATTCTTCTGACTTTGGAGTGGCCCCTTCTACCTTGTCTTTTCAAAGGCCTGATGATTTTTGCCAGTTGCTCATTTCTGCGTGTTGCAGTCACCCATGTCAGAAAGTCTTTCATCTACTTTTAGCCCCAAAGTGAATTTTGACAGTGTAGACTATTTGCTACCCAACTGATGTGAAGGATGTCCTACTGAATTAGTGTTCTGCCACTTTATGAAAAAGCTCTGATTTGAGACTTTCTGTTCATTTTATGCAACCTCCATAAGAGGAAGTATCACCCTCATGCTGGCCTTAATTCGTGGTCTGCTGTCTCCCTTTCAGGTTAAGAAGTGGCTAGGAGGCTTTATCAAGATGCCTTCTGCTTACTTTCCAAGTTCCTTAATGAAAGAGGTTGGTTCTTTGATCCTTCCTTCAATCAAATCTGCACCTCATCTGACAGAAATGCCTAAGGTGTATGAATAATGAGAATGGCAGATATACATCTAACTTTTCAGCACTGAGATGTGTTCTCTCCCATTTTTGTATTTCATTGGTCATACCTACTTATTGGGGCTTGATAGGCAAGTATTCTGGGTGAGGAAGGGTTGCTTGCTTATAGTTACATGACTCCATTTATGCCCAAATCTTCCATTGATTTATAATTTGTACAGAACTCCTTGTAACTGCCTATCAAGTAGGTGTGATGAAAAATAAAATAAAGAACTTGCAAATATTCTAGCCTGTATTAATAAACATAGCTTGCTTTCTTGTGATGATGAACATGTACATTTCATTAGCAGTGAGTCATCCTGGTTGGCCTTATTTAGTGGCTGCCAAAAGTTTTTGTCAATGTAGAAAGAGACTCTCTGTATATTGACACCAAGATAAAGACTTTGCAAATCAAAAGTCAAACTGAGATTTGTGGAATATCCCAGAATTGTGTATTTCAACACTTTCTGTTCTCCTGAGATTTGTTTGGTGTGTCTCTGTATCACAGCCCTTTGAAGACAAGCCCTGATAACATCAGTCCTTGCATTGGGAGCTGAAGGAAGTGCCCAGATTCAGGCCTGCTTTTTCTAATTAAAAGTGGTTAATAACTCTTTTATTGAAACTAGATTAAATTCTTATTTGGGAAACTTAATTTAAAGTATGACCTGTCAGCTCTGTGGCACTTCTATCCAGTCTCATCTCTACACAAATTGGTAGGGAGAGAATTGTGTTTTAATATTCTCCAAAAGGACAGAGTGAGCAGGAGAATTATAAAGCATGGAATAAAGCAAGTGCTTGCTTTCATTTCATTTGCAGAGACATCATATATAATGAAGCCAAACAATTTGGTTTTCTGAATTTGTGTAGATATGTTCTTCTAAAAATGTTGCTATGACATCCCTAGGCATATTATTTTTAACCAAAAACTGCTTAATGGGAGCCTTGTCTTGTGCACCTGGTTTGAGTCTTCTCCCCAGACTTATTAAAGGGTATCTCATAGCATACAGTCCCTGGCTCTGACCTGGATTCCTGCCCTTCCAGAAAAACTTTCAATTCTGTTTGTTAAGAGGCTCATTTCAGACTGGAGCAGTGTATGGCTAGGTTCATAACACTGAGATTCTAAGTCCCCCTGTGTCAGAGCAGCATATAGTGGAGATTTCTGGATGGGGAGGCAGGGCAGAATTGCTAGGAGCAACAGCAAGCCTAGCATGGGGCTGGATGTGACCTTAGAAACTTTGAGGACAACTATAATAAATAATATTCCCAACTTTGGACTACACAAAACTCCTGTGAAGAATGCAAAGATACCCATACCTCTTTCTATAGTAATAATAAAAATATTGTAAAGAAAATGAAAAAATCTACCTGTCATTGCTTAGATTCATGGATCAATAAAAGAACAATCCTCAAAATTGTTCCATTTTATTCTTCTTTTCTTTTTTCTATTAACTAGATCCAAACATTTTAAAACAAAAAGTTATCTCTTTTTAAGTCTTTCTTAAAGAATTTTTAATGAACTGGTCATATATTCTTATGGAAATATTCTCAAAATGTGAGTAAAATTTTTTCATTAAAAGTAAGAGAAATTAACACTATAATTTTACCATTATGTATTTCCCCTGTATACAATTATTCTATATTTCTATTATCATGTCTCTAATTTCAAATACACTTTCCTAAAATTTCTGAATCTTATTTGGAGATATAAGTACCCTAGTGTATGTGCTTTACCATTAAAAGTCCACCACTATTGTTTCTTTATTAAGAAGCCACTTTTCTTATTAATAACTTTCATTTTCTCCTGCTAATTGTTTTGAATGTGGATATTTTAATTAATTTAGTTTGGATATTTTCATATAAGTCATCACTCCATGGAGATTAATCACTTAGGCAATTATACTATTCAAGTACTTGATCATTTCTTGTTTTTATATTGAATAAAATTTTTCATGTCTTCTGTGTTTACTGATTTTTTAAAAATTACCTTTTTCAGGCTCATATGTCATATGTCCCCTAACCAGAATTTATTAATGTCTGCACTGGTTTGTGGATGCTTTTTAAAAAAATATTTTAAAAATTTTGAATCTGTAGCTTAGAAGTTGTCATTTTTTTTAATGATGAAAATGCTTCTTGTTCTTTTGTTATTACTTTCCTCTCATTAAAATCAAGAAAGTGAGGATGGTAAGGAATGAGGTAAATTCTGACAATTGCACATAAATGTGTTTCTGATATTTACATATCATATATTTTCCTGGTACAGGTCTCTGACCTAAACATGTCCAGTAGGGTTTTATTAAAACATTTTTCAAGTGTCTGAGATACTTGTTGCTCATGATAATTTTTATTCTTTCTTTGGCCATTATTTGTTTCTATATTATTCTACAGATGATCTTCATTTCCTAATCTGTAATCATGAGTTAATACTTTTTGATTTCCTAACTGTTCATAATTCTGAAATTTGATAATGCTAATTTCTGTCAATTACATTTCCTTCCTTAATGTCTCACTTTACTTGGGGGCATTTTGCTTGAAAATATGTGTTGTCTACTTGAAAATGGGTGCATATTCCCTTGGTATAGGGCTTTATTCTAGGTTTGGGTGGTTGTCAGGCCAGTACCACTTTGGAGAAAGACTAAGAAAACAATTTGAGTTATTTATCCTTACTGTCATTAAAGCCCTTTTAATTTCTCTCTCTTCCTCTTTTTTTTTTTTTTTTGGTATAACTGTTTTGTTCAAAACTTAAAAAAAAAAATCTCTGCATGAAATCATGAATGCCCAGTGGAATTTCATTTTTTTCACTGAAGTCTCAGTCATAGAGCTGCTAGTTGTAAGGAGCAACCTTTTTAAAAGTTACCAAATATTGCCTGGTTATATCATGTTTTATCTCAGACTGGGTAGTGCTTCACTTGTTAGAATGGAGGATTATATTTTGCTCCAGGTAATAGTTTATTTATGAAATTATGCATGAAATTAGCAAAGTAAAAGAATACTTAGAATTTGCATATAAATATGTGATATATGAAATGAATATCTGTCGTTATTATTAACATTTCATTATAACATCCACATAGAGACCTTGCATGTGTAAGATGAATGACCACGTTCCTTAGGAAACTTAATTATTGATTTCACATAGAAACAAACAGTAAAATATAAATAATAATGATAAAACCCAACTTTTTAAAATAAATTTTAAAAACTCCTGTACTTTTTCAATATAATGTCTTTTTATTCAGCTAGTAGCCTCAAATATAGTCAAGACAGTGTTGTTAGAATTATTTCCAAGAATGTATAGATTATATAATGGAAATAATCATTTTCTTCCTGTGGGCTAGTCAGATCCTAGGCCTCTTCTGAGCTGGGTTAAGGAGGCCAAGTAACCCACCACCACAACCCATATTTGACTTTTGCCCATTTTTAGCTAATGAGTTATGAAAAGAAATATCATTAGCAGAAAGCATGAGGAAGAACTGACAATTGATAAATCTTTAGCTCCATAGCATTGCATTTCTGTCTAGAGGTGAGTCTATTCAACCTCTTGTACACTCCTTCAGTAGGCTCTTTATGTGCAGTGATAGATTTGCAGTGTTAAAACTCTTTCACCTACGTCCTGTTGTAATTGACAAGTGTTTTATGGCTACTGATTTGGGTTGGGGTTGATGTCTGTGGCCTTGGAGCACAGCTGAAGTAACAGGTCCACTCAGGACCTATAGCGTGGCCTTATTATCACTCTACTCTAATAAACTGAGCTGCCAACTTGCTGAAGCACCGGTATTTCCAGAAATCCTGTTATGGATCTTTGATTTACCTTTATTTTTTATGGTATCATTAATATACAATTACATGAGCAACATTGTGGTTACTAGATTTCCCCTATTATTAAGTCCCCACCTCATACCTCATTACAGTCACTGTCCATCAGCGTAGTAAGATGCTATAGAGTCACTACTTGTCTTCTCTGTGCTATACTGCCTTCCTCAGGCCCCCCACAACATTATGTGTGCTAATCATAATGCACCTTATTCCCCTTCTCCCGCCCTTCCCCCCCACCCTCCTCAGTCCCTTTCCCTAATCCTTTCTTGGTTTGCTTTACTTTTTATGGTGTTTGAGGTTTTTGAGTAACCCAAGTACTCCTTTCTTGCTGTGACCTCATTTTTCCTTTATTCCCCACTCAGGGCTTTCTTTTTCTTTATTTTGCACCTGTGAATCACACAAAACTCTCAGTTTTTTTATAGACTGATTCCAGTGCCTTAAGTAAGAGTTCTGCCTGTCCATAGACCTGTGCTCAATAAAAAAAATAAATCTGGTGCCAGTCGCAGAGGCATAGTCTACCTCTGAGTTAGGATCTTGACTGGCATGGCTTCGATTTGAGATTTATGTGTGACTGTCAGAGGTGAACATTTTTGGCAATGTAAATAAGCCCTTGCCTTGCCAATGGGTTTCAGCCCCAGGCAAGTTCGCTATGGATTCACTGTGACCAAAGAAATCGTCAGCAAAACGTTCTTGGGGTGAAAGGGTTTATCACCCGGCTTGTTCTCCAGTGGTAGGTCGAGCACTAGTGTCTCTGCTTCCACCCAGAGCACTGGGCCGAGCTCTCTGTAGAGTGCAATAATAGCTTATTGCCTACAGGTGTGGAAGCAGCAATAGGCCAGTTACATCATCAGGTGGTTTAAGTTCAGTGAGGATCCTGGCCATAGGAACCCCAACTTCCCCACACTCCACCCCTCCAGGATTCTCGCCTTACAATCTACATGCTTCCAATCTTCCGCAATGGTCCCTGTGCGAGAAAGCTGGAGCACTGTAACCAGATTCCACAACAGCAACAGAGGATAACAACAACTTAGAGATAATAAAAATCAAGATACAGCAAGATTTTGATACAAAAATTATAATAATCCTCAAGCCAGAGGAGGTTCCTAATAACAAAAATTATAATAATCCTCAAGCCAGAGGAAGTTCCCAATCCACAAAGACCTTAGGGGCAGTAAGACACATGTTTTAATACCACCAACATAAGCAAATTTTGTCCATCAGGTAGGATGCATGCAAGAGAGTGGTCTTGTGATAGGGCTGTAGCAGGAAGGGGGTCCCTTCCAGGTCTAGTATACCATACCTTTACTCCTTTCCCCATGGGGGTTACCTAAGGGTCTATATATAGAACTATTGGAGGTGCATGCACTGGCCATAATGATGAAACAAAACTCCCTGGTAAGATGCTCTTACCTTCTGGCCATTTAGGATATACTACTGTGACCTCTGGCGGCCATTCTGCTGTTATTTCAGGAATAAACAGGAGGCCAGCTTCCAGGCCTTGTCCCCAAGGTGCCAGGAGAGCCAGCCATCATTGGTCCATGTGTGGAAAGGTCCAAGGCCACATCCACTCAATGGAGTCTCCGGGGTTCAGTGCAGTTGGTGCTGGCAGCAAGATGTTATTCTGGTGGCCGAACCTCGGCTTCAGTGATTTTTCCTTGGTTTGTACTTGCAGTTGCACAGGGGAGGCAGCCATATGTGTTAACATGTCTATGGAGCTCAGGGCTCCCTTTCAGAGTCTCTCATTCAAACGCCATAGTACAGTCCATAAGCAGACTGACCATGCCCGCAGACTATTGGTATCTGACTTTAGTCCAGATTTTAACAAGCCATTGTGCCTCTGTATCATGCCTACTGTGGTAGGATTGTATGGCACATCAAGCTTCCACTTGATTCCCAGATGTCACACCCATTCTTGCAATGTATGTCCAGTAAAATGGGTGCCCTGATCACTCTCAATCACCTGTGGTCGGCCATAGGCAGCAAAAAGACACTCCAGGCCTCTTTTGGTTGCCTGCTGGTCTGCACAACGGGTAGGAAAAGTAACCTGAAGTCCAGTAGCTGTGTCCACACTGGAGAATTGAAAGACTATGGGTGGGCTTTATAATACCCACCTTTTCCATTTCCTGGAGAGTTTCTCCAATCTCTTTATGCCCTACAGGCCTTTTGTATTGTTTGGTATTAGTCACCTGCTGAGGCACAAGCAAAGCTATGGGTGGTTGCCTAGCATGTCCCCTCAGAACTGCCTTCACCACACGTACTCTCAGTCTGAACTCACCTGCAGTGGTCTGCAGCCATAGACCCTGCAGGATATCAATCCCCCAAATATACTCAGGAATAGGAGATATACACAGTATACTCTTTTGGGGGGTAGATGCACTATTCCCAAGGGGATTTGGGCTTTTTTCACCCTGATAGCCTTCCCCCCATATCCATCTATGATGGTGGGGGTCCCGGGGAACCGCTCAGGGTTACCATGAATCAGTGAACATTCAGCACGTGTGTCCACCAGAGCCAGGACACGTTGTATGTTCACTGGGGAACAATGGACAGCTATTTCAACATGTTGCCTCCAGTCCCCCCCTGGTCCCTCAGAGCAGATACCTTGACCTTTCCCTCAGTCAAACCATGTTCCCCAATCACCTTCCTGTGTGGGCGTAGGTGAGCTGGGCTTGTTCTCCAGCAGGAAGTCTTGCAAACACACAGGCTGTACTCGTGGCTCTGTCTCTGACCTCTGCCACTTTGGTCTTAATGTCTGGAACTGCTGCTCTGGTTTCAGCTGTTACCATAGCTCTAGTAAGATCCTATTGGACTTCCCATCTAATTTCCTTCCATCTGCTCCTGCCCATATTAAATCAACCCACATCTGGGTCCTCGTAACCTTCATAGGGCCCTGTAAGCTCTTCTTGTGAGTAACAAGTCTTATTTCTTTCCAGATTCTTGTTGCTTCTGCCTCTCCTAAGTCTGGTACTGTATGTGTCACCTCGCTTATGGGCTGCCCTAAGTGAGGGGAAAGAATGGCCACTAGAGACAAAGAGGGATGTAGGAGCTGTTTGAAGTACAGTATTTCTTATCCCAGGAGTAAAAAATCTCTTCATCTGGGTTATAATTGTCTGAACTATAGATGGCATTTCTTATGCCTAGCTCTCATAGCCCCTGTTGGAGCTCAGCATATGTCTGCCATCTTACAGGAGAGGATGGCAGCTCACCTAGATTGGGCCACACAGCACGAAATGCAGCCATAAGCCAATCGAGGAGCGAGTGACTCCCTGGGGTCTGATGTGCATTTTGTAATCGCTTCCTTAAGGTGGGCTGCACTGCCAGGGAAGACAGCTTGCCATCCCTGATCCTGACAGAACAATTCCATCCTCCCCTAAGTCCCAAATCCACCAGCTCAGCCTGAGTATAGGGGCAGAGCATAGAGTGCTCCACGACCTGGGGAGGGGGCTGCTCCTCTCCTTGGGGAACTTTCAGTTGCTGTATCTTTATTTTCTTTACAACCACTGGGTGTGCTTTCAATACAGGAGGTGCCAGTGCCTCCGGCACCACCCCTTCATCCTTCCCCAGCTCCTCCATTTCCCGGGCTGATGGCACCTTTCTCTCCCCTCCCCCGAGTACCTCCTCTTCTACAGCCTTTACCTTTTCTACTGTGCCTCACAGCAATGCTAGCTCTGTCTTCGGAAGGTCTCTTACCTTCAGCTCAATGCTTCACAGCTGATGTTCTCATGCCACCTCCACCTGTGCTTCCCTCAGGTGTTCGTCTTTTTCCTTGATGGCCTCTTCCTCCTTCAGAACAACTGGCAGCGCTACCATCTCATCTCCAATGGCACCTTGCTGCTGGTGCTCTCATGCTGCCTCCTCCTGCATCAAGGCCATCTCCTTCCTCAGGGAATCCACAGAAGTCTGCACCTCATGTTCTCATGCCACCTCTTGCGACAATCCCACTTCCCTCCTTAGAGAATCTACTGAAGTTTGCAGCTCGTTCTCATACTGCCATTTCTTGGGTCTCCTTTGTAGACCTTTTTAATACTGTGAGAAGCAGCCAACCCACAGTCTCCGCTGCCTCCTGGGCACTCTGCTTCTCAAAGGATCTGCTTACTATACCAAGAGCCACCCCTACAGCCTCAAGTGTCACCTCCACTTGCCTCCAGTCCTGGGTGGGGCTCAGTCCTCTAGGAGGCAAGTCACCTCAGACCACATACCCACTGGGGGACAATCCACTGTCTCCCCATTCACAGGGGCAGCCTGCTGAAGCACCCCTCCCATAAGGGCAGCCTGTCTTTTCCCTTGGTCAATGTGAACCCTGCCAACTTTCACCAATTGTCTTGCCCATGGGTTTCAGCCCCAGGTAAGTTCACTATGGATTCACTGTGACCAAGAAATCGAGAAAAATGTTCTTTGGGGTGGAAGGGTTTACTACCCGGCTTGTTCTTTGGTGGTAGGTTGAGCACTAGCATTTCTGCCTCTGCCCAGAGCCCTGGCTGAGCACTCTATATAGCACAGTAATAGCTTATTGCCTAAAGGTGTGGAAGCAGCAGCCCAGCAACAGGCCAGTTACATCATCAGGTGGTTTAAGTTCAGTGAGGATCCTGGCCACAGGAACCCCAACTTGCCCACAGCCCTACATTGGGGTAATTGTGGGATCTAGACTGTTGCTTTTTCTGGAAATCAGGTGGGAGCAAAGTGAACTGGATGTCTGTACAGCACATAAGAAAAATATTGAAGTTCATTAGCATTTGCAAATTCCAAGTAGAGAGATAAGTCACAGTTCAATAGAGTCTTTTAATCAGAATCCTATTATCTGCAAGGAATTATTACTTACGCACTTGCATTTTCAAAAGACAAAAACAAGCAAATAAAAAACCACCAATGGGCTAGACAGGACATTTTCTTTTAATGGTTTCAGAAACAGTGTAACAAGGCAGTCCCTGCATTTCCAGCACATTTCAGGTCCTTGCATGAGGCTTCTCTGCTAACATCCTGTTGGCAAAGCACATCATACCACCAGAACCAAAGTCAAAGGCTGTCTTTATGATTATTTTTTCTTTCTTAGTACTCTTCTGGGATTTTGTACCTTTATGTTCCTGTAGTGTTCTCTAATACAGTACTTTTTAGCACATCCAGAATGCCTATGATTTAGAATTATTTCAAGAAAAATCTATTGATAAGTTTGTGTTTGGTTTTGGTTTTGGTGATTTTTTTGCTGTTTTAAAAAAGTATCTGAATATCTGTAAGCATTGTTGTAAACTATATGAATGTATGAAATTTTTACCAATGAACTTCTATTTTAGTGGGGAGATAGAAAAGTAAACAAATACTGTAAATGAACGTTTTAAGTGTTATGACAGCAACTTGTACAGAAAGTGAAGGGACATCATCCCTGCTTACTTCACAGAAAAGCCAGTGCTTACTTGACTGAAAAAAGGTAAGAAACTTCTGTGTGGGGCAAAGCTAGAGGTGGATGTGCATTTTGATAGAAAAATAGTATGGACAAATGTATAGGGGATGAGAAAATGTGAGAACAGTGGGGTCAGAGAGCTGAAAGTGGTAGAATACTAATGACATGTGCACATTTTGATGGTACATCAGGAAGCTTGGGAGATAGAGATGAAAAAGCTCTGGCCATGCCATGCATGGAATGTTTATTCCAAAAAGAGTAGAAGTCATTAAAGCAAGAAGAACATAGTCAGATTTACATTATAGAAGGATGATTCTGGAATGAATATGGAGATTAAAGCCACCCTGGAAAGAGAAATACTGTCTAGAAAGATAGCTCAATAATCCAACTCGAATAAGAAGAAACAGAAGAAAGTATGGGTATATTTATGAAAGGAAATACTGTATCTATCATGGATGAATGCCTCATTATAAATACAGTGCCTGACACATAATTTCTCAGTAAGATTCTGTTGGCTGTCTGTGTAGTTTGAGGGAGCAATATCATTGTTTTTTCCCCCATGTGGATATAATTTGTCGTAGTGTCATTTATGGAATTGTCTTGGGTGATCTGCAAAGTCCCTTGTGTTATACATTGTTTTCTTTCATGTATAGATAGGTCTGCTTCTCATTTTGTTTCACTGGCACTGGTCTCATTCTATGCTCTATGTCTTCTATCTTTTTATGAAAAAATCTTTTTCTCCATATTTGTGTCTTTCTGTGAACTCTCTATCATTTCTAAAGATCTGGGATTTTTTTTGTTTTTATTTTTGTACCTGCATTCATTTCAGCTTTTTTCCCTTTTAATCTCCCTCTTCAATATTTTAACAAAATAACCTCCAGAAATTATTTCTCTGTCCATATGTAACCTTCTGATTAACCTATCCATTAAATAGTTTAAATTCAGTAACTTTATTTTTAGAATTCTACTTTATTCTTTTTCCATTCTGCCCATTCATTTCTGAAATTCTTTTGATGTTTGATCATTTTGTGAATCCATATTTTGACTTTAATGCTTTTAGATATAACCATTTTGTCTTCTTTCTGAAAATATCACTATCTGAATTTCTTAGCTTTTTTGTTGCTCATTCACGGTGGCTTGTATCTTTGGGTATGTGTTGATTCTTTCACTGTAGCCCATAGTTGGTACATCTTTCTCATTGGAAATCTGAGGACCTTGATGTTGCTTCTGTTGTGAGTAAAGGATACATTACACATGAAAGACCACTTTTTGTTCCCTTGCAAGATTAAAAATTGCTGTGATACCAAAGCTTAGCTTTGAGTTGTTGTAATAATAGGTATTTGACCTTATAACAATTTAAGGTGTAATTTCTGATCACTTTTTTTGTTTGTTCCCAATTTTAACTCTTCTGAAATTGCTTTTAATACAGATGATCTCCTGACTGTCACTGTATTTATCTTTCTTAGACTTGACCTCTTAGCAGAATTTGTTAGTTTTAGAGTCCCTCTCTCCATCTTCTTTCTCAAGATATTGTCTTCCTGTGGCTTCTATGACATTGCCATTCTTTATTTTCCTTATTCCTTTCTAGCTACTTCTCTCTCAGTCTCTTTTGGATTTCCACTCCCCCTCCCCCCAA
Organism: Manis javanica; assembly: GCF_040802235.1. Taxonomy (NCBI): domain Eukaryota; kingdom Metazoa; phylum Chordata; class Mammalia; order Pholidota; family Manidae; genus Manis; species Manis javanica. The sequence continues at coordinate 49,485,166 of NC_133164.1, read as the reverse complement.
TTCTTGGCTTTCAAATATTGCTGTATTTAAGGTTCTCTCCTCTGTTTGACTGCTACCTATATGCAATGTCGAAGTGAAACTCATCCAAAACTGTGAAACTGATGGCAAAGTTTCTAATCTCTATTTCTGACTTGGGTCTCTTCACTGAAGTCTGTATTCATTACCTATTGCATTCAAATTACCTCTAAATTTAGGAGCTTAAAACAATAATAACTTAATTCTCATGTAGTTTCTGAGGATCAGAAATCTGGGAGCAGCTTAACTGGATGTTATGGCTCAAAGTATCTTAAAATATTGCAGGCTATCTGCTCATGAGGACTTCCATTATGTGAAGACTAGGGCTGAAGGATCTGCTTCTAAAATGGCTCAAGTGGTTGTTGCCAGAAGGTCACAGTGCCTTCTTGTCCTGTGGACCTGTCCTCAGTGCTGCCTGGGCTTCCTTAAAACATGGCTGCTGATTTCTTCCAGAGAGCAAGGAGAGTGACCATGAGTTTTTATTTTTTAGTGACCTAGTTTCTGAAGTGACAAGCAATTATTTCTGCCATATTCTATTCATTGCATAGATATTGCTGATACAGTGTGAGAGGAGACTGCAAAAGGATATGTATACTAGGAAGCAGGGATCATTGGGGGCAATCCTGGAAGCTGACTGCCACAAGGTCCAAATTTCATGCACAATTTAATTGTCTAATAGGTACCCCAAACTCAGTAAGTACCAAGCCCATTATATTCTCATTCAAATTCTTTATATTGCATCAAAGCTACCATCGTGTATTCCTCTTCTGATATTCTTAAATCTGAATGAATGACACCACTACCCAATCAATTACTTAAGCCAGAAACCTGGACTTATCTCTCATTTGTTCTTCCCTCTGTTCTACTGATATATCATCTAAATATATAAAAAGTTCATTTAAAATCTTTTTACCCTACTTTAATTTCCCGAGTTTAGGTCACCATCAACTGTTGACTCTAACACTAATCTCTCTCTCCCATTCTCTCTCATACTATTCCCATCCCATAATCCAACAGAGTGATCATAATAAAATAGAAATTGAAACATGTCATTCTATTGCCTAAAGCTAGGATCAAATGTGTAAGTCTACTACAAATAAAAAATACATTATTTTGGATAATGGAAGGGGAATAAAAATGGCAAAGGTTGGCAGTGCAGTAAGCTTCCAAATGAATCTAAAAGCCTTCTATAATGTCGACTGGAAATGAAGAGTCAGGTTAGCTTTTCCTTCACTTGAATTCTGGATATAACCCCCCAATAACCTTACAGTTGCAGCAGCATTCTCAAATAAACAGTGAATAATGACATTTCAACTGGTATAAATCAGCTACTTAAGAATGATGCATAAAGAAAACATAACAAATATCATGGAAAACATGCCATTCTTTCTGAAGTATAGATCATTCAAGAGGGTGATGGTTGCCAGCAAAATTACATGAGTTGCTCTTCAATTGAGAATAGATGAAAATGCAATAAAAATAAAACTATATATTTATTACATCTCTATAAGGGACATCATTATTAGGCCAAAGCAATGCCTTGCCCCTCCTCTTTTCTACTTACTCTGCCTCTTACCTGCATTTCTTACAATATGTATAGATCATAGCACTATGTTATGTATACAAGCTGCATCAATATTTAATATTGATGACATTGTAAATGTGATACAAAGAGCCCTGAGAGGAAGTGCTCTTATGCAGCCCTACTATTAGACATAGAAAACTCTCTTATATAAAAGAGTTTAAATCTCATACAGAATACTATTATTCAATTAATACTTCTTTCCTTCATGAGAAGTTCTCCCTAAGACTTGACTTCCAAAACTGGACTCATTCAAATCATCATCTCCAAACCAGGTTCTCCTCTAAACTTCTAAAATGTTACTGAGGACTTAGCATTTTTTCAGGATATTCAGACTCCATCACTGGGATCCAACGTTAATTTTCCTTTAAGTATATTATATAAGTTTTGGAGATTCTATTCCCCAATTTTTCTCTCATATGTATCCTTCCTTTGACTTTTAGACTATTCCAGGCCCTAATTGCTACTTACTTTTTATCTTGTATCAGTCCTTCCCTATTCTTGCTACTCTCAAGTTCATAGACCCAGAAAGTCAGAAAGTTCTAGGGGCTCTATAATCTCATGAAGAATGAAAAAGTTAACCCATAACTACCAAATACCTCCTGAAGGTCATGCATGATATTAGACTTGGGGCAACAAGGATGGGCCATAGAGGTGCTTTATTTTCAGTGCATCACCATTAATGTGACTCAACCCTCCTCCTTTCCCTGCTTCTTTTAGTGCCTTCTGCACTTCTGCAAACATTGGCACTTGCTTAATACTCTAATACTATTATTAGAAAATTCCATTTTCTAAGGGGTTATCTAAATAATCTGATGAATATCTTCGCCACTTGCTCAGTGCTCTGCGCCATCCTCAGTCTTAGGCCACCGCCCAGCATACGGGAGAGCTGTGCTTTGGCAGACAGCCTCTGGTTTTATCACCTGTGAGAACAGAAGTGGGTTGCAAGGTTCACAAAATGGTCCTCTGTGCTTAATACGTTGCCCGATGCTACTCTTTTTGCAGGTTAGTTTTCTTCAGTGCACAAATGGTGTGCTTAACAGGGAAAGTGCTTTTATAACAGGAAGATGATAGTGTCATTTTTATAAAATTTAATGAAGGGTGCAAGTCACCATGTACTGATATTGGGTGCTTTAGGGGTATTTGAGATGAATAACCCATGAGGTATTTGGAAACATGGATCTAAAGTGTAGCAGAGGGGTTTGGGCGTTCATGTTCCACAGTAATCAGGATGTCAGCGAAGGTTGGCACTGTATGTAATGGAGATTAGACCATGCAACCATAGAGAGTGTCATGCATATTGGCTTAAGGATATAGCCATGGGGAATATCAGAAAAGTAATAACCCAGAATGGAGAGTAAAAAGAATCAGAGAAGGATGAGAAAAGCAGAAGTTACTTTTACCATATGCATCCTCAGTATAATCAAGTCTTCTATAAGCATTTTCAGTGTGTTTTCCTATCTTCTTTTTTCCCTTTATATTTCATATATATGTATATGTATGTATGTATATAAATATGCCAATACTTTAGTCAGCTCGACTTGCACCAATTTTTTAAGCTTGTTTTCCTTCCTTTTCCATAGGATTTGTATATTTTTATAATCTCCTTTTACCAGGTGTTTAGTTTTCCTGAGAACTCAGTGTAATTTTTGTCACTGTTATTATTGTTTCATCTCTTTTATTGCTGGTGCCTGGCGGTGTGCAAAAGTACTTCTTGGAATAACAATAGTGTTCTCTCTTCTGCCTAGACCACCGGCGACCTATTCCACCTTTACTCTTACTTACCTAACTTCCAGTAAGAAAAAAAATGTTTGAAACATAAACATACTGCCTTTTCCCAGAAAAAAATGCAGAAAGGAAAAAGGCAAGTTTTCTTAGCTGATGTTTGACAGTAATCTGAGAGGTGATATTTTGTTTCCTTATATAGATTAAGTTGCAGAACAGTTTGGCAATACTCACTTTCCATGCTCCTTGTAAACTCAGTGTTACATATAATTGAAACCTGTTTATCATAAGGATTCTTTTCTTTTTTAGACATGATCACAGAGTGAATGCTGAAATCTAAAGAAAGAAAATTAAAATTAACATTTTGGACTATCTTACACTTACACCATGTCCATAATAAAGAGCTAAAATTGCTATGGTAACTTCAAAGGAACTTTATAGCATTAGCTATAATAGGGGCTTTAATATATATTTTAGGATTTTATTGCTCTTTTTATTTGCTAGAGATAATGTTCTCTATTCCCAACAACAATAGCTTGAAGGACAAGACGGTAATTAATTTTGACTTGTCAATGTATGTGAGAGAGAGAGAGAAAGTACAGAATAGTTAACCACAGAACTTCCCATAACAGCAGGTTCTTAGCTGTTACTATTTTATCTTCTAATATATGCCTGTGCTGCATCATTTAAATTTGTTTGTTTGCAATAGCATCTATCTCATCTTTAACAGATTCTTCCAGTTGTTTCTTTCTGCTGTTGGCATTCTAACACATTAAAGTTTTCTATTGAACTGTTTCCTAAATCTTCCTTCACCTATCTTCACTCCATAAAGAATGAAAGACATGAGTAGGTGAACACCCATGTTTATATATTTATACCCTTGCTCTACTCCTTGTACTAGAAACAGGTCCTTTCATTTTCTTGTTTTCTTATCTCAGGCTGAATTTTCTCAGCATCATCTACTTTGTTTTCCTTTAATTACAAGCAAGACAAAAGCAAGTTTCAGAGTATTCACAACCATAAATAAAATATTTCTAGAGCTTATCAGGCTATTTTGTGATATATTTCATCAATATATCCTTAGTGACTCTGTGATTACCAATGTTATTGTTAAGCACCAAGCACCTAAATAATCTTTTAACAGCCATAAACAATTTCAGTGAATATGGTTCCTGCCCAAATAACTGGAAGTTGGCTGTATATCTCAGCTCCACAGCTCAGATTCCCTATCACTCCTGTATGACACGTATTCTCACATGTATCTCAGAACAATCTTTATACACCAGCAACTGTGAAATTCTTCATTGCCAGTCTTTGCACGGGTTGATTAAAGTTGTTACCGGCAGTCAGTGTTGGAGTGTCTTAAAGTTCACTGCCACATATCTTGATGTATATTAATTACAGCCTGCATGTATGAAGAAGGGCATTTCATTTTTATGAGAAACAATATATTGTCTGTATAAAACTGACCTTGTGCTAGAAAAGAATGAAAGTAAGCATAGAGAATACAAATAAACAATTTTCATGGGCAAAAAATTATATATTTTTCATGCATGAGACCAGTAGGTGATATGTCCTCTAAATATTCCTGTTACACAATTAAGTATGACATTTATTTTTTTTTTAAGTCCCAGGTTCTATTTGTGTCCTCAACTAATAAAAAGTAGTTTGTGTTACCATATGTTTGTCTTTCTGCTCAGTCATAAGAAACATCACAGACAGAGGTGACCCTGAGCCAGAAAGAACTGAGGCTTCCTTTTCACTTCTCCTGTAATGAAATCCCCAGGATGCCATTCCTGATGCCAATAAGATAACCTTTCTTCCTTCCTAAGACCTTCTAGAGCATGAAAGACCGTACCCAGGGGAATTTGGTTAAAAGGGGGAAGTAAACCTTTCTTCTGTTTTCTTTTCCTTTTCTATTTTTGAGATTACCTTGGTCATGTTCTGCTTCTCCTTTTCCTTTTTCTATTTCTGTCATATCTTTGATACAGCCCTGGAGTCACATGGGGCCCAACATAATGGACTAAATGGCCTTAAATTTCCTGATGGTAAATTGTGGCATTGTATGACTTCAACTCTTAAGAAAAAAAAGACTCTCCTTAAAATAAGGAGAACATAGTTCTCATCCCATTGCTATACAGAATTGATGGTGCCAGTTTAATGAATGTCATGTTTGACAAAGACAGCTCATTTTACAAATGCCCAGCTGTCAAAGAACTCGACGAAGAGACATTGGTTTCTGGAGACTTGGGGACCTTTGCAGAATTTGCCCTGGTCTTTCATCAGCATTCCTGTTTTCACATTGTTGCCAGTGGGACTTGGTTAATTCCTAGTACTAGGTTAATTGGTTGAAGGTTTTAAAGAATGTTTTCCAAACTAGGGCAGAGTTTTAGAAATAACACAAATGTAAAGCCATATTAGATGACTGATTTGGTAAAACGTTGGTGTTTGTACAGTGAAGCAAAGCAACTACATAGTGAAATTCAGTGTGTTTTTGTTCCCTACTTGCATCATTTAAAATAGTTGAATTTCATGAATATTAAGTTATCAGAGGGAAAAGAAGATTTTATTTTCATTATCCTCCAAATAAATATTTTCATTTTCAGAAATCAGAAATTTAGACGATTGCCCAGGGTCACAGAACCTCTTCATCATCAAGTATGTTTGTTACTATTACTACTATTATTATTCAAAATGGGAATAACTTTTTTGCTATACTTGCTGTTTGTAAAAAAATAAATAAAAAATATTTCAGAAATATATGAAGTAAAATTTACCTGTATTCCTAGGACCCAGAAATTACCATTCCACATTATATGTGTCAGAGGTAGATGGGTAGGTAGTAGGTAGGCAGATAGGAAAATATATACATTTGCACACATATATATTATTTTGACAAAAGTATGCTCATAGTAGGTATTCTCTTTTTAGTTGATTTTTTAGAAAATGTTGTGTTATGTGGAATCACTTTTTCCAGATTTGCCCATCAGAAAAAGACTGTGCCCTTGTGGCCAGCCACTGTCTTTTTTCTCCCTGCCTGCTCAAGCATCTCCCTGCCTGCTCAAGCATTTGTGAAAGGCTCTTCTCTAAGCAACTGCTGTGAGAAGGTAAGCAGACCTCAGGACAAGTACGCACCAGCTTAGAGCAGTGCTTCCCCACTCACCGTGACAACAGTGCTGCCTGTGAGGGCTGTATCCCAGAATCTAGGGACTCACAGGCTTGCCTATGGGTCCAGAACAGAGATGTCAGCACCGGATACTACCACGGAAAGGAGCGTAATCCTAGCCTGGGGTCTTGAGTCTTTCAGGTAGTGGTTGTGGTAGGAAGGCGCAGAAAAGAGTGCTTCAGGAAGAGTTTGGCCTGGAAAAGTAGCTACATGGCCATGAGTGGAGAGATTACTGGGTCTGTCTGAACAGCTATAGCTAGAAGAACTTCTGAACTGTTTGAAAGCTTCCAGTTAAAAAGATTGTGGGGGTGGGAATACTAGAAGTTTTAGCAACTGTATTATTAACCTAGCATAACCTGTAAGAATCTGTGCCAGAGTCTTAGGAACTGTTATCATTACTTTGAACATATTCATTGATTCTTCTTCCTCCATTTAGAGAAGCCTGGGAGAAAGAAATGTCACATTGTCAGGAATTATTATGAAGAGTAGGACCAGGTACACAGATGATTGAAATCATCCATCCATTTGTCCACCCATTCACTCATTCATTCACTCAGTAAATATTTAGTGAGCCCATACTATGTGCCAGGCTCTTCATTAGGCACAAGGAATCAGAGATGTATTTTGTTGCCACTGAATCTCCTTGAAGCCTTGAACAGTAGTGCTTTGTTGTATATTGAAGTCAGTTGCTGGTGAAGCTGAGAATATTAAGGATGAAGGAAAGTTTAAGATATATCTAGAAATAGTGTTGCTGCAGTCGGCAAAATCTACTGACATGAAATTCTCATTTAAGTATATGAATATTGGGAATCTGGGGCATACATAAATAAAGAATTCACCTGATACATTTCAAAAACTACCTTCTGAACTATTTAATTAAAAACCTATGAAAAATATACTCTTGAGACCTAAGTGGATAATAGATGTCACCTTTGTTCTATAAAAATGCTTTGCTACCTGTAAAACAATTTTAAAATGAACAGTCAGCATTTGCAACAAGCTGTCTCTCTGCAAGTTCCACCTATCCTGGTTTGACACAAATAATGAAGAAGGGCAACATTTACCCTCATTGTTACGGCTGGGCAATTTCATTTATCATTGGAAGGTAAGGTGTAGTGTTGTCTCCAGAGTATGAAGATTGACAGGGCAGATGGTCTTTATTGTTCCTAAAGGTCTCTTTAGTAAATGACACACTAATTCTTTAGTACTTTTATCTATGCACCCTCCCCATGCAATTAAAATTTGGTGACACATTTTTATGGTCACTAAACGGGCATAAATTAGCATTAATTAGGGGTATTGTAAGGTAATTCCCTAATCAAGAAGTTACATGCAGATGAGAGAGCACAAGGACTACTAATAAAGTTCTTAAAATCACCTCTAACATGTTCGCAGCAAAGAGGTTATGCTCCTGTCTTCAGAGGTTAGGATTTGCAGGGGAAAAAAAGATTCAATTTTTATACTGATCTTACGTTTTCAGACATCCGCAGACTGTTTCCCCCAACCCCACACACAAAAACCATGGAGCCTGAGACACACAGATTTTTGGTAAGGAACTCAGGCTCTTTGGATTAGTTAATTCATTAGGTAATCAATAGGAGACATGCCTCTTAAGCTTGCATTCTGAGTGCCAATGTCTGAAGATTCTTGTGCTGAGCATAATGGCTTCAGTAAGCCATTAGGTGAAAACCGCAATGGGGCATTTAAAAAGGCACTGAAATTAGATCAGAGGCTAGTTGTCATCCTTAGGAAGTTCCCTCCTCCCAGTATCCAAGGTATCAATTAAAACTGCTGCAATCAGATGGGCAAGAATCATTTCTACTTTTTAATATTCTTGCAGTCTTATGAAATGACAATGGCTGACCTCGCAAATAGTCGTTGCATGCATTGGTATTGCAAAAGGAAATTAGTAGTAGATCAGAGGTTTATGTTCCCATATACAAACCAAGGGGTGGGTTAGGAAAACCTTTGAGATACAGAAAAAGAGAACACAGGGTGCAAAGCCTCACAGGGCATGTTATCCAGATGTGTCCCAGGACTCACCCAATTGCCTTGTGACTCAGATTCCCAACTGGCAAAGCAGAAGTATCCTTGAATTATACCATGGCAGGCAGTAGTATCATATTTTAACAAAATAACTACATTAACTTATTAATTCAACAGTTATTTATTGAGCCTCTATAGGGTACCAAGTACTGTTCTTTATACCTCAGAGCAAATAGAGCAAAGAGGGTAACAGATGTGCTCTAAAGAGCTTACCTTCACATTTGTGCCCAGTACATGTGGCAAATCACCCATATGACCCCCTTTAGTGGAAAGATTAGTTGTCAACAGGCTTTACATACTGTTTTCTCAAACCCTTCTCTTTCAATGCTATGCTAGTAGAGTGCATGTTTTTGAAATGGGAGAGGTGTTAAAGGGTGATCGGTAAGGCTGGCCACTTTTCCTTTACAAAATTTTAGTCTCCTCTCTTCTCCATGGTCATATTTTTCACCTCAGCAAATAGGAGAAAATGTAAATACGTTTTCTTGGCTGCTGCCTTCTTGAGTTTGAATAATAAGCAAATTTCTCATTTTCAGCAGTGAATTGGGAGTATTTAACATGTGTCCATTCCTCATATGCCCCAGATCAGGTGTCATAAAGTGTGTTGCATTAGCTAGTAGTCTTATGTAAATTCTAAATGCTGATTTCAAAGTTTGTCTCTCAAACAGAAGTTCTTATACATAAAAAGGAGTCTTGGTGCTTTTAAATCTTTCATTCTGTCCACTTTTCAAATCATCTGGCTTAGTGGAGCTCTTGTAACTCTTTGATATGGCTTTCACCACTTGTAACCTTTATACCTTTTAGAATTTTGTGCATGATGCTTAGTCCTTCCCTTGTCAACAAGAAATAGTAGTACTGGTTTCTGCTGCTGAATATTTCATATTAAAATTCACAATATTTAATGTTTCTTAGGGAAGAAATTGGCACAACATCTCAATGGTGCATCTGCTGGGTATGGTTGTCAGTTATTATAATAGGGCTTCTAACAAATGACATGTCAAAGCCATGACTTTCAAAGCCCTTATGCAGAGTGTCAATCATTTACTCTCTGCCTGTTCAAATGAGCCTTCTTCCAAGAGCACCTTTAAGGTGTGTGTGCCCTGACTTTTCATCAGAAATTTTTTCTGTCCTTATTTTATCTTGTGGAAAATCTCCCCTGTAATGGAAATGTGAAGGGACAAAAATGACCAATTTTTAGTAATATTGAAGCATTTTAACAATAATGTTCAGTATTCTTTGTTATAAATTCTGAGCTAGGTTACTTTTCATGTCCTCTTTTCCCTCCTGTCCCCTCCAACATATACTTCTTTCTCAATATTCTATGAAATTTAGATAATTGTTTATATTGAGAATCTATATCAAATAGAGAAACTTGTGCTTTTAAAGTTAAAAATGAAGGCACTTTAAGAATAGAAATAAGCAGAAGCTATGTGTGTCTTACTTAGCAAACCTGAAAAAGTATTTGGTTCACTAGGATTCCGAGCAAATCTGACACTCAGTAGCCACAGTTATTTACAGTTAATATTACATAGCATGGTAGTGATAGTTACTGGAGTCTGAATACAAATCAGGACTTTAGGAAAGTATGTGATAATTGTAGGAAACTATTTTTGGAGATGCATCAAGTGGTTACATGAAAAAGGAAGCATACTCTACTTTAAAAAATGCATAATTTTACTATTACACTCTGTCCATTAGCAATGATCAAATACTTTTCATTTCAAATAATGAATAATTTATATACTAATTTGTGAATGCTAAAAATAAAGTAAATGATTTTTAAATCAGGAACTTACTGACTGCCTTTCTTCCTTCTTTCCTCTCATAAACATTGATTCAATGCCTACTATGTGCTCAGTGCTCGAAATGCATGGGCTCTGGCCCTACATCTTATCAGAGGTAAAGATTTACACAGAAATGATGTTAAACACTGAACACGTTGTTAATAGTTCTTTCTATTTCTTTCCTGGAGGTGAATTGAAGGTTGTTTTGAACATTCAGATTAATAAAAATCAAATGTTCAACAGAGTAGCACAGAATCATTCCTGCCAATGTATTATCTCATCTTACTGTCCTCAGGAGGTACACATCTGGGCTCCCAGGTACTCTTTATTAAATAGATAATCTTTTCATTTAGTTAGCTCCCTAGGCAGTAAACTTGTTGGCTTTATTGTTTTATATTGCCTGGCTCTCAGTCAATACTAGATAATAAGCAGGAAGAATAAACTGAAACAGCCTATTGGTGAGATTCAGGACATGCTACTTCCAAATATGGTACCTGGGCATATTGAATATCTTAAGCTGAAGGTAATTTGAGAAAAAGGCAGAAGTAAGAAGTTCACTCTGGCATCCACCATTCCCCCTCCCCCTCTTGCCCTTTGTCCCTGGAAGCAGGAGATAAATCATCCATGTGAAAAATACCCTCCCTATACCAGGAGGATAGATGACATCCTTAGCACCAGACAGGGAATTTAAGGCCCAGAAGACTGTTTAAACAAACCACGGTAAACTAACCCTTCCTAGGTGCTTCTTTACCATATACCGGCTCTGGCCCAAACTCCTTTGTTTCATCAAGTCTCCATAAACTTATTGTTTCTTTGTCAAAAAAGGTATAAAGCTTCCTGTTCTGGTCACTTCAGGTCTTCATTCTCTTGTGAAGGCACTTACGTAGCATAAAATTTAGTGTCTGTATGCTTTTCTCCTGTTAATCTGTCTCTGTCAGTTTAATTTTCAGACAAAGACAGAGACCCTAAGAGGGTTGAGGAAAAGTTTTGCTCTCCACAGTCTTAAATAATCATGAAATTTAACCTTTTAAAAAACTGATTTATACTTCTGAATTTTCTAGACCTAAGATCCACATCAGGACTGCCAGGCTTCCATAGGAAACTGTTCTTTACTTGCAAAAGTATCAACAAAATACCTAGAGAGGAGGCCTTCAGCCAAACTTTGTGGACCCAAGAGATTTAAATAACAATCTGGAAAATTTGTTTTTTCCTTCTTATCTAAACCAACCTTATAAACCTCATGAGGTTTGGCTTTTGCTAACGTTTATTCCTTTTTCTTGGTGACAGGCAGCAAGAACCTACTCAGGAAACACTAAGCATGCTTTCAGCAAATATTAAGAAATAACTATTTATTTACAGATATTTCTGAGAGAGTGAGTGAGTAGAGAAGGGAACAGAAGGGATTGGACATCTCTTGCCAGAATCTGACAACTTGAACTTTACGAAAGATAAAAAGTAAAAAAAAGAAAAAAAATATATATATATATAATACAGCCATAGAAACCTTGGTTCGTGGTGTAAAAAAATCTTTTCCATCCTCAAAAGTCTGCCCAAGAAATGAATAAAAACTCCCTTAACTTAACTGAGAGAAGGTAACTTAATTATGCAAATCAACAGGAGATTGACCCTGCCGTGAATTTTTAATAATATACTAATTGCCTGATAAGGAAATCAAATTAGACTTTGATGGTAAATTTTTATTTGAGTGTTCTGGGAGTTATAGAATCAACTCTGTTTTACCATAATGGTCCTAGAGCTGTTACTTAGGTTGTCAGATGAAAATGCTTGTCTCTCTGTTGGCATGTGTTTACTTGATTAAGTATTGACTTTTAAAATTTCACTAAGTCCATCTCAGCTTTTTCCTAATGATCTCTAAAATGAATCCCAGTTGTCTCATCTGCTTGTTTACAAGAGTGTAGAGCAGTGACAATTGGTTAATCATGAAAGCTAAGTGAAGATGACTTTTTCCCTTAAGCATTAGTAAGTAAAAATTTTGCTCTGCTGCGGTCAGATTGCCACACAGGAAAAGGGGTCATTTGCCTGGTGGGTTTTTGTTACATAAGAGCTACTTGAAACTTTGAATACCTTTGCAGAGTACAAAGCTCTTATCAGTCATATTTCTGTAAAATAAGTATTTTTTCTCCTTACTCTTTCTTTACTTCAAGAATCTTAGTGAAGAGATTGAGACAATTTCAGGTAGAAGAACACCTTGACATTTTTAATGGCAAAATGATTTTTTTCTCTTCTAGCAAAATCTAAACAATAAGTGGAGGGAAATACTTAAACCTAGATTTATAAAAGGCAAAATTTTCAGGAGATTTTATATGAAAATGTACTGAAGAGGAAGGAGAGAATTTTCATATACTAAATTACTCTCACTTCACCACAACTATTTTTTTAAAAAAATGGATCTTCTTTCTTTCGAAAATGGCTAAGCATTAGAAGTAGCTGATTTACCAAGTAAGTGGTCATTATTCAACAAACATTTATTGGGGCCTACTTAGTTGCAGTATTAGGCAGTAGGGATAAGAGTGGAGGTCAAGAGGGGAAAGGAATCAGGTATGTTTGCTGAAGGCACAGAGGTTAAAGGTTGGCAGAAAAGACAAATCTTTACAATCAATTAAACGATGAAAACATGCAAAGTATAATTGTTATGGTTTGAGTTTGCTCTTGTTCTTGTCCCACTGCAACAAAGAATTGAAAGGCAGAGACACAATAGCGATGCAGAGTGAAAGTGTTATTTGAATACACTCCAAGGGAGGAGTGGGCCAGACTTGAGGTAGACAGAGGCCCTGGACTTGTAGGGGAGGGTCTGTGTAATCATGTCCTAGCAGGGAGGTGCTTCTTTGATTGACAGAGTGAGGTCATTTGATTGGCAGTTCTGGTTATACACCCATTCCCAAATTGCACACAGAAAAGCGCATGGGTGAGTGGGGACAGCAAATTTATTTTAATGAGATTATAGTGAGATGAGGTGTGGTTTAGGTGGTTCTTAGTTTTGTTTGATTGTGCCCACATTGGGACCTGGTTGGGAACAGTTTGGCCTGGTCCCATTAGGCAAGGAAGTTATATCCCTGCAAAGCCTTTGTGGTCTTCATTGGGACCCCCTACCTGGGCAGTTTTTTTTTTTCTTGAACCTTATCTTCCCCTTAGCCCTCTGCTTATGTCTGCCTTTCTACCTAACATTATGAACAGAAATACAGGTTTTATGGAAGCATATTATGCAGGCTTACCTAAGCCTGGGAACACAACTTTTCTAAGCAAATTAGATGAAATTTCAGACCTGATGATCTGTAAGATCTATAGATATTTACAATAAAGAATAACAGGGAAGAGTGCTTGTGGGACCAGTGTATGTTAAAGCTCTAAGGTTGAAGCCAGCATGACATTCTGAAGACCCAAAGACCTGTGTGGCTGGATGACAGCACCTGAATGAATAGCAAGATATGAGGTGAAGAAAGACCGGAGGGGTGAGATCTCACATGACCTTGTAGTGGCAGAATATATATTTAAGCATGTCTTGGTATGACGAAAAATACTATTTCAATTTCAGAAAATATCCTTAAGAATTCATATTTGAAAATAATTTCTGAATAATAAAATTGTTACATAAATTGTTTTTACTCTCTAGAATACCAGAGTGCTCTCTCCTGAAGGTGTAGTTATCTCAGCTGCCCGAAATGCAAAATAATACCTCCCCTTCAGAGCTGCTGTGAGGCTTCACAGTAGTTTAGGTAATGGCCAACACTTACTACATGGCAAATACTGTTACAAAAGCTATTGATATAAGATGAACTTCTTTTATCCCTACTACAATACTACGAGGTAGGAGTTATTCACCCCATATTAACAGATGAGTAAACTGAAACAGAGGCTACAAAAATTGCTCCAGATGATACAGCTAGTAAATAACAGAGGCAGGACCTAAATGACTTCACTGTGCTGCTTCTAGTACTTGGTAGAATAGTGATACACTATTTCTCATCCAGGATGTCCAATACCTATAAATATAATTTGTGCATTTTTATTAATGCTGATGTATTTTAAATAAACTGTTTATTAGCTTGCCATATATTTTGACATACCGTTTATCTCTTGTGGCAAATTAACAAATAACATTAACTACCAAACCCTTAAATGGCTGAATAAGGTTGCAGCTTTAGACTCTGTTTTTAATAGTCCAGGGGAGAGGGCAAGCCTGGCAAGACTGGCAATAAAGATGAAAGAATCAGGTCTCAAGATTCCCAGAGGAAGGAAAATTGTGAATGTTGGAAATCAGAGATGAAGACATGAAAAATATATCAGGGTTCTATTAGTTAGTTGAACATACACAACCATTTTTATTAAGCCGAAAAAAATAAAGGAATGAAAATCTTGAGATCTTGGGGTTGCTGTAATTAATTATTTAATATCTGAATGTGCTTAGGACAATACCTGTGGTAGAGTGCTCAACAATACCCATTGTTACTACTTTTTTGGTATTGAATTTCCTTCATCTCATTTTATAAACAGGACCTATAGTTGCTGTGAGTACTAGAGCAAATTGTTCTCTTTTGTCTACTCTAATAACCTATGTTCATGAAAAGTCAAGAAACAATAAATGAAATTTTGCTGTAAGAAAATGAGGTCTAAAATTGTTGTTTGGCAGCTACATCTGGTGAGATCTGTCCCTGCATACTAGGTGAAACCTCAACCTAGATGGGGGAGAGTTCTTGACTCTGAAAGAGAAACAGTTGTCCAACAGGGACAGGTGTAGGTAAGGAAGGAACCCATTAAAGTGAGAGTAGCAGCAATGGCAGCAGCTGTGCAGGAAGCAGAGCGCAAGGAAGAACAGAGGGAGGGGAGGGATACTCACTGAACACCTGCTCAGCGTAGGGCAGATCCCTTGCCAACTCCTGAAGCCAGGGGCACCTGGCATAGTGTCTGCCTGAATCTGCATAGCATGGATTTGGGGGAGCCACAGAGAACTGGATAGAGTGAGTTTATGTTCTGAGAACTTTCCACAGGCAAAGAAAGGAAATTTTCAGGCAGGCTACTAAAGAGCATGATTGTACAGCTGCAGTCCTGTCCAGGTCACCCAGGCAATGGGAACATGCAAGCCTAAATCAGAGATCTCAGTAGCCTTTCTCTACTTGTCTAAAGCAGAACACACAGAGAGAAGACTTGTGCTTAAGTCCAGAAAATTGAGTGAAATAGCAAAATAACAAAGACACAACTGGGAAGAGGGGTCTCTAACTTAACCTTTCAAAAGGCTTGGAAGAGTGCAGAGACAGAATGCAATAAGTTGAGCCATGAGAAGTACACACTCGAAGATAGGGGAGGGTGGGCAACCTCAGAGAGGAGGTGTGCTTAAGGGCTTAAGATTCTGTCTTTTAACGTTTCAAGAATGGGGCAAAGGGCTGGTGTTGGGGGGGTGTAGGTTTGACATGTGGTCTCATGATGTCTATGTCTGGTGAGAGAAATTATGCCACCATCCACAGTCATACTCTATATATTCTGTAAGATAAACTTAAAACAAGGAATTTCTTGATCCTGTTGTCCAGGATGGTGGCTACCCTCAAGCAGGGGGGACATATCATTTAGGATGACTTGCCTTGCCTTAAGATAGGGTAGGTTATTGGCTGATTACCATAAAACATGTGAGGACTCTTACCTCATAACTCCCTGGTTTTTAAAGTGGTATCTTAGCCTTGAGATGGAGTCTATCTTATTCTTACTATACTGTTTATATCTCACCATGTTCGTAATAGGCAGTAAAAGTTAATCATGGTGCTTGGCCCATGTCCCTGCCCTACCTCAGGAGGCCCAAAGACTTGCCATAGAAAATGGACAATAATAGCATAGCATGAAAGAAGCATGCCCTGCACTGGGTAGAAGATTTGAAATATAAAGAAAAAAAAAAAGAAGAAGCCTTGAGATTTCCATTGAAAAGGATTTGAATAAAGCTTAAATCAAGAAGATCAAGGAAAAAGGAAAGAAGAGATGACAGCAACAAAATTTTGGTAACTGGATGCAAAGCCAGTTGGAGTGGCTAAGTAGGGGGTAGGATAGGAAATAGGGAAGATTTAGAAGCAAGCTGGTTCCACGGCAGCATTCCAGGAATCTCAAGAATCAGAAGCACCAGTTGTTTCATAAAATGAGGGTGCAGGGGGATTATCAGCAGGATTATTTGGAAGTGCTTGATGTATTTCAATATATTTAGACAGGATTTATACCTATGTCTGAGAGTTTAGGGATGAATATAGAATAATAATTAGATATAATAATGAGAAAATTAATACCTGCAAGGAAAGCAAAAGAATTATGAAGGAAGACAGTAGTGAATACTAATACTGATAGAGACACAAATTTACATAAATCGATGGACAAGGCAAAGGAATCCTGTGCGTAGGAAGGGTGGAGAGAAAGAGGATAAACTCTTCAATTTCTGTGCCTTAGGAAGTAAATTGATATTACCTAAAATGGGAAAATAAAGAGTAAAACAGCTCAGTAAGTATGATATTTAGAAACATAAGAATAGATCTAGAATAATCAATCAGTGGAAGATGGTGGAAATAATTATGTCTGGGGAGTGCAGATCAGCTTGGGAACACGAAGACAGGGAACAGCTGTATTTTAAGCCTTGGAAAGCTATTTGATTTATCTAAAACCATTTTGTGTATATGTACATATTTAGATGCAAAAATTTCATTAAAAAGCAGAATACACTTGTATGGTTGGAGTGGAAATTTTTACAACAAAGTAAATTTAAAAGAGGTGTTAACAAGTATCCCAATTTAACTACAGTAAGGCTTGTAAATGGTGGGGTGTATTGAGGGATGCAGGCATATATATCGGGGCAGGTAGGAGGAAGAGTATGGAAAGGGGTGACATAAAGGCATGTATTATGTGCTTCTGCTTCTTTAACGCTTTGTGCTTCCTGTACCTTTAACATACTCTCAACTCTTGACAGCCAGTTTGCAGATATTGGGGAATGCAATAAAGTAGTCTAGTCCAATGAGTCTGGTCATGTATCACATTAAATCCCTTGGCATGTGCTGTTGCTATTTCCTGTAAAATTATGGCAGTGATATATGTAGATATGTTTTCAACCATGCCCAAGAGTAAAATTTTTATTCTTTTACATGCCAGACAGCTTCTCATATAATCAGAGAGTTAAAAGGAACATTAGAGGTTATCTGATTTCACCCTTTGTTTGATTCTTGAATTTCCTACACAATATCCCTATTTCGTGAAGAATGCTTCCACATATCCTAAAAAAATTTCCTCCCAATGACTACATTGGGATATCTTTGTTCAAAATTATTCAAGGTTGAAAGGGATGTGAAAAGGACGATCAGCTATTAGAAGGCAGTGTTATAGTCAGGGCATGGGCCTTCTGATCAGTGTGAACTGAAAGACGAACCACGAGTCATATCTAGTCACCTAAAATTTGAGATAGTCCCAAGTAGAGTTATATACTTTCACCTTACATACATAGTCACAGACACACACACACACACACACACACACACCCTCATACCTATATACATACATACATACGTACAAACACACTTTTCATTTACAGTGTGCTCTTTGTGCACTAATAATATCTACCAACGATACTTTCTTTTAACTATAAATTGCCTGAACATAGAACTTTAGAAGTCTAATTTTTTGAGATCTGTGTCAGTTTTTACTATAATCAATGTTTTATTTCATTTTTTCTTACTACACTTAAATTACTTCTGGCATTTTCTAATTTCCCCAAAAGACTGTGAATTTAGTGTTCCTGTGTCCTAGTATTATCTTTCCCCTCCTACAAGTATTTCTTTACTCAATGTCATCTTCCCAGGGAATACATATCTGATCACCTTAGAATTATACTCCCTCTTCTCTTTATCTCTCATCTCCATTGAACTAATTGTAAATTTTCCTTATTGTCAGTCTTACCTCACTAATATGTTAGCTTCTAACGAAGAACTGTTTGTTTTGTAGTGTCCCAAGAATTGTGCCTGACATACACAGTAAGCCCTGAGTTAAGTCAGTTCTTTTTTATACATTCATAGTTTAATTGCATTGTATTCAGAAAATATATGCTCTACAGTCTTATATAAAATACTAATTGAGATTTTGTAGCATAAATGGTTAAAAGGCATTCAAATATAGATCTATCCTTTATATTTGTGAGTGTATGTGTGTATCTGGTCCCAAACGAGCTGTCAGTAGTTGTCAAATCAGCCATCTAAATTGTTTTTTTCTCGTTAAGCCTAAAATTTTGAATAGTTTTTAAATATACACTCTAATTCTGTGTTTTCTAGGCATATAGTTTCATGATAATTATACACTTCTAAGGAATATTTCTTACATTTACATTTATCTTAAATTCTACCTTTATGGCATTGCTACTCTTACTTCCATTTTACTTCTGATGGGCTGATGTAGGTTTGCACCTGCTTTAAGTTTTACATTTTCTGCATTATTTCATATGGTGCACACCTCATGACAATTTAGAGGGTTTTATTTCATATTCAATTAAGAGAATCAAAATTTAATACAGAAGTTTAATGCATTCATATTACCACTTCCAAATATTAAAAAAAATATTTTCAGCATTAGTGTCATCTTTTTTTGCTTTTATGTTTTGTACTTTCTGTTTCCATTATTTTAATATATACTTTTTATTATTCTTAATGCATACTTTTTTGGTTTAGTTTATAATCATTTTACACAATTATTGGTCCCACTAATTTAATTAGTTCCAGTCACTTGAGTCCTTGTTAATGTGATCTTCTCATTTTTTCATTCTAATTATTGAGATGTCTGTTTTTGGCTGTTGACATGAATAATTTTCTCAAGAATTTATACGATTCACATATTTTTCAAACTGCAAATTAAAGAAGGTTTTTGTTGTCTTCAAAAATAAATGACAATAAGCTGGCTAGAGATTGCCTTTTGAGAGATAATATTTGAGCTTCATAATTTTGTGGGCATGACATACTATGCAGCCATTAAAAAAGAATGATACATATCTGCATGGTCCAATATAATAAAACAAACTGATAACATATGCTTGCAAATTTATATTTCAATAATGCTGAATAGTGCATACACAACAAATTGAGATGATAATTTTAAAATGCTTAGAATGGTGTATAGGGCATAGTAAATGTGTAAATGTATAAGCATGCATTAAATTATGAAAGTTGTCCATGTTTATCTATCTCATACATAGGTAGGTACTATTTTTAGCAGGGGATACACAAGTAACTAACATTGGTTACCCTCAGGTCAGAGACCAGGGGACCAGAGAGTGAAAAGTAGGAATTCAATTTTCATTAGGGATATATCCCTTAATATATCCAGTGTGAGTTTTTAACTTTGCACGTGTTAACTTACATTTAAAATATCTTTAAGCAGAAAAGTAAAAGAAATCTCAAGCAAATTCTAGAAATAGTGCTTTCTTTTTAAAAACTTAATATTCTTGGAAATAATTCTGAGGAAAACTTTGTTTTTGTACTTTGTATTAATTTGATTTTTCTGTTTAGTTGTCTGTATTTTTCTTAATTGTGAAATTTTTGTAGGGTCATATTCTGCCTGATAATTTTTTAAACTTTGGTTTAATCATATGAAAATATTTTATCTTACAAACTTCAGTTTAAGAGAAGTTTTCATTTTTTCCTTGTTTTCTGTTGTGTAATTGATTATTCCTTCCATTTGATTTCCTCTTATTTTTTTCCCTTTTGGGACACACACATTTTATAGTTTGCAGCACCACTCTAAGTCCACTAGAATTATCATTTTATTTTTCTGGAGGTTCTTATTTCTTTCTTCTTTTCTGCTGTCCTCTGTTTGAGGTGTTCAGTTCTGTGCCCCCGATCTCAGAAATTGTACTTCGCGTCCAATCTCTCAACCGACACAAATGTAGATTCTTTCATTATTGTTTTTATTTCCTCCTTCTCTCATTTAATATAGTTCTCTCATGCCTTTGTAATAGTAAATTCGCTCTATGTGGCTCCTTGATTTAGTTTCTAGAGGCCATAATTATTGCATATATCTGATTAAAACAAATAGATGTGCTAAAATATTCTACTACTTTATGTAGAATCCCCCAGTACATACATACATGTGTATGTTGTGTTTGTATTTATGTGTATATGTGTATATATATGTTTGTGTGTATGCCATAGATTCTGGTTGACATTTGAAAATATAATTCTTTTTTAGTTCCTTTTGCACCCCCTCTGCTGACTGTGCATATGGATCCTGAAGGTTACCTTTCCCAGAACAGACATGCTTAGCTCATAGACTAATTCTTTAGACTTCTGTTAATTTTATTCCATTTTCCTGGGCTGAGAATCTTTGGATACTAAGTTCTTTATTTTTGCTAGTGCACCGTAGCCAGAACCTTATTCTTCTTTGGCCATAGCAGAAAATGTGGAAGACTGAAGCTCAACATCCGCTATTCAAAGTATTCTTCATGTTTCTACCCTTTCCTGAATGGTCTTTTTTCTAGAGAAAACTACTCTGGAGGCTAGGCTAAATCTCTTTATTTCCTTCTTACCATTACATTACACTCTTAACACCCATTATAACATTTTTATTTTGATAGGTTTCATGTATCATCTGTCTGGCCTTAATTTTACTAAAGTATGCTTTCATCAGTAGAGAAAATAAAGTAGAGAAAATAATTCTCCATTTTCTTCTAAGATGTGTTGACTGCACCACATGTTAAAATCAGCATCATCATTTTATTTGTGTGCTTCACTTTCTGAAATGAAGAATGGAACCCTTGGGCACTGTTGGTGGGATGTAAAATTTACCCAATATAGGAAACAGCATAGATGTTTCTCAGGAAATCAAAAATAGGCCTACCATCTAATCCAGCAATTCCACTGCTGGTTATATATCCAAAATAATTGAAATCAGGATCTTGAAGAAAGAGCTGCACTCCCATGTTCACTGAAGCAGTATTCACAATAGAGAAGACATGAAGACAACCTAAACGGCCATCAATGAGTGAATGGATAAAGAAAATGTGGTGTACACATACAATGGAATATTATTCAGCCTTAAAAGGAGAAGGAAATCCTGCCACCACATGTATTAACACAAAGGACATTGTGCTGAGTGAAATAAGCCAGTCACAGAAAGACAAATGCTCCATGAGGCAAATAAAATAATCAAACCCTTCGAAGAAGCAAAGGGTAGGATGGTGGCTGCCTGGGGACGTGGAAATTGCTGTTCAATGGGTAAGTTCTAGAGGTCTGCTTTATAGCCTAGTGTCTATAGTTAACAATACTGCACTTAAAACTTTCTTAAGAGGGTAAATCTCATGTTAATTCTTTTTACCACAAAAAAAGTCCTGTGGAGGAGACCCCAAGGAGACTTTTGGAGGTGATGGTTTTGATTATTATGTTGACTGTTGTGATGGTTTCATAGGTATATGCAGATGTTCAAATCCATTAAATGAAAATACATTAAATATATACCACTTTTGTGTATTGATTATGCCTCAGTAAAGCTGTGAAAAATCATAAATGGCATTAAAGTGGAAAATATAATAGAGAAATACGGACTGCAGAAAGAACCCAAACACTGATATTTTTTAAGTAAAATTTAAAATGCTGAAGTAGTTGCTGCAGACATGGGACAGCATGCATCAGTTCATAAAAGAGTTCAGTCAGGTTAGGCATGACATTATCTTGCTTAAATATATGTAGAAGAAATAATTAGGATGTCTGGTATTTATTTCAAAACAATGTGGAGCATGAGAAGTAGCTTGGGCTACAGCTGGCATACCTGAGGTTAGGAATAGCTGGGAGAGTGGCTGCAGGAAGAAGTTTGGCTCTGTGATAGATGTTCAAGCTGGGTCAGGGTCATGGTGTCACCAACTGTACTTTTCTATATGACTCAAACTTTCCACTTTAAGAAGTTTAAGAAACCTAACTCTCAAATTACTGAGAAAATGGAATTGAGTTTTTAAATTTAAAAAAGCAGTTTAGTTTGGGGATGGTTACATCACTTTAAAACCCACCATACATCACAGATATTATTTTACCCTTTCTCAGTACATTTGATGTTTTACAACTGCAAAGCTCCCAGGATTGTTCAGTTACAAGACACAGATCTACCGAGAACTTGTAATTTCAGAGTAAATATAGAAAGACTCACTGGGATGGCAGGGGTGGAGTGGTTGGGGTGGTGTAAGGGTAGTTGAGAAGGTGCGTTCTGCTCACCCGGACTGGCTTAGAAGATAATCAGCTGACATGTCTTGAGTATTTGCTCTGCAGGTGTGGTTCCTAACACATTACATTTATCAGTCCATTTTATCTTCCCAAGGCTCCAGTGAGGCATGTACTACGACTGCCATCTTATATATAAGGATACAAAGACAACGTGGTTAATGACTGGCAAATTCTGGATTGAAGAGATCTGGACTAGAGTTTTGTTCTCAAGCATGAGCTGATCCCGCCTGCCTTGGAGCACAGCTCTAGGGAGATGGAGTCTGGATTTGTGGTCCAGTACATCTTTGATATATTGTCTTGGTTTCAGAGTTAGGAGTGAACATATAGCTATATCCAATATTTTATATTCACTGCCCTTTATTTTTGTGCTTTAGCAAACAATGTATATATTTTGCAAATAAAGTTTCTCTTAATATACTTTTTTCAATCTATAGTTAATAAAAACTCTCCCTAGATGTTACAGATTCTTAGCTACTTTTCTATTTTCTTTATGATACATACCATGTTGTATTTTATGGATATTCCTAGGCTACCCCACTTCAACACACACACACACACACACACATATATTCTTGGCCCATTTCCATTTCTTCTCTTCTATGGCTCTCCATAAAGAGCCTGCTTGGCTTCTCAAAATAAAGCACTGAGCTTTTGTACTTGAGAAGTAATAGAGGGGCAAATGGAGAAAAGGAAGAGGCACATGGCAAAGGTTATTGTAAGAAGACACTTCAATAGGCACTGACATTCTCCAGCCAATTTATCATATTCTTTTTTACTGTTCAATGCACAATGCTGTGGAACTGACTCTCAACTCTCTATTTTAATATATGTTTGTATATTATTTTCATGTTATTAATTTATCACAACTATTTTAAATTGTAAATCCCTAGGAGGCAATAACCTCTTTACATAATATCTCCAAGTGACTGATGTAATTCCAAGTACCTACCAATGGGCCTTCACTTGTTTTCATGTCCTCTGAGTGAGGCAACGACTATTTCTTGTTCTAGACTATGTTTGAAATAATATTTAGATAGTGGATAGTCTTGATAGATATAAAGTGTCTCCCTCTGGAAAAAAGGGAAAGTATGTTTAATGTCCAGTAAAATAAGGGGGGGTATCTCTTTCCAGAGTGAAGGACAGGTATGCAGTATAAAATGCTTCACTTTTGTAAGGTCAGTGTTCCTCTCCTATCATACAATCCACTGATCTGTTATCTAGTGTTCTGTGCACCACTTCCTTGGAACTAGGGCTTGGGAAACTTGCACAATGATATGGGCATTCCACCTGTTACTATAACTGAGTAATAAACTCTTAGACCCAGAAGTCTCATATCTTCTGCCAGCATCCATGAAATGGTAGAGGTCAACTGTTGAGCTTGAAAGTAGGGAAAAATCTCAGGCCCTTTACAGTTGTTGACAGTGGAATATTTTTTTTTAGTTGAAGAGATGGATTTCTGAAAGTAGAACAGTTGTGGTATATGAAAGTAAAAAGAAAGAAATGAGAAATAGTGCGGTCTGCAATCATTTTGTAGTCTTCAAGAAGTACACATGAAGGGTTTTCATTTTTGAGTCTACATTTGGAGACATGACTTATGTGTACGTGTTTGCGTTTTCTTTCAGTTACGACATCAACCTATGAGTGATTTGATTTATAGGTATTTTAATAGTAGGTTGGAAGAAATTAAAGTATTGTTAGCTGGCCACCATCTTACACTAAAAATTTCATGCTTTTGTTTAACACTAAATTATGGTTTTAGTACCTCAGACTCTTATCTTCTTCCATTCTATCATTATCAGCACAGTTCTCCCTAAAAAGAAAAAAAACCTCCCCTCTCTTTCACTCCAAAGCTTACACACATATACATGCATAGCAATTTCCTGTTCCCCAAAATTACCAAGGGAAAAATAGTCACTTAAATAGTGTTTATTGAAGGCCCATTGGTAGGTACTTGGAATTAAATCAGTCACTTGGAGATATTATGTGAAGAGGTTATTGCCTCCTAGGGATTTACAATTTAAAATAGTTGTGATAAATTAATAACATGAAAATAATATACAAACATATATTAAAATAGAGAGTTGAGAGTCAGTTCCACAGCATTATACATTGAACAGTAAGAAAGAATATGATAAATTGGCTGGAGAATGTCAGTGCCTATGAATTTTCCCAAGAACTACTTATACCACATTTAATGATTGATTTTTTAAGTGTTTTAAGAATTATAATAGGATGAAAAAAATAATGTTCTATGAAAAATTGAACAAAAGCAAGTTTTGAAAGCCACTTGTATATTCAGTTTAGTGAATTTTTAAAAGACTTTTTCACCTAAAATATGTTTCCTCTGCCTAGATCAGCTTCTCTTACCTTCAGCCAACTGCTTTCTAACTCCTGCTCCCTTTGGGGATCTCCGAGTAAATGCCACTTCCCCCAAACTGTCTTAGCCTTCTTTCTTTGCTTCCAGAGCCCTCGGTGTTTCCTCCATCGTAGCATTGTTGGAAGACTCTATAGTTGTCACTCTGCTTATTCTTCCTGTTAGATGGTAATATTCTTGAAGGTAGAGATTGATGTCTTGCAATGTTTAGATACACAACATGGGTTTTTGAATTAATTATTCTGTAATTTTTAAAACTCCTGCTAAATGCTATGTGCAACCGAGGACTAAATGCTTGAACAGTAAAAGGGTATTAGTATAAAACTAGTGATGTT
This sequence comes from Manis javanica, assembly GCF_040802235.1. Lineage (NCBI taxonomy): Eukaryota > Metazoa > Chordata > Mammalia > Pholidota > Manidae > Manis > Manis javanica. Next base: position 49,459,915 of record NC_133164.1, on the reverse strand, counting down.
TGAATAAAGTTCATAACTTAATTTGACAGTTATTTTCTTAAGTTTGACAGCTATTATTATAGTTATGCAATACCTGTATGACAAGTGGATAGAAATCCTGCACTAAATGTATTTTTTTGAAGTTGATTTTAAAGCCTATGGGAAGTTTTATTAATATTATTAATTATTATTATTATTGCATTGTCAGATGGCATCCACAAAATCCACAATCTGAATGGTGCTGGGCCGTATTTGCTTTAGGTAGTAATGAGATATATCATTAATTTCTTGCTCCATCTCTGTTATTAAAGAACACTCTAAATCTCACTGGCTTTATCTACAGATACTCTGGGATAATGTACAAGTGATCACACACAATCTTGCTGTAGGTCGTTTGATTCCGGCAGCTTATAGACTGCTGTCCTCAGGCTTTTGGAAGGGATCGCCTTGCTTACTCTCACTGCCGCAGCTTCCGTGGAGAGGACAGTTCTCTGAGAGCCCAGGGATCATTGCTGCAGAACACTGGGCAGAATTAAGAGAATGCTTTGCTCCCTCACCGCCTGCTGTTCTTTGTCCTCCCCTCACCCCCCACCCCCCACCATTAAAACAGTCCTCTCAGCTTTACCCTTTGCCCTTCATTCTCCACAGAGTGAGATCTGGTCCTACAGTCTAACTAGTAAACTCATACCATTCTGTTCTCTTGATTCAATTTGGGATACTCTTGACATTCCTTTAGCCAAAAGCTAATAGGGTCTAAGCCTTCAACATGTCTGGAAATGGACATGGGTTCTGCTTTAGATGCTCAGCTGGGCCACTCTGCTATGGGTTAACTTTCGGATGTCAGGTTAATAGGAATGCCACAGGGGATGCTAAATTTAGACTTGACTATGACCTGGCATTCAGACTGGACTCAATCCACTGAGCCATCCTGACTGGAAAACTAATGAGCAGTGGCAGCCATGTAATACAGTGTCTATCTGTTTGTCCAGATTTTCAGATGTGAGAAGTCCTTCTGGTGCATTTTAGGAACTCTGTTCAAAAAGATATTCTGTCTAGAAGATGTTGTTTACAGTTACTGTACACATTTTAAGGAGTTCCTGAAACCTAGTGCCTGTGCTCCCTGAAAGTTAAAGATCAATAGATACAATTTTGGGTGTATACTTGGAAAGCTTGAAATAGCTCTGAGGAGAGTATGGGTCATTTTCTATTATCATGCATTTAACTGCTCTTGTCACGAATTTGTCAGTTTCTGCTGAAAGCTGAGAGAGCCTTTTCAAAGTTCCTTGTCCCACGGACTCACATGTGTTAGCTGAAGAGGACGGTGTCTGGTAGAATCTTGATTAATTTCCAGAGTAAAGGATATTGTGAAATTTGGATATCTAAGTGGATATAGCCAGTGGACATTAAAAAGTAATTCTTATTTTAAAACAAACCTCTTTTTGCATGTGTCAGCATTCTGAAAATTAATATTTCCCCTGGATTCATTGTACTGTTCTTCATTCTTGGGCAATAATCACTCTGATTGCTCTTATCAAAAGAATTTCCATTTGGAGTAATGCCAGGGGATTTAATGGATATAATTTGTTCTTAATACCTTCTCTAATTGCCCTCATTTTCCTAATATTTTATCCCATTTTCCAAAAAATTAAAAGGTTGTTTTATTTCATTTTTATATCATCTTATTTTTAAGTGGAAAGTTTTTCATGGCAAATATTAATAGGATGCAAGGTCTGAAAAATTTAGAATAAACACAAACAGGAGGATTCCTTGGCTTACCAAAGAAGAGATGAAGACATTTAAATTGGAGCATGAATAAGAAATGAAATAACAGCATCTATACAATAACTGTAGTTTGTTAGCACCTAAAATGTTTGTACTCAATAAGTGTTATAGCATTTACTAAAATGACAATTTAATGAAGTCTATGAAACAGAAAAGAATAAAGAAGAAAAATGGCCCCTAGCTATTTCACACAATTTTGAATAAAAGCTTTCATTCATTTATAGAGCAAGTGTTTAAGACTACAATGGAAGTTAATGGAAAAATAAATAGATTTTCCTTCAAATTAAAAATATAAAGGTAATGTAAACTAAATTAAATTAAACCTCTGTATGTCAAGATAGATCTATTTATTTTTCTTTCAAAATTATGCTCTCATCCTGAACTTTTACTGATATCTACAACTTTGCTGTTTTCTTTCATGTCATTCAGCATCCTTATTCCTTAGAAATTCCCCTACAATTCTGAGATGTTCAGCTAAAGGCAGAGGCATTCTAGTTGTATTTCCCACATTTCCCACATCTAGGTCCATATTAGAATCATCTGAAGATTTTGTTTTGTTTTGAATATGGACTCCTAGAGCCCTCACCTACTTTCTAAATTAGAATCTCTGACTTTCAGGCACAGAAATCTGTGTTGGTTTTTTTCTCGCAAAATCCCTGTCATTTGAGAACAATTAGTTCTGCTTATTTAAAAAAAAATTGTTCAGTGGAGTTCCATAGTTGCTAACAATTTTAAATCCAACTGGAAAAAACCTAACTTGATATATTTTTTAATTGAGCTCTTCGTTTCCACATCCTTTTCAAAAATGGATAGACATTTCTCTGGGCTTTCAGCCTTAGAACTTAGAATAAGCCTTAGCTGTCCTCTTCACATTTAAGCTGCTTCTTGTTCCTATTGATTTGATTGTCTTAATATCTTCCAAATTAATCCTTTCGCTTCTGTTTTCCCTGACGACTGCCCTAACTCAGGTGATCATTGTGGTTCTGCTTTACATGCCTAGTTTGATTTCCCATTGCAGATAAGAAAATCCATACACCTTAGCTTGGCAAAAGAGTCCTGAGTAGTTTGGACCTAATATTCCACATTACCTGTGTCTTTGAGTGTTCATATACTCACCCCGACAGGCCACACTAAGCTGCTGCTTTGCTTGCTTTTGCTTTTTGTTTGTTCTTGTCTAGTTTTTTTGTTTTTGTTTTTACATGGGGACTGGCAGAAGAGACATTCCTAAGGATTGTGGGGTGAAAATATGATCTAAGAATTACTTAAATTGGATTATGTAGGAAGAGTAGGATTTTTCTCTCAGGAAGAGGAGATGGTGAAGCAATTCTATGTAAAGGATCTGCAGCTCTTCCTCACGTGCATGTTACCAGCTCGTCCTGGCTGAATCTAGTCCGGCACAACAATATTCTTCCATCATAATTTCTATGTAGTAGTGAATACATGTAATCCTAGAGATATTCCCAACAGTAAAGCAGGTTATATATAGTAAGCACGTTTCCAGAAATCTACCAGCTTCATTTATGATTTTGTGATGGGACAACAAAGTTCTTCTGCTAGACAAACATTCTGAAAAAGTTCTGTTTCTGAGGAGGGCAGTCATCTCCTCAGATATAGCCTGGAACTTTTAATTTATTTCCTAATTTCTGACCCCTAATACCTCTTGATATTTCTGGAAAAGTATAATTCTTATTTCCTAATTGTGTCAGCAATCATATTTCCATGTAGCCTAATGGCAAAGAATTTATGGCACAAGTATTATTCAGTATACAATAAATTCTGAATGTAAATTCATAGACAAAGTGAACCTAAAAGGGAAACTTTGGCATCATCTTAAAACCTTTCATTTTAGATCAGCGACCTAGGCATGTAGCCAAGCTCTGACTGGTAACATGATTTCTTACCTTTCAAACATTTTCTTTTTCTTGAGGCAAAATTTTTACTTCCCCCTTTCCCTCTAGTCTAGAGTCAGTGGGACTGCTCCCCTTCATGGTTCTGTCACAGGAGCGTGCAGCTCTGTGTCTGGTTACCAACTCTGAGATAGTAACACTGGTCTTTTTTATTTAATAGTGGTACTGATGCTTCCTTGTTTTAGGCCCCCAAAGAGCACATCCTTTCTCTGGCCATATACCTTTTATTAAAACAATTCCAAATAAAAGTATAAATGTTTACCTACCTTTTGCTATTCCTCCAGCTTAATCTTTCACTGTCAAGCATATTCTGTTCTACTTAGAATGACCAGCCATATTGGCTTGCTCAGAAATATAGGTTTCCCAAGGCACCTTGAAAGCCACTGATGTTGATCAAGTTACTTCCAACATACTTTCTCCCTCAGTGAGATTGCTGATATTTGGTGAGTGCTTCAAAAATGATGTGGCTTTTCTTCATACAGCTTCCTCCTTCCTTCCCTCTGTTCTTTTGAAACTCAGCTCAGACAGAACCCCCAGGAACTTGTCTCTAAGCTCCTAAATCATTTGGTGTAAATTGTCCTTTCCACGTACTTTAAAGGCATGGATTGTAAGCATCAGCTCCCACTCTGAGACTATAAAGTCCATATTGTATCCCAAAATGAGACTCAGGAGTTCAAGAAATAGATAGGTTGTGTGAATAAAGGGAAGAACTTCTGTCCTTGGTGGAAAAATAGTACTCTTGGCCTCCATATGTTCTAGCATTCAGTTAGTAGAGTGGCTCCCGTGCAACGAGTGCAGTGTGCCCCAGGCGCTTTTGAACATGACCTTCTCTACTCTCCCCTCATCTTGTGAGGAATCATGATCCTGGAGGCAAATAGAGCTGTTTATTCAGGGTCAGGCTGTTCATAAACACAAAAACACAGAGAAAGCCCTGCTCTTTACTACACACCCTTGCAGATCAATATATGTTTAGGAAACCAAAATTGTCCAGCTTTCAAAAAGGCAATAGAGTATATATTCTTTTTAATATGGAGCATACTGGCATAGTCTAGATGCACCCTGTAATTAAACACATTAGTAGATGAATGTTCCCAGTAAATGGAATACATATAAAGGCTATAAATAATCAGTTCACATAAGTTCAGACTAGGTTTTGTAACCAAATATAGTTTGGACAAGAAACAAATTTCTTTTTCAGATTTTTTTGAGTAATTTTAGATAAAAAGTTGCACATGTGAAGTATATCTAGGATTTGCAGTCAGACCTGTCTGATGTCAGTCCAGAACCTCTACGGTGTATCTGCTGCCAGCTGTGATGTTCAGTAGAATTTTTGCTTTCCACTAGCTTAGCTCTTTTGGTCAGTGAGTTTCCTGAAAAAGGAGCAAATTCCTTTGATATTGTATGTTGCAAACAGGTTATTATAAAAGTTATTATTTTTTTTTTTTAATTATTTTTTTTTTTGAGAGGGCATCTCTCATATTTATTGATCAAATGGTTGTTAACAACAATAAAATTCAGTATAGGGGGGTCAACGCTCAATGTACAATCATTAATCCATCTCAAGCCTAATTCTCGTCAGTCTCCAATCTACTGAAGCATAACGAACAAGTTCTTACATGGTGAACGAATTCTTACATAGTGAATAAATTCTTACATGGTGAACAGTACAAGGGCAGTCATCACAGAAACTTTCGGTTTTGATCATGCAATATGACCTATAAACCATCAGGTCAAATATGAATATTCGTTTGATTTTTGTACTTGATTTATATGTTGATCCCACATTTCTCCTATTATTATTATTATTTTTATTTTTAATAAAATGCTGAAGTGGTAGGTAGATGCAAGATAAAGGTAGAAAACATAGTTTAGTGCTGTAAGAAGGCAAATGTAGATGATCAGATGATCAGGTGTGTGCCTATGGACTAAGTATTAATCCAGGCTAGACAAGGGCAGCAAGACATCCATGGATGCAGAAGATTTCTCTCAAAGCAGGGGGGGTGAGGTTCTGAGCCTCACCTCTGTTGATCCCCAAATTCTCACCTGATGGCCCCCCTGCGACTGTGCCTGTCTTAGGTTGTTCCTCCCTTGAGGAATCTTACCCGTCTCTGGCTAACCAGTCATCTTCCGGGGCCATACAGGGAAATGTAAAGTTGGTAAGTGAGAGAGAAGCCATATTGTTTGCAAGGGTTAGCTTTTTACTTCTTTGCAGATTTATGCCCTGTGGCTTCTATGCCCAGCACTTGTCTCGAGGTATCTTTACCACCTGGAGGAATTATGATACTCGGTAAATTCGATATGAGGCACGAATTCTATTTAAGGGTTGTAATTAGGAAGGAAGAAGAAAAGCTATAGATGTAGCATATGAAGGAAACATGGGAGGATTGATTATTTCTTTGACATATCTTCTTGTATAGTACCTTAAGTATGTATAGGTTTTAAACTACTAACTAATTTGCACACACATATTAACATAATAGGAATACGGTGACATAAACAAAGCAAATCTATAATTACCATCCATCTCCAGTGAAGCCAAGAAAACCATTTAGGCACCCTAGGCATTTGTGAAAATTTATCTATGATATGATGGATATTGTCCAACTGTACTTGAACCATCAGACAAATTAAAGCAGCCCATTTCTGGGATCTGTTCACATCCCATATGTTCTTTTAACCATAGATAGTCTATAGTCATGAGATTTTGGGGTGCTACAACTTGCACCCCTCCCAACTCCTGGTTGAGTTCCAACAGTACAGATCCGGTCAAATTCGTTGTCTCACTGTATGCACATGCCAGCCTAGACATCTCCCTCCTCCTTCTTATGGCAAGTCCAGGAGACGGTGGACTGGATGCAGCCACAACCGCAGCATCGTCCGGATCCCTGTGGAGGCTTTTTGATGATCATCCCCCGGCACAAGTCCTCCAGAGAGTGCTGATGCCAGAAGCTCCTCCTCATATCGTATCTTAGTTCATTTTCTGGGTATCCAAGCTAGGCCTTGATCTTCTGCATAGAAACAAACAGACCCTTTGCCCACACTTTGACATGCCCTCTATACCACTGTGCAGAACTCATTGGAGGTCAGCGCACAGTAACTGCTTTTTTTTTTTTTTTAAATTAAGAGAAAGGAATATTATCAGAAAAGAGTACCTCCATAGCTGATCATCTGACACCCTTTAAGTGATCAACATTAAGGATATTTAAAGCATGCGTTGATCTTTGATTTACCAATAGTTTTATCCTGTTAAGGAGTAATCCCCCTTTTCTTTCTTTCTTTCTTTCTTTTTTTTTTTTTTTTAAATTTTTAATCTACACTTACCTGAAGAATACTATGTTTACTATGCTCTCCCCTATATCAGGTCCCCCCTAACAACCACATTACGGTTACTGTCCATCAGCTTAGCAAAATGTTGTAGAGTCACTACTTGTCCTCTCTGTGTTGTGCAGCCCACCCTCCCCTTTCTCCCTCCCCACCATGCATGCTAATCTTAATACCTCCCTTCTTCTTCCCCCCCTTATCCCTCCCTGCCCACCCATCCTTCCCAGTTCCTTTCCCTTTGGTACCTGTTAGTCCATTTTTGGGTTCTGTAATTCTGCTGCTGTTTTGTTCCTTCAGTTTTTCCTTTGTTCCTATACTCCTCAGATGAGTGAAATCATTTGGTATTTCTCTTTCTCCGCTTGGCTTATTTCACTGAGCATAATACTCTCCAGCTCCATCCATGTTGCTGCAAATGGTTGGATTTTTCCACTTCTTATGGCTGAGTAGTATTCCATTGTGTATATGTACCACATCTTCTTTATCCATTCATCTACCGATGGACATTTAGGTTGCTTCCAATTCTTGGCTATTGTAAATAGTGCTGCGATAAACATAGGAGTGCATCTGTCTTTCTCAACCTTGATTGCTGCGTTCTTAGGGTAAATTCCTAGGAGTGGAATTCCTGGGTCAAATGGTAGGTCTGTTTTGAGCATTTTGATGCACCTCCATACTGCTTTCCACAATGGTTGAACTAATTTACATTCCCACCAGCAGTGTAGGAGGGTTCCCCGTTCTCCACAGCTTCGCCAACATTTGTTGTTTGTCTTTTGGATGGCAGCTATCCTTACTGGTGTGAGGTGATACCTCATTGTAGTTTTAATTTGCATTTCTCTGATAATTAGCGATGTGGAGCATCTTTTCATGTGTCTCTTGGCCATCTGTATTTCTTTTTTGGAGAACTGTCTGTTCAGTTCCTCTGCCCATTTTTTAATTGGGTTATTTGTTTTTTGTTTGTTGAGGCGTGTGAGCTCTTTATATATTCTGGACGTCAAGCCTTTATCGGATCTGTCATTTTCAAATATATTCTCCCATACTGTAGGGTTCCTTTTTGTTCTATTGATGGTGTCTTTCGCTGTACAGAAGCTTTTCAGCTTAATGTAGTCCCACTTGCTCATTTGTGCTCTTGTTTTCCTTGCCCGGGGAGATATGTTCAAGAAGAGATCACTCATGTTTATGTCTAAGAGGTTTTTGCCTATGTTTTTTTCCAAGAGTTTAATGGTTTCGTGACTTACATTCAGGTCTTTGATCCATTTTGAGTTTACCTTTGTGTATGGGGTTAGACAGTGGTCCAGTTTCATTCTCCTACATGTAGCTGTCCAGTTTTGCCAGCACCATCTGTTGAAGAGACTGTTATTTTGCCATTGTATGTCCATGGCTCCTTTATCAAATATTAATTGACCATATATGTTTGGGTTAATTTCTGGGGTCTCTAATCTGTTCCACTGGTCTGTGGCTCTGTTCTTGTGCCAGTACCAAATTGTCTTGATTACTATGGCTTTGTAGTAGAGCTTGAAGTTGGGGAGTGAGATTCCCCCTACTTTATTCTTCTTTTTCAGGATTGCTTTGGCTATTCGGGGTCTTTGGTGTTTCCATATGAATTTTTGAATTATTTGTTCCAATTCATTGAAGAATGTTGCTGGTAATTTGAGAGGGATTGCATCAAATGTGTATATTGCTTTGGGCAGGATGGCCATTTTGACGATATTAATTCTTCCTAGCCATGAGCATGGGATGAGTTTCCATTTATTAGTGTCCCCTTTAATTTCTCTTAAGAGTGACTTGTAGTTTTCAGAGTATAAGTCTTTCACTTCTTTGGTTAGGTTTATTCCTAGGTATTTTATTCTTTTTGATGCAATGGTGAATGGAATTGTTTTCCTGATTTCTCTTTCTATTGATTCGTTGTTAGTGTATAGGAAAGCTACAGATTTCTGTGTGTTAATTTTGTATCCTGCAACTTTGCTGTATTCCGATATCAGTTCTAGTAGTTTTGGAGTGGAGTCTTTAGGGTTTTTTATGTACAGTGTCATATCATCTGCAAATAGAGACAGTTTAATTTCTTCTTTACCAATCTGGATTCCTTGTATTTCTTTGTTTTGTCTGATTGCCGTGGCTAGGACCTCCAGTACTATGTTAAATAACAGTGGGGAGAGTGGGCATCCCTGTCTGGTTCCCGATCTCAGTGAAAATGCTTTCAGCTTCTCGCTGTTCAGTATAATGCTGGCTGTGGGTTTATCATATATGGCCTTTATTATGTTGAGGTACTTGCCCTCTATTCCCATTTTGCTGAGAGTTTTTATCATGAATGGATGTTGAATTTTGTCAAATGCTTTTTCAGCATCTATGGAGATGATCATGTGGTTTTTGTCTTTCTTTTTGTTGATGTGGTGGATGATGTTGATGGATTTTCGAATGCTGTACCATCCTTGCATCCCTGGGATGAACCCCACTTGGTCATGGTGTATGATCCTTTTGATATACTGTTGAATTCTGTTTGCTAATATTTTATTGAGTATTTTTGCATCTACATTCATCAGGGATATTGGTCTGTAATTTTCTTTTTTGGTGGGGTCTTTTCCTGGTTTTGGTATTAGGGTGATGTTGGCTTCATAGAATGAGTTTGGGAGTATTCCCTCTTCTTCTATTTTGTGGAACACTTTAAGGAGAATGGGTATTATGTCTTCTCTGTGTGTCTGATAAAATTCCGAGGTAAATCCGTCTGGCCCCGGGGTTTTGTTTTTGGGTAGTTTTTTGATTACTGTTTCAATTTCTTTGCTCGTAATTGGTTTGTTTAACTTTTGTGTTTCTTCCTTGGTCAGTCTTGGGAGGTTGTATTTTTCTAGGAAGTTGTCCATTTCTTCTAGGTTTTCCAGCTTGTTGGCATATAGGTTTTCATAGTAGTCTTTAATAATTCTTTGTATTTCTGTGGAGTCTGTCGTGATTTTTCCATTCTCATTTCTGATTATGTTGATTTGTGTTGACTCTCTTTTTCTCTTAATAAGTTGGGCTAGAGGCTTATCTATTTTGTTTATTTTCTCAAAGAACCAGCTCTTGGTTTCGTTGATTTTTGCTATTGTTTTATTCTTCTCAATTTTGTTTATTTCTTCTCTGATCTTTATTATGTCCCTCCTTCTGCTGACTTTAGGCCTCCTTTGTTCTTCTTTTTCCAGTTTTAATAATTGTGATGTTAGACTATTCATTTGGGACTGTTCTTCCTTCGTCAAGTGTGCCTGGATTGCTATATACTTTCCTCTTAAGACTGCTTTCGCTGCATCCCACAGAAGTTGGGGCTTAGTGTTGTTGTTGTCATTTGTTTCTATATATTCCTTGATCTCTATTTTGATTTGTTCATTGATCCATTGATTATTTAGTAGCATGTTGTTAAGCCTCCATGTGTTTGTGAGCCTTTTTGTTTTCTTTGTAGAATTTATTTCTACTTTCATACCTTTGTGGTCTGAAAAATTGGGTGGTAGAATTTCAATATTTTGGAATTTACTGAGGCTCTTTTTGTGAGCTAGTATGTGGTCTATTCTGGAGAATGTTCCATGTGCACTTGAGAAGAATGTATATCCTGTTGCTTTTGGATGTAGAGTTCTATAGATGTCTATTAGGTCCATCTGTTCTAGTGTGTTGTTCAGTGCCTGTGTGTCTTTACTTATTTTCTGCCCGGTGGATCTATCCTTTGGGGTGAGTGGTGTGTTGAAGTCTCCTACAATGAATGCATTGCAGTCTATTTCCCTCTTTAGTTCTGTTAGTATTTGCTTCACATATGCTGGTGCTCCTGTATTGGGTGCATATATATTTAGAATGGTTATATCCTCTTGTTGGACTGAGCCCTTTATCATTATGTAGTGGCCTTCTTTATCTCTTGTTACTTTCTTTGTTTTGAAGTCTATTTTGTCTGATATTAGTACTGCAACCCCTGCTTTCTTCTCACTGTTGTTTGCCTGAAATATGTTTTTCCATCCCTTGACTTTTAGTCTATGCTTATCTTTGGGTTTAAGGTGAGTTTCTTGTAAGCAGCATATAGATGGGTCTTGCTTTTTTATCCATTCTATTACTCTATGTCTTTTGATTGGTGCATTAAGTCCATTTACATTTAGGGTGACTATTGAGAGATATGTACTTATTGCCATTGCAGGCTTTAGATTCGTGGTTACCAAAGGTTCAAGGTTAGCTTCTTTAGTATCTTACTGCCTAACTTAGCTCACTTATTGAGCTGTTATATACACTGTCTGGAGATTCTTTTCTTCTCTCCCTTCTTATTCCTCCTCCTCCATTCTTCATATGTTGTGTGTTTTGTTCTGTGCTCTTTTTAGGGGTGCCCCCATCTAGAGCAGTCCCTGTAGGATGCCCTGTAGAGGTGGTTTGTGGGAAGCAAATTCCCTCAGCTTTTGCTTGTCTGGGAATTGTTTGATCCCACCATCATATTTAAATGATAGTCGTGCTGGATACAGTATCCTTGGTTGGAGGCCCTTCTGTTTCATTGCATTAAGTATATCATGCCATTCTCTTCTGGCCTGTAGGGTTTCTGTTGAGAAGTCTGATGTTAGCCTGATTGGTTTTCCTTTATAGGTGACCTTTTTCTCTCTAGCTGCCTTTAAAACTCTTTCCTTGTCCTTGATCCTTGCCATTTTAATTACTATGTGTCTTAGTGTTGTCCTCCTTGGATCCTTTCTGTTGGGGGTTCTGTGTAATTCCATGGTCTGTTCGATTATTTCCTCCCCCAGTTTGGGGAAGTTTTCAGCAATTATTTCTTCAAAGACACTTTCTATCCCTTTTCCTCTTTCTTCCTCTTCTGGTATCCCTATAATACGAATGTTATTCCTTTTGTATTGGTCACATATTTCTCTTAGTGTTGTTTCATTCGTGGAGATCCTTTTATCTCTCTCTATGTCAGCTTCTATACGTTCCTGTTCTCTGGCTTCTATTCCTTCAATGGCCTCTTGCATCTTATCCATTCTGCTTATAAATCCTTCCAGGGATTGTTTCACTTCTGTGATCTCTTTCCTGACATCTGTGATCTCCTTCTGGACTTCATCCCACTGCTCTTGCATTTTTCTCTGCATCTCATCCCACTGCTCTTGCATTTTTCTCTGCATCTCATCCCATTGCTCTTGCATTTTTCTCTGCATCTCTGTGAGCATGTTAATGATTTTTATTTTGAATTCTTTTTCAGGAGGACTAGTTAAGTCTGTCTCCTTCTCAGGTGTTGTCTCTGTGATCTTTGTCTGCCTGTAGTTTTGCCTTTTCATAGTGATAGAGATAGTTTGCAGAGCTGGTACAAGTGACCGCTGGAAGAGCTTCCCTTCTTGTTGGTTTGTAGCCTTTTCCTGGGAGAATAGCGACCTCTAGTTGCTTGTGCTGGGCAGCTGTGCGCAGACAGGACTTCTGCTTCCTGCCCAGTTGCTTTGGGGTTTATCTCCGCTGTTGCTGTGGGCTTGGCCTGGCTGGGGCTGTTCCTCCAAAATGGTGGAGCCCCGTTGGAGGGGGAGCGGCCAGGAGGCTATTTATCTCCGTAAGGGGCCTCTGTGCTCCCTGCTGCCCAGGGGGTTAGAGTGCCCAGAGATCCCCAGATTCCCTGCCTCTGGTCTAAGTGAGCTGTCCTGCCCCTTTAAGACTTCCAAAAAGCACTCTCCAGACCAAAACAACAACAGCAACAATGAGAGAGGGAACAGGAAGAAAGGAAAAAAAAAGGAAAAAACAAGCGATTTTTTTTTTTTTTTTGTCCTCAGGTGCCGGTCCCAGGCACCCGCTCACTGGTCCTGCTGCCCTGTCTCCCTAGCACCAGGGTCCCTGTCCTTTCAAGGCTTCCAAAAAGCACCCACCCACCGGTCCCGCAGGGAAGGAACGCTCAATATTCTTTGTCCTCAGGCACTGGTCCCAGGCACCCGCTCACCAGTCCCGCCGCCCTGCCTCCCTAGCACCGGGGTCCCTGTCCCTTCAAGGCTTCCAAAAAGCGCTCACCAAAAAGAGAAAAAAAAAAAGGCAAAAACGTGCGACCTCCTCCGTCCTCAGGCACCGGTCTCAGGCACCCGCCCGCCGGTCTCGCAGGGAGAAATGCGGGTTATTCTTTGTCCTCCGGCGCCGATCCCAGGCACCTGCTCACCGGTCCCGCCACCCTGCCTCCCCTTCAACGGGGGCCCGTCCCTCTAAGGCTTCCAAAAAGCGCTCGCCAAAAAAAAAAAAACCGCTCCGGTTTCTCTCCACCCGCCGGGAGCCGAGGGGAGGGGCGCTCGGGTCCCGCCGGGCCAGAGCTTGTATCTTACCCCCTTCGCAAGGCGGTGGGTTCTTGCAGGTGTGGATGTGGTCTGGATGTTGTCCTTTGTCCTGTGGTCTCTATTTTAGGAAGATTTTTCTTTGTTATATTTTCATAGCTCTATGTGTTTTTGGGAGGAGATTTCCACTGCTCTACTCACGCCGCCATCCTGGCTCCGCCCCTAAAAGTTATTTTTAAATTGTCAGTACAGTTTTCCTACAAATACTAAATGAAATGGAATGTCGTATTTCTGATACTGGCTCAATGTCAATATTTTGGAAGTTCAAAATCTTCTTTATCAATAATTATTTAAATTGACAACTGTTATGTATTTAGTAATGGTACCCAGTAATAGAATTTGTATTCTCTCATTAATGGTTTCTTTGTTTTGTTTTGCGATTTCATATTATTACAACATATGTATCTATTAACATGAATTTTTGTCTTAAGAATATTTTGAGGGTTTCATTGCACCCCTTGGGAAGACATAGAGCTCCCTGGAGTCCCAGTGAGGAAGCATCAGAAACCCAAGAGCTGCCGATTATGCAGCTGGGCACATGTGGATGATTGCCATTTGAAAGCCCTCAATGCATATTTTGTTTAAATTGTTCTCATATTCTGATTTACCTCAACGGCTGCAGAATTTGTCATTTCATCAATCATATTTATTAAGATTTCCTACCCTTAAAATATTCTCCAGTTGATCTCAAATTGCTTTAATTTCAATCCTGATGTTTTGGAGCATTTCATGGAAAAATTAATACATCTTGATTAAGTAGTCATTAAAATAAAATGAGAAAACAATCCTTGAGAGAACTAGGCAGGATCACGTTTTGGAGGCTGGTTATTTCCCTTTTTTATTCATCTTTGTCCTGTCAGCTCAATCCTTACAGTGAGTCTCTTCTTTTGTTTTTGGTAGAAATTATGCTGTGGACAAAGGATATAGGAGTTGTAGTTTGTAATATTGTTTACCAATTCTGATTTTGCATGATAGGTGTTTACATTGCCTTTAGTTTATTTACATATTAAGCATGTTGGGTGAAAGTATTGTATATTAGATCTTAGGTACATGATATTTTTCATCTCAGCTAGAACAACATAAAAAGGGCTCTTGACTTTGTTTCTCATTCTGGTTATATTTTTTCTTTGTTGTTACAATTCTATATATAATAGATATAAACTCACTTTTCACACTTGGGTAAAATATGAAAAATTCAGGCAGCCATCCACTTAGTTTAAGATGTCCAGAAGTTTGACCTCTTGCAGACAAGAAGCCTAGTTAAAATTTCTCTGTTTTAGTGGGATGTTTGTCATTGTTTTGACAGTGTTGTATAAGAGCATTGTTTGTAGGAGCAGGGGACTTAAAAAAACCTCATTAACTCTTTTGCTAGCTGCAAACTGAATGACTATCAGTCCATTAAAAAAAAGGCATCTGGAGCTATCTAGAGGAATACACAGAGTGAATCTGGTTAATGGAGGTGAGAGTCAATACTCCTGGTGTGTTCTTAGAGGATCCTTTATCTCTCTGCCTTGGTTGTTGTGTCTATAAAATAGAGCTAATAATGCCTAATTTAAAGATTCTCCTGATAGTCTGCACTGACAATATGTGTGTAAGTATTCCGTATGAGATATGTAGTAAATTCCCAGCTGGAGCTTGCTGGACATGAACCCGAGTCTCAATTTCATCAGAACAGAGTGGGAATTATGATGACTGTCTGGAGCTACCACCTCCCCTGGCTGAACAGTTATTAGTCTGTTCTCTTCCTTTCTTTATTCCCCTCATAGAGTTTGGGAATGAAATAGTAGACCCCTTGTAAAAATATTTAATAAAGGTATAAAACCTATCTATCTGGAACATGTTAAGATGTTATCTATGTATTTAATTGTTTAAATTCCTATTTTTCTGTTTCTGTTCTTTGGCCATTCTTTGTTTTCCGAATTTGAAACAGGTTTATGAATAGGGAGTAAGCTATTAGGTTGTTTAATTTGAAGGATGCTACTAGATATGACCTTTAAAGCAAAAGTGTTTTTCCATGACATATAAGTCTGAAATAGTAATTCAGAAACTCCTTATTTACTTATTATATAGCCTTTAGTTATTAAAATGCAAATAATAGAGTAGTAGTGCTTTAGGCTTTTATGGGTTAATACTGGACTGTGTATTGGTTTAGAGCCACTTGAGACTATTGATGGGGTGTAATTTAGGAGGCAGAGGAAAGGGCACTTAATGGAGAAATGAGAGGGCCCCAAGGATGAACTGGATTATTTTAAACTATGGAAGAATAACTAGTTTTCTTACAGTATCTTTTCATTGGGTCTTCACTTGAAAACTTCCTTGGTAATTACTTATAGCTGTTTGGTAGATGTTTACTTTTTAATCAATTTCCAGATGGTCATTCTGCCAGGGAAGAATTGTAGTCAAGATTTCTTATCTGGGTTAAAAGTTACCCAAATTTATATTTTTAAAAACCAGCCCACTATATGTTTTCTATTCACTCTGTTTCAATAGATGACATTTTTTGAACCCAGATGTGCCACCTACTTCATAACAAAACACGTTTATTTTTGGATGCTTAGTTCTAACTTTGTCCTTATTCACAGATGGAAGCTATGGGATTTCTAGTTGTTATACCATAAAGTAAATAAATCAAATAAATGAATTAAATGCAATTGTAATGACTATTCTGAGATTTGCAAAACTAATGTTTTTCAGGACTGTTTAGGAGCCCTTGGGTTGCCAGCCTGGAATCTATGTTAAGTGAAAGGCATTATAGTCTGTTGTGTAGCAGGTTAGGAATTTGAAGACCCAATTTCTGATATGTGTTCCAACACTATGTTTTTTTTTCTCCTGTGTGAATCATTTTATTTCTCTAGGTCTCAATTTTCACTATAATTTAGCTAAATTCCCTTGTAAGAATTTGCTATGCAAAGATATTTTGAAAACTACAAATTGCTACACAAAACACTGTATTATTACTTTTCTTAAGTGTTTAGATGGTTACAATCTAAACATAAATATTTTATCTTGCTATTTTAAATGCTTGGTTAATTGAGGCTGCTCATCTCCCTACCAACTTTCTCCCAGTCACCTTCCAAATAGTTGGTTAAAGTGACCATTAACATGTCTTTCACTTTGTATAACTCATCCTTGTTCTGGTCCCAGTGCAGATAATGTGTGAAGGCTCTTAGCTCCAATTGTTTTGGGTTGGAAGAGATGGATGGGAAGTTTGTGCAGGCCTCATCTTTTTTGTGCGCAGTACCTAGTAATTATATCAAGCATTGCAAACCCTGAGACTGATGAGGTACACCTGCTCCAGACTGAAATCGTCCTCCATTATCCAGGCATGGCTGTGACTAGGGCTGACCCCTCTGTATGGATCCTTCTTTTGAATGACAATACACTGCACTTTTCTTCTGAATTTTTATTCAGGGCCCCTAGTAATGGACATATAACTCCTCTTGAAGAGAGACAGGGTCTTTTGTAGACTATAGATCCCAGGAAAAGAAGCCTTTGTTTCTTTTTATTATTATTGAAAGTGTGGGTCTTTAAATAAACTTATTTTTATATAAGAAGTTAATTCCTATCTGTTAAAAGTCTTGCCATACACAAATTACTTCCTGTAAACATAGGTTGTCTTTCCATCTTGAACTGATAGTATAACCAGGATAATACGGACTGGTGCAGAGACCACCCTTCTCTTATTTACTAATTTATTTTTGACAACCAGCACCTGAACAAATTTGTCTTATTTGTGAAATCCCTCATATCACCAGGCAGAATCCATCTCCTTTATGAAGTCAAAAAAAATGTCAGATGCTCAATTTCTCAGAGTAATCTTGAAACTAAAATATGAAACTGTGACTAACTCTCCGTAAATTAGATGCTTCCATTCCAGATTTTGAATGGGTTTCTAATGACACAAAGAAGCAAGCTCTGAAGAACTGGGAGAGGTGGCAACAATGATACCAATATCCATAGTCACTGGCAGCCTTAGCTCTACTGGTAGCCCCCTGTGACCAGTGCTAACAGAATCAGGAGCTTCTGTTTAGGTTTCCTAAACTTTATTTCTCTTTTTGAAAATTAAAAATACTTAGTCTTAAATATATGTGATTTTCTGCAATGTCCTCCTAATGTTCAACATCTCTAAAGGTTTTCACGCTTGTTGCATCTTATTGATGATGGTTAAAATCACTCTCAATAATCCTTACCAGCTCAAGTTCTCATTATCTCTGCTTGGTTGCTACTTTTTGAGAAGGAGGGAAGATTTTTTAATATTACTATATTTTAACTATTTTGTTCTTTCTTTATCATGGCAGAAAATGTGAGCTGTCAAAATCCCATTTATAACTTGTGCTCACAGCTCCATTTCCCCAGCCTCCTTTGCAGTTAGGTATAAGAAGTTACTATATACATAGTAGACACATATTTCATCCCTCAAATGAAATATGTATATAAATATTCAATGACATGGAAGAGAGGAAAAACTCTTAACTGAACTCTTTGATGCTGTGTCTTTTCTGTTGACCTTCCAGTGTGACCTTTTATTTCTCTGTAATGTGTCATTTACTCTTAATAATACTACTTCTCTATAGGCTAATTTGCACAGTATTTATTTAGATTATTTAAGAAGTTTAACTCATTAAGCAAGGTAATATTTCTATTTCCATACACTGTGTTCGGATTCTCCCCACCTGAACTTTTCCTACTTACTACCAGAAGCAGAGCCATGTTACATAGTGGCCTGTGGTGGTCAACTGAGGTGATCAATTCATCAAAGAAGCAAAGGTAACAAAGCAAAGCCAAACCAATATAATACATGATTTTTCTACTGTGGATGTTGAAGGAGATCGTGAAGACAGTGATGTGTGATGCTGTGACGCAGAGGTACTTTGTGTGGGGTAGGGATCTGCTAGCTGTAAGGCTGTGCCTACTAGTGTTCTAGCATGCTGCTCTGCAAAGGCTGAGATCATGCCTCATTGAATTTCAACCTCTAGATTTGTCTTTTTGCAAATAGCTACATTTTAACTCCCAAGGCTCCATTTTAATTAAAGCCAAGCTCCTTTCTCACAGTATTCCTCTGCTCTTCATCTTCTATTTCACCATTATATGGAATGCATGCAGTTTTGTTCTGTACTTTGCTTACTCAGTTTGACTCCTTTTTGAGTGATCTCAGAAGTAAAGTTCGTAACTGGCCATTTTTCAACATTCCCACGTGTAGGCAGGAGGTTTCTGGGATAAGCATAAGTGCCAATAGCAGCTAAAAATGGATGAACTAAAATTAGATTTAGTTTGATTTAGGTTTCAATGGTGTTTGATGTATAAATTAGAAAAATACTATTCATGTAGGCTCTTCCTATATCCTAAGAAGTATGTGAAATTTGTTTTAGAAGCCATAAGATGGACCTGAAATAATATATTGCATTTTAGAAAGTACATATGCTAAGTTTTAAAGGAAACATGTAACAGCTTCATTCTATATAAATACCTTGTGAGCATTCTTTCAAAGAATCATAGTATTCCAAAAATATCTTAGTATATATAAATGTGACTACTCTTTTTTCCTTATAAAACTAGTAATGATGGGTTTCTACAATATGCAAATCACTGTATTCCCAACAATTATTCATACACAATAAACATATGACAGTTAAGCTACTTCTGATTTCATTTAACAATAAAGCCCAGATCAAATTGGTTCAAACCTTAAAGGTGATTTATAAGATGAAAAGTCCAGAGATTGATTTGGTCAATAAGAACACAGGTCTTGTTTTTGTAAGGTTCTCTGGACTCTGCTTTTGGATTTTAAGTTAGTATTGGGAGATGATTGCAAACAGCGACTAGAGCTCCAACTCCTTAGCTACGTGGATAAAGAGGCAGTGTCTGTCTGTATACCATCTACAATGCCAGGCTTTGTGTTGATTTCACACATGTGCCCATACACCAGTGGCCAAGGGATGACATGTATTTATTGGCTTAGATTGCATGAACCAATCACTATAGCACAGGAATGGTGATAAATCCATTGGTTTAGACCAATCTGTCCTACTTTGGGATGAGGAAAGAGTCAATCCAATCCACATGTTGTGGCTGCTACATATGGTGGGGGTAGGGGGCACTTAAAGGATACTGGGAAGCAATATATTTGCAGCTACATAAGGTACTATGATTATTGTTTTATTGGTGGAGATCTTAGAGTCAGCAAATTAAAATGATTTTCCCAGGGAGTAAATTTTAGATCTGGGACATGAAACTAAGACTGACTCTGAAAACCACACTATTAATCAAGTTTATTTATTTTTTCCATTTTTGTTTTCTCTTATTTTATGCACTAAATGTAAAAAAGGAAGACCAAAGTAAATGTAATGCTGTCTTTTCTAAGTATCACACTTTACTTCCCCTCTCTTTTGTGTCATGGTGAAGTGTAAAATGAATCTGTGTCAATTTTATGTGAATAAAAAAGTACCTAATCATGAGTACTAGGATTCTATTTAATTCTATTAATTATTCTGAAGTCCTAGTACAGTGATACTTTCTAGTTGCTTGGTGTTAAAAAATTCATAAAAATAACTGAAATAATAATAACAAACAATTGTATAGAACTTGGTATTTGCCAGGCACTGTTCTATGTTCTTTACATGTCATTAAGTCATTTAATTCCTAACACAATACTGTGAATTAGTATATTAGTTAAGGTACAAGCATAGGCTAAGCTTCTAGAAGAAAGAGAAAAAAATTACAGTGCCTAAAGAAGACAGACATTTATTTTCCTCTTGTTCAGTTTTTCATGGTGGAGATACAGGCTCTGGTATGTCATCATCCAGGGACCCACATAGTATAATGGTTCTGTCATCTTCAGGAGGCAATTTCCACCTTTGGGTCCAGTGCAGTTGTTTTAGTTTGTTGCCATTTATGAGCTAGTGGTAAAGGGAATACTTGAGAAACTCAGAAAGTTACTTCTCCTTAAGGGGAGACATAGGAATAATACCCTTCACCTCACATATGCTATTGGCCAGAAAGCAGACACTAGGCCACACCCAGCTGCAAGGGAGCTTGGGAGTTCAACTCTGTAGGATATCATCTGACCAACTGAAATTCACAGGTTTCTGCAACTCAAAAGAAGAGAGAGGAAATAGATATTGTGAGACAATGTTTTGCTACATAAGTACTACCACTATCCCATTTTGCAGTTAAAGAAATTGATGCATTAGTCCAACACCTGTCAGCCATAGAGCCAAGATTTATCCAAGGTAGTGTGACTCCAGAGACTGTGGTTTAATCACCAGGCAGTATTGTCTATGATGGAAATTTTAATATATAGACTACAAAAGGGAAACCACCCCTCCCCCAAAATCTGTGTTTTCCTTAAAGGTATCAATTGCCGCGGTTTGGTGACAGAAACTTTCTTTTCCCAAGGATTTTAGGGAATTGTGTGTGTGTGTGTGTGTGTGTGTGTGTATCTTTAAAAGCTTGACTTTTCCTGTTCTAACTTACTGTATGGTGTAAAGAAAATTAAATCTTAAATTCCTTCAGCCCTCCAATCCTTCTGTTTACTTTTAAAACTGTATTTTTGCAAGTTGAAGTTCCCAAAATGTATAATAGACATAAGAGAATAAATAGGTTAGGGTCCTTCCTTATAATGTGCTTGTTTATTGTGGAACATTTACGTTTTCTTATAGGCTGCTGAGCCAGTAAACAGTAAAATCATGACATAGGAGTAATTTTCCATTTTCTCACTCCCAATACTGAGCTTTAATGACCAAGAAAGCGTCGTATGACTAAAAATTGTCACCACAGTGATTATCTGCATGATGCCTGATGATGGGGGGAGGGGTCACCATACATTTTTGTGACTTAGAAATATAAGAAGTGCTGAACTGATCACAACTAATATTTGTGGCATTTGATTATAGATGATGGTTTCATGTTCAAGATAAATATTTGAACATCAAGACTAATGCATTTCCCAAATATAATTTATCATAAAGGTCAGATTTTTTAATAAATTATGACTAGTGGGCCTGAAAACTTCTTTTTTTCTGGTTTATAGTGATGCTGTGTGTTATGACATATGGTTATAGGATTCCCTAGGTCACTGGTATGCCACATGAGATAATGTGGGACGCTGTTTGGTCTCATCTTTATGGTTTGCTAATGGTTTCATGGTTCTTGAATGTGGTATCAAATAAATAAATCAGCTTTCAAATGACATAACTTCCACACTTACACCACTTGCAGTCATTCATTCATCCATGCGTTTCACTCATTTTGCAAATTTTTGTGCATCACGTTACTTAGCATGGAATATGAAAAAGAAAATCACACATATTCACTCTTCTTGACAAATCTGAAAAATATTTTTGGACACAAGATATACATAGCTTGAAGCTAAATAAATGTAAAAGGTAGATATGATTTGCTATGTAACTAAAACTACATTTAATTCTTTCTACAGGAGATCAATAATTAAATCACTCTAGGTCTGTACCCTTGGAGAATGATTTCAAGAGATGGTGGGAACATATGAGAGAGATGGTCATTGGAGAAGGGGAAGTCTTTGGGCAGGAAAGGAGCAATAGTACCAGGGGAGCAAAGAGCAGGTTTTGTTGGGCAACCAGCGAATAAAAAGGCTAGAACGGAGGATCCTGCTGTGAGGCCCCAGGAGTCATGCTTGTCCAAGGCAATGCGGCAGGTACGCAGGAATTTGAAGAAGCAACATATGGTTGCTTCTGTGTTATTCCCCCTGTGAACTTTTGTATAAAATGTGATATATATATATATATAGTGTATATATACATATATATGTTTAAGAATATATATAGTATATATATTAATTTTAGCGTTTTTGTGCTCTGAATTTTTTCTTGAAAGTTTATCTAAAGATCTGAAGCTGTTAAATTTCAACGGGTTGCTTTCATTTTCAATTACTTTCCCATATTTTTCACTGTCCCTTCCCTACACTGCCTTGGGCTATAGTGATGTCACATAGGCCAAGCATTAAGTATGATCAGTATTTGGATAAATATCCTCTAAGAAGAACTTGCATGTTTCTGCAGTAAATGTTAGTAACATTTTGAATGCTATAGATGACTCATAATTAAATGTGAACCATTTGTCAAAAGGTATATACTTTTTACTTAAAAATGCATTGTATCTCTTAAATGCCATCTAAATATCTACCCATCTAAATAGATAGTCCTAATCAAAACCAAAAATAAGTAACTGCCTATCTTCAGTGATAAAGGCATGACAGGATTGTTTCTGTTGCTTATAAATTAGCTTAAAAATGGCATCACTAATAGTGTCTATTATACTGACTAAAGCTTACTGGGTAAATGCATTTTGGTTATTTCATATTGCACCTGACTAGGCTACAAAGTTCTTGAAAGCATGGACAGTAACCCATTCATCTTTTATCTCTATCTAATAGATTGTAAGACACATCGTGAGTGCATAATGTAGGGAGTTAAATTGTATTGAATCAAATTGGATTGCACAAGTGCTCATAGCTATATGATTGAATTACCATATTCAAATTTTACTATTATAAATTAATTTTTATAATTGAAATCTCATTTAGGTGTTAGCATATTAGCTTATTTATTAGATGGGATAAAAATTCAAGTGAAGAAGTTATTTAAAAGAATGTACAAGTGGAATAAAAGATTCAATAGAACTATAATTTTCATTTGACATATGAGA
Organism: Manis javanica; assembly: GCF_040802235.1. Classification (NCBI taxonomy): domain Eukaryota; kingdom Metazoa; phylum Chordata; class Mammalia; order Pholidota; family Manidae; genus Manis; species Manis javanica. The sequence continues at coordinate 49,436,970 of NC_133164.1, read as the reverse complement.
TTTTCTTCTATAAAAAGCACTGTGAATATAAAATAAATAAGGTTATTCATATTGCTTTCCTCTTATAAACACAGCTGATATAACAGAGAGTACTTTAAATAGGTCTTCTTTCTACATTATGAAGAGATTGTAAAAATATCCAGGTAGAAGAGAATGTGATAAAATCTTCAAACTGGTACTGAGGCCTTTCCACTTTAAAATCACTAGAGGATGGGGATACTGGATTCCATTTCAGCATAACCAGAATATCTGTCTATACAAATGGTATTAGAAGACTAATCAAGAGAACATCATACCTGTGGTGATTCAGTGTACAAAGAAACACCACTAAATCTTAGAACTTAAACCTGAATCACAATATCATGGAGTAAGACAGAGCTAATTATAATGTGTGTAAGAACATTTTTATAATTGATAAAATATGATAAATTATCTCGACCTCTTTAGCTAGAGTGTATGATGAAATTAGATTTAATGCTAATTTGTCATTTTAAATAACCTATAATGAGGATTTTTATACATAGAAGATGGGCCTTTACTATACACATTAAAAAAATGCTTTTGTTTTTGGATTTGTTTGGTGGACAGATACTTTCAATAGTGCAAATATTGTGTTCCTAATCATGGTTTTAGTAATTAATTTTAGTATCTTTTGATGATATTCCCTGCAGCTTTTAGTAATAAGATGTTTACTAAATGGTGATTGTCTATTTCTTGCATACCTTGTACATTTATTCATTGGAATTACACTGTAGAGAAGAGCTTTCTCTTCTCCATTAATGAAGTTTATATAATTTTGGTTTTATGTCAATACATAATTATGAATATTTTTCTGAAATACAATTCATCTACCATAAAATTTATACTTTTAAAATGCACAACTCAGCAGCTTTTAGTATATTCACAAAGTTATGCCACCATCACCACTACTTAATTCCATAACAATTTCACCATGCCAAAAAAAAGCTCCTTATTGATTAGCAGAAACTCCTTATTTTCCCCTGCTACCTGCTCCTGGCAACCACTGATTTATTTTTCGTCTTTATGGATCTGCCTATTTTGAACTTCATCTCTGTACTCCAACTTTCTCCATGCTCATACACATACACATGCACACCATTTTTCCTTTAGGAATTTTCCATTCCTCTATTGCAAATGATACTGTTTCTATCTAGATGATCTTCAAAATCGAAATTGTTCTCAAAATCTACTTCCTCCTTAAAGCTTCCCCTCTGGCCATCTGTCATATGTTATATTTTCCAATAGTAAATATTTTCACTCTACTGAAAAATCAAAAATTAAATGGTAACTGATGAGAAAATCCTAGAGAGCAATAAGGAATATATGTATTTACGTACATGTCTATATAATTTTTATGTATAATTATCTCTATGGTACTTTGTTTGTCTGACAATATAAAAAATAGATTGCTATGAGACATTCCACATAAGGAAAATAATATGACAAATTCTACATTTAGTTATAAGGGTGATTTCTTTCCTATTCATTAATTTTTGGTTCCTTTTACAATAATCTAGTTATTACTATTTGCAAATGTGATAGCTGCAGCCACCTGCATTTGAAATCTAGTTCTCTTGCTTACTAAAATAGGTGCCTTAATAGTGTAAAGTATATTTCTAGAATTTGCAAGTTGATTCCCATGAATAAGAGTAAACATTATTTAAAAAAAAAGAAACAGTAGACATAACTAAACTACCAATTAAAAAATGCTTCTACATATTTTAAAAATTAAAATCATGCAGAAATTCAGTTGTAAGCCCTTGAAGTATCCACTAAGTTGAGTAATCTCTTTAATTATCAGTTACCTTAAAATAATTTACAGTTTCTTGCTGGTGACAAGGTTTTAGCTTTTCCAATTAAAATATTTTCAACTATAAAATTCACAGCTCGTATTTTGAAATACTGAGCCAGATGTTTAACAATATTTTATTCTTAAAACGTTTACCCAGTTAACAATTATAAAAGCATTCAGATAGAATTCACTAACATTAAAAACCTTGTTGATGAAAAATAAGTCACACATACAAAAAATGTGTGACTATGGACAGGCTTCACAGATTTTATTATGTGTGACTCCATCAGAAAAGCCAAAATCAACTGTTTTGGAGACATGTTAACATATAAATTTCTCCCTTGGCCAGCAGACTGTTGCATGAAAATATATGGTTTTGAGCAAACAACTGTAATTTAGAAACAGCAGTTAGCCACGCCCATTGAGTGGCAGAGTTTGGCAGCCATTCAAAGAGCACAGAGTGGCCCTCCACCCTGAAAAAGGAGCAGAAGGGCGTGTGGTCCAGCAGCAAGCCCGCTTTGTGCAGGCCTTGCACGTGTGGCCATGAGAGCTAAAACAAGCAGTGAAAAATGGCTGGTTCGCTGCCACTGTGGTTGCTAAGCTTCCCATCTGTGTTTTGTAGTTTTAATTTCTAATCTGAGCCGATGGAAAACCAGAGCAAAGGTGATAACCTTGAATACAGAGAGCAGCTCCTGTGATCACGTGACTTTGCATCTCATTATCCAGTAACAGTTTTGTTTCCCATTTAATCAGACAAGAAGCAGTAGTTGGCTTTTGTTCTTGTCTTTACTCCTTGCTTCACTGTCTCCATAAGAGGCTTTACCTTCTTTTTGGTTTGAAAGATTGTTGAATCTGTAGAAGTATTTCTCATCTTGAATTGAATATAGCTCTTTTCCTCTGTGCATAGTTTCCCCTGACAACTTCAGAAAACAGCAATGCTGTAAAATACCTTTCTAAATACAAAGAAGTACTTTATTTTAGAATTTATTAAAGGGAATTGAAGTGATATATCTTTGCCCTTATGTTTATTTATACATCTAAAATAGGTCTTTGGAATGATTTTTAATAATAAAAATTGTCACTATTATTTTGAACAAGTTAAAATCAGTTACCTTTTCTGAACTTCTAGGAAAAACAATCAGGACTCTGTAGTATACATTCAAGTTAAAGAATATGATATTAGACTTGTTATGCACTTTTACTTTGTCTTGGACCTGTTGCCCAGTAACACAAGTTTGTATGGTGCTTGAGAAAGTGGTTTGGTTACCTGTAAAAAAAACAAACAAAATGAAATTAGGCTTTGATTAAGTTTAGACCCTTGAAACAACCTTGAAGAGAGAGGAGAATCAAATCCAATAGCCTACAAAATCTCAGCAGCACCTATCATACTTTTATCAGTTATGAATCCAAAACGATGAAATACCAGTGGTAGATTTTGTTTTCAGTCTTTAATATGTGATTTGCTACACTGCTCTAATTTAATAATTGGACTTATTTCAAAACACATTGCTAATTATTTGAAAGACTGACTTTAAGGCTACTCTCCTGAAGCCTAGTATTGTGAAGAAAATATATAGCATTTTTCTTTACTTGAAGCAGACTCATAATTATGTAGGTTTTCAGATCTTGTTTTTATGATAGTAAATAACAAGGAGAAAGAATAGACTGCTGATAATTGAGGGCCACTATTTGGTGATTTAAAAAGAATGATGATTTTAGGCTTCCCCATGTAATCCTAGAGGAAGTTTCTTACATCTTTAGCATTTGCAACAAGAACAGGGTATCCAAATCAATTTCTAATGAGGACAGTGTTTGATTATGATAATTATAGCATAGTTTGAAATCCTTGCAGTTTCTGTGTCATTGCTATAACCATGAGAGATCACATGGCATTGGCAAGTCATAGTTCTCTATATACCTCCTGATCCTGTTTGATCTCACTGAGAGATGATTATTTTATATACATATGAAAACTTATTCTTATTTTAGAAAAGGATTTTATCCGCACAAGGAGAAGGAAGAGAGAAATGTAGTCCCAGAAGAAAGGAAATGAAGCATGTTCCACATCTTAACATAAATGCTGATGTAAAAATGATATATTCATATTTCTAATGACAGATTCAACCATTAATAGGTTGGAACAAGTATTAGCTGATCGTGTAGTACTTCTCTTTGGTGTCTTGATGAAGGTTGACATTTTTGACATTAAGGGTTAATTAGTTGCCACTCAGAATGAGGTCACAAATGGCTAATTGCACCTTCAGCTAGGTAATTACTGTCATGTATCAAATTCTCATTCCATGTAATTATACAGGAATCAGGTGCTCTGACTGCTCACCTAGGGATACGTTTGCCTTCCAAGTCCTCTCTGTGGGAATTTCGAAGTTTTACATAGAAGGTGAATTCGCTTGCAGTTTGACCCAATGACTAATTTGATATGCAGAAGATTCCATGCCACCCTTTAATACTGTGGTCCTAAGGATGTCATCCAGTTACGCTTTAATGTTTCTGGCTTCTCTGATTCTGTAATTTTGTTGCTGTCAGCTCTGATATTCCTGCTCATAGGTTAGGTATTCATTAAATTCATCTGGGCTATTCCAAGCCTTCATCTTCTTTCCCCAAAATAACTGCTGAAGCTTAGCTTATCATCAACATTTACACAAAATGGCTGGATGCCTCTTAAATGAGGATCAGAGGCAGGGCACAGGTATGTGAAATGATTTTTCCTGCAGTGATTCTATATGCTGTGGGACTGTCCAGTGCCTCAGTCTTGCTTCATTGCCCAGATAAAAATGAAGTCGCTCAGGCATTTTATGAGGAGCAGGACATCATCCTTCTAAGTTTATGCCTCTCCTCACATCACTGGAATACACTCCTACAGTAGAGTGGAGAATAGAATTTCTTGGTTCTCAAAGGACCCCATGTAGGTGATTAACTTAGTTGTGTCTATACTCGCTTATCTGATGCAATAGTCAATATTAATAGTTAGAAACATTAGGTTCTGACTAATAGGCGTTATTCCCTCATTAACTAGGCAGTTTAAATATCCCACAGGGCACTTGAAACTTGAAGTTTATAGGTAAGCCTTTCAGCACCCTTTCTCTGGCTCAAAGAGGAAAAAATGTCTTGATTCAGTTCAAAGACAACGCTTATGTGTGTGTGCGTGTGTGTGTGTGTGTGTGTGTGTGCATGGGGAAGTCAAACAAACTTATGGTTGTTGCATGTACATGATCTTCAAGGATAAAATATTTCCTCTGGGTTTAATAGTACATTTAGAAGGCAATCCTTATGCCAGCAGAACTCCCATGGAAGATATAGACAGTCTCATAAATGTGTTTGGAGTCTCTGTCCAGTGGGGACATAAAATAGAATTATTTCATCTCTTCTCTCTCCATAATGGATACACAATGACTAACGTCTGTGTGGTATTTTAGAGTTTATAAAAAGATTTCAAATATGTTACCCCACACAATTCCCATAACAAACCTGTAAGAAAGGACTTTTAAATATATGATATATTTTACAGACAAGATATGGCAAGTAGGTGCCAAGTTTCTTATTTCCATATCCATACTTTTTCACTGTGAGAAACTAATAATTTTTAGTTATAATAGCTATAGGATGTTTTGAAATTCTTGATCTAATGAAGTGGTTAGTTTCCATATGCATTTATTATATTAATATAATGGTGTTCTTTTATTTTTAATTTATCAGTGGAAATCATCCTGAATATTAACCAGTCAACTATAAATGGTGATCACTTTTCAAGATTATGCTCTTTTTTTCTATTGAACACATAAAGAATGTTTGACATTGGTACGGAAAGATACCATTGAACTGAGAAGATCTTAAGGACAAATACCACAGAATTAACATCCAACTCAAAATTAAACCCTTTACCAACTTCTCATCAAAGCCAGAGCACCACTGAATTCCTAGCCCATGGGAATGAAATCTTGGAAATTATTTTTAAAGCTTTCTGTAGCTTACATTTTTGTAGGAGAAATTAATATTGATCAACTAATCATTAATTAATTATTTAACTACAAGAGCAATAAGCACCCCAAAGGAGACATAAGTGGCAATAAGAGACAGGAGATGGGCCAAGGAACATTTCACTAAGGAAAGCCATCTCATTTAAAATCTGAAGGCAAACTAGAAGATAGGGGACGGTAGAGATGACTATTGCAGGCTAAGGGAACAACAGGTGCAAAAAGCCTGCCTTAGAATAAAACATAGGAGAAACTTGCAAAGGGTAATACGGCAAGAATACAGAGATTCTGGAAAAAAGTGGCTACACATGAAGCAGGTAATTGGCAGGAACCAGACTCTAAATATTTTAGAAAACTCTTACCAGTTTCTAGGAATAAAGTTTGACTGAATTGTGCTGAGGTTTATGTTGAATCTATAGCTCATTTTGGGAAGTATTGCCACCTTAATAACATTGAGTTTTGTTATTGATTAGCATGATATAAATGATTTTGTACCATTTGTTTAGATACTCTATTTTCTCTTAGTACTATTCTGAATTGTTCAGTGTATAGGTCTTTTCTTCTTTTAAACATTTCAGATTGCTTTATCAACTTTATAACCTTTTTTGACTTTATTGAGGTATGATTCACCAATAAAATTGAGATACTTAAAATGTACATGATTTGATATGCAGTGTAAAAGAATTCTTCCCATCATGTTAATTAAAATATTCATCACTTAAGATATTTACTTTTTTCTTTCCCCTTGGTGACAAAACTTAACCTTTGCTTTCTAAGCAAATTTCAATTATTATTCAGTGTTATCAGCTATGGTCACCGGGTTATATATTAAATCCTCAGACCTTGACCATTTTATAAACTGAAAGTTTGTACCCTTTACCAACCTCTGCCTATTTCCCCCATACCTCAGACCCTGGCAACCACTTTTCTACTGTTTCTATGAGTTTGACTTTTTTAGATTCCACATATAAGTTATACTATGCAGTATTTTTATTTGGTTTATTTCCCTGAACATAATGTCCTCCAATTTCACCCATGTTGTTGCAAATAACAGAATTTACTTCATTTTTTGAGGCTGAAAATATTCGTGTGTATGTGTATGTACTTGTATACCACATTGTCTTTATCCATTCATCTGTCAATGAACAGCTGGGTTGTTTCCATACCTTGACTATAGTGAATAGTGCTGCTACGAACTTGGGTGTACAAATATTTTTTTGAACTAATGGTTTTTTGATATATATCCAGAAGTGGATCATATAGTATATGCTGGATCATATAGTAGTTCCCTTTTTAATTTATTGAGGAATCTCCATGCTGTTTTCACAGTGGCTGTACAGTTTACATTCCCACTAGCAGTGTACAAGGGTTCCCTTTACTCAACATCCCTGCCAGCATTCATCTCTTTTTGATAATAGCCACCCTAACATGTATAAAGAGATATCTTTTTGTGATTTTATTTGCATTTCCCCTGAAGGTTAGTAGTGTTGAATTTCACATGTCTCTTGGCCCTTTGCATGTCTTATTTGGAAAAATGTCTATTCAGATCCTTTGCATGTTTTAGAAATGGATATGTTTTATTGCTATTAAGTTATATGTTTTGTTTTTTGGATAGTAATCCCTTATCAGATATGTGGTTTGCAGATAATTCTTTTATTCCATAGGCTGCCTTTTCATTTTGCTGATGGTTTCCTTTGTTGCACAAAAACTGTTTAGCTTGGTGTAGTCCCACTTGTTCCGTTTTGCTTTTGTTGCTGTTGCTTTTGGTGTCAAATCCAAATACAATAATTGCCATGACCAGGGTTAAGGATCTTGATTCCTATATGTTCTATTAGAAGATTTATGCTTTCAGGTCTTACAGTCAAGTCTTTAACTCACCTTGAGTGGATATTTGCTTATGGAGTGACATCATTCTTTCACAAGTGGCTGTCCAGTTTTCCCAGCACCATGTATTTGATGACTATCCTTTTCTCATCATGTATTCTTGTCTCTTTTGTTATAACTTAATTGACCACAGATGAGTTTATTTCTGGGCTGACTATTCTGTATTAGGAACCCGTGTGTCTGTTTTGTGCCAATACTATGCTGTTTGGATTCCTATAGTTTTCCTAATGTAGTTTGAAATCAGGAGCTGAAGTGCCTCCAGCTTTGCTCTTCTTTCTCAACATTACTTTCACTACTTAGGTTCCTTTGTGGTTGTGTTAAGAATTCAGGATTTTTTTTTCTACTTCTGTGACAAATGCCATCAGAATTTTGATAGGCATTGCACTGGGTCTGTAAATAAGTTTGGTAATATAGTCATTTCAATGATATTCTTCCATTCATAAACAGAATATCTTTCCATTTCTTTTTATCTTATTCAATATGTTTTATCAATATGTTATAATTCTCACTGTACAGGTCTTTCACCTTCTAGTTTAAATCTTTTCCAAAGAACTTTATTCTTCTCGATGCTTACTGTAAATGAGATTATTTTCTTAATTTATCATGCTGAGAGTTTGTTGGTGAATAGAAATGGCAACTGATTTTTGTATATTGATTTTTGTATCCTGAAAATTTACTGAAATACTTTATTCTAACAGTTTTTTGGGGGGGAATCTTCAGAGTTTTTTATATGTAATATGTCCTCTGCAAATAGAGACAATATCACTTCTTCTTTTTGGATGATAGTCTGGGGAAGATTTCAGCCAGCGCCCAGATGCCTGCTCGGTTAAAAGCTGGGTCCTCAGACAACAGCTTTTAAAGCATGCATATAAATCTCTTTCAAGGACTGACTGGGAGATGGGTGATTTTTACCTGTTTGCCCTGCACTGAGCCATGGTGAATGCTCAGTTTTCCTTTAAGAATTCCTTGTTTGCTATAATATCTTGTGGGTGTAATGGGCACACATACTGTTCACTTTCAGAGTTAGGTGTTTTGGGAGCCCATCCCTCTCAGGGAGCCTTAAAAGTTGAAGTGATAAGTGTTGAGTCCAAACCCTTTGTTCTTCAGGGAGAATCTGGGAGTTGATCCCCTTCCATTATATGGGGCTGGGTTTGGGGTTTATAGTCAGAGGGTGTTTCAGCCTTTCCTATATGTTTCAATGTGGGCATTTTCTCTTAATCCAGTGTTTTGGAGTCAATCAGCTAGCTTCTGGATCTCTTTTAGAGAGAATTGTTCCATGTGTAGCTGTTCATGTGGAGTATCCACGGGAGAAGTGGGACTCAGGATCTTCTTATGTTGCCTTCTTGGCTAGCTCCTTAAATATTGTACCAGTCAGAGGCTTGACAGACAACCAATGACGCGACACCAGCTTCATTTGCCCGGAATAAACCCTGCTTCCTCATGGCATGTAATCCTCTTTATATATTGTTACATTTGATTTAATCATGTTTTGTTAAGGATCTATGTTAATGAGGGATATATGTCTGTAGACATCTTTTTTATTGATATCTTGGGTTTACTGTCAGAGTGTTTTAATTTTCTATCACTATTGTAACAAATTACAGCAAATTCAGTGCTAACACGACACGTTTGCTATCTCATTTCCATGGGTTGGTGGGCCAGTTAGCTGAATCCTCTGTTCAGGTCTCACAAGCTGAAATCAAGATGTCTTTTGGTGCCACGGTCCCCATCTGAGGCTTGGTTCCATTTCCAAGCTCTTAGGTTGTTGGTTTAATTCACTTCCTAGCTGTTGTGGTTCTGAACACCCTATTTTCTCGCTGGCTATCAGCTGATGGTCAGTCTAAAGAGCTGGGAGAGCTGCCCTTTCATCGGCAGCTCACAGCACCACTGTTTGCTTTCTTCTCTAAGGTCTACGGGAGCCATCTCTTGAATTCTCTGCTACCACCAGGAAGAAAACTGCTCTCAAAGAGTTCATGTGACATATCCAGCCCATCTGGATATTCTCAGATTTTAAGGTCATATGATTTGGGACATAAATTATATTTTCAAAAGTACTTCATAGTAGCATCCAAGTTATAATTTGAATAACCGGCATAGGGAATTTGGGAAGAGGGACTATCTTTACCCTTCTGCCTACCACATGTCATTTCTAGTCCATCTGAATTTCCATGACAGCAGACTGTAACGTACACTAGGTGGCTTAAGATCAACAATCATTTATTTCTTACAGTTTGGGAGGCTGGAATGTCCTATAGTGTAGACACCAGGAGATTCCATGTCTGGTGAGGACCTACTTTGTGGTTCACAGACAGTAATCTTTTCAGTGTGTCCTCATGGGACATGAGCAGATGGGCCAAGAGAGCTTTCTCGGGTGTCTTTTACAAGGGTCCTGATCCCATTCATGAGGGCTCCACTCCATGACCTAATCATCTCCCAAAGCTCCCACCTCCAAATCCCATCACACTGCAGATTAGAGTCAGGGGGCACATATTTGAAAAGCATTCTTCCTTCTATATTTTCTGAAAAATTTTGTGGACAATTATTACATCTTTTTGAATACTTGATAGAATTCACCAGTGAAGTCATCTGGACTGACCATTTCTTTCTAGCAAGTTTAAAAATTACCAGTGCTATTTCTTTACTTGTTATAGGTCTATTAAGATTTCCTATTTTATCTTAAGTTAGTTTTGAAAGTTTGTGTCTTTTTAGGAAATTGCTCACTATATGTAACTTTTCTACTTTGTTGGCACCATACTGTATATAGTATTTCCATAGAGTCTTAATTTCTTTAAGGTTGTAAGTATGTCACTGGTTTTGGAAATATTTGTCTTTTACTTAACAATTTTTTAGGTTGAGCAAATTTTTAAATCAGTTTTATTGATTTTTCTCAAAGAATCAACTTTTGACCTGATTTTCTCTATTTTTTTGGATTTTCTATTTCCACTATGTTTTCCCCCTCCTGCTTGCTTTGGGTTTAATTTGATTATCTTTCTAGTTTCTAAAGATTAAAGCTTGTTATTAATTTGAGAATTTTCTTCTTTTCTATATAGATTATTTGGCTCCTCTGTGGATCTGTCATTAACTGGAGATCTTTTAAATTTCTGGGTTCCCTGCCACTTGCCTCAGCTGGAACCCTTAAGTGTTTCTTACCAAGTTTGCTACTTTCACAACAGTGTTGTTGGGTGTGGAGTTTTGTTCTTTGCTCCAAGTCAATTCACTGTCCTCTGACAGCCAAGCTACTGATTTTCAGAGTTAGCCCCACTTGGATACATCTAATCTGCTGTTAGAAGGAAACAAAGCCTGGTAAATCCACTGAGTTGTTGAAGCAAAGACAGATCCTAGTTAAAGTCTGTAATGACAGATTTTATTCAGATTCTGCTGTGGTAAGGGAAAGAAACTTCAGTATAGAACTGAACTCAATTCCACCCAAACAAAAGGCAGAAGAGTTTTTAAACCTTGGGGTGTGCTAAAGGAGGAGCAGCGAAGGGCTTTAAGGTTGGGGGTGGGGCAAGGTACTGGTCCATGTGACTAAGTTATCTGGGTTTTTTAACTGGCCCACTGCAGAGGAGAAACAAAGTTCCCATGTCTTTATGACGAGGCAGTTGTCCAAGTTGAAGCAAGGTGTGCCTAGAATTTAGGCGTGTAATCTCCCATAAGGACTGGGAGGTAAGAAAGCAAGAGTTATCTTCTGGATGTTTGTTTGTATTTTGAAGGGATGGGCCCCTAGGTTCTAGAGGAGAGAGTTTTGGATGGAAGATTTACATCTCAAAGAGGCAGAGAAAGGATTTATACCTTTAAGCTTTCTCAAGCAGCCACTTTAAAAAGGACTGTATGGAATTGTCCTGTGCCAAATATTTTTCACTTCTCAATGCCAATGAGCTGGGTATAGAGGGATGGAAACAGCTTCACACAGGAAGAACACAGACCCCCACCTTTCTCACCTGCAGTTCTCACAGCTTTTTGTGCATAACACTACTCAGTGTGTTGTTTGTCTTTCTTCAATATCCAGAGCCTAAAACGGTTGTTTTCACAATCTACTCAGTTTTATACTTGTTTTGGGGGAGAGGATTCACCAGGCTTTTCCCTCCACCATAGACTGGTTGCTTTCAGTCTTGAATGAGAAAGTTTTTGAGGGAGAAAAATATCATGGCTAACAGTCTATCTGACATACTAGAAAGAGAAATGGATTAAGACTCAGAACATTTTTATTCTGATGATAATTACTCTGGTTAAGCTGTTTTCTCTTTGATAAATAGTGATATTATAGATAACTAGAATGTTTATTGGAGACCTAAATATGAATTGAAATACAAAATTATCATAAGTTTTAAGTTTATTTTACTATATAAAACATTTAAAAATATTGACTCTATAGGTCTTGACATATTTTAAATAAATAATTTAAATCTGGACAATAAATTATGCATAAACATTTTACATTGTTTGCCTTGCAATTATTCACCCAATTTTAATTTTAAATCTACCATTGTCCATATATAATAGGATTTTAGAATTTTAAGACAGGATGTATATTTATTATTAATTTTATTTCTTCTATTATTCTAGAAATTATGAATATTTTCTATTTGTCTTTCTTTTTCAACCTATTACTTTCTATCTAGGAAATGACTAAAATGTACTTCAGGTTTGTAGAATGTTTCATTCTACCCCTTGAAGAAAAAATAGGGCTTTAGGGAAATTTTCACTAATTACGTTACAGTAACTAAAGAGCTATGGCTGAATAGAAATTATATTAGAAATTTCATTCAAATATTGTCTACCTGCATACTCTGATCTTGTAAAAATAACTATTGTTATTATGACTTCATTTCCCTCTCCCTACAGTGAAAGTAAGTAATAACTCTGTTAATATTGGAAATATTCAGAATTAGAGGGAAAATTAATGATATAAAAGCCACAAGAGTTGTAAAACCCCATTTAACCTTAGGGTAGTACAAATACACATTCTGATTTTATTAAAACATCATTGTACACTGTAGCTATATGTGAAACTGATTGTAAACCATTAAATATGAAAACTAACAACCATATCTACAAGTTTATTTTGAGTCCAGATTGAAAAGGAGACAAGGAAACTTTAAGAGATGCATGCCTATCCTAGTGAATTCAAGGGAAGTGGTATCAGTTTTGTGTTCTTTTCCCAGATGTTCTGGAGATGGGTAGACAATATTTGAAAATTGGAAAGAAGGCATTTTGACTTGGTGACAACTCTATAAACTTTAACTCTGGTCTCCTTTGTTATTTCTATATTTAGGAGGTCTCTAAACAGGTGTTTAGTGTCCCCACTTGATTAAAATTGAAATTCATATTTAAATACTGGCACATAATAAGATTTATACACCTTAAAATATACATTTCATAGGAGCACTGGCAAAAAGTTTTATGCAATTAAGAGAACAAGATATGCCATTATGTGTGCCGCTTTGACAATTGTTTAGACAATTTAATTTTGATCTTTTAGCATATTGAACAATTATTTTCTTGAGTAGCAACTGTACTACAAAGCTCCTGGGCCCCTGAGATAGGTATTTGGAATTAGAAAACCAGTATTTCAGCAATACGTTCTGGTATAGCTTATTTCTTTTTTATTATGCTATCTTCTTGGGAATTAAATGAGAGGACAGAGTGCTATGTAAGACAAAAATGCCATTCATATTTTCATTCAGTGTGAATGTCATTACATAATATTGAGCAAAGCCTGAGTATAGCAACCCCTCCCTTCCAGATAGCACTTAGAGGCCATCGTAACAACCTACCAATGCTGTCATAAAGGGAGAGATGAGAGTATGTGGGCCAAAATAGCCTTTGTAGTTAACACACAGTAAGAGCTCCTCTGACCTAAAATCGTTTCTCCTATTTTAGACTACTCATGATAAAAGTCTTCATCAAAATTTCTAGCTCAAAGAGTACAAAGAGAAAACTAATTAAGAAGAGATGGGGTTTCTAGAACTAGCAATATTCAGTACCTAATAATGCTAGTGTCTATAATTACAGTGTTTTACAGTTTTACTGATGCTTTCATGGACTTTATTTGCTTCTCAGACTACTTCAAAAACAGGATGGGATTTTTATTGATAACAGGACTTGCCTTAACCTCTTATTTCAACAAATTACACAAAGTTGTATTAACTGAAACTTGAACCCAGTTCTTTTTTGTTGTTAATCAAGTGTAAATATATTGAACTAGGCCAACAAAAAACAAAGTCATGCTGTGCAGCCCAGTAGTAAGAGAGGAGAATGAAAAAGCATAAAAACAAATAAATTTAAAAAACCTCTCTCTCTCTCTCTCTCTCTCTCTCTCTCTCTCTCTCTCACACACACACACACACACACACACACACACACACACACACACATCTGGATAAAGAGTGGACATTCAAGAGCCTCACATACCTTCATGATATGAGATAAGATATGAGTTACTAGTACATATACCTAATGACGATTGAGCCTTCAGGGAAAGGTTAAATTATTCTGATTTCTTAACTTCAGAGAACACTAAAGAATGTATTTTAGAAAGACTTTAGTATAGTTAGTAATGATACAATTTGGATACTCTAAGTGAACTAGTCTTCCTTTTCTAAGTGTGGTTTTGCCCCGGTTGGCAGTGACAACCCATTTTGTCCATTCCATGTGACGATGGCTTAGCTCCACCCTAATTCTTTCAATAACATCATTTTCAGCTGACTCCTTCTTGAAATGTTCTTACCTTTTAGTAAAATTCCTTCTGTTATCATTCTGTCTCTTTCAGCTCCCCATGTGTGAAAGAGTCTCTACTTTGACTACTACATATGAAGAAAATGGGGAGTCTGTCCTAAGCTCTTTCCTATATGTACTCTCCCAAGGCAATTTCACTTATTACTAAGCTTTTAGATGATGATAATTCACAAATTTATGTCTCCAGAGAAGACTTGTTTTTGTACTTAGACTAGAATCCAATTTTACCTTTAAGATTTCCATGCCCGAGACCCTGCCAAATTTTCCAGCTTTTTCCATGTCATTATTTCTCTCACTCCAATGATTTCCTCTTCCTCAAACAGAATAAAATGCTCCCATGTTAGAACCATTGTACTGACTATCTTCTGCTCCCAACATGCTTTCTGGGATCTTTTTATGGCTGGTCTTACATACTAGTTCAAATGGTCTCCTTAAATAGATTTCCCCAACAGCCCCAGGGATTGTCCCTGGTCATCTCCATTGCAACATACTGTTTTTGCCTACATGACATGCATATGTGCACGCAGAGTCACAAACTTGCAGATCTACAATTATGTAATGTATTATTTTATTACATACAGATGTTAAGCTCCATGTATAGGAATATTAACTGTCTCATTTCCTGTTTTATCACCAGTGATTACCTTACAATAGCTATTAAACATAGAATTGATAAATGCATCAGTGAAAGATCTCATGATTGGCTAACTGCAGAATGGTGTAACCTTTAATGAAAAGATAGAAAACTGAGTAACTGAATGTATTTCTTAGGGGAAAAATTAGTTTTTAGCATAAAGGTTTTTATGTTACTTGGGGAAATAAATGAAAATTCTTGGAGAAAAAAATTGAAATCACACCAGGAATTCAATAATAAAATTAGGACTAGAGATGTATATATGGCAATTATTTACCATATAAGTTATGATCAAAATACTAAAAGTAATTGAAATTGGCAGGGGAGAGAAAACAGAAAGAGAAGAATGAGTTCCATACTTGGGGAAAATTCATTTAGAAGGGATGGGAATTTGAAGGGGAGTCAGGAAAGGAGGAAGACAGTGTTAGAATTTTTATGCAAGACGTGTGTGCTACCCTCATGAAGTTTCCTGCCTTTCCCCCAATTAAGCCACCATCACTGAATTTTAATACCACTTTTGGTAGTATTAGTACATTTTTAAGTTCTCCTATCTTCTTCCTATTCTCTCTCTTCTACTCTCTGCACTGTATTCCTTATTACTCCAGTTTACTAATCTCTATTTCTGATCTAGTCTATATTTACAAGGTTAGTATATGTAAAGTACTTAAAACAATGAAGGACAATAGTAAGCACAACTTAAATATTTTGTCTCATTGTTTCTTTTAACTTCTCTATTGAGTATCTTTTTAAATTAAGTGTTTGAAATCTATACTTGCAAGTTTTCTACTTGATTCTTTTTTTATTTCCATACTGGATCTTGTTACTTAAAGTAATTTTTTTTCAAATTGGAATAAGTAAGTAGAAGCTAACATAAAACCAGAAATTTAAGAAACAAATATCATTTTACTTCAATATTTTAGGTATCTTTAACTTATTGCAAGCATACTTATTCTAAGGCACTTTAAGACTGCTTTATTTCATAGATCACAGGTGGGGACAACTAACAATGCCCCAGTATCAGTTTACCCCTCCCTCCTTTCCTTGATAAAGCCATGAACTTAAGCAGGCACATTACTGTCTAGCTAGAGACAATATAGTTTAGTCTTCCTTTCAGTTAGAAACAGTCATATAACTGAGTTTCAGACAATAGGATGTAATGAAAAGTGATACATATTTCTAGGTTTTGTCCTTAATACAATACTGTCTGGAATCTAGATGTAGTGATGATTTAGTTTGACAGATCAGATATGTGCAAACACCTTAGCCAATAGTGAAAAAAATAAATAAAAGAAAATTGGGTCTCTGAATGACCATGGGGATCAGAGACTCCACCAAACTGGAATATTCAATTGTGACATGAAAGAGAGATACACTTTTAAATTATTTAAATTACTGTATTTTGGACCTTTTTGTTATAGTAACTTCTAACTGGAAGGGGAATCTCCAAGAAATATCTAAAATATATTGATATAGAGGGCAAGCTGTGGATGGTAAAAAAGACATACAGTAGGTTGGAAAGCTGGTAATCCTTGTTATGCTGTGAAAATAATTAATTACAATCTTTCCTTCAATAACTTGGAGGTCAAAACACACCAGAGTGAAAGCCGGTATGTAACTCTCAGGGGAGGTGATTAGAAAGCCAGCACATTGAGTTGTTTGTGCCTTGTTGTTCTTACCAAGTGCTATACAAGAAAGATAAGCTCATTTAAAATTTGGAGGAATTATAAGTAGAAAGTGGACAAAAAGAACCTAAAACTTTGGGGTCTTTCAGAACCAGAAGATCCAATATTGCTCCCATTCCTCTAAATATTAGGAGATATCAGGACCTTTCTTAAAGGCTTTCTATTAAGACTTCTCAGCTAAGTAAGGGATCTACCCTGGTTCAAATATCATATTCAGGATATTGTTTTCCAAACAAGCTTATTTTATAAAACAGGAAGCTAGCCAGTAGTACAATGACAGAAAGAGGGATAAACCAAGCAAAGACAGCAGTAAATTATGACCATCTAAGAGAATCAGAATGTTAATAAAGGAACAAACCAGATGGTCAAACCCTGTGCTTATTTTATCCCCAGATCTAAGTTCAGCCCCTCAAGAGTGCTCGGGTAGGAAAGAGCCTCCTGAAACTAGAGCCCGACTGAAAGTGATACAGTGCCAGCTGCTGACAACAGGACGGAAGGAACCTGGGAATCTCAGTGTAAATAGAGCAGAATTGTCTGGTTAACATAGATCATTCTCTTTGGGATTTAAAGTACTGCATTTTTAGGTTATGATACAAATGTAGGCTTTATCTTCACAACTGCACTAGTTTCAAATTCTGTCACTCATTTATCTGCATATTTTCTTAGCATTTTAATTTCTGAAATAATATCATTTGTCCCTTGGCTCCCAGTTATCCAGAGGTAGTCTTAAGGGAAAGTCTTAGCTTTAAGAGCTTGATTATGGATGGTTTCATGCTTATTTAATGATTGGGCACCAGTTTTTTCATTTGTTTTTAAGTTCATAAGTTTTGCAACATGTAGGTAACATATTCTCAGATTCCACGACTAAGCTGTTCAGTCTTAGATTTGAAAAATTCTCTGTTAACATGTTTGTGAAATTTAGATTATTAGGCACAAAATTTACAATTTCTGCCTGTGGTTAACAATATTTTCCTGACCATTTCTTAATGTAGAGAGCCACTTTCAATGTCCCACTGTTCTTGCAATTGCAATGTAATACAGGCATCAAAATCTTAGAACTTCCGCGTAGCCAGACATGTGCGGGAGGACGGGAGCAGGCCGTCACCAAGGAGGGCTGTCCTGACCCATCCCTGCGCTCTCCTGGTTCCCAGTTCCATAGTCAGGGATGCTTAGTTGATCGGGAGGCCCAAGACCAGAGAGGCTTTTCTGATTGCAGGGCATGTGCAAAGTCTGAAGATCTTGTCCGAAAGTAACCTCATTAAAATAAAATCTAAGTCTAATTAGAATTGCAGTTTTGCCCCCATCCCTGATGGGCTTCGCTTAGGTATGTACTTACAGGTGAAGTACCTGCTCACTGAGAAAAAGGTTATATAACCTACAGCTGTCAGTCAACTTTCCAATCAAATGACATAAGATGCAGGGTGGGACTTCCCACCATCTTAAGAAAAAAATAAAAGCCAAACTAACCCTAATAGTGGGACTCTTCTGGTTTCCAGACAGCCTGCTCTCCTGTCTTGAGAGTGTACTTTTTGCTTTAACTCAATAACTTCCTTACTGTTTTTCTTGCTATCTGGTCTCTTGAATAAATTTTTTCCTTTGAGAAGATAATCAGAGAAACACAACATATTTAACCAGTAATAGAACCAGTGTGTATAACTGGTCTTGTCAGTTCTGTGAAATGTGTGGCTATAATTCCTCCTTACCAGTTTTTCTCTATGCTTATTCTTTGTTTCTAGACTGCGAAGAGTTCCCTTTCTCTTCTGTATCTTCAAATATTCCATCTGGCACTTTGTATCTTTGAGGAGACAGGGGCATTTTCCCATCTGCTCAGTCCACTTTCCTGTCCAGGGGCTGAGACAGGAATATAAAAGAAAAGTGAAGGTAATAGAGAACAGTTTTAGATCTTGCAGTTTCTCTAAAAAAATCCAAAAGAGTAAAGAGAAGATAAGAATGTTACATTTGACAAAATAAGTATTAAGAATTTTAATAATGTAGGCAACATGTGAGATCAGTGGCAGGATAAATAAAAGTCAAGCCATGCTTCATGAAGTACTACAGCTTGATGAGACTTTAATGTATCAAAGATAAAGATGAGATGCTAAAAGTTATCAGAGGGGGAGGTAAACTATTATAAAGGAATGAGAAACAAACTGATAGCAGAAGAAGAAATAGCTGCAATAAGACAGGAAATAATATCTCCAAAATGCTAAGAAAAAATAGTCTAGATAAGTATTTGAAGTTCATTAGCCACAGCTACTACCACATTTTTAGAAATAAATATGCCTTTGAGCATATGAAAATTTATACAATTTATCAGCCACAGGCTTTAGCCTACGGAAATACTGGTAATGCACTTCTTTAAGACAATTCAACAATAACAAAAACTAGAATAAAGTTAAATTAGTTGGTACTAGAATCATTAAGTCATACTGGAAAAATACTTTGCATGGTGAGACTGTAACTAGACTTATTAAGTAGTCATTTTGTAAGGTATATAAAAATCAAATCACTATTTTGTACATCTGAAACTAATATAATATTGTATGTGAGTTATACTTTAATAAATAAGTAATGCTTAATAAGTATTTAACTTTTTAAGTATATGTATGTGCACATATGCACACATGGAATAGTTTTATGACATTAACAACTTGGAAATGATAGATGATGGGAAAGGACAGTTTTGAAGTAAATTAAGAATCTGTTAAGACTACTGTATTGTTTTGGAAAAATGGAGAAACTTATTAACTCATTTATTAGTATGAGAAAAATAAAATTAATTGCCTATCTCATACCATGAAGAAGGTTCCATATAAAAACAGAAAGATAAACATAATGAAAGGCATGTGGTTAAAGTGATACCTGGCTTCACCTTTTGAACAGAACTTTATTATTTTAGTATTGCATATTTTAAAAAATTTCTATCATATACTAACCAGGATGTAGGTATTCTTGTTTTAAAGATCTGAATAAAAATTTTTGTGACAGTAGTCACATGACCTTTAGCTAAAGCCTGAGTTATTAGATCTGATGCTAGTTGTGTTATGTTGTAAGACAGGTAAGGATGCCTATCTTAAGGTTTTCAAGGACCTCTAATATCCTGTGATGATTGTCATTGAAAACCAAAACCCTCTTCTTTCATTTTAAAAGCCATCACTGTACAAGAATAGAGCTTTTGACTTTAAGACCTTAAGGTGTAATACCAAAAGCCTACTATTTGTCTCTCTGTGAACATACTAGGCAGGAAAACAGATATCGTTTTATTGAAAATGCTGTTTTTATCTGAAATAGGACTTCTGCAATGCCTGTCATTTAATGCACTTCGGTTTGCACTAATTCAATGTGATGAACCCCCTTTGAGACTGTGACTGTGCCCATAAGAGGATGGAAAAATCAAATAAGACCATAAAATTTGGCCCACTCAATTCACATTAGAAGAGAAAAATGTACTAAGCAAGATTTTTCTATTGCATGTTTTATTGTGTTGAGGCTTTGAATTTTTTGGAGAAGGTAATTGGTGAAGCTCTCAAAGATAGTTCCTTGCATATGATTAAACAAATATGAAATAATTTCATTTTTAAATCATTCTGATAAAATACAACTAAACTAAGTAAAATAAAGAAAAAATAAGCAGATGCTCTGGTCTTAAAACCTATTCAGTGATAGAGAAACCTGGTCCTCTTTCAGTCTATGAAGAGACGGTGTATATGACATTGGTGGACCTGAGGAATCATACAAACTTGTCTTCTGAGAGGTTGAAAATTATTATTTATTTTCACCATGTAGCAATACTGATATATTTTTTGATGTTTGATCATTTATCAAATTTTGATTTATATCACATTTTGCCTTTACTGAACATCTTACCTTTAAAAACTTGAAACTCTTTCCCTAGTATCTACCTAATACATATTAAGAAATTCAGGAAACCAAGACATAGGGAGGGAATTAATTTCCCTGTAGGTACCCAAAAAAGCCTAGTGAGGCAGCTGTTCAGGATTCCTCGCTAATGCTACGCTACCAGTCAATAATGGAGTCAAGAATAAGACACAGGCCTCCCAAAAAGAAAAGCTTTAACTACGAAACCAGAGTATCATTAAGTGCTCTATGGTGAGTTGTTATCCTCTACCTGCCAGGATTTTGAAATATCATCCTGTAGGATGAAAATTCATATAATAAGGGTATGCATATGAGAAGCCACAGATATATGTTACATTACCCATTTTCATTTTCAGCCAATTCTTTTCTAATTTTTTACTTATTTTTTCAAGAAAGTGTGTAATTTCCTGGAAAAGTTAATAAAAAGTTATATTCTGGGAGTAGAATATAAAATCTATTTTTCTAAAATTTGATGAAATATTCCACCAATGTTAAAATTATAAAATCAATAGTCACAATAACTGAATGAAGAACATTTGTGAATTCATCAGACCATTTTGTCTAAACGAATGATTTAAGATAATTAATACCTTAATGCATGTACTATACTAAGTCAGTCTATCGTGGCCATCAAATTCTCAGATTCTATAGGAAAGTAAATTCCTATATCTTTTTATCCCTACTCTACTTCCAGATCTGTAAAATCTCCCCAAAAGTATTGTTTAGATAATTTGGGTAGCTAGAGACAAAAACTTAAACATTTTAACGTCTGGATGCTTAATTCATTTTTATTCTAAGTCTTTCAGCCGAGTTGTCAAAATACTCAATCATACTATCTTATTTTAAAATGATATATTCAAGTAATTTGATGTGACTTACATAGATACATACGTTACGATATGACTCAAAAATAAAGAAGTCAAAAAAATGAAAGTGAAAGTTAACTAAACCAGGATAAATTAGGACAGAAAGATTTTATACACAGTGTTTAATTTAGTCGCTTGAGGTCAACATCAGATTTGGTTCTCTGATACCTGGCAGTCAAGGAAAGAAGAACAATTGGACAGGCACAAGATTCAATGTCAATAAACAAAAATATACCATTAACTCATAAAAAGTAAAGTATTTTTTGGAACTGAAAATTAAAGGAATGACACCTGGGGTTTTTCATAAAAATGATACTGGGCAAGAGCCTAAAAAATATGCTCAGCAAAATCTCTATAAAGAAAACATGTGACTATAGATTTATAGCAAGTCTCAATTTTTCTAGGTCTCATTGTGCCATGTAGACTTGGCCCGTGATAACCTAGTTAAATAGTAATGCTGCTTAATATTTGTAAAGATACTATTTATCAAAGATGTCATTGCAACTATTAATTATTTTGAAGAAAAAATTTACCTATTATCCACACACATGCATACCCATGTAAATTTCTCATATTAAAAGCAGAGTGCTTAAAATCAAAACACAATTATCAAAGTACTGATCTGCATGGCATCATCTTCTCCAAGGATGTGAGGTGATATAGAATATAGATGTAAATAAATAGAATTGTAAATCAGATCCTAGAACTAAAGTAAATAATTTTTAATTAAAAAATAAAATAAAATTTTTATCTTTACCATTGGGAAAATTGGCTTTAAAAATTCCATTCTATTAAAACATAAAGTTATTAGCTATATTAATATATAATGTTATACCTCCTTATTGTTATTAGTTTTTTGAAGAATTTAGGTCATTTCCACTTATCTTGTAATAGTTACTTACCCAAACAAAGCAAATTTATGTAAGTTGGAAATGTTTTTTAACTTGATAAAAATTAAATGACTTTGTGTAATTTACATGTAATTACAAAATTGACTATTAGAGAAATGTATAAAATATGTGTGTTTCAGACAGAATAATCACCACCACCACCACCACCACCAAATATGTCCATGTCTTAACCCCTGTAACCTGTGAATTGGTTATATTATATGGCAAAGGAAAATTAAGGTTATGAATTGGCTGACTTTAAGTTGGGAAAATATCCTGGATTGTCCAGGTAGGTCCAATGGTGATCTCAAGTCCTCAGAAATGGGAGAGGGAGGTAGAATTGGTCAGAATGATGCTATACGGGAAAGGACTCCGCCTACATTTCTTGTGTTCAGTATGGAAGAAGGGGGCCATGAGCCAAGCAATAGGGCATGAACCAAGGTTGGGAAGGCAAGGAACTGTAATGTTCCATAGAGGCCCCAGGCGGAAGTGCATCACGCAGATGCCTTGATTTAGTCTTGTAAAATCTTTGTGGAATTTCTAACCTATGGAAATGTAAGATAGTAAACACTTGTTTTTGAAACTACTAAATTTGTGGAAATTTATTACATCAGCATTAGAAAACTAATACACTACGCTTCATAACATATAGTATTATACTCTGTGTCTGCAATTTTTATGTTTGTCTATATCTTGGGGATATCTATAAATCATGATATACATCCCCTGCCTGGGTGGGATAGCATATAGGGAAGCCTCATAGACATTTTTTGTTGAGTACCTTAATTAACAGCTTTTTATATCAACTTCTTCATTTTTGATGGTCAAAAAACTAGCTCTTCCGATTGGTTTTCAAATATTTTCTTTTCAAAATTAAATAGTTTTATTCATCATTCTATCACTAGATTTAAATTGTTCCATTTGAGACTTTGGATACTTGAAAACTAGGTTTTTCAAAAAAAGCCTAAAGATCTTCTGTTAGTTTCAGGGAGCCACACTTTTTAATATCTTTGCTTAAAAAAGGAAATGTAGGTTTTGGAGTTATTTTTGATTTAATGATAATTGATATCTCTAAACAGAGGAGCATTTTTCCCCAATACACACACACACACAAAAACACATTGAATAATATTTTAGGGTCTTAATTGACTAGAAGTATATCTCATTGAAACATTGTGAATATTTTGGTCCTGAGTGCAGTGCTACCTGGCACTTGGGTGTTCATGCTCACCCCTACTAATTTTTTTAAGAGTAAAATTATCATTCAACTTACTTCAGATAACTTCAGTATGTATCTGTAAAAGAACAGTGATTTGATCTAAATAATGTGCCATTATGTGGTAAAACAGCTGAAACTCTAAAGAGACTTTTCTTATCTACTTGTGCCATTATTAATCTTGAAATTTGCATGATAAAGAAAATTATAATTAAATGAAAAATGTATCATCCTCTTGCATGATGATTGCAGTAAGAACAATCAGGGGGAAACAAATCTGACAAAAACAGAACATCAATAGTAAGGGAACAAAACGTATGAGGGATAATTATCCATTCACAGATAAATAAAATAAGGAAAGCAAATGAGCAGATGGGAAAAAAGTCCAGCAAACAAGCTTACAAAGCATAAGCCCCAGAGATGTGCTCTGGCTCCATGGAGACAAATTATCATAACTTTCCTCTTAGATATAAATGAAGGCATGATTTAGTCTGTGAAATTGTTTTCCTCTCAACCTTAGGAAAGACTTTTCCCTTCTTTTTTAATCTATCTTGTAGAACAAAAGGAGCTGAGTTACTTGGTATTTTTCAACATTAAACTTAGAAAAATTTACTCTTCACTTAAATGGACATGGATATGATTTTAAATTCAATCTTTGAAGAGAGCTGGGTTAAGAATAACCCATTATGTTACCCAAGAATGGACTAACAGTTGCCAAAGGGAAAGGGACTGGGTTGGGGGGGATGGTGGGAAAGGAGGGAGAAGGGGAATAAAGAACATTACGATTACACACATAATGTAGTGCCGGGGGAGGCATGGGGAAGGCAGTGTAGCACAGAGAAGACAAGTAGTGACTCTATAGCATCTTACTATGCTGATGGACAGTGACTGTAATGGGGTATGTGGTGGGGATTTGATAATGGGGGGAATCTAGTAACCACAATGTTGCTCATGTAAGAATAATCCATAATGTTTAAAGTTGATCAGAACTGATAAATACAATAATTGTAATCAGGTAAAAGATATGTTTCACATATAAGATTTCAAACAGCTTTCTCAAATGCCAATGCTGCTACTTTGTAAGTAACAATTCATTTGTAGGACCAGGGATTTACCAACTGTGTCAGGGATAATTATGCCCCTTAGCCCTCTTCACAGTGATACAAATATCTGTTTTCTAGGCAATAACTTCTTCCTGTCCTTGAAGATGTGAGTTATCAAGCCCTTCTGCCCCTGCTTTTGTGTCTGTCAGCTCACGCCTCTTATTGTCATTCTTTTCGCTTATCCTCAACTCTTCTTTCCTGAATTATTCTCATAACTTCCCACATGACCTTTTATCTCCACTTCACTCCAGTGCAATCTGATTTTTACACTGCTTTCAGAATAATCTTTCAAAAAGACAAATCTGGATGTTTCTTGTCCTTGCTTCAAGTCCAACAGTGGCTCCCATCACTTTTACCTACTTCAAACACAGTAGCTTAGCCAAAAAACACCCTGTATTAAGTGACTCTTCCTGTATTTTCCTTTACACAACAACCTTCCTCCAATCACACTTGTATTTCTACAGTGTCAAATGTTTAGTGCTACTGTTCATTCAACGCTTCTTGGCTGTATTCTCTAGGAACTCCACATCTTTGACATGCTCTCCATTCTCTAGCATGTGCTGTCCCTTTGACTGACAAGTTCACTCTCATTCTTTGAATCTGAGTCGAAGCATCATCGATGCCTAGTGAGTAAGTCTTCATACTCATTCTTACATCCAGGCAGAGGGTCCATATTAATTTATGATGCACTTACATTTCAAGGTAGAGCTGAAAGAACAGGACCTTGGTTGCCAAATTTCACAACTGTGTGACTTTATACATATACTATTCACATTTTATGGGACCTGCGAAGCCTGCACTGTCTTACCTCTTCTGAAAACTATCTGCCAAGTTGAGCCATTGTTTAATACATAGCCTTGTGTTGAATACAGTGTCTTGCACCAAATTCCCTATAATTAACCATACCAGGAGTAGATTCTTTATACATGATGAGCTAATGAGCCAGTAAAATTCCTCATCCCCTATATTGAAATTGTGACTTAATTACTGTGGCTTAAATATTCTCATCTATAAAATGGGAGCACTAATAATGACTTGTTAGATTCATTGTGAGGATTACGTAACAAATGGAAAATAACTAACACGAAGTACTTAGTGGTGGGCCTGACCTATCTGTCTTACATGTGGTTTCATCACATGAGAAAATTATGTCTAAGGACTTTATATTTTGTTAAGTAACATACAACTACCTATTACTTTCTGATGTAATATTTCTCATGTAAAGCCATACTTTAAAAACTGGCATATGTGAATTCCTGACACTGAAGTGACAGTTTTGAGAACCACAGACCAGGGAGCCATCATTCAGCCCTTATGCAAATTCTTGTAATGTAGACAGCAAAATTTCTGTACATTTTCAAGTTAAATTGAGCATATATACAGACATATGTAGGTATAGATACATATATCTATATCATATATATATATATATACACACACACATAGATACACAGGTATATATATATATATATATATATATATATATATATATATATATATATATATATATATATACACAGAGGACGTGTGTGTGTGTGTTTGAAGTTTGATTTTTTATTTTTGGATAATAAGTTATTGTAATTTTCCCTACAATCCAAGATAGTCTAGGGTATGAATTTATTCTCTCTTATTCTAAGCAGAGCCTTGGTGGGAAATATTTAAAACAATCATTTAAAATGTTATGAAATAAACAAGTTACACACTAGTTGAAAAATGACCACACTTCCTCAATTCTTTGATTCATAGACTAGAAAAAAAAAGGGGGGAAGATTTCTGAAACTTACATCAGGCAAAGGGAAGTCAATTTCCTACACTGCACTTATCTTGTTCACTTCCTTGTAATTTATATTCTAAGAACCTGCAAGGATTTATTTTTCTCATCCTCAAGGGCATAGAGTTAGCAGTCTCTAAGAGGCAGAAGTGGGTCAAACTAGGACAAAGAAAATAAATCACAGTTCAAGGTCTAGGAGAGACCCCTGGCTCTGTTTTTTCAGAAAAAGAAGAAATTTCATAAAACATCAAGCTGAAAGGTATAGATAAATACCAAGAATCTGATATGAAATGTTGAGGCGACTTTAATGCTTGAATTATGTATTTAGCTTTCAGAGGCTTCAGTATGAAATGTGGCATTTTTTTACTAGAAGGGTCTCCTATCATGTAAGGTAATGGTATATAAATTTTTTGAGACATAGACCGTTTTCTAAGATATTTAGAAGGAAACAGAGAAGAGGCAATAAACAGTGGCTACACCAGAAAAAGATGGTTTGAGGAGTATAAAAAGAATCTTTCACTTTCACTTTAATTATTTTTGAATAAGCAGGCTTATTTCATGTTCAGAATTTGAAGCCACTCATTGAAAAAGTCTCCCTGTCATGCCTGTGCCCCAGCCACTCATGTCCTGTCCACAGAAACAGCCAATATTACCAATTTCTTGTGTATTCCTTGGGAGATATTTTATGCTTATATAAGCAAATATGCCTTTATTAGTTTTATCTTCCTATTTTACACAAATGGTATTTTAAGGTGCTGTTCTCCTTTCTTAATAGGAATCATTTCATTATATCACATTAAGCATTTCCTCCCTCTTTAAACACTGCAGCACATTCTATGTCATAAAGGTACAGTAGTTTAATTAGCAAATGGAGGACTTCTCATCTTTCTCTGTGACCTTTCCACTCACATCTCCTCAGAAGAGAAGGGGTGGTAACTGGCTGTTTTGCCCATCAGCCCAAGAAGCCTGGTTCTATATTCAGCGCACATTGGGACCATCCATTCTTGAAGGTCTAGGTTTGGGCAGGAAAAAGAATATTCAACTTCCTGCTCTTAGTTACATCAGGAATGTAAACTCTGTACACCGATCCTCTTATTAGTCCTTGGGCCCCTTGATGTGATGGGTTGAAGGGCCCCCAAACTCTTGTAAAATGTCCTGTGAATTACTACCTATGTTTTGCTTTCTACAGAAGACAGGGTTCCAACAGGCTATACTGTTTTTCTGGAAAATGAGTAACTGGTTCCATTTCAAGATGCATAAAGCTATTGAAATATTTTCATGATGATATTTATATTTTAACACTTTAAATGATCTCAAATTAGATATCCCAGTTTTAATTTGGAAGAACGTTATTTATTTTTTTATTTTCTGATTCAAGTCCTAGTTCACAACTTTCAAAAAATTAAAGATTATAATTACAGATATAAAAAGAAACCTGAAAAATCTATTGTGATGGTAGAGACTATTTCCTTGGTTATTTATGAGTCTCCCTAAACAAGACTTACAGTTATCAGTACAGAGTCCTATTTTATAAGGAAAATAAAAACTGTATCTAAATTATAAACACAGAACTTTAATAACTAGAGTTAGCATTTATTGTTTGCTCTGTGACACTATTTTTTGTAACTTCTAAAAACTGTAAGAAGCACATTTTTTGCAATTTTGCAGATGAGTTTTCTCAGGATCATACAATTAATAGATATAAATACCAGAGTCCAGATGTGGATAAAGAATTCTCAATTGCAACATTTATGCGTTTGACCCCCAAACTATCACTTTCTCTAATGTATGTAAATATTTCTTTTACTCATATTCTGATTTGGCTGATCAAAATTATTCTTAACACAAGGTGCAACTAATTATACTGTTGCTTTCATGTTATCTCAAAAACTCATATTTCCTATTATGTGGTATAGGAATTAATTTAAAAAATATTTGCAGAGTGTAAGGCAATTTTCTGAATGTTCAGCAGGAGATTGGAAGATCATTGTCATGGCCAATAACTTTAAGAGCTTATTAATGACGTGTTGTTGGGTCTGCTTTCCAATTGGGTGTCCCAGTAATCAGTCAATCTAATCCATTGCATATAGTTTACACCCTCATTTCAAACTAGGATTACAGAAATTAACAATAATGGGATTTGAGGAGACTTATTTTTTATATATATGTGAAACAAATATTATAAAAGTACAGAGTAATATCTAACTGGGAGTAGTTTTTAAAAACATGTCATATTAAGGAAAAAAGGTGCATTGGGAAACATAGATAAAATCCTAAAAAAATATTAATGTGGGGGAAAAAAAAGCCTGGATTCAGGCTCTTTGCTAACCTATGCAATGCTGTCAGTTGAATTAGAAACAATTGCTCAATCCCATCTTTCCACCCACTGCTACCACTGTGACTTGAAGCCCTCAAAGTGCTTAGTAAGTAAATGGTGCTTTTGTGCACCTTTCCCCAGAAAATGCAGAACTGAAAGTTGGCACACAGCTTGATCATTATGCAGGCTCCCTGGCATATTGCAAAGTTTATGCACTTGAACATGCTGGCCTTCTCTGAATCAAGTCCTAACACTGCTACTTACGAACTACATGCTCTAGGGGGAGGCAATAAATATCTCTCATCCTTACTTTACTTGTCTGTTCAACAAGTACTTTAATTCTTTGATTCCCAAGGCTCCTTCTAGCTCTAAGTTCTGTGAATCACAGAACATCTCAAAGCTTTTTAGATGAATTAAATGGGTGTTGACAATAGGTCTGCAATCAGCCTGACCACTACCTGTCCAGGAGCATAAAAGAAAAAAAAAATCATACGTATATATATATATGGGGACAATATAAGCTAAATATAAACAGTGATTTTCCTTGTGTGCTGAATTAACAGGAGATTATGGTCTACATAAAGAATGTGTGCATAATAACAGTTTCTCTGGGTTTTCTTAATATTTTGAATTGAATATTTATTACAGTTAACAATCAGACATAAAGCAATAAATATAACTAAGGAAACATTGGAAAGGAAGTAACTACCACAGGTAGTACTGAGATTGGTCTTCACAGAAAAAAAATGGATTTGAAGGTAAAGAAATAAAAGAACCTTTCAGGAAATAGAATCCTGAGTCAAGATAAAAGGTGACAAAGGTGATATTTAAGACAAGTCAGAAAGTTCAGTGACAAAACACTGTAGAGTGAAGATGTCCAGCATGGGACTAGCCAACATAGAGACTTGATAAGGGCCACGGAGTGTGACTTCAAAGAGCAGTCATGTTAGGGACAGGGAGTGTGACTGCAGGTTTCACAGAAAGACTTCTCAGAGTTACCTGATGACACACTTCTTCCTCTGTGTTCACGGCCTATTCCTTGGGTATTAGTTTTTATCCCTAGGAACTGTGAGGTATGTGAGAAGGTAGCAAGGATGGAGAGAATAAAACCAAGCACTTTCTTAAACCAGTTCACCCCATGTGTGAATGAGTTTGGTCACATTTCTGAGAAATATAGGATAAGATAACTCTTCAAGCAAGGGATGTTCTCATATGTTGTAGAATTTCAGCCCCCTGGTGGTTATAGTAAGGCAACTAACATATTTAAGATAATTATTTTAGGTAATGCTGCTCATCACTCATCTAGTTGATCACCTATGGATGCCCACACTGAAAACTGACTCAATAGTTTTTATGAACCAATGGCAAATGAGTTATGTGTCTGCAAGGTGGGTATTTAAGGATTTGCTCTTTTAATTTGTATAATTTAATTTTGTTAGAAATCCAGTACTGATCTTGTCATTGTAATGGTTAATCTCACTATAGGAATTCTGGGCAGCTGTCCACAGGAAGTATTACATGGCCTTTAGGAGATGCTGAGCCCTGTCATGTCTGTCTTGAAAACTTTCATATTCATTGGCATGGCCTCATGGTGTCCAATAATTTATATGCTGCACATTCCACTTATGTGACAAACTCCTACTGTTTTAGAAGAATCTCAAGCACAGTTGTGACAGGTGGCTGTGTAATTCAAACAAGCTGTGGTAGATTTTAGGTCAAACAATGTAGGCTTAACTTTCTTACAGTTTCCTTTGACGCAGATGTTGCTTGCTTTTCTCATTGTCAAAGGTTTACCTGTAGAAACTACTTTTGGTTATTTTCTACAAGTGTACCTTTAGGCAATCACAACAGGGAGGGTTAAATCTTTATTTTTCACTGTCAAAACTGATAGCATATGAAATATCCATGTGTTTTTTTCTCTTGAAGTGGCATTCACACAAATCTGTATCTTCTCTACTACAGAGTTGAAATCCTGATAGAGTAGACAGGGCTGTCTGGTTCTTTCTCATTTAGTCAACCTGAATTATGAAGTATCAGTATGAATTGGCATGGAAGACAGAATGTAAGCCAGTAGTAACTAGAATGCTCAGCAACATTTTTATTTGTAAAAATTCTTTTTGAGAACATTTAAATAATTTTTTTCAAAAAAGACACACAGGATTTTATAATGTTTATTAATTGCAGAATTGGTAGAAGGAAATAATATTTTATTCCATTCTGGGCAGTTTATTTGCTAAAGCGAAGATAGGAAAAGTTGCCATAAGTGGACTTTAAATAGTAGTAGTAGAGTTAATTTGGTGCACACTTGAAAATTAGGGTAAGTAATTTCAAATATACAATACAAAAATTAGTTATGTGACATGATGGATGTGTGAATTAGCTTGATTGTGGCAATCATTACACAATGTACATGTGTATTGAAATAAAATGTTATATATCTTAAATATATACAAGTTTTGTCATTCCAAACTCAATAAAGCTGAAACAATAAAGTAAAATTATAAAATAATGAAATAAAATAAATAAATACAATGAAATAAAATAAGGTAACCAGCTCATTTTTTGATAACTCTCCCAGTGTTAGCACTGAAAGTTCCATGCCCTGAATCCCTGTATCCTTGGCAAACTGGAAGACTGGTCACCCATTTTGCTTATTTTACCTCTTTTAATAAGGTTTTGAAAACACCATCCAAAGCAAACTCCATTTTAATCACTCACTACGTATTTGACAGAACTGGATTTGTTTTTGAGTGTCTACATTGAGCATGGGTGGAGAGTATACTGTGATACCCCGTTGCCAAAACCTTTTGAAGTACCAGTTCACAGAGATGTTGGCCTTTCTCAAACATAACATAGAAGCAATTTTTCACCCTCAGAAACTCAAACTTAGATCTTCAAATGAGGACTTAGACCAGAAACTAATGTGTCTGTAGGAAGATAACTGCCAAATTGCCAGACAGCATGCTGGAAGGCAACTTAACAAGAAACTATTGAGTCCTTGCTGAGCCAACTTATCAGGACTCCTAAAAATGAAAGTGCCTAAAGACAACCTTTCTGAACAAGTTACAGAAAAACCTTATTACCAGAATGTATGTGTGCTATTTTTTAATGCTGGGCTTGAAGAAGGGTGCTCTGAAGCCGGTGAGGAAATCACTCTCTGTCAGTAGAGTAAGGCATGCAACCTTCCTAAATTCTACCTCCAGGTTAAAATTGACAGGAAAATCTGTGGAAAAGTTCCCATTTTATCTGGGGAGCCACAGCAATTCAGGAGAATATAATAGTTTTCTGTATGAATTTACAGCTCTGCAGCAGTCAGACGTAGATAACCTGGTAGGGGTCCAGTAAGTTCAGTTATTCTGAATATCTAGGATGCTAGGAAACTATGAGCAAGACAAGCATAGATGTTGTTCTTCGGGTGACTTATGCTGACAGATTTTGCTTTTTTATTCTCAGTGTCGAATCAGGGAAAGGGCATTTATAGCAGCATGGAAAAAAAAAATCAAAACAGCTCCAGAGTCAACAAACTTGAAAGCTTCCATTTTAGATGTGGCTGTTACAGAGCATAAAAAAGCATAGTTCCTTTGAAGATTAATAAGCCATATTAATGCTATAAGGAGGTGCTTTTGTCATATGTAAAGCAAATGTTCTCCTGAAAAATCCAGGGGACTGAAGTAAATTCTTCAATATTGTCTAAAGTAAAGAAAAAGAAAATCAATAGAGCAAATGGTACATGAATGCAGGGCTGCTTTCCTTTGCTATAGAAGACTTTCCATTCAAACTATTGGGCTCTAAAATGAGCAAACTATTTTAAGTAGGAAATTGCCCAAGATTATGAGAAACATTCCTCCTCCTCACAAAAAAGTGAATCACATTTAGTGATTTCAACTATGCAAAAAGATTAAATACAGACCCCAGTTTTGCTTCACTTAAACCTGTAACTTCTTCTGCTTAAAAATTTCTATAAAACTGACTCTTCAAAGAACTGTTTGGTGGTTGCTGGAATTGTACCAAAGGTCCTGAGCAAGGTAACTTAGACTTCATGTACAGAAAATGGTGAGGACGAGCCTATATTTATCCTAGAATATACTCCAGAGGGTGTTTTTCCCCTATTTAATCCTCAGTTTCAGTTTCTTTTTTGGTAACATGGTGCTGATTCTCAGAAGCAGATCGCAGAAAAATTAATGTGCATTAAATGCCTCATACTAGCTAATGTTTTACTGAAAAAAAAAAAGACCTCTGAAGGGATTGATAAGACTGTGAACTAAGTTGCTATTAGAATTGCTTGCAAACAAAGCAAAACAAAAATAGGGAGAAGTTGCATAGTCTTCTTTAGGTAAAGTTTCTTTCTTGTAGTTATGGCACTGGTATTTCTTGTATTTCTGATGTACATTAATTTAAGTTTCATAAGAAATAATCTCCGATAGCTTGAAATTGGGAGAGGGTAATACCAACAACTGCACCAAAAACATTGTATTATATTTTGGCGGTGGTTAAAGTCATAGAAAATGAGTAAGGGCAAGATTAATGAGTTATAACCACAAGCATGGAAGATACCCAGGGGAACATGGATAATCAAATGAGAGCGAGAATAAAAAGCATGCCAGACCATTTTAAATATACGTAAGAACGTGTGGCCACTCTGTACTCTCTCATCTTGAACAGTCTTATGGTCAGTGATTTATTTTTCAACTATGTCACCAAGCAACTGACCGTTCATTGGTCAGGGACATTATAGAAGGTAGCATGTTGAAATAACTCACTTATGTCTCTTGAAACACCCTACGGCAATAAATCGAGATGACACCACAAAATTAATTTCACTGACAACAAAAAGGTAACATGTGAGTTGAACATATGCAGATACTGAGAAGCCCAGGAGACTATGGCATATAGAAAATAAGCCCCGCATTTCCTAGAGACATCAGTGTTCTGTGTGTAGTTGTTAAAAATTATACATATATAATGATATATGTATATAATATATAAACTATATATAAGTATAAAAATATATTAAGTCAAATAATTTTTCTATCACTTTCTATTATTGGCCATACCTGGAAGTTTAATGTGTCATTTTCTAAAAGATTTATTATGTCCATTAATTTTTTTCTCTGAATAGGGCAATTTAAAAATTGACTATAATTCTCCCTTTTTAAAAAATTTCTGTAGGAAAATTTCAAAGGAATGGGGACCTTTTGAGGAAAACATATATAACAAATGAGTTGATGTAGAAAACCCAAAGTAACCTCTGTACCTAAAGACATTAAGATACATGACAAAATTGTTCAGAATTGCACTTAGTGCAGAAAATTCCATATATATGTTCATTCATACCTTTCAGAATCTGACTTTTTTTGTACTTCACAATATTCTGGCATTAAAGAAAAGAACTGTCTTTGCCAAAATGTTTTAACTTTGCACAAAATCTAACAAATGTGATTAGAAATGTAAGGAATTACTACAGACAAATATCCCATGAATGAAGATGTAATAATTCAGAGCAAAATATTGGCCAATAAAATCAAAGCATATACAAAAATCCTAAGTGAAATATGGAAAGTTGATATTTGGATGTGATTATTATGTATACCCTCTCCTCACAAGGTTACCACTATGATATAGTGAAGGAGTAATGACTATTAAATATTTTATTCTTAGCTGAGAATCAAGTTCCAAACTTCAGTTCAGGCCATGGGTCTGAACAAAACACCCTTTGTTTCCAAGCTAATTTGGCTTAGTTATTGTCAAACCAAACTTGCTAAAAGATATGCTCTATTTCTATTTCACATGCCATTTACCCTCCCCATCATCACAGAAATGACCATACCTGAGACTTGATATTATCACCATCCTCACAAGAAAGGGTTGTTCATTTTACATTTTACATTCTCACCAACAGTGACAAAGGATCCAAGTTCTTCATATCCTTCACATACCACACTTGTCATTTTCTTTCTTTTTTTTTTTTTTAAGTAAATGGCGATTCTAACAAGTGTGAAATTATGTTTCATTGTGATTTTGATTTACATTTCCCTTATGTTGAGCATGCTGCCACTGGGCAGTTGGGCTGTTTACATGGCAAGTTAGTGCTCCTTGGGGACAGTTTAGGGAATGAGGAAGAAAATTCATTAATTTAAGTCACTTTAACAAGTTTTAAGAAATCACCTAGTGTCATCTACCATTTTAGTCTACAGTGGACACAAAGCCCACAAGATTCAAGAGAAGACAGAAACTACCTTTCAGTAAAAGAGTGTCAAAAATTGGGGGGAATTGTAAAAATTGTCACACTTACTAAAGGTAAGAATGGGAGAATAGGAGCTGAGAAATACTTGTTAGTCTCTGCCTAGGCCCTTTGTCCACCCCGTAACCCCCTCCACCCCACCCTCTGACACACATTATATTTAGGAAATTAATCCAAGGTCCCACTCCTTTTCTAAATTTAACTCCAAACTAAAAATTGAATGTGCTTTATTTGCACTAATTCCAAGAGTGAGCTCTGGGATTGGGGAACTAATAACATCAAAAACAAGCACACAAATATTGCTGGAAGACTAAGAACGAAAGCTTAAAAAAATGGACTACTATTTGATGAAGAAGTTTGGAAACATTCAGTTGTCTGTCACAGATATGAAACCCTGCTTGTCAGAAGTCTTGCCCCAGAGAGAGTGCTTTCCATGGTTAATTCTGTATTGCTGATCCTAATTCTTCTCTCTAGAAGGAATTACCTTCTCCATTGTCCTTCATAGCCCCTACTTGGTACTTTGCAGGTTCTGCCTTAGCTATTCTGTCCTGTAGCCTCTCTTTCAGTGGGCATTGGAGAATATGGAAGTTTGATGACTTGAGAGTTGCTTTGGAGCTGGAACAGTCACAGGTTTCTGTGGCTAGACTTGTAATTTTTGGGGCCATACAGTTCCCTCTAGAATTTAGTAGTCTCTGATCTACTTGCTTCCAGTAAATTCTATGTGGAATAATAACCATTTGTGGAGCTCTTTTCTGGTTATAGTTCCTAAACTTGCTGAATCTTTTCTGGATGGCTCTCACAAGCAAATGTTCTGTCAAATGCTTTTCTTTGCCACAAAATAGACTGAAGGCCTATAATATTATCTGTATTCTTCCTAGTTACTCAATGACTGCTAAAGAAATTCTTCTTATTCTAGGATTTTTGTTAGTATATCGTATCTCAGAACATCATTCTATTTGTTAGGGTTAAGGCCAAGGTGCTGTAAAAACATATCCTATCATACACTGTCTTAAATAAATGAGAAGTTTTTTTCTCTCGTGCCAATTCAAAGATAAATGGTCTGGGGCAGCAGATTAGAAGGAAATGACTCGTAAGTTACATTCACCAGTCCCACTCCCTCATGTTAATTCAATCACTAAGCCATAGTGAGTGAGTGGTAAGGCTAGGCATCCTGTATCAAGGTAACATTTTGGAGCTTCTATTGCAAAAGGAAGAGAATAGATAACAAGAGATGGTTAGAACTTTGCATGACATCCAGGCTGAAAAACTAATGTAAATTTTGCGATCTTAATCAAATCCTTCTATAACTGACATGGAATAATAAACGTGTGATGAATAATTACAGAATTCCCAAAAAACAAAGAATAATATAGTTACAGATGGATATTGGAGAAGCAATTTTCCATAAAAGAAGTTTAAACATGTGAAATAATTAAAATAATATGTTGCTGAAACAGTAATAGACAAATAGCCTAAAGGATATTGTATAGAGATTTGTATCCCGTGGTTTCTAAAAATATAACACAAACTAAGGATGATATTTAAAATAAATAGTTTACAGATTCATTATTAAATAATATTAAAAATTAGGTGTACAAAAGAAACTTGTAAAAGTTCCGGAAGAAAAATAGTTGAATATCTGTATAGTTTGGAGCAGGAAGAAATTTCCTCTGATAGATAAATCATAACAAGTTACAAAAGCCATAAAGGATGATATTAACATGTGATTAACAAACTTT
This sequence comes from Manis javanica, assembly GCF_040802235.1. Taxonomy (NCBI): domain Eukaryota; kingdom Metazoa; phylum Chordata; class Mammalia; order Pholidota; family Manidae; genus Manis; species Manis javanica. Next base: position 49,400,205 of record NC_133164.1, on the reverse strand, counting down.
TCAAGTAAAAACCTTACTAAACCTTACTGAAATGCAAGTGGAAATTTGTGTAATTTACATAATATAGAAAGGACTTATATCTTTAAAAATGTATAATTATTGCAAATGGTTGAGTAAAAGAGCACTCTATGAAATAATGGCCAAGGATTTAAGTCATAGAAGAGTAGATAGAATATTCTAGAAATGTATGGAAAAATGTTAAACCTTATCAGTTATCAAAGAAACAATCAAAACAGTAAGAACATCTTTCAATTATCCAGAAGTAACTAAAATATATATGTTGATAAGTTTATGGTAAAATAGGAACATTGATGCAATGCTGAAAGATGTTCAATTTTATGATATTTTACAGGATAGTATATATTAAAATCCTTAAAAAATTCATATCTTTGTAGTGATAAGTTATAACCTTTGGGAGTTATAAAAACATACGTCTAAGAATGTTCATCAGAAAGGTGTTTACAGCAGCAAAGAAGTGCAACTTCATGACAGCCCCTCAAGAAGGTTGCATATGTGGTACATGTATACACTGAAATCCTGGGCAGCATTAAAATTTGTGCTATATGCAGTCTATTAACACAAACAGAATGATGCTAAAGATTTTGAAGTGAAAAGTTTGCGTGATATATAATGTACATATATATGCATATATACATGTAGAAATATATTTTTTCTCTGAGATGATAAAATTTGAGGAACTGTGGATTTTGGGGAAAAAAGGTAAATTGAATTAACTAGGAAAACGATGTAAACCAAATACACTTGTGAAATGAATTATCTGCTGAATACAATTAGCTATGCAATTAGAAATGATTAAAATGAGATCTTTTTGGTATTGCTGAGTGTTTTATTGAGATGGCACTTAGTTATAATAGTTAAATTTGTATCTGAATAAAAATTTAATCCAGAAACATGAAAATGAACATATTCATTTATACCCATTGATAATATATACTTTTAAATGCTTTCTTTCAACTTTCATTCTGAAGAAATCTTAAAAATTAAGAAGTTTTATATGTATATACATATATACATATGGAAAATATATATCATATGTATGTTGAAATAAATATTGGGTGACTTTTTAAAAATATGAGCCAAGACTGCTTCAGTTACCATTCCTTAGATTGGCTAAGGTTAACACATGTCCTTATATTCTATAATGCCCATCGTCAGTATGAAATGTGTAAGTAAGGTAAGTCATCTAGTTAACTGAAAGCTTGATAACCTAATGTAACAAACTTGAACATCAAAAATCAACTAAAATCTTTTTATGTGACAATTGGCTCACAAATGTCTGCCTGGGCAGATGGTATTGGTTTTAAAAGAAAGACATAGTTTGCCTGGAGAATTTCAGAGAAATCTGGGCATCATTCGCAGACTCTGGTAAAGGAGAAAGGTGTCATTTCCTTGACAGCCCCAGCGGTTTCCCTGTTACTGTTTGCATGACAGGTGCCATGAACAGACTGATGTGTAAAGAAAGACCAGGTACAAGAAAATGAACCATTAAAACTCATTAGTTGGAGATAGAACATGCTTTACTGGCAGCCACTCAGAAGCATTTTTTTTTATGTATAGAGAGTGTTTAACATTCTTAATATATGTGCTTTTTAATGTGGTAGGACTAGATTTACGTATGTGGTGTTTCCTTGAATGGGAAGAAAAACAGTGCATTAATGACAGGTAGACCTCCATGAATATGTAGCAGAAATGAATTAGTCTTAAATACAACTTTCAGTATAAAATGCACTTTATTAATATATGTTTTCTCTTGGCCTGGGTCTGTGGAACTAAAACCTAATAATAGAGCTATCCGTTACTGTCAGAAACAAAACATAAAACAAACATCACTGAACATAAGACATTAAGAAGTAAAACATTGAAAGCCATATTTTTGTGTTTTGTGTTTTCATTAACTTTTTAGTCATTTTCTCAAGAATGTGAAATCTAGGGAGGTCTGATCAACTTGTGAAAATAAAATATTTCTTTTTACTAAGTCTGTGCCATTAGCTCAGGATATTTTAAAGAAAATTTTCTTTTTTGGGGGAAAGGGCTAGGGATAAAACTGCTAACTATTAACCCAGAAATAGTTTGACACATTTACAAATTTATAGATTTCTGGTATCTCTACCATGCTTGAATGAGTATTTTCATTCACAGCATGAGCCACGTTTTTCAACCCTAATAGCTATAGACTGATGTCAATCATGATGAACGCTATTTAAAAACCAATGCCCTACTTAGAGTCAATTAAGCACTCCATAGTAAAGGTAGCCACAGGTGCAAGGCCAGCAAAGAGACCTGTGACTACAGCCTCTGCAAGCCACGGAGGGTAAATGACAGAAATGCCAGGCTGCATTTGTGCACACTAAACATCAAGGCTAATTTGTCTAAATGGCAAGCAAATGTGCCCCATTATTCATACACAAAAATGAAACTCCTGTGAAGAGTTTCTACAAATTATTTATAGAAATAGATCAACTACAGTCTTAGATTGACTAAGGTAAATGTTAACTTTCAATAACAGCTTAAAATGATCTTCATCTTCAATTTCCTCTCTACCTTGCTTCCATTCTGAATATTATACTTGGTGGAGAAAATGGAATCTAAATAGAGCATGCTTATTTCTGCTTATTCTCTGTCGTCTTTTAACATCAAAACACTCTCTCCAAACAATGGATGCATCATCACTTCTTAGTAAGCATCCCGAGATGCCACCTTCAGCCCTGTGCCTTCATGAAAACCTGGCCCTGCCCCCCGCTCTAAGTACTGCTTCTCTTGTTTCCCTAGGTGGAGGTTCATAATCCCACACTCCATATGCCATGTTCCAGTTTTCATACCCACATATGTTATTCTTGACCAAAAGACACCACTTTTACAAAACTTCCATTTCTGAGGCTCACTTCATCAGCTATGAAAGCTTCAAAATACCTTATCATTCTTATTTACCAATATCCTGACTATTCCCTTGTTCATTATGGAACTTGGCCCTTGGCTATACTTCTCTGTGGATGTCCACAAGTTTGACCGAAGAACTCAGAACTGTTGGACCTTCTCAACACCAGCAAACCTTGTCGTCTGTTCTTATGTCCTCACTCTGGGCACTTTTATCCCTTATAACAGCTCTAATTGGAATTCAGTTAGGAAATTGTCTAACCATGTCTTACACCCCCCCTGTCTTCTGCATTGTCTTACTCTTCTACACACATTCTCTGATGTCATTTGGGCACTTTGCCCTTTGATCTCGCCTTATATCTCCATTGATCATTTGTGATCTCACTTCCTTCTTGAACCTTCAGCTGAGGTCCCACTCCTTTGATCTTGTTTTTTTAAGACCCTGAAAACTCTCACCATTTACCACCTCTATTCATATATCTGGACAGCTGAAAGTTGCACCATGAAATCACACAACCTTACATTTTGGTATCACTGAAAACTAATTTCAATTCCCTTTTGGTCTCCAAGACTGATCTGTTATCACAACTCAACCCACTCTATTTACCTCAGGAACTGTTTTAGGGCTTTTCAATTGAAAGAGACAGAAATAAGGTTATCTAGTGGCTCATGTATTTGAAAAATCTAAGCAGTGACTCAGTATTCCCAAGAATTCTCCATAGAGCTTGTTAAAAGCTCCAGAGTTTCTGAATCAGTGGGCCTCAGATGGGGAGCAATAATTTGATTCTCCAACAAGTTCCCAGGGGTGGGAACCACACTTTGAGAACCACTGTTCTAGGAACAGAATGCTCTTCAAACATTGGGATACAGCTACTCAAAGATATCATAAGAATACATCCATGTCATACGATACATCTATATATAGTTTTCTTCCTCTGTGTTGGTTTCATCTTTAGACAATCTCTTGCCCCATGACAGAAAAATGGTACCAGCAGTTCCAGGATTAAATAACCTTTTTAACTCTTACTCCTTGATGAAAAAAGAGTGACTTTTCTCATAACTTCTATAAAACTCTGAGGGAATAAACTGTAAGGAGTCAGCCTTACTCTAGCTAAAAGAGATGAGTTCTATTATTAGGGCCCAGGAAGGGAGAGGACCGACAAAGAGAAGATGTGGGTCAGATCAATGTCCTCGGCAGTGTGTTTTACATATCTTTACTTTGCTCTTAAAACTCTCCCACATGGCTGCCTTCCTCTCCCTTAGTGAAGAATATTGCAATTTAACAATAGCTGGGGTTATAAAACAAGCCACCCTCATCTCTTGGGCCAAACATGTAACTAAAATATATATGTTTAGGGCCTATAGAATATGCGTGGCAAAAAGGAAAAAACACAAAAAACAAAGAGAAAGCAAGAGGACTGGAGGGGAAAAGAGTAGAGTAGTTCTACACTGCTTGGCAAAAACACATACACAAAACTGAACAACCCCCCCACCCAAAAAAAAAGGAAGTTGTTTGCTTTGGAGTCAGGAAATTGCTGGATCACATGATATATCCTCTCCTCCTTTATTCCAATTTGTGAGAAAAATGTTTCCTTTTTGTAACACTAGTCCCATTAAAAGTTCTTGTTTCCAGAGGGAATTTCATTAATCAATTTTCTCTTCACATTTCCATTTGTAACTCTCATTCTCTCACTCTAACAACTTTTAATAAGTCTATAAATTCAGTCAGATCTATCCAGTTTATCATGTATAATTGTATGTTTATAAATTCAATAAAAAATTAGCTTACACTGTACCTGCTTTTAAAAAAATCTAAATGTCACATAGATATATACCCAATCATAAATATTCATTTATTTCATTTTAAAGGCTGAATGCCATTTCATCTATAAATTAAAACATAAATTACATAAACAGTTCCTAGTTGAATATTTAGGTTGTCTTCAATATTTTGTTACTATAAACAATGCCACAAATGGTATTCTTATTTATTTATATTTTTGTATTTGTTTAGTTCAACAGTATGAATTCCAGATGTGGAATCACTGGGTCAAAGGATATATATTTTTCAGGCTTTTGATTTATGCGCACTCCAGACCATCCACACTGTTCCCTCAAAGCTTCGGTGCTCGTGGTGTCACCTATCTGCCCACACTGGGTCTCACAGTTCTTCTATCTGTTAGGTGCAGATTATCCCTTGGTGTCAATTACGTTGTGTATCTTTGAATACTCAGTGCAGTTGAACCATTTTTTGAATGGCTCCCTATTTGCCATTTTTGTTTTTGCTTTGCCCTTTTGTTCATTGGGGGTGTTCCTAATAACAAAAACTGTTAACTTTTATTTAAGCTTATAATGTATCAGGCTTGTCCTACTACTTTATAAGCAAAATTTTATTTAATCATCTCAATCATCTAATGAATATGTATGGTAATGATTTTTATTTCACAAATGGAAATGTGAGAGTAGATGGGTTAAATCATTTTCCAGATGTCATACTGTAAGAAACAAATACAACTAGTACTCAAGCACAGATCTTTCTGAGGTCAAAAGTATATGCTCTTTATCATTTATTGACTTTTAAATTCCATTCCTTCCAGACTACTAATACTGCTTTTCTTGAACTGTCTTTATGTCTCACATGAATTCTTGTGGCATCTTCTTTGATTCTAGCCTTAAAAGACTCAATTTTACCATGTGCTATACATCTCCATAGATCTTTTTATAATATAAATCTAATTCTAATCCTCCTTGAGCTAAAATCCCTTAAATGGACTCGCATTTACACACAGCAAAGCCTAAACTACTTATTAACGCCGCAAATGCTTCCGTGGTCTGGCCTCATTAGTTACATCTCTACCCTTTTCAACTCTGTGAAACACTTTTCAATTTTCTTCTATTTTCCAACATACCAAAGTATCTTACGTTCAATGTCTTATGGCCCTTAGTGTGAGTATTCATACTTGTTTTGTATTAAATACCCACTATCCTGCCCTACCCCAACCAACTCCAGCAAGTACACATACACCTCTCATTCTACCAATATGTCTTCCATCAAACATTCCAAAACCCTGCCTCTTACAGCTCTTCTTGTGCTGTCCACCCATTTTGTCACCCAAGTGCTGCTTCTTCTCTGGCCTCTTTACCATTTCCTACCCAGAGCAGTTTTTTAATACTTTGTCAGTCTCACTACTCTTGAGTTTAATATTGAGTAAGGTTCTGTCTGATCCATTCCACATCCTGCATTTCTAGAAAAATGTCTGGTATATAAATACTTTTGATCAATCAATAGAAGAGTATATATGTATTATGAGTTCACTGGCCATCTTCTGTTAAAGGTCAAAAAGATAAAACCAATTCATTAAAGTAGCCATTGAACTTCTATTTTTATAGGTTATAGATTTGTACTTCATGCCCTATTCTATATTTTTAAAATATTTTAAAACAAAAATGTATATAATTTCTAGATAACTTAATACTCTAAAATAAGATACAAGAACTCCTCAAATTGAACAAAAACAGTAAAATCAAAGTCCTAGAAAGGAATTAGACTAATTATCAGTTAGAGGTGCTTTTCTTTTGTATCATATCAGTACCTACTTATAAATAATCTAACATTTTAAGATGTCTATTATTTAAATGTCATTTCCTTTCTAATGCATTAGTAAAAGTATGTATTTATCATAAGTTCTCTATAAAGTTTGTAAGTATGAAAGTCAATTTTAAATATATTGGTTATAGACAATAGTGTTTAATCTGTTTTTATTTAGAATACTTAAAGCACTTTTAAAAAGATACATTGAAACAAATTGTTTTAGTAAAAATATGTAGGCAGTAAATTATTGAGGTATCCATGCATAATTTAGATAATTGCTTTTAGAGGGTGTCCTCTTTAATGAAAGTCTATAAAACGGAAATTAAGTAGTGTGTTTTCCTAGAAGATTTCTCTTTCAAAATGTGTGGCATGTTGTGATCATTTGCATAAAACTACTACTATTAGGCCAACTTACCAGGGCCACTGTGATGAATCTATAAACTGCTTATGAAAATTGCCCCATTTCTACTTCAGATTCTTGGAGAACTGAATTACACCTAGTCAATTTGTACATTAAAAGATATCCCATGCAATTTTTTAAAAAACTGGAAGTCACAGAAAGGAGTGAAAGCAGACACTTACTCCATGTTCAATAGTACCAAAATAATTAGTCAAGTCAGGAAATAAATGAGGGAGGAAGAAGGAGATAAAGGGAGGCACAGGGAAGTGACTCAGACTGTTTTTTGCACACTGTAGATATAGCATCAGTTAGAATATAAAACAGGTTTGAGTTTTGAGATGAACATGACTAGAAATAATTAACAAATAATTCATTTAACATCTACAGGTACACAATTCCTTATACAAAACAGATGGGCAAGATGCACATGGGAACTTAGAATCTTCCTGATTTTATCTAAGTAAAATGGAAAATATACTTTATGATATATCACATCTCAGTGAGGATTGGGGCAGCACCACATAATTAAATATTTTATTAATTCATACAACATATAACTTTTAAATACTATAGAATATATAACTAATCATGTACCACTTTTGGTTTGGTTTTCCAGCAAATGACTTCTGGTGAAGTTGGGTTGTGTTGCCAACTGAGAGTGTTTTAAATAGTAACAATTAAAAACCTTACAACTTTGTTTTTTAGAATTCAGGTCTTAGGAGTGTAAATGAAGAATTGTGGTCCAGTGCTGTACACTTGCTTGCACAATATCAGGCCTAGACTCAAATTCTTTTTGAGGAGAAAAGATTCATATAACTGAAAACAAATCTCAATTCTGTGGCAGTTTGTGTCACTACAAATTATAACCCAGGGCAGCTTCAACTGTGTAGTTCAGGTAGTACAACAGCAAAGGTAAAATACTAATATACATGGAAAGGGTAGTTGAAAGAAAAATTCATATATAGATGTGAATAGGGGATCTTGGCAGAAAAAATTCTGGAAGGTCAAGAAAAGCATTCTCACTGTATTTACATAGGTGTTTATGGTTTGAAAAATCAATAAGAGATTTTGAGAGTCCCTTCTCCATCCACCTCCAACTGAAGTCCTGTGGCTGAAATTGATCAGTGAGAAAAGAATGACAATACTAAGTTGTAGGAGTTATATGAGCAGTGTATCTCAGCTCTGCGGACCCTGAGGCGGGATCCCTTATCTTTTCCTGGGGTCAGAAGAAGGCCTTACTGAGGAAGTTAAGGATTGGTTGAGTTTTGATGAATGAGCTGTCCTCCCCTCTGTCAGTGTAAGGACTGCCAGTGCACTTTCACACACGGGCTGGGGAACCATGACAGCAGACACACCACTGTTGTACACTGAATACTGGTGACTCCTTGACAATACTTGGGTCTGACACAAAGGAAGACTGGACAGACCAGTGTGCAAGCAACATCAGCCCTGGTCATAGTGGTGGTTACTTCACTGGGTAAAGTCACTCTATTAATTGTCTGGATTCTGTTCCAGAAATTTCTTAGTATGTTCACTTGGTTCTTATATCTTATACTTCTCCCATTCGTATTCATTGTCATGTTTAGGCTTTGTTGGGTAAAGTTAGGTATGAATATGACTTAAAATATATGGAAATGGTTTGAGAAAATTGTTGGCATTTCACTTAATAAAGTAAAAGACATGTAAGAAATATAAAGATGCATTGTGATCAAAATTGTTTCCTCCCCACAAAAACATACAACTCAGTTAATTGATATGAGCTGTGGATGGCTATTTCAGCTGATGTAACAGCTTCTTGTCAGTGAAATAGAGGAACTCAATATAGACAGTAGTTTTTAAGTACAATACTTGCCAAACACAGCACACATAAAATAATAATGCAGGCAGTCATCTCTAAAGGCTGGCTGACAGCAGACCAGCTGAGCCAAAACAGTGAAAGGAAAAGATATTTTTCCCCAAAAATAAAGAAACTGGGGACTAGCCCACCCACAGGTTAAGAATAAAAGGCTCAGTTGAAAGCTAAGTAAAACTGGTCTTAAGGTCTAAGCAAAATTGTTTTAGAAAATAAAGAAGAATACACGGGTTTTACCTCAGTGGGAAAAAAAATTGTAAATTAATCAAGTATAAAGAAAAAAAGAGAGGGACTCTTAAGGGCTTAAACATCACTATAGCCCCCAAAGTAAAAGGGTTTTTCTACCAACAATGACCTTTAGAATATTTCCAAAAGTACAATCTAAAGGAAAACATCTAACAGTTAGCTACCTGGGACAATTTGATTTTTATTTCTTAAATCAATCACTACAGATTTATCCAGACACCTATGCTAATGGCCTAAGACTCTTTTCTGTATAGTGTATGAAATTAATTATTTGACAAAGCACTGAAGACTATATGGTCTTGTGTTAGATTTCATGAGCCTTCATTCAAAAATGAGAAAAGAGAGAAAATGAGAAAACTGAGAAAAGAATAAAACTTTAGTATAATAAAAACTTAAGCATGCTAAAAAAAAAGAAGGTTCCAGACATTTAGACAACCTGTGACTCTAGAGGTTGTAGCCTATTTGCTTGAACTTTTTGTTGGTTGCATTGCTGTAACTTAAGAAATTACTGGGTGACATACTAGAATATTTTTGTATTGTTGGTCAACCTAGGTAAAGATTCTATTTAGTTCTTGGGTGTATTTGGCTTAGTGATGGTTTAAAAATAGGAATTAGGGGGCAGAGCCAAGATGGCGGTGTGAGTAGAGCAGTGGAAATCTCCTCCCAAAACCACATATATTTATGAAAATATAACAAAGACAACTCTTCCTAGAATAGACACCAGAGGTCGCAGGACAACATCCAGACCACATCCACATCTGTGAGAACCCCGCGCCTCGCAAAGGGGCTAAGATACAAGGCCCGGCCTGGCGGGACCCGAGTGCCCTTGACACCAGCTCCCAGTGGGAGGGAGAGGAGACAGCAGGGAGGGAGAGGGAGCCCAGGACTGCTGAACATCCAGCCCCAGCCATCCGCACCAGAGCGCAGACACAGTGCATGTGAGGGGTCCTGGACACTAGGGAAACAGGACAGCAAGAACTGTGAGCGGGTAACTGAGGCCGGCACCCGGGGACAAAGAAAAGCAAGCGGCTTTTTATTGTTTTTTAATTATTTATTTAATTATTATTTTTTTTTTTGCTAGTGCTTTTTGGAACTCTTAAAGGGACAGGGACCCCAAAACCAGACAGAAGCATCCCAGGTCACTTAGTCCAGAAGCAGGGAATCTGGGGATCTCTGGGCACTCTAAACCACTGGGCAGCAGGGAGCATGGAGGCCCCTAACAGAGATAAATATCCTCCCGGGTGCTCCCCATCCAACGAGGCTCCACCATATCGGAACAGTAGCCCGAGGCAGGCCATGCTCACAGCAAGAGTGGAGATAAACTCCATAGCAGCCAGGCAGGAATCAGAAGCCCTGTTTGCACGCAGCTGCCCAGCACAAGCCACTAGAGGTCGCTCTTCTCCCAGGAGAGGAAGGCCACAAACCAACAAGAAGGAAAGTTCTTCCAGCCGTCACTCGTGCCAGCTCTACAAACTATCTCTATCACCATGAAAAGGCAAAATTACAGACAGACAAAGAACACAGAGTCAACACCTGAGGAGACAGACCGAACCAGTCTTCCTGAAAAAGAATTCAAAATAAAAATCATAAACATGCTGACGGACATGCAGAGAAATATACAAGAGCTAAGGGATGAAGTCCGGTGGGAGATTACAGACGCCTGGAAGGAGATTACAGAAGGGAAACAAACTCCAGAAGGATTTATGAGCAGAATGGATAAGATGCAAGAGGCCATTGATGGAATAGAAACCAGAGAACAGGAACGCATAGAAGCTGACATAGAGAGAGATAAAAGGATCTCCAGGAAACAATATTATGAGAACTGTGTGACCAATCGAAAAGGAACAATATCCATATTATAGGGGTACCAGAAGAAGAAGAGAGAGAGAAAAAGGGACAGAAAGTGTCTTTGAAGAAATAATTGCTGAAAACGTCCCCAAACTGTGGTAGAAAATAATCGAAGAGACCACGGAAATACACAGAACTCCCAACAGAAAGGACCCAAGGAGGACAACACCAAGAAACATAATAATTAAAATGGCAAAGATCAAGGACAAGGAAAGAGTTTTAAGGCAGTTAGAGAGAAAAAGGTCACCTATAAAGGAAAACCCATCAAGCTATCATCAGACTTCTTGACAGAAACCTTAAAGGCCTGAAGAGAATGGCATGATATATTTAATGCAATGAAACAGAAGGGCCTTGAACCAAGGATACTGTATCCAGAATGACTATCATTTAAATATGATGGAGGGATTAAACAATTCCCAGACAAGCAAAAGTTGAGGGAATGTGCCTCCCACAAACCACCTCTACAGAGTATTTTAGAGTAACTGTTCTAGACGGGAGCACTCCTAAAACTAAACAGATGTCACCAGAGAAAATAAAATCACAGCAAAGAAAGCAGACCAACCAAATACTAACTAAAGGCAAAAAATACAATCAACTACCCGCTAAAAGCAGTTAAAGGAAACACGAAAGAGCACAGAATAAAACAACCAACATATAAAGAACGGAGGAGGAGGAATAAGAAGGGAGAGAAGAAAAGAATCTCCAGACAGTGTATATAACAGCTCAATAAGTGAGCTAAGTTAGGCGGTAAGATACTAAAGAGGCTAACCTTGAACCTTTCGTAACCATGAATCTAAAGCCTGCAATGGCAATAAGTACATATCTTTCAATAATCACCGTAAATGCAAATGGACTGAATGCACCAATCAAAAGACACAGACTAATAGAATGGATAAAAAACCAAGACCCATCTATATGCTGCTTACAAGAAACTCACCCCAAACCCAAAGACATGCACAGACTAAAAGTCAAGGGATGGAAAAGCGTATTTCAGGCAAACAACAGAGAGAAGAAAGCAGGGGTTGCAGTACTAATATCAGACAAAATAGACTTCAAAACAAAGAAAGTAACAAGAGATAAAGGAGGACACTACATAATGATAAAGGGCTCAGTCCAACAAGAGGATATAACCATTCTAAATATATATACACCCAACACAGGAGCACCAGCATATGTGAAACAAATACTAACAGAACTAAAGGAGGAAATAGACTGCAATGCATTCATTTTAGGAGACTTCAACATGCCACTCACCCCAAAGGATAGATCAACTGGGCAGAAAATAAGTAAGGACACAGAGGCACTGAAAAACACAGTAGAACAGATGGACCTAATAGACGTCTATAGAACTCTATATCCAAAAGCAACAGGAAATACGTTCTTCTCAAGTGCACATGGAACATTCTCCAGAATAGACCACATACTAGCCCACAAAAAGAGCCTCAGTAAATTCCAAAATATTGAAATTCTACCAACCAACTTTTCAGACCACAAAGGTTTAAAACTAGAAATAAATTTTACAAAGGAAACAAAAAGGCTTGCAAACACATGGAGGCTTAACAAAATGCTCCTAAATAATCAATGGATCAACAAACAAATTAAAATAGAGATCAAGTAATATATGGAAACAAATGACAACAACACAAAGCCCCAACTTCTGTGGGACGCAGTGAAAGCAGTCTTAAGTGGAAAGTATATAGAGATCCAGGCACACCTGAAGAAGGAAGAACAATCCCAAATGAATAGTCTAACATCACAACTATCGAAACTGGAAAAAGAAGAACAAATGAGGCCTAAAGTCAGCAGAAGGAGGGACATAATAAAGATCAGAGAAGAAATAAATAAAATTGAGAAGAATAAAACAATAGCAAAAAATCAGTGAGACCAAGAGCTGGTTCTTTGAGAAAATAAACAAAATAGATAAGCCTCTAGTCCAACTTATTAAGAGAAAAAGAGAGTCAACACAAATCAACATAATCAGAAATGAGAATGGAAAAATCACGACAGACCCCACAGAAATACAAAGAATTATTAAAGACTATTATGAAAACCTATATGCCAACAAGCTGGAAAACCTAGAAGAAATGGACAACTTCCTAGAAAAATACAACCTCCCAAGACTGACCAAGGAAGAAACACAAAAGTTAAACAAACAAATTATGAGCAAAGAAATTGAAATGGTAATCAAAAAACTACCCAAGAATAAAACCCCCGGGCTGGACGGATTTACCTCGGAATTTTATCAGACACACAGAGAAGACATAATACCCATTCTCCTTAAAGTGTTCCAAAAAATAGAAGAGGAGGGAATACTCCCAAACTCATTCTATGAAGCCAACATCACCCTAATACCAAAACCAGAAAAAGACCCCACCAAACAAGAAAATTACAGACCAATATCCCTGATGAATGTAGATGCAAAAGGACTCAATAAAATATTAGCAAACCGAATTCAACAGTGTATCAAAAGGATCATACACCATGACCAAGTGGGATTCATCCCAGGGATGCAAGGATGGTACAACATTAAAAAATCCATCAACATCATCCACCACATCAACAAAAAGAAAGACAAAAATCACAGGATCATCTCCATAGATGCTGAAAAAGCATTTGACAAATTCAACATCCATTCATGATAAAAACTCTCAGTAAAATGGGAATAGAGGGCAAGTACCTCAACATAATAAAGGCCATCTATGATAAACCCACAGCCAACATTATACTGAACAGCGAGAAGCTGAATGCTTTCCTCTGAGATCAGGAACAAGACAGGGATGCCCACTCTCCCCACTGTTATTTAACATAGTACTGGAGGTCCTAGCCACGGCAATCAGACAAAACAAAGAAATACAAGGAATCCAGATTGGTAAAGAAGAAGTTAAACTGTCACTATTTGCAGATGACATGATATTATACATTAAAAAAACCCTAAAAACTCCACTCCAAAACTACTAGAACTGATATCGGAATACAGCAAAGTTGCAGGACACAAAATTAACACACAAGAATCTGTGGCTTTCCTATACACTAACAATGAACCAATAGAAAGAGAAATCAGGAAAACAACTCCATTCACAATTGCAGCAAAGAAATAAAATACTTAGGAATAAACCCAACCAAAGAAGTGAAAGACCTATAACCTCAAAACTACAAGACACTCTTAAGAGAAATTAAAGGGGACACTAACAAATGGAAACTCATCCCATGGTTGTGACTAGGAAGAATTAATATCATCAAAATGGCCGTCCTGCCTAAAGCAATACACAGATTTGATGAAATCCCTATCAAATTGTCAGCAACATTCTTCAAAGAACTGGAACAAATAGTTCAAAAATTCATATGGAAACATCAAAGACCCCGAATAGCAAAACAATCCTGAGAAAGAAGAATAAAGTAGGGGGGATCTCACTCCCCACTTTCAAGCTCTACTAGAAAGCCATAGTAATCAAGACAATTTGGTACTGGCACAAGAATAGAGCCACAGAGCGGTGGGAAAGATTAGAGACTCCAGACATTAACCCAAACATATATGGTCAATTAATATTTGATAAAGGAGCCATGGACATACAATGGTGAAATGACAGTCTCTTCAACAGATGGTGCTGGCAAAACTGGACAGGTAGGAGAATGAAACTGGACCATTGTGTAACCCCATACAGAAAAATAAATTCAAAATGGATCAAAAACCTGAATGTAAGTCATGAAACCATAAAACTCTTAGAAAAAAACATAGGCAAAAACCTCTTAGACATAAACATGAATGACCACTTCTTGAACTTATCTTCCCGGGCAAGGAAAACAACAGCAAAAATGAACAAATGGGACTATGTTAAGCTGAAAAGCTTCTGTACAGCAAAAGACACCATCAATAGAACAAAAAGGAACCCTACAGTATTGGAGAATATATTTGTAAATGATAGATCCGATAAAGGCTTGATGTCCAAAATATATAAAGAGCTCACCCACCTCAACAAACAAAAACAAATAATCCAATTAAAAGATGGGAAGAGGAACTGACCAGACAGTTCTCCAAAAAAGAAATACAGATGGCCAACAGACACATGAAGAGGTGCTCCACATCGCTAATTATCAGAGAAATGCAAATTAAAACCACAATGAGGTATCACCTCACACCAGTAAGGATGGCTGCCATCCAAAAGACAAACAACAAGTAATGTTGGTGAGGTTGTGGAGAAATGGGAACCCTCCTACACTGCTTGTGGGAATGTAAATTAGTTCAAACATTGTGGAAAGCATTATGGAGGTTCCTCAAAATGCTCAAAATAGATTTACCATTTGACCCAGGAATTCCACTTCTAGGAATTTACCCTAAGAATGCACCACTCAAGTTTGAAAAAGACAGATGCACCCCTATGTTTATCGCAGCACTATTTACAATAGCCAAGAATTGGAAGCAACCTAAGTGTCCATCAGTAGATGAATGAATAAAGAAGATGTGGTATATATATACAATGGAATACTACTCAGCCATAAGAAAAGGGCAAATCCTACCATTTGCAGCAACATGGATGGAGCTAGAGGGTATTATGCACAGCGAAATAAGCCAAGCAGAGAAAGAGAAATACCAAATGATTTCACTCATCTGTGGAGTATAAGAACAAAGGAAAAACTGAAGGAACAAAACAGCAGCAGAATCACAGAACCCAACAATGGACTAACAGGTACCAAAGGGAAAGGGACTGGGGAGGATGGGTGGGTAGTGAGGGAGAAGGGGGGGGAAGAAGTAAGGGGGTATTATGATAAGCATGCATAATGGGTGCTTGGGAGAAAGGGGAGGGCTGTACAACACAGAGAAGACAAGTAGTGATTGTACAACATTTTGCTATTCTGATGGACAGTGACTGTAAAGGGGTTTGTGGGGGGGAACCTGGTATAGGGGAGAGCCTAGTAAAGATAATGTTCTTCATGTAATTGTAGATTAATGATAACAAAAAAAAAGCAAGAATAGGAGGATTACTCCCTGATAGGATAAAACTAACTGCAAATCACTGATTAATGCATGCTTTAAATATCCTTAATTTTGATCATTTAAAGGGTGTCAGATGATCAGCTATGGAAGTACATTTTTCTGATAATATTCCTTTCTCTTAAAAAAAAAAGCAGTTCCTGTGTGGTGATCTCCAATAAGTTCTTCACAATGGTATAAAGGGCATATTAAAGTGGGGGCAAAGTGTTAGTTTGTGTGTATACAGAGGATCAGAGCCTAATTTGGCTACCCTGAAAACGAATTAAGACACGATGTGAAGAAGAATTTCCAACATCAACATTCTCTGGAAGAGTCATTCCAGAAGATGATCATCAAAAAACTTCGACAAAGATCCTGGCACTGTTGCAGTTGTAGCTGCATTCATCCCACCGGTTCCTGGACTTGCCATTGGAATGAAGAAGGAGATATCTAAGCTGGCCTCTACATATAGTAAAACAACAAATTTGACTGGATCTATACTCTCGGAACTCAACCAAGAATTAGGAGAAGTGCAAGTTGCAGTGCTCCAAAATCTTGCAACTATAGACTATCTACTGTTAAAAGAACATGTGTGATGTGAACAGTTCCCAGGAATGTGTTGTTTTAATATGTCTGATTTTTCTCAAACTATTTGAATTCAGTTTGACAATATCCATCATATCATTGATAAGTTTTCACAAATGCCTAAGGTGCCTAACTGGTTTTCTTGGTTTCAGTGGATATGGCTGGTAGTTGTAGATCTGCTTTGGTTTTGTAGCTCTTTTCCTATTATGCTAATGTATACACGCAATTTAATTAGTAGTTTAAAAACTATACATGCTTATGTTACTCTATAAGAAGATATGTCAAAGAAATAATCAATCTTCCCATGTTTTCTTCCGCCTGCTACTTCTATAGCTTTTCTTCTTCCTTCCTAATTACAACTGTTTAGTTGAATTTGTGCCTCATATTGAAAATTACCGAGTATCATAATTCTTCCACTTGGTAAGGATACCTCAAGACAAATTATAGGCATAGAAGCCACAGGGCAGAAATCTGCAAAGAAGTAAAAAGCTAACCTTTTCAAACAATATTGCTTCTCTCTCACTTACCAACTTTACATTTCCGTGTATGGCCCCAGAAGATCACTGGTTAGCCAGAGACAGGTAAGATTCCTCAAGGGAGGAACAACCTAAGACAGGCACAGTCGCAGGGGGGCCATCAGGTGAGAAATTGGGGATCAACAGAGGTGAGGCTTAGAACCTCACCCCCCCTGTTTTGAGAGAAATCTTCTGCATCCGTGGATGTTTTGTTGCCCTTGTCTAGCTTGGATTAATACTTAGTCTATAGGCACACACCTGATCATCTATATTAGCCCTCTTACAGCACTAAACTATGTTTTCTACCTTTATCTTGCATCCACCTACCACTTCAGCATTTTATTAAAAAAAATAATAATAATAACAACAATAATAAGGGAGAAATGTGGGATTCACATATAAATCAAGTATAAAAATGAAATGAATAATCACATTTGACCTGATTGTTTATAGTTCATGATGCATGATCAAAACCGAAAGATTCTGTGATGACTGCCCTTGCACTGTTCACCATGTAAGAACTTATTCACTATGTAAGAACTTGTTCGTTATGCTTAGATGATTGGAGACTGTTGAGAATTAGGCTTGGGGTTGATTAATGATCGTGTATTGAGTCCCCTATACAGAATTTTATTGTTGTTAACAACCATATGATCAATAAATATGAGAGATGCCCTCTCAAAAAAAAAATTGGAATTAGGTTTGGAGTTTTTACATTTTACTTGACAAAAATTTAAATCTTGACCTTTAATGTCTACATGTATATTCAATTCCTTTTAAAAAAATCATATACATTGTAAAAGAACACTCAAAAATCTCTCAACTGATATCCATGTAGTAAATTTATATATTTTTCAAAATGACCCTGGTTTTGTTTTTCTTAAATGTATCCACTAAAAAGTCTCCCTAAAATGTATCACTAAAAAGTTCTACAATTTCCGTAAATTAATAACACTCTCGTTGGCTGAGAAAACTTGGGTGAATGAGCTAACACTTTGGCCTCAAGTTTTTTCTCCATTTAAAATGTGTGTTGAATGTCCTGGGCAAAAGTGACAGAGTCAGACCAGACCCCAGAAGATCTGTCACCAGATACTGACAGATCTGAACACATCAGAGCTCAGGTCCTAATCTCCAGATGGTACAGGGAGAGGAGACAGGTAGAAAAAATTCCTCACAATCTTCTCTAAAACCCTCCTTACCCATCACACACACAATCAGAAGAGAAATGGACTATAGAGTAAGACACGAAAAATTACTTAAATATAGAATATTCTACTAATCTATCACTAAGGATATTACAATCTCAGTATCTTAGTGGTTCTGAAGTAGAAGTAGAAAAGAGTACTGGAGTGTGCCATTTCCAGGGCTCTAAGCTGGAAATGGTGTAAATTCAAGGGTATTATTTGTAATAATAGGGTACACATCTGTGCATATTTTAGTTTACACTCTTTTAGAACACTTAAATCATCCCCAATATGATACAAGTCCATGTTATCAAAAAAAAAAAGAAAAACAACTGAACATAGTCTTAGCTTTTCATTCTCTTTGCCACTCCTTCCTATGTCCTCAGATTACAGAAGAGCAAGAAGCTAGAACAGATTTCAAGTTACAGATTAGAAATAAAAATTAATTTTTTTTTTCTGATAAGGTGGGGAAAGTCAAGGAGAAATCAAGTGACTTTCACTCGACCAAATAAAAGATAAGGCTACCTCCTATTTATAGAAGGTATCAGAAGAGAAAATAGAAGAGGAAGGAAAGAGAAATTTAAAATATAATAAACTGAAGATTAGTATAGAAAAAAAGTCAATAAACAGAATAAAGCATAACAAAACTCAGTTAAATTAAAAACAACAATTTCTAGAGAAACAAGAGCATGAAACTATACCTGAGGTATACACACAAGGTATGCATGTACACACATGGCCATGCACACACATGTATATATACATAGTGTTTACACATACACAATAAATCAGTAATAAAGTTCATTTCCTTTTCATTTAGAGCAAGGAATTCATTATGTAAAATTAAAAACATGTAAAATAAACACAATTACAAATTCTTAAGGTTTTTGATGTTTATTCTCTTAATCTTAGAGGATCACTCTCCTCCAGAGACAAACTACTGATTCTCCTTTAAAATAAAGTGAAAGTTCCCCTCCTCTGGACACATGGCTACCAACTACTGAATATGGCATCTTACACCTTTATCCATCAACTGCATACTCACTGTCTTTATCATCAGCTTTATCATCTTTATCACCATCAATCCAGGGAAGAGGTTGCTAACCCGGCCTGGATCAGTAGTTTACTCCTAACTCATGGAACGTACACGCTCAGACTTGTCTTCTTATGGGACATGCATGCACAGCAGTTGGTCCCACTGCAGCCACATGCTCGGGGAGGATTAGAGATGTCAGACTGGTGAACGAGGGCTGAAGACCACTAAACTCCTCAGATCTCTAATCCTACCTGAGTTTTCCACCTACTCTTGTTGAAAATCATGATACTTGTTAAATCCATCAAACTCTTTGTTTAACTCTGGGAATCCTTAAACCCAGCCAAATGTAAAACACCGTAATATCTTTGCCTTTCTCTTTGCCCAACCTTCTCCTCCCTGCCCTCTGCTTCTTCCTAACACTCCCACTCCCACACTCTCTCCCTGTTGTTTAGAATCCATCTTTCATTATAAACCTACACCACAAACCCTAAGCCTCTGCACATGATTTTCTCTGCACGTAGTTGCCATGATTTAACTTTGGCTGGCAGCCTCAGCAAATTAATCTCCCCTGCAGCTCTCCTAAAGGGAACATGGTATTTTCTCACCCTCCTACACTACTGACAGCACGGGAGTCTGAGATGACATTGGCATCCTCCCAGTTCCCTATTTCCAATTTCAGATGGTTATGCTACTTCCCTCGCATATAAGCACTTCCCTCCTGAGGTTCATGACATCAGACTACAGTATCTTCTGTTGCTACTTGTAACTACAGAGTTCCCATCCCTTATTCAAAATGGATGTTGGCATCTAACTCCCATTATTGTCTTCTCCAAGAACTTCAATCATCAACAATCCAAATTTTCACAGGAAAAATTGTTTACAAGAACTCAATCAGTTGAAATATCTCAGCCTCATGTTTTCTGGGGAGCCCTGGGCTTTGCCAGCATCCCAGACTGTTACACCTCTGTAAATTGAAACTGTAGCGTATACTCTTTGATCACAACTCCATTTATCTTCATCTCTTTGAATTCATATTGTAAGTAAATCTCTTTGATTTCACCAAAGCCTTGTTTCTTCAACCCAACTCACTTTTGTCCCTGTCAACTTCCCAGGCAGTACAAATATCATGTTCATTGTCACATATTTAATTACTTTGTACTCTGTTCTCTAGTACACTTATTATAACCTTTTTCCTTGGAAATAAAGCCATTCAAAACATATCTTCTACCTGGGCTACTCAGCACTGTTGGAGAAAATCACATGGTAAGTGGATAAGAGCCAGGTGAATTCAAGGTATTTACTCCTTTGTTATTATTACTCAACAGCAATTTTGCCAATTTATGGACATCTTTCTTCCCAATATTTTGAAGTAAGATCTTGCAAATATTCACCACTCTTCTCTAATCTCTTTCTGGGTCTCCTTGCAGAGCCTTGAAAGGCTGATAGTTTCCCTTTACCTGGAACTGAAATAAATTAAGTCATTATTGTAATACTGATATCAGTTTCAAGAATTTCTGAGGGTCCAAACACAGGGCAGGCATAGCATAACTGACCCTGAGACATCCCATATTATTTTGAACATTTTTATTATAATGAATTACCAATTTTAAAATTAAGGCTTCCTCATTTAATTAAAAATAACATGAGAGAAGACAAAATAAATCCAGAAGCAAATTGTCAGGAATTATACCATCTAAAATTATAGCTGATCCTCATCGTTTATGGATTCCTAATTTTCAAATTGTTAAAATTTATTTGTAATCTCAAAATCAATACAGTGCATTTGCAATCATCAGGGATAGGCACAGTGGGGCAAAAAATTTGAGTCACTAGGCATATATGTTGTCAGCTGAGGAGGAACAAAGTGACAGTGCCTTATGACAGCTCTGATACTGTAAATAAGGGTCCTCTCTGCAGTCTTTTTATTGGCAGTCTTTATGTTTTTTGTGCCTTTCGTCCGTGATATCACTGTCTCAAATGGCCCCCAAGCACAGGCTGAAGTGCTGTCTAATGTTCCTAAGCACAACAAGGCTGTCATGTGCCTTACAAAGAAGAAGACGTGTGTTAGATAAGTTTTGTTCAGATATGAGTTACAGGGCTGGTGGCTGTCAGTTTAATGTTAATAAATCACACACACACACATATATATATATAAAGTCTTTAAACAGAAACACACATAAAACAAGACTAAGTTGATGAAAATGTGACTAGAGGATTACAAGAATCTAATCCCATATTTCCCCCTAGGAGCAATGGCTCAGTCTTCACTAATTCAGTGATCATGGTGACATTATAGAACATAATTACCTGAATAATGAGAGTCGGCCGTGTATACGTATTGCTGTCACAGAGATCTGAGGGGTGTGATAAATGACCTGCTCCATGTTCATGATGGCAACACTGAACTACTACCTATTCACAAACAATACCTGCAGGAGCTGTAAATAACCAGTAAATCACTCAAAATATCAGATGGATGAATTTTTTATGACCAATAATCTGTTTATTGGGCATCAATCAAAGTCTCTGATGGTTTTCTTGTCATCTTTCTGCAGGTGAGCCAATTGGTTTAGCAGGGCCAAAGAGATGTCAGTCTTCTAGTAAATCAAGGATGCCTGACGGACAGCACAGCTCAGCAGTAATGATCTCTAAGCAAAACGCCCTGCATCATAAAATTGGCTGGCCTCAAAACGACACAAGTGAAAGATACTCTTAAAGAATCCATGGAGAAAGCGAGAAGTGGGCAATTAAAAATTTAAATGATCACCCTATGCCAGGGAGTGAGCTAAAATTTTCAATTATCTCCCTTAATCTTATGATTTCCTTTTACTATCAGTATTATTATCTTCTCTTATAGATGAAAGAACTGAAAAGTTAAGTAAAATATCTAAGTTCACCCAGTTGAGAGATGGAAGAGCACAAATTAGAAACTATTATTTTCTGATTCCAGAGATCATTTGCTCTTCACTGAAAATTAAGAAGATTTTTACTCTGGTAGCTTCTTTGTCTTATTTTTCTGTAAGACTTTCAACTTTCCTTTAGAAATGTGGTTCATATTCTTTTCAAATTTTTGAATATAATTCTAAAATATATGAAGAGTTAATATAAAGTAGCAGAATTATTTTCCTATGGGCCTTCAGTTAGAGGACAATTTTTTAAAGCTTTATTGCATTACAAAAGTCCATTTTCAAGTAACTTAATTGTACTTTAAGTTTATACTTTCCCGTAGGAAGAACATTTTTAATTAATGATTAGACATTCAAGTACAGGAAATTACTGTTTAATCAACATTACACTTCAATTATACTTTTGTCAGTCCTGTATCATGAAACATTACCCAGTATGTCTCTGTAGGAAAACAAATTTTGAGTTCCAAATTGTTATGGCAAGAGCCATTTACCTGAACTCCCTGAAATCTCAGGAGCTCCTGTGTCTGCCCTGCTATATCACAGAAAAGGAGAATTGTCTCCTTACAAGACCTTGTCAATAAATTGAGACCTGACAGGAATTCTTTCAAGGACAAGACTTAGGGAAGAAATTGGAACTTCAGAGGGGTTGAATTGGAACAGCTCTGAGATTGTCATTTACTGCAATGGACCAGGCTGGCGTTTTCCCTAATTCCAGGCCAGCAACTAACTGTCTGATAAACTATGTTTTCTGACACATAGATAAGCCCTTAGTTATTGGGAAAGTGTCTAGACAGTTATATAGGAAATGGCACATTACCTGCTTCTTATTTGCTTCTAGAATCAATACCACAATACTTAAAAAATCTGGGATACCATGGGATTATGTCTAGGATGTTAACTTCTTCCTTACAGTGAATCTCGTAGAAGAAAAAAAAAACAACCAAAACTGTGAGCCCTAATATCAAATAAGAAATTATTGTGTAAACATTATGCCTGTCCTAGATATTAAAATATAATGTGTATATTTATTTCCTTCCCTTGCACACTGGATTTAGTTAGAACTGATTTAGTACTTTCTTAGGTTATATATATGTGAATATATATATGTGAATATATATACATATATAAGAATACACATACATATATATATATGAAGAGGCTACATTTATAGATTATGCATGTGACTTTGGAGTAAAGGTGAAGAATTTGTGTGCATGGATATAGACAACAGAGGAGAAGTTTGTATGTAAAATTTGCTTCCATATGTAGGGCAGGTGTAGCATTGTCAATTTCTAACACTAAACTGAAACAATTTCATTGGAGAATACACTGCCTAGCATTTGAATTGATTAAAAGCAATAGAAATTGATCTCTTCCAGTATTTGGCTTGAAATATTGACTAGTGTACTTGATATATGATATTTCCATTAAGAGAGGTACACAGCTCTTTTCTCAAAGATAACCAAAGTCAACTTTTAAAGAAACTAGAAAATTCCCCTTCTTTTTTTTTTTTTGGCTTTCCTTTACAAAAACTTAATGTTGTCCATTATTTAAAGGAAATACTTGTCAGAGTTTAGTCTTACAAAGAGCAGTTCAAGAACATCTGTACTCTCTGAGTTGGTTTTTAGACAAGAGTGATTTTCTTTATCTCATACATCATTTACAATTTTCTAACATTCCATGCAGGATTGCACATATTTTTTGAACTTCTGTGAATGTGTCACTAAGAGAAAATATTAAAAGAAGCACAACTAAAAAATTACTCACCAGACTTTGACATGGGAATGTACAGCTCACACTGGTACCCTCTAAAACCCTCGGCAGGGTGGAGCAATCAGTAGAGGGTGAGGCAAAATCAAACTACAGTATATTCATGGGAAACACACTCATTCCAAAAAAAAAATGAAATGTGTTTTACTACTGCAATTTCTTTTCAGCATTGTTGGTGTTGAGAAACACTAAGAGTATTTAGTTTCATGTAACTAAAAACTTTACATATTCACTGCTGTTTAACTCTACATCCCCTTGCAATATCCAGATAAAGAATATTTTTTTTTCATAAAAGTGTAAATGCATAAAATGGGTTACTTTTTTGGCAGTAAAAAGGGATGAGTCACTTAAAAAATCATCTGGCACCAAAAAATAATGAACCTCAAAACATTGTGATAAGTGAGAGAATCCACACAATACTACATATTAGTGATTGACCTTATTTTTTTTTAATCCGGAGAAAGCAAGTTTATAGAGACAAAAAGCATATCATTGTTTATCTGGGGTTATGGGGAGGTTTGATTGTTAGCTACAAATAGGCATGATGGAATTCTTTGGTGAAATGAAAATTTTATAAACTTGGATCATCAGGATGGTTGTACAACTCTCTAAATTTACTATAAATTGTTGAATTATACATTTATAGGGGTTGAATTTTATGGTATGTAAATTATACCTCTGTTAAGCTTCTAGAAAGCATCAACCTTGTTAAGAAAGAAAAAGAAAAAGAGGGCATTGGAAATAGAAGCATGTAATTTTCACAAAACCCAGCTAAATTGCCTTAGTTTTGCTATGTGAATTATTCCAGGTCAGATTCCTACCTTCAAGTCCACCTGCCTATGCAGGGGACAGTTTATCCTTTAGAAGCCAGAAGACTTGTGTTGGAGTGGTGGCTCTGCTATTTGTGAGCTGAGTGATTTTGGAAATATTTCCCAACGCTCAATTTTCTTATATGATGTCGATTATTTTGAAGAAGTTGTTTAAGAAAAAAATATTGTAAGGTGCATGTAAAGAACCTAGCATTTTTCCTTCTAGTAATATTTGCCCCTTTTACTGTTCTCTCTAAAGGTAGAATAGAAGGTTGCTCCATGGTGCTTGAGCAGGTGCATGGAAGGCTCCCCACACTAAACTTGCTCAACTGTCTGTTAAAGCATCAACATTTCTTCATTTGACTTCCCATCCCCTACCCCCAGCCAAAGATGAATGAGATTTCAAGAAGTCACGATTTGATGGAAAAGTTTAGTTGACTGGGCTCTGGGGACAGGATCTCGGATACGTGCCAATAAGGGAGATGCGATGGTAATGCGGCGAGTAGTGAAGACTTTGGTGCAGCTATAGCGCTGGGTCACAAGGCTCTTGCATGAGGTCGGCCATTCCCACAGTGACTGCACTATCTCGGTTCTGCTTCTGGGTGACTGAGAGTGCACACACTTTGCCTCCTCTTCCTTTCCAAATCCCCATGAAGGAATAATAAATATGAATAGAAAAGACTGTTCATAACAGCATTGAAGATGGAAGTAGGATTGGGAGTGTTTCAGAAATTATGATGAATTTGGGAAACAAAAATCAATTGGTTCATATTGCTGAATAAACTAGAAGACATTGTTGTGATCTGGGAGTTGTCCTTTTCTAACAGAGTCGGGAAGAGACATCGGCCTTGAAATGGGTGGACTTCCTCCACAACCACTGAGCTGGCTCACAGAGCATGCATCCCCTTCCCCCACACCCTGCCTCTGACAGACTGACAGAGAGAGAAAGCAGGAGGGAGGGAAGAACAGCAGTGGCCTTTGCTCCTAGTTAAAAGAAAACAAAATAAAACCCTGGTCTATAAAAAAAAACCCTGAATACTCTGCCAGGGAAGAGCATATTTTGGTGTAAATGTTGTTACCACAAAAATGTCCTTACTCTGAATAGCTGTGAAGGTCATCTGCCTCTCTACACCTACTACATGCAGCCCCCGGATCCACCCCGCAAAAAACTCAGCAGCCACTCTCCCTTCCTGCTCCACGCAGACCTGTCAGTCCTTCTCTTCTGGGGAAAAGCCATCCTGAAGAAAGGCCTACCCCAGGCAGAAGAGCTTGTGCCAGTGACTCTTATTAACAACATAGCCCTTCATTTACAAAAATAAGTAATTAAGGGCCGCCAGAATTTATGTAAAGTTTACACACAAGAAAAAGCCAGAATATAACAGAACAGTAGATATCAGGAAGATCAAACTTTTGTTAAAGTTTATGCTTTTGTTAAAGGAAGAAAACTGCTTACTAAACATGATAACTAGAGGAACTGTTCGTAAGTGCAGTAACAGATGAAACTCAGATGCATTTTGCTAAGTGAAGAAGTCAGACTCAAACAGCAATATACCTGTGATCCCGTTTACACTCTCCTTTGGAAGAGGCAAAACCATAGGGATGAAGAACATACCTGTGGGTGTCGGGGCGTCGGGGTATGGGAGAGCAAGCAGCCAGAGGGAATTTTGGGAGGGATGATGGAACCATTCTGTATCATGATTGTAGTAATGATAAAGCATTATCATGTTTCAGAACACATGCAACTGTAATCTACAAAGAGAACTTTGCTATGTGAAAATATAAAATAAATTTAAAATTTCCTATTAGCATTCTCACAGACTAGAGAATCTAGCATATTCCTAAAAATGACAAGTAGCCACTAGGGTAGAGAAGCATTCTGAAAACAAGAGCAAAATATAAGCTACTCAAAATAGTACTGCTTAAAAAGTAAAAATTCCTTTCTCTCCCCTCTCTCTTTCTGTGTGTGGGAGTGTATGTTCGGTTTGAGGGGGCAGTTTTGAGGAAGTATGTTAGGTAAGTTAATACACTGGTTGTGGAAAAATAAAATAGAAAAGAGGAAAAGAAAGACAAATGCAAAAATTTGGACAATTTGATAACAAAATTAAGAGAGAAAGAAAACCTTATCTAGCATATACAAGATTCGTATAAAACATTTTCAGCAAAAGAGAACAGGAAAAATGGAAAAGTAATCCATTAATTAAAGGAAAAGCAAATCACACAATTTTCAAATTGTTATCTCAGTTAAATGCTGAGCTGGGGGAATCAAATAGAGCCACACAAGAACATGCATCCTTGTGAAAGTGTTACCTCAAGGGGTAAAAATGCTTCCAGAGTGGAAGGTGGTGTTTGAGGAAAAGGCTGGCTGAGAAGTGGTTTGCATGTGTGTTTCATCGGTTTTGCATGTCATCAGATGAATCAGCTTCTTTTTGGTGTAGACGCCATGACTGACATCAAAGGTATAGTCCTACTTTTCAGAGCGAATAATCTTTTCAGACTCAAAAGGTATCCAGGTTCAGGAATATACTTTTATTGATGGCTTTCTGAAATAAATTAGTCATTAGAAAAAATAATAGCAAGAAACCTATTTTTTTTTATCCAATTCCATACTAAAGCTCTCTGTCTGTATTACAGAACTTTTCCCAATATGATGCCTTAATGACTGACAATTAGGAAGGGTTAGTCTGTCATGGAGATCAAACACTCTTTGTATGTGTGCTTTTGGTGTTACTTGATCTCGTCATATAAACAATGCTATGTTTTAGTCTAATTCTTTGAAAAACATCATAATCAATGGAAATAATGATAATTAGATAAAAAAGCTGGGAGTTTTTTTCTGACAAAGAGACTGTAGGCAAAATCTCTGGTAGAAGCTGCCATTATTAGCAGGTGCACTGGACTCTACGCTTGTCACTGGATTGTAATACTAGAGATTGCTTTGGGTAATAATGCATTTTTTTTTCACTAACTTTTAATCTGAAAGCAAAAATGGAACATGGCATCATAGGTACCATGTTCAACTTATCCTTAGTATGATATAAGCTGTACTGATTTTTACATGCCTTTTAACACAAATGGCATGAAGAATATTAAAAAAAAATAAAAATGACTTTTAATACCAAGTATGCAACCAAAGAGTTAAGAATTTTCATGAAAAATGGAACTGATATCTTATCAACTAGTTTCTGGTATTAATCAACTGGCTTCTCCACAGTCTCTAGCAAAAATTTTATCTTTAAAGTCCCTGTATGATTGAATCATAAAAGAGATGTTAAATGCTCAGCACACTTCCAATTAAGGCATTTTAGCACTATAACTGGAGATTCTCTAGTCCACAGGTTGCCAACAACAGGATGCTGATTGTACTGCACTGTGGTGTATAGTGTTCAAAAATCTAACTGAACTGTCAGCACTTAAAATCTGGATACCTTACCTAAAAACCAGAATTTGCTGCTGCTTTTGATGTTCTTTTTTATTTTAATCTGTGATACTGAGCTTGCCTTTCTTGATCTCACGATCTGTAATGACCTTTAGCTAAATAGCACCTAACCTTAAAAAGGATGCTTACTCCTTCTCCACAGACCCCGCCACTGCCATCGGGTTATCTCTGACTCTCTCCTTTCATTTCTGTTATGTTTAGCACTTGATTAAGTCACGCCTTACATTCTTTCAGTGGGTTAATAGGTGAAGAAACAAAGGTAGAAAGGGAAAGTGATCTACCTAACTTGACTCCATGCTTTAGAGCATGGACAGACCTCTGTACCAGAGTCTTTATAGTCATTTTTCCATCTTACCTCTTGAATTTTTTAAATAATTGAGAATTGCCACATTGTATATAAACTTGATAATAAGCTGTATCATTAGTCTTCCTGAAGTTATTATAAACAAAGCTTAAAAAATTAGATATAAAAATAAGCCTTGGCAAGAAGTTTATATGTGACATAGTTAAGTACTTCATCACTTGAAAACTCCCAACAGGTTCAGTAGTTTGCATTACCTGGGTTTCTACAAGATCTTCAGGTCATTCTGTGTAGCTATTCAATCCTTGGTAAATCTCTTTGTTGTCTAGTAATAATAAGGTGAAATGAAACATTTTCTAAATCTGGCTTCTTATTTTTCTAACCAAATGAATTTTCTAACCAAACTCAAAATTTTTGAGAACTAAGTTTGTTTTTCATGTAAAACCTTCTGACTGACTCCCCACCTTGGCACACTCCATTAAAAACAAAATAGAGCCTAGTAAAAATTGTTATATGTTTGTTGTGCTTTCCCAAAACAGAAACTTCTTGAATCCATATATCTGGTGCTCTAATTTTCAGAATAAGAATGGATTTCTTGACCACTAAATCTTTATTCATTCAATCAAGAAATATTTATTTAGCACTTCCAAAATGCTAGGCTCTAAAGGACATGAAGCTAGAGCTATAAACAAATCAGAACTCATTACTGCCTTCCTTCCAGTGTAGAAATTATCTAAGGATGGGGTTGTGATGTTATTTGATGAATCAAGAAATATTAGGAAGAATTCAAATCCAATTCAAATACAAAATTTAGGATGTGAGTAATTAGAGACAAAAAAAAACACCCACAAAATGTTGACTTAGACAAATTGTTTCACATAAACTATTTGTTCTCATAGTAGTGGTATTGGATAGGGCAGATTGTTATGCCTGTTATCAGATCAATAAAATAATAGCTTAGATTAATTGAATTGCCCATAATTCATTGTTTAATTAATAATTCTTATTTACATAAGTTGTGATATAAAAGTTGGAACTTTCATCTGATTATATAATTACATTGACAATATTTTTCATTCTACAATATACTCTGGGAATCTTATGTTGTCAGCACTGTAACTGTGGCATTACTTTACTTCTCTTCATTCATACCCCATAGACAGTGAAGTACTTTCTCATGAGCATCACAGGTTTCCCCTTGCTCTTAAATCACCAAATAGTGAGAAATCATTGTTCGTGTAACAGTACTTCATCTTTGCTAATAAAGTTCACTTCCTTTCTCATTATGAGAGATAAATGTAAAGAGTAAAGGAAGGAAATAAGTGAGATGATAATCATAAAAAAGAATAAGATTTGCAGATGAGTCATTTATTGCTTCAGTGGAATCTGTCTGAAATCCCTGTTCCCTTTGTTTGGGTATGACTCCTGACTTAACAGGCCTAACCATGTACATTCCCAGTACCCAGCACCACCAATTGTACTCAGCATGAAAAATAACCCACATGAGCCAAATCATATTCATTCTTCCAATAATTTGACACCACAGCCTGGGCGTTCTGCTCTGCTTTGGTTCTGTGGAAGACTCAGGATCTACTTTTGTTGTTGGCTGAATAATTTATAACCCATTTCTGTTACCTGCATCCAAAAATCTATAACCGAGACAATCACCCAGAATTCTGCCACTTCCCTGGGAGAAAATAAAATGTCATGTGTAGTCTAGCCTACATGAAATTTAAGGAAAGAAGGCCTTAAGTATTTTCAATGACATTTTCAGTTTTGACTTGAACATGGAAAACTGGTTATCATGAGAAACTTCTATCTTTTATATAAAGTTTTACCTCTTCTTGATGAGAGTGGGAGCTAATGAATCAGGTAAGGTGTTAGGTGAAACTCTTCATTAAAAATTTTGTGTTAAGACAGAATAGTTGGAGGCTAGTTCAGTGAATTTTGATTGAGGCTATTTTAAGTAGATAATTTCGTCAATCTGAAATTTAAAAAGTTCTCTCACAACTGTGTTGAAGCCAACAATACTATTCTTGGTGAATCATTAAATCAATAAAATATCCTCATAAGACACTGAAGTTGGCATAGTGACTGAGATCCCAATAGTTAACTAGGATCGTTCTTTCATAGAGACAAAATAGAGCTTCCCCTTTCAAGATACCATAATCTCAAAATACATTTCCAACACTGTGAATAAGTCTTCTCATATAAGCAGCAGATGAGCTTATGATTTAAAGGCATGTCATGTAAGTGCTCCAAAACTTTACTCAACCAATGGACCTCCCTGAGGAACATTGCCAAAATTGTCTTATATTTGATCACTTTCAAATCTTAGAATGCTACTTCAGGTAGTGTGCTATGTCTTATCAAAAGTAACATTACACAATAGGTTTAAATTTGTTTTGAGTTCTAGTAGCCATAGTATTCTATAAGAATATGCTTAATTGTCTGGCAAGAGTTCTAGGCTAAACTATCAGAGAACAAACAAACAATAAATAAAGAAACCAGAATCAATGAGATTATTTCTTGATATCAAAACATATATTTGTACTGAAGATTCTATAGTTTGCTTACTGTCAATTTGCAGCCAATACCATTATTGTTTCATTGATACATATTATTAGCATTATAGTCATTTTGTTTTCATTGCTTGGAAGGAATGTGCTGGTATTGCAGAATCAGCAGAGGAGACAAATCCCTGCCTTATGCATTTGAATATCTACCTTGACAAAGACAAACATCAAGACAGGAAAAATATGCATAGTCTAGTAAGAGAAAAGAAACTTCTTTCATGGAAGTGAAGATGACAGTCATGCAGTAAAGGTCATTCATAAAACTTCTAAAGAAGTTCTTCCAGACAAATTCAAATAGTTTTATCTGAAGTTTTATTGTTATGAGAATTATATTTAAAATCAAGTGTTTTTTTAACTCCTTTCATGATTTGAAACATATGAAATAATTTGCAATTGTCACAGTTATTCATATCACAATTTTTTAGAAGCAGTGATTTTTTTTATAGGCTAGCAAGATGCTAGAATCACAATGAAACTATATGTGGGAAAACAGCAGTTTAATAAGCATATGCTGGGGAAATTGCAGCTTAAAATATTCATGTATACTTTTAACCTTTCAGTATGTACAAACTCTGAAGTTAGTTGAATACTTTGGGGGTTTTAACTCATGCTACATTATGATAAACCTGTTTTCTTAAATCTAAGAGATCTCAAGTAAAACGATACAGAACTGTGGAGTTAAAGGACCTTTGTTACTTTGTCAACTCCCTTTACCTCTGCAAGTGTCTTCATTTATAAATTGCAGATAATAATAATATATCAATATTGCTGTTAGTCTAAAATATAATGTGAGGTTCAAAAACAATTCTAAATGCAGCAGTTTGCCCATGAAATGCCTACGACAATTTCTTGTAGAGACATGTACTACAAATTAATAAGGACATGTGCGTCATGCTCTACATAAAATATATTGTTCTGATATATGTAGTGTCACTTCTATTTACTGCCAGACACTTTATTAGATTTTAAACATATAAATATGAAAAATACATATAATCATTTGCCTTTAAGAAGCTCACCATCAAGCAGAGAGGATGGACTATATATATCTAACCACAATGGGTTAACTACCATATTAATACTAGCAAAAAGTACTGTGAGAACACATATGTGGGAGATTACTTCTGACTAAACTGTCAAGTGAGGTATTACTGAGATGGTGTCCTTTATGTTTCAGAGGATGAACTGAATTTTTCCTAGTGATGTATGAGAAAGGACATTTGAGGCAGAAAGAGCATCTTCAGTAAAGGAATAAGACAATTTAGGAAAGATGGTGTGTTTGGGATGAGAATGGAAATGCAAATGACAGGATTTGATAGTGGATGTGCAAAGACAAACTCAGTTTCTATGCAACAAGCTCTTAAAAGAGCTGGGTTAAATTCATGTCATGTAATTTATTCATGTGATTGTTATTACTATTTAATAAGTCAAAGCAGAAACATTTTTAAGTGGCCCATAAATTCACTGCCCAGAAAAACTCTGGAAACTAAAAGTTGATAGTACTGCAATGAGCATTACTTCACAAGTATTGGGGAACTTGTGTCTCTATCATATGGAAAAAAGTGTATACTTGCTGGCACAAAGGGTATATATGTATTTAGGTTTTACATAGGACATTTTTTAAGAAAAGAAGGCATACAATAGGTGTGCATTATACAAAATAACTAGAGAAATTGATTTTTAGGACTTGAGACAAAGCAATTAATTCAGGAGGGATGATATAGTTCAAAATAAGGACAATAGCTGTGTGAATTAATAATGGGGAGTATATTTCATTAATGTTTAAATAGAGAATCCTTTGATTAGGGTGAATAATTGAATGGGAGAAAACAGCAAATGTACTAAGCAATAATAAATTTTCTTAGCTTGAGTAGTGTGACCAAATGTAATAGGAACACAATATGGAGAAAAGAAAAGGTTTTGGGGTAACATAATAGTTTACTTTCAGAAACCTTCAAATGATACATGGACAATTAGATTGAGTTATTTAGCTAGTATTGGGAAATTATATTGCTTATATTATTTTGAAATGTTTTTTATTTACTGAGGTAAGAATATCAAAAATGTATGTCAGATAGTCATCTCTTTGTCACAACCTACTCCACAACTTAATGTCTTGTAACAAAAAGCCTTTGTTATTACTCAGCTAAGTAGTTTTACTGATCTGAGCCAATTGATATTAGGTGGATTTACTCATGTATTTTTGGTTAACAGGTTGGCTAGAGAATGGCTTTTATAAGATGATATCTTCTTCACATGTCTGACATTCAACTGGCTATGCACAGAGATGACTATGGTAGTTCACCAGGTTAGCCTGTACTTGCCTCTTGGTGGCCAAACAGTTGCAAGAAAATAATTACAAGTGTGCAAGGCCCTGTGAAGCTTGGACTAAGATCAGGCAAATTGCTTCTGCCATATTCTCTTAGATAAAGAAGGTCACAAATCCAGCCCAGATTTAAGAAATGAGGACATGGGTTCCACCTCTTGATGGGAAGATCTGCAAAGCCACATTACAACATATGTGGTGTAGGGAAGAATGGACAATTGGAGCATTTTTGTCAGTCATCAAGTGCATATGTAAGTATACAGTTAATGTTCAGAAAAAAACTTCCCTTTAAGATAATCTTCCCTTTAAGAAAAAAAAAATCCCTGACCTTAATCATGTATGTGAATCTCTCAGAGCATCGAAAGCCTGCTTAAAGGCCACATATAATTATCTATCAGAGCCATGTGATAAACTAATAATGCAATTATGCCTTAATTACTCAACAGAGAAAATGATTTGTGTTTATTTTTAAAATTCAGAATTGATCACCTGGTTTTTTAGAATCTTTTCACTGAAAGGGAGCTTAAGTTCAACCATACTTGAAATGGTGCCAGTTTATCCTTAATTTTAACTGGTGCAAAAATGACAAGAGACTTATCTAGTGCCATGAGTGAAACAGCAGATAAATAAGGATGAACCAAGCTAATTCATCAAATGCAGGAGCACCACACCTCTAACACTTAGATGTGCTCCGAGAGGACACAAACAGCATACTAAACAGACGCAGGTTTGAGCAAAATCCACAAGAACTAAAAATAATAAATCCAGAAAAAAGAAACACTGTGTAATTGTTCCAAGTACGGTGGACGTGATCATACACGCAGTAGGCCAAATGGAACACTTCTGAGAGTGAAAGGGGCAGAAAGACAGAGGCAGAGCCTCGGCAACCATCAGGGTAACTGGGCATATAGTGAGAGCAATAATGAGCAGTTCTTTGAGCAAGTGTCAATGGTATTTACTCAGGAACTAAGATCTATTTTTTTTACTGCTTTTATGCCTCAGTTTTACCTAAGTGTTAGTCTGTTTGCTGTGTATTGTCTTATCTTTTTGCTTTCATTTATTTTTCAAAGGTCATCCCCACCCATCTCTCCACCAGCCAAGTCCAACTTACAGTGAGGCCCTAATATTTAAGATACTGAAAGAAAATTCTCTTTTCTGAGGCATAATGGAAGAACTGTTGTTTTTTTACGTTAGAGTCTAGATGAGTGAGGCTCAGAGGAAGAGAACAGAAAATGTTGGAGTTCGCAACTCAAAAAAAAAGGGACAAAACAGAAATTACAAAGACGGCTTAGAAGAAGAGCAAAAGGTACAGTAAAGCATATTATCCTTCACCCTGCTTTTGTTCACTCAGCATCAGTGGACAAACTCTGGACTCTGGACATGTAAGCACGGGTGCAGAGCATTTAGGGAGTCTGGGCACTCGGACTGGAGAAGAGGGAGTCTGCAAGAATGGAACAAAACGCTTGAGCAAAGTTCTTCCTTGGCGGAGCACAAAAATTGTGAGGATGGCGATGGTCACTGGTGAGGCCTGAATAGAGGTGGAGGACCTGAGATAGAGAGCTTTTTAATAGAAAGAGCTCAGGTCACAAAAAGTAGAGGGTAGCTTCTGGTGAAATACTGTCTACCAAGAGAGAATCCTGCAAGGGCTCCAGGCCTGATTGAATTCTTCCTTAGCCTTGAAGTTTCAAAGAGGTAAACTCTTTAGTTCCTCAGGGTAGATTAGACTCAAGATGCTGACTAATGCCTAAAAAGCCAAATTATTATTTATTGCAAAATAATCAGGAATAACATATCAGAGTGGACCTTAGCCAACACACAGAAAAATAAAGTGAATTAGCTATGAGATTTGAATAATTGTTATAACTCTAAAAACTGAGACATTCATCTACATAATAATGATATGACTGTAATGATATCTGTACAAAGAAATTGTGGCAACCTTAGAAGATACTTTGCCTACAGTATTGTTTCTGTGATTTTTGCTTGGCTTTTAGGACTGGCAATACTCCTTGTGTGCCCCTTCTGATTAACATAGTTTTTCTTTAGATTCCTTTTTTTAAATTCTTTCCTTGGGTTTGATTGCTATTTGTCTTCCTCTGATGGGAATGATTTAATTGTATCCTTTGCTCATTTCCATATCGGACATTGAGGTTTTTCTTAAAAATTCCATTGAGCTCTTAGATTGTAAAGATATTAACCCTTAGTCTGTCCTTGGTCAGACATTTCCTCACAGCACTTTCACATTTATTTTTTTTATTTGAAATATAGTTGATATATAATATTATAGTGCTTTCAGATTAATGTAGTGATTTGACAATCATATGCATAATGCTTACCATAAGTGCAGTTACTATCAACATACGAAGAAATTATAATATTATTAAGTACACTATTTATACTATACTTCAACCCTTATGACAAATTTACTTTATAATTGGGAGTTTAAACCTCTTTGTCTCTTCTACCTATTTTGCCCACCCACCCAACCCTCACCCCTATGGCAACCACCAGTCTGTTCTCTGTGTTTGTGAGTCTTTTTCTGTTATATGTTTGTTTTTTTTTTTAGATCCCACATATAAGTGAAATCATATGGCATTTGTCTTTCTCTGTTTCACTTATTTCACTCTAGGTCCATCCATGTTGCCACAAATGGCAAGCTTTCATTCTTTTTCATGGCTGAGCAAAATTCCATCGTGTGTACCACATCTTCTTTATCCATTTATTTATCAGTGGACACTTAGGTTGCTTCCATATCTTAGTTGTTATAAATAATGCTGCAATAAACATAGGAGTGTGTATCTTTTCAAGTTAATGATTTTGTTTTCTTTAGATTCTTAATTTGTTGAATCAGGAAACAAGTTTGTTATCCCAAGGCCCATTTTTTCCATTGCTTTAAAATAAATATTTTTTCTGCTCCATATGTTATATGCTGATTGCATAGTTTGATATTCAAAACATAAGCTTGCTTTCCTCTTGTCTAAGCTCTTGAGGTTGGAATAATGAGAACGCTCCCCTTATGATGCTGTATTTAGCCTTTACGCATGAGCAGTTGTTAGTTATATTCCTCCAAAATGTAGCTTGAATGGAAGTAAGAGCTACTTAATATACCCCCTGCCATAAATTTTCTTTCCTCCCTATTCTGTTTGTGAATGAAGGAGGAATCAGGGAAGGGGCAAAAATATATTAAAAGAAAGCCCAAGAAAACCTACATGGTTACTGACCTACCTTGAAACATTTAAAAATTTGCTGAAGATGGTCAAATCTTTTTCTAAATTAAAATTAAAAAATACCCTGTGGTGCATAAACAATAGGGGCTTTTCCTCTACTTTGCTCACTGTCTTCAGGGCCTACAATAATACCTTGTAAGTGCTCAATAAATATTTATGGAAATGATTATTAGCAGAATACTACACTAGATTCAGAGCATCACAGTTGGAATAAAAGCAAACTGGAACATGTCTCAAGACAAATGATTAAGAGATGGAGAAAAGTAGAAGCTCCGTTTTAAGAAGTCATAGATGTTTAGTATAAAGAAAGAATTCTTGAGGTAGAGCAATATAAACACTCTTTTCAAATATTCAGTCAATCAATAGGACAGACTCAGTCTTAACATAAGTTACAGGAGATTTCAGGTTTACATAGCAAGTATTAATTTGTATCCATATGTAATTTCTATGGATGGGTAATATCTTGCCACAATCAGATGAATTTTTGACTTCTTGAAGTCTGTCCACAAAATTCTACAGGTAAAATTTGATTTAATAATAAAATTTTAGCTAATGCCTTTACAGTACCTTCATCAGATAGTTCAATTAAATCTCTATGGTTTTCCAAGGAATCTAAATTGTTATCTTCTTTTTTTGTAATTTAAAAATATTATTGATTTGCCTATAGTTGGGAGGTGAAAACATGACTCTAATCAATAATGGAATTGGGTTCAAATTGAATAACAAATTCAGATAACTGTAGGATTTGGAAGCTCACACTAAAAGTTATGTACGTTTAGCAAGGCTTAATGTCCAGTAACATGAATGTAGATGAGTGTAGCTGATTTAAGGAAAGTTAGACAACTTAGAATACAGAATCCTCAGATAGCTACAGAAGTAAGTGGAAAATTGCTCAAAAGTCAATGATTCATCAAGAGAGTACTTCCCATTTCCCTACTGTGATCTAAAACACTTTAGAAAAATTTAGATTCATATTCACTTTTGAAGGACATACCTATTATGTAAGATGAGATAGAATTAATTGGGAAATAATACAGGCAATTTTTATTTTAATGAACACCCTCCCACCCCCACACACCCTGCCCTAGTACCTGTGTTTAAAGACTTCTTTACTCCAAATCCTGTTCATTTTCTCATAGTTTTCCTTAAAGTTTGGAGAAGATTTGTTTATATTTACCTTTTACTTCTTAAGTTCCTACTCCCCCCGGCCCCCCACCTTGATCTGGATTCCATTCCAATCCTTCAAATAAATAGATCCCTTCAAAGCAATAATAGGTATTAACTGTGCCTGTAAGCCAAGGGTGACGTTCACTACTCATCTTATTTGACTTTCACCCTTCCTTTCCTGATAATAGTCTCTTTAATTTCAACAGTGTTATTTACTTGTTTTTGCAGTTTCAGACCCCTTTTCCTGGACTTCTGTATTGGAGTTCCTCACATTTTAGACCTTAGTCCACTTAAATATTTCTGGAAAATCTCATACCCAGGCAACCTCATCCAAATCCATACTTTCAATTATCACACAAATTTACATCTCCAGCACCAAAATGTATGTTCACTTGCCTACCTAGTGTCTTTGGCTATTTAAAAGCCTTCCAAACTATTGGATCTAAAATATAATTTGTGATCCTTTCCCTTCATCTCCTCTTATATGTTCTCTGAGTTGGCAAGTGCCCTGCTAGCCTTTTAATCACTGACCCACAGATCAGAAATCTGTATGTCATTTTTGACATTTTCTCCCTCCCTGTCACGAAGTTCTGTCAATTCTCCTTCTCAAACGGATTTTGAGTTTGTTCTGTTTTTCCATTTCCACTGCTACCACCCTAGTCCAGGCTACCATCATCCCTTTCCTGGATTATAGCTGCCACTGGTATATTTGCTCACCCACATCCATTTTGGTCCCTATACTCTGTTGCTCTCCCAGTAACAAACAAACAAACCCTGTCACTTTTTGTTGCCTTATTTAAAACATTCCAGTCACCCCCCAGTGCTCTTGGGGTGCATGTGAGCCCCGGCAGCATTGCCTGTGTTCTGCAGTCTTTCTTGGCCCATTTCTCAAGTCTCACTACATGCTCCTCTTTCCTTTCTGTCTCTGCGTTGGTCATACTGGTCTCCATCCAGGTCTGCATTCTGGACATGCTCCTGTTCACCCCAGAGCTTTGGGTCATGCTGTCCTCTCGCTCCGAAACCCTTTAGTTTGTCCACCAGTCCCTCAGTCAGTTCATGCTCACTCCTTTTCAGGTCTTAGGTCAATTGCTACTTCCTCAGAAGAACTGTCCCTGTCTCCTCTGACATTGAATTCTCTCCAAATGTAAGCCTTTTTAGCTCCATACATCTCTCCTTAGAAGAATTCCTCAGTAGTACTGATCACAGTTGTAATTCACATTTTTACATGAGACTCTGACTTCTCTCTCTGCTGGTCCGTAAGGAGCTTCACGGGGGCAGTGTTGTCCCTCCTTTTGCTCAGCACTATTGCAGCACGGAGTACAGTGGCGGAATGAACGGCTTACGCTACCTTGAAAAAAAAAAATCATACATTCAGTGTCACATGAAGTGGATTTGTCATTTTTTTTCTCAGTCTTGGTACAGAAAATAAGGTTTTGAGGAAACAGGATAGAGAAAAATATGGAAGGATATTGGACCTGAGCAGGTCTCCTCAGAGCACCTGGCAGCTGCTGAGTTAGGGTAAACGACAAGGGTTATACCATGTGTTTGCAAGAAAATACACAATGATTCAGTTAAATGCAATATACATGTCTGTAAAACAGAGCTTAACCTGTGCAGGTCTCCACTGAGCAGTATGAGAAGTGTAATAAAAATATAAAAGCAAAAACAAAACCTCCGTCTTAATAAATCTTAAAACTGTTAAAACATTTTAGAAATTAGAGAGAAGTAAACTAATAAAGGTTATTTTTATTTGACATTCATTGAGCACTCTATGAATGTGCAATATAACAAATCCTTCAAAAATATCTCACTTAAACCTCATAAGTCTGATGGAAGGAAGACATTAATATATTAATCTCACTGGAAAGAAAAGCGAGTCTCCAGTATGTTCCTCAGTTGTATTCCGGCCCACAGAGCCAGTAAATGGCATTGTTGAGAGTACACCTCAGATATCTCTGATCCCAAAATCAGTGAATTCAAACTTAAAACCAGTGCTTGTCAAATTTCAGTACTATGTGAACCCTCATTAAAACATCAAAATATTTCTGAAGATTCCTACTGTAGAGTTAAATTAGCATTATGATAATATTAAATATGTAAACATAAGTGGTGATAAAATTCATGTGCTTATAGATTTCTAGAACTATAATGAAACATATTTGGTTTGAGAAATTTTGCAAATCAAATGGAAACAAAAGTTAAAATTATATTCAAATTAATAGTATATGGGACACATTCTTATTTATAGAATGAAGTTACTAAAATGTGAATTCTGTTCTGATGCTATAGCCCAGGCTCTGTATTTGACTGAAAGGTAAGATTTTGCTACAGTGACAACAAGCCCCAAATCTCAGTGGGTTAATATATAAGGTCCTATTGTATGCTCTATGTCAGGTGACTCTCTAGGGCAAGTTTCACCATCTAAATTCAGGGTCTCCATGCCTGGTACCAAAGCAGACAAATAATTGGAATGACAGACAGATAATGTTCACTGCCTCAGCCTTGAGTATCTGTCAGACCTAGTCATGTGGTCATAAATAATTGTAAAAAGGCTGAGAAGTATTGGCCACTCTATGTCCAAGAACAACATTGCAGCAGATATTGGTGAGCACAAATAAGGACTCCTACAATTCCTCAAGTGACATCTTATACTCTAAAATAGTTTAAAATTATGAGCTTTCATGCACAAAAAAACTTCAGTTTCCATTATTGGTAAATTATTAAACATAAATACAATAAATATAAGAGTAAACACAGATGATTGTTATTGTTCTGATATTAGAACTATGAGCAGTCAGATATGCCTCTTAACACATTGAAAGTTAAATAATGACTGCTATTTCTGAAGGTGCTCTCTTGGCC
Organism: Manis javanica; assembly: GCF_040802235.1. Taxonomy (NCBI): domain Eukaryota; kingdom Metazoa; phylum Chordata; class Mammalia; order Pholidota; family Manidae; genus Manis; species Manis javanica. Next base: position 49,359,700 of record NC_133164.1, on the reverse strand, counting down.
CCAACAAAATTGTAAATATAAGTACACGCATGGGCCATGAATTCTTAGACAATATTTGGTTAAAAGGTGGTCATCAAGATGATTCACAGTAAGAATTTTTTATTATCTTCAAAATAAAAACAGATTTGTACAGACAAGGCATGGTCACATGTGAGAATATATTGTCAACCCCACATTTTGAGAAACAACATATGCAGCTGTTCTGTCTATAGAGCTAAGTGCCAATATGACTGGAAAATAAATAAGCTGTTCAAGAACAAGATCACTGTGGAGTGGCATTGAAAGGATTCATAGGCAGGAAGAATCAAGCTCAGCCTTGAAAAGATGATAGGACTTAAACGGACATAAAAGAGGAGAGAATTGGACTTTCAGAAGGTTGAATGTCATGAGGAGAAAGGAGAAGGGCAGGAATTTGTTCATGGATTAAGAAGGTAAACTTACTTGGAATGAAGAGCTGGAAGGAGTTCTGAAGACTGTTTCGTGTTTTATGTATAATGAGAAGCAAGAGAAAACTTCTGAAATGAAAAATTTTGCTTTATTGAAAATGGAATTTTTGACAAACAATGTAATTTTTTAGTGACTGGTAGTTAAGACACTATAAATAATAATTATTGCCATGTATTAAATACTTATGATGTTCAGGATAACGTATCACGTACTTTAGATAAAATACCTAACGATGTGAAATTCTGAACTCTGAAGTTAGACAATACTATTGTTATTTTATAGATAAGTGAAGAGATCTCAGAAATGTTAGATAAGTAACTTCTTTATTTACCATAATAGTATATACCCTGAAGAGGGGTATTTTAATGCAGTTTGACAGCAAAATTGAAATTCTTCCTACTACACCCTCATTAGTGAAAGAGGACTACACATTTCTGGCCCTATAGTAAGCAAGTTGTAGTCATCAATAAGTTAGTCAACCACAATGTAGTCATCTTTACTGAAGCAAATAAATTTTGTTTTTCACTTGTAGATAAAGTCTGCAAGTAATCAGCATTGCTACCGATTAAGTATGCCTTTTTGTGACTGACAAGAGGAAAGTAACCTAGATACACTGGAAATATTTCTTATTATCATGATAAATTAGCATCTATTAAATATCTACTGTGAATTTGACATTCTATTGGGCCACATGCCATTTTTATCAGAATTAGGAAAATATATAGATAAAATGGAAATATGCTGATTTTATAATGCATTTACTATCTTATGCTTTATTCATTTTCCTAAAGACAAAAGGTTGTTGTCTCAATGAGCTAAATGCTTGTGCTAATTGGGTTCCCAGTCCGAGGATGGTAGGAAATTTAAATGCAGTTAGTTTCCCCCTGCTCCTTTTTGTTAGGTTTTCTGAGATACTGCAGAAGCTATAGAGAACTTCCAAAGGCATGGAAAAGGACCTCAGACTTTAGTGGTAGATAAACAGGAGCAAGCAACAAAGAGACACTAAACATCAAGGTGCCTTCATCAAATAAACTGGAAAATAATGAAAGTCATCATCAGGGAAGAGGAATCAATATCCAAGTTTAATAGACAAAGTCATAGAACCTTGATCGAAGTGTGGGTCATGGAGCAAAAAGGAAAAAAAGGAAAAAAGAAAACCCAAGAGCTATAGAGTAGGATACATTTAATTTGAACACCTCACGGGAACCAGAGTTAGGAGCATTCTTTTCCTTGTCATTGGCTGGGAATATACTAGGATGTCGTGGGAGCTGGGGGATGGAATGTGGTTTTGCCATTTTCTCCCTTTAAGTTGGATATCAGAATATCAAGACGGTCTCTATAGGCACACAAATCTAAGTGATTCTAATATGTTACTGGCTCTTATTAGGTACTTAATAATTATGCATTCAACAGATGAATAAAAGAGGATGAATGAATGAAGAACTAATAAATTCCATTGTTCAGAAGGGGCTGTAGAACCATAGTTTCCTGTATTTCCTTGAATCTATTGAGAACTTAATGAGTGGAAAAAATGCACCTGCAGAAAGATGACAATTTCTGTGCATAAAGGACCTGGCACTCTACTTAGAGTGCTATGCAAAATGTGTGTCATCCAAATATTTGTTGTTTATTCTCAAAACAGACCACTGGGCCTTGAAAGCCTGCCTGTACTTCTCACTGCTTCCAAGATAAATCTTCAAATAGCCAATGTAGCCAACAAAGGAGTGTGGCCTGGGCTTTGTCTAATTCTGTAGCATTAAGTGCCCTGCTAGCCTTTTAATCACTGACCCACAGATCAGAAATCTGTATGTCATTTTTGACATTTTCTCCCTCCCTGTCACGAAGTTCTGTCAATTCTCCTTCTCAAACGGATTTTGAGTTTGTTCTGTTTTTCCATTTCCACTGCTACCACCCTAGTGCCTCTACATTCCTGCCAGCCTGGCAGTTTCTGGGGCACATGATAGAGAATTCTCTGAGAGCATAGCATAGCAGTTAGGAGCAGGGACTTGGTAACCTTCTTCTATAATTTATTAAGTAGGCAAGTTACTTAACTTCTGTAGGCCTCATTCTCATCTTTAAAATGGAGCTAATAATACTACCTTCCTCAATGATTATTATGAAAATGAAATTAACTATAAAGTGATTATAATAGTACTGTTCCTATTACATGGCTTAATAATAGGAAATTTGAAACAAATTGAAACTATATACATTGCTGCAAAATAAAATAAAACCACAAAGAAATAGGGTGTTTAATCCAGCCTGGAAGTTTTGGACAGGCTACCAATAAGCAGTAGCAATGAAAATTATGGCATTAGAGAGGCAGTGACAGGAAAGTGGAATGCAGAGTGAAAAAAGATTGTCCTATTTAGTTTGAATGAAGTATGGGATAGACTTGAGGATGTTTATAGAAGAATGGAAAGACTCAAAAAGTCAGAGTGAACCTGAAGAAAACGGAGGCAACTCTGGGGAAGGTAGCAAAGGATGAGATCAATGACATAGGTGGAGTAATTGGCTTTCATAGAAGCAGGGACAGATAATTGCTCTGGATTCTTTTGTGTCCTATTATCTTTAACCAGTATTTCTGTTTGGAAACCATGAGCTACACTGGGTGTCACAACAGCTTTACTTATCGAAACACACCCCGTATCACTGATTTTTACAAATTTTCCCTCCTGTGCATGTTGTTAACTTGATGTTTAATCCATACACCTGCTGCTTTGTGTGCTTAGAATGACTTTGCCTTTAAATGTTCATCTCTCCCATACTGATTTCTCAATTAGCAGACTGTTCTGCAACTGAAACAATTTTTAAACCCCAGAACAATGTTGGCACTCCTATAATAAACACAATTAAGTGGGCATTGCTTGCATTCTCATGCATTCTCATTTCCCTGTCAGTGGAATGTCATTTGGTCCCCACCGCTTGCCAGTAGTTGCTTCATGGAGAGAAAATACTGTGTGACTATGTGCATTTAATCTAGTTCTTAGATCACAGCACAGTTTCATGAGTTATATGGGAATGTGTGTTCCTTTGATAATGATGACAACCTGTCATTTTTATATAGGAATACACTAAAAATTGCCTTAATAACAGGGCACAGGAAATTGACTACTTTGTCCAATCATCTAGAAACTTCAATTTAAGTGATGTTCGTTTATAAAAAAAATCTCCCAGAATCTCTGAGTCTTAGATTTAAATGCCCAGCCTTTTATCTGAAATAATTCTAGATTTTTCTGTAATCTGACTCTAGAACCGACAAGTAAAACTAAGATAAACAGTTTTTTTCTCTCTGTATTTCAAATAATCAAAGTATATAGCATCTTCTGGGCATACTCATGTTTTCATGATAGCAAACTCCATCTGATAAAAAGCAATATTTCCAAGGCATGTTTGGGTATTGTTTTTCCCCACAAAGGTATCTCTTTTACTTTTATTTTTCAGTAAGATGGAAAAATGAGTTTGAAAAAAAACTTCAGGCATATTATCAAAGAAGAACTTAGGAGTTAGGCTATGACATTCTTATTAAGCCTACAAAAGAAAATGAGTAAAGCCATGTTCTGACTTCTTGACTTTAACCATTAGTTATTATCAAAACATTGTGAAAAGTGATCTCAAGATCAAAGCAAAACAGAACAACTTCAAAGACAGATAGAGAGCTCAGTGATGAAAAAGCAGAGTCCTTGTAATATGACCCCCATGACAAGGTTTTAAGAAATCAGGTAAACAAGACCTTGCTCTGAAACAGACCCTTCTGAGAACATTTGCGGCATTCTACCAAGTTTGAATTTCTCATAATTTTGCACAGTTACTTTCATTATCACTTTATGCTCCATTCCACAGGTGAAATCCAAGTGTGCTTTGTGAAATCAGTAAACTGTCTTTCATTCTTTAAACAGAATGTTAAGTTTATCATGTAATTTACCATTTAAACTTGCACATTTTGAGAGGGAAAGCTATTAATAGTTATGCCTCAAGAATGTGCTGGTTTGTTGTGTCCTAGGCAAATGGGAAGTACCCTACTATGGTACTATTCCAGAAAAAGGCCTTGCTTAAGATGAAATGGTGTTCCTTTGGCCCTAGATTCACATTTATTTATTTTGAAATCTTACCTATTTCTCAGCCATTTCACTTTCTGCGTTTCTCATTAACCCAATCTAATGATCTCAAATATAAGTAGTCTACTGACTTTGTTATAAAAAGACTACATACCAACCTTAAGACATATTCTATTCAATAACAACAACTAAAAATGATTTCCAAATGTTAAAAGTACTGCCATATCAAATAATTCTTGATGGAAAAACCAGTGAATCATATTTTATGACATATTCAATAATCAAACAATTTATTTTCAACAATTATCAAACAGTTAAGTCTAATATCAACTACAAAAATTATCAAACAGTTAAGTCTAATATCAACTACAAAAAAATGCCCAATGAAGAACAATAAATAAATATAAAAATGGCTATAATTTTTAGCTACTTTTAACAAAGTCATTTCATGAACATCATAGAAGTAGAAAAATAGAATCAACTTTAATCTTACCATTTTAAAGAGATGTTGTATATTTTTCTCTCATTATAGTTTTGTATGAATATGTATGAATACCCATTTTTTAAACCACCTTTGGAGCCACTTTCTATAGCAGAAATATATATAATTGCAGTCAGAGTCTTTATCAAAATTTTACTCAGTTTGAATTTATTTCTATGTTGGCATATAATCTATGCAATTGTAGTTTGAGAGTATAAGCTAACATTGGATTGTGCCTTACTTTAATTCATCATGCACTATCATTGGATATTTAGAATGGCTCTAATTTTTCACTGTGTTAACACTGAAATAAATATTTTAATGCATATAGCTTTTTCCACTTCTTGAATATTTAAGATATATACCAAAATGCATCATTACTGGGCCAATTAGGAAAAATGAAAAAGGGGAAGAAATAGTTGTCTCTGAGAAAAAGAGTGTAAGGGCCTAGAAATGTACCTTATTTACATATATTCAACATGATTAGCATGATTTAAAAATGTGATTCATTTGTGATGTTTGAATAATGAAAGATAATCTAATCTAGTTACTGAGCATTTGAATTCAGTTCTCTTTTATTATGAACATGGTAGGTACATGACTTAGAGATCCTGCAGCTTTAAGGTACAGTTTGGTTCACCAGAAATGAATGGATGCACAGAAATGCTATAAGGGAAAATGGGTAAGTTAGCAAATAAATAGTGACAGTATTACTTAAGCATAAACTATGCAGTACCGCAGTTCAGCATTAGGAAAGACAAAATCTTCCAACTAAAATATATCATTTGAAAGTCAGTGAAAGAGTAAACTAGCTCCTCCTTTACATGCAAAGGTTTTTCTATTGTAATATTGCATATAAATATTTTGTCATTATTTTATGGCAAATGGTGGTTTATTATTTTATCCCAGGGCTGATCCAGAGGAAATTGTACTTAAACCTATTTTGTAACCCCCAGTGGTTCTTCCCCATACCCTACTTGTCTTCCTGTGTGTCATGGACTCACCTCTATGGAGATACACAAAAGGCCATGAAAACAAAGCAGCAAACCTTGTTCTCTGTCAATTGATTATAAGAGGATTTTGCCTATAAATCTCCCCTCAATGTGTTGAAATAATTCTTCTAAACAAAAAGCAAAGAGAAGTATGAAATAGACTTGAATTTGTTTCTAACTAAAATGTACCTTATGCATCCCATTAAAAAAATCACAAACATTTTGTTACTAGTACTTCTATCACACCAAGTGTAAATACAGTAAGATAAATTTGCACACCAGAAGGAATCAGAGAGATGTGGAAAACAGGAAAGACATAAGTGTGTTTAGAAAAGAAGGAAAGGAACTTCAACAGCAATATTCAAGCTGTTTTCATCAAAAAGTTGTTGAAAGTATTTAGCAATAAATAATAGTTCCTAGACAATGAAGGATAAAATAAATTAGCTGCTTGTGTTTATGTAAGAATGTTATCAAGAAAGCCAAACATATGCTCATAATATATGGTTATCAAAACCTGACCTCAGTGAACATTTCCAGGTTTATCTTCAATCCAAATGTATCCTTTGCTGCAGTGAGCTGCTCACCTTTCCCAGAAAAATCACCTTACTTCCGCATTTTACCTCTGAGTATCTCCCTCTTCCAATTCTTCTCTGTTTATAGAAATTCTCTAAACTCAATAAAGAAGTTCCCTCCAACGTAATTATGTATCTTATTGCAGACTTAATTGCCACAAAATTTTCTAAGAACCTTCTCCTCACCCACAAACCAGCATTCTGTTATTTCAGGTCTTTGTTACCATGGTAGAAGGTGACACTCTTCCTATGGAGCAAGGGGAGTTTTGAAAGGCATCATATTAGCTAATTTTTGTAGTAACTTTCAATACATTAAGTAACTAATATTTTAAGAAAAATGTGTTGAACTAGATGTGTAAAATTTCTTTAAGTTGAAGTTTTAAAATTTTTAGAGAATGAATTCTATTTCATTCACTAAATGTCTTTGAAGTAACTATTATAATCACAGTTTTTTGCAAACCTAATATTACAAAGATGAATATGTGATTCTAAAATGTCCCACATCAATGCAAGATATTTTGTGTTAAATGCAACCATATTTCTCATATTTAAACTATGTTTTAAATATTTTAACTCTAGGATGGAGCAATTCTTTGACTAAGGGATTAAGTACTTTTTTACAGAAGAAATACTATCATGTTGAGCCCAACACTAAACAGTAGGAAGTATGTGATACATGCAGTAAGAGAGAAGAAAGAGTTAGAATAACTAGATGGACCTAATATCCAGGATGTGGACCTTTCTGCCACAAGATTACTCCTAAGTAATTATACACTTAATTAATACAGATATTAATATAGATATTATATACTTACTTGCAGTATTTGTAATTTTTATCATATTAAAACACTGTTATTTGTGAAATTTTCCATTTAAATATCTCATTTTAAAATCATTTTTTTCTCAATTTTATGTTTTATAAGTTCAGACCATCTGTTTACTATGTGAATTGAATTGCAATTTTGGAATAGTAGTCAAAAGAAGTGATTATAGTTTCAAAATTTATCTCCCAGGAAAATATTTAATATGTAAAAGATGTTTGCACTAAATATTTACAGTGTATTGAATGGAATAAAATAAACAAGTAATAACAAAATCTGTGTTTTTCACTTACAGTTTTTCTACCACTTCACCTTTTCCTTCCATGTAGGTTTCAGTGAAAACATGATACCATTACTAGAAGAAAGGGAAAAGAGATCATGCCTTTTAAAGAGAAAAATCCAAATACATTCTTTGCATCTGTTTGTTTCCTTCTTGTTTAGGTTAGATATAGTGTCACCAGATACCAACTCTTGATTGCTATCACCGAACAAAATATTCTAGGTCACAAAACACAAGGGAATCTCTTTCCTTGTCTCTACAGCACAGCATTATAATGCATTATTCATTTTCTTGAATACCACTTCCTCAAGTATCTCCACAGAACCTGAGTCTTGTTTTTTGGGGAGAGGTCGAAATGGTTCTCGCCAGAGCCCTCATTGTAGCACAGATGATCAGGTTACACAATCAGGGTCATTCCAGTCTCCTTGAGAGTTGTCACAGGAGCTAATTCGAGTCAATGAGCTGTAAAGATAGATGTCTAGTGAATCCCATAGTGATTTCCTCATTCCTTGGAAAAAAAAAGAAAAAGTAAAGCAGTGGAAAATACTGTCAACATAATTTTGTTTGAACTGAGATCTGGAACACTTGCTATCATGTTTCATGTTGGAATCAAACTGAGAAAATTCTAACACATTAAGAATATCAGAGATGAGAATTGTTAAAAAAAAAAAAAGGGTGACTCCACCTTGACATTATTGAGTCATAAAGTAAGTTTTTTGTTTTATGTTGTTTTCTTTTTTTTATTAAGGCTTTTTTTTTTTTTTTAGATCAACTTAAAGTTCTTTCTGCCACAAGATTACTACAGCAAAACTGGGAGGAAAGTACAGATATTTTCTTTGTGTATTTTGGGTATTAGGGTAAGACGGGTCTCATAGGAGTCGGAAAGTACTCCCTCTGCTTCATCCCCTGAAAGAAACTATAGAGAACTGGTGTAATTTCTTCCTTAACTGTTTGGTAGAGTTCATCGGTAAACCCACCTGCCCTTTTGTGCTTTCTGTTTGGGAAAGCTATTCATTACTGACTCAATTTCCTTAATAAAAATAAACCTATTTAGATGATCAATTTCTTCTTGTGTGAATTTTGACAAATTTTGTCTTTCAAGGAATTGGTCCATTTCTTCTAGGTTATCAAAAATGTGACCTAAAACTATTCTTAGTAATTCTTCATGGTCTTTTTAATGTCCAAAGCATCTTCACTAATCACCTCTCATTCAGTTCTGATATGAATTTATATCTTCTCTTTTTTCTTAGACTAGTAAGAGACTTATTGATTTTATTGATCTTGTCAGAACACCAGCTCTTGGTTTCACTGATTTTCTCTATTGATTTCCTGTTTTCAATTTCATTGATGTTTTGCTCTGATTCTTATTATTTCTTTTCTTCTGGTTACTTTGGAGTTAATATGCTCTTCATTTTCTAGTTTCCTAAGATGGAAACTTGGATTATAAATTTAAAATTTTTCTTCCATTCAAATATGCAGTAAATGTTATAAATCTCCCTCTAAGGACTGCTTTTACTGCATCCAGACATTTTGATAAATTGTGTTTTCATTTTCATTTACTTGAAATAGTTTTTAATTTCTCTTGAGGCCTCTTCTTTAACCCACATATTCTTTAGAAACATGTTTAATTTCCACATATTTAGGGTTTTCCAGTAATCTTTCTCTTATTAATTTCTAGTATAATTTCATTATGGGTTTAGGGAAGACATTATATGGTTTCTATTCTTTTAAATTTAAGGTGCTCATGACGTGGTCTGCCTTGGTGAATGTTCCAATTAGGCTTGAGAAAAATGTGTATTCCACTGTCCTTGGGTAAAATAGTCTCTAACTGTCAGTTATATTCAATTGACTGATGGTGGTGTTGAATTTAGCTGTTTCCTTGCTGATTCTCTGCCTGCTGGATCTGTCCCTTCTGAGAGAGGGGTGTTGAAGTTTCCATCTATGATAGTGGGTTTGTCTATTTCTCTTTGCAATTTTATATGCTTTTGCTCACATAGTGTGATACTCTGTTGTAGGTGAATATTTGTTAAGGGTTATATTTTAGAGAACTGAACCATTTATCATTTGCAATGACTTCTTTATCTCTGATAACTTTTCTTGCTTTAGAATCAGTTCTGTCTAAAATGTAATATAGCTAATTCTGCCTTTCTTTGATTAGCATTAGCATGGTACATTTTCCTCCATTACTTACTTTTCATCTGTATGTGTGTTTATATTTATAGTGAGTTTCTTATAGACAACATATATTTGAGTATTGTTTTGACCCTAACAATGTCTTTTAACTGGTACATTTAGACCATTGATACTCAAAGTGATTATTAATATAGTTGGATTAATATTCACCATGTTGTGGACTCTTTTCTTTTTATTGCTTTTATTCATTTTTCCCATTTTTGTTTTCTACTTTTTTTCTGCCTCTTGTGATTTTGACTGAGCATTTTATATGATTCTATTTTCTCTCTTTTTTAGCATATTAGTTATAATACTTTCTAATTTATTTTTTAGTGATTGTCCTACAGTTTGCTGGGCAAACTGTATATACATTTACAGCTAAACCAAGTCCTCTTTCAAATAGCACTTTACCACTTCATGCAGGTAATGTGAGTACTCTATAATAACCAAATAATCCTAATTCCTTGCTCCCTTCCTTATATCATTTCTTTCCTTCATTTCACTTATGTCCAAAGTTGCATGAGAATGCACACACATGCACACATGCACACATGCACACATATATATATGTAAACATAATTGCATTGTTGTCATGATTATTATAACAAACACTTGTCTGTTAGGTTAATTATGAATAAAAATGTTTTTATTTTACCTTCACTTGTTACTTCTTCAATACCCTTCCTTAATTTATGTGGAGCAAAGCTTCTGGCTGATATTATTTTCCTTCTCTTTAAAATTTTTTTTTTTATCATTTCTTTCAAGAAAAGTCTACTGGCAATAAATTCCCTCAATTTTTGTGTGTTGGAGAAAGTATTTCTCCTTCACTTTTGAAGGATAATTTTATCCGGCACAGATTTCTAGGTTAGTGGCTTTTTTCTCTGAACACTATGAATATTTTACTCTGTTTCCTTCTCCCCCTTCTGAGGAGAAGTTGGATATAATTCTTATCTTTGTTCTTCTAAAGGTAAGCTGCTTACCTCCCACCCACCTCTGGCTTCTTTCAGGATTTTTTCTTTATCCTTTATTTTCTATAGTTTGAAAATAATAATATACCTAGGTATAGTTTGTTTTAGCATTTATTCTGCTTGTTGTTCCTTGAGTTTCTTGTGAGATTTGACACTAATTCGTGTTTGAGTTTGTGACATTAATTTGTGACATTTGAGTTTCCTTTGGTGTCTGATATTCATTTGTGGAAATTCTTGGTCGCCATTGATTCAAATATGTTCTTCTGTTCTTTTCTTTCCTCTCTGGTATTCTCATTACACGTAGATTACACTTTTGTAGTTGTCCCATGGCCTTGGATATACTGGAATTTTTTGTTTTTGTTTTGTGGGTAAAATTGCAACATTTCCAGAATTTCTCACTTGTCCTTAGTGCATCTCCATATCAATAGGTGATTACAAGGGGAAGCCAGGGCATATCTGGACCCAAGAGGGTGGGTGGGGTCCTTTTTCTGAAGCCAGGTTGCAAGAGACACAGGTGAGCAGAAGTGGACAACTGCTTGTAACAAATAAGTGGATTTCTCCCACTTCATTTCTCTCTTTGACTGATTTTCGTTCATAGGTATTTTGTCCCAAGCTGGGAAAATATTCTCCCCCTGGAGTTACAGTTTTTAGTACTTATTCTCCTTGCTTTTGGTTATAAGGATCCTATTGCCTTATCCACTAAGTCGGAGAGTCTTTCCTCTCCTGTGTCCAGTCTACTAATAAGCCCATCAAAGACATTCTTCATTTGCTATCATTCTTCGTTTTTCATATCTATCATTTATTTTTGGTCCTTTCTTAGAATTTCCATCTCTCTGCTTAAATTGCCATTTCATTCTTGCCTGGTATTTTATCCATGAGAGCCCTTAGCATATTAATTGTTTTAAATTCCTGGTTTGATAGCTCCAACATCTCAGCCATGTCCTGTCCTGATGTTTGCTCCTCTCTTAAAATTTTGTTTTATGCCTTTTGGTATGTCTTTACATTTTCCTGATAGCCAGATATGATTATGGGAGAAAACGGGATTACCATAAATAGGCTTTTGTAATGTGATGGTGAGGTGAGGGGAGATGGTAAGCGTTCAGTGGCCTATGACCAAATCTCAGTCCTTTAAGGAGCCTGTGCCTCTGGGCTGTGGACTTCACAAGTTTCCCCATTTTATTTTCCTCTTCCTTGGGAGGGACAGTGTGGCTGGAGTGGGTTGGAGGGAGCTTGTTCCTTCTCCCACGCGGCAGCTGTGGATGGTGGGGGCTGGGTGTCTCCCCCTCCTGGGCCAGGCTCTGTTAATGCCTCTGCTGGCTGTTGGCTGCTGGCTTTGTGTCCCCCAGGGGCAGACTTTGTTATGAAAGAAAGAGTGCTCCAGAGTGATTCAGAGCAGTTCCTTTTCCCCTCCCTCTGCCGGAAGTTCAGGGCATTTTTCTCTAATATTTGCTGTGAAGCACTGGTCAGTCTCCTGGAGGGTAAATCTCTTAATATTGTGGGCCCACCTGACTGTGCCCCCTTAGAGTTTCAAACTTTCAAAGATGCCCAACTGAGCCCCTAGCGATTCATTAATTATAGTTCGAGTTTTCCTTGTCTGGCACTGGTTCCCCGGGTGGTTTCTTCTTATGAGTATCTGCTCAGGTAGCCACCATTCACAGACTCTCCTCTCTGTATTTCCATTCTTGGGAGCAGTAGTTTGCCCTGTTTCCACCCCTCTCTAAGGGAGTCAAGAAGACATGTTAGTTTTTGTCTGTTTGGATTCTTGTTGTTAGGACAGTGCTTCAATGTCCAAGCTATGTACAGAAGGACCCAGAAATCGGAAGTCCCCCTACCTGAACTCCTGAGCCATGTTTGGTTGTGTTTCCTGTTCCATGTGACTGAAAATATCTAAAATGATATAAATAGCCAAATAAATTATTTTAAAATGATGCAAAAGATGTACCACTATCATTAATATGTTAATGAACTTAATAATAACCACTTCGAAGACCTGATACAAAATTACATGCCCTTGTTTATGCCAATTGTATATTTCTATAAATATGTAATCTATTTCTGCAGTAATATACATTAATGTTTGGAGAAGCATATTTTGGAAACACTCTAATACCTCTTTCTATTAGTTAAAACTATCGATTGCATGCAACGAAAACTAGTGTTTGAGATATAATTATCATATATATATATTTTTTTAATTTTGCTGAACTGTATTAGAATGGGTAAGAGTTACATTAAGGAAGAAACATTTTCATTTTCTCACTTATTGTGTTTTTTTTTAATCTAATGTAATAAATATAGTCTTCTGTATTGGTGGGTTTGTTATTAGTCTTTTATTGATGAAATCATTGAGAAATGCAGGTACCAAACTTCAAATCAACGGCAAAAGCTTTTTAGGAGCGTTGCACTTGAAAGCTTTTAATGGAAGCTGAGCCATCCATTAGAATTAAATTTGTTAAAGATTTTACTTCTATTTCCCTGGCTTAGAAAGAATACAGCTTGTACTAATAATGTGAAATTATCCTAAAATGTTTTAGCACCAGAGACAGAGATTCAGAGTAATTAGGTTTTAACACTTGATCACCAAATAAGAAGTCAATGAAGTCAATTTATAATTCGTATTGATTAGAGAATTTCAAATATCTAAATGTATTGTAATTGAAAATAAATCAAGAAATAAAGAAGAATTGTGAAAAAAAGGTTATACTGAATTTAAAGTTTGGCAAGGAATTGGACTTAGATCCTTAGAGAAATTCCCTTCTTTAAATGTAAAACAAAGTATATAAAAGGCTCATTCCCTAGTGGCATCTTCTTAATTCAAGAGATAGCATTCAGGCCCTCAAAGCTACAGCTTTCAGACCTCTGCAGAGACAAGAATGACCTTATGTGAATAGGATTTTTTTTTCCAGTTACTATAGCTGAATGTACCTGAAATAGGGAATTCATGCAATTCATTTCATTGTGGAAATCACACATAAATGGGCTAGTCAGTAGAAATTTCAGCTTATATATAGCAAGAAATTATGTCATTTACAATGATGGTATAATTTACATTATATATTTTTTTCCAACTTGATTTAAATTTATAAAACTTATGTAATATTTTAACTCTTTTTTTAAAAAAAAATGGAACACCATTTAAAATGTATAGTTAAAACAGAGTTAGAAATGGCTTAATAATGGTAGTAAACCAAAGGTATTAAAATATGGTATATTGAAGTGATAGCTCAGCATTTATCTGCCAAATTCAGGGCAAGTCAGTCCTGAGCAAAAGTCATTTGGTGCCAAATCCCACACCATTGAAATAATGATAATAATAATAGATATTATTGTTCATATCATTTGTTAAATGCCAGTACTTGAAGAATAATCTCCAGGCAATGGGTAGAATATAAAAATACAAAAAATGAACAAAATCCATTCTGAGGCACTTGGAATAGATAAAAGTAAAATATACCATTTGCAAAGGACTTTAACCTACATCAGTTTAACCTTAAATAACTTCAATTCCATCACAACTAATATCACTTCCCCTCTTTCCTAAACTTTCTAAGCAGTCTTTATGTAACTTATATATGCACTAATCCTTGTTAGCAATATTTTGTTTTATATGTGACTGTCTTTTCTTTTCAACTGAGTTGTAAGCTCCTGAGAATCAGTGTTCACAACTCACAATTCCTTTGTTCCATCCAAAGAGTCTAGCCCACATGTTGTTGGTCATACTGCTCAAAGCACCTTGCAAAAAATTGATTTGGTGCATTTATTGGCCCCCGTACTTGCATTAGGGGAGACATAGGTGTTCATCTAATACCCACACCTAATCCAGTCCCTGGTACAGAGAAGAGTTTTAGTATGTAAATAAAAATGAATTAATCTTATTCTTGCATTCTCATACTGCTCATCAAAGTAAAAAATATTACTGAAAGGCAATGATTGATTCCACAAGACAGCTTACTTATTGTTTAACTGTCGAAATGTTATTTATAATTAGCCCATATATTCGGCTTTGTTACTTGTATACATTTTTCATTTTGTACCCCGAGCTTAAAATAATAATCCGTATTTTTCCTATTTATGTAGCACTTTTACCTCCCAAATATCTCCTAGCTATTACTCAGCAATCTGGCTTTTACCCAAAATATTTTTCCTGTTTAAAAAAATACATTTATCACAATTATCATTTTTGTTATAATTATAACATTGTAAAAACACATATAATATGTGGTTAACTATGTATAACCATAACCATATATAATTTAATGGTTCATCACAACAAACAAGTCTACACACAGATTTTTCAACAAAATATTTTCACTAACTTTCACAATTAATATTTGAGGATGTACAGTTCAGATTCTCAAATGAAATAGTAGAAGCAAAAGCAATGATAGGGCTCAGATTTGAAAAATTCACTATGTACTGCTACATTAACATGGACCAAACAGTACAAAAGTATTTTTTCCAAAATACTGTAATACATATAGATTTCTTCCATACATTATTAATAATATGTTTAATGTCATCTATTCTATAGATGAAATTCTTCAGTTACAAAATATTTCAGAGAAGAGTAAACCTCATTTAGTTTGAAAATGTATATAATAGATGAGTTGAGATTCCATATGACTAAACGAAAACAGAGATAAAACCCTGAGACATGATCTGCTGTGCTTACCAATTGCGTGTTTATTTGAGCATTCTAAGCCTCCCTGGGAATCTTAGAGAATCAGATGGGGAAAAATCCAGTCCGGAGTCATTTCAAGTCACGAACTTCCTTTTTGCGGTTGACTTCCAGCTTAATTCCGTTTATATGCAAAGAATTTAGAGCATTTTGTCACAGAACTCCACACGCATTTACCCATGAGACATTTATCTATGAAGTAGAATCAATTTTGGCCCAGGAGAGCCATGATTCATGCAATCAAGTGAACGACTTCTGACTTCCAACTTCCCATGTAGTCAATTCTCTATGGTCTTTCACTGAGGTGAATTGCTTGTTTGATTTAAGATTATGTTTTTGGCAAAACTAACATTTTAAAATTTAATCTCAAGAAAGGCAGTACCTATAATATATTGCTAACAACATAATAATTCTTTAAAGAAAATCTACCCATAGGAACTTAGAACTTGATAAAATCAAAAGATACATTTATTACACATTGACCCTAGGAGACTTTTCTTCTAAATCGTGAAGTTTCATAATACTGAGAAACATGTAATAATAGTATCTATGTAGTATGTTTTATTGCAAAGGCTTTTGAATTTTTATTTAACACCAAAAAGGTCCCCACTGAGATGTTAATATTCTCCCTTGCAGATGAACTGATATTATGAAAACACACCAACCACTTATGGAACCTCAACTCAGCTGTGCTTCTAGCCTTGGTTTGGCGAGTAAAATGTATATAGAGATACATTCCTGATTAGTGAATTCAAATGTTATTTCATGAGGATAAATGTGTGTTATGAGATAAATTTTGATTTGGCTTTTGGCATTTGTTATTTCACGGTTTCTGTTCAACTAAGCTACCCTTTCATAGGGAATTTTATTGACAAGGTAGTAGAAAATTAACTCCATTACCCCTAGAGTTCTCCTAATTTATGAGACTTATTAGCATTTGTGCATAATGCACCGATATCTTTAGTGATAACCTTATAACGGATGGAGGTCATGTCCAAGGCAGTTTCCTTGTAGCTTTGGGCACCATTCAGTATTGTTAAGCAGGTATTGATATTACCTTGGGGGAAAGCTCATAATACTTAGTTATTTTGTGATGTCTTTAACCATTCATATCATAAAGATATGCTATGACTATAAAGCCTGATTTTTGTGTCGTTTCCAATTTATCAGCGATTGTTACTGAGCTATGGAATGAGAACTCCTCTATGCATCTAATTCAGATTAGCGATAGGGAACAGAACTGTGGTACAAGTAAAAATAAGAAGGTTAAAAATAGTTCAGGGAGGTCCAGAACTTTCCAATATGTTCAGTGTAGCTGTACTGTTCATTACTGTGATATGCCTTAGGATCATCTATGAAAAGAGAGTCAAACACAGGCCAAGTTATTTGGTTCTGAGTCAGCATTCCCCTACTCTTCTCTTAAACTTAATGATTCTGCTTTAATTTGTTTCCTATATTGGCTTCTGCATAAGGTGTGAACTGGTGTTCTGGAAAACACTGTTCTGCTACTAATTACGTACGAAAGCTTCTATTAATATTTTCTTCTCATTCAGTTGTTCAGAGACCACCCAAGATTTTATTTGTACATATAAATAACCAGGGGAACAACTGGAATCTCTTCAGTTTAATTCTAGTGTTTTGTCCTACCTCCTTGTCTTCAGTCAGAGAACACTCCTAGAAGTAAGAATGTAGCATAACTGTAGTGTGGCAGATATAAACTATTGACCATCACCAATGTCATTTTATGGTGTGATTCCATTAAACTTGGAAACATCTTAATAAATCTGTTGCATTGTGGTTATCCTATAAACCTATTTGTTTATAATCTGTCTGTAAGGACATAGTGTGAACTATGAGTCTCTGGTTCCTGGGAACTTTGACAGCAGATAGCAAGAGGCAGAACAACCAAGCCAGGGTGTTTGAATGCTGACCTTGGGCCAAGGGCCTTAATCTCTTTCTGCTTCAGTTTTTTCCATAAAGTGACTATGAGGAACAGATGAGTTAATATTTGCAAAGGACGAATGCCTGACGCATAATAAACATTATTGAAGTCTTTGTACTCAATGAAGCAACACTGCTTTTAAAAATGGAAGTACAAAAAACACTACCACAAAAAATATGGCTATGTAGCAGTCTTGTCTGGTGTTTCAGAGAATGCTAAGTAAAAGTTCTTAATGGAACGATCAGGGCTTTTGTGCATAACAGTGAATTACTTTGCCTCTACAGTCAATAATGTTCAAGAATGTATCTTCTCCAACTCGGCATTGTACTCCAGT
Organism: Manis javanica; assembly: GCF_040802235.1. Taxonomy (NCBI): domain Eukaryota; kingdom Metazoa; phylum Chordata; class Mammalia; order Pholidota; family Manidae; genus Manis; species Manis javanica. The sequence continues at coordinate 49,341,955 of NC_133164.1, read as the reverse complement.
TATCCTGTCTTTGACACTTCCTGCACTGGGCTCCTGTGAAGTAATCTATTTGGGGCCTTCCCAGAAGATTCATTAAGGTGTATTGAACATGTCTGCTTGCCTCATGGGCAAGGTAACGAATACCAAGCACAAAACACCTGTGCTCTCAACTTAGCACCAATTCCGTTCACCAATTCTGTTTTTCTTTAGCCAATTCAACGTTTTGTTTATTATTTGTAACATTCTGAATGTGTTGGGACCTAATTATTGCTGAAAGCACAGCGTCCTCCTCTCCATGTCTTGTCAGTTGCAGCTGGCTGGACTCTTATCTATTCCTGTGTTCAAATTTGAAGCAGGATATTCTCTGTGCAGAGCCCTTGCCCCCTGAACATGCACCTCTCAGTAATCTTATCAAGTGCAAAGATGAGAGTGTTTAGGTCATGATTTATGATGCCCTCAATCTTCTCAAAATTTAAGTAATCTAGGTCATCTTTTTCTAGAACAGAAAACATAGTATATTCAATATCACTTGATATCATTAAGTTGAAAAAAGTTGAGTTAATGTATGCCTACTAACAATTTATTTTTAAGTAAAAAATACAACAGTAAAAGTTAGATATATCTCAATCCACTTGACATATATCATCAAGATTTTCTCAATACCTACTATCTAAGGCAATATTTTAAAAACATGTTCAAAGGACAATGCAACAAGAAATATGCATAAGCATTTTAGGATTGTACGTACCTGGCCCAGGGCAGACCTGCTGTCTCAGAATCTCTAGAAACAAGGTCTAGAAAGTAGAATTTAAACGAATACCAGAGGTGATTCCAACATTTGAGACTCCCTGATTCTATAGTATGAATGGCTTCATTTTTCCATCTTGTTTAGTTCTTCAGCTGTTTCAGGAAGCTGCTGGCCAGGCAGGTGTGACTGGCAGAGAAGACAGAACTGCTTCAGTCCACACGTGTGTCTTAGTTTGTCATTCCTACTACCTGCCAGTTAAGATCCTCTTTACTAAGATCTCAGAATACCATGGGAATACCATGGTAGGCAAAGGCACCGATTTTGCTTGGGGTCTGACTTGAAACACCCAAATGGCTGCCAGAGGAACCAATAATGTAGGGACTTTTTCTTGGCAGCTAGCACAGCATACCCCAGAGAGTACTGCTGGCCCCAGTCCAGTCTTAGAACTGTGAATAATATCTCTTCATTTTCATCATACTTCCTTACTTTACTTGAGTGAATAAGACAAACTTGTCACACCTATGTATTGGTAAGCTGACCTGAACTACTGGCCTGACCTTTCCTCTCTGTCTGATTGAGAAGCAATGTTCTATCTCCAACAACTCTCTGTGTTCTCTGCTTGTTTCATTTTTCTCTTCCCATCCTCTCCATGCAGCTGTGTCTTGAAGGGTTGTTCTCAACTCCCTTCTCCCTCTCCACTCTCTGTCAAGAAGAATCAATTTCCTTTTATATTTCAACCAACACATTGGTGATGCTCAAATGTCTGTCTTTAGCTCTAATCACTTTAGAAAAAAACAAGACCCACTTTTCTTTGCTATCGACATTTTCACTTTCATGTCTAACAGTAGCTTCAAATTCTGCAAGTCTGTAATATATCTCCTTACCCTCAAAAAAGCAAAATTCTTTCACAAATTTGGCCTCCTCCGTCAATGGTATCTCCATTCTCATAGTTCCACAGTTTAGACGTACTAATCAACTTTGACTTTTTTAGTCCCAAATTAATCACTGAATTGATCCAGTACTATATATACTAATTCTTTACAGAAATTACAGGACTCCTGGGACCTTTTGGATAAAGTACTTAATTCTAAAGGAGACAATATATTATTGTAAATATAGGCAGGTCTTTGAAACAAGAAACTATGGTTTGAATTGGGCAGACATAGGTATATTAATCTTTCTAAACTTCGATTTTTCTTACAATGTAAGTTTATTTAGTCTTTCAACAAATATTGTTGGGAACCTTGTAGACTTTATTACTGTACTAGAATTTTGGTATACTATGTTGGGCAACACCTCTTCACTCACGGGAAGTATAGATGAGTGCTTTTTGTGATGAAAAATAAAATAATGTATTAAAAACACCTGGCACAAAGTAAATATTCTGAAAATATTGTTTTCCTAGAGTCCGTTTAATGGGCTTTGGCTAACATCTCATATTTCAGTGGGTGCTGTGATTTTTTTTTCTTTCCTTGTTAAAGCTACCCTACATAACTGACTCTTCCTCTTTGACTTCCATTCATTAAGATGACTTATTGAGTGGTCAATAGTTGCCTTGTATTCTCTGATTCTTGCTCTTGTCAGAGAACATCTGTCAATCCTTTTCATTTTATTTTATATTTTTTCCTGGAGATTCATTAAAAAATCTTATTTACTGGAGTGATATCATCAGACTTACAAGACAGATGTTTGCAATTATTTTTTCAGTATGAGTGGTGAGAGAAGTAGGTTAAAAAACAGTAAGTAGTTTTCCTTCTTGGCTGACTGATTTGATGGTGATGCCACCAATCAAGGTTAGTATGGGAGGAAATGAAAAGAAAAGAGAAATATCTAGGTTTATTTGGAGGTGCTGACTTTCACGTTATTGTGGAAATTTTGGATGAAGAGTTTAGCAGAAATTCAGATAAACATATATGAAGCTCGGGAGAGAGGCCTGGGCTAGAAAAAAAAAACTTTGGGAAATATCAACTTGAAGTTGGTATTCAAAACTATGGTAGTAGATTAGTTAATTTGTTTTAAAATATTATATACTATGCACTTGTATACTAAGCTTATGTTTGAAGCTAAGGATAAAAAGTAAAACTCATATTGCCCCTGCCTTAATGGAACTAGTATTCTATCAAAAACCAAAAAACTAAAGTAAATAAATATAAATTGGAAAATGTGATGAATTGTGTGTGCTGTGATAAAAGACATGCTTAATTCCCTTTAAATTGGATGAACAACAGAAATCTATTAGAGTGGGGCTAGGAGGGCCAGGTCACAAGGGCCTTGTAGACTACCGGAGAAATTTAGATTTCAGACAAAAAATGATGACTGTAATTGAAAAGTTTTTAGTTTTTAAGTCTTAAGTGACAGTGACACATTAAAGAGTGACATATTTCTATTCTTACATGTAACAAATGATAAACAAAACACAAGAATATTGTGTGACCTCATTTCTGAGCTCCAGAACTACATTTCAGGTCGGTCGTTTATGGTAAACTCTGTAACCGTGGGTTAAGTGTAATATAAGGGAATAAATTGAGCTCAGATAATTTAAGTTACTTAACAGACAATTGGTTGAGGTGGCATAAAAATCCAAGACTTCTGATCTTTATTTCAGTGATTTTAATGCAGTGTGGATTATCTTCTCTTCTCTGAAAAATGTCAATTCCCTCATATTTTAGTATTTTATGTCTATCTTTCCACACCAATGAAATCTTCCTTCACTAGAGTTCTTTCCCTGGAATTTTCCAACACAATGATCAACTGCCATGGGATCTTCGTTCTGAACTCAGGTCCTGTGTAACAAAGGATGTTGGCAAAGATAAAATTGAACTTCAGCAGCAAAGCCAGAGCCTTTCAGCAAGATGATTTCTGATTATGAGTTTCAAAGTTCACTATCACAAGTACTAATGACCCAAAGGTTGGGAGTGTAATTAATTATATCGACATTGATGGATATTGCCCATTAGCTGGGGCACATTCGTTCCGGTACAATAAACTGAGGTAAAAAATCACCAGTAATTTAAGTCAAAAGCATTCATATCAATAGAAAGAATAACAATAATATATCTTCAAAGAACTGTACACACACAAATATAATAGTTATAGTAAATATAAACATGCTTAGTATGTTGTATCCCATATGTTGTAAGGATCTCTCTTAAGTAGATACTGTTGTCTCCATTTCATAATTTAAAAAGAACACAATACAGAGTGATCAAGCAATTTGTAAAAGGTGGCATAGCTTGAAAGTAGTAGGTCTAGGATTTGATCCACAGCTGCCTGGGTTCTCTGTCTTTGTGCATGTGAACAACACTGATGTAGTGTGTCACTGTAAATGGTGTTGGTCTTTATGTTTTAATTATCATGTTATTAAAATTCATAACCAACAGATTTAAATAACTAGTGTTTGCATTTTCTAGCTTAACCATCATAACAAATTGTTTTATATTTATGTGTACAAAGATTTATAAGACATAAAGGCTGAGGACACAGGGCACTATTTTTTATCTTCAAATACATTTAAAACCGTTGTTCAAATTTAAGTACTAAATAATCACTTATCTTAAAAAATGACTCAGCGTTCAAGGACACACAGTTATTATGTCCATATATATCTGCAATTTTAGATTGATTTCTGTCATTACATTGTTGGCATAGTTTACAATCGGTTGCCTAAGTTAGTATGGCAGTTACTTGATTTGGTGCAGGGGGTAAAACAGCATTTTGATAAAATTAGTAAGAAAAATATCAAATTAGTAGTATAATACACTTTTCACATCAAAAAGATGTAAGGATCCTAAAGTACTATAATAATTTAAGAAGACACATTATGCATGCATTAAAAATATGTTCATTTATATAACTTTTTAAAATAAGTAAAGGAAATGTATCAAAAAGCTGTAGTAACAGCCCAAGGGAAAATGTTCCATTTGTTGCCTTGTTACTAAATCTGTGTGAAGTCCCTAAAATGTGAGATATATGCTTTAAGTGCTGGTTTCTATACATTTTTTAAACATATTTTATTGTACTGATGTTTTTAAATTGCAAATTTTTTTAAAAAAACAGTATCTGAGAAAAGTTTCATTATAATCGATTTTTAATTTTACTATGGTTAATTTTATCAATTGCATTTTATTAGAGAAAATAATTGCTAGCATTTAATGACTGTTTCCTTTAAGTCATTGTTTGATATGTACCAACTCATTTAACATTCACAGTGACTTTATGAACAGGTGTTATTATTAAGTCATTGTCTAATGAGAAACTGTAACAACCAAGGCAAATTTCCCAAATTTATACATTCAGTAAGTGGATGAGTTGAAATATGAATCTAGGCTATTTGTTTCTTGAGCCAGATATTTTAACAACTACATGAAACTGAAATACATATATATAATAAAATATATATAAAATAAAAAATATATATTCATAATATATATAATAAAATATAGGTATATACATATATATACACATATATCTTTGTGTGTATGTGTGTATACACACACATACATAAAATCTCCATCTTCAGGATTTAATAAACACTGGTGCTTTGGAGCAACTAATATTTAAGTTGTACAAGACGAATCCTATTTTAAGCAGTAAGCACAATAAAGCACAAACAAGTGTTAGCTTAGTGTATACTAGCAATGCTTTTCTCACATCCTAGAATATGTAGAATATTTTCATTGTCTACTTTGAAGTAATTCTAGTAAATTCTAGTAAATGAAAAATTATCCAAGGTAGATATATTATCCAGTTCTTACTTGTACAGAGACTAATTTTGTTAGTAAATACCAACACACACAGTCTATTTGTGAAAGTTAACTCCAGGGAGTAGGATTGTATTTAGTGACAAAAGTGAGAGAGACCTTTATATGGTAATGTTTGTATTTTGTACCATTTACTTTTTTACAATAAGCATTTCTACTTTGTAATCAAAACGAAAGTAAAAATTCCAGGCAGAGCCAAGGGAGAGCGCCACAGATGGCAGTTCTGTTTTATGGATGAGCAAATGAATGCTAAGAGACGGTTGATAAAATGATCAGGATCATCTAACTCCAAAGTCCACATTTTTCCCATTGAACTTGGAGTGCTAAAACCAGAGAAGCAGGCAAATATTGTAGACTTAGAAATTCATCCTTGGACTCCATTAGTTGCAAAGCATATGTCAGAACCTATGATTACACTAGAATTAAAAGGCAGGAACCCTATCATACTTTTAAACTAACACTATGTCTGGCCTATAGTTAGTGTTCAGTAGCTACTGAAGTTGAATGAATTAAACAGAATATTTTTATTTATCTTCAAGGCAACAATTCTTTTCCATGGGCATGTATGCAGAGATTTCTTGGCTCTACCTCACACTTTTAGGTCAAGAATCAGACTTTTTCTTAGAAAATGAATACAGCAATTAGTAAACTGTTACTCAAATCTCAGCTAAATAAGTAATTTGAACCAACATTCAGAACACCACATTTGAAGTTGGTGGGAATGTGAAGAGGCCTTCCTGCCCTGTGGTGCCTGGGGTTTTCCTTAGGAACTGACAAAAGTATCAAACATCTCAGAGTATTGTTTTCTTCTGCTTATTTTTCTCACTTGCCATGTCTCTTTTAGTTCCCCATTGCTCATCTATGAGGCTTCATATGAGAATAAAAATTTTAATTAAGGAATAGGGTTTACCCTGAAGCATAAAATATTCTAGTTCCTTTTCTCTATTCTCATAATCTGAGCACTGGCAGTAACTGCAAGTGTCTCAGGCTTAAGACACATGGCATATTAATTCTCTCAATGTGTCTTAACATCAGAACAATTTTGCATTCTTAAATAATTGCATATGGAAGGGAAGAAGATGTAATTCAAATAAACAGGAAAACCCACAATCTGTTAATAATGATCTTTAAGAAATACTTCAGCAGCCATGGCAATTCCTATCTGAAAACTAAATTTAAAACCTAGCAGGTTCATACATTGTGTAAGAAAATTTAAATTATAGTATTTTTAAAACTGCCTAAGCATCCTAATTTTCCTCTAATTATCTTCCTTTCACAATATCCATTATCCTTGTATGCCTAGGGTTTATGCTTAAAGAATCAAGCTATAGTCATAAAAATAGAAATGCATTTTCAGTAACTATTTCCACCATACTAAAAATACATTTGGATCTATAAGGTTTCACAATTTCAGGACTGTTTCCCAATACCAACTGCCTTAATTTTCTACAGTTGAGCAATGGAATAGTTTTGCATTGCTTCTCTAATTAAAGCGCAAAAAGTTAATAGCTTTGGACATCTCTGCAAAATGAGTATATGTGTACCTCTGTCCTGATATTTCCTCTAGCATTGATTTGAGAACACAAAATGTATTTTATTTTTTGGAACCAGAGCACAAAAATCCACCCAGTAATTATTTTCCATTGATATTCCCTCAGAGATTTTGCATTTGTAGGATAAGAATTGGCATTTATAATTCAGAACCAGTCAAATTATAGAATTTGTAAACTGGAGCTCTTTATTTTTATTAGTATAACCTTGCACAATAATTGGATGATTTTGTACAGCCTATTCATTTATATCTTATTTCAAAATTGATTAAAGAAATATCTCTGCCTATAGAACAAAAAAGGAGAAATTTCTTAAGCAATTCAACTTAAAATACATTTCTTACAAACCTGTTTAAATGCTTTAGAACCCGGGCACCAGTAAGAAATCAACTTTACATTAAATATTTTAACAGACTGTCTAAATGCAGGAGTTCAGGTATGGTCAGCAGAAAGGCCCCTAGATTTGTGGTGAACTTAGGAACTTTTGACTTTACATAGGTGTTGAGAATATGAATAATACCCTTACTATTGATTATATGCCAGGAGGAAAAAAGTCAGGGTAGTGCATCTGTGGGATTGAGATGAAGCAGTGGCATAGGTCAAACTGTGGATAAATGAAATACCAGTTCAGCAGTGATATGCTCTCTGTTCCCATAGTTTGGAGTCCAGATTAACCCTGAGGGATACTGAATCAGACAATTTCACACCGGATCCACCTCTCACCACTTCTATAAATTATAATTGATACATAGATAACACCAGGCTAAAAGGACTGTGAAGGTCATTCACCCTTAATGAAAAGAGGATCTCTAAAAGGTCCAGACAGAATGGTATACAGAAGTGGCCAAAGGATAATTCCCACTAACTTTACTTTAATGTTCTGGCTGTTGATGGTATGTGGTGTTTGGAATTCTCTTGTATTCTTTTCCTTTCTAAGAGAGTAAAATAGAGTGGGCCCCAAAAGATGGGGCTGGAATAATTATTACATTTAATGAACACAAAATGTGTATGGTGCAAGATTCAGGGGTAAGAATTAGTTGACTTTTCTCCCAGAAGTTTTATCTGTTCCATTGACTATAATATCTGCAGATAGTTGGTGACTCTCAATCTTGACTTTCAGGCATGGCACTTATTTTGAGGTTAAACAAAACATCCACAACATGCATGGTAGAAAATGTGTTATTCTCCACCAGCTTTTCCTCTTTTCCTTCTACCTCTGATATTGGCATCACCATCTATTTGTTTAAGCTATGACATCCAATTGTTCTTAACTTCATACTATCATCTCCCAATTGTCCACCACAACTATCCAAACAAAGGTCTATTTTTCATAAGTTTCTAACTTATCCTTTTCTTCTGGATTACTGCTGTGACACTGGGCTCTTACTTGTCTCTATCACAAAGCACTGCAGTCATCTCCAAACCTGTGCAGCAAATAAGAACCCACAGAAAGGGTGATGAGATTATGTCTCTTTTAAAGATAACTCTTTGGAATGATAAGCCTCTGTTCAGGGTGGAGAGAAGAGGAGCTTGAGGCAAGGAGATGAATCAATAACTGGGTTCACCTGTCATTTTATAAATTGAAAATCCTTTAGGTCAATCATTGGAAGTGCTTTTCATGTGTTTTCAATTTGATGATTCACTAAGACTAATTTTATGTAATGTGACTTCAACTAAGAGGTGTAGATAGTGTGAGGTTCTGATCACCATCTACACCGAAATCTCTTGGAGGATGTATAGTTATCTTTCTTGGCATCAGTGGACAGATAGCTGATAAGGACATTTCCCAGCCTATAATATAATATAGTGACAGTGATTTTAGGAGTGAAGTGCTTAGAGTGCTCTGTGTGTTGGCTAAGGCGCTTGAAAAAAACTATCACAATCCTCACAGTAACCCCATGAGGTAGGTACTACCGCCTCATTTTATAGAAGAAGGCATTGATTTGCGAAGAGAAGAATCACTGAAGGTGATTATCACTGTTAAATTTTAACCAGATCTGAATGCAGGATGCTTCCAAAGATAACTTCATTAGTAGACACAGACTCTGGAACCATCTGTCCAAATTCTAATCCTCCAGCATCTACAGGACTTGAGTAAGGTCCTGTGTACTGTTTGTCTCATCTGTAACATGAGGAAAATATTTCCCTTATAGAGTTAGTATGCGGTTTAGGTGTGTTGATAGTTGTTTAACATCAAGAATAAGGCCTAGGGCATAGTAAAAGCTGTATATGTGGGCTTTTTTTGTTCATTCTACAATCACCCTCCATCTATTGCATATTGATAACTGCAACATTGGGTAGATTTGGAAACATTTAGCTTTTGGAACCTGTCTGCTATTTGAGTGAGTCTGGGAAGCAGGCACAGTAAAGAGGTGAAGGAATAGATCCTGTGATACCATAGGTTGGATGTGCTTATGCCCATATCACACAATTTTTAAATGTGCTTTTTGTAGTTCACTGATTTAAAACTCCCCGGGAATGTTCTAAAGGGTCCTCAGGGAAGGTATGGGAGCCTAAGACTACAACAACCACCTTGGGGATCTGACACCGTGATTATTACCAGAGGGGCTCTGGCTGGTTATGCTTGTTTTTCCAAGTTCACAGAGGTAGAATAGCGGTTTTGACCACTTAGATGAAACTCTTTGCATGTAAACATGTGTTTTAAAGTAAAATAAAAATGCTATCCAAAAACCACAGCAAAGAAAAGTTGGAAAACCTATTCATCAGAGTTTTCTCTAGTACAATAGATAATAATCTCACTGAAGCACAACCTTTATTTTGTTTCTGGTTTGGGCATGGGAAAATTTGTGTTGTGTCCAAATAAAAATTTTATTAGTTTTTTAAAAAAGGAAACATTATGTATAATATATACTATTATGTCACATAATAAATATAGAACTTAAATGTATTTTTAACTAGCTACAGGAAGTAAAAACTCATCCTAATTCATGATTTTCTCATTATTCTTTCCTCTGATCTTTAGCTGTTGAAATTAAAGAAGACCTAATAAAATAGTGAAAAGTAATTAAATTATCTATGCTCATTTAATCTTTTCAAAGGGTTTAATACACCCATAAACTTCAGTACACAAAAGCATTATATTTGTAGGATTGGTATTTAAAATAGATGGTTAAAACACTTGCTAGTTAAAAGCATTTCATACTGGGGGCTAGGAGACCTGAATTTTCTTCCCTATTAACTGGTCGTGAATGTCAGTCTCTCCAGACCTCTTTGTTCTCTTCAGCAAGTAGAAACTGCCTGGATAACCCTTCTTCTGGTTCACTAATTTTTCAAGTTTTAGCTTAAGAATCACTTTCCTATTTTAAATCCTATGCTTATCTTCTATTTTCATTTATAATTTCCTTTGGGGTATTTAATTCACTTTAATTCAATTATATAGTTATTTATTTACTATCTCTTCTGTTAATAGACTGTAAGCTCCATGTGAAGGTAAAAACTATGTCTCTTCTATACCAATGCACATACCAGGCTCTCAATTAATGTAAGGGTTATAGTCAAGGGTAGGAAACCCAAATGCCTCAGTCTGACTGTAAGATAGCATAGACTATAGGAACTAGGTAAACTAAGTACTGTCTGCTCCAATCAGTCAAATTTAAAGTTAATAAATTCAAAAGTACTAAACATGCCCAACAAAATCCTTTCAGGATTATTATTTTGTGACTTCTAGCTACTAAGAGCAGGTCATTCAAACACATAAGTGACATTAAAACAAAAGAAAACAAAACAAGCAAGAGGAGCTTATAAGTTGCATTTCATCAGATAAGTGAGTACACCTTCTGTGATGGGCTTCTCATTGCCATCTGTGGGCTTCCATACACAACCTCAGTTGCTCCTCCATGGAACTGTTCCTGATGAACTCAACCTTATAGTACTATGTCCAAGTATTTTTAAACCCCCATTAATAACTGTACATAAATGATCCCTAAATTAAATAAGGTTATGGTTTGCAAGTAGCATTGAGACAAAAATTACTAAAATTTATCACCTTATAAAATAGAACACTTTTCATTGGCTGTGGGATCTCTTTTAGTACTGACATCTTCTTATGTATTTAAATTGAAAGTTATGTTTATAGGTTTTGTATGGGACTTTTGATGTCTGCCTCCTTTCAAAGTGAGAGGCAGTTGTATGGATAAAAATTGCACCTCCCCCAAAAAGACAGAACTGTGCTTTTTATTTATTCATTATCTTATTACAGACACATGTACTCACTGTACACTGTGGACACTTAATACACATTAGTGATCAAATTTGCCTCACTCTCGAATGTCCTTCAATAAGAAAATTTAAATAACATGAAATGTAAATTAAGGCTATGAACAGGAAACTCAAAGTGGAAAATATTTATCAAGAGGGACAAAGCTAGACAAAAAGAAATTAGTCATTCAATGCCCTTGACTGTGAAAACCCTTCATTTCTCAATACCAAAGTGGAGACAGCATACAAAAATATGTTGGAACCCGTATGTATTCTTCTTCAAGCTAAATATATTCTTTATATATAGTATTATATTCCTCATGTAAAACGTTCATATCTACCATTCATACTTAAAATGATTATGAAAATAGAAATGCATTGACCTAGAATAATGGTTTGATTTTTCCTCCCACAACCTTGACCCAATCATGGAAACCTAAATGTGTCATTAGCACCTGTTCCTATTAGATAAAGTACACATCCAGTCACTGAAAAAAAATAGTATAGCCTAATCTTATGCTGAATTTAGGGTTTTTTCATCATTTTTTTAATGTGACGCATCATTCTGTAAGCATAATTGTTATTAATAGAGATCCTAATACTTGCAATAAAAGATGTACAGGAATTCTGCAAGTTGTCATCCAAAGTAAAGAAAATGCTTTCTAAATTTTATCTAAATGTATACTTACTATGTAAATATGCCAAGAAGAAAATAATGACACAAATTTGGAATTCTTTATCTCAGTCTTACACATTCAGTGGCAACCTCAATTGTTTGCATTATAAACTTCATGATTTTTCCAGGAATAGATTTCTAGCTAATAATTTTTCTTGGATATTGGTCTTAATCTACCAAATTAATGAGTAAGCAAAATTCTTTTGAAAAAGTTTTAAAAATTATTTTTAAAAAGAATTCTGAACCTACAACTGCTCTTAAGGATAGAGTCAAATAAAAATAATTCCATATAATCAAGTGTTCCATAATGTATGAAAGAACCAGTGTTATTTCTAGGTCAAAGACATATTCTTAACCAAGTATACAGTGATTTTCAATAGGAGCTATGAGTTCAAAGAGTTTCTAGATCATCATCCTGCAGCTGAATGGTGGCAGTGAAATCCACAAAGATGAAGATAAGGCAAAGAAGGTGATGATAATGATGAGTTACCCAAGAAGATAAAAAATAGAGAAGAAAGTAGAGAACAAAGAGTGGAAAAAGGAGGAGGGGGGAAGTGGACACTTACTAAAAGAATGAAAATGTTAATATTATGAAGAAAAACATTAGCAAAACCAGATTCCTCCTAGCCTTTCATTTATTTATTGTTCTATTTTAGTCATGTATCCACTATATCCTCTTCTTCACTGGGCAATGAGAATAACATTGCCAATGATTTTTTAGGAATGTTTTGTTTGTCAATTTATAAGCTAGCTATATACGCTCCTTTCTATTGTTGGGTTTCTCAGAGAATCAATCCCAGTGTCATTCTTGAATAAACTCTAACAGTAAGTCTTATTCACAACTTTGTTACTGCAACCTTGGCTAGTGAGATTATAACTGAATCAGCAGGAAAACTTTCTCTATGGGGTCATAGCCCCTCATTTGTGTATCTTTCTACACTAAGCAGTGAACTCAGTATGTAAGATCTCCCAAACAATGCTATAGTTTGTGTTTCTCCCCATTAAAAACCATGCTTTCATACAGTTGATTAATTAATCTCAAGGTAATCCAACTGAGGCCTAATAACTATCAGTACTCTATTGCTCCTCTAGATGATTCTACATTTAAAAGAGAATTTGCTTTAACCACCATAAATGTTTATGAAAATTTGAAACACAGGCATTGTACTGGATATATGCTTACAGAATGGAGCCCTTCTGGAAATTTACAAATCACATAACATATCAGAGTTCATCGACAGACAACTAAATTCAGGCTACTGAGCCAAATATTACTTCAACTTTAATGATTAGATTAAACTGCTTTCTCCTCCTTCTTGCTTGTTTATTCTTCAAATCACCTGTCTTCAAATCATTTCTCATATCAGGCTTTTTGTTTTATATTTTTCAGTTCTAAGTAATTTCTGCCTTTATTGCAGAAGAGACCATGTCTGCCTACTCACTTTGTATCTAATACAATAGCTGACAGGTGAGAGGCACTCAATAAATGCCTCTTCTTTGAGCAGACCGTGTATGGTTAGACCTCGGTGATGAAGGAATGCTAGAGCTGGTACAGTTTTGTGGAAAAAAATCCTTCCTTTGATTAATGAAATTATGTTTTGATGTGGGCAAAAGAAAAATTGCAACTTGAGGGTTTGCATAGCATACGAGACAACATTGATGTCAATTGATAATGACATCCTATGAGGTTAATAGAAGAAATAAGTATTTAAAAGAGTAAATAACCAATATAAACAGAAATTTCAAAAATACAGATTTGTTTTTAGCCTTCTATTAGCTAAATTGATGTTCACTGCTTTGATACAAACAAAAATTAGCCTCTGGAAACTCTGGAGATAAGCACTGAAATGGCATATTAATATCTTCTTCTTTTAATTCACACATGTCGTGTACTGGTCTTTGACATTACCTGATACAATACCTTTATTTTTTCTGGTGACTTGATTTTCTTCTGCAGGCATTTCCCCCCCTTCATGTCGTTGCCAACTCACCTATTTCCATACACAAAGCAACTACTCTGTGTATGCTACTACATTTTCAATCTCACAGAATCCTAGGTGGTATTATTGCAATTCCTTTCTCTACCTCAGACATTGTGAAAGGCATTAGTTGTAAAGTACTGTTGAGTTGACAGGTCTGGAGTTGCTGCTGACACTGTAGAAAAAGACTCCCCAAAAGGTTAAAACCTACATTTTATCAAAGAAAACAGCAATGAAAGACTTGAACTATTGTGTCTTGAATTATGGCTAGCTGAGATACTCTACTGAATCACTTAATCCTTTTAATACCCGCCTATTTCAGCTTTTATATAAGCATCTGCTCATACAAAGCCTGCATCAAACTCCAAATCCAGGAACTATTAGAACTGCTTGTAACACTGATGGGTTGTGCTGTGAGCTGTGAAAAGATTCAGAAAATGAGGGAATCAGTATCACTGGAGCCCAGGAGCTGCAACCACTTAGGTCCCCGGACTCTTAGCCTTCTTGCTTCTAACTTATTGGATTTCTTCTAATCTCAGACTCTTTCTAACACTAAGAACAAAATGGTGTTAGGAAAGCAGATATGTTGATGTAATTATTTTGGTTAAGCTTCTAGGCCTATTGATTAAGACTAACATAGGAAAAATACTATAGTGGCTATTGTGCCACATGACTCAGAAATCAATTACAGTTGAGTTCGTGTCTCATGTGATGAATCTAATGGAAGATGATTGATCTGTTTAGTGCAAGGTAAGTACTTACTATTAAGATTTGATTTTGTTATGCTCTGAGTAGGATAAATGAGGAAGGATGATGCAAGCCATTCTGGTGTTTCTTTCACTCTCAAACCTTGGACAGCACTGAAAAATTCCAACTCCCTCCCATCCAGATTCCCATCACAGGAATGAGAAACAAGAAACCTTCTTCCTACTGAATAGAAGAATAATAAAAATAATCTAAAGGACAATACAAAAAATAGCAAATAAAGCAAATCCAAATTTTTGTATTCATTAAAAAATATTGCTGCTCAAATTTTAAACACTTGACTGAACACACACACACACCCCAAACAACAAATCTTGCTAATACTGGAAAGTATTATTATAGGGAATTAATTAGGTTGAGAAAAGATGGTTAAATACCCAGTACTTCATGCTTTTCTCTATACAGGGTTTCACAAATTTAAAGTAGGAATATGAAAACAAACATTGGCAGGTGAAGTTAACAACCTCAGTCTAAGTAAATAAACTCTGTGGATAATCTCTTTTAGAAGTAAAACAGGGACACAATATACAAATGTAATTCTGATATTGTGTAATCTATACCTCTGCCCTCAAAAGCATTAGTTCTTAATCAGTAAATGTCATCTAATATTTAAGAAATGCTACCATTCATTTATAGAACTGTGACTTAAGTGCTTTATTTTCCTTTTTTTGCTATCTTTTAATGATTGACTATTATTAGCCTTTCCTTTTGTCATGTTCCTGCCAGTGTTTCCTGTGATACTCTGCTGCTTAAATCTTCAGAACATTTGAAAAGAATATAAAAAAGAGCACGAGTGACACTTTCATCCTTTTTCATTATAGGGGTATTTCCCTTAACAAGTTTTATTTAAGCAGGGATTTCCATACTTTGTTACCTTACCTACAGAGCAGTCTGTCTCTTTGCGAAAATTTTCAAATTTTTATTTGTAGAGCACAGTACTCAGATATTGCTGTATAAGCAAGATAAACATGTACAGAACAGACATGCTATCCACCAGACTTTCTTCCAACTCATAGAAGAGTAAAAACCTTGGATAAAGGAGTTGAATAAAAATATCAAGTATAAATGCTTGTGTGCATCCCCACCACTCACTTCATGAATAAGCCAAGGAGACATACCCTGACAATATATATGAAAGGGCATCAAGCCTCCCATGTAAAATGAAAATCTTGTCACTTAGAAAGGATTGTATATTGGATAATGCAAATACAATTTGGATATTCATTAGGAATTCATGAGCCACAAAAAGTCAAATAGCCACAAATGATTCATTCTGAAATAAAAGTAGACATTGCACTATAAGAAAAAAATATGGAAACATTAGGTAAAAGTGAGTAGTGGTAACCAGTTAACCTAAGATGAATGCAAGTTTACCTGCAAATGAAATGTGACAGTGTCTGAGCCTTTTCTCTGGTGTTCCAGAAAAGATAAAAATGAAATAATCTTCCTACAACTTGAGTGCTGCACACTCATAGTAGATGGGATAATAGAAGGGCTATTGAGGCTTATTATTTTCAATAAAGGTCATGTCAAACTGGAAGGCCATTTAAGCATGAAAGTGATGGATTAAGGAAGAAATTTTTTTAAGTGCAAAGAGTTTTTTTCTAAGTTTAAAATCCTTTTTTGAAAATTATTTAAAAATACAAGTACTCCATGTTCTGATGACAGCACAAAAGATAAATACAACTGAAAAGGGCTTGTGAATGATCTCTCTAGATAATGCAGTAGTTGTTGCTGTTTCCATATTTCAGAGTGTGTTGACTACTAGGGCTCTGCACTCATTTATTTTGGCTTACCAACCCCACAGAAAGAACAGAGACATGCTACTCTAGCCTCCCTTCTAGTTATTTGCATTTCCCAATTATCTCCCTAAGTCTGCAATTTATAAGTATTGATTAAATTAATCCATTACAAGTGAATATATTTTTAATGGGTGAAACATTTTTAGTATGAGCAATACTACATTACTGAAAGATTTACCCTATCTACAGAAGAAAAATTTAATAATGAGAGACAATTTGTGTGTGTGTGTGTGTGTGTGTGTGTGTGTGTGTGGAAGAGAGAGAGAGAGAGAGAGACCAAGTGAGAGGTAGAGAATATAAGCTTCGTGTATCCTGGGGAAATTTCTGCAAAGAGTTTGTGTTAGTGCGACAGCATTTACACTACTCGCAGCTTTCTGAGATAACTGGCCTGGACTGAAGTGTAGATGATTAAAGTCAGCTCAAGTTTCTAGTGAAAGCAAATATTATTACAATGCTAGGACAGACCTTCTCTTTGTATCTTTATAGCTTTTCTGATCAAACACAAGACTTACTTTTCCCCTACATTTGAATTTTAAACAGCTCTAAAAATCTTGTTTCTCTTATATCAGAATGTCACAGTACCCTTTAAAAATTGTTCAGGTAGACTCTGCAACCTATCTAGGGGATGATGCCATGGATAAGACATCTGGAAGGATGCTTAGTTGCTAAGAAGAGGGGCTTCCTTGGGTTTGTTGTGGTGGTTCATCCCTGGAGGATCTTAAAGTGAGATAGGTAATATCCATATGGAGTAGTTGGGATATAGTTTCTTTCAACTACAAGAAACAGCTCATAATTCAACCTCTAGGCCCAAAGGGCTATTAACACAGCACTGCTTGATAATACTTATGATGGTATCTTATACAGTATGGTGTTTACAGTTTTCAGAACGCTTTTCAGAAAAAAAAAATGGTCAACTATGATCTCTGCAAAATACCTTCGTTCACTACTTCTATCGATAGCATCCTACCCCAATCCACCTAGTCACTGTTGCATGATCCACCCCATGTCATTGGTGATGCTTCCTCCTTCCTAATTTCTCACGTTTTCAAAACATCTCTGGAATCTTTAACTTTCTTTCCATTTACCATCATTGTCTTTATTCAGCTCTAATCTCTCTCACAGAGAATTTTATTAAACTATGACTATTGAAGACCCAAATTTCTATCTCAGTGTGTATGCTCTGTGGCCACTAGAGTTAATATTCTAAGATTCAGTTCTAAGCACAACAATATCCTAGCAAGTCATGGGTGAAGACTTGCAGGGAAGTCTACACTCTGCTAATAGGTCCAAACCTCTTGCCTTTGGGGCTCAATTTCTCTGCCCTCTTTTCCTTTCTCTTCATACCATCATCTGTACCCTCTCGTCACACAGAGGTATTCCTTCTTGGATCTCCAAGATAACCTGTATTATATTTCTGAAGCTTTTCCAGTGTTCTTCCTTCTGTCCCAAACAACTTTCTCTGTTCCTGTGCTGATAAGCATAGCCTTTGGTCAGGGATGATTTGTATAGGAATGGAGAGGGTGGCAATGTTCAGTCATGGAGCTGCTTGAACTATGTTAGAAATACGATGTCCTATTAAGACAATTGGGAAACTGGGAGGATTTTAGGGAGATGGTAAATGAGATGTCTGCATTTTAGATAAGGATCAGTCAGTAGAGAAAATGGTCAGGAGAGAGGCAAGGCATAGAAAACAGTCAGGAGGGTTTCGGCATGGGGACTAGTTAGAAGAGGTGAGTTGATGGCTGCAGTGCACAGCAGGAATAGAGAGATGTATGGGCAAAGTAAAGTTTTAAGGAAATAGATTTAGAAATTACCTGGATTTGGGGAGTCAGAATAGTGCAATGTCATTAGGTGGTAGGGTTTCTATTCTCCTACCATTTAGGTGAGTTTCTTGAAGGCAGGAATTATCTGCCTCTGACTCTGGGGTATGTAACTTTTAGAAATAACTTGTAAGGACAAGTTGCTATTTTTATTCAAACTTAAGGGAGTAACTTAAGGTCAAAGTTACTACTTGGCTTATTCACGATCACATAGTTAAAAAGTCGGACCAGTGGCCACACTAACCCAAATAACCTGACAGCTAGTTTAAGTTATTTTCAACAAAGAAGCCAGGTTTTCTTTTTAGGTAAATGAGCTATATGAACGGCTAGAATTTTACCAAAGCTACAAGAAAACAAAAAGAGGTGAAGGAGGGTCACAGGTGAAAACGAATGAAGCTGGCAGGGCCTGTCCAGGGCCACCCAGTTCCCACCTGGCTCATGGTGGCCACTGGCGTGTGTTACTGTCGAGGCACAGCCGATGCTCTCCACCCTCTGCGTGGCCTCAGGCTGCCCCTCTGGCACTCCAGGTGGTGGCATGGGCGAGGCAGCCTTGCAGGGCTGGTGGGAGGCTGAGCACTGTCTTTCCACCTGGCCAAACACGCGAGTCAGCTCAGTGTGCAGGGGACTCACAGGGCCTAGTGGATCTGGAGATCTGAGATTGCCTGATAAACAACAGGTGGAGTGTCTTTTCCTGAGACCACAAAGAAGTATTTCAAGCAAAAGATCAGAAATGCAAACTGGTCATAAAAGTCTACAGTGAAAAGCCCGGGAAATGCCATGGAGAGCAAAGTTCTACCCTCAAGGAGCTGACTTGCAACAACCAAGACAATGACTTAATAAGATACTTTGGGGCACTAGAGTGTATTAAAGGCCTGATAGCTTGAGGAAGATCAAGTTTCGCTGTGTTTCCTTTCTCTGGCAGGCTTTTATCTTTAGCTGGTTTTGTCAGAAGCCAAGTCAAGTTCATTGACACATGTTGGCATCCTCAGCTAGCCCGTCGATAGAGACTGTAGCTTCTCCATCCACATGCTCACAGGGACGAGGAAAACGCTGCTGGCGCAGAGGGTCGAGATAACTTCTATTCAGATTCAGCCATTGCTTTAGGCAGGGAAAATATTTGGCCAGGGAATTATTGGCACTGGGGAGACTTCATAGTGTCCTGAAAACTTAACTCTGAGGAAGTCACGGAACTGGAAATTAAAGTTCTACCAGCCTGAAGCAAAGATGCCTGATGGCTATTTCAAATTTGAGGAGGTTCCTAGAATCAATACCCCTGCAAGGGGAAAAAATACATTCCAAGTAGATATCCCAGAGGGAATGAAGCTGATGATTGTTGTAATCCCATGATAAGTATGGGCTCCTGAGAGCAACATGGCCAAGAAAGATAATACATGTGCTTCCCTGAACATATAAATCATATTAATACTAAGCCACCACTATATTTAATACTGCAATCCATAAAGGGCTATTCATTAGAACATATTTCCCCATTCAGATTAAAGGGATGAGAGTGGGGATAGTTTCCTTTATTAGATGTGCCTCTAGACTCATGAAAATGTTTCAAGTATTTTGACCTTTACCAAAAATGGAAAGGATGTGAGTTCACAAAACAACAGAGGAAGAGAGAGAAGAAATAAAGGAAGGAAAGACAGAAGAAAGGAAAGGAGGGAGGAAATAAAAGACTAAAAGGAAATCATGGTGGGGAGGCTCCAAAGTCAGAGTGCTGCACTGTGTGTACATTTAATTCATTCTTTAAATAAACACTTACTCCCCCCAAAATATTACATATGAATCAGTTGACTTCCCTGATTCATGCAGCCTGAATCTTTTTCATACAACTTTGGAGTATTTAACCATTTATAAATGAGAAGTATCCTTTAGCTTTATTTCCTACTACACATAATGTTTTATTAAGATGTTTTATATTTACTCTCAACCCTTAAATTTCCTCAAGTTTAAAATCATTTTCTTATTTTTTCTCCTTTTAGTATCATGATGATTGTAATTATAGCATTGTCTTCTAATTGACTGATGAAAGAATACTAAAAAGCTCCAGAGAGTTTTTATATAAATGTCTTTTATTTTTCAATTTGCCAGTGAGTGATGATATACAATTAAACACCCAGTGACACACACTTAATAGTATAACTGAAAATGAATATAACCCGAGTTTCAGCTTGAAGTGGGGTTCCTGAGATGCACCTCTTTCCTTAGATAGATGAATCTTGAATCCTGCATTGTTTCAAAGAATGTGGGTTGTGACAGACAGTAAGCCCAGTGTTGCTGAGGCAGTGGAACAGTCTGAATCAAAATGAGTAGATGCAAGCACTCAGGTGAATGGTGAGAGGTAAACTACTGATATCAGATTAACTCAGCTAATTCAAGGCAGTGGGATGAAACAGAGGCAGAAAGTGGGGAAAGACACACAAAATAGACATGTGTAAGAAGGGAGTAGACAATAGCTCAGACTTGGTTTTTAGGTTTAGAATCAGCGTTGCTGGATTATTTGATAGATAAGACTAAGCATAAGTTTAAGTGGGGAAAAGTGGTTTAGTCAGAATTCTGTTGTATTTCCTTACATTTCCTTTGCTGTTGAATATTGTTTGTATTTTAAATTACACACACTGAGGGCACCATAATCTCTTTACTACACAAGTTCTTTGAAGGTCTTAACCTGTCCCTGTTTAGAACTTCAGCACAAGTTTTCACAGCAGGGCTGTCAGAAGGTCAGTGATGCACAGTTACTGAAAAAGAGATAATTCAATTACCCCAGCAAAGGTCAGGATTTAGCTGCTTGAGTCAAGATGGAGATTGGGCAGTCCCGTTATGGAGATTTGAGGGTTAGGGGGCAAAGGCAGCCTTGCAAGACAAAGATTATGCACATCAATGTCAAGAACTGTGAAGAGTCTGAGAATTTACTCTACTTAAAATCCAACTATTTAGCCAACTACAATTACATGGATGCTGGGAAAGACTAGAATATTCCTGGGTCAGGGCCAGAGTATTTCATTGCTTACAGTAGCAGCAATAGTAAACTTGACCCAGTTCACTGAGTCCTCTTTCCCACAGAGCACACAAGGAGGGCCAGGTGATACCTGTTCACAGAGTAAATTGAATTACAGGAGTGAAACCATGAATTTAAGGAACCCAAAAGCTATCCACATGCAGTAAGCATGCCTGACTGTCCTAGGGGAGGACACCATCTTCCAAGGGTGTTCACTATACAAGTACAATTGGAAAGACAGTTTAGAACAAAAGCTGTCAGTTCCAGATGCAAAATTTCTTCACTTAGAGACTCTGGAGATGGATTCTCAGCCCTCAATTAATTCAAGCCTTGTTTTACTGTTTAGGAAACTGAGGCTCTGAAAAGTGAAGTGATACTTTAGGAAAATACAATTAATCAATATAAGATTTGGGGTTAGACCTAGATGCTCAAGTCTCAAATCAGGTTGATAGAACACCCCACTATGCAGCATTGAAGTTTCCCTAAGTTTCTCACAGTATTCCTATGTCAGATGCATAATACACATATTTTAAACTAGCTGGAAAATAATGACAATAGATGCTAACTGGGTTCTTCTGGTTCCAGGCTGATAGTACCAGTAATGTCATTGCCTAGAGGATTTTGTGAGAGGTTATTCTTCCCTAATAGATTCAGAGATGTACACAGGAAGGGTCCATAGAAGCACTGCATTTATTTGTATAGTGACCATAATTTGTGTAGGAACCTTAGGAACATTACTTGGTGACACTCCACCACCCAAGAGAATACCTTAGAAGAGGAGCTTCTGACATCAGTAGTGACAATGACTCTGTCAGGTGGTAGTAGGTGGGCAGCCCTTTGAGTTTACAAAGAATTTAATGATCTTTGACAATTTAGTCTAAAGTCTCAAGCACCTCACCTGTAAACGAGTCCCTCAGCGTGTCACTGTGAGATTTAAATAGGCTGAATATGGCAACGCTCTATTTGCAAAACTTCACCAGAGACTGTGCTCTACTGAGAATTGTGAGCAGTGTATATTTCATAAGAGCTGCCATTAATGACAATCATGAGAACAGTAAGCCAATCAATGTGACAAAGTTGACATATTGTTTTTCATAAGATAAAACTTCTGACTGTGTGAATTTCAAAGAAAAAAGTAGCTCAACTAAAGATACAAAAAAAAAAAAACCAAAAAACCATTCATAGGAAGACAATTTTTTAAAAGTTGTATTTTTCATGCCTAAACTCATCTTTATGGAAAACAAGTAATTTCTAAAATAAATAAACTTTTGTTTCTGTAGAATATAGACCATATTTTATTAACTTGTGACTAATTTGCAATTTTCTCAAAATGTGTAGTTTATAATGAATAAAGGTGTTTTCTTCCTTTCATTAAAATTGCTATTTTCTATTTCTGCCATTTATATAATATTTTCCAATTCTGTTAAGTCACTGTACAGATGCAGAATGTTTAAAAAATCATTGTATTGACATGAATCATGTTAAATGTCTTCAAAAGTCATGACATATTGATAAATCAGAATAATTAAAAACTTCATTAGAATTTAGTTTGTGTCTATGATATTTTAAGAATGTATCACCATCCTTACCTAGTACAGATTTCTCCTATTATGTTTATTAACGATCTTTTTATTCTTTCAGTCACTCAAGTTTTGGCCTTATCTGTGAGTCTTTATTCCACTCCCATCTCCCTGCCCTATATAACCAGGGTTCACATTCTTTTCAGTATTCTTCATTCAGTTAACTTCATTACTAATGGGGAAACTGAGGCTCAATGCATTATGGTCCTTTAGGTTATAGAAAGATGGTATCATTTTTGAGGATCCTTCTTACTTTTTACCAATGTGGTCTGGTCTCTCTGTAATACAGACTACCCGTCTCCATTTTCTGCCTGCTGCAGTCCATTCTACATGCAATTACCCCATCCTAAAGCACATAATATAGTAACAGGTAAACATCGTGAAAGGATTCCTGCTATTTATTAGATAAATCTACATGTGTTGGCATAGAATTCCAGGATTTCCATGCCCCACTCTCAGTACACTTTTGCAATTCTTATTCCATCTTTTCTGTAATATAGCTCTATGCTTTTGTGTAACCTGACAACTTGACATTACTTGTACTTTCCCATTCTCTGAGATGTTATTCTCTTCACATATAATGCTCCTCTACTTCATATCAAGCTGTCAAAATTCTACCAATACTTTAGGATTTGCTCAGTCTTATTTGAATCTTCAGTAATCTTCTCTCCTTTCCTTGAAATTGTTTGTGACATTTTTGCATCTTTCTCATTGTAATGAATAACTTATGTTTTTAATTGTATTTACATATGCTCTTTTTATAATCTATTATCCCATGATTCAAAAAAAGCCAAAATTAGAGTCCTGATTATTTTAATTTTCCATTGATTCATACTCTGCATGAAGACATAAGAAGTTTCTTCATTAACTTCTCAGCGACATGTCTCTTCCCTGAAGTTAGTCCTCCCAGTCTGTTGGATTGCCCTGTTTCCTCACTTTTCTTTGTGTATGTTTGCACATTGAAACAGGAGGCAGCACAGCTCAGAAACCACTCTGTAAGAACTGCTGTTTACCCACCCGAGTGCCTGAAGAATACCTCCTTACAAAGAAGGCGTAACTAATATAGAATAACAAAATCAACTGTGAAACACTTCACAAGAGACTTGGGCACCAAACTTAAAAAGGGTCACACTGAGTTGACACCAAAAAAAAATCACAAACTGCAAATGAGAAATAGGTCACAGGCAGCATCAGTAACAGAAGTTAGTATGTAGGCTCCAAGATCACGTTAAGGAAGTTCAGAAAACCTCATCCCATGAAGGGCACCATAGCTAGACAACACAGGTAAGGGCTGAGTGACAGAAAAACCATGGTCTGATTCTTGATGGATGTTGACAGAGATCCCTGAACACCTCAGTCTCACCCGTCTGCTCAGAGTTATCATCTGCATGCACAGAATCACCCCCGATTTTTAAAAATTCACCTCTGAACATCAGACATATTAATTTAAATATAGTATACTGATAACAAAATGATTTACTGCTTTCACCGAGGGTACATTTGATGGTAATTTCCAATTATTTCTTCCTGGGACATTGGAAAAAACAAGAGCCATGAATAGGTAATATCTTCTCTGATGTGGTTTAAAGCATGGTTTACTTCTTCTATCCTTGGGTATGTGTGATGTGCTGATCCTAATTTGCGCCTCACGTTAGTCTACAGTTCCTACTAACTCATTCCAAATCTGGTGTGAAGACAGAATTTGCACATTATAATTCAAAGTACATTATATGCATTGCATCCAATTTAAGTCGGATTTGAATGAAACTTTTCATTAACCTATGTTCTGTAAGAGTTGCTTCCACTCCTGTTTGCTTATGCAAAAACTATGAAACCACTGGAAACTATTCCTTTAATCCAACATATCGTGTGTGTGTGTGTGTGTGTGTGTGTGTGTGTGTGTGTGTGTGTGTGTGTATAGGAATTATCTGGGGGAGTTTTATGTATCAGCCAGGATTTTTGTGGGAAAACAACTTTTGTTCTGGTTGATACTGGGAAAATATTTCTCACTTGACAAAAGCTTGGTTTTGTTCAAGAATATGGTTACATCCTGTGACTCATGAGCAAATGTAACCCCCAGGGGCTGCAACTGTGGATTAAATTGCATGTGTGTTGCCTCTTGGTCTTTACTCATTTGTTCCATCATTATAATTTGGGAGCATGTATAACTAACTACTCTATGTGCTACTACAGCCTCCTCAAGTATCCATGTCTACATGACAATGATCCTTTCCTTTGTAACTGTTAAATTCAATATTTTCTCAAATTGAGGCAATAAATTTAGACAACAAGGATTAAAATAATTCACTGAATAACGTTTACATCAATTTGGAAAGTGTCACCCATGTTTAGACTGGTGGAATGGGCAATAAAGAATGGAGACATGAGCAGCGTGGGAGACTGAGAACTTTATACCTTTCACTTTATTATTTTCTACAGTATTTTACACCCTCCTGCTCTGAATTATCTCCATTTTTCAGATCATGTTTGGCACTGGCACATCTATTAGATAAGTCCTTGCAGCAATTCATTGCCCTTATCTTTGTTTGATCTACTAGCATTTCCTTTATTAACCTTCTGACAAATAAGCTACAGAAAGAATTACGAAAATGAAAGATTTGTACTGATCCTAGTTATTGATATTATTTAACTATGTGCTTCCTTAAGTGTGTTTGTAAGAGTCATAAACAGAGCCTCTGTGTTAACCATATTTTCGCATTGCAAATGATTCTTGGCATTTATGTCATTCATGTTGTTTTTCTCAACGTTTATACCATTTAATCAGTCAAGAAAAGAAGTAGTGGGTGGTTAATAAGTTATTTAGAGGAAAAGTGAAGCAAGTAAGAATTAATGGAAGACACTTAACTGACACCACTAAAGAGAACCTGACAAAATTTAGCTAATCAATTGTTTTAATAATCATCAACTTCATACAGTGTTAGTTTGTTATTCAATAATTATAATTAATTTTGTACTGTACAGTCTTTTAAAAATTTCTAGTGGAAAGTTTCACCAAGGAATTTGAGGCTGTATTTAATCTTCTACTTACTTTTCAAATTTAGTTTGTGCAGTAAATCTGACATCGTCAGTAGTAGTTGGCTAGGATGACCATATAATTTATCATTCAAACCAGGACAATGTTGAGCATGTGAGGGGATGCCATTAATATTATTCTGGGATAACTAGTGTAAAACCAGACTACCCTGGGAAAGCCACAACTTGTGGACATTCTAAGATTGTGCCAACTATAATCAGGAGTAGGAAAGAGGAAATCTCTTTGACCTTTGACTTCTTCTGGAAGAAAGAGCAGCAAAAAAAAGGAAAAGAATAGGCTTTGGAGACTCAGAAATTTGATTAAAATCTTGACTCTTCCAGATAGTAGCTGAGTGCCATTGCTCAAGTTATCTCTGTTTTCCATCCCATTTTGAACTACAGTGTTGTACTGGAATCATTTATACAACAGATTGTAATCCCCGAGAGCAGTGCTATCTGATATTTTAGCTGCTAGCTACATGTGGTTCTTTTTTCCACGTGTGATCTTTTTAAATGTAAATTTGAAATAATTAATATTAAATAAAATTCAGTTCCTCAGTGTCACTCGGCACATTGAAGTGTTGAATAGCTACTATATTGGCGTAGACTGGGAGATTTCTATCATTGCAAAAAGTCCTTGCTAACATGGTGGGGGTCAGAACCATAATTTTTTCATGCTCAACTCCTTCAAAACCTCCTCAATAATCAATATACATTCACTTCGGCATGCATGGATCCATGCTCCATTCAGCAGCCGAAAGATTTTCTCAAAAGGCAAACCTTGTCGGTTTTCACCTGTTCAGATTTTTTACTGGTATCCTTTGTCTCTACCACTCCCTGTGGTCTACGCCCTCTTCTCCCAATTCTAATTGACCTGGACCTTGTTCTGCCTCTTGTGTTGCCTCGCTGTCTCCCTCCATGGGTCTCTTGCCTGGGTTATTTTCACTGCCTTGAATGCTCTTCTTTCTGATATTCCCCACATCCATCCTCCTACAAATCAGCTCAAGTGTCATTTCCTAGGGGAATCTCCCCAAACCTCTGATAGAGTAAATCTCCCCTGATAGCCCATAAACATCAAGTAGTAGTACTCCATAAGTAAATGTTTATTCATCTTTACCTTTGGATTTCTTCCCCCATGACTTCCATAGAGTAGGCACTTGTGGAACAAAGAAATGACCTGAGGCCTCCAGTAGGCTCTTCTCAAGTTCCTACAAAGAGCTATAGCTCTTGACACAGAAAGGCAAAATCCATTAGAACACTGGGATTGATCCCCAAAGATCGTAAGTTTTCCTCTACTGTTATTTTGATTTATTTGAACTAGAATTCATTAATAGGAGAATAATTCATGTAATTGAGAACTGGAAATCTTGAGTTACAACTTCAAGAATTTTAATGGTTAATGTAGTAACTGGTCATTAATCCACACAGCTTACAACTTGCTCCAGGGAGGTTGTTGTGAAGTGTCTCTTTGCTGAGACTTTAAAGACAGTTCTGGTCCCAAGAGACCAAGTCATTCCTGGGTTATTTCATCTGATCTCAAAAGAGAACATTTTTCTGTTTCCCCCTCAGGGCTTCTGTCAGGCCAGTATTTTAATATGCTTGACATTTTTAACTTTATAGTTAATGTTTAAAATAAATTATAAATTGAATTTCAATGATTAACAGTTTTCAGCTTCATAATTGTATATTTTACTTACAGGTAACTTTTAAGATATTTTTCAACAGGATTTCAATGATCAGCTTAATGACTTATCAATACGTTTTATATCAAATAGTACTGGCCATCAAATTATAATGATCAAAGAGTAGAAATTAACAAATGAAAATAACATGGCAAAGACTTAGTTAAAAATATCTGTTCCTTCTTTAGAATGAAGATATATTAAACTCTAAAAATTAACATTAATATAACTGAAACAAGCAACTACTACTGAGATAAAATTGAACTGTTAAAGGTTTCTATTGGGCATTATGTTTCCCTCCTAAATGCTTATTAAAATCTTTAATAATAAAATCTTTCACTCTGAAATAAATATGCAGAATCCCTAAATACATGTACATGGTAATGAGGTTTTTTATTATAAATATGCCACCTTCTGTCCTTCATTTTCTCTTTTGTTACCTGCTGCATCCTTATTGATATTTTTGGTTTGATATGCATAAATAAGAAGAAGCTCTCCTTTGTTTCTCTCTTTAGTGTCATTGGCAGCTGGTGTCGCCTTAAGAGTTCTTCTGGGCCTTCTGAGGTGCATAATAATGATAATGGTATTGGCTTCCATTTATTGAGAACTTACTAAGCACTTTTGCATAGATTTTAAAGAAACATTATAAGGCATATATCATTCTCTCTCTTTTAGTAGAGGCAACGGAGCCTTATAGAGATTAAGTAGCCTTGAAGTAAGTCACATTTATGGTAAAGCACAAAGTCAAGATTGGGGCCTAGGTCAGTTTGTCTCTACTTCCACACTCTCAGACTTTAAGCTGTGCTGTCTAGTAGGTATACTGTCAAGTCTCCCCACATTCTGCTGGGGCAATTCGACATTTCCATTGTATCTGCTTTTATTTATGTTTAAGATGTTTTATCATAAAACTGGTAAAGATTTAGTAGAGCTACACTCCTAAGACTTGCTGAGTGATAAGTCATCAAAGAAAATTTGGGGCAAGTTCTCTGCTTTGTTATTCTCCATACTATGGCAATGAACCTCATGTCAGTGTAGAGTAGGTTAGTATCACAGTGGCATCAGGTGTCCTAGGTTTGAATCTTAGGTCTACTTCTTATTTTCAAAATTTGAAGAAAACATTCTGCCTTGATTCCTATGTTTATAAAATGGTCTTGGTAATTCTACTTTCCTCATAGTATTATAGTGAGAATTAAATGCACAGTTCTTTGAAGAGTGTCTGGCACCTACCTACTTATCTCAATAAAAGTTGCCTACCATTATGGTTGTTATTATTGGTTTCATAATAGTTCTGATAGATAGCTGTTTCTCAGAAAAATAAATAAGAACCAGATCAATATCCAAAACAAAGTGAATAGTTTAGAAATAAGAATATGCATGATAACATAGAATTTTTCTTGGACCCATACTAAGCGACAGGCAATATGTTGACATTTAAATATGAGGAAACCAAGACTTCAAATAAGTAATTTTTAGTAACTTGATATGAAGCTAGTCTGTTTGCTGGATTCACAAGGGCTTGATGACAGTGAACTCCAGGGAGAGATGAAGAATGCCATCAAGGATGTTGCATACAATATCCCAGTTCCTTCTCACCTGCACAGTTTGAGTCAGTTTCAGGGTCAGGCCTTGTTATCTGCATTTTAACAAACTACCTACATGATTTTAATCATACCCAAGCTTGGGAGCCCCTAAGCCTATGACATACTTCAAGGGAGGTCAAATGACAGAGGGAAGCAAGTGGCAGGCACAGCGAGGCAGGCAGAGACCTGGAGCCATAGAGGCCTCCATGAAAGAGGCACACTGGACACATCATAAAGAAGAAGCTTAGGAGTGAGGTTGGACATCTGTGGGGCAGATACGAACGAGCCACCTTCCCTGAGGGCTGCTGAGAGGATGGCTGGTGAGGCTCTGCACAGTGCTGCCCAGTTGGTCTTCGATCCATGGAGTCAAACCCTTCTCTGTTGGAAATTGTTATTTCTCCCATCAGCATGGTTACTTCAAAAAGAAAAAATATATATCTGTCCCACCCCCTGACAATTTAAGTAATTTGCTTGGCAAATCTTAAACTAGTTTAAGCTTCTATATAACAATTCTCAAATCAAGAGATGGACACCAATCTTGGACTCTCCAAGATAATTCAGAAAAAAGCTTGACTTACAGCACCCACGGCAAATTGTTAGGAACAAATGTCAACAAAAAATACCACTACCCCCAGATAAAACAAGACTATGAAAGCTGCTCACATTTACTTCTAATGTCCCACCTCTCAGAATTTCCTTTTTATTATTGTAGTTATAGAACTCTGCAATTAACAGAATCTTAGAAATAATTATAAGTAACAGTATTTTCTATTTCTACATCTATGTATTTTTAGTTAAAACAAAGGCATTCTTCCTGAAGCTAATGTTCTGCATTTGTCATCTCTTGTTTGAATTTTTCTTCAAGAAGAAGAGACAAAGAGCAAGTGGGTTCTAGTAAAATTTCTTATTTATATTCACTAATTCAGCTTTCTGTTTAGATTTACCCTTGAGTATTTGCCTTTCCACAAGCGCCCAAAGATACTCTTGGTACTGCTTAGCCTGTGATTCTAATCCACAGTGGGGTTCTGTGTTTCCAACAGCCTCTCCTACCTCTGTCCTCAATTTGTGCTTTTGAGAGAGTGCCTTTGTTTAGATAGTGTTGCTTCCTCTTTTTCTGATCACCATTTCTTAACACATGCATCTGATCAGCTGGTATAAAAATATCTGTCTTTGCCAAATGAATTAAACATAATATTTTGCCCTTTGACCCACTTTGTCCTTTCACTGCTCCTCTAAACCTCCTCTGTACATCCAATCTGATGCTTAAGGGCTCTCAAACTCCTAACGACCTCTTGTTCTTGGACACCCTCCTTATTTACAACATGATTTCAGTATGCCTTAAAAAATAGGCAAATGGCTCACTCCAGAACCACTTCTCATAATTCAGTTTCACCTTTATGATCCCCAGTCTATACTCAGTAGAGGTCTATCTTTGTCCCATATGGCCCCTCTGCTGGGTGTGGGTCTCTTAACAAAATATGTAGCCTGGCTCAGCTGCCACAATTCTAGTTGTAAAAATTCACGTATCTGCTAGTTAGTCTCTCTCTGTTGGCCTTTTGCAAAGAAGTACTTCATAGAAAGTGGATTTCCTAATAGATATGTGCCAAGTTTTTTTAGAGCAACAGTTAAAATAAAAATTGTCCTCTGATTGCATTTCAAATCATATGCTGCTTTATTTATAGTTTTCTAAAAGACTGAGTGAAAGAATCATTTTTAATGTGTAAGGCACTTTATCAAAGTTAGTAATCAAGAAGAATCTATAAATTATATCAATTGATTATGATTTAAACCATTTTTAGGTGAGCAGAAATTCTTACATCCATTTTGTGACAGAGGATATAAGGGCATTACCTCCATTTACTTAAGAATGTGGTTAAACAGTTTGTCTATAATTGCAGTTAGCAAGTTGTGGAACAAAAAACAATAGCTGGGTGTTTAAACTCCTGACCAAAAAGACCGGTCACATAGCAAGGGTAAAAAGTGCCTGGGTTCAATACAATATGTCTGCATCATTTCTTCCACATCTTTTTAAACTGCACTAGACTGGGGAAAGACAAGCATCTTTGAGGCAGCTCCTGCCCCAGCCCCAGATAGCGCGGTGCCCTTGTACTCGACCCTACTGGAGGGCTTCACAGGATAAAGGTATTATTTTAGCTGGGATTTGAAGCATAAATAAGAGTTCACTGGGTATTAACAGAAAGAATATTCCAGGCGCAAGTAACAAGAAGAGACAAGGCACCTCTTACAGAGGCATTATGAAGCAGCACGCTTTTATTTCCAAATCTCAAATCCATAAACAGAGTAGATTCGGCCTCAATGGCAAAACTCAAGTGCTAACTTCTGCAAATTCACATGGCATAATGTTGTCACCACAGAGGGATCCGATCTGTGAGTCCTCTTATTAATTATTGGCGTGTGAACAGCTGGAAGCATGGTCAACTAATTTACCAGGGCTGCTTTTAATCTTTTGCCTGGGAAATATCAAAAGAAGTCATTCAGTTTGGAATATACTGAAGCTCCCAATTTTAGAGGGCTTCACAAATTATGAAGACATTTACATAAATGTCAGCAGATCCTTACAATAACCCTCAAAGTATTATTATTATTATTATTATTATTATTATTATTATTATTATTATTATTATGTACTTTGAGGTTCAGATAGGAAGCATTTGAAATTTTGAGATAGCAAATGATTTGCTTAAGATCACTTAAGTAATGTATCCCAGAACTGGGTCTTGAAAATAGGTATTTGGACTCCTTATTCAGTATTCTGGAAAATAAGCCAGCTTGTGACATTTTTAGGATGTAAAACTTCTTGCAGATAAAAGATAAACAAGAGATAATCAGAAAAGGAAACCAGCTATGGCAGAACTGTAGAAAGGTCACTATTTTCACTAACCCAGGATGGTTTATTTTCACACGTACTGGCATCGGTGGGCACTCCCCCAGTGCGATTTCAGTTGGCACCTCTCTGTTTCCCCTCTGGATACTGAATCCCATCATCCCTGTCCTTCAGAGTCTTGGACCTCCTGCTATTTTCCTTAATCTGATTTTCTCCCCACTGATTGCTGTGTGATGACTGCAGATCACCCAGGACATGTATTTCGGCCCCACTGAATCGTACATCCTCATTTCTCTCTTGGTCCATGCTTCTATGAGTTTTCTGAGGCCTCACCTGGACAGGGTGCTCATACATCTTGGTTTGAAAAATCAGGGCCGATGTCTGTTTTACTGTTGCGCTTTAAAAGGGTGCCCTCTTTCACTTTCAAATATGTTGGTTTTTCAAACCACCTATAGTTACTCCATATCAGACAATCGAATAAATTAATGTGTTCTTGAGAGACAATAGGGACAGTTTCAAATACTTTTTAGTCAATACACTTTAAGTAACTTACAGATATGTGTGTTGGATATATTTAAAAACTGAAAATGAAAAAACGTAATAATTTATGCACATAACTTCAACACAGGAGCTTATTATTTTTCTTAGTTATATTGAGGGAATATTTTTCAAATTAGAATGATTCCCCCATTGTCAAATAAAACAGTCCATTCTCACTTGAAACGCTTTCTTCACTTGGCTTCTGAGAAATAGCACTCTACTTGTTTTCCATTTACTTGCTGAGCATTCTCAGTTTTCTTTGCTGAATATTCCTCTTATTTCTGTTAAAATATTGGATTGGGTGGCCTCCACAGCAGTCCTTGGAGTTTTTTCCTCTGTCCTAGGGACCCCTACACATGATCTCATTCAGTCCTGTGGTTTTGTTTTGTTTTGTTTTTTATTAAAGTATCATCAATATACACTCAGTCCTGTGGTTTTTATAGCAACCTTCGGCGGATAACTTTTGAATTTTAAATTTTTAGACCTATTTGCCTACAGTATCTCAGATTCCACTTCTATATTTATTTATTTATTCTTTCATACAACAAGCATGTTTTCAGGTACTAATTACTGCAAGGCACTGCCCTCTATGTGCTGTCACAGGGAGTAGAGCAGTCATGGCATTCAAGAGGCTTCCATTCTGGCTAACAGAGGTCTCAAATATAGGCAAAACCAGAATGCTTGATTCCCCCAGCGCACACACATGTGCACACATGCCCTTTCATCTCCCCAAAGGTCCCCTATTTCAAGAAAAAGCTCCACGATTACTTGCTCAGGCCAAAAACATGGAGTCAGTCCTGACTCCTCTCCTTTTCTTATACTCCAAATCCTGTCAGCTTTATACTTAAAATATATTCTGAATCTCAATACTTCTTACAATATTCACCATTGCTATTCTAGAACAAGCCACCACCATCCACCATCGATGGCCTAGAGTTTTGCAATGGCCTCATTATTGTCCTCCTTGTTTCCATTGGCATTTGTTACAATTTGTACAGCCATACAGATCATACAGCCATAATTATCTTATTTAACAGATCCTTTCACCACTCCAATCCCTCCAGTAGTTTTCCATAAAACTTACAATAAAATATGACACCCTCCCCACGCCTAAACATACAGTTGTGATAACTGTCACCTCCCTTCTTGCTCATGCCCTTTCTCACTTGTCTCCAGCGACACTGCCCCCTGAGGGCTCCTTGAACATATCAAACCTACTCCCACCTTGCTGCCAACAGTTATTCTTTCTTGGCATAAAATGCTCCACCCCCAGACCTTTGATTGGCTTGTGGCTTTTCTTAATTCAGGTCATTGCAGATGTTACCTTCATGGACAAGTCTCCACTGCCTGGTCGAAAACAGCTTATCACTTGTCCATGCCCTCTCTATCTATACCCACACCCTGTTTAAACTTTTTTCCTAACTATCATAAATATACATTTATATCCCACACACCACTAGAATGTTGCCACCATAATGGAAGGCACGGCAATGCTCCCAGCATTATCCCGACCCCTGGGAAAGTGTAGGCATGCAGTAAGAGTATCAGCTAAGATCTGATGAATGAATTAATTAGAGCAATCTTAATAACCTCAGCCTCACAGGACTTTACACAGAGATGGCTCTGACATGAAATAAACCCCCCAGCTTGATGATGAATGAACATGTGTGAACAATCGCAATGTGCCTTGCAACATTTTCTTTCTGGTTTTAAATGACAGGGAAGGGAAGTTTCCTGGTATGGAAGCTATGTAAGATTACATTATAGATTTTGTGACCTGAACAAAGTTGCTTGTCCTCTAACTTAATTCCCTCAAAGTTTTATCTACCTCACAGTACCTTGTGAAAATTAAATAGCATAATACACATGAAATGCTTAGAACATGCTTGGCACATTGCAAATGTGACTGTGTTTCTTCCTTTCATTGTTTTTTCATTGTTTCATTTTGTATTCATTTCTTATGGTATTAAGCAAGTGATGTACAAGAGTCTGCTATAACCTCCTTCCCCCTCCACCTGTCTTGGGTGATACTTGCTAGATGGGGCAGAATGTTCTGATGGTGAATAATATCACCAATTCAAATGCCATGTGATTGGTTTATGTGGGGAAATAACGTGTGGATGCTGCTCTAATCGTGTGGATACTGGGCCTGGTGTGGCTTTAATCCTGAGTGGTCCACGATGCTCTTGCTCCCAGTGGAAATGAGACACTGCTAAGAGCTGGGTTTACTGTTAAGTGTGCAGTAAATCCCTGATTAATCAAATTAGATTAGTTACAGTCTTTTTCTGCCTCCAGATATACAAACAGATGCAGAGAGGCTCACAGTATGAAATTTTTGGCTTCATCCTCTTATTAATCTCTTTCTCTCTGCTTTGTCATTTTTTCCCCTCACCTTTTAGCTTTGGAGGTCTGAAATTGCCAATTCAACTGCTTTGGAGCAGGTGGACTAGTGGTGGGTTTTATGGAACATGTGGGTAATGGGGTTTTTATTTTGGGGATGCTTAGATTTGTCTACAAGAGGGATTGCTGCTGCTTTTACTACATCTGCTCCTCTTCTCTGTTTCAGTTGAGACACCTCAGGAAGAAGCAGTAGGAAGTAATAACAAATTACTTTATTTTTTTCATCTCAAACAGAAAGATTTTAGAACAAACTAACTGAACTCCATCCTCTGACATCCTTCTGTAAAAAAAAAGAGGAGAGAAACCTGATGAAATCAGACAAATGTTTTCACGTAAGAGATGCAATTTCTAGTCAAATTTTCTACAACCTAGGCTCAACATTTGGAATTAAGGCACCATTATTTCTATTGCTAATACACAGAAATAGCTATGGTGGTGACAGTAAAACATTAAAGAACACATGGAGCAAATAGAGATCCAAATGCCCGTGTTAGTGCTAAGGCCAGACCTGGATGAGGTTTCCTATTCATCTCCACCTACTATGAGGAGAGTCACTGTGGAGAGCACAGCTTCTCTCCCGTTCTATTCCTTCCCGCTGGAAGGCTAGCAGATGGTGACAGCTCCAGGAAGGGCCACTTTAGAGAAAGTAGAAGAGATTTTTATAAGGCCTAATTTTCCACAAGGAATCAAGTCCCCAAACCATTTTCCCCTTAATACTAGTGGCTAAACAGCACAGTGACAGACTGAAATGGGTAAGTTTGGTTCACCAGACTATGATCTACTCATGGAACAAGATTACATCATTTATTCCTGTATCTTCAACAGCTAGTGTGTCATCAATGAAGGTCTACTGAATGAATGAATGAATGAATGAATGAATGAATGAATGAGTATGTGTGTGTGTTCTGGTTTCAGCCATGGATCTGACTCCTGTGTGATCTTGAAATCTGTTCACTCTTCTCTAGGTCCACTACTGTGATCCTAGTTTAGGTGCTGCCATCTCTCACCTGGATTACTCCCCTACCTTTATACCTGGGAAATAACCCTTCAGTTTCGGCCCTGTATGCCTGTGTGAATCTCTGTTCCTTTCTCTGCACTGCAAATGAAATGACGTTTCCTAAAATGAAAATTTTATCAGGACAGTTCCTCTTGTAGAACTGTCCAGTGGCTTTTTATCACTCTTAGTTTTAAAGTCCAGATTTTAGCTTGTGCATTTGGCTTATGATGCCCAACATAAATGCAGCCCTGCTAAATGCACAGCTTTATCTCTTCCCACCAACATGTATGTATTCTGTGGTCCAAACATACTGAATACTGAGCAATCTTAATGCATAGATTTTAAGACACATATTTTTTCACATATTACTATCCCCAATATGACAAACCTCATCAGTGATATGACTGCCAGTTTTCCCTTCCCCATTGTTGCAAAAAATTATGATTCATTTTTTATTTGCTATCAACCTAGAGTATATTAACTTATCTTATATTAATATATAAGATATCATTTTAATTCTTGACTAAATTCTGGCCCTTGACATATATAGACAAACTCTCAGAATATCTACCCAGTTAACATTCTTTCCTAGCTTTTATTGTCCCAGTTTCATAGAACATACACATAGCTTAATACCATGTTTTTCAGCCAGTTTTTATATAAGGCAAAAAATACTTTTATGTACCCAAATTTCAATGAAACATTTTTTTTTAACAAATGATTTGCAGGAAATTTCTTGAGTTGCAATCCAAATGCAACTGCTAGAATGCCAGAGTCACTTTTCTACCAACAGAAAAGTGTACCTATTGTCACAAAGGGTGCGTGTTCCTCGGAGGCGGCTGCCACTGGGGACGCAGCACACGGTGTCTCCTCAGTGCAAACACTCCTAGGTCATGCTGTGCTTGTTCCCAGTGTGTCTCCACAGTGGCTTTCACATTTGTTAGGCGGAAATATAGATATGAGCAGGGTGGAGAGAGAATCAGACTGGTAAAGCCCACTAGAAGGGGCTCAAAGAGTTGGCCAGATAAAACGAGAGAGCCAGAAAGGAATCAGAGTTAATGTGTTATCAGTTGAAGCTCCAAAGGCCAGGAGCAACTTGGAATGTCCAGATATTCCCCAGATAAAGAAAAGTATCCAGGCACAGCCCCCTGTCTTTACTATGTCCATTAGATCATGCCATTTTAAAATGTACTTTAGCCTGCTAAAAGGCCCAGCTTATTCTTTAACTTAACCTATATGCTGTTTTTTCCTCCTTCAGCCCCTAATCTAGTAATTTGGAACCTAGGCAGAAGACAAGCCATCATGATTAATTTTCCAAACAAGCCCACATATAAAAACAGAAAAATTCCATCTTAAAGCTAAGATTCCATGTTAAAAGCCAGAAAGTTAGGAAATATGATTCTGAACATATTCTTTAGCAAAAAAACATATAATAACTCAGCCCACCTTGGGGACAGGGCAGGCAGTCTTGATTGATATGTTCTCAGAGGGAAGCTGCCATCCAGGGGAGGAACTGGATCAGTACATTTCTTGTATTAAGTTTGCAGAGTTACCTGGAGGACTGATAATAGAAGAGACTTAATGTCTCTCACCAGAGAGGAACATCTTAAGACCACTTAACAACTTGACACCCCCTAGCCCTTAGTCACATCCTGCAAACTCCTTAAAAGGGAAACCCCTAACCTTTCAGCGTGCCTCCTCTCTGAGGATGCCTGCACTTTTTCTCTCAACAGGAGGAGGGCGCCTCCTGTTTGAGGACACTTGCACTTTCTCTCTCTTTAAATAAAACTTTTCAACCTTTCAGGGTGCCTTCTCTCTGAGGATACCCACACTTTCTCTCTAACTGCATAACTTTAAATAAAACTTTTACTCTCTTTCACTACTGTGTCTCTTCCTTTCAATTCTTTGTTGAGGAGGGACAAGAACCGAGGAAAATAAACAACCGCTTCCTAACATATTCACCTCTTATTCTTGCATAGGTTTTTTGATAGCATTGAAGAACCACATGGAGAAGTAAGGGGGTTGAGAAAGATGGTGATAAGAGGGGATGTTATTGCATATAAAAAAACATGTCATATTAAAACCACATTAATTGGTGATGAAACAACCCAACATTTTACAATACAAAATGATAATTTATTACTGTAGTCATATCACTGCATTTTCATTATATTTCAGGAAATTGCTTGAGGATTAGGTTGAGCTGTACAGTAGTTTCTTCAATATACTGCTGAAGCAGTATAGAGCTGTATTTTCATCATGACCTTATTGTGTACGGATATAGACCAGTGACTTACTTTGTCCAATGGGATAATAGTAAATGCACAGCAAGCAGAAGCCTAAAATGTACTTATGTATTATTTATATATTTTTTTAAACAACTTTCTGTGTATTATAATATTTTGACATGTTAAAAAGCTTTCTGGCTGAGGAGAGACAGCCCCTCCCTGGGCTAGCCAATTCTTAGAGATAGAAGGGCTCAGCCTGAGTAGGCCTTTATAGTAGGCAAACTAACCAATCACCCTCTTTCTAGCCCGTGTGCCCTGAAAGGCAATATTCATCTGCTTACTCATCCCGGAGCTTGGTTCCCGGTCACTCGGGACCACTTCTATAGTTCAGAGCCAGTCAAAATGTTCAAACTAGCCCATCCTAAACTGTTTTCCCCTTCTTCAGGCTTCCTGACCACTCTCAGGCTTCCCCTTCTGGCCTTGGGTGGTGTAAACTGTGCTTTCTGTTTCTAAGACTTGTGATGTAATAAACTTTGGTCTTCTTGAGCCTCTCCTCTGTGCCCTCTTGTGGCGGCACCTTACTGACCATCATGGAAAAGAATGCAGAATGGCTGGCATCGGTCTTGGTGTCTTATACCACTGCCTTTTTCCTCATTTCATGTTCCTGGGACAACTGATGTTCTGAGACCATGGAGTAGGCCAGGACTCAGCCAGCAGTTTGAACACTAACCCCTGCCCATCCCGGCCTTGGTGAGTCAAAGCCCAGTCTACACATAAATGTGTGTGTGTAAGAAATAAATACTTATTTTTGTATGCTAATGAATGAGTTTGAGGATGGAGTGTTATGTGGAATTATTATGGAATAGCAGCTGATTACTACCATGTAAAACATCATTTAATATGGAAAAGAGGCTGTTGGTTAGATATTTTGTTCAGGGCATCTGACCTTTGAAAATAACATATATGTATTCTTTCTTATATTCATTTCCATAAACATGAATTTTTATATCCTTAAGATCTAATTCTACACATGTTTGAGTCTCATATTTTATTTAAGATTATATGTGTTCTAATATTTAAGTAGAATAAATGCTTAGTTTGTTGAGTTTCAATTAAAAATCATAGCCTTTAAAAATAACTGATTTTTTCACTAATTGTAGCTTTGGCTGCACCCCATTAGTCTTGGGGTATAGTCTTTTCTATTTTATTTTTTGTAAATTTGTTCATCTGTTCATTTATTAATTTAACAGGTCAAGCACTCACACTATGCCAATATGCTCAACACTATGTTAAAAACACTAGAATTCCAGCTATGTATGAGAACGAAAAAGGCTCCTTCTTAAAATAACACAGTTGCTAGTCTCTGTAGATTAGATTATGAACTTTGGCTTGAACAAGAAAACCAGGGCTCACCTGCCTCTGCATAATAAACCATCTCACCTTTCTTTTAAATTCTCAAAGAAAATTTGCTTGATCTCCCACCTACTGGTTTAAAGAACTATGTCTCTGTATCTTAAGCAGGTATTCCTTGGTTCCTAAAGCACAGGTTCTAATGGACAGACACTAAGTTATTTTCCCAGCAACCTCCACAGGAAGCTATTTGCTGCTGTGGTCACTTGGCCTCTCAAAGCAATTTATGTTATCAAACGAGAACCCTTAACATTGGATATGAAAAGAAAATGGTCACTTAACAGTGTTCTGTCTAAGAACAACAGATAGATACTTTCCTTTCTTTACATTTGTGTAACTGGAGAACTCTTTCAAATTGCTTTCACAAAAGTAAATTTAAGTCACAATTTGAAGAATAAGTGCCCACAACTGTAAAATGGCAGTTTTCTTCAAACTTTTCCTATTATTTAAAAAAAAAAACAAAAAACTCTTAAAGAGACAGAAGCTAGGCAAGACCTTATGACAGTTTAGATTTCTTATTTGAACCACTGTTAACTGTGGAGTCTAGATTTTTTTGTTTTGCTTTCTCATTGTTTAAATATATTTTACTGTGGAAAACAAGGGTCTGGTAGATGGATAATTATTTTTAGTATTCTGCAGGTGCTTAAAAATTTGCAAGTTGAGTAATATAATCAATATCCACCTATCAATTTACATATGATTGAGACACTATAGACCAGAAACCTAGGCTGTCAATTTCCTAGGCTTCAAAAGAGGCCATGTGAATCTCTTGTCTGCTAAGAGGTGTGTGGCAAAGCCTTTGCTTTGACAAATGTGGCTGTAGTAACCTTTCCTGTTTGGCATTCTGTCTGGAACTACAAAATGACTGAACCTAGAACCACCATCTTGTGACCATTTATAAGACAAGAAGCTAAGAATACAGAAAAAGAAAGAAAAACTGGGTTCTTTAAAGTCATAATTGAGCCAACAGATGAGCATCAAACTGACAACTCCTAAATTTCCTGCATATAAGGAAAAGTAAATTGCTATTTATTTAAATCATTCTAGGCAGCACAATATTTCCCAAGTGTTCTCTAAGTCCCACATATCTGATTTCACAGTGACAGACATCCTGTAAGTGCTCTTTATATTTGTAGTAGTGTTTTTATTTATGTATTTTGATGCCATGATGTTCAGAATATGTACATCGTTTTTATAACTATATTATAGATAATGTCTCATATCAGTATAAAATGACTATATTCACTTATATCTTGCCTTAAAATTCTGTTATTCATTTAACAAAATGTGTGGACTGGGTACTGTAGTAATAAAGGCTTACTTTAAACTTTTATCATGAATTCTTTATAGGAGTACCAAGTAGAGATTTTAAAAACATGTTTTATGTCAATTTACTGTCTGATTAGAATTAGCAATGTTTTCTCTTCACACATAGAATAAAATCCGAACTCTTGACAATTGCCTTTTAGTACCTTTGTGATCTGGTACTTGCTGAGCAGTGTAACTTTCTCCTCCACCACTCTCCCCAACCCACTTTCCTCTCTTTTTATATTTTCATTGATAATGCCATCTTTTTCATCAAAGATTTTTATACTTTCTGATCCCTTTGAGTGGACTTCTCTTCCCCTGATTCTTCCTGAACCTGCCTCCGTATCATCCTGCAAATTTCTATTGGTTATTTTGCTGGCAGAAATGCAACTCAAATGGCTTAAATTCATTGAATTATATAATTCCAGAAGTCCAGAGAGAAATCAGACTTCAGGTATGATTTAATCTGCCACTCATGCTTCTGAGATTTAATAACCTCAGTATATCTCAGATTGGTAGTGAAATAGCTGAAACTTACAGTTCTCAGTTCTGTTCATACGGAAGAGTAAAAGAAAAATGAATTGTTTACATAGGCTCTTCTTCACAAAG
Source organism: Manis javanica (assembly GCF_040802235.1). NCBI lineage: Eukaryota > Metazoa > Chordata > Mammalia > Pholidota > Manidae > Manis > Manis javanica. The sequence goes on along the minus strand of NC_133164.1, from coordinate 49,300,442 downwards.
CAGGACGAAGTCTGCCAAAAACTACCTAGCATCTCATAGGCTCCTGATGTACTCACTGGAATGGGATTACTTTAGTCCAGCTAGACACTTTACTGCAGCTGGGGTTGCTCAAGTTGCCTTGTATGAGCAAAGGAAGAACCCTGAACAAAACGGGGGTTTTGTGAGGAAGGACTGGAAGGGAGAATGGAACCTGGAAAGGACCTGTGCTATTCTGCTAGATTTCAGTACAAATGTGATAACCACTGTCCAAAAGGAGCCCACTTTCTCTAAACTTATCTTATTATTTTTTTCTTTCAGACTATGATTCAAATATCTTGAGTTTTCCTGTATATGCAATTATGTTTTAATGTCTTTCTCTTCTTTCTAAAATAGAAACTTCTTAAGGACAGATGGTTTCAATTTTATTCACTATCATCATTCTAGATTCCAGATTCCAGGATAGTAGAAACAATAACAAAAACAAATAGAAAGGTATCAATAAAAATTATTTCCATGAATCAATGAATGAGCAATCAACCAGTCATTTAGTAAATTCTCTCAGCCAAACTTTGGATTTGTATAGCTAGAAACGTAAGGTTGTAGTCTTTGATTTATATTATTTAAACCAAGGTATGTGATCTATTCCATAATAATTATGCATATGAAATATATAGAATTTCAGAGGGAAATATATTAGGTGAGGACATTACTAAAGATTGCATGGAAGAAGTCCTTCAACATCTTTAGTTTTAGGGAAATGCAGTTGGATCTCTTACACCTTGTTGGTAGAGATAAAAAATTGTATTGTCATGCTGAGAATCAGTCTGGAAATTTCTTATAAAACTATACATATACTTATCCTATGAGCCAGGAATTCAATTCTTACATACTTACCCAAGAGAAATTATAACTTATACAAGGGTAGAAATAGTAGATTTAGCTATAATAGGTCAAAAAACAGAAATAGACCAGATGTCATCAATAGAAGATAAGCAAACCAGGGCATATTCATACACTGCAATACTAATCAGTCTTAAAAAGAAAACATAGAAATGTTCCACAAAATAAATGCATCTCAAGAACAGTATGATATGTAAAATAAGACTTACATAAAGCAGTGCATATGATATGACTCCATTTATAGAAATTCTTGAGCTGGAAGATTGACTAGATGGAACTGAGAGGAGACTTTCTAGAGCCATGTACCCTAACTTTTTTCTTAATTAAAGGACTTATAACAAATTTTTAAGTTTTGTGGACCTCCTGATGATCTCTGTTGCAACTACTCAACTCTGAGAATATAGTGGAAAAACAGCCATTAACAATATGTGAAAAACATGTGTGTGGCTCTGTTCCAATAAAAGTTTATTTACAAAAACAGTTGGAGGTCCAGACTTGACCCTTTGGCCAAAGACTGCTCCCCTGCTCTAGAGTGAAGATGATATTTTGTACCTTGGCAGGGACCATACAAAGGTGTACACATTTGTCAAAGCTTAGTAAGTGTACATTTAAGATTTGCACATTTCATTACAGATAACAAATGTTGAACTCTAGTTAATGATAGGTCTGCTGAAGTATTTGGGGAGAAGTGTACTGATGTCTATAATTTAGCTGAAAATGTATTTAAAAATTAGATGGAATAATAGATTGATAGAGGGACAGATAGATGGGTAGATTTATATCAACTGAGCAAAATGTTAATGAAGAATTGATATTGTGGATGGAGGAATATTCACTTTAAGATTTATTTAAAAATTCTTTCAGTTTTATAGTATATTTGATTTTTTATAATAAAATGTTGCAAAAATGGTTTAGAGAAGCTGATTTGGTAGCAAGTGCAGGAGATGGTTGTGACCTGATGTATAGACTTTTAAATTGAAAACCAAGTACACTATCTTGTTGTACCAGGTTGGCCCTTAGATGAGCCATCTTGGTTATCTGGATCTCAGTTTTCTACATTTGCATATAACAATCAATTTTCAATGAATATTTGTTGAATTAACATTTAATATATGAATCTAAAAATTAAAAGAAATGAATTATATGATCTCTCTGGTCCCTTCTAGGTTGTCACTCATATGACAAACATTTACTTAGCATCTACCAAGTCATACATTTCTATCATGATTTAAAATATTTTAGCAATTTATGTATAATGTATAAGCATATAAATTATTTTAGTCATATGTACATTTAATTGCTGAACTAAAATTTGTATTTACAAAGGAATAATAGTTCTCATAAGTAGACCCCTGGAAAACCATAGAAGTATAAGTCAGCTTGGTAAGAAAGTCAGTGTCAAATATCACAAAGAATTACACTATTCTTTTCAATGCTTTTTCCCAAATTTAAAATGTATAGATAAATGTACATATGCTTTCTAAAGTATAGTTTGGATCTAATAGTAGCTACTTTGAAAGACTGTTGCATTCAATGTAACACATTTTTGTGCTAACTGTAAGTATTCCTAACACAAGTTGAAGTATAAGTTGCAATACCCCTCACTAATCTATCTGGTTCAAGTGGCAATGACCTAGTGATAGATAATGAATAAGTATCAGGCACGTCTTTGTTAGCAGCTGTGTCCTTACTACACAGTTTCAGCTGTGTAGAAGAAAGACAATTGTGATATGACACCCACAAATACTTACTGCATTATCTTTGGTATTGAACTAATGATAACCAAAAAAATTCCGTTTGTACCAGATACCCAGAGTGCATAATAAAATATTCATTTACCTTGCACTGCATATAAAGCTGTTTTTTTCCAACACTTTGTTTCTTATATAAGGATTGCTGTAATATGGTTCCCAGTACATTAAGCACCAATGTAATTATTATCCTCCTTGTATACAGCCAATTAAATTACATACCATTAAATGAAATGTTCTCATAAATACTGTATATCTTTATAGAACTATTATCCACATTTTCTCAAAATAGTGTGTTCAATTGGTCCACTGGAATTAGTGTTTTGTTCTCACAATAATGTAGATGAGCCTAAAGCGTCATCCAGGTGGAAGGGAGACTTACGGCTCCAAATTCACTGGAACACACAGAATTTCTTTGGGACCACAGAAACCATGCCTCCTATGCCCTGGTCATTTTTCTTTATGCATCTTCTTTTTATGGTTATTTCTATGAACCCTTTTCAGCCTTCAATTAGTACTTCTGAAAATTCTAAAACATGTGGTCTGCCCCAGGACAACCAAGGTGTATGAACTTTGTTATTTCACTCCCCCTTGATTTAAGGTATTAGGTTGAAATGTTGATATTTTGCTTTCCCCCTCCATGGCTAAGCAAAAACATAGTAATCTCAGTCACCCCTCATTTGAACAAGAAAGCATCAGCATATTTGTATCAGTGGTTAAGAATATTGCTTGAACATGTGTTTTATTTTGCACATTTAAAATATTTTAAGGTTATTTGGCAGATTTATATATTTATTCACTTTAAAATTTTGAACATTTTTAACAATATTTGAAACATTTTTAAACTTAAAAACTGGAAGATTTTCCATAAATAGCCTGATTTCTTGTGTGTTGTGAGAAAGCCACTGTGGGGAAAATAGAACTTTCTGACCAGGTTTCCTTTTTGGCCTTGATAGGTATCCTGTCTGCATATCTGTGGGATGCTTTACTAGGGGCACGGTTGCTAGTCAGTCACAGGATTGCCAATCCAATGTAGGGGTAGAGAGGAAAAAGCCACTCTCTCCTTCCCTCCATTCCTGGTTTGTAACTGATTAGGTGCTCGCCAGTCACCAGGGACCCACCCACAGAGCACTTCCCAGTGCAGGGAGGTGGGGCAGAGAGAGTGCAGCCAGAGAGGGAGAGGTTGGGAGCCATGGGAGATGGGGACTGACAGGTGTGAGCAAAGAGAGGCTGGGCCCTGAGAATAAACCCTTTAATTCCCAAATTTTTGCCCTTGCCTTCCTTTGCTCTCATTGAATTCATAGCATACTTGCCCAGGGCAGGGAACCCCCTCCTCCCAGAGCTTCAGCCTCTATCTTTGGGCCTTCATTCCCACACTGGCAGTATTTGGTTAGAGCTGAGCCACTACTGCTCCCCATAGCTGAACACGTTATCCAGTTTGGCATAGCGTCTTACTGGCTTACCTCACTCATATACATGCCCTGTCTAACTTCTAAAGAGACTTCTGTATTTAGTCCCTGGAACTTTTACTTTAAAGTGTTGATGGGTAAACAGGGTCTGGATCAAAACCCGCAGTGACTTCAAACACCTAAAATTCCAAATTATATCACACTCCTTTTTTTTTTGCCACTTGCTGCAGAGTTGATGATGGTATAGTATCTGGCCTTTTGAATGAAGGTATAAATAAAAATACTTCAAATGGTAGATAGGAAATATCTGTAAATCTCTGTCTCTAATGCCTCCAGAGCATCTTTGCTTGATTGTATTAATAGTTTTTAGAACTTGAAAACTATCACACAAGATGATAACTATTTCCAAACTCACTTGCCCATCCAAGCTTGTGATGTAACTGCACCTCCAACTGCTGGTGAGCGAGCAAGGAGACAGGCTTGGCAACATCAGCTATTGACTGGGTGAATATCATGGGGAAATTCTAGAACTGACTGCTTCATTCAAACACGTGATGGCATTTGTACTTGACTTCTCTTGGCCTACCTCTGATTTCAGATGCTACTGTAAAGGACAGTTCCATGTGAGATCAGGCACACCTTTCTCAGATGAACAGTGAACCTGTCATTTTCTCTCCCCAGATTATTTGACTGTTTCTTTTGGCCCATGCAAAAGTACAACCTGAGAGAGGAGTTAGTACTTTGAGGGCAGCCTTTCAACCAATGGGCCTGTGGACATGTGGGAAAATGGTCTAAACTTCTGTCCTTCAGGAAACAAGAAGGTAAAGGATGGATTAGATTTTCTTTCCTTGAAAGATTCACAAAACACCAAAAAACACATACAAAAGGAAAGATTGATCCACAGTCAGGTGGTAAGGGCATTTTATTCACCTGAAAATTAGTAGCATGCTATATATTACCAGGAAGAACAGGGCCAAGAGATAAAGTTGATGGATATCATTTCCTTATTCAGTTTAGTGTATAGCAGGCAAAATGGTATCTTTTTCTCTCTCTCTCTTTTTTTTTTTCTCCACTTGAGACAGAAATAGAAAACCACAGGCAGGAGAGAGACAAACATATGGAAGGAAAAGCAAAAGAAAGTATATGGCAAAGAGCAAAGAGACATAAACTGTACTTGACAATTACATCTGGACTAACTTAGAAACATGTAGGATAACTTAGGCAAAAGTATCTTCCTGATTAGCCCAATATTTGAGAGCTTCAATAGCCATTTATTTGGGACTAGAATTTCTCCACCCTTTGGACACTGTTTTACTTTTATATATAGGATATATCTTCAGCTCCAACAGCATGCCTGGTGTGTTCCACTAGTTCTTCAATAAGTGCATGCTGGATAATGAATGAATGATGTTCAGAGACCAAGAGTGAGAGCTCTGTTAATTGGTTGGTTCTTCAGAATTTTCAGCCAAAATATTTCCTCAGATTTATTTATTAATTGCTTTCTATCCCAAATGAAAGATGTAACACTTATTTTGCTTTGGCCATATCTTCGTGACAACTGAATTCAAATGAGAAATTATTGCTTTAGGGGCCAGGGAATGAATTATTTTCAAAAAATTTGTCATAATAATTCATTGAATGAATAAAACATTTGCATTTTTTAATATACATCTGAATCAAAGAATTTGTTCAATACTAGGTTAAACACAGATAACCTATTGTTCCCATATACTTACAGGTCCAACTATAAAATAAGCAATGGCTTCAAAATTGTGAGCCTTGCTTAAAGTTTCACTAAAATAATAAAAGTAAACTTCACTTACTTGGTGTAATTATTTCTCATGTTCTTTATTATTTGTTTTCATTAAATGTCTAGTATATTTTATGTCTGTGGTAAAATATTGGTATATGTGAATGAACAAGACACAGTCTCTGTCAAGTGCAGTGGACATTGTCATTCCTTATGACCATGCAACATCTGAATCTCCTTTGTATAATTAGGAATATTTCACCATAGGATTTATTGGGAATAGGGGACCATTCCCTAAGATAAAAGCTCAGTATGTCAGCTTCCTGCTTTCTCAGACTTTCATGGAACAGATACTCAGGCACATGATGTAGTTTCTGCCAATCAGTGACATTTGGCCTGATTTAACCCAGAGCTAATGATACTGGAAAAAGAGACCATGGATCTCTCCCAAGTGGTAAGCAGCAGGAGTGAAGTCTACAGAATTGAGCTTCCCATGCATTAGTGGCAGGAGAGAAAGTCATAATACCTGGTGACTGGTAACCAAGGGTGGCAGTAGTTTCTTAACAGATGTGTCCTGCACATGGTTTTGTAAGTTGAGTCTGATTCCATTGATTCCATTGATCTGATACCAAAGATTCACCTAGTTATACGCTATCACTTATTTATTTCAATTGAAGTATGTTTGACATACAATATTAATTAGTTTCAGTTGTACAATATAGTCATTTGACAATTATATCTTTGTGAAATGATCACCACAGTAAGTGCAGCTAACATCTGCCACCACACAATGTTATTATAATATTAATGACTGTATTTCCTGTGTTGTAGGGAATTTTTCATACCCATGACTTATTTTATAATTGGAAGTTCCTCTTTATCCCCTTCACCTATGGCACTCATCCCCTACACCACTCCCCTATGGCAACTACCAGTTTGTTCTCTACATTTATGTCTGTTTAGGCTTTGTTCGTTTGTTTTATTTTTTATATTCCACATATAAATGAAATCATGATATTTCTCTTTCTCTGTTTGACTTAATTCCCTTAGCATAATACCTTCTAAGTCCATCTATATTGTTGTGAATGGCAAGATTTCATTCATTTTTATGGCTAAGCAATATTTCATTGTGTAGATGTACCACACCTTCTTTATCCATTCATCTATTGACAGACACTTCGGTTACTTCTATATCTCAGCTATTGTAAATAATACTGAAATAAACATAGTGGTGCATATATACCTCTTTTTCCAGTTTTTTTTTTCTTTGGATAAATACTCAAAGTGGAATTACCAGATCATATACTATTTCTAATCTTAATTTTTTGAGGAACCTCATATTGTTTTCTAGAATGGCTACACCAATTTACACTCCTACCAACTGCATAGGAGGGTTCCCTTTTCTCCAAATCTTCACCAATACTTGTTATTTCTTATCCTATGGATAGTGGCCATTCTGACTGGTGTGAGGTAATATCTCATTGCTGTTTTGATTTGCACTTCCCTGATGATTAATGATGTAAAGCATCTCATCATGAGTCTGTTGGTCATCTGCATGTCTTCTGTGGAAAAGATGTCTATTCAGGCTCTTTGCCCATTTTAAAATTAAATTATTAGTTTTTTTGTTGTTGAGTTGTAGAATTTTGTATATTGTATTTTGTATATAAAACCTTTATCAGATATATCATTTGCAAATAGTTTCTACCATTCAGTTGCCTTTTCATTTTATTGATAGTTTCCTTCACTGTGTAAAAGCCTTTTTATTTGATGCAGTCCAAATTGTTTATTTTTGCTGTTTTTCCCTTGCCTGGGGAGACATATCCAGAAAAACATCACTAAGACTGATGTCCAAGAGATTGCTGCCTATGTTTTCTTCTAGGAGTTTTATGGGTTCAGGTCTGACATTGAAATATTTAATCCCTTTTGAGTTTATTTTTGTGTGTGGTGCATGACAATGGTCCAGTTTCATTCTTTTGCATATCACTGTCCAGTTTTCCCAACATTTATTGAAAAGACTTTTATATTCTTGTCTCCTTTGTCATAGATTAATTGATCAATAAGTGTGATTTTATTTCTGGGCTCTTTTTGCATTCCATTGATCTGTGTGTCTACTTTTGTGACAGTAACATGCTGTTTAATTACTGTAGCTTTCTAGTATGATTTAAAATCTGGGATTTGGGATACCTCCAGATTTGTTCTTTATCAAGATTGCTTTGGTTATTCAGGATCTGTTGCAGTTCCATACAAATTTTAGGATTATTTGTTCTAGTTCTATAAAAAATAATACTGGTATTTTGATAAGGATTAATTAGTTCTTCCAGTTCATGGAGATGATATATCTTTTCACTTATTTGTATCATCTTCAGTTTCTTTCATCAGTGTCTTATAGTTTTCAGAGTACAAGTTTTTTCACCTACTTGGTTAAATTTATTCCTAGGTATTTTATTTTTTTTGATGTAATTGCAAATGTGATTGTTTTCTTAATTTCACTTTCTGCTAGTTTGTTATTAGTGTATAGAAATGTAACAGATTTCTATATATTAATTTTGTATCCTGAAACTTTACTGAATTCACTTATTCTATTAGTTTTTGTTGGAATCTTTAGGGTTTTCTATATATAAAATCATGTTTTATTCAAACAGTGACAGTTGTACATCTTTCTTAACAGTTTGGATGCCTTTTATTTATTTTTTCTTGTCTGATTGCTGTGGCCATGACTTACAATACAATGTTGAATGAAAGTGGAACAGTAGATATTGTCTCATCCACTGATCTGAGAGAAAAAGCTTTCAGCTTTTCACCATTGAGTCTTATGTTAGCTGTGGTTTTTTCATATACAGTCTATATTATGTTGAGGTATATTTCTCTAAACCCACTATGTTGAGATGGACCACATTAGCCATAAATAACTGTAAAACTGCAGTAAAAAGTAAAACTACAGATAAGGGGCATTACTGCAGTAACTTGTACATGTGTTAAGTCAATAATTTGCTTTCAAATGCAGAATTTTCTTTGGAGACAAGTCACTATCTCACACATAATCATTAATTAAATCCCAGCTATTTTTTATATACAAATACATATATGCATGTATATAATATGTGTTTAATATGTTGAGATATTAAACATTAAATTAGGATTTAATATTTTTAAATATATATATATTCAGGACAAAAAAATAAGAAAATTATGTTTCTTTCTTAAACATCTATAAGTAGAAATCTCTGCATAAAATATAAGGTAAAACTAGTACTTATTAGGAGAAAAATGTGTAATACTCAATACCCTAAGCAATCCAGGAATATTTTAAGAAAGTCTTCTCTCAAGTAGCCTACTTAAATATAAAATAAATAGTCTGTTAATTGAGAGCTGAAAGAAGCATCAGCCTAAAATCAGAGAAAAAACATTCCAGAGAGCATATAGTCTGAATCAATATTATGCATTTCTTCTTTAAGAAGTGACAATTTTATTTTTCATGTAATTGCCTTTCTCTATTCAAAAAATGTGATACGTCAGTGAGATTTTGCAGACTTAAAAGAGCAAGAGTAAATAGACTGAGAATTGTAATATCACATGTAGAGAATGAATCACATTTTGGTAGTAGTGGAAATGTCAACCCAACATCTGGACCACACAGCAATGACAAGTTTTCAAAAATAAAATGCAAGTTTTGCAATTATAATTTTTAAATATGAGAATAGTAATTATAAATTCATTATCATTGTCTATAGACCTTTCTTCTTTAGGTCTAGGATGTGTTAAAAATATGACCTTACATCTTGAACTGATGTTGAATTTTGTCACATACTTTCTCTGTATCTATTGAGATGATCATATGATTTTTACCCTTCATTTTGTTAATGTGGTCTATCATGTTGATTGATTTGCAGATATTGAACCATCCTTGCATTCCTGAAATAAATCCCACTTATTCAAGGAGAATGCTTTTTATAAATGTATTATTGGATTTGATTTGCTAATTTTTTGTTGAGGATTTTTTCATCTATGTTCATCAGGAATATTGGTCTGTAATTTTCTTTCTTGCAGTGTCTTTGGTTAAACACATGATCTGTCTGGGGGAATGTTTCATGTGCCTTTGAAAAGAATGTGTATTCAGCTGTTTTGGGATCAAATGTTTTATATATATATATATATATATATATATATATATATATATATATATATATATATATATATATATATATATATATATATATATATATATATGTTAAGGCGATCTGGTCTAATATATAGTTCAAAGCAGCAGTTCCTTCCTGATTTTCTGTCTGGATGATCTATCCACTAATATAAGTGTTGTTTAAAGTCTCCCACTATTATTGTATTACTGTCAATTTCTTCCTTTATGTCTGTTAATATTTGCTTTTATTTCAGGTATTCCTATGTTGGATGCATGTATGTTTATAATTGTTATATCCTCTTGTTGGACTGATCCTTTATCATTATGTAATACTCTTATTTGGCTCATGTTACAGTCTCTGTTTTGTCAGATATAAGTACTGGTAGCCCAGCTCTTTTTTCTTTAATTTCATTTTCATGGAATTTCATGGTCTATCTCTGTTTTCATTTTCATGTGTCTTTAGATCTAAGTGAGATCTTGTAGGCAGCATATAGATGGGCTTTTTTAAAATCCATTCAGCCATCCTGTGTATTCGGATTGGAGCATTTAGTCCATTTACATGTAAAATTATTGATAAGTACTATTGCCATTGTTTTTTATGTATTTATTTATTTGTTTGTTTGTTTTTGGAAACATTAATCTACAATTACATGAGGAACATTATGTTTACTAGACTCTCCCCTTCACCAAGTGCCCCCCACATACCCCATTAGTCACTGTCCATCAGTGTAGTAAGATGCTGTAAAATCACTACTTGTCTTCTCTGTGTTGCACAGCCCTCCCAGTGCCCTCCCCACATTATACATGCTAATCGTAAGGCCCCCTTTTTTCTTCCCCCCACTTCTCCCTCCCTTCCCACCCATCCTCCCCAGTCCCTTTCCCTTTGGTAAATATATGTGGAATATAAGAACAAAGGAAAAACTGAAGGAACAAAACAGCAGCAGAATCACAGAACCCAAGAAAGGACTAACAGTTGCCATTGTTTTTTGTAGTTCTTCTCTAGTCCTTTCCTTTCTTGTGATTTGATGACTTGGGTGCTATGCTTTGATTCCTTTCTCTTTATTTTTTGTGTATCTGTTACAGGTTTTTGGTTTATAGTTACCATGAGGTTCCTATATAACATCCTATGTATATAGCAGTCTATATTAGGTTGATGGTCACTTTACTTTAAACACATTCTAAAAGCACTACAGTTTTACTTCCCTTCTCTACATTTTATATATATTATGTCATATATTGCATCTTTTTTATTTTGTATATCCCTCAACTGATTTTTATAGATATAATTGATTTTACTACTTTTTTCTTCAGAATAGCTTTATAAATGATCTTATACTAGAGTTATAAGTGATTTATTACTTACTATATGCTTGCTTTTAAGAGTGATTTTTCTTTTTCCTTTCACAGTTTTCTTATTTCTAGTTAAGGCCTTTTCTTTTCTACTTAAGTAAGTCCCTTTAATATTTCTTATAAGGACAGTTTAATGGTGATGAACTTCTCAAACTTCTGTCTGGGAAACAATCTTTCCTTCAATTCTGAATGATAACTTTACTGAGTAGAGTATTTTTGGTTGTAGGGTTTTTTCCTTTTAGCAATTTGAATATATCTGGTCACTCCCTTCTGGCCTGAAGTTTATGCTAAAAAAATTATCTTACAGTTTTATGGGGTTTCCCTTGTATTATGTTTTTATTTGCTCTTTGGTTGCTGCTTTTAAGATTCTCTATTTTAAAATTTTGTCATTTTATTACATGTCTTAGTATGGACCTCCTTGGGTTCATCTTGTTTGGAGCCTCTGTACTTCTTGGCACTGGAAATCTGTTTGCTTCCCCAGATTAGGGTATTTTCTAGCTATTATTTCTTCTAATAAGTTTTCTGCTCATTTAGGCCCTCTCTTATCCTCTTGGGACTTCTTTAATGCATTTGTTAGTACAGCCCCTGGCTCTCCTAGAGTTAAGTTTGCTGATTTTTAAATCTACATGTTATAACTCATCTTCCTCAAGCTGGTCCCCACTGACAAATGAAGTTACACACACACACACACACACACACACACACACACACACACACACACACTCACACTCCTTTCAATCTAATACCAGAAGACAGATGCATGCCCATTATGATTTTGGTTATGTTTACACATTCTTGATAATAATAATAGTAAATATGAAGAATATTTCACCCATAAAGTCTGGGAAGCTAACATTTATTGAAAACCTACCATGTGTTTGACATAACACTTATTATTTGTCTCATTTTCTTGGTTATAAATTGAATAGCTGTAAAACACTCTGATTTTTCTTTTGCTATCAAAGGCTATTATAAAATTGAAACAAGAATATTCATGTAGTGGGCATAACATAATTTGTGAGACATAACATGTTCAACAAATGCTAGTTCCATATAGTTACGTAAATTAATATGTTTAGAAAGCAGTGTTCATTTTGGTTTGCAGGGAGAGTGATGGTAACAGGAATGTGCAGGAATGTGGGCTAGGCCAGAATTATATTAGCATCCAGTAGGTTTAATTTGAAAATGGTGAGATTAATTTTACATTGAAAAATATGTATAGGTATAGGTCAATTTGTAATTAAAAATCATCCACATCATGTTCAGTTTTATTGTAAATTTCATTCAAATAGTGTCAAGCCCAGGCTTCTTCTCTGACTTAGATACATACATATATACAACTGCCTTGTTTGACTCATTCCACTTGATGAATAAAAAGGCCCCTGTATTAGTTTTCTGAGGCTGCTCTAACAAAGTATCACATTGGGTAACTTGAGCAACAGAATTGTACTGTCTCACTGTTCTGGAAACTACTAGTCTGAGATTAAGATATTGGCAGGGTTGAGAAACTGAGGGCTGTGAGGGAGAATCTGGTCCATGCCTCTCTCCTAGCTTCATATAGTTTGCTGGTAATTATGGAAACATCACACTAGTCTCTGTTTTCATCCCTAAATTGCATTGCCCCTGTATGTGTGTCTTTGTGTGTAAACTTCCCCTTTTTGTAAGAGTGCAGTTATATTGAGCTGTGGCCCAACTTAATGACTTCATCTTAACTTGATTATCTGCAAAGACCCAATTTCCAAATAAGGTCACATTCATAAGTACAGAGGGTTAAGACTTAAATATATTTTGAAAGGACATAATTCAACTTAAAATAGTCCCTTGATACTAACATAGCCAAATGAAAACATGTACTTTCTTCTCTCCCTTTCTTATGTCCCACTTCTCACCAGTCTGTTCCTCCTATACTTTTCTCCATTTTGGAAAAAAATGTTATCCCTAATTCTTCTATACTCTCAGAACAATAGCCCAGAAAGACATAGAGGACAGATAAGAAAATGGACTTTAGAGTCAGAGGGCTTTGGTTTGGGTTCTTGTGTTCTCATTTATAAACTGTACAAACTTGACATGTTATTTAACATCTATCTGCCAGAGTTTCTTCATCTATTAAATAAGGATAATAATAATACCAACCCAGAGGTTAGGAATCAAAGATTTATACCAATTGCATTAATCACCCCTTATCTGTCAAAAATATGTTTCAAGACCCCTAAGGGATGCTTGATACCATGGATAATACCAAATCCTATATATGTTTTTTCCTTATATATACATACCTACAATGAAGTTTAATTTATAAGTTAGTCACAGTAAGAGATTAACAGTAATAACAAATAGTAAGATAGAACAATTATAGCAATATACTTAATAAGTTTTGTATATGTTATCTCTCAAAATATTGTACTATAGTCCCCCTTCTTGTGTTGATGTGAGATGATAAAATTCCTACATGATGAGATGAAGTGAGGTGAATGACATAGGCATCGTGACATAACACTAGGCTACTATAGACTTTCTGCTGATAAGACAGGATGATCATCTGCTTCTGGACCACATTAGCCATAAATAACTGTAAAACTGCAGTAAAAAGTAAAACTACAGATAAGGGGCATTACTGCAGTAACTTGTACATGTGTTAAGTCAATAATTTTGCTTTCAAATGCAGAATTTTCTTTGGAGACAAGTCACTATCTCACACATAATCATTAATTAAATCCCAGCTATTTTTTATATACAAACACATATATGCATGTATATAATATGTGTTTAATATGTTGAGATATTAAACATTAAATTAGGATTTAATATTTTAAATATATATATATATTCAGGACAAAAAAATAAGAAAATTATGTTTCTTTCTTAAACATCCGTAAGTAGAAATCTCTGCATAAAATATAAGGTAAAACTAGTACTTAATAGGAGAAAAATGTGTAATACTCAATACCCTAAGCAATCCAGGAATATTTTAAGAAAGTCTTCTTTCAAGTAGCCTATTTAAATATAAAATAAATAGTCTGTTAATTGAGAGCTGAAAGAAACATCAGCCTAAAATCAGAGAAAAGTCATTCCAGAGAGCATATAGTCTGAATCAATATTATGTATTTCTTCTTTAAGAAGTGACAATTTTATTTTTCATGTAATTGCCTTTCTCTATTCAAAAAATGTGATACATCAGTGAGATTTTGCAGACTTAAAAGAGCAAGAGTAAATAGACTGAGAATTGTAATATCACATGTAGAGAATGAATCACATTTTGGTAGTAGTGGAAATGTCAACCCAACATCTGGACCACACAGCAATGACAAGTTTTCAAAAATAAAATGCAAGTTTTGCAATTATAATTTTTAAATATGAGAAGAGTAATTGTAAATTCATTATCATTGTCTATAGACCTTTCTTCTTTAAAGACATCTAGGATGTGTTAAAAATATGACCTTACATCCCCTCTGACAAATCACAGGACAAAAGAGGTAATTATAATTTATAACTAGCAAGACTGATGCGGACAAAGGGAACAGATCAGCCAAATTCAGGTGGAGTCATTGTCTGAAGCTTGAGTAGAAAGCCTGGGGTTTCTTATTGACCCGTCTGATTTCTAGTCCCAGTTTTTAGCCACAACATGTTTTTTATGAAGCCATTATATAGTGAATACAAAAAGCTTTGTTAATATATGCAAATTAGAGTATAATTACAATTATGTCAATAAACCTGATTAATTGAGGTGAAAGTGCTTAATCTGACTTTCATTACTTCAAACAGTACAACTTATTATTTACAGGTATAGTAGCAGGTGACAATGGCTTTACTGGGTTTCTTTTATCCCTTCCCAGTAAAAGTAGTTTTCATCCTATGTCTACATATTTATAAGCATTCAGTAGAAGATTTGTATCAGACTAGGGAAGTGCATTTTTCACTGAAAGAACTAATTTTATCCTCCTTGTATAAAGTAACTCTTGGGTTTCCCTTTTCAATTCTGCCTTATAAAAAAAACAAAAACAAAAACAATCTGACCACTTTTAATACTACTAACATCTGTGAGCCTTAAGTAGTCACTTTATACTGTGATGTTGCAGGCTAATGTCTTTCCTGGAAAACCAGCCCACTATATTAACCTTTTGATGATGGGCAAGGATATTCCTTCTGGACGCTTTTCAGGAATTTAGCATAAGGGAAGAATGCACTTTCTCCTGTTAAGGAAACTGAATGTTATCAAGAGAATATCAAGGACTCACCATATGCCCAGAAACTTGCTGTGGTTATGCTGTAATACACAAGAAGTTGCTGTCTTTGTTCTATTCATGGCTGCTCTGGGATCATGAAGTATGGGTCCCTTTCATAGGGAGAGGAAGTACCACCAAGATCTGCCACAAGTTATCCTTTACTTCTGAGGGGAAGTTATACAATATCTTAGTGGGAACTGATAACTCTTAAAAAATCATCTAACTCTAAAATCATAGCTCTAAAAATTTTTTTAATATAAAGATAGGGTTTTGCATAAATATCAAACCTTAATTAATTTGCAAATTGCATACTATAATTGAATCTTCTGTGCAGTGTGTGTTCAATATAAGTTTATGTTAGAACAGGCTGGGTTGCTAAATTTTATAAAAGAATGTCTATAAATGGGCATATTCATAAAAATTCTGCTTTTGCCTTCAATGACACTTGTTATATTTTCAGATTGTTTACATTATGACTTGTTGTTAACAACAAAAAACACATTGTGCTATAATGAAGGAAACATTGTGACACACAGTTGTATTCATTCCCATAATCCTCCTACGACAATATAATTGCTATTTAGTTAATAAGCCTAAGTACCAGTGATGAATGTAAGTTTATGTATGGCATATTGATGATAATATCTGAGTAGGATAAGCTGCCAAATGAGAGGCAACGAAAAAGAAATATTGCAGTCCAAATTGCATTCCAAATAACTATTTTTCTCTCTGTGCAATCAAAATTGTATAGTGTACAGTTATTTCCGTAAACACCCATTGGTGCTGTAGAATGAAAATAATAACTTCATATGATTCACAGCAGATGCTGGTAACATAAAGCTACACACCTGTGGTGATAGGATTTAGTAATTTCTCCGTGATTAAGGAAATGCATGCTTACTGTTCTGCAATTGCAATGGGTTGTTTATCTTTTCTATTAGACTTGTAATTAATCATCAAGGCATGAACTGCTTGATGCCAGGTAGATTTAACATTCTGGGATGTAGTTGAGGGCTGGGTACAGAATGTGTTGTGCCATAAATGTAGCTCGTAAAGTGCTCTCCAATATTTCTTTGTTTGCCAGCAACATATTGGGTAAATGAGATATAATGAAAGGGAGAGGCTAAATCAGTGGTGAAAAGTGGACCTTTCTTAGTTCAATCTAAATGGTAGATCTTTCTTTCTTAGAATTGTAAAGTTTTAATAGACCTATTTTGCTATTATTAGTGAAAGGTGGAGATGGGTTTCTGTCATGTAAGAGGGCAAAGTACACTTTAAGTAATAACAAGATAATAAAGAAAACATTGTCACAGTTTGCATGAGGAGAGGATCAAGCTGCAGTAATTCAGGTGTCCACTAAGCAAGCTATAGCTCTTTGCTGTCTCTAGTAATAGGTTCTGAACAGACTCTTTATGCAGCCAAAAATGCAAATAAAGGACCCTCTGCCTCCTGATGATATCAAGAGAGGGGAAGAGAGGTAAACAGAAACATTAGATAGATTGTTTATACTGTCCCACTGTGAATAAGAATCAAGACATACCTTAAAACTGTATGTAAAGGTTGAAGCTTTCATTTTCCAAAACTGTTCTTCATAGGTCATTTTGTACATTAACCTAAGTATTATAACTTCACCATGTAGCAGGTGTACTTGAGTAGCTTGTTCTGTTAGTATCAATATTTTAATAGTTTGCATGGGTAAGGACTCTTTTCAGGAAGGTTTTACAGACTGAGTGGGTTCATTCCACCAGAGATTTGTATTGAGCTGTTTATTGACCAAGGGAAAAGAAAACAGACCTATTCTGTCAGATAGCAGTAAGTAACTTAGAAATCTGCAGCAATAATAATAATAATAATAATAAAAGGCATGAAAACTGAAAGGAAAGGAGTGACACATAGCAGCAATTCACCGGAGAGTTCTGCTTTATTAGGGAAAGGTGCTGGGTTATATAGGAAGGGGTATGAATTGATTGAGGTGTCACTTTTATGGGGCTGTTGGCTGTTGGCTAGGTGCTGGGATTGGGAGGGGAGCAAGAGGTGATTGGGCTTCAGGTGGTGCCGGCGGGAACCGAGGACCCCCGAAGAGAAGCCGGAAGTTTGCCATCTTACTGGTGGGGGCCCTTCATTCCCCCCTTTCTCCTCTATAGGTTTGTGGACGTTGCTTTCTCTCTGACTGCTTCCTGCTGAACAGGGGCGGAGAAGGGAGTGAGGGCTTGAGGATTGGGAGGAAAGGGTTGATAGGACTCCCCATAGTAAGGATGAGTAGATGTGGACTTCTTCTTGGAAATCAATGAAGGTTCCCTGTAACCATAGGTTGGCCAAGAGGATATGGGTGTCAGGAGCCAGGCGTCTGCGGCTATTGTTTCCAGGAACAGTTTCCAGTGGAGAGAGGGGTCCATCTCAGTGTGTGGTGAGGAGGTCACGTGAGGGTGAGGGATCTTCTGTGGCCAGAAGCTGGTAGTTCCTGAGTAAAAGCTGGTTGAAAGCTTGATTAGAGATTTTTCCGACTTGGGATTTGATGAACTTTATTATACAGGGTAAGAAGAGACAGGCGAGAAGAATGATTATTATGGGGCCTGCAATGGGCCAGAGCCAGGTGAGGAGGGGGTTTGTTAGTATTGAAGAGAATGGGTTGGAATTGGAAGCAGAATGGAGGCTGGAGGCAAGGTCGGTGAGTTTGGTGATGTCAGTTTCTACAATATCGGATTCTACAATGTTGATGTAATAGCAGCACTATTCCCAGAGGAAGACGCAGGTGCCGCCCTTCTTGGCTGTAAGCAGATCTAGGGCCCGCCGGTTTTGAAGGGTGACTTTAGCTAGCGAAGTGACCTGTCTTTGGAGAGAGGCTAGGGAATCGGCAGTGGATGTCAGGGCTCCCTCAAGTTTGGCGTTGAGATCTCTAACTGCCTATAGAGAGTGACCCAAGGCTTCTCTCGAAAACCCTGCCCCAATGGCTGAGGTAATCAAAGAGCTACTGACCATGATGGGAAGGAAAGCGGCTCTTTTTGTGCGCGAGGGCAAGGGAGGTTGGAGCTCAAGAAATTCTGCCATGCTGTAAAGTGTTAACTGTGGGATTAGGGTGATGAGAATGCAGGGTGTATCGGAGTTGAGAGGCAGTGAGTTGAAAAGACTGCCATTACACTAAAAGAAGTGTCCCGGTTGCATAAAAGTCTTAGAGCTGGAGGTAGGGGTGTAGATAGAGAGGCAGTGAAGTGTGCTGGAGGGGGGTGGAGTTGGGCCTACACAGTGGTGGATGGTGAGATTATCTGCGAATTCTGGTTCTCATAGGGGTATGCCTGCCAGGGGGCAGAGGGGTTGTCTTTCTGCATGGAAGGAGTAGTTGGAAATATTAAGGGGCACGGCGGCCAGCAGTGGGCGCTGTAGTGATGCACACAAGAAACAATTGGCTGTGTTAAGGGTGTGGTTGAGAAAGATGGTGGTGTCCTGAATGAGCTGTAACGAAGAATAGGAGAAATGGGAAGAGGGGTGGGGATAAGAAGATGAAGAGGCGCCGTCAAGAGTTTGGATAATGACTTTTTCAGAATGTCTGCTATCTGATGCAACTTGAGAGATCTGGAAATGAGAGGGAACATACTTTTGAGAGATATGAAGGGTACCGTGGGAGGTCGAGGAACCCCCCATAGTAAACTGAGGCTGTAACTCTGGCAGCCCATCGAGAGTCCCAGGGGTCTGGGACTGATAAGGAGAATGAGCCGTTGGGATATTTCATGAAACGGTTGGAGGAGTAATACTGTGGGTACTGGAAGTTACTCATGTAGTGAATGGCGCAAGACCAGTAGGGACATCTCCTGTAGGTGTCTGGCTATCACCTGCAATAGGCTTGTTTTTGGTCATAGAAGAAGCAGAGGTAGGGAGAATAAGGGTAGCTGCTAGTGAACACTTCAGTGGAGGGAGGAAAGTAGAGGTATAAAGGCTCAGAGCAGCTTTTCAGAGGGCAGTCTGGTGTGGCAATGAGGGCAGTAACTTTTGTTTGATGCTGTGTGTAAGTCTGTCTGACTTTGAATCGCCATACAAAGGAGGCTGGGGTGGCGGGGAAGACAATAAGAATGAGGGAAAAAGCAAGAGAGCAGTAAAGGAGGAAATAGTCATGATTTGGGTATGGATGGCAAAGGGGGTGAACGGGATTTTGGAGGAAAGAGGACAGTATGGTCAGGAGTCTGGAGGGAGGGAGAGTTTATAAACTTTTGTAGGTTAAGAGATCTTTTAGGTGATGTGGGGACAGAATGGTAAGGGGAGCCCTGAATGTCAGTTTATGAGCTGCCTTCTGCAAGAGCTGTCTAGCGGCTAATGCTCGTAGGCAGGGGGCCCATCTCTGAACTGTGGGGTCTAATTGCTTGGAGAGATAAGCTACTGGGGCAAAGGTTGGGCCATAATATTGGCCTAGGACTCTTAGAGCTTGACTGGACCTCTCATGAATGTATAATGAGAAGGGCTTCGACAAATCAGGAAGATGGAGAGCTGGAGCTTCCACAAGGGCTTGACAGAGCTTAATGAAGGAGTGTCGGGGTGAGGAGGATAATGGTTTTTTAGGGGGGGGCTCTTGCTGAGGTCGTATAGGGGTCTTGCCAACAGGGAGCAGGGAGAAGTTAGGGATCTACATTCTAAAATATCTAGCCAGGCTTAGAAAGGGCCTAGAAAGGAAAGGATTTCTGTCTTGGTTTTGGGAATGGGTAGGTCAGAGAGGAGCTATTTTCTGTCTAAGGTAATGGACTTTCTTTGTTGAGATAGAAGGAATCTGAGGTAAGTGACAGGAGGGGAAGATATTTGAGCTTTGACGGGGGATACTCGGTAACTTCTGGAAGCTAGAAGGTTAAGTAGGGAGGTAGTGTCAAGTTGAGACTGTTCACACGAGAGACTGCAGAGTAGAAGATTGTCTATGTATTATAATAAGGTGGACTTGGAGTGATCATGATGAAACTGTTTGAGGTCCTGAGCTAGGACCTGTCTAAAAATATGGGGACTATCTCGGAAGCTTTGTGGCAAAACTGTCCAAGTGAGTTGTTCAGAATGTCTTGTGTATGGGTCCGTCCAGGTGAAGATGAAAAAATCTTGGGAACAGGGGCTTAGAGGGATAGAAAAATGGGTGCTAGAGATCTAGGACTGAGAAGTGGGAAGCCGAGGCAGGGATCTGCGATAAAAGGCTGTATGGATTTGGAACTAAGGGATGGATAGGGACAACGGCTATGTTGATGAGGCGAAGGTCTTGGACAAGGCGGAAAGATCTGTTGGTTTTTTTAACAGCTAATATGGGGGTATTAAATGGGGAGTGAGTGGGTCTGAGGTAATTTTTGTTTGAGAGATCTTGAATGATGGGTTGGAGGCCTATGAGGGCTGAAGTGGTTAGGGGGTATTGGGCCTGATAGATATACTGAGAGGGGTCACGTAATTTGATAGAGGCAGGGGGACATAGGGCCACAGAGGGGCTTTTAATGTCCTAAACTTGGGGATTTACAGGGTGTATGAGGGCAGAACTGGAGCTTTCATTTGGTAGAGGGGGGTCGTTGGCTATGAGGGCCATCAGAAAGGGAGTACTGGGGGCTGTGGGAGTGGATGTAGTTATGGAAACGTGGAGGAGGGAAAGGATGTCCCATCTTAGTAAAGGGATGGGACACTGGGGCAGAACCAGGAAGGAGTGGGAGA
The DNA here is from genome assembly GCF_040802235.1 of Manis javanica. NCBI lineage: Eukaryota > Metazoa > Chordata > Mammalia > Pholidota > Manidae > Manis > Manis javanica. The sequence goes on along the minus strand of NC_133164.1, from coordinate 49,279,284 downwards.
AAGGTATGGGATTGTCTTGGATTGTGCATAAAGTGGGGTGGGGGGGCTTAATGGGAAAATCTGTTTACCTCTTACCCTGACTATAGGAGTAATGGCAGGCATGGTAGGGCCCCGGTATTCTCACAAGACTAAGAAGGTGGCTCCTGTGTCTAGGAGGAAGGAGATGGGGCAACTGTCTACTGTTAAAGTAACCCTGGGCTCCTGTTGATGGAAATGGTCAGGCGAGAAGCCCTCAGGCCCCATCAATCTTCTTCTGCCAGCCCCACTACAGCAGGCTTAGGATGGGGGTTGTTCGTCCAGCCTCACCTTCGGGTGGTTGGGCAATCAGACCCCCAGTGGCCCTTTTTGTGGCATCTGGGGCATGGGGTGGTAGGAGATCTGGGGAAGGGGCACGCCCTTGACCAATGTCCCTCTTTTTCACACTTGAAACAGGCTCCTGGGGGGTGGGGCTTGTTTGTAGAGGGGCGCCCAGGTTGTGGTTTTATCAGTTGGGCCAACATTTGGAAATTGGCCTGATCAGCCTTTTGTTTACGGCATTCTTTCTCCTCCTCCCGCTTATGGAAGACTTTAAAGGCCACTGTTAGGATCTCAGTCTGTGGGGTAGTGGGGCCCTGTTCTAACTTTTTGAGTTTAGCTTTAATGTTGGGGTAGCTTTGAGCTAGGAAGTATGTCATAAGGACATGTCTTCTTTCAGGTGTTTCTGGGTCCAGGCTGGTATACCGTAATAGGGCTTGAGTGAGTCTGTCTAAGAACTTGGAGGGGATTTCATCTCTCTTTTGAATTATGTCTTGGAGCTTTTGAAAATGACTACTTTACAAGCTGCCTTTTTCAGACCTGCTATTAAGCAGGAGTCAAAAATATCTCGAGAGCGGAGTCTCATGGCGGTGTTATAATCTCAGTGTGGGTCTTGTTTGGGGACAGCAGTGGAGTCAGGGGGATAGGTGGGGTCAGTCCTGTGGGTTTCGGTAGCCTGCGTTTGGGCGAAGTCTCAAACTCGTCTATGCTGTTCAGGGAGGAGAGTATTGGCCAGGAGCATGAAAATGTCATGATGTGTGAGGCTGTAAGCCTGGAGGGTCTATTGAAACTCCCTGATGTACGTCATGGGATCAGTGGAAAAGGAACTTAGGCATTTCTCTAGTTGGGCTAAATCTCTTAAGGAGAAAGGGACGTGAACGCGCACGATGCCTTCGGATCCTGCTACCTCCCGGAGGGGGGTGATAATTTTGGGAGGCTCTTGGGACTGAGTCTGAGGGGGACTGAAGGGTTCTGGCTCAGTCTGTGGGGGAGTGATGCAGTCTAGCCGTGCATAGTCGAGCAGGTCCTGAAGTGCAGAAGGGGGGCAAAGAAAATAAAGATAGAATTAGACCCATGTGTTGCCAGCCTGCAGCCCAGCTGCTTGCCTCTGCTGCTTTAGTTGGGCTTGAACTCATGACTCTGAGGTTAAGAGTCCCATGCTCTACTAACTGAGCTACAGCAGGGCTCCAGTTAATTGTTTATGGAATGCGTTGTTCTCTATTCCTGCCACATGGGCAAGTGGGGGAAGGGCAGAGCTAGAAACAGGGGCGGTGTTTCTACACATCTTCAAGGTCTCCCTATTTTCAGAGTGAGGAGTCTTGGCTCATCTTCGAGGACAAGATATGTTTTTGTGGACAGATAACTTCCAAGGACTGCACTGGTTGTTCTCTAGCTTGTGCTTTCCCATGCTGCCTTCAGACATGGGGAAAGGTGCTTTCCCATTCTCCCTACAAACATGTGAGAAAACAAAGGCGGTCCCTAACAGGGGAGAAACAGGTGATGAGGGCAAAGATGGAGGAGGCCCCTGGGACCTAGTTAAAGGGGGGGCTGAAAGGCTCAGGCTTAATCTGCGGGGGACGAAGACCGAGGAGCGTCAGGGAGAGGGTAGCCAGATGCTTAAGCAGGCATTCAAGAGGTGCACTTTCAGGGAGGGATGAGGAGGCTCCCATGGCTAAAGGACAGAGAAGGAGACAAACAGGAGAACACGAACGGAGATCCTCGGACTGGAAGCAGACCACAAGGAGACAAAGGGCATCCCCGATGATCCTTGGTGGTCTGCAGAAACTCGTATACGAGTCGAAATTTCTTAGGAAGTGTGGGTTGTCACCCAGACTTCCCTAAGAAGGCAGAGTGCCGGAGTCACGAGGTACCTAGTGCTAGGCATTTTCAGCGGACGGAGCAGAAGGAGAAGGGGTGGAAAAGGGAGCGTTCTCATCCACAAAGGAGTCACCTCGTTTATGGCTGTTGGAGGGGGGGTGCCTGAGAGTTGGCCGCAGCTGTGAAGGCCTGAGGCGGGGATTTATGACTGTCGGAGGAGGGGCCTGAGCATCCACCGCAGCTGTAAAGGCTTGAGGCGGGGATTTATGGCTGTTGGAGGAGGGGCCTGAGGGTCTGCCGCAGCCATGAAGGCCTGAGGCAGGGAGAGTTCCCTCCTCATCCCCGAGCGTCCGGGCCTTGCCTGACGATCACGGTCAATGGCACTGCAATAGCTCGGGGAAGAGTGGCCCACCCCAGGGAAATTTTGCTTAAAAACTTTCAGCACTGATGGAAGGAACGCTGAATGCGTTTATGACTGTCGGAGGAGGGGCCTGAGTGTCCACCGCAGCCGTAAAGACTTGAGGTGGGGATTTATGGCTGTTGAAGGAGGGGCCTGAGGGTCCGCCGCAGCCATGAAGGCCTGAGGCGGGGAGCGTTCCCTCCTCATCCCCGAGCGTCAGGGCCTTGCCGGACGATCACGGTCAATGGCACTGCGATAGCTCGGGTAAGAGTGGCCCACTCTGGGGGGAAAACTTACCTAAAGGCCAGAGAGGAGTGGTGAGTGTTATGAGCCAGCGCCGGAAAAAGAAGGCGAGGGCAAGCTGCTGCTGGTGTCGGGGGGAAGACGGGGCCCAGTTGGGGTGTCCTGTCTCCCGGGTTTCGGCACCAATGAAAGGAAAGGAGTGACACATAGCAATTCACCAGAGAGTTCTGCTTTATTAGGGAATGGTGCTGGGTTATATAGGAAGGGGCATGAATTGATTGAGGTGTCACTTCTACGGGGCTGGTGGCTGTTGGCTAGGTGCTGGGATTGGGAGGGGAGCGAGAGGTGATTGGGCTTCAGCTGGTGCCGGCAGGAACCGAGGACCCCGAAGAGAAGCCGGAAGTTTGCCATCTTACTGGTGGGGGCCCTTAATTAAGTAACTTAGAAATCTGCAGCAATAATAATAATAATAATAAAAGGCATGAAAACCATGTAGGAAATAAAAATTCCTATTTTTACACCCATTTTACATGACTGTAATTAAGCCATCAATTCAGTCAAAAAATTGGATTTGTTGACAGTGTGGTAGAAGAATAGTTGTGATACTCTAAAAATACCTGAAATTAAATAGTTGTTTTCATAAAAATTTATTCAAGATTCTTGCTTGTTCAAGGGAAAGACCCAATTTTAATCATTCTGTTTAAAGCTAAGGTCCATAGGCCAAATGCAGCCACTGCCTGTTTTTGTAAGTAAAGTTTTATTGCAACACATCTAAGCCCAGTGGTTTATTTATTATGTATGGCTGCTGGTGAGTTACAGTAATGGCAGAGTTACAGTTGGCCCACAAAGCCAAAAATATTACTATCTTTTCTTTGATTAAAAAAGCTCACTGATTCCCAGATAAATCATTTGAAGTTACTTTTTAGTTCGTCACTTCAATTGAGAGAAACAGAGGCAGACCCAAATACATGTTACTCCTGCCATGAGCAAAGCGATTTCTGTAAACTGGTGAATTGTTGATTTAGAACTTCTTCAAGGACAGGCATTACCTTTATATAACTAGAGAAAGTATTTTTTAATTATTGCCTTTATTTAAATGATATCAGCTTAGAATTTAGCATTCTTTTTTTCTAACACAAAATCCAATGGGAAGTGTTGATTTAAAAAATGAGTTGAGTAACCTTTTTATAAAATATATCCTCAGCTAGTTCCTTTCCTAGCCTAAGATGTTGAGTTGCAATTTTCAGGCAGTTTTTCCATAGAGTAGACTTGTTTACAATTGACTAGCCCTAGGACAGTACTAAATTATTCCAAGAATGCACACCTTTGGGGCCAGTAAAATGCCTTCTTGGGAAAAAAACAAAAAAACAGAAAACAAAAGCAAGGGCATATAAAAGTAGCTTTTTCTCCTGGAAGTTTCTTCAAGTTTGTAAGCCTAGTAGGCATAAGAAAAAGAGAAACGATAAAAACAGAAATAGGTAATGAAAGTTAGAAGATGCAAATACATGCGAATAAGAATTATGCTCATCCTTTCTTATAAATGTATCTCTATTCCATTTGACATCAAGTACCATAAGCATCTGAAAAGGAAAGTCAATCAAAAAATATTTACCAAGTAAGCACAGCACATACTGGCCGCCTGTATGTGCATTTTATTACATACTCAGAAAACAAACAAGCATGTTTTGGATAATTTGTGATGACTGACATGTTTCCTGAAAAATTCATGGCTACTTACTATTCGCTTTGACATTGGAAATAGCTGAAATAGTTAGAGTGGAAATAGAGATGGTAACTGAAGAAGAGCCCAATGCATAGCTTAACATCTTAATGCCGATCAGCTGCTTAGAACTTGGAGATGTCGGAGGTGTGTGTAACTGTCTCTCATTTAATAAACTGTCATTATTCTTTTCTAAAAAGAATCTAAAGTTAAATTTGTTCTTGCCTTTCTGCTGCCTCCTCATTTCCATGTTCCCCTGCCACGTACAGTACGTGCTTTCTGCCCTCCCACTCTCCGATTATCTGCCTGACTTTGAAATTGTATCAGAGACAGTAGATAAAAAAATCTAAGTTGAGTTTCAAAACTAAATAATGAGGCAGTTTACTCAGGAGGGAGATTCAGGATGCTTTTGTTTTCCCCTCTGTATAACGTTTGTAATCTCTACTGGCTCCTGCTGGCATAGAGTTTCCTATCTTTCCCGGTTCAATATTTGAGGATTCTGAAAATGTATTGTATTTTCTTGTAACAAATAAGCATTTTGAAAGGTCTGTGGCTTCTGCTCTGAGTCTGTATATATATATATATATATATATATATATATATATAGCAAGGAGCAGATGGAATTTTCACTCTGATAACTGTGAAGAACTGCTCTTCACGTATACAAAAACAGTGCAGAGGACCTGTCCCTTCCCAGTTATGCTTCAGCCATGTTTGGAGTATAATAGCCACAGCACTCTTTTCTTAACATACCCAGTTTTTACAAGTTCTAACAATATGCCATGTAAAATGCAGGAAGTAGATACTCTGTTTTATTAGCATGGAAGCATGTGAAAGAGAGATTACATCCTCTGGATAATTCATTATTCATTTCTGCAGTCATTAAAGTTAAAAAAAAATTTAACAGCGCGACTTCCCTTTATATCAGTGTTTCATTGACAAAGAATACAGAGAAGCTGGGATGAAAATAACATCTATGTTTCCGGCAGCACCGCCATGTACTGTTTCAAAATAAATATTGAATTACACTTGATGCACTTAGAGGTGATTCCTGTTCTATGGAAAGTCTGTTTTAGAGCTTGCTGGTGGTTGGGGACGGCAAAGTAAGGAGTAAGGAGAAGCACGGTCTCTGGATATGAAATTATTGTGTGGCTTAAATAAAATAATGTTTGTAAATACTTCGCACAATGCCTAGCACATACCTCAATCAAAACTACCTGTTGTTGTAGTTATTAATTACTCTGCCTCCTCCTGTTTTTACTATAGCAGCGTGAGTACAGTTTTTCACGGAGCATATCAGAACCAAAATATTTTTTCCTCCAACTTGGCTATCATGTTTGCACTTAGAAATTTTCTAATGTATCTGATTTATATATGATCCCAACCAATGCCTTATTGACCCAGTGTATCAGATGATACTCTTTCCCTGACTACTGTGTTTATAAACTATATGTGCATTTATTTGGGATTAGTTGGATTAAGGCATCATATTTCAGGAAGTATGGGAAAGTGAGTATAGAGGATAACATTAATTAAAACGATTATTTCCTACTCATGCATATAATTACCTCTGTAGGCAGAGACATTAGATCTACTACCTGTAGTTACTCCACAAAAAAGGGACTAGTTATGTACTGGATTAGTTGTCTAATATAGTTTAGTGAGCAGGTGTGAGTCTCAGTCTATAAGCTAAAATGTGCGAATAATATGACTTTACAATTAAGATTGTATTTTAAAGGCTGAAAACATGAGAATAATAGTACAGTTTCATTCTGTTGGATTCCCTGTTTTTAAGGACTTGGGTCTAATGTCCACGTGGGTACATAGTGCCAAGTCATTGCTGGCAGTGGGGGACCCCTGAATTATCAGTTCATTCAGGCATTAGCTGATGTGACCGTGGTCCGTCACTTTCTCTTACCTCAAAAGCTGCAGCTCTATCCCAAAGCATCCTACTCCTCTTGTCGGGGCTTTTCAGGAACCGGAGATCTCTGACAATTCCATGCAATGTCCTAGGACTACCAAAGGATTTGTGATTTTGACATTTAAAAGCTAAACTCAGAGTGTTCATTTTTGGGTTTTCAATCATTTGGAGGAATCTGACAACTGATCACCTTTTGTTTTTTTAAGTGTGAGGCAAGAAAAGAGAAAATGCCAGGTGGAGACAAAAGTTAATACTTCAAACTTGCCCTTACACAGAAATTAGTGCACAACAACTACCACCCCACATTCCCAGACCCTCCCTTTATCTGTCTGAGGGGTTGAGGCTTAAAGCGCCAAACCCCAAATAAGGTAACACAGGCCAGGATGCCTTCATGGGGAGGAGACTCCTCTGCATTCCCTAGGACAGAGCCATGGAACTATGCTCATATTCTCACCGTAATTATGTGAGGCCTCCTCTAAAGCACAGGCTCTAAATGAGGAAGGGAAGTAGAAACAAACACAAATGTGCAAGATTTGGAAGGCAGTGCATCCATCAGTAAAGATTATGCACTGAATATTTTGTGAGGGGTTTTTAATTTTTTTTTGTATTTTGGTTTAGCAAACAAGATGAGTAAAGAATATGAAAAACAGGTCCCTCTTATTGCTTACTACCATGTTTGCCTAAATATCTGAAATAATTATATTGACAGGCCATGGAAAGGAAGTCAGCATGGAGTGGAACCTTCTCGGACTTCTTTTAAGTGGGCCAGTATGTAAAGTGGTCTCACATAAAGTTAAATCTACAGCTACCTTTAAGTCCTAATCACTTTGAATCATCCTTAGTTATATTGAATTTTGGGCTGAAACATTCTTGGTAAAGATTCTTGAGGTAGGAAATTTGCAAGAGGATGATTAAGGAAGTTAGAAGGCTATGGATTTTGTTTCACCTCCTTACCTTTAAGTTTGCTTTTAATAAAGGATAAGTCCTTGGTTAAAATGGGGGAAACATTGGGTCTAATATCTATCTATCTATCTATCTATCTATCTATCTATCTATCTATCCATCCATCTATCTATCTATCTCTCTATCTGTCTACCTATCCGTCTATCTCAGATAGACCCGCAGATTCCAAGCCCTGTTCTCCTCCAACTTGAAGGTATAATATTCAAATGCTGGCACTCAACTTGACCATGTACCAAACATCTCATTGTCAGGATAGACTGATTTTATATTTTGGTTTAACTGGCTGACTTTCCACTTGCCTTGTCTCATTTCTTTTTCTTAATCCTTTAACATAAGTCACTTATAGTATGCTGAACTTTGAACAGACATTTGGCAGAAGTCCTAGGCAGAAGGCTTGAAATATTTATGTAGAATATATTATACTATTTTTGATCTCTGATCAAATAAAGGAAAAAATATACAAATACTTGCATTGGTTTACTCCTATTCATCCTTCCCCCAGTCTTGACATATCTTTTCTCTGTACCTCTCTTTTTTGAAATATTTCCGAAAAGGAAAATGTAATAAATTAGAAAGTGGAAATGCTTAATAAAGTGCAGCCATATCCTACACGATGAAACTTGCTCTTAAGAATGTTCTAAAGAGTGTTGTATCATTAGCGTTCTGTGTGCTCCATCATTAAAGCAGTACATTAGAGTACCTGTTTCCTACTAGATCGTCACATGAAACAGTAAAATGTGAACCAGAATTTCCTTCTTTTATAAACAACTCACTCTACTTCAGACTCCTTGAAATAGTTAAGGGAGCTTCTTACAGGACTTTGTAGAGTGGTTTCCTCTTATAGAAATAAACTCTGCAAGTAAAACAAATGCAAGAATCCAGTCAAAATGAAACTAGAGGGGATTTGTAGGTAAATTTTGACAGCCTGGCTATTGTAGTAATTGAGCTGAAGCTTTTATGAAATATTGTTTTCTCCTCAGAATTACATCACTTTCAGGTTTGATTTTCATTTATTCCAACCATCATACAGGAATTTCCAGTGAAAGCAAAAGATTATTCAACCATCTAAAAAGGAAAGAGCCAAACAAAAATATTATTCATTTCACCCAATTGTTAAATAATTATTTCCTATATTTGTCGACAGTTTCAAAGGCAAAAGTAGCTGTATGTACTTAGGGTCTTATATGCTTAAATGAAAGGCATAAGCACAGAAGTAGTACATAGGAAACAATTAAGATGGCTATCAATGGCTTAAATAAAAATCGTGAGATTTAAATAGTTGCCATCTCTAAGTATGTACTTATTGTCTTTAGATAAAACGAATGTTCATTTCTACTTTGAAAATAGGAAATTAAGTGCAAAAAATCACTCCTACTCCAGTATAAAAGAACCAGAATATATAAGAACTTTTGAAACTCAGAAGACAACTCAATTTAAAAAATGGGCAAAATATTTGAACACACACCAAGAAGAGCTATGAATGGCCAATAAACACAAAAAAGGAGACTCAAAATCATTAGTACTTAGGAAAATACAAATTAAATTTACAATGAGATAATACTACATAGCTATTAAACTTGCTCCAATAAAAAAAAAAACAAAGATGATATCAAATACTGTCAAGGATTCAGAGTAACTGAAATTAAATGCAAATTCAACTGCAAAGGTAGGTTGTTTATACTAAAATCAAGTTTAACATGATTTTTCTTTTACAGCATTAGTATCTGTACCAAGTACACTGTGGAAAGGCTGAAGAACTGTTTTACAGATTTTAATCAAACTGTAAGTTTTTGTGTTCTGAGGCTCAAAATTTTAACTAAGCTAACAGATTGACATTCTCATCCATTCTTGTGGAAGTATAAATTGGTGTGGTGACTTTAGAGAACAGTTTTCTAGTTCCCTTTCCATAAGACCCAGCAGTACCTCTTCTAGGTAATTAACCAAATGAAAAGAAAACAAAGGTTCAGATAAAAGCATGTAGGCAAATCTTTTTAGTAACTTAATTCATAATCACCAAAAACTAAAACAATCTGGTTGTCAACCAACAGAAGAGTGGATAAAGGAATGGTTGTTCATCCATACAATGAAATACGACTCAGCAGTAAAAAAGTAAACTATTGCTCCTTGCAACAAGGTGGATGTATTTCGAAAGCCTTATGCTAAATGAAAGACCCAGGGAAAAAAGACAACATTCCTTATGATTCCATTTATTTGATATTCTGAAAAAGGCACAGCTATAAGGACAGAAGCTAGGTCAGTGTTTTTGCCAGGGGCTGGGAATGGGGAAAGGGGGTTGAATACAAAGTGGTATGGGGAAACTTTTGGGGTGATGAAAATATTCTATCTATTGATTATGATGGTGGTTACAGGACTGTGTAAATTGTCAAAATTTATAGAACTGTACACCTTTTTAGGGTGAGTTTTACTGTATTTAATTTAGACATCAGTAAACCAAAGATAAAAGGTTTTAAAAAATAACCTTTTTTGTCTGCCTTAGGCAAGAATCTAACACTTAATAAACTGGACGGTTTTGCTCACAAATTACTGGTGGTCAATTATCTCATCTAAAAACCCAGTTATTGTAAACTGGTACTGAGTATAGTTTTTCAATTCATTTTTTATTTATTTCTTATCCTATGGACTCCATAGAAGTTTGGTATTAATGATATCAAATGCAGGATATTAAGAAACATGAAGAGAAAATGTTCGACTTTCAGAGGACACTTTGATCAGGAGCGCCCAGGGCTGCTTGCTCTGGGCTTGCAGTAGTGTGGGAAGGAGAGGGTACAGAACCACAAACTGTACGAAAATGAATTCTATTGTAATTTAATTCTGAGCACCAAATATTGGTGAAGTATTTAACTGCAAATTCAATTGGGAAAGTAGGTTGTATCTACTAAACTCAAGTTTAACATGATTTTTCTCTTAAAACATTAATATTCTGTGCTAAGTACACTGTGGAAAGGCTTAAGAATTGTGTACAGATTTTAACCAGACTGTAAGTTTTTGTGTTCTGAGGATCAAAATTTGACTCCACTAAGGTAACATATTGACAAAAACAAAGAGAGATCATGTGACCAAAGGGCATGTATTAAAAAAATTAACAGTTACTTATTTTGTTTTTAAATTTTACTGTATTTTTTATTTGAACGAGAGAGTTCATAAAAATCCTGGCAACACTGTCTTTTTAAATATGTCTTCCAAAGGGGATTATTCACTCTCCAGTCTTGCATCTGTCTCTGTCCCTCTGATAGAGTACAAACGGACTGTACAGGTTTGCGGTAGCTTGTTATGTTTATTTTCTCCAATATCCAAATGTATGAATATAAGAAAGTTAATGTTTTAGAAAACAGTTTGTTTTTGTTCCTTTATAGTATGCATGCATTTTTATATCAATCTGTTTCAGAATGAAGCATATTTTATCCAAAATTGGTAAGCTTCAAAGACTATGGTGTTGGTCAGTGCCCATGTTTCATTACGTTGTATTATGACCATAACATTAAGCAAAAAAATTTGCAAAACGTCTTTGTGTTATGTTATTTGCACTACTGGGTATTTATTCTTATTAAAATGAGAAAGAAGAATTCATCACATATTTTAAAATAAGAGTCATTCTGTCTTTGCCTTTTAATGCAAATACACAATGATTGAGGGTACATAATTGAAATCACTTCTAATACAATTGAAATACTTAATTATACTGTTGGTTCCACATGAAGGTATAATTACATTAAAACCTATTTCTTTCCTTTTGGCTTTTATTTGCTTGTAAAAGTCACAGGTACTTTAGATAATATTCAGTTGTTTTGGTTATTAAATTCTACTGACTAAAAATTGTTCATCAAAGCCATATGAAACATAAAGAACTTTTAAAATTTAGCCCTGGAGAGGTAGTAAATTTTCAGGCATTTCCTATTCAACATTCAAATAGAAAATCTGTTCACTTTTTAAATAAAAAATGAGAGAAAAAAATGAAATTCAGCCTTCAATGAGAGCTTGCTTTTTACGAAGAAAATGGATTGATTTTATCATGATCTTATGAACATGTTAAGTCGTAATTAGGTATTTGCTGAACAATTTTCATAGGGTGATTTTACAGGCCTGGGGATCATGGAGACTATAATCTACCTTAAGTGTCCATTTAACACCTGCTTCTGAATGGGAAACAAACTAGGCCCTGATAGACTTGAACACATAGATAAAATTCTCTTTTAATTCACAGTCTTATTGTTACTAGCATAACATTTTCACATTTGATTTGCATCTTGCGTTGACTGTTAATTGATACCCTGGAGTGACTCCAGTGCCTGGTCTTCTATCAAGTAATTTTATAGCTTGCTTATGTAGACTCCATCCTACATGCCTTCTTCCCCCTCTTAACAGCCATACTCACGTAGATCCGTCTACACAGCTACTTAATAGTTTTTATTATTCATTTCATACACCTCTGCTTAATATACATTTTGTTTTTAAAAACCAATATCCTCCATTTGCCAGAGAGAGTAATTTTCTCCCCACTGGTAAAATAAAAATTTGTTACTTTGAGGGGAATCCAATGAGAAAACATTAGTAACATTGTTCCACTAACTTTTTAAAGGCCTAAAATAATGCAAGGCATTTTAACTCTTACTCATTTTTCAAATGGAAAGATATCTACTCACAGCTTCTGAATAGATAGGCCAGTTCTCAGGGGGTATAGATTCAGAGAGCATTCCAGAAGTATTCCTTTGTGTTGATCTATAACTCTAAATACCCATTTGGGTTATATCCTTGGCATTCTGTGCTGAACTGCCCATGAGCTTTAGGAAGACACGTTGGCCTTAGCTTACGTCTAGACCAGTAGCAGGCCTACGTAGGTTGTTCTTAGCTTCTTTTTCCCTGAGCATCACCCTGTTTATACTCGGCCTATTAAAGGAAGTGGGAGGAACTCCTATGCCATTTTACCTCACTTGCTCCTAAGGAGAAAAGGTCCAGTGGGAGGGAGAGGAAAATGGGTGGGTGGTGCTTTTAAATACCTTGTTCCTCCTGGTAAAATATTTTATTATTATTATTATTATTATTATTATTATTATTATTATTATTATTATTATTATAGAACTAGGGATGGAAATATCTGATTTTCAGAGAGAGGGTTGGAAGGATGTCAATTACAAAGGCTTAAAAATGCTTCTTATGAGATTTTTATCCCTCTCCCTGTATCTCCTTTCCACTGCATTCTCATTGCTGAGCATAGATACGAGTCATCTCAGACAGGATCCTTGTCAAACTTTGAAAACCTTACATTCTTCAACATAGCATTTTTAAGACGAAAATGTGCTAAACAAATGTTATAAAAAAAGACTGGTTTTCAAATTTGTTTTTTAAAAAAGATAGTATTGCTGAAAATCTGAACTCACAGTTGCCAGACATGCAGTGCAACTGCTTAATATGCAGAACCAAGAGGAGAAGTAAATGCCTAAGCATGACTGTACGTTATGATTTATGGCTGCAGAGAACCAGCCCTGTGCAATGTTTAAGACCGAAGGCTCTGGATTCCATGTACTTAGTTTTAAATTCCTGCTCAACCATTAGCCAGCTAGCTGTCTGATAAAGGTCAGCTTTATTAACTTCCCCAGATCTCAGTTTCCTCACCTGTCAAATGGAAATTAATAGTTCTTATCCACATAGAAAAGTTAAATGAGATGGTGAAAGTAAAAAACCTAGAGAACAAAGCTTGGCTCAAAAAGATGTGAGTTTTCTTTCAGTTAATCTATGTGGAGCTAGAACTCTTTTTCAGACTCTTATTGGTCCACATTTTTTCAAAAGTGTATGTCATTTGGAAATTACTCTTAGACAGTATTTCTAATATACATCTTGTGTATTCTAGGTCATAATCCAGTAAATGGTATGAAATAAAGTATTGTTGATAAATAACCACACATGATGAGAATAGGTAAAAAGGAAAGCATATGCAACTATTTTGCTCCAGTAACTCTCTGATAAAAGAGACCTCTCCTAAAAGCTACTGTGATACATATATGTTAATACTGAGTCAGTAAATGCTTATTGAGTTCCTAAATGGCACAGGACACTTTTCTATAGGGTATGAGAGATAATAAAACGTGTTAAAGACACCAACCCTTGAACAACAGTTTATTTTCATTTTGGGAATGTAAGATAGTAGTTTTTGATTTTCCAGGCTGACTACTCAACTCCGCTTCAAATTCCATTTGATAAGAATGAATGCATCACCTCTTAGAAAGATGTAAACAGCTAGCAATGTGACAGAGCAATTAAGAGTAGGCTCTTGAAATAAAATACCTGTATCTGAATTTTGGCTCTGTAGCTTACTAGCACTGGAAATTTGGGCCTTTCTTTCTGTATCTTTTAAATGACAGTGAAAGAAAATACTAATCTCATAGGATTATTTGAAATATTAAAGATACAATCTTTGTTAAAGGGTTAGCACAGTGTCCAGCATACAAGTGCCTAGATATTAACTTAGCCGACTTGTCACTCTAAGGTGTCTATTTTCATGCCTTAGCTGAGCCTCATCAGTAATTGAAAGAGTGCTTCTAACTTCTACTAGGCTAGATTAAATAAAGACCCAGGTTTTGTCAATAGTGTGCTTAATTAAACAGAGGAGATAAGACTATCAATAAGCATTTGACAGAAGCCTTGATATGGATAAACTTAAGGCTAGCTAGTATGGAATGTAAGTAAATGACTAAGCATGTGCTAGCCTCTTTCAAAAGATTATCTCCAAGTGCATGGCTGTCTCACTGAATGGTGATGGATTCACATTATTGTATCTGGCCATAGGCTCTTCTACCTCCTTGGTGCTGTTCTACACAACTTGAGCTCCAGTTTGTGAATGTAGCAAAAGCTCATCTGCAAATCAGTTGTTTGGGAGTCACAAGATATTTTTCAACAGTAACCACGTTGTGAATGGTAGTTCTCAGGCCAGCCCAGTGGATTCATATTTTAAGTGAATAAGAGTATTATGTCAACTCTGCTTGACTACCATTTATACCATGCATTTTGTAGTTGCATTTAGTATGCCAGAAGCCAGTGTCCCTGTCTGCAGTAGCATGTAATTTGGCACCATAGGATAGGCACCCTGGCTTAGGATAGGCACCCTGGTTTCTAGGATGTCAACGAATTACTTGTTAACTCCCCATTTCTGCATAAGATAATTTGTCTCCTTATTTTTTGTACATTTGCCAAAAAGGACATTTAAATAATTTGTGTACATATGCCAATGCTTGTAGTTGAAAGAGAGTTTATGTTTCTTCTAGTTCTCAACATCAGAGATGAACTAAACTTCTCTTATTTTTCCTCCCTCACCTTCTCTTACTCTCAAACAGGACTAGAGGCAGAGGAGGGGGTATATCCTGCAAAGGAATACGGTGGGCTGTGCTGCAAGGTGCAAGGGCCCTGAGGCCAATGACAGCACTTTGTGAATGCCCTCACCTCTGCTCCCCAACCTTCCAACGGCTGATAAAATTTTAGTTACTATTTTTGTAACTGCCAGTAATATTTGTCATATCAGTCTCCTCTCCGGATAGAGCACTGCTCTCTTTCTCATTCAAATCTCTTCCTCTACCACTCAGAAAAATATCACATGTTAAAAATTCCATCTGAATGGGTGATTAATTTCATCATTGTTTTCTCTATGGGTTTAAATATTTCAGGATGTCAGTTTACAATAAAGATGAAAAAAATGAATAAGTAACAACCCAAATGTAAAAAGTCTGTGGCAGTGTTAAAATGGAATATTCTGTTAATTAAGAGAATAGTTTTCAGCTTTTCATTATTTTTTGCTTTGAAAACACACATATGGCAAATACAATGCACACATTTTGTTGGATTGTGCTTTTTTAAACGCTGCATTTCATGAAGCATTAAAATGGATTTGGTGTCACTATACTGAAGACTACTGCCCTGAACAGTTCCAAGATATCAGCTGTCATTACTGTGTCATGGAGATTCACCCCTAAAAATGTCTCACACAAAAGTAAAGAGACATTTGCAGACAGCTTTGTCATTTAGACATCGTCTCACAGTACATAGATGGATCCTAGCTGCTTGTGCTCATTATAAAATGATTTCCCAAATTGAGGTAGACTAGAATTCTGCAATTAAATGCTTAATATCTACAGATGTACTAGCTTCAGTGTTTCTTTAACTTCACTATGTAGAGCTTTGTGATCTAGTGACTTCCTCTTACTTTTCTGCTTTTAAATGTTTTTGCACTCTGGCTTCATACTGTTTATTGGCCTCAAAAGCAGCTTAGTGCCAAATGTGTAATACATTACTCAATACACCTATACACCTAACTTTCATAAACTAAAGAATCAGTGCAGCTGTGTAGTTCCACCTTTGACTTGCTGTATTCAACAGAAATAATGTGCACAAAATGATATTACATAATGGAACTGTCTCTACCATTTTGGCAACAGCTGGAGGTCCCCGGATGAAGTAAGGTGATTGGTGACCTTGCTTCTGTCCTTACTTCCCCATGTCCTCCTCCAAACTGTCCAAGTGATGGGGTAGAAGTACCAGGCACTGCCAATGAGCACTTTTCTGTCTCCTCACTACCTCCCAGATTTCTTTCCTTTCCCATCGCTAATCCCAGAGCTTATCTTTTCATCTGTGCTTACACAGTTTTGCCTCCATACTTCAAAATACAATGCAAAAGAATAAGCCATTGGAGTGGTCCAGAGAGGGTGCTCTTAAAATGCCATTCTTCCTCTTCAATTTCTCTCTCCTCTCTTGTTCCAAACTATAGTCCATCCTTATTCTTTGCTGTTCAAGTAAGATAAAACAAGCCAATAAAAACTAACAGTCACATAACATTTGTCTTGACTCTGCTTCCTTCAACCCACAAGTTTGAAATTCTTCAAACCATGCCTGGAAATGAAGAGTGATCTTGAATTGTTAGAGGAACGTGTATGTATACAATTGTGTCTATTTGGAAGTTGAGGTCTCATGGGGCTCACTTTCCAAAATTTTCAGATAGTTTCCCATGTTATTACTAGACATAAATAATGATAACTCACCCTCACTTTTTCTATAGTAGTATGACTTAGAAGATAATTATTATTTTTATTGTTATTATTTTTACCAAATTGCACTTTATTTTGAAAACTGAACCCAGAACTGGTAAGCCTTAGAGTAGTAGTCCTCAAAGTTTGGCACAGAAGAATGAAATAGGTATTAACTCCCTGGATCCTTAAAAATAGACATAAGAGGTATTATTAATCTATAATTGTGCCATCATCATCATCAGAATTTTGAACATTTATGTAAAACTTGAAGTATTTCCCAATGCGTTTTATTTAATCTTTACTTACTTCTAATTTTTTAAAAAATGGATAAGTTCACTGATAAAGGGGTTACTATTTATTTTTAATGCATATCAGAAGACAGGACTCTGATATCAGAAGACAGGATAGATTTTTATTCCATGCAGACACAGTAATAGTAAATAAATCCATTCCAAATGTTAAATGTAAAAGTCATGCTATTTTCAGACTGGTAAATATTTACAAGCATTCTATCTTTTAAAGTTTATATACACAAACTTCCTCTAGAATATATTTAATATATTTTTAGTGTTTGTAAAAAATCCTAATATCTAGTACATTAGAAATAAATTGCAAATTGAATTATTACACAAATTTAAAATGTAATCTTTGTTAGCTACATGTGTTAGCACAAATTGCTTTGCAGTGTATCAAATATAAATCTGATTGAAATTAACATGAGCAAACATTCAGTAGATTGTCTGGACCAGCTATCTAGAATGTAGTTATTTTGAAGATTCTTTAAAAACTGAAAATAGAAGCAACATTTCTCAGTTAGTAAATAATAGAATCAGGTCATAATTTTTTTTAAAGTCATCTTTTTACCAACCCACCTTCATTTTAAAACATCTTAAAAACATTGGCGTTTTTTCCCATTGTCCAGTGCAAAGACATTTGAAAATACAATTCAGTAACTCAAAAGTGCAGTGAAGGTAAACTGCCTCTTGGGGATTCAATCACCATTTGATTTAATGTTGACTGTTTAATCATATTATAAACACGTCCAACAGCCTTGTATAATTGCCTCCTTAGCAGAAAAGAGTAAACAGCTTACCTTGCAAATCCACTTCCTTAAGAAGCCCATTACATTTCTGAAAACATCAAAAGATTTGTCAGCAATTCCATTATAAACCTCCATTTTCTAGAGTTGATAGCTAGCTATAAAATTTTTCTCTGGACTTAAAATTGACATTTAATAATTTGACCATGGACTAAACATGGTCATACCCTGGAAGGGGAGGATGGTGTTCTTTTACTATGTGATTCAAATTAGGTAAATTATTATTTCCCAGAACAGAGCAAGTCATCATAATAATCACTGCCATTTGTTTAGGACCAATTTCCTACCAGGAACATTATATACACTATGTTGAATTCTTTTTAGCCAATTCAACAAAGAAGTTAGTATTATCCTTGGTTTGCAGATGAGGAAGCTGATACTTAAAGGGGTGAAGTCCTCTCCCAAATTTACACAGTGAGAAACTGAACTCAAATACAAGTTCAGAGGACCGTGGAACTAAATACTGTGGAATTGCTGTTCAGCCTCTCTTGTGCAGATGGAGTAGTGGGAAGGGCGACAGCTAACAAGGAAAAATAGGATCTGTACAATTCAACAACCTACTTCACCTCAATTGCCAGAGGCAACTGTCTCATTTCATAGCTGACTATAGCTCCTGTGGATATTTTGCTTTCTATTTTTCAAAACTGGAAAAATTATACTAATAAGTCAGGATTAGGAAAAGACACACCATTCATTTGACAGCCTGCCATGTTTCCATTAAAAAACAATTATTTGGTTAGAGAACATGAGATTTGAAAATAAATCATTTTAATCTAAAATGTAAACTAATCAGTATAGGTGTTTTTATTAAAAAGTTCACAATAGTTATAATCCATTAACTTAAATTACAGTCATCTTTCACCCGTTTCTTATGACTTCAGCAAAAATTCTGTAAATACTTCTCACAGAGAAAGTTTAGGCACCTGACATCTAAACTAGTATGACAGATCACACGGCTCAGCATGTTGGAAATTCATTTTAACTTACAAATACATCTAAAATTGTTCTGTGCGTAAGTGCTGAGTCGTGTTGATGGTTATGCTAATTATGTGGCATCTTGACTTGGGGGTAAAAGCAAATTCAAGACAAGAAAAGTTATATTCCTGTTTTAAAAAGCAGAGTATGTTAGCCTGACTGAAAAATATGGTTTCTGTTCATTACATTTCTACTTTTCCAATTATGGCCAACAACATCAAAAACTTACTAGGTAACTATCTGCTAGGTGAGTAGTACTTTAAAAGTTGTCCCCAGGACAGAGATAAAACAAACCCAAGTCTCCTCAGTGTACCCAGTTTGGCCAAGGCCCATTGATTTGATCTTTTTGCCTGTCTTCATGATTAATTGTGAAGTGGTCAATTGGAATAACTCTGCTGTAATCAGAACTGAAAACTTAACAGCAAGAATAACCAGTGCCTCTAGCCATGTCCTTGAAAATTATCTACTTTTGATCAAACAACCCAGCTCTAGGGTGTGTCAAATCCCTTGGACAATACCACAAAATAGCTTATCAGCATAGCAACAGGCATAAATCATTCTCAAACTGAGACTGATTTCATGTAGGAAAAAAATGATCTTTCACATTTTGACTGAGAGGATCACTTTAACTGATCAGAAATTTTTAGATGATATTTAGATGATAGGTATAAGCTTGATTAGCTTTTATTCTCTAATATAGCTAATTAATTCAGTAGTGGCTGAAAGGAAAAGTGTATAAAAACAGAAATTCTAAGTTATTTTCAAACCCCCAAATCAGATGGTTTTAGTCACCTTAGGGAGGGTAAGTTTCAAAATCATAGTGCATTTTTTAAAAGGACAGTCTTCACTGAAAGCAGAAATGCTTCAGCACAGACACTGCATCAGAAAATCAGACCCAGTCCTCCTGGCCAAATGGTCGTGTGGAAGTTAGTTCCTTAGTGAGCAGGATGATTCGCAGCCATTGCAGCAGACAAAACCAGGTCTGAATTTATATTCCTCTTTTTTTCCTGAAAAAAAAAAGACACACTCTGAAAGTTTGTGACTAGCCATCTGTCTCTTGGATACTATCTGTTTTACTCCTATAGATTTTGATAATGTCCAGAACCCTGTAGATCACAGGCCCTCCAGGGAGTGAGTGGGTTGATTAGAAAGCCCCAGGTTGCTAGATTAAAAATGAAAATACCTCTGATCCTGAAGTCCATGTCAGGATGCGTCTTATGCCATTTGGCTTGTCAGTGACTGAACCTCACTGCTGCTTTGCATACCTTATGAATTCTACTCAGGATTTTTGCCTTGACTACAGAAAACTGATATCTCATTTTTAGTTTCCCTAATCCTGTTATTGTCCTGTCTGAACTGTTCAGTCATGGAGAGTTGCCTAATACAAACTAAGGAGTAAAACTTTAGGACAAGTATACGTGTGTCTGACCTCTTGTTGTCATTACACCTGACAGGGTCTTGGTTGGTGGCCTCAGGGTCTGAAACTGAAGATGCAATTCCTAGACTGGGTCACAGACTATCAGACCAGATATGGTTATGGCCTCAAGGAGCCACAAAGGGGCGGCAATGATCCATCCTGGTGACTTAAAAGCTCCAATTAGGTTCTTCATGTAAAGGAGGCTAAATGGAAGCTGAGATAGATTATAATGGTATTCAGTATGCTGCAAACTGGCTAATTGCTCACCATACTCATTTCTTCTTTTTTATGAGCATGTATGAGTTCACATTTCTCAGTCTTCTTTGCAGGTAGAAGTGGCTAAATGACTGAATTTTAGCCAACAAAATCTAAACAGACATCATGGAATGTTTCTGTCTGACACATAAAATCCTTCCATGAAATTTCCTAATGAGTAGTGATGTTGAGCACCTTTTCATGTACCTATTGATCATTTGTATATCTTCTTTGGAGAAATGTCTACTAGCTTACTCTGACCATTTTTAAACGTGGCCATTCATTTTTTGCTACTGAGTTGTGTAAGTTCCTTACATATCTTGGATATTAACCCCTTATCAGCTATAGGGCTTACAAATATTTCCTCCCATTCTGTAGGTTGCCTTTTCATTTTGTTGATGGTTTCCTTTGCTATGCAGAAGACTTTTAGTGTGATATAGTCCCACTTGTCTATTTTTGCTCCTTTCCTGTGCTTTTGGTTTCATACCCAAAAAATCATTACCAAGAACAATATCAAGAAGCTTTTCTCCTATTTTTTCCCTAGGAATTTTAACATCTTATGTGTAAGTATTTAATCAGGTCTTCTGTATAAGTATTTAACTCATACAAATGACCAACAATTACATGAAAAGGTGCTCAACATTACTACTCATCAGGGAAATGCAAGTCAAATGCATAATGCAGTGATCTCCCCTCATATATGTTAGGATGGCTATTACCACAAATAAATAAATAAATAAAGATAAGTGTTGTAGAGATATGCAGAAATTGGAACAGTTGTGCACTATTGATGGAATCCATTATGTATCCAAAATAACAGAAATAAGAATCCTAAGGGATATTTGCATTCCCATTTTATCTTCAGCATTGTTTACATTTGCCAAGATATGAAAATTTAATGTCCATAATTGGATGAATGGTTAAATAAAATGGTGTACATATGTATGGTGGAATATTATTCAGCCTTAAAAAGGAAGGAAACCTGCCATATGCAACAACATGGGTGAACCTGGAGGACATTATGCTGAGTGAAAGGACCAATCACAGGACAATTACCACATGATCCCACTTATTTGAGATATCTGTAATAGTCAAACTCAGGAGAGAATAGAATGATGGTTGCCAGGGGCTAGTGAAAAGAGGAATGAAATGTTGTTCAATGGGCATAAAGTTTCATTCAGTTAAGACAAATAAGTTGCAGTGATCTGCTATATAGCAAAGTGCCTATACTAACAATATTGTATTATACACTTAAAAATTTGTTAAGAGGGCAGATCTCAAAATAAAAAAAAAACAGAAATCTCTTAAAGAAAATTCTCTATACTCTTTCCCCACTCTACAAGCTTGAGGCAAATGCTGATGGTCATCTTGGAAGCCACAAATGAAGATGAAAAATATATAACATGGAGGGAAACTGAATCTCTGTAATATCATTTGGAAAGAGCTTTGAGTCAATCAGGAAAATCTATGGTAAACTTGTTATGAATGTGAAATAAAAGTCTACAGTATAGAGATCGATTCAAGATGGTGGCATGAGAGGTGAGGCAGAGAACTCCTCCCCAAACCACATATAATATGAAAATATAGTTAATACAACTAATCCTAAAAGAGCAACAGGAAAGAAGGCTGCACCAGACTGCCGACACCCGGAGAACAGAGCAGACCTCATGAAACTGGATCTTGATCCGGCTGAACTGAAGCCCTTACCCCACCTCAGCTCACTGGCAGGAGGAAGAGAAATGGAGCAGGGGGAGGGGGTGGAAGCCTAGAACTGTTGAACACCCAGACCTGGAAATCTGCTTTGCAGCACAAGCCTACATTGCACAGTGCTCTGGAAATTAGTGGGGTTGGAGAGCTAAGATGGGCAGAATACTTGAGAGACTGAGATTTCAGCTGTTTGTGGACTGGGATACACATCTGGCCGCTCTGGGAAAAAAGAAAGGAGGGTGGTCTGAGAGGCTTCCTAACAGTGAGAGGGCTGCTGAAGGGGCGAGGTTTGCGCAGACTTTGCTGCATGGGAAAAGGGACAGATGGGCGCATTCTGCCCAGCAGGTTGGGAAGTTTCAGGAGCTTCAGGCACTCCATCCCACTGGCTGGATACACAGGTCCGAGGCTTCCCACTGTGATTTGCAGCCTTCTGTGCCTTCCTCCTGGACTGCCTGTGTCAGCTCGCAAACTGGCAGTCAGGTCAGCCAGAGAGAGGCCCTGCCTATGGTAGCTATGTGCTCAGCCCACTAGCTCTAACACTGGAGACAGACACTGCAGCCGGCAGCAGGAAACAGCTCTTTCCTTCCCTCAGGCACCAGCACCAGTCCCCTGTGACCTCTGACCACACCCAGGGGCTGAGCAGCTCTAGAAACTAGAGCTTCTAGGCACTAGAGGGTGCCACAAAGAAATACAAAATGTCAAAGGAAACTGGTTCAGACCAAAATCTGACAAACACCAGAAAAAAGGCCCAATGAAATTGAACTCACCAATTTTCCTGAAAGAGAGTTCAAAATAAAAATCATAAACATGCTCATGGAGGTACAGAAAAATATTCAAGAGCTCAGGGATGAATTTAGGATGGAGATTCAAACATTAAAATATTCCATACCTGAAATGCAACATACGGTATGATTTAAAAGCATATTAAATGTAGTAGAAGAGACTGTAAATGCAATAGAAATTAGAGAAAAGGAATATAGAGAAGCTGAGGCACTGAGAGAAAAAAGGGTCTCTAAGAATGAAAGAATATTGAGAGAACTGTGTGATCAATCCAAATGGAACAATACTCATATTATAGGAATACCAGAAGAAAAAGAGGGAGAAAAAGGAATAGAAAGTTTCATTGAGGAGGTAATTGCTGAAAACTTCCCCAATCTGGGGAAGGAGATAGTCTCTCAGGCCATGGAGGTGCACAGATCTCCCAACACAAGGGACCCAACAAAGACAACATCAAGACATATGATAATTAAAATGGCAAAGATAAAAGATAAAGACAGACTTTTAAAAGCAGCTAGATAGAGAAAAAAGATCATATACAAAGGAAAACCCATCAGGCTATCATCAGACTCCTCAGCAGAAAACTTAAAAGCCAGAAGGGAGTGGCATGATATATTTAATGCAATGAAACAGAAGGGTCTCAAACCAGGAATAATGTACCCAGAAAGGTTATCATTTAAATTTGAAAGAGGGATTAAACAATTTTCAGATAAGCAAAAGCTGAGAGAATTTATCTCCCACAAACCACCTCTACAGTGCATTTTTGAGGAACTTCTATAAATGGAAGTATTCCTAAGGCTATATAGCTATCACCATGGGAAATGAAGCACAGCGAAGTAGAACAATTAATTACTAAGTAGATGCAAAATCTAATCAACTACCCCCCAAGTCAATCAATGGATAGACAAAGAGTACAGAATATGATACCTAATATATAAAGAATGAAGGAGGGAGAAAGAGGAAGAAAAAAGAAGAAACTTTATGTTATGTTTGTAATAGCATACTAAGTGATTTAAATTAGAGTGTTAGATAGTAAGGGAATTACCATTGAACCCTTGGTAACCATGAATCTAAAGCCGACAATGGCAATAAGTGCATACCTATTGATAATCACCCTAAATGTAAATGATCGGAATGCACCAAGCAAAAGGCACAGAGTCACTGAATGGACAAAAAACAAGACCCATCTATATGCTGCCTGCAAGAGCCTAACTTCAAACCTGAAGACATACATAGGCTATAAGTGAACAGATAGAGAAAGATATTTCATGCAACTAATAGGGAGAAAAAAGCAGGAGTTGCAGTACTTGTATCAGACAAAATAGACTTCAAAACACAGAAAGTCAGAAGAGACAAAGAAGGACATTATGTAATGATAAAATGGTCAATCTAACAAGAGGATATAACCATTATAAATATCTATGTACTCAACACAGGAGCACCTATATATGTGAAACAAATACTAACATAATTAAAAGGGGAAATACATTGGAATGCATACATTCTAGGAGACTTCAACACTCTACTCACTCCAAAGGACAGATCAACCAGACAAAAAATAAGTAAGGAGACACAGGCATTGAGCAACACATTAGAACAGACGGACCTAACAGACATCTACAGAACTCTCCAACCAAAAGCTGCAGAATACACATTCTTCTCAAGTGGACATGGAACATTTTCAAGAATAGATCATAGAGTAAGCCACAGAAAGAGCCTCAGTAAATTCAAAAATATTGAAATTGTACCAAACAGCTTCTCAGACCACAAAGGTATGAAACCAGAAATAAATTATGTAAAGAAAATAAAAAAACCTACAAACACATGGAGGCTAAAGAACATGCTCCTAAATAGCCAATGGGTCAATGACCAAATAAAAACAGAGATCAGGCAATATATGGACAAAAATGACAACAATAATTCAACATTGCAAAATCTGTGGAACAGAGCAAAGGCTGTGTTAAGAGGGAAGTATATTGCTATACAGGCATACCTCAGGAAAGAAGAACAATCCCACATGAACCATCTAAACTCACAATTAATGAAACCAGAAAAAGAAGAACAAATGAGGCCAAGTCAGTAGAAGGAGGGACATAATAAAGATTAGAGCAGAAATAAATAAAATGGAGAAGAATAAGACAATAGAAGAATCAATGAAAGCAGGAGTTGGTTCATTAAGAAAATAAATAAAATAGATAAACCCCTAGCCAGACTTATCAAGAAATAAAGAGAGTCTACACACATAAACATAATCAAAAATAAGAAAGGAAAAATCAGTACAGACACCACAGAAATACAAAGAATTATTAGAGAACACTATGAAAAATTATATGCTAACAAACTAGATAATCTAGAAGAAATGGACAACTTTCTACAAAAATACAATCTTCCAAGGCTGACCCAGAAAGAAACAGAAAATCTGAACATACCGATTACTAGTAATGAAATTGAATTGGTAAACCGAAAGCTATCTAAGAACAAACTTCTTGGCCCAGATGGCTTCACTCTTGAATTTTATCAAACATTTAGTAAAGACCTAATACCCATCCTCCTTAAAGTTTTCCAAAAAGTAGAAGAAGAGGGAATACTTCCAAACTCATTCTATGAGGCGAGCATCAACCTAATACCAAAACCAGACAAAGACACTACCAAAAAGTAAACTGCAGACCAATATCTCTGATGAATATAGATGCGAAATTACTCAACAAAGTACTAGCAAACCCAATTCAAAAATAAATAAAAAGATCATACATTATGATCAAGTAGGATTTATTCCAAGGATGCAAGGATAGTACAATGAAAAGAAGGACAAAAACCTGAAAACTACAAGACACTTGTGAGAGAAATTAAAGATACCAATAAATGGAAACACATCCTGTGCTCATGGATAGGAAGAATTAATATTGTCAAAATGGCCATCCATCCTAAAACAATCTACAGATTCAATGCAATCCCTATTAAAATACCAACAACATTCTTCAATGAACTAGAGAAAATAGTTTTACAATTTATATGGAACCACAAAAGACCCCAAATAGCCAAAGCAATCCTGAGAAGGAGGAATAAAACTGGGAGTATTACACTCCCCAACTTTAAGCTCTACTACAAAGCCACAGTAATGAAGACAGTTTGGTACTGGCACAAGAACAGACCCATAGACCAATGGAACAGACTAGAGAGCCCTGATATAAACCCAACCATATATGGTCAATTAATATATGATAAAGGAGCCATGGATATACAATGGGGAAATGACAGCCCCTTCAATAGCTGGTGTTGGCAAAACTGGACACCTATATGCAAGAGAATGAAATTGGATTATTGTCTAACCCCATACACAAATGTAAACTCAAATGGATCAAAGACCTGAATGTAAGTCATGAAACCATCTTAGAAGAAAACATAGGCAAAATCTCTTGAATATAAGCATGTGCAACTTTTTTGTGAATGCATCTCCTTGGTCAAGGAAAACAAAAGTAAAAGTGAGCAAATGGGACTCCATCATGTTAAAAAGCTTGTGTTCAGAAAAGGACACCATCAGCAGAAAAAAAATACATCCTACAGTATGGGGGAATATATTTGTAAATGACATATCTGACAAGGGCTTAAGATCCAAAATATATAAAGAACCCTACTAAAAATGGGTGGAGGATATGAACAAACATTGCTCCAAAGAAGAAATTCAGACGGCCAACAGGCACATTAAAAGATGCTCCACATCGCTAATCATCAGGGAAATGCAAATGAAAGCCACACTGAGATACCACCTCACACCAGTAAGGATGGCCAGCATTGAAAATACTAAGAACAGCAAATGCTGACGAGGATGCAGAGAAAGGGAAACCCTCCCACACTGCTGGTGGGAATGTAAGCTAGTTCAACCATTGTGGAAAGCAATATGGTGGTTCCTCAAAAAACTCAAAATAGAACCATTTGACCCAGGAATTCCACTCCTAGGAATTTACCCAAAGAATATAATTTCTCAGATTCAAAAAGACATATGCACCCCTATGTTTATTTACAATAGCCAAGATATGGAAGCAACCTAATTGTCCATCAACAGATGAATGGATAAAGAAGATGTGGTACATATACCCAATGGAATACTATTCAGCCATAAGAAAGAAAGAAATCCTACCATTTGCAACAACATGGATGGAGCTGGAGGATATTATGCTCAGTGAAATAAGCCAGGTGGAGAAAGACAAGTGCCAAATGATTTCCCTCATTTGTGGAGTATAACAGTGAAGCAAAACTGAAGGAACAAAACAGCAACAGACTCACAGACTCAAAGAAAGGACTAGTGGTTAGCAAAGGGGATGGGTGTGGGAGGGTGGGTGGGGAGGGAGGGAGAAGCCGTATTATGATTGGCACACATAGTGTGGGGGAGATCATGGGGAAGACAGTATAGCACAGAGAAGGCAAATTGTGACTCTATGGCATCTTACTAAACTGATGGGCAGTGACTGCAATGGGGTATGTGTGGGACATGATAATATGGGTGAATGTAATAACCACATTGTTTTTTCATGTGAAACCTTCATAAGAGTGTATGTCAATAATACCTTAATAAAAAAAATAATGGTGTACCTAAATTTCCTCACAGGAAATGGTGTGTGATAGGTTATATTTCCATGTAAATAAATTGCAAATAGGAATACTTACAGACAAATCCTAACAATAATTATATAGTATTATACTACAACAAATCACTCTCTATCCCCTGGCATAAAACATCTCTAATCAGGGTGAAAGCAAATAACAAAATTAGAACATATTGTTTATGAAGTAGAAGTAAAATTCCTAGTGGCTACAGTTTCTCATGTACAAACTAAAGGCCTGAAGACAATGGATCAATGGATGTGAATCAAGAATCTAACATCCAATGTTGTAAATGCTTTATGAGGGCAAGAAAATAGTTTTCTCAGATATACCAGAAATTATTCATTATTTTTCCTAAAACATTTCAGAAAATGTAAAACCTGGGAATGAAATTAAAAATAAAAATCAATTTGTCAAGAATAAGGAAGTCTTGGTTTTAATGGAATGTCAATGGAAAGGACATTAAATGTATGAAAAATAAAAATGTTGAAATAATTATTCAAAACTTAGGAAAACTGTTTAAAAATCATTTTCAAGAATGAAATTTATTGTTCTATTAATGTAATAATAATTCAGATCTAGTTCAAATAATTTATTTATATTGGCCTGCTTTGAGGTGAGAAAGACCGTTTAGGGAAGTAAAACTGAGCTAATCCCCTGTGTATAAAAGGTGGACTAAACAAAATACTATCATTCTCATGGCTATGAAAATGCATGCTTTTGAAAGATGTAAATGTAAATATTAATAAGGTTAAAAATAGACTGAATAGTTTGTAATATACTGGAGGACACAAGAAGATTAATAAGTAAAACCCAGATAACATGAAGAAAACCATGGAGTTAACGAAAAACAGATGGAAGGAGTGCAACCAAATATATTAATATTGATGGCTCACATGAATAAAAAATCCTGTTAAAATCAAACCTTTAATCCTGTTGAAACAATGCACTTCTACATTTTTATAGTAAAACTAAAAACTTAATATAAAATGGTATAAAGTGTTTCTAGTCAAGTAGTGAATTGATCACATTTCTTTAATTCCATTCTTAAAACACTTTATAAATAATAAATTTACAAGGATAAAGAGTTTAGGAAAGAACCTAGTGACACAAGTTTGGATGTTAAAAAACAGAGGGACAATTTGTTACACTTTGCTGGCAAAAGAAAGCTGAAACTGGTACAGCCATGTTGAAGAATTAAGGGAAAGTATGAATATCAAATGGTGAAATTCACTAGTTTCTTCTCCAACTTTGATTCTGTAATCTTGGTTCAAATTTATTATATTGTCCTTCTCACTCCTCAGTTTGGCAGATGATTAGAAAATTTTCCCCATGAAAATAGATCAGGGCAAAGGATTGTTAAACAAATGTGTGTAAATTTATAGTTAGCATATACATTAATATTTAGTTTTATATATTGATATGTTGATCAAATTATATTTATATGTGTGTATATATATATATATACATATACATGCAAATACATATATATGTATATACATATACAAACTTGGAAGTTATCCAAAGAAACTGAAGAGCATCTCTGTTATTTTACAGTGAAGCCCTCTATTTGCCCATTCAGGGAAATCTACAACCAACTTAATGCTTCATTCAAGTTGCCAAGGATCTCCAGGGAGTTGAAGAAAAGAAGTTCTCATATAGAAAAAAACTTAAGCAAACCTCAAAAACCACTAAAATTTAATATCTTCAGAACAATATGAGAAGATATAATACCAATGAAACAAATACAGGATGCTTATTAAATGACAATACTCAGAGAATGAGATGAATTCTTCAAAATTTATTTTTAAAGTAGGAAAGCAAAAATTATAGACACACAAAGACATATACAATATGTATATATTTAATAGAAGGAAATAGAGCAGAAAGCACTAAACAAAAGTAATTTGGAATACTAGAGGAAAGAAAATAAATGGCTCAGTTCATGAAAGCCAATATCAGAATATTTTGAGTTTTGGAAAGGGAGAATAGAAAAGATTTATAGGAGAAATTATCAAAGAAACAATTCAATGAATTTTTTTTCTTGAATAATATAAGTACTGAGATGAAGAAGATACACTGAGCATCTAGGGAAAAAATGAAAAAGACCCACTAGAACATATATCATTGTGCAACTTCACAAGAAGGAAATGGGGGACAGAAGATAACCTGAAACTTTCAGAAGGAAAAAAATCAAAAGGCAAGCAAATTAATAAATCCTATAGAATTCTGAAGGAGAATAACAATAACATTGTTTAGGTAAAACATGTTATATTTGATTCCTATGGTAGTTTCTTATATTTTCTCTAATTTTCTTGAAAGTTCAGATTATTCTATTTGCATTTCTAGAGCACTACCTGAAGGCTTCTGACCCTTGCCCCATCATCATGGCTCAACACATTGTAATACAATAGTTACCCCTGACCTTGTTCCACATCCCAATTCCTTTCCTCACCTTCTACCCTTCACAGACTTTGAAATTTTTCACCAGTCATAAACTGATTAAATGGATCATATAAAATCATTTATTTTGAAGGTAAAAAATGCTCTACTTTCACCAATTTAATAGTTCATCATAATCTGTAGATAGTAAGGTATGTTTGCAGACTGGGAGTACAATGTTTGGTAATTATTTGTGTCATTTTTAAAAAATGCTATTGTGATTAATAAAATACAGATTTAATTTTCAAAATATTAAAAATTAAGAGGGAGATACATGAAACAAAAAATCAAGTTATCATATTTAGTTTAAAGAAAAATCAAATTTTCAAAAGACATTTTATATCAATAAACAGAAGGTGGATGAGTCATAATTGTCATGAGAAATTGAACTAAATGTTGCTGAAAAATTAAATATAATATAAATTCATAGAAATTTAGAGAGAAACAGACAAAAATGGGTTATACAGAATATAATATTCTAATATTTATCATTTTTCTCTATAGTGGATGTGGGTGTATTTTAGGAATATAAAGTTGGTTTAACATTAAAGTCAACTATTTTAGGTATTTAGGCAAAAGGTAAATAAAAATATGGTATATCAAAAATAATATAATTAAAGATTTACTTAGAAATCATGCAGTAGCCTATGCCAAGTACTGTGTTTGGTGTTAGGAGATATAGTAATAGATATATAAATATTAATATACTTTTACCTGTTATGTCATTTAGAATAAACTCAAGATTATTATATAATTTACTACTAACCTAGAGTACTTAAAATTTGATCAATAGGGACAAATTGATACATATTACAAATGAATAAATTGTACAGATCCCATTCTCTGGACAAAAAATAAGAAAATGATAAAAGATGGTTAATTATCTTCTAAAAATTGAAAACCTTTTATTTGAGAATATATGTATCAAAATTTGTAAGAAACAGCCAAACTATTATTCAAAGGAAATATACTTAAGTGTTTTTATTGATAAGTTAGAATAAATAAGTAAAACAAATTTTCAAGAGTTACTTTTTAAAACATAGTAAAATAACAGGATAGTATGAATAAAAAATAATTTAATAAGGTAAAGAAAATACAAAAAATAATGTATTATAATTAGTAACTTAATGAACTAGTTCCTTACACAGATTAAAAGCATTCTCTAGCTAATATAATGAAAAATATATTTGAGAATAAATTCTAACACTGAAAATGAGAATGATCATATAGCCTGGATAGCCCTGTGCTGCTACACTGAAATGTGTAATTTCCTTAGAAAAATATAAATTACTGAGATTAATTCTAAAAGTAGAAAATGGGAATAATCAATCATTAAGACTGGTAAAAAAAAAAAAAAAAGGCAAGAAATCCCCCTAAATAGAATCTCTCCCACTCCTTTAAGGAAGATATCTAAAATTTTCAAGAAACAAGCAATGTACATATAGGGCAAAGAACACATAAAAATTTTGAAAATCCCTTGTTTTTTTTTTAAAAAAAGCAGTACAATTGTAGAAAAACCTTACAAAATACAAAAATAAATCCTTTAGATATGTCATTTACAAATGATTTTGGTTTGAGCTTATTACATGAGTTAATTATATAGATGGTAGTGTCAGGAAAATTGAAGTTCCTATGGCCAGGATCCTTGCCTGAACCTAAACTACTTGATGATGCAACTGGCCTACTGCTAGGCTACCGCTTCCACACCCATAGGCAATAAGCTACTATTGACTGAGTGACTGTATAAAGAGCTTTGCACAGTGCTCTGGGTGGAAGCAGAGAGAAGAAGAATTGCAGACCTGCAGACTGCTAGATGCAGATGTGATTCTATTGCTCAACCTATCTCCAGGAGAACAAGCCAGGTTATATACACTTTTACCCCATGAACATTCCATTGTCATTCCTTGGTCTCACTGAATCCATAGTGAACTTGCCCAGGACTGAAACCCATTGACGAGACAGGTAGAATAAACAAGGAAATCTATCAATGTAATTCATTAATCATTGAGTCATAGAAGGTAAAATCATATGTTATGGGATTTAGCTATATTATAATTAAACTTATCATTCCTTTCTGATAATATTGAGCAAATTTAGGGAAGAATGCATACTTAATATGATGTTAAAAATCTGAAGCCAATTATCAACATCGTATTTAAGATGAAATATAAATGCTGCATTTCAAACTGAGATCTGTAGAAAACTGCTTTTTGAAGATGTATATTCTATGGAAAAGAGAAAAAAAACACTCTGCATTCAAATGCATGTGAGAAATGTCTCAGTTATTCTGAGTGTGCTTTTGTATATCTATGTATAGAAGGATCTAAGAAGCCATACAGTAAAATAATCTTTTTAATTTTAAGCATCAACAAAGTAATATTTTCAGTGTTATTAACTATAGTCACCATGTTTCACATAAGATCCTCAGATCTTATTTATCTTATAGCTGAAAGTTTGTACCTTTTAAACAACCTCTCCCTATTTCCCCCACCATTAAGTACCTGCAACCGCTTTTCTACTTAGTTTCTATGAGTCTGACTTTTTTTTTAAAGTTCACATAAAATGCCAAAAGGCACCTTTTGGTTCACATGCATACTAAAATCTTTTTTTTTTTTGCTATATTTATTTATTTATTTATTTATTTTTATTAAGATATCATTGATATACACTCTTATGAAGGTTTCACACAAAAAAAAATGTGGTTTCTACATTCATCCATATTGAGTCCCTCCCATACCCCACTGCAGTCCATCAGTGTAGTAAGATGCCACAAAGTCACTACTTGTCTTCTCTGTGTTTTATTGTCTTCCCCATGATCCCCCCCACACACACCATGTGAACTAATCATAATAACCCTCAATCCCCTTCTCTCTCCCTCCCCACTTTCCCTCCCTCACACCTCCGCTGTGGTAACCACTAGTCCCTTCTTGGAGTCTGTGAGTCTGCTGCTGTTTTGTTCCTTCTGTTTTATCTCATTTTTATACTCCACAAATGAGGGAAATCATTTGGCATTTGTGTTTTTCTGCCTGACTTATTTCACTGAGCATAATACCCTCTAGCTCCATCCATGTTATTGCAAATGGTAGGATTCATTTCTTTCTTCTGGCTGAATAGTATTCCATTGTGTTTATGTACCACCTCTTCTTTATCCATTCATCTACTGATGGACACTTAGGTTGCTTCCATATCTTGGCTATTTTAAATAATACTGCAATAAACATAGGGGTGCATATGTCTTTTTGCCTAAAGCAATCTACAGATTCAATTTAATCCCTATCAAAATACCAACAGCATTCTCCATGAACTAGAACAAATAGATCTAAAATTCATATGGAACCAACAAAAGAGCCTGAATAGCCAAAGCAATACTGAGAAGGAAGAATAAAGCTGAGGGGATTATGCTCCTTGACTTCAAGCTCTACTACAAAGCCAGAGTAATCAAGAGAATTTGGTACTGGCACAAGAACAGGCTCACAGACCAGTGGAACAGAATAGAGAGCCCAGATATAAACCCAAGCATATATGGTCAATTAATATATGATAAGGGAGTCATGGACATACAATGGGGAAATGACAGCCTCTTCAACAGCTGGTGTTGGCAAAACTGTACATCTATGTGCAAGGGAATAAAACTGATTATTGTCTAACCCCATACACAAAAGTAAACTCAAAATGGATCAAAGACCTGAATGTAAGTCATGAAGCCATAAAACTCTTAGAAGAAAATATAGGGAAAAATCTCTTAAATATAAACATGAGCAATTTTTTCCTGAGTGCATCTCCTTGGGCAAAGGAAACAAAAACAAAAATGAACAAATGGGACTACATCAAACTAAAAAGTGGCTGTACAGCAAAGGACACCATCAGCAGAACAAAAAGGCATCCTACAGTAAGGGAGAATATATTTGTAAATTAGTTATCCAACAAGGGTTTAACATCTAAATTATATAAAGAACTCATACTAAAATCTTGTAGAATACTATAGGTTATCATTTCAAAAATTTAAGACTTATCTACTAAAGCCAGGAATAAGAACAGGATCTTTATATTTATAAGAATTGTTTAGCTTTTTTTTTCTCCTCTGTATACTGATTCCAATTAAAAAAGCAGGGAAGTAAGAGAGAGAGAGACAGGGAGGGAGGGAGTGAAATAACTCACAGGTATCAGTAAATAAGAAACAATTTTTTATCATTCTTATATTTACAGGATTGCTTTAATCTTAATTACATCAACTGTAAAGCTTTTAAACCAAGAAGCTTACTAAAATAACCAGTTACAAAGTCAAGATATAAAACTTAGTATCTCTCCTGTATTTCCAGAAAAGATAACTTATAAATTATAGTGGGAGAAAGCTCCCATTCACAACCTAAGGATACATTTTGCAAAATGTATATGTAAAAGAATAAAAACTATACTAAAAAGTTGTTTTTAAAAGTATGAAAAATGTTTAAAATGTATAAAAAAGTACTCTGTTAAAAAGCACACAACTATATAAATTGTCATAAAAATGTGTAAATGGAATAAAATCAATTCTGGATGAATAATATTAATGTTGTAAAACTGATTTGCCTCAAATATATCTTCAGATTTACAATTGTTTTAATCAACATACCATTTTCTTTCTGATATTCAATATAAATTATCCAAAAATAATTCTAAACCTTATTCAGAAAAATTGAAATAGTAGAATAGCTAACAAATCATGGAAAAGAGAGTTAAAGGAATAGTTTTTACACTGCTAGAGATAAAAAATCTTTATAAATCAATAACTGTAAATATGCTGTAGTTATAAAAGAATAAGCATAGTTATAAAAGAAATAGGATAGAATGACCAAAAAATTATCCCGGTAATCAGAATATGGTATATGGCAAGTACTGTGTAAACTTTAAAAAGTAGCATCATACCATTGGTATGATGAATGAGAACAATGACCAGCTCCGGGCAGATAAGGAGTTGGGGAACAGTTTATCTCATAAACTGTCAAAGGGAAATGTAAGTTGGAATAAATTTTCTGGAGAAATGTTCATAAGTACGTTTCAAAATGTTTAATTTGTATGTGCTTTGGGCTGTGACTTCCCTCTTCATCTCCTTTAACCAATATAAAATTTTTATTTCTGGTAATTCATTCTGAGAAAATAATTACAAATTTCAAAACGATATACTCTGAAGGCTGTTAATCTCAGGGTGGTTGAGACTGTATACATAAAAATATACATATATATACATAGGCATACACACACACACAAATAACAGAAAAAAATATAAATGTCCAATAGTAGAGGTCTAGTTTAAATATAATATTCCAGACATAATAAAAATGTAGTTGTTTTTAAGACTGAAGGGATAGATCTGTATCTGACATGGAAAACTGTTGGCAACATATACTAAAATACTCACGGTATGCATACACACACTGACGCCATGTTAACCAAGATTTACCATGGGACCGCCTCTCTGTTTTTATCTCTCTGTGTGTCCTTTCTGTCTCTGTGTCTTTTTCTCTGTCTCTGTCTTGAGGTAGAGAAATGAGATTGTTCTTTTTTTGATTTTTGGCCCTTCCCTTCTCCACTCAGTCAAGTCCCATGGAATTTTAGAATTTGAATTCAACCCCTCTATCTAAAATCTCTTCTTTTAATTGGGATTTTCTCCTTTTATAGGTTAAGTCCTTTGCTGTTAGAGGCCCATGGCCTTGTTTCTGTTAAAGAAAGACATCAACTTCCTAATGAAAGTTTCTGTCTCACTGGGGTCATTATAGAGGAGCTTATCTTCTCTTTCTAATAAAGGGGTGACATTTTCCTTATTGGTTTTGCTGTGTTCCACCCTATGTACATGGCCTGGCACAATATGTTCCTAGATCTACTGCAGTTCACTTTGCAGAAATTCATTTCCTTGATTTGTGTGTTATAGCCTATGTTGTTTAGTTTACAGCCTGTAACAATCTATGTTATTACTGGATGAGGTGGAATCAGTAGTAACTTTAATTAAGTCATTTAATTAAGTCATTTAACTGAATCAAATTTTGCTGTGACAAATTGTAAAAAGTGTCCAGATTAGTTGATTTTGGAAGTCATATCAAACCTGGGACCTTTTGTTCACTGTAGCCTCAGGTGGTCATTGTGATGAGACTCTCCTTATACTGTAACGGGTTTGGTGAAGAAAAATCGTATTTGATGTGCATCGTCCTTGCTGCAGGAGCTGGCAGTAGAGGCTCAGCTCTCACATTAAAATAAAAAATCTTATAAAGCAAACAGTTAATAATAATAAATTACTCAGTGTGATCCAAACATATTAGACAAAAAAGAGTATTTTCAAGTTAGATTTATATTCAGTGTATTTATGAAGAAAAATAATAATGTTACATAATTTCTGTTACCTGTCAAATAATAACTGTTAGGATGTTTGCCAGCTCTACTGAATTTATTTATTTATTTTTGCATTTCTGTTTTGTGACAAAGTATAAGAAGCTATGGGAAAAATATATATTTGAGTGATTACAGGAAAATAAGTAATTTGCTTCCTTAAAAATGAGTAGCATTATTATTTTACTGGTTATAAGAGAAGTTTCTTTTCCTGGATAAATTTTACATGTAGTGTCCCTTCAGTATCATGAACAGAATGCTTACAGCTAGAAATATCCAAATATACATTTTGGTCTGTTCCACAGTACAAAAATTTGACTCGAACTCAAAAAGAGGAAAAAACCTGTGATTTTATGTGAGAGGTAGTCCTAGGTTTTATTTTGAGGCAGGTTCCTAACATTAAACCTGTAATTGAAATGAAAAATGATATTTGCTCATTTTCAAGGATTTACACAGCCTTGTGAGGCTTTTAAAGACAGTGACGCTCCAGTTTGTAAGAAAATATAATTACTTCACTGGTTCTACTTTTCTTCTTTTGACTCCCTCTCTTTTCACAGCTTTGTCCATTGTATCTGCTCAGAAAAATAAGCCCGAGAGCTTACATACACAAGAACAGAAAGAATGTCACCTCTAGAGCTTTCATCAAAGGCAAACGCAAACTAAATATGCTGACAAAAGGTAAATGAACAATGAACTAAAACACGGTAACAAATATGTAATGAGCTACAAAAAAAAAAAGGATCGATAATTGCACTTGAGATCTGTAGAAATTACAGTGTCCCTGATCCAAACAAGAGACTATTTTGCTGCAGTGTTTTGTGAGCAGAGCTCTCCTGTGGGATCGGGCTGCAGAGGACATTTTAGTGGGAAGAAGAGAGCAATAGGAAGAGGCGTATGATTCACGTTCAGCATCTCAAGTGGAGGATAGAGTACAAGCATTGAATAATGAAACAAAGACAAGATAGTCAGCATGCCAGGAAGGTTACTGTTAGAGAGCTGTTAGAATTATTTAAAAAGGTTAGTCTATGAATAAACATGCTTCATCAAGGTCTCTTACACATGCAAAGAGAGATGCTAATGAATAATATAAGAGTAATGGGGACTGGCGAAGAAATTAATGTTAATCTTATCCAAAGCAGATACAAATTAATATTGGAGCAACATTTTTGTAATCACTTCTCAAGGCAAAAATTCAATTAATGTGACTATATCAATATTTCAAATCTCAGTCCCTTGAAAGTATACTTGTCTCTCTTCATATAAGCTTGCTTTCCTCTGTGAATGGCTGTAACTCATCTTGTCAATGCTTGGTGAGATTTCTAAATAGTGTAGTTGGAAGAAATTGGGACCAGTTCTATAAACCACAGTATTATGATGCAGAATTGCCTGAGGACACGTTTCAGTTAGGAAGTTCAGTTTAGAGAACAGTAATTACTCTATAGAAAATAGATGTGTAAGTCCAGAACAGTGTGGCTTACTTCATGATTTTATTTACTATTTCATATAGATACACATATATATTCACATGCACACACCCATACACATGGGAGAAAGCTATCTGTGATTTCTGGAGAATACATATTTTTATGTACATGTTTATAGTCACAAAAGAGGCATATATATGTTATATATATATGCTTGTATATATGTAAAATATACATATGTGTGTATATGTATTACTTGCATTTGAATAGCATCATATCAAAAGGATCAGCACAAGAATACATATCATAGCACCACCAAAAGGCGATTCTAGTTCTCCCAGTGAAAATCAAGTATGTAGACTGAAGTTGAAATGGATTTTTTGAGTCTGAGCTAAATGTTTTTCTTTGTCATGCTCTGCTTCGAAGGTAGGAAAAAACAATATTCTCCAAGGAATTATTAATAATCTGATTTTTTCCACTAGAGGTTTATTTCATCTCATATCCTGTTCTTTGGTTGGTAGTCACCAGATACACGTTATACAGTGAGTTATTCCTCTTGTTTGGCATGCAATATAAATGCCTGTCATAGTTTGTTTAAGGTGTCAGAGACTTAGAAAAAGTTTATGAAACTAAATGGACTCCTTGAATAAGTATTTTGCAGCTGGGCAGAATGTGTTGTTTACGTTGTAATGCCCTGACAGGTCTCTATAATAAGAGGTGCTAACGCCACCACAGTATGATAGATTGGACTTATTTGAAGCACGGTGCTGTAGACAAACAGGCTTACATGCTATTGTTTGCCAAACCAAATGACGATCCTGAGCATCACCCTATTAAAATACCTGTCTGGACAATCTCACTTCTGTACTTTTAATAGACAGTGTATCATTCCCATAATGAAAGAAACATGAAATGGTTTCCATACTGAATGAGTTCCCTAGAGGTGCTCAGATTTGTCTCATTATATAGAGCTTTTCTATCACCATTGCAATACCTCTTCTCATCTTTGCTTCTCATTCGAGTGGAGAATTTCCTGTCAACAGCTTTAGCCTGGCTAAACCTGCATAACACAGAAAAGGGAAATATTGGAGATAAGATTACTTTTTTCCATTTCATAGAAAATTATACCCAGTCTTACTGCCTAAAAAGAATTATTCCATGATGAGGACAGCAGTCTGCCCTCTCATTAAAAAAGGCAGTCTACAGTTTTATTTTATTTTATTTTATTTTATTTTGTATTTTGAAGAAGTTGGGATATGGCAAGAAAGACTGAGATTTCATGTTGTTAAATCCACCAGGGGAAGAAAATCATCACTTTTGTATTCTCCTCAGCTGCCTTTCATAACTAACAGTCCGATACTGTACTGACAGCTTCCCATGGACAGCAATCCTACCACCTGCCTCAATAATTTTGACTGGAGGAAGAAGGTTAATATGATGGAAGAAAATGAACTTCATCAAGTTATATTAAAGTTCAGTTACTAACTGACAAGCCAAAGAATTTTATGAGAAAGGATGTTACTGTGCTCTGTGTGTCTCCTTGCATTTCTGCTGTTTCTGTTTGCTGTAGTTCACATAGTGTCCTTTGGGCAGCCATTATCTTGCAGTAGAGTTATTTCTTGTCCTACCAGGCCTTTTAATATCATACCACTACCACCACCGTCACCAGTTTGAGGTACTTAAGATATACTGATCAATATACTGTCATCATCAGAAAGACTTTGTCTATTTTTGTGTTCATTTTCCATACAAAGAAACAATGTGACTTAGAGAACATAACTTTTTCAAGATCACACAGCTAATAAATGCAATGAGATCCAAATGTATGTTTAAATCCAAAGATGAGGCTTTTGACCACTTTGCACTACTGCCTCAACAATGAAGTTCTAATACTGTTGCTCTTCAAATTCTTCTATAAACTTATCCAGTTATCATGTGCTGCTATAGCTAAATCACCAGATTTGGGTAAAGTACCTCGAGGGACAGAGAACTTGTTAATAAGTCCCCTCTGGGACATGAGGCTTAAGGAGCAATGTGCCTTAATTTCACATGCAACAAGAAGAACAAATTAGCATTCATGGATTATTCTTTGACAAGTGATCAAGTGGTTTAATTTTATTTGATACTGATTTCCAAATAGTTATTCTGGACATATCTTCAAAGGCAGGCATTGCAATTAAGTGAAACCTGTTTTTTCCCTTTGATTATTTGATTAAATTCTCACTTAGCAATATAATTTTCTTAGTATTTGCATAAAGAATTTAAATTTAACTGGTCATAGGACAGACCAAAAAATGTATAGTCCCATTATTGCCTTTAATAGAGGAATTGGACTAATTAGGCAGGTGTAAGATAGATGGAGGAAAATAAAAGTGATTGAAGAACTTAATGTCCAATAAAGAAGGGAATTACTGCAAAATCATCAACCACAAACCAAATCTATAGCAAGCCCTGGTCATAGGAAAAGGTGGAAAGAAGACATTTCCATAGCTTGTATATAAATATCATCAACTAAATAAAACACCCTCTCCAATATACTCTGAAACATTCCATGTTATTCTCTATTGAATATGTTCTAGATCCCATTCTACAGATGAAATAAATAAATTTCTTTAATATAAACATTGAAAATCAAAACTGTAGAGCCTACCAGTAGAAGCAAGCAGATACACTATTTTGTTATTTTCATACATATTTTTAGGTTTGTGGCTTCCTAGCAAACATCTTCTTTGGGGAAATTACCTCCTCCATGTTTCATGCAGTGATAGTTGGACTGTAATTCAAAGCATATATTGGCTCTCACCATGCAGTTGAAAAGGTCCTTGAAGGTAATTCCTTTAACAAGTCCTTTCTCTGATAAGTCCAGTATGCACAGGAATGCATAATCAGACCCTCTCTCTTGGGACACTGAATCTTAAGTAAACCATGTAAATATGAAGAAAGTGATTGACTTGTATTCTAACCATTGTATCTTGGTGACTGGGAGTTTCTGCTCTAATATTTTCTGAAACTGCCATGAATCCCTCAAATTCAGTTGTTAATTTTACTTCTGACTTAGTAAGATCCCTTGTATCTCTCTAATTAATTCTTTGTATAAGTAGTGTCACTTTCTATTTTTACATCTAAGACAGAGAAGGGCTAAAATTCCAAAAACCAAAAAGAAATTGCCAAAATTTGTTGGTAAACAGAATTTATGCTTCATTAAATACAATTCCATGCTCAAATCATCACATCTAATTAATATAAAGAAGAGGCCACATTGATGACCATATTCAGTAAAGCAAGTTTATCTTGCCTGTCTAATCAACTGGCAAGTATAATGGTGCATCCTCCAAAATCTGTCTTGTACCTAGCTATTTCTCTCTGTCATTACTGCCAGAATCTTTGTACAGGACACCATTCTCTCTTTGTTTAGCAGGTGCAATTTTTAAAAAACTTGTTGTGTTTTTGCTCTACTACAATCTTATATCCATTCACTACCTAAGGACACAGTTTTAAAATATAAATCCAATTATTTCCTCTCCTGTTAAACTTCACTGATAGCTGCCAGTGCCAGTTTTATATTTCAGATAAAACCCAAACGACCATGCTCTTCAAGGCCCTGCCTTACCTAGCTCATGGCTCACTTTCAAACCTCATCTCCTACCATTTTTTCTCACAAGTCACTTCTACTTTCAGTTTCTTAAAAATTGCAAAAATGTTCCCCATCTCAAGCTCTTAGTACTCAGCTTGAATGCTGCTTCCTCAGAAAATTCTTCCCTAACTCGTCTGTTTACACTTACTTGCCCTTGTTTATTTACTTCATTGCTTTATTATGTTTAAGTATATACCATTTGTTTTTCGCCTGTTTATTGTTTTTGCGTTACCCAGAATGTAAGATCCATGAGAGTATATTGATTCACAAGTACATCCCCTATGGGTGCACAGTGCTAGCCCATAGTGGCCTCTCATGAAATATTTTGTGAATAAATGAATGCATATTTTTTTTAGTAGATCAGAACTGAGTTGCTTTCTTATGATAACACAGCTTATTATTCTCTTTTCCTTAAAATGAAAGTGATTTTTGTTTTAATTCCACATTTCATGTTTTAGTGCTTGAAAATTTTATACAAACCTTTATGTAAGCTTGTCTTTTATAGAATATGAAATGAGTAGTATTTTGAAGTGTAAATGCCTATTTGCTTTGTTTTGTGTAACAGTAATGAGATTAAAATGAATACAGCATAAGCAGGAAATCTATTGAGATTTCACCAGAGAATAGGCTTATAAAATAACACATGCTGTCAAGGGAAACCTAACATATCTTCCCTTTACCTGTAAAGCTTTTCTGTGTTATGAACAACACAAGATTCCAAGATTTCATATAGACAGTGGAGTGCTACCATTGAGCTACTATGTGCTGTGAGAGTCAAATCCCCATAGAACTACAGACCCAGAGAAACTCTCATTGAAGTGGTGATCAAGTTAGAAGGAAAGAGAGCACACTTTTGAGAGAAGTACTTCAGATTCTTCCTGATTGGAGCAATTATGACAGTGGTTAGATCTTTGCAAGATAGATCAATTCAGTGGAAATGTCAACAGATTTCATATTTTAAAAAAATGTAAGGAGCGCTGTGCTCCTCTTTCTGCATCTCAATAGT
This sequence comes from Manis javanica, assembly GCF_040802235.1. NCBI lineage: Eukaryota > Metazoa > Chordata > Mammalia > Pholidota > Manidae > Manis > Manis javanica. The sequence continues at coordinate 49,237,198 of NC_133164.1, read as the reverse complement.
AAGTTAAAAGGCAATGTGTGCAGAACTGAGTGTGTAAGAAAATAATGCTCTAAGAATACAAATACAATTTTTCAAAAATCTTATGCAAAGTGTACAAAAATAAAATGTATACTCTGACATCCATTTTAAATACAATTTTCATATTTAGGTTCTAAAAAGATGTCAAATGTGATGTCATTTGTTGAATCTAGTATAGGTGAGGAGATTAACAACGAGAAAGTCTACTTGTCTTTGATCTGTCTTTGTTAGAAAAATATCCTGAAGGTATTTGTATGAAGCAAGCATGTAAAATTTTATTATTGGAAATGAAAGAAAAAACTGACAAGCTCTTTTTTCTTTTTTCTTAGCTCTGATCACAGCAGTTGATCTATAAAATCACTAATTTTAGATTGAAATGGTTTAGTTTATAAATATACTATCAATGAATCACTTAGCTTTTCACATGGGTGAGACAAATGTTCTAAATCCAATCAAACACACATTGTTAAATATCTTCTAACTACAAAGCACCAGGCACTGAAGTTTTTCAAAGATACATAGGCTCTTTTCAAGTAAATCTCAATTTACCAGGCTATACAAGACCTGCACAGACTAGGGAAGAAATTCAGGCTTCTCAAAGATCAGTGAGTATAATCATGTTTCAGTAAATCTGATATGGAGCCTGGAATCTTCATATCTAACAAGAATTAAAGTAGTGTTGATGTTGCTGTGATATAGACACCACTCTGAGCAGCAAAGGTGTCAAGGATGGTGGATTTGAAGTGGCCTCAAAAAGTGAGTCTTCACTTGAGTGAAAATTGAACTTAACAATAAATATTAGTGAACTGTTTAATGGAGATATTCTAGAAATGCAGAAACCATGTTAGTAAAGGGACATAGAAAGGAAATTGTCCATTTTGGATGAAATTGATAACTATTTTGACTTTTTCTGGAGTGAGTAATATTGCTCATTTGCTATATGCCAGGTGATGTGCAAGATTTTTATATATATATATATATATATATAATTGATACATTTCAAGATTTACTGATGGCTAGTGCAAATGTATAATTTTGAGTGTAATAATCAAAGACCATCTTCTCAGGAAATTGAATAATTTTTTCCAGGATTCCTGAAATCTTCCAAGATGCTGTCACATGCAACTACTAGGTCATTTGGTGAAATCTTATTGCAAAGATATTTATCAGCATCCTGCTAGTTTGCTGTATAAGCCCCTGCCTGCTTTCTCCTAGCCAGAAAGAAAGCCCTCCCTACTTCTTGAGATCAGCAACTTGGAAGGCGTTTCCACAGCAGAAGGATTAGAAGCCAGATACTGTGAACCTTTATTCTCAGAGTAAACAACCGAGAAGTGAGAAGAAGAAAGGAACTGGGTGGACCTTGGGTTGCAGTGGCCAAATACACCCCTTATACATCAACTTAATCATTCTAGGCACTGCTGCTCAGTTTGGCCCTTTCTTCTGGACATCTCTCCCATACTATTTTCTTTCTCCTGGGCTCCTTATTCTCTCCCTTCATCTGGCTTCCTTCAATAACTCCTGGTCCTTGAGACACATCTGTTAATAAGGACAAGTTCATGTTCCTTCACAGTGTGTTCCTAGGCCCTGTGGAAATTAAAACCTATAGCTAGACAATGTTTCAGTAAAATTGTACAATCTGTGATATTTTTTCAAGCACTAGAACTTTGTATTACATTCAAGAGATTGGTGAGCTTGGTTTGTTTAAGCACTAAGGGGACTTTCAAGAAGTAATCATTGTGTAAGTCTGCCCACTAGTCTGACTCACAGGTCTAGCTCAAACATATTCACGTCTCATTTGTGTGTTATCATTTAACCCTAACAAATACCATATAAATTAGGTATTATCTCTATTGCAATCAACATTTTAAACATGGAAAGCAACTAAACCTCAATAACATGAAATAACTTTGACAAGATCAGATAGCTAATAAAAGATAAAGCCAAAAATGTTCATTTGGATTTGGGAGATGACACTGATCCAAGTGAAATAATAACTAATATTTCTTAGTGTTTGCGGTATGCTGGTGATTGCAGTAAGCACTTGACATGTGTTAACCCATCTGTTCCTCACAAGAAACCAAGGCGAGAGGAGTTTTATGGGTGAGGCCATTGAAGCACAGAGACTTGTTTTAAAATTACACAAGTAGTAAGTGGAAGAATGAAGATTCAAGTCAGAAATCCTGAGTCTAAAGCTACATTCTTCACTGTTACCTTTACATCTTTCTATGAAAAATATATTAGTTTGAGACTAGAGATAGGAGATTAGGGTAATAGATTATTAGTGAAATGTAGCCTAACCAAATGTTCCAGATGCTGGCAACTATGTGCAGTATGGTACAAATCAGCTAGTCACAGAGACTTCACCACTAGGAAAATCTTTATCAGGAGTGTGAGAGGAAGTTCATATCTGCAATGCCAGCCCATTGACCTGGTATACAGAAGCCTGGACACCAAAGAGAGCTTGACATGGGGGTGAGATTAGGTTGAGAGAATTGTGAGGGTGACTATTAATTGCCGCAGCTGAAGAAAGAACTTCAAGTAGAGAATTTCTCTGAGAGTAGAAGATTGGGTTGAACTCATGAATCTGGGTGGTGGTCTGCATCGAAGGCTAATCTTTTCCAACCTAAGGTTGTAGGACCAACTTAAAATTTCAGTCCCACCTCCCAGAATTTCCCTCTTGATTTTTTTACAATTAAAACTGTATATATTTAGGATGTACAGCATGATGATTGATACCTGTATAACATAGTAAAATAACTACTACAGTCTGGTTAATTAATGTGTTCCTCTCCTTACATAATTAACCTTATTTTGTGTGTGTGGTAAGAGCATCTGAAGTTCTCTTAGACCAATTTCAGTATTCAGTGAATGAGAGACTGATATCCGGCCTCAAAATCTTCCCTGATGTGAAATAGGCCAAATGAGAGGAAGTCAAGGTGTGAACTAAGTGATAAATTGTGTGGAAGAAGAGAAGCCCATAAGTGTGAAAGGCAGGGTGTAGAGCAATGGAAAATTCTGTGTGATTCCTCATATGCAAGAGATGAACTGAAGTTAGAGATGCACTTTTCATCCAGCCCTTCTGCATCTCCTGTTAGACTTATTCTGTCTGAGTTGGTGTTTTACCTGACTCTTCAGCTTACTACATGTGCCAGTTACTAAAATATCTTAGCTTAACCTATTCTTCAATAATCGGTGGTGCTGGGGCTGGAACCGATGGCCGCATTTCTCTTTTTCCAGGTGGCTCCCTATTGTGCTCTGCATCAGGGTGATTGTGGAGGGACAACAGAAGATGAGAGAGGAAACTTGATCCTTCCTCTTTCTGCCAGCATTATCCCAGCAATGTGTCTTCACCTTAGCAGTGCCAATTCATTCTTGTCAGTAGTAGTTGAATCCATTTTCAAGTTTTCCCAACGTTTGCAGAACCGGCCTCACTGCACCCTCTCCGCAATACCAGAACAAGCCACCTGTCTGGCTAACAGCTCCACCAGCCCCTCTTCTGAGGCTAGAGACGTCAGCCCAGACCTAGCGGCATCTTCTGTTTAGCAGTCCGAGTTTCAGTGTTGCAGAATCCTTTTTTGTAGCTTCGAAATGTCAATACTTCCAGCCTCGTTTCCGTCCCAGGAGTGGAAGCAGCTCCTTGAAATGGCTACTTGTGTGATAGTTTGCTCTCTTTTAGATTTTAAGTTCTTCAGTACCTAGTTGACAATTTTATATATATTCTCAGTTTAAGAAATTATTTGGTTACTCTTTCCTAACTAGACTCAGACAGATACTCCAAATTTATGACCTTGAAAAGTTCCTGTAATCTAATTTTCTTATTTCTTTTTAAAAAAAGTCTTTTACTAGACAAAAACTAAGGTTCCTTTCAGCTACAATATCCATGACTGCTTCTTATTGCCTTCAGAGTTTCTTCCTTAAAATATGTGCTCATTTGCCAATTGGGTAGAAGTAAAGACCTTGAAATACTGCTGATTTTTTCACATACTATTGGGTTTATAAGAATTATCAGAGTAGCTAATAGTCCCATCATATACACTAAACATCTCAGCTCATGAGGATAATACAAAGTCAGAGCAATTTCAATGGAATTCAGAGGGACAAACACTCTATGAATGCAATGGTGGTGTGGGACTGGGATGCTGAGTGGGGATGGAAGGTACCAGTGAGGACCTGAAACATGATAACTAGAGAATACACAAGTATTGTTAGTACTGTTACTGTTATTATTTGTTGAGCACAGACTTGACACCTGACATGTGGTTAATCCCTTTAAGGATGTTGAATACACACAGCTACCCTATGTAGTTCTGGAGGTGTTATGTACTAACCTTTTATTACCAACTCAGAAAACAAAGCCCAGAGATTTACGTAGCTTGTCCATCATCCATAATAAGTAAAGGGCAGGGCTGGATCCCAACACCAATCCAGGATGCTCCAAAACTCACTGTTTTAATCTATACATTTAACTTCCTATCATGAAGATGCTGAACCAAGGAGAGAGTGAGGCCATTAATGAGGCCCAAAGACAGATTATTAAGAGAAAGATTTTATTTACAAATGTGACATACATCAACTTCGGGTTCTCAGTATATCTTTATTGTTACTTTTTGTATTTAATTATAAGTTGTACGGCCTTTAACCAATCACTGTTTTGTCATTTTTTTAATATGCCCAAGTGCAAATTTTCTATCAGTGATCACATCTAAGTGTAATTACCCAAAATAAATATCAAAGTAGGACCAGCAGCTAAAATACATACTGTTGTGTACATTTCTTTATTTTCAAATCCTAAAGGTTAATAATTTGTATCTGCATGTGAATTTGCTGATACTCTGATAAATTTTGAGTCACATACATTAATATCCTTTGTAGCTAGCTACTGCAAACAAAGCTGAATTTGTTGGAAAGCTCAAAAAAGAGGCTGAGTTTCTCTATTTTAAACAAAAATTACATGCTTTAGTCTTAGTTAATGATTAATGGAGACAGAGGCCAATCCTACTAATTAACACCAGGCAAAATATTGTGAAATTCTATCCAAATAAATGACATACTTTTAACAAAGTAACTACTATAGCTAATAAAATCATACTGTTTAAATCTTTATTTATGATGTTATACTTTTATAACAGTAAACCAGCAATAGTACTAATGAGAATGGCATGAACAAGTTTCTAAATTTCTTGAAGCATAAAATTTCATCTATATAGGAAGATCGGAGGATACTAGGAGCCCATCCGTCAGGGAAGTTATCAGGTTTAACAGGACGGCACCTGTGAAGTACTCACAGCTCCCGAGGGAACCGTATCATGCATAAGCAAGGGTTAGGACTCCTATTATAAAGTGACAAATGGTCCTGGGCATGTGGTTAGACTACTAAGTAACTCAGCATAAAAAAAAAAGCAGTAAAGAAAAAGAGAAAAGAAAAAAAGAAAAGACTAAAGAATATTAATAAAAAGGGGGAAAAAATGCTGTTAGAAAAATTAGTTAGAACCAAAGCCAAACACAGACATTTTATAGGTTAGTGATGGGATGCTGATCTCGCCCCTTTGAGCTCTTCTGGTGCCTGTGCAAATGGGCTGGAAGTCTCATGAGGGCCCTCTTCCCATGACATATCAAACATCCCACCCTGAGACACAGCCAAAAATACACAAGAAAGGGTGGTCCTTCTCATAGTGTCCCAGGCTTCCGTTTCCAGATGAATGGTATAATAAAAATATTCTTCTAATTATTTCAGGGCCTTAAGAGAGAAAAGGAGAAGATAGAGCTTAAGTCCAATTCTGAAAAGGCATAAAGCTGTCAGGAAAGCTATTTTTGAACAGGTTGGCCATTCCTAGTAAAGATTCTTTAAAGAAAGCTTTTCTGTCCTGTTTAAAAAAGTATTAGAAGGAAGGTAGATTATTCATCCCCACTCCCCCTTATATCAAAATAGCAGTGGGAGAAATACGGTGTGAACATTTGTGAAGTCATTTGAAATCTTGAAATATTCAGAGAAAAAACATAAGGTAAATACAGGAATATTGAACTCAGTTTTACAGTGGTATCAAGACTATTTCCTTGTAAGAGTTCTTCTGAGGACCGTTTGAGAGACCGAGTGCAAAGTACTGGTGTGCATTCCTTCCTAAGTTCTTTCTCCAGAACAGACAAGCCTTAGCTCTTCTTCATAGGCTCCTCATAATGAGTCTGATGCAAACGTTTATCCAACATGAATGGTAGAGTATCAATGACTGAGGATGAAATTGAATCTGTGGAACATGCTGCACAATGTAGATGGTTACTCCTGGCCAGTTCGCCTTCCCTTAGCATGTACACATGTGAAGCTCATTGTGGCATCAGTCAGCATGGACAGACTCCTCTCTTGTGTCACATATGTTGCCTGAATACAAATTCCCTTAAATAAGAGTAATGCTGGTAGTAACTGAATTATAGAAAGCTCATATTTTTCCAAAACTGAATCCAAAAATGAAAAGGGATTAAGGGCACTAACTCAGTAGGCAATTGCAAGAGACCATCTCTGACTTGTAACAACACTTGTATTTTTACACATAATTGATTTTTATAGTTATAATGGGCAATTCCATTTTTCTCTCTATATATATCCAGAGCAGAATCTTGTGATCTTTCACGTGGCAGAGAGACTAAATACATATTGGACAGTTTAATTTATTTGATAGTGGTTAGAACCAAACTTCATAGTTCTGAATTCTTATTCCGGCTACCACTATGTACATGATCAGGAAAGATGAAATCCTTTTTACTTAAAATGATCTGAAAGGAGTCTTGCCTTCAGAGAGGAGCCCTTGAAAATTATTAAAATCTGCGTAAGCACAAAGGATCCTCTGATTTCTGCATGGGAAGTGCATTGTTTAGTTATTCAAATGCATTCTTCTTTGTTATGAGCACACCCCTAGTTGTGAGTTTATGACTCTCGATCTTATTTAGCATTTACATAGCACTTGTATTTTAACAAAGGTGTGCTATAGTCATTTTTACTAGTTATTCCTCACAGCTTCCTGGTGAAACGGAACAACATTATTGTACTTATTTCATAGAAGAAGAGCAAACTCAAGCAGGGCTTGGAAGTATGGCAACTTTTAATTGATACATTCTGAATTAATGGATGTGACTTCAAGGTTCATTGTTTCACCAGGGAAGCCAATAAAAATGTTTTAAAAAAGTTAAAGGATTCAGATACACTTTTTGTTTTAAGTCACTTAAGATTTTTATGTTTGTTGCCTTCCAATGCAGTAAACATGTATGTTGGGAAAATAATTTATTAAAAAGCTCACAAAATATTCTCAATACATAAACATGCATATATTCATATATTCACTAAAAATACAGTCTTCTCAAGAAAACGGCTGGCTGAATTTTATTTTTGTTGCACAAGTATCTTCTAATTCCTCATTTTCCAGGACATAACGTCTGAGGAAGAGACCATACTAGGCTTTTTGCAAATTGTCCATTTACCATGGGCAGCTGTTTCTGCATCAATATGTATGGTTGACATTGATATCCATTTCCCCTACACAAGACTCATTAGTTGCAAAGACAACAGGTTGAGGCACAGTTTAGCTCCACTGAACCAGTTATTTCAGCACTAGCTACCAACAGAATACTTAATCAAGGTCATTAATTCCATCTGTTATTCTGTTATTACAATTGGGAGAGAATTTTACCTAGTTGGTTTCTCAGTCTCTGAACTATATTTTATTTCAAGTAATTAATTAAAGACTTGTCAAACATCCACGACGTGAAGGGAACATGTAGATGGTGGTGATAAAAGCTGATGTAAAGTAGCAGCAGACTCACTGACTCCAAGAAGGGACAAAGGGGAGGAGTGGGAGAGGGTGGGTGGGGAGGGACGGAGAAGGGGATTGTGGGGTATCATGATTGGTGCACATGATCTGTGTGGGGTCACGGGGAAGGCTGTAGCTCAAAGAAGACAAGTAGGGACTCTTTGGCATCTTACTACACTGATGGACAGTGACTGCAATGGGGTATGGTGGGGGGACTTGATAATATGGGTTAATGTGATAACCACATTGTTTTTCTTGTGATACTTTCATAAGAGTGTATATCAATGATACCTTAATAAAAAAAAAGAAGTTGATGTAGTAGGTCTGAGGTCTCAGCTAGTTGATGTGTATAATAATATTTCCCTGGTAGTAGGATCACTTAATATTTCTATCTGGTTTCACAAATTTCCAGGCATTGTCGATTATTTAAGCAGTCTCATATTTATATATCACCAAACTTACTGTGCCCACTTAAAAATGTCAGCTCCACTTTAGACTTACCTTCTCACCCCACACAGACTCTAGCTTCACCACTCCGGCAGGGTGTGTGTAATCTGCTCTCTCATGCCTCCTGTCTATTCTTTTTCCTATTTCTGTGAGGTGTTTTGGGGTTGGTTTGAGAGGAATAGGAAAAATAAGGCTTACTTTAGTAATCTTTTGTCCTCATGGCTGTTTCCTTCTGTAGTTTGTTGACCATCACTGATGACCTGGTTCATTTTCATAATGTATGTGGTACATTGGTCTCCCCTGGCTCTCTTGACATAGGACAGAATCTCAATCAACTTTCCTAAAATTATGGCCCCACATTTCCATCTGATTCCTGGCTGGAGGCACTGCCCCGAGTACTCTGATGAGATCACAGCACAGTCCAGAGCTTCCAATCTTGTCTGTTCCCATCTCTGGCTTTCACTGCCTCAGTCACACCTCTTGGAAATTTGTACATTCCAAGGATTCCCAACCCTGATTGTACAGCAGAAATCCAATTGCAGAACAAAATTGTAAAATTTCCTCCTTCAAGGATTTGCAAATCTTCAAGCGATTCTCTTAACTAAGATGTTGAATATTGGCCAATAGATTAAACTTTGAAGGGGAGAGGGGAGCAGACCATGGCCAGCCACTTTCTAAAAGGAAAGAGATGGCCTGTAGAGGTCTCTAGATTTTTATGTTAAGGGCAAGGCCAAAGTGGGAGTCTTTCAAGTGGTTGGTGGACTAGAGATTTGCCATATTTATTCAAGTAAATGGACAATGTGTCACACCGTGGAGTGGTTAAAAATTAAGTTTTAGAAACAGACCAATTTTAGTTGAAGTCCTCTACTTGAAATTTATTTGCTGTGAAATCTGTAAAATTTACTTAATGCTTCTACTATGACTAGAGAATTGTACCTGTCTCACAAGTGTATTGAAAGAACTATGTGAAATATTCTAAGGAAAGTTTGCTGTACAGTGCTTGGCATGTAATGAATGCTCAAGAAAGGGCCTGTACTTCATGACTGATCAAATGAAGTGCCAGGCCTTAATTAGCCTATTGCCTAATCATATTTTCATTCCCGCATCTCAAACCCAGCAAATAAGCGCACTATAGTTAGCCCTGCTCTTGGGGAAAAGATATAGCAATCATTTTAATCACATCATGTTAATTTAATTACTAGTATTTTATCATCATTATTCATTATACTTTACATTCGCCTATGATTTATTAACTGATAGGTTATCAAAGTGACCTTAAAGGGACTTACTCCAAGATATAAGGCTTTTACTTCTTCTCTGGAGCACTCTGTCACCTTTAGTCTTTAAAAAATATTATTTGAATGGTAACTTTCATCAAAGCTTTATGTATCCCTATTACCTTGCCATTCTGAATCTCTAGGGAAGCTGTGTATTACATAAATGGTAAAGGCTTTAGAAGGGAAGATCAGTAGAGCCAGAGTTAAACTCACTCCTTAAAAAAAAATCCCCAAATTTGTCCAGGCCACCAGCCTTCATAACAAGAATCCTGCTACTCTATGAAACCTTCTTCCAAATAGGAAATTTTCTACATTTCCAACCTGCCTTAAATGCCAGCCTTTCTACATGACTACTAATGATTGCCTCAGTAGGAAAGATGTCAAATAACCACTCAGCCTAGAAAGTGGGGTGGTAACCCTTGGTCAATTACTGGAAACCCGAGGTCAACTGGATACCAGGACAGATGTGATCTGGATCCAGTGACTCAAATTGTATTTTCATTTAATTAATTTTCATAGAGCAATAAAATAATTATTTTACAAATGCCTACTCTGTTCTCAGTAGTTTTTATTAAAATAGAGTTGATATGCAATATTATATTGGTTTCTGTTTAACATGGTGATTCAGCAATTATATACATTGCTAAATACCACAAATGGTGTGATTACAACCTGCTATCATACAAAGATATTAAAATATTATTGACTATATTCCCTAAATTGTACTTTTATCCTATGATTAATTTATTTTATAATTAGAAATTTGTACCTCTTTATCTCCTTTACCTATTTTGCCCATCCCTCCATCCCATGGTAATCATTAATCTGATCTCTGTTTATAAGTCTATTTCCATTTTGTTTATTTTGCTTTTTAGATTCCACATATCAGTGAAATCACATGGTATTTATCTTTGTCCACCTGAGTTGTTTCACTTAGCATAATACCCTCTAGGTCCATCCATGTTGTTCCAAATGGCAATACTTCATTCTATTTTCTGGTTGAGTAAAATTCCATTATATATATATGCGCCACATCTTCTTTATCCACTTTTTTCTATTGATGGACACTTAAGTCGCTTCCATATTTTGGGTATTACAGATAATGCTGCAATGAACCTAGGAATGTATGTATTTTTTCAAGTTTGTGATTTTGTTTTCTTCAGGTAAATTCTCAGAAGTGGAATTTCTGGATCACATGGTATTTTTATTTTTAGTTTTTAGAGAAACCTTCACACCAATGTAGTGGTTGCACCAATTTATATTCCCTCCAATGGTGTATAAGGGTCTCATTTTATGCACATTCTCACCAACACTTATAATTTATTATCTTTTTGAAATTTGCACTCTGATTCCTGGGAGGAGATACCTCATTGTGATTTTGATTTACATTTTGCTGATGATCAGTGAATTTGAGCATATTTTCATATGTGTGTTGGCCATCTGTATGTCTTCTTCAGAAAAATGTCTATTCAGGTCCTCTGCCCATTTTTTAACTAGATTATTTGTTGTTTTGGTGTTGAGCTATATTCCTTATATATCTTGGATATTAGCTCCTTATCAGGTACATCATTTGCAAATATGTTCTCCCATTCAGTAGACGTCCTTTTTGTTTTGTTGATTGTTTTCTTTACTGTGCAGGAGCTTTTTAGTTTGATGTAGTCCCACTTGTTTATATTTGCTTTTGTTTCTCTTGCCTGGGGATACATACCTAGAAAAAAATTACTAATGCCAGTTTTCTTCTAGGAGTTTATAGTTTCAGATCTTATATTTAGGTTCAGTACTTGGTATGTATTTGTAATATCACCAAAGAAAAATATTGGTATTTGCTATAGAATAAATGTCTATGACAGCCCAAAATTAATATGTTAAAATCCTAACCCCCATTGTATTAGGAGGTGGGCTTTCAGGAGGTGATTGGGTCATAAGGATACCCTCATTAATGGGATTAGTTTTCTTATAAAAGAGACCTCAGAGAGCTCTCTTGTCCCTTCCGCTATGTGAGGACACAGCAAAAGTATGACCATCTTTGAACCAGGAAGCGAGCCCTCACTAGACACCAAATCTGCTAATCTTGAACTTTCAGCCTGCAGAACTATAAGAAATAAATGTCTGTTGTTTCTAATCCACCCAGTCTATGGCGTTCTTGATATGGCAGGCCAGAAAAACTAAGACAGTATTATTCTCATGATATTTAAAGATGAGGAAAGACACCCTCAAGATTAATATGAGATGGGTGGGGATTTGCATCCAGACCTTGGAAAGTTTCCAGCAAGTGTTAAGAAGGCAGAAAAAACAAAACAGGTAGGTAAACCCACCACTGAGGGAAGGAGTGTTTATGGAAAAGGAGACAGCATGTGTCTTGGATATAGGTAGCATGTCTCAAAGCAAATGAGTCAATCTATGAAGAAAGAATCATTTTCCCTTTATATGAAGAGAAAGCCCATTTGCTGATGCTCAGGGAAGATACAGACTTTATTTAATGCTCCTATCACTTGGGATTTAAATTAATGATTTTAGTAGATGTTCTCCTTTGTGATTAAAAATAAAATTATCACTGTCAATTTTTTCCTTTTTGACATTGAGCAAAATGTCAATTAAAAATAAAGAGGCAAATAAATTGGTATGTAGGCAGGAAGTAAATATTCCAAGTTACCTACCGCTACTAACTGATCAAAAACAAGTAGCTCTGTATAAGTTAAGACAACAAGAAACCACTCCCAAATGCTTAAGATAAAAAAGCAAAGAATCACAATAATTAATTTGATTAACTATCTCACTCTGGGAATATTAAAATTTGTTATTCTGTCTTACAGAATTAAGTACCACAACTAAAATATCTGCTGTCGATAAGCTTTTTAAAATTCGAAAAGCTGACCCTAGGTAAAGTACAAGACCAAGACCAGGTAAAGTAAAAAGACTTGATACATATAAATCACCAGAGTGGAAAAATCTCAGAGTAGAAGAGCTTTTAAATGATTTCCTTTACAGTTCATAAAATATGCCACAGGTAGCCATCCAGTCTAAAAGAAGCTCCAACAAGGGGAAGGAAATGTGTTCATGAAACTTGTCATGAGCAAGAAACCTTGCAGCTGTGAGACTTGCAAAGAGAGAATTACAATAATGTAGCCTGCTGGCAATTTAGCTTAGCCAGAATCACTGAAAATATATATGTGATATTAAAATTCTGATGTCTTGTTCTAGTGTCAGAAATGACAATGACAAGGGAAAGAATAGAAACCATTGTCATGACAAAAGCCATAGGGCCATGTAAGATGGCCGAGTTGGTCATCAAAACGAAGGCAGTATGAGCTCGTCTTGAAATGTTTTCTTCACACTCTAGCTAAAATTAGTTGGAAATGTGATTCTCCTATATCTAAAATAGTTTTATTTTTCCCAACTTCATTTAGAGAAAAATATCTTTCTGGGCAACGACTCTCCTTGCAGGAAGCAATACAACTTTGTGAAGCTATAATCTTAACAATCAGATCGATGGGCAAATCTACAGTGCACAGTAATTTATTCTTTGCCTAGCCATATGACCTGGAAATAACTATTACTTTATTCACTCATATCTGAGGTAAATAACAGCAGCATAATGAAACAAAGACCCAAGTAATGACCCTAAATTCTTTCTATACACATTAATATTTTACTTAATACTACATTAAACTGTCCTTGCTAAGATTTGCTTGTCTCAGGTTGAAATATGATGCTTCATATTTACACTTTAAACTGTTGGTGATATTTAAAAATTGGTAAATGATCCTTGTAGCCTTTGATTTAATGTCATAATAATCACAACCTGGCTTGAGTGCAAATTAGCAAAACTCTAATGGAAATGTATTTGGAAATATGTATCTGAATCGACCCCAAATTTTTCTTCTCAGAATTTATCCTACAGATATACTTGAATGCTTTCAAAACATAATATATACAAGATTAGTCATTAGATCATTCTTTCTAAAGCAAAATATTGGAAACTGTCTAAATAAGTACAGAGGATGGGTTAAATCAATTGTAGTATAATCACAAAATGGAAAATTATGTAGTCAGAAAAATAATAATGCTTATTTATGTGCTAATATTGAGAGATCTCTAAATATATTATTAAAATAAGTACCAAACATTGTATAGAATATTATATAAAAGAGGAAGAAGTGTGTAAATATCTGAAAAAAGTTAATCAGAAACAGATTTTTTTTCTTCCAGTTTGGGAAAACTAGGTAGATGAGGAAACAGGAGGAAAAATTTTCAATTAATGCCCTCATACGTTTTTAAATTTTCCATGATGTAAATGCTTTACTGGGCAAGAAAGGGTTAACTCAGCAATTCTGGATTGCTCAAACTCTGTACATTTCAAAGAATGGTCTATTTTCAGAATTGTCCTTTGGTAGAATGCTGCAGATAACCTCTTAGATCTTGGTATATTCTTGGTATATTCAAAATCATGTGAAGAATGAGTTTTGTTTGCCTGTGGCATTGAGTTACACTCTACCAGCCTGACCAGATAAGTTTATCCTAACAATGTCATTCATGCAGAACACCTGCTTTTTCCTTTGGGGGAGTGAAGTGAGGGAAGACTGGAGTCTGAGTAACTATGGTTAGTCATGCAGGGTCTACATGCCCAAGAGACTGACACTAATAAAACACCGGCACCAAGGGGCGCATGAGCTTCTGTTGTTGGCAGCACTTCACATATTCTGCCACATATTGTTGCAGGGAGAACTGAGCTTGTCCTCATGCAACTCTACCGAGAGGGGCACCACTTGAGAGTTTGCGCATGTTTTTTTTCTAGTCTTAGCTATATCTGAATTTTCCCTTTGCTGATTTTAATCTATTTCCATTTGCTTACACTGTAAACATGAGTATAACAGTTTTTCCAAGTCCTATGAGTCTTTGTAGCAAATCCTTGAGTCTAAGGATGGTCCTGGGGACCTTGACACAATTGCATATTGTCCAAAATCAAGGTAAAATATCTAAAGTTTAAATTGCCTTTATCAGAGTCAAATCAATCAGTAAATAAAGAGTTTATTGAGCTCCTCCTGTAACCAAATTCTGTGCTAGACATTGTGAGAGGTCCTGGAATAAGGGCCTGATCAAATCTATTGGCTAATTGAGGAATAAAACTAATACAGTGAAATAATTAGTTTACAACACAAGGAGTTATGATTATTTCATATATAGACTGGATCAGAGGCTCTAAGCTCCTAGAATTTAAAGATTATTATTTTCATGGAAGAGTATAAATATTGTTTTATGAAAATAGTTCTACTACTGAACATCTACTGTGCTCTGCTATTGGTACTTGTGTAACTTTCATTGTCTCTAAATCACTTCAAGGTAAACATTTACACTCATATTTTACAGATGAGGAAACAGGCTCAGAGAACTTGAGGCCAAATTCATATATATAATAAGTGATAGAGAAGGGTTTCTGGTCAAAAATTTCCTATTATATATTTGCTAGTGCAACATAGATACTATATAGTCATTAAATAGTATATAAGTACATTATCTAAAATTTCCAGTTTTACAAGTGAAGAATTCTCAGGCTTAGAGAGATTAAGGAACATTCACTTAGAGTCAGAACCAAAATGTGAACCCCTGTACATGATTATATAGAAATAATAAAATTATTTTTTAAAATTCACAAAAATTTTACCAAACTGCATCTGGTTTTAAAAAGAATTTTCAGTAATGCTGTATTTATATTTAAATATAAACTAATTGTAAAGGAAAAAACAATTACAAACTATTAAGTAGTATGAAAATACATGCATATAACACATACATGCATCAAATACGTAGTGCACAAAATTAAATATATGTGTGTTACAAACTTTTGAAAGTGAAACAACCACAACATTCTCTAATTTCAACTAAAAATAAATGAAGGATTCCAGGTATGTACTTCTCAGATTTTCATTCCTTATCCCTCAAATATCTATTTGTAGTTTGAGTATTTTGCTACATAAGTCCCAAATAATCACAGAAGGAGTAAAGTTGTCAAATTGCATTAATAGATAGTGCATGTATGTCAACATCATATTATTAACCTAGGTATTAATTTCCAAGCAATTCAAACCTCTTAGATGGAGGGAAAATGAAGTTTTGTTTGATGACCCCCATCACTGCATTGTTATTGAAGAATCCAACAGAAATTTAGATTACTAATGAAATTAAACACATTAAAAGCTTATCTGAAACTCCAAATTATAGCCTGTGAAGACTCAAAAATTCAGAAACACAAAACAGCTATATTTAACTGATTTAAAAGAAAAAATGACACAGCTGGAAATTTATTGTACAGCAGTGCTCATAATACAGAGGCACATGTCATTTTCACTAATGTCTATTCAAGCATTCTAAGGAAGTTTCAACTTAAAGACAACATCCATTTCCCTTAGGACATTGCCATATTCAAAGTAAGGTGGCTTTTATTTTTAATTGGGAAGAATGAAGAACTGTTTGAATCTTGCCATACTTCATAAGCAATAAGCAAATATTACCCCCAAAGGCGAGTCAGATGCAGATTCTCTCTAGAGATTAGTGAAACACATGCTTCTTATGATAAAATTTGGTACTGAAGAAAATGAAATACCGTAACTCTCTGAGCCATCAAAATTTTTCTGAAAGATAGTCCATGAATTCAGGATTACAAATCTAGTAAATCAAGGCTGTGGGACTGAAATGGTATCACATGCTGGGATTTTGCATACATTGAAGTAGGACCACTGGAAGTTTGCCATGGAAGTTGAGTTAATGCTTATATATAGTCTGCCTTGAATCTTTTAAGAAAAACATTAGCATAAGTAGCAGGAAGCATTCTTTAATCTTCCATTTAATTTCATTCACGTTTAAACAACAAAGGAAGATATGAATATTTTGGAGGAAAAAAACAATTTAATGGTTTCAGTGAAGCATACTCAGCATGAAAAAAGGAACAAATCATTATAAAGGAATAAAATATCTTTAAGAGACTTTAAAATTGGTTAAAAGAGAGTTTATTGATACTTATTGCAATTATTTTTGTCCTTTTTGTAATTTCCTTACAAAAGTTAAGATGTAACACTTAATTAGAATAAAGAAAAATACTTTATCTGACTTTCTTGTAACTGTCTACTAATTAAGAAAACAAAACATTTGATCAAATTATCTATCACGTGTCAGCAATACATTTATTTATTTGTTTTCTGAGGAATCACAAATAAATGAGACACCATCCTTTAAAAGCCCTTTTAAGTATATGATGAAGAATTTTATATCTAAGGTTTAGGAGTAGACATTAAAAATGTGTAACATATGTAGTCTGTGACATTGGATTGCAATATCAACTAAAGAGAAATTAAATTTGGGAACTAGGAAAGGAAACAGTGATGCTTTACTTAGAATTGAAGATCAACTGGTGCTTTTTCATTTAATGATTTTGGGTTGGCTTCCAGTAATTTCCCAAAATGATGCATTTGTATATACAGAGAAGCTATAGATCTTTCAGGATGATCTGTGTTTTACTGGCTCCATTTTTTATTGTGTATTTTTCATTGTTGAAAATGCCTTTAAATGACTGTACTCTTTTCAATTCTTTTGAGTTACCTTATACAAAAAATTTACAAGCATTTTTAAATTAAAGTTTTCAGAGGAAGTTTATCAGTGGCCTTGAAAGACGAAAACTCAGAACACAAATTTGTGCTAACTGCCATTCCAAGGGAAAGTTTTAGTAAGAATATAAGTCTCTCTCTATAATATCCCTATGACACTATTTATCTTCCCACTAGGCAAAATGAACTCTACTTTGAATTCTTGTCTTTCCTATTTTAAACACTATTTATTTAGCATTTATTTAGTAAATACCTTTATTTATTTTATTTAACAGCTTCATTATATATGTATTTTATGAGACAGCTCTTGCTCATGTTTATTGCCCTAACCTAAAGGACTGAATAAATATCTCTTGAATTTGTATGAGTTTAACACAGCATAATGTCAGTTAAGATCCCATTTGAAAAGTACCATCTGAGAATGGTTTAACCTCTGATACGCAAGCAATAATTTTTTAATAATTTTTTTAATCTATTTTTTTACTGAGGGACATACAAAAAAACAGATGTTAGTTTGCAGCTTGATGAATTTAACATGTGTATACATTCATGTAATCATTGACTGATTAAGATATCAAACATTCTCACTAATTTTTCCCCTTCATCTATCTCACCCTTCCTTCCATTCCCCCCCTGCTATGATAACCACCAGTCTGTTCTCAGTGTTTATGAGTATGTTTCAGTTTCACTTGCTCATTTTTTTGTTTTTTGGATTGCATATATAAGTGAAATCATCTTTCTCTGCCTGACTTATTTCACTGAGCATAATATGCTCTAGATCTATCCTTGTCACAAAGTAAGATTTCAAATTTGTTTTCTGGCTGAGTAATATTCCATTGCGTGCGTGTGTGTGTGTGTGTGTGTGTGTGTGTGTGTGTGTGTGTGTGTGTATATACATACCACATCTTTATTCATCTATTGATGGACACTTAGGTTGCTTCTATTATCTTGGCTTTATCATAAATAATCCTGTAATAAACATAGGAATGTGTATATTCTTTCAAATTTGTGATTCTATTTTCTTCAGGTAAATTCCCAGAAGTGGAGTTGCTGAGTTATATGGTATTTCTTTCAGTTCCTTGAGAAACCTCCATCCTGCTTTCCATAGTGGCTGCACCAATTTACAACCCCACCAGTAGTGTGTAACTTCCCTTTTCTCCACATTCTTGCCAATACTTGTTATTTCTTATTGATACTGGCCATTCTGACAGGTGTGAGAAGATATTTCACTGTGGTTTTGATTTGCAGTCCCCTGATGATTAGTGATGTTCAGCATCTTTCTATGTGCCTGTTGTCCATCCATATGTTGTCTTTGGAAAAATGTCTATTCAGGTCCTCTAGCCATCTTTAATCAGATTATATGTATTTTTATGTTAATTGTACGATTTCTTTATATATTTTGGACATTGGCCCCTTATCAGATTTATCACTTGGAAATATATTTTCCCATATAGTATTTTGACTTTTCATTTTTTCAGTGGTTTCCTTTGCTGTGCAGAAGCTTTTTGGTTTTATGTAGTCCCATTTGTTTATTTTTGCTTTTGTTTCCCTTGCCTAGGGAGACAAATCTATAAAAATACTAAAGCCAATGCTTGTGAACATTCTACCTATATTTCCTAGGGGTTTTATGGTTTCAGGTCTTTTATTTAGGTATTTAATCCATTTTCAACTTACTTTTGTGTATGGCATAAGACAGCGATCCAGTTTCATTCTTTTACATGTAGATGTCCAGTTTTCCCAACACCATTTATTGAAGACTATCCTTTTGCCACTGTATATTCTTGCCTTCTCTGTCATATATTTATTTATCATATAGGCATGGGTTCTCTGTTCTGTTCCATTGGTCATGTAGCTCTTCTTATGACAGTAACATATTTTGATTACTATACCTTTGTAATATCATTTGAAATCAGGGAGCATGATACCCCTAGATTTGTTCTTCTTTCCCAAGATTGCTTGGGTTATTCACAGTTCCATACAAATTTTATGGTTATTTGCTCTAGTTGGTAGAAAAATGCCATTAACATTTTGATAGGGATTGCATTGAATCTGTAGATTGCTTTGGGCAGGATGGCCATTTTGATAATATTAATTCTTCCTATATATGAGCATGGGATAGATTTCCATATATTTGTGTCTTCTTCATTTCTCTCATGAATGTCTTACAATTTTTAGAGTTCAGGTCTTTCACCCCCTTGGTTAGTTTTGGTTATTTGGGGTCTTATGTGGTCCCATATAAATTTTTGGATTATTTACTCTAGTTGGTGGAAAAATGCTATCGGTGTTTTGACAGACTGCACTGAATCTGTAGATTGCTTTGGGAAATACAGCCATTTTAACAAAATCAATTCTTCCTTTCCATAAGCATGAATTAGCTTTCCTTCTTTTTGTGTCTTCTTCAGTTTCTTTCAACCGTGTCTTATAATTTTCAGAGTACAGGTCTTTTACATCCTTGGTTAAATTTATTCCTAGGTATGTTATTGTTTTTGATGCAACTGTAAAAGGGGTTGATCTCCTAATTTGTCTTTCTGTTCATTTATTATTTGTATTTAGAAATGCAACAGATTTTTGTATATTGATTTTATATCCTATGACTTTACTGAATTCATTTACTCTTCCTTTTTTTTGGGTGAAGTCTTTAGGATTTTTTATATATTCTATAACTGTATTTCTATATATAAAAATCACTGGAACACAGAAATTTGGCCAAAGAAAGACTATTAATGTGTGTGTGTGTGTGTGTGTGTGTGTGTGTGTGAGTGTATGTATGTATTTAAAAAACAAAGGTGTATTGTAAGTCATGTTTCTATCCCTTGAAGTATAGTAAAAACATGTTTTAGGAGATTATACACAACATTCTGACATAGGCAAAATTAAACATATTACTAGAATATGTTAATTATCAAAGCTGCTGTTTTGATTTCTATATTGATGGGCACTGACAGGAAATTCTGGGGAATTTCTTATAACACTCCTTTTCTGTATTTTTTGTTGACAAACATGTTTTCTCACAAATCTGGCATGGCATTATATTATGGTAATGACTATATTCATTGTTCATTGATTTATACACAACAGTGCATGTACTAGTAAAAAAAGAGTTATGAGTACATTAGTTGGACATTCAATAATCTGCTAAAATAGACATTAGACTGATTATTCATTTACATATATTTGTAATGTATGTCGATAATAGAAAATCTTTATTCTTGTTCATTAATTAATTCTCTTTTGGAAATTGAGCCAGATTAATTTCTAATTTGTGATGTTTCAATCTGTATTTATTTTCATTTTTAACTTTTTGTGAAAAAAAGTGGCAAAAGTGTGTGATTCAAAAAAATAAGTGTTTTCATTGACTCTCCATTTTACTAACATCTCAACCAGAACAACAACAAGAGAGACTACTGCTTTGGTATAAATTACAAAAAACAAACAAACATAAAAGGGACCCTCCTTTCACTAGTAAATCTAAAAAAGCAGAAGCTGCTTTCTCTGAGCTGACAAGCTCCAGGCCCACTCACATGGGGGCTGTCACTTGGCATCTGGATCCAAGCTGGATTTAAGACCCTACTCCTTCTATTGGTCAGATGTCTTTTAGCAACATACTGCAGGTATATTCTTAACAATGTGGTTTGGTAATAGTCGGGTCATATCTCTAAATCATGTTTTTTACTCAGACCATACATGGAGGGAATGGGCAGGACAAATAAAATGATGACTACCCTCAGAGAATCTCTAGAGATTCTGGGCTTTGTAGTCTGGAACTACCTTGGTCATCAATCAGTAAGAATATATATGATTTGTATATTCATATGCATTTTCAGATTTGTTTCACACCATGTCCTGATTTCACACTGAATACATTTTATATGTCATCATTTTGTCACCTTTTCTAAGATGATGCTTTCACTGTCACTATTTCAGAAGAGTTTTAGGAAAACAAGTCTGATTTCAAACAGATTGCGACGATAATCACAAGGAAGATAAATCATAGTCACAATTCAATTGTAGTTTTCATAGTATTTTCAAAGGATTTTAGACTTAATGACTAGCCAAGCATTTCCAAATACTTCAGTAGGAGCAGTGGGTTATATTTATCAGTTCAGTTTGGGTTCTACCTGTTAAAAATGCATAAGTAATTTAGTACACTTGATATACTTTCTGAAAGATTATTCTAAGTGAAGATTACATTATTCATTAAGATTCTTGGATTTATGTTTCATATAGACACTAAAAAGGATGAAAGATAAAATTAGATATTTTTCCAATCTCAGAGAGAGTGAACATATGAAAATGTGGGAGACTAATCTCCTTTATTGTTATGTTAATGCAAAATATTTGTATCTTTGGCATTCTTAATAGCGTTACACATATAGATTTTTTTTTTAAATTGCCCCTCTGTGTACTAGCAAGGACTAATGGTGTCTAGCACCTTTGCACTATTAATAAAACTCTTTGGCCTCGTGAATTGTCCCTGTATCAGACTACTATAGGACTTTTTCTGTATTTCCTAAGAAATATTGTACTCCTAAAAACTGAACTAAGATTTTAAAAACCTGGAAACTCATTTAAGATCTGCCACTTACCAGTCAAGTACGCTTTGAAAATTTATGACCTTTATGAGGCTCACATTTCCATCTATAAACTGGGGCAAGAAATACTTGCTCTGGCTTCCTTCCTATGGTCTAGTTGTTAGGAAAAATGAGAGTAATGCATGAAAGTATTTTAAAGTGTTGAAGTTCTCTGCAGAAATAAAATATAATTATTTGAAGTCTATTAGGTTGTACTTTGAAAATGGTTTGGCTTATGCTTATTGACATTATGTATCATACATCAAATGTGATCAACCAAATATATTTCTAAATACCATCTGTTAGCCAATCTAATTCCCTCCTCAAGTGTTAGCCAAATAAATTATACACTCACATGATTGCAAGTGTGCCATACAATCCTCCAAGGCTGGAATGTCGAGGGTCATGCTGGCACCAGCTATAGGTGACCATTCGTGGAAGATTGGTTGCAGCTCCCCCTAACTGCAAAGCTAAGATTTGATGTGTTTTATTCATTGATCTATTTCAAGCATCTTGAACAATAATTATCTCATACAACCTCCCAAAAAATACTCTATGAATGAATGAAAGAATTTCTCCCTCATAATACTGAAAAGATCTGAGTTCAAGTGGAGAATGTGCTAAGCCATCTACAGCATATTTTTTTAAAACAACAGTTAATTAGGTTGTTACATTCTCCTATCCTTCAAATATGAGCTGTTTTTATGCTGTACTTCCAAGGAAATGCCATTAGACTTAGCTCTTTCATGAAACTCATTCACATACAAATAGCATTCATGCCTCAAGGTTTAAAAACCATTCAGAAAAGTCCAAGGCTGTCAGCAGCACTTTCCCCACCACCATGCCTGTTCCATCATTGAGATCCTACACTTGTTTTTATTATTTTTAGTGGCAGGCATTATATGTACACATAATGAAATATTTATATAATACAAATGGCCAACAGGGAATGTGTTCAAGCTCTCTCTCTGTATCTCCAATCTTTTCCAGAAACAGCCAGTTACCAATGACCTTTGTATAATTTTATATATATCTCTGATTATCTAAATGGGATCATATACACTCTGTTCCAACTTGCTTTTTTCCTAAACTATATACAGTTGGCCCTTGAACAAAATAGGAAGTAGGGGAACGGACCTCCTATGCTGTTGAAAATCCATGTATAACTTTTGACTTCCCCAAACCTTACCTACTAACAGCCTACTGACCTGAACTACTAATAAGACCACTGTTGACTGGAAGTCTTATTGATAACATAACAAGTTGATTAACACATATATTGTAATATACACATAATTAACATGTTACTTGTAATATACACAATTAAGTAAGCTAAAGAAACTGTGTTTTTCAAACTGTCCCAATCTCCAGAAAAATTTCCAATATATTTATTGAAAAAAATCTGTGTAAAAGTGGAGCCACTCAGCTCAAGCCCATGTTGCTCAAGAGTCAACTGTGTCTTGGTTGTTATTATATCAGTTTATATATAGATCTTTTCAATTTTTTAATGGTCATAATAATATATTAATTATGAGGCTATATGTAGTTTAATAATCTCTTGACTATGTTTTCAATTTTTTACTATAGCAATGAATATTGAGATAAATATCTTTATCCAAATGTCTGTGTAAAAGTGTGAAAACACTTGCAGGATACAATCCTAAAAATGAAATGACTATATCCAATGTTATATGTAACTTATTTGGCTATTTAAAAATCAATCTCCTTGCAAATAGGTTTTTATTATGTGAGCCCATGTACACTCATTCCTTCATCAATGCCGTTTATAATCAACCTTTTACACACTGCAATTGTGACAGTTGAAAAATCTTGTCTCAGATTTTCAACTTTGAATCAATTTTATTACAGTGGAATTTTTAACACAGTGTTTTCCATATGTCTAAAAGCTTTTTGCATTTACTTTATATGAATTATCTTTCCATATTCTTTACCCATTTTTCTATACGAATTTTTGCAGATTTTTATTGATTTATAATTGCTCAATGTAAATTAGATTCTTTTTTCACCTATCAACTGGTTCTTATTTAGACCTGTCACTGACTTTTAACTTGGATAATAATATTTTCCATGCAAGAATTTAAAATATTTAGGGCAGTCAAATTTATCTGGATTTTATTTTAATACTTTGAAAACATTTGCCCACCTTAATAGAGAGAACAGTCTTCCAATTTTGTTGTAAGATTTTTATTAGCTAATTTTTTTACATTTAATTTTTACTGAGGAGTGATACAGAATTTATTTTGCACTAAGAAGTGAAAATTATTATTGTGTTTTTTTCAGGTGCTTGGCAACTTTTCCCAGTTCCACTTACTTAAGAGTGAATTGTTTCTTCAGGAAGTAGAGGTAATCCTTATTATAAACTAAATTCCTGCTTGGGCATCTATTTCTGATTCTCTCCGCTATTCCATTGACCTCTCTGTGTTTTGTATATAAGTACCCAGTAGCTTTCTGGCACTGTATATATATATTGAAAGATTTTACAGGGCTAGTTCCTACTCATTCTTCTTCTTTTCAAGAATTTTCTTGGCAATTTTTGCAAGATTTTTATTCCAAACATACCCTATAATTAGCTTATCATTTTGGTGTTTTTTTTTCTTTTTTTCATTAAGGCCGCTCTAAATTTATGGTTAATTTATGGAAAACTCATATCTTTATAATGCAGAGTCAAGGAAAATGCATGCCTTTCTCTTCAAGCATTCTTTTAAGCCCCCCATTTCATTTTGATTTCCTGTTAAGATTTTCCAGGGGAAGTTTATCATACTCTGTTACTATTATAAATGTTCTATTTTCTTTTTTTTTCTAGATGGTTCTTTTTATATTAGAATTATATATATATATATGTATATATATTATATGTTGGTTTACCTATTATTTTTATGCAGTTACCTAACTAAAGTTATTTTATATTCCATAATAGACTTTAGTTTATTTACATATTTTTAAGGTATAGTTCTATCACTTCAGATGTTTATATCTTTGACTTTCTTCTCTAGTCTGTGTCAAATAATTCCTCCTGAAAATATTAGGTATTTTTGATATTGGAATTCTTTTAGGTGTTCTTGCCTTGTGGGCTTTGCTTTGTCTATATCTATATTTATATAACTATACCTATGTCTACATATCTGCATACACATATATGTAATGCAGATTTTGAAAGTGTGTGACCTTATGTAAAAGCTATGCTTTTTTTCTTATATCATGGACTTTTTGCTACACGTGCTATGTGCGAATCTTGAAGGAAAGCATAAAGGTAGGTGGAATCTTCTGGGCTCAGTCAATAAATCTTTATTAGAGTTCACTGGGTGTTCTAGCCAAGCATGTTGGAAAAGTAAAATGCATGGGCCCTTCCCTCTTGTTTGTATAAGGTAAATCTTCTCAGGGTAGAATGAATGTGGCATTTGGTGAAAAACAGAAAGTGTTTGTTTTTTGAAGAGGAGGAAGAGTTGGATGATGGGAGGTGAATATGAGGATTTCTCTGTCTCAGACGGAGAGATGTCCCTTCAGTAGTGAAGTACAGTGAAAAGAGCTGTAGCCCCAAGTATGCTACTGACTGTGACATTTACTACATTGCTTAACCTTTTTTTCTCATTTGAAGTGTAAGAACAGATGATGTCCAAATATTCTTCATATTTAACATTATTTAAATTCTGTCACAGTACAATCTAGAAGGTGACTACTAGGCAAGCAAGAGTGGAAGCTTAGGTTATAATCTCCATTTATTTATCTCTATTTTCTACACATTCAAAATTTAGAGAAATAAGGCAAAGTTTCTATTTCTGCTTATTTGATTCACATTTTAATTGGTATGAAAAATGAGAAATGAATTCAGAATATATTTCTGTTTATATATTTTGCCAAGCTTTTCCTTAATTTTGTTGAAGTGTTTGAACTGTTATGTAAGGTTATGCTCTACTAAAATGCAGATTTCTTGTTTGTTCCAAAGAGAATTGAAAAATAACTGCTTGGTTGACATGGCAAGGGTAGGTCCTTATACTTCTAGGCTCTTTTTGGAAAGTAAATCCCAAAACTACAGTAGTTTAACATAATGTGAGGACTGCAGTGAGGCAACATTTTTCTGCTGTTAAACAGGTGTATTCATCATTACCTCGCCAAGTCATTTTAGTGTACAGAATTTGAAACACCAGGGCCTCTGCACATGTTGCTTTGTACAAGGCACATACTTGTCATTAGTCAAGTCTGAGGTCTAAAGAGTAGAGGCAGTGAAACGGGGGTTCACCATGACTCTCCATCGAGTTTCTTGAGAATCTGGCTCAGTGTCACTCAGGAGTCCATGAAACATGAGCAGTGAGGAAGGATCACTAATAACGAAGTCCTAGCGAGCAGCCAACCTCCCTGCAGTGAAGCTCTGCTCACTTTGATGTAGCTTCCCTGGGCTGGATACATGTGGAGGATGGATGACAGCAGGATGCTGAAACAGCTGCTAGGTGATAAGCTGAAGTGGCCCAAATGCATGTGGGCAGGAGGAAGAGCACAGATATTCTGACATTTGCTAAAGGGCTGTGAAACCGCACTGCAGCATCAGGCGCAGTCTAGTTGCAGACTGCACAAAACAATAGCATCAGATCATCCATCTTGGCCTATAACTTTCAGAGAAGAAGTGTTGTTGGTTTTTTTTCCCAAATAATATTAGGACACATAAGAAATGGAGACAAAGCTCTTCCCTAGAGTGCCGGACTGACTTTGATTTTGACATGTACTCTCTTAAACAGTCAACAGACAGATATCTAAATGTTTTGATTTTTCCTCTGTAAAATCAGCAGGTTCCACATTTCCAGCCTTCAGAATATGTTCTTTTCACTTCCTTTTCAAATCCTGTAAATAAGCATGAGAAAAAGAATGGCATGAGCTAAGGCAAGATAATAAAAAAATGAAAGAACAGTTAAGAAGTAAAAAAGTCTGCACTACTCTGCTAACAATTAAGTCTTCTCCTGGCAGGCTTTGTGTATTTTTGGAGATTAAGTTAGTCTTAAATTGGTGCTTGGGCTTCTTCTTGTCTCAGAGAATAAGCATTATGTTGGTAGAAAAGTACACTGAAGAATGTTGTTTAGAGGAAACATGCTATAGCTGGTACCAAATTATGCGGATATTCTTACTATCAAATGCAATAGATGGCAATAGCTCATGACGTACTGATTGAATGACCCAATTTCTTGATTCCAAGTTTGAAGCTGACTACTGGATTGTGTCTTATATTTTAATGTACAGTTTGCATATATGACTGGATTTGATCTTTAGTATTTCAGTATTGTCTTTAAAAATCAAGATATTTCAGATCTCTCCCAAGCCCTGCAACCAATAACCACCCTCCATTCATTTATGCACATTTTTGTTGCACATCCACCATGTGCTTGACATAGTGCAAGGTTCTGAGTGTATAATAAATAAGAAATATGTGTTCCTAAACTCCTAAATCTTGCATATTTCCTGTTTAAATCATACTGTACTTGGTACTGCTCAGGGATACCAAATCAAACAATACATGACACCTGTTCACAAAAGGCCAACAATTTCACTAGAGAAGTAGGGACAGCATGAAAATGAAATAATAGGAGATGGTATGTAAAAATTATCTAATGAGTTCTTCAAAGCAGATAAACTGTTTCTATAAAGGGTCAGAGAGTAAATATTTTATGTTTTGTGGATCAGATGTTCTCTGTTATAACTACTTAACTCTGCCTTACAGCATAAAAGCATCCATAGACAATAAGCAGGGTAAAAGGTGGGCTTTTGTTCCAGTAGAGCTTTATTCACAAAGACAGGTAATGCACAGGATTTGGCCCATGGGCTATAGTTGGGCAACTCCTAACTGAGAAAATAATCTGTACAGGAGCAGGGAAAGAGAGGGTAATCACAACAGACAATCAGAGACAAAGTGTGCTGAATCTTAAATCCTGGAAGAAAAAGTGGTTCATAACCATCTTTCAGAAGTTCAGCACAATAATTAGAATATACCCTACACCTTCTTACTGACAGTACATGAATTCATTCATCCGAACCCAGCCTCTGCTATCTGCATCACATTTAACTCCGTTTTTAATATCCCAACTCTTTTTATATGGGGCTCTATCCTTTGCTTCTGAGCTTGATTCCTAGAAAAGACTTAGTCCCTGGATTTCTAAGCACTTAATAGATATCACGAATTGGCTGCTCTAAGCCTCAGTTCTTGGTTTTGTATTGGTTGGCAAACTCAGACATCTATAGTGAGAGAAAATAAGAAGAAAAACAAAGTATGGGGTATATGTACAGAAGAGTGGTAGAAAATAGGCTATGATGGGAAACATTTAGAACATTAGGAAAGATTCTCAGGGACTGAAAGAGGGGTAATGGTAAAGAAGCATATTAGCTTTACCATCTTTAGAAGGTCCAGATGACTACAAGCAGCCCATTGCTATGGATGGGAATGACTTCTTTAAGACTTCGATGATGTTATAGTTGGATAATGCCATCTCTATAAAGAATGAATGGAAAAATTATACATTAGTGGTGAGTTTATTAATATTTCACTATTATGAACATACTTTCTTGTTCCATAATGTTCTCCATAGTCTCCATAACGAAGCATTAATAATTTAAGTTGGTTTTTAAGGTCTTTGAGTATTTCCAATTATAGTACACAGATTGCAGAACTCTACCATCACTGTTCTTCTTTTGGTAAGCTGCTAATTAAATATGCTACAAATGATTCATTGTTAAGTACCAAACATATTTTAAATAAATGTATTTGCAATGTCTCTTCTTGTGTAGACACAAATATTTCTAAGAGATATTAATACATTATGTTTCTTCATATGCCCATATTTTCCAAATGACGTCCCTTCTGCTTGGCATTTCCCCTTCCTTCCACACATAACTCAACCCTTTGACTTAACATCCTCCCCTTGATTTCTATTTCATCCTTCAAACGAATTTTCTTTGACCTTCCCAGAAGGATTAAATATAAGTCACAACACTATCATACTACTTGTCACATTAATTTCTAATTTAATGTGCTTCTTTTTCTATTAATTATGAGCCCCCAGAACACAGGAATTCTTTTTTGTCTCAGTAGGCACTGCTTATGCCTGGTACATAGTAGGCAGTCAGTGAACATTTGGAGGTACAAGTGAACAATAAGTTGATACTATAATATGTCAGTATTTTGCAGATATACCAGAAGCTACAAAAAAGCATTTTTTCCTGTAAGTGATAGCTGATATCCTATGCATGTCATCTTCAAATATATTATTTATTAATGTTTATGATCAACACACAAATGGAATAATATGTGGAGTTATAAACAGCATCCTCTATGGTGGTCATATTTCTGATCTTAGACAAAGACAACTTGAGTTCATTACTATCGTCATGAGTTATGGTACTTTGGATAAGTCACTGAGCCTCTGAGCTTTAGTTTCCCATCTATTAGATGATGATATTCTATCTATTAGATAATAATATTCTCTGTGGTTGCTCTGCAGATGGAAAAGATAATTCTGATATTGGCTCTTAAATTATATCATGAAATATAAGCCATCATGATTATTTCATTTCTGTTCACATTCAACACTAAGTATTACCAAGTAAAACATTGTTAAACGTGTCCAGGAGCAGGACCTGGCTTGGAATTTATATGGAATATAACTTGCAATAATTACCAATTCACCCGTCATTGTTATCTTAACTGATCCTACCAGACACTATAAATGCTGCCACAGCTATACAACATAATAGTATTATTTCTTTCTTCCTTTGGTTCTGAACCTCTAAGACAAATGGAGAATTAAAGTATAAAATAATTTAATTTTCTGGCTAAATAGAATGAGGGGACTAATTACGGTTCTTTAGTTTTTAATGAGAATGATGATCTTTAGATAAGGATGTGTTAAGCCATCAGTTTACAAAGAACATATTTACCAGGGAATGGATCCCACGCCAGGGCTCCTTTTCTAGATATTCAGTTGGCTAGCAGAATAATGATTCTGTCTTTCTCTTGCTTGATAGGAATATGGCTATGTCTCTAGATGATTCATGCTGTTTGACTCTACATATCCACTGTCCGTGAAAGACAGGTTGGTCTCCAGAATGTTAACTCACATTTACAATGTTTGCAGGAGCTTGCAGTGAAGGAAGGAGTCTAAAGAAACTTAATCCCGCATGCACCATCCATCCCATTTAATAAAATGGTACAGTGGAGATGTTTAAAAGTCACATTTGTTCTTCGAATCAGAAGAAAAAACAGCACATTTCTAAAATCAGGTGGTTTGATCAGCAGAAATTATTGCCTAGATCATCCATATAGATCTAATGGAAAGTGGTTGTTATACCATACTTACTTGTACAAAATTTTTTCAAGTACCTTTCTTAAATTTTACTTACAACACTTGGAAAGAGATAGCAAAGTAGTGAAGCCACATCTCAGTAGAACAGAATTTTGATCACCAAACATAACAAATATTTTGACATGGTCAGAATTTAACCCTGATTGAAAGTAGTAACTCCTTTCTCTGGAGTTGAGTCTTCTAATGATCCATACCTTGTAAATTGCAGAGGATTGGAAGTGAGGTGGAGAGTAAGTAGAAAAGTGGAAATGCATATTACATGGCTCTCAGACATAGGGAGACTCTTATGGAGTGATAATAAACATTGACACTGGAGCCAGGCCTTCAACAGTGAGTTTTCATGTGGAGACTTTCTGAAACACGTCTGTGAGAAGGAATGCCAATTCTAGACTTGCCTTTCGAATGTTCTAGACCAACTCACTAAACTGGAATCGGTTGGGAATGTCTGGATGGTGCTGCTTTCTTTCTTCATGAATGTTCTGTAATTGGGAATACAATGAATAAAATAAAACAAGGTAATGCAATAAAAATGATATGACTATTAAATCAGAGGAGAGGCAGCTTTGGAGAAGATGTTCAGGAAAGGCTTATTTGAAAATAAATTCAAATCCGGGTCCTGCTCTTTGAGGCTTTTAACAATGTTTTACTTGGCAATACTTATGGTTGAATATGAACAGCAATGAAATAATGATGATGGTTTATATTTCTTAGATGTCTGCTTTCATTTGCTAATTTCTAGCTTGTAAATACTGGGAAAATAATAATACCTACCTTATCAAGTTATTGTGCAAAGGAGATGGGTTAATCCCTCTAAAGCATATATAAAATTACTGTCATATTGTAAGGATTCAGTGAGTCTTACTCCATTGTGTATCCTTCCTACTATTAAGTATACTGATTAGACAGCCTGTATAAAGGTCTTGAGGCTGAAATGATTTGCTCTAAGTTTTTTTCTCTCTACATTATTAGATGCTAACCCCAACTAGCACAGTTACTGTTTGTCAACATAGAAAGATGTTACAGAATTATTGGCTGTATTCTCTATGCTGTGTGTGTGTGTGTTTGTATACCAAGTCTTCCTTATCCATTCATCATTGATGGATACTGTGGTTTCTTCCAAAGCTTATGTGTTGTAAATAATAAAACACTAAACATAGGAGATTATATATATATATATATATATATATATATATATATATATATATGCACACATACACATATCTTTCAAATCAGAAATTTTATTTCCTTTGTGTCAATTCCTAGAAGGGGAAATACTAGATTGTATGGTATTTCTATTTTTGGTTTTCTGAGGAGCCTCCATCCTGCTTTCCATAGTGGCTGTACTAATTTACATTCCTCACCAACACTTGTTACTTCTTGTCCTTTGGGTAGTGGCTATTCTAACCGGTGTGAGGTGACATCTCATTGTGCTATTGATTTGCATTTCCCTGATGATTAGTGATGTGGAGCATCTCATCATTAGTCTGTAGGCCATCTGCATGTCTTCTATGAAAAAATGCCTATTTGGATCCTCTGCCCATTTTTTTAACCAAATTATTTGTGATTTTTTTGTATTGTCTAAGTTCCTTATATATTTTGGATATTAACCCTTTATCAGATATATCATTTGCAAATATCTTCTTCCATTCAGTAGGTTGCCTTTTTGTTTCATTGATAGTTCCCTTCACTGTGCAAAAGCTTCTTTGTTTGATATAGCTCCAATGATTTATTTTTGCTTTTTTTCCCCTTGCCTATGAAGACATATCCAGAAAAGTATCACTAAGGCTGATGTCCAAGAGATTGCTGAATATGTTTTCTTTGAGGAGTTCTAAGGTTTCAGGTCTTACATTTAAGTCTTTAATCCCTTTTGAGTTTACTTTTGTGTTCGGTGTATGATGGTGGTCAACTTTTATTCCCTTGCATGTAGCTGCCCAGTTTTCCCAACACCATTTATTGGAGGGACTGTTTTTTCCCCATTATACATTCTTGCCTCCTTTGTCATACATTAATTGACCATTTATGTGTGGGTTCACTTCTGGGCTATTCTGTTCCATTGATTTATGGGTCTGTTCTTGTGTCAATACCATACTATTTTTGTCACTGTAGCTTTGTAGTGTAGCTTGCAGTCAGGGAGTGTGAAACCCCCAGCTCTGTTCTTCTTGTCTCAAGATTGCTTTTGCTATTTGGGATCTTTTGAGGTTCCATATAAATTTTTGGATTACTTGCTCTAGTTTGTTCAAAAATGTCATTGATATTTTGATAAGAATTGCATTGAATCTGTAGATTGCTTTGGGCATGATTGCCTTTTTGACAATATTAATTCTTCCTATCCATGAGCATGGGATAGATTTGTTTCTTTTTGTGTCTTCTTCAATTTCTTTCATGAGTGAGTTATAGTTTTCAAAGTGTAAATTTTTCATCTGCTTGATTAGGTTTATTCCTAGGTATTTTATTCTTTTTGATGCAATTGTAAATGAAATTGTTTTCTTTCTCTTTATGCTAGTTCATTGTGAACATATAGGAATGCAACAGATTTCTGTATATTCATTTTTTTATCCTGTGATTTTGCTGAATCTAGTAATTAGTTCTAGTAGTTTTTTCATGGAGTCTTTAGGTTTTTCTATATATAGTATCATGTCATCTGCAAATAGTGACAGTTATACTTCTTTCTTACCAATTTGGATGCCTTTATTTCTTGTCTTGTTCCTCATCTTAGAGGAAAAGTTTTGAGCTTTCATCATTGACAATGATGTTAGCTGTGGGCTTGACTCATATGGCCTTTGTTATGGCTGAGGTATGTATCCTCTATAGCCATTTTCTTGAGAGCTTTTATCATGAATGGATGTCAAATTTTTTTCAAATGCTTTTTTAGCATCTTTGATATGATCATATGGTTTATAACCTTCCATTTGTTAATGTGGTGTATCACATAGATTGATTTATGAATATTGTAGCATCGTTGCATCCCTGGAATAAATTCTATTTGGTAACAACATAAAGGTTCTGAGGTGGTAAGAGATTTGTTCTGGGTTTAGAGTGTCTGGAGGAAGCGCAGGAGTGATAAAGTAGAAGAGTTATGTGGTAGAAGCTTGATCTCCCAGGGCTTCGAGGCTATACAACCAGTTAGTTAAGAACTCTCAAAGCATAGTGGATAAACATAAAAGCTTGTATTTAAATCTATAACTCTATTAAACCATGTTCTGAGAAATCCACTCCCTTTTATTCCTGAGAAAACATGTATTTCTGGTCATATTTTATTAAAATCTGTCCAGTCTACATTTAAACTTTTAGTCTCATATTTGAAATTCATATTTCAAAGTTCTATCCCTCTCCCCTCCTGATAGTAGGATAAAAGGAAGGTAGGTTAGAAGAAAAACAAATGACTCTTACTTTCGTGCTGCATTTGGGTTTTACACCCCTACTTGCCATGTCTCCCTGCTTCTCTGGCCACCACTGCTGGCCATCAGCCTCTGTGCAGCAGGCACTGATTGCTGGCTACCCCTCTATACTACTCAGGTCTTGGATATAAGAGTTCTGATTCCTGTTCATCCCCCTTTTATCACAACACTGGCAGTCTAGCTGTCAACAGATGGGAGTGCAGCTCCTACACTGCCAGCCAGCCAGAGATCTAATCGAGTGTTTTCTCTGCTGAGAGAGGCAGTGAGGAAGGTCAGTAAGTTCACTGCCTAAACAAATATCCTTCTGGGGAACAGAATGCCAATCTCCCTTTCTTGAGGCAACTTCGGTGATTATCTTGCATTCTCCCTATTGTCTCTTGGCAGAGCTGGATGCCTCTTCCAGCAAGCAGAGCACTGTCCATAAGGCCATGACTGCCTTGCTCTCCTTGGCCTTCTGAATACATACATTAGGTAGGGAACGGGAAAGCCACAGTTGTTTGGGCATTTAGTGGCTCTGACCAAACTCAAAATCAACAGATAATGTTGAATTTAATGTTCAATTGCACTCAGAAAATAATAGATGGACTCTATAGCATTGTGGTTAGGAATACTAATAGGCTTTGGAATAACTGACCCATGTTCAAATCCTAGCTGCTGAGCATGCTCAATGTCATCTCTCATATAGGCCAAATTCTTTCAATGCTTTCCTTGCCAATGTGTAAATATGGGGGACATAATAGTACTTGCCTTATCAAGGTATTGTGAAATGTAAATGGGTTAATCCCTCTAAAGCCTGTGCAAGAATACTGTAAGGACTCTTGGTGAATCCTTGCCATTATTAAGTATTTTGATTAATAATAATCTTACATGATATGCTGACAAAATGAAAAACAGACTGGCAGAGGAGAATCAAGCAAGGATGGAAACAGAGAGTGCTTTAAAGCAGTTAGTGGAGCCTTAAATGAAATCTTACAGGAGTGTGGCATAGAATGGCCTCAGTGGAGGTGGTGGAAAAGTCATTTTCATTACTTTTTTCTAGGTGTAGCTGTTAGGACTTGTTGAGGAATTTTTCATGGGGCTTAAAGAAAAAAAGAAGACATTTTCAGCCTGAGAATTTAGGAAAGCTCTTAAGTATTTAAGGCCATGGGGTTTTATGAGATCAGAAAATTAGAAGAAACAAAAATATAAGGATCAGAACAGAAGAAATTAAATTATCTTTATTCACAGACGATATAATTTTCTACATAGAACTATTCAGAGACTTGACCATATGCTATTAGAATTTAGACACATGATATAGACTAAAAATTTACATGAAAAAATAATGTTTCTTGTAGGAAGAATAGTTGATCCCCAAATATGTCCAAACCTAAAAACCTTAAGCTATGAATATATTGCCTTACTTGGTAAAAGAGACTTTGAAAAGGTGACTAAAGTTAGGGATATCAAGATGGTGAGATTATCTTCATGGACTTAATCTAATCACATGTGTCTGCAAAATCTGAGAACCTATTCTGGCTGAGTCAGAGTTGCAGTGCTGGGAGGAGAGTCTGAGGAATGGATCATGAGAAGGATTCAGTGCCCACTGCTGATTCCAAGATGTAGGGACCTATGTAGAAGGACTTAAGAGAGGCCAGGGTGGCCCCTTAACCAACATCCAGCAAGGAGACAGAGACCACAGTCACAGCTGTGGGGGGCTGACTTCTGCCAATACCCAGATGAACAAGGAAGGGACCTGCCCTAGAGCCTCTGGAGCAGAATGCAGCATGCCAACAACACCTTGATTTTGGTCCAGTGAGAACAGTACTAGACTTCAGATCTACAGAATTGCAAAATAACCAATTTGTATTATATTAAGCCACTCAGCTTTTGGTAGTTTGTTGCAGCAACAAGAGGAAATTAAAACATATTCCATAAAGGTCATCCACCTCAGTGTACATTTTTTTGAAACCTAGTGAATTTATAAAGTTGTATAACAATCCAATTTTATAAGATTTCCATCCTAAAAGATGTCATGTGCCATTTGCAGTCCATCCCAGTTCTGACCCCCAGTGCCAGGCAGCCACTATCTGCTTTCTGTCCACATAGATTTGGTCTTTCTGGACATTTCATATAAATTAAATCATATAATACATAGTCTTTTGCATCTGACTTCTTTCATGTAGCTTAATGTTTTTGAGGCTCATTCATGTTGTAGCATATATCAATATTTTGTTCCTTTTTATGACTGAGTAGTGTTCTATTATGTAGCTGAACCACAATTGCATCCCTTTATTCCTTCGTGGAGATTTAGGTTGTTCAGAATTTTTACTATTATGACTAAAGCTGTAAACAAGTCTTTGTGTGGACCTAGTTTTATTTATGGCAGATTTCTAGAAGTGGAATTGCCAGGTTATAGGGTAAGTTTATGTTCAACTTTTTAAGAAATGCTCAAGGTGGCTGTGCCACTTTATATTCTCATTAGCAATATATGAAGATTCTGGTTTCTTCATAGACTTGCCTACACTATTGATTGTCTTTTTAATTTCAGCTATTCTAGAGGACGTTAAATGGTATCTAATGTGGCTTTAATCTGCATTCCCCTAATGACTCTTGACGTTGAGCAAATTGTTCTGTACTTATTAGCCATTCATACTTCTTCTTTGGTGAAATATCTATTCAGTTCATTTGCCCATTTTTTAATTGGGCTGTTTTACTTACTATTAAATTATAAAAGTTCTTTATATATTCTGGATATAAATGTGGTGGGGAAATTGGATATTCTCATGAAAATTATTTTGATACTTACCTCATATCATACCCAAATAATTAACTTAAAATTGATTATATGCCAAAATGTAAAGGTTAAAACCATAAAACTTCTGAAAGGATATATAGGAGAAAATGTTTAACTTATTTTAGGTGAAGAAAAAAAGGAAAATGTATATAATTAGGTATATATAAACTTCACAAATATTTTCTCCCAGTCTGACTTGTCTTTTCACTTTCTTAGAGGTGTCTTTTTGAAGTCAAATTTTTTTTAAAGAAGTCCAATTGATATATATTTTTTTCTTTAATGAGCTATCATTTGGAGTCATACCTAAGAACTCTTGGCCTAAAATAAGTTCATAAATATTTTCTCCTATATATTGTTCTAAAAGTTTTATAATTTTAGCCTTTACATTTTTTTTTTTTACTGTCTGATCTTTTTTTTTTTGTAGATAATTATTTTTTATTAAAGGGTAGTTGACACACAGTATTACATTAGTTTCAGGTGTACAACACAGTGATTCAACATTTATATACATGATAATTCTAGGTACCAGCTGTCACCATACCAAGTTGTTACAATATTTTGACTATATTTCTTATGCTATACATTACATCCCGGTTACTTATTTATTTTACAATTGGAAGTGTGTACGTTTTTTTTTTTTTTTGCTTTTTTGTGAGGGCATCTCTCGCACTTATTGATCAAATGGCTGTCAACAACAATAAAATAAAACTCTGTATAGGGGAGTCAATGCTCAATGCACAATCACCAATCCACCCCAAGCCCAACTCTCACCAGTCTCCAATCCTCTGAAGCACAATGAACAAGCTCCTACATGGAGAACAAATTCTTACATAGTGAATAAGTTACATGGTGAACAGTACAAGGGCAGTCATCACAGAAACTTTCGGTTTGGATCACGCATGATGAACTATAAACAATCAGTCCAAATATGAATATTCGTTTGATTTTTATACTTGATTTATATGTGGATCCCACATTTCTCTCTTTATTATTATTATTTTTAATAAAATGCTGAAGTGGTAGGTAGATGCAAGATAAAGGTAGAAAACATAGTTTAGTGTTGTAAGAGAGCAAATGTAGATGATCAGGTGTGTGCCTGTAGACTGTGTTAATCCAAGCTAGACAAGGCCAATAAAACATCCATGGATGCAGCAGATTTCTCTCAGAACAGGGGGGGAGAGGTTCTAAGCCTCACCTCTGTTGATCCCCAATTTCTCACCCGATGGCCCCCCTGCGACTGTGCCTGTCTTAGGTTGTTCCTCCCTTGAGGAATCTTACCCGTCTCTGGCTAACCAGTCATCTTCTGGGGCCATACAGGGAAATGTAAAGTTGGTAAGTGAGAGAGAAGCCTTAATGTTTGAAAAGGTTAGTTTGTTACTTCTTTGCATATTTATGCCCAGTGGCTTCTATGCCCAGCATTTTTCTTGAGGTATCTTTACCACTTGGAAGAATTATGATACACAGTAAATTCGATATGAGGCATGAATTCTATTTAAGGGTTGTAATTAGGAAGGAAGAAGAAAAGCTATAGAAGTAGCAGGCAGAAGAAAACATGGGAAGATTGATTATTTCTTTGACATATCTTCTTGTAGAGTAACATAAGCATGTATAGGTTTTAAACTACTAATTAAATTGCACACACACATTAACATAATAGGAGTACAGTTACGTAACCAAAGCATACCTATAATTACCAGCCATCTCCAGTGAAGCCAAGAAAACCAGTTAGGCACCTTAGGCATTTGTGAAAACTTATCTATGATATGGTGGATATTGTCCAACTGAACTTGAACAGTCTGAGAGAAATCAGAAAAATTAAAACAGCCCATTCCTGGGGACTGTTCACATCCCATATGTTCTTTTAACAGTAAATAGTCTGCAGTTGTAAGATTTTGGAGCAGTACAATTTGCACTTCTCCTAATTCTTGGTTGAGTTCCAACAGTATAGATCCAGTCAAATTTGTTGTTTTACTGTATGCACAGGCCAGCTTAGATATCTCCTTCTTCATTCCCATGGCAAGTCCAGGAACCGGTGGGATAAGTGCATCTACACCTGTAGCAGCGCGTGGATCTTTGTTGTGGTTTTTTTGATGATCATATTCTGGCATTTGTCTTCCAGAGAGTGCTGATGTTGGAAGTTCTTTTTCATATCGTGTCTTAGTTCATTTTTGGGGTAGCCAACTTAGGTTTTGATCCTCTGTATAACCAGGTCCCCCCTATACACCCCTTTACAGTCACTGTCCATCAGCATAGCAAAATGTTGTAGAATCACTACTTGTCTTCTCTGTGTTGTACAGCCCTCCTCTTTCTCCCACCCCCTCATGCATGCTAATCTTAATACCCCCCTTCTTCTCCCCCCCTTATCCCTCCCTATCCACCCATCTTCCCCAGTCCCTTTCCCTGTGGTACCTGTTAGTCCATTCTTGAGTTCTGTGATTCTGCTGCTGTTTTGTTCCTTCAGTTTTTCCATTGTTCATATACTCCACAGATGAGTGAAATCATCTGGTATTTCTCTTTCTCTGCTTGGCTTATTTCGCTGAGCATAATACCTCTAGCTCCATCCATGTTGTGGCAAATGGTAGGATTTATTTTCTTCTTATGGCTGACTAACATTCCATTGTGTATATGTACCACATCTTCTTTATCCATTCACCTACTGATGGACACTTAGGTTGCTTCCAATTCTTGGCTATTGTAAATAGTGCTGCAATAAACATAGGGGTGCATCTGTCTTTTTCAAACTTGAGTGCTGCGTTCTTAAGGTAAATTCCTAGGAGTGATATTCCTGGGTCAAATGGTATTTCTATTTTGAGCATATTGAGGAACCTCCATACTGCTTTCCACAATGGTTGAACTAATTTACATTCCCACCAGCAGTGTAGGAGGGTTCCCCTTTCTCCACAACCTTGCCAACATTTGTTGTTGTCTGTCTTTTGGATGGCAGCGATCCTTACTGGTGTGAGGTGATATCTCATTGTAGTTTTAATTTGCATTTCTCTGATAATTAGCGATGTGGAGCATCTTTTCATGTGTCTGTTGGTCATCTGTATTTCTTTTTTGGAGAACTGTCTGTTCAGTTCCTCTGCCCATTTTTTAATTGGATTATTTGTTTTTGTTTGTTGAGGTGGGTGAGCTCTTTATATATTTTGGACGTCAAGCCTTTATCGGATCTGTCATTTACAAATATATTCTCCTATACTGTAGGGTTCCTTTTTGTTCTATTGATGGTGTCTTTTGCTGTACAGAAGCTTTTCAGCTCAATATAGTCCCACTTGTTCATTTTTGCTGTTGTTTTCCTTGCCCGGGGAGATATGTTCAAGAAGAGGTCACTCATGTTTATGTCTAAGAGGTTTTTGCCTATGTTTTTTTCCAAGAGTTTTATGGTTTCATGACTTACATTCAGGTCTTTGATCCATTTTGAATTTACTTTTGTGTATGGGGTTAGACAATGGTCCAGTTTCATTCTCCTACATGTAGCTGTCCAGTTTTGCCAGCACCATCTGTTGAAGAGACTGTCATTTCACCATTGTATGTCCATGGCTCCTTTATCAAATATTAATTGACCATATATGTCTGGGTTAATGTCTGGATTCTCTAGTCTGTTCCATTGGTCTGTGGCTCTGTTCTTGTGCCAGTACCAAATTGTCTTGATTACTATAGCTTTATAGTAGAGCTTGAAGTTGGGGAGTGAGATCCCCCTTACTTTATTCTTCTTTCTCAGGATTGCTTTGGCTATTCGGGGTCTTTGGTGTTTCCATATGAATTTTTGAATTATTTGTTCCAGTTAATTGAAGAATGTTGCTGGTAGTTTCATAGGGATTGCATCAAATCTGTATATTGCTTTGGGCAGGATGGCCATTTTGATGATATTAATTCTTCCTAGCCATGAGCATGGGATGAGTTTCCATCTGTTAGTGTCCCCTTTAATTTCTCTTAAGAGTGACTTGTAGTTTTCAAAGTATAAGTCATTCATTTCTTCAGTTAGGTTTATTCCTAGGTATTTTTTTTTTTTGATGCAGTTGTGAATGGAATTGTTTTCCTGATTTCTCTTTCTGTTGGTTCATTGTTAGTGTATAGGAAAGCCACAGATTTCTGTGTGTTGATTTTGTATCCTGCAACTTTGCTGTATTCCGATATCAGTTCTAGTAGTTTTGGGGTGGAATCTTTAGGGTTTTTTATGTATAGT
This sequence comes from Manis javanica, assembly GCF_040802235.1. NCBI lineage: Eukaryota > Metazoa > Chordata > Mammalia > Pholidota > Manidae > Manis > Manis javanica. The sequence goes on along the minus strand of NC_133164.1, from coordinate 49,196,771 downwards.
ATCATGTCATCTGCAAATAGTGACAGTTTAACTTCTTCTTTAGCAATCTGGATTCCTTGTATTTCTTTGTTTTGTCTAATTGCTGTGGCTAGGACCTCCAGTACTATGTTAAATAACAGTGGGGAGAGTGGGCATCCCTGTCTAGTTCCTGATCTCAGAGTAAAAGCTTTCAGCTTCTCGCTGTTCAATATAATGTTGGCTGTGGGTTTATCATAGATGGCCTTTATTATGTTGAGGCACTTGCCCTCTATTCCGATTTTGCTGAGAGTTTTTATCATGAATGGATGTTGAACTTTGTCAAATGCTCTTTCAGCCTCTATGGAGATGATCATGTGGTTTTTGTCTTTCTTTTTGTTGATGTGGTGGATGATGTTGATGGACTTTTGAATGTTGTACCATCCTTGCATTCCTGGGTGAATCCCACTTGGTCATGGTGTACGATCCTTTCAATGTATTTTTGAACTCAGTTTGCTAATATTTTGTTGAGTATTTTTGCATCTAAGTTCATCAGGGATATTGGTCTGTAGTATTCTTTTTTGGTGGGGTCTTTGCCTTGTTTTGGTATTAGGGTGATGTTACCTTCATAGAATGAGTTTGGGAGTATCCCCTCCTCTTCTATTTTTTGGAAAACTTTAAGGAGAATGGGTATTATGTCTTCCCTGTATGTCTCATAAAATTCCGAGGTGAATCCATCTGGCCTGGGGGTTTTGTTCTTTGGTAGTTTTTTTATTACCGCTTCAATTTCATTGCTGGTAATTGGTCTGTTTAGATTTTCTGTTTCTTTCTGGGTCAGTCTTGGAAGGTTGTATTTTTCTAGGAAGTTGTCCATTTCTCCTAGGTTTCCAGGCTTGTTAGCATATAGGTTTTCATAGTACTCACTAATAATTATTTGTATTTCTGTGGGGTCCGTCGTGATTTTTCCTTTCTCGTTTCTGATACTGTTGATTTGTGTTGACTCTCTTTTCCTCTTAATAAGTCTGGCTAGAGGCTTATCTATTTTGCTTATTTTCTCGAAGAACCACCTCTTGGTCTCATTGATTTTTGCTATTGTTTTATTCTTCTCAATTTTGTTTATTTCTTCTCTGATCTTTATTATGTCCCTCTTTCTGCTGACCTTAGGCCTCATTTGTTCTTCTTTTTCCAATTTCGATAATTGTGACATTAGACCATTTATTTGGGATTGTTCTTCCTTTTTTAAATATGCCTGATTGCTATATACTTTCCTCTTAAGACTGCTTTTGCTGTGTCCCAGGGTAGTTGGGGCTTAGTGTTGTTGTTGTCGTTTGTTTCCATATATTGCTGGATCTCCATTTTGATTTGGTCATTGATCCATTGATTATTTAGGAGCATGTTTTTAAGCCTCCATGTGTTTGTGAGCCTTTTTGCTTTCTCTGTACAGTTTATTTCTAGTTTTATGCCTTTGTGGTCTGAAAAGTTGTTGGTAGGATTTCAATCTTTTGGAATTTACTGAGGCTCTTTTTGTGTTTTAGTATGTGGTCTATTCTGGAGAATGTTCCATGTGCACTTGAGTAGAATGTGTATCCTGTTGCTTTTGGATGTAGAGTTCTGTAGATGTCTATTAGGTCCATGTGTTCTAGTGTGTTGTTCAGTGCCTCTGTGTCCTTACTTATTTTCTGTCTGGTGGATCTGTCCTTTGGAGTGAGTGGTGTGTTGAAGTCTCCTAGAATGAATGCATTGCATTCTATTTCCTCCTTTAGTTCTGTTAATATTTGTTTCAGGTATGTTGGTGCTCCTGTGTTGGGTGCATATATATTTATAATGGTTATATCCTCTTGTTGGACTGAGCCCTTTTTCATTATGTAATGTCCTTCTTTGTCTTCTGTTACTTCCTTTATTTTGAAGTCTGTCTTGTCTGATACCAGAATTGCAACACCTGCTTTCTTCTCTCTGTTGTTTGCCTGAAATATCTTTTCCTTTCCTTGACTTTAAGTCTGTGCATGTCTTTGGGTTTGAGGTGAGTCTCTTGTAAGCAGCATATGGACGGATCTTGCTTTTTTATCCATTCTATTACTCTGTGTCTTTTGATTGGTGCATTCAGTCCATTTACATTTAGGGTGATTATTGAAAGGTATGAACTTATTGCCATTGCAGGCTTTAAGTTTGTGGTTAGCAAAGGTTCAGGGTTCGCTTCTTTACTATCTTACTGTCTAACTTAACTCGCTTGTTGAGTTATTTTACACGCGGTCTGATGATTCTTTATTTCTCTACCTTCTTATTCCTCCTCCTTCCTTCTTCATATGTTGGGTGTTTTGTTCTGTGCTCTTTTTAGGAGTGCTCCCATCTAGAGCAGTCCCTGTAGGATGCCCTGTAGAGGTGGTTTGTGGGACACAAATTCCCTCAACTTTTGCCTGTCTGGGAATTGTTTAATCCCTCCTTCATATTTAAATTATATTCATGCTGGATACAGTAGTCTTGGTTCGAGGCCCTTCTGTTTCATTGCATTAAGTATATCATGCCATTCTCTTCTGGCCTGTAGGGTTTCTGTTGAGAAGTCTGATGATAGCCTGATTGGTTTTCCTTTGCAGGTATCCTTTTTTTTCTCTCTGGCTGCCTTTAATACTTTGTCTTTGTCTTTGATCTTTGCCATTTTAATTATTATGGTTCTTGGTGTTGCCCTCCTTGGGTCCCTTGTCATGGGAGTTCTGTGTACCTCTGTGGTCTGAGAGGCCATTTCTTCCCCTAGTCTGGGGAAGTTTTTGGCAATTATTTCTTCAAAGACACTTTCTATCCCTTTTTCTCTCTCTTCTCCTTCTGGTACCCGTATAATGTGTATATTGTTCTGTTTTGATTGGTCACTCAGCTCTCTTAGAGTTCTTTCATTCCTGGAGTTCCTTTTATCTCTCTCTGCATCAGCTTTTCTGCATTCCTGTTCTCTGTTTTCTAGTCCATTAATGGTCTCTTGCATGTTGTCCATTCTGTTTTGAAGTCCTTCCAGAGCTTTTTTTATTTCTGTATTCTCCTTCCTTAGTTCTTGCATATTTCTCTGCAAGTCCATCAGCATGGTTATGACTTTTATTTTGAATTCTTTTTCAGGAAGACTGGTTAAATCTATCTCCCCAGGTTCCTTCTCAGGGGAAGATGTGGCAGATGCCGAAGCTGTCTGGGTTAGTCTTGTCTGGATCATATTTTTTTGCCTTTTCATGTTGACAGGTGCTATTGACTGTCAGCTGGGAGAGCCAAACTTTTCACTTGCTACTGGCCTTTCATTACTGGGACAACTGCGACCCCTAGTGGCTCGTGTTGGGAAATTGCGTGTAGACTGGGTCTTTGTGCCTTTCCTGGCAGATATGGAGGAATTTCCCTTTCTGTGGGCGGGGCCTGCCTTAGGCTGTTTCTCTGCTTTCACAGTGCCCGGAGGGGTAATGAATATCAGTCCAGCTGTTTTGTCCCTGTACCTTTAAGACTTTCAAAAAGCACTCGCTTTTTGTTGTATTTTCAAAAATATATATGTTTTTGGGAGGAGATTCCCACTGTCCTACTCACACTGCCATGTTGGCTCCACCCTCTAGCCTTTACATTTTGACATATGATCCATATGAGTGAAAATGGTTTGTGTATGATATGAGGTGTCTAAATAATTTTCATAAGAATGTCCAATCTTTCCACCACCATTTTTGAAAGACTATTCTTTCCTTCACTGACTTGCTTTAGCACCTCAAAACTCAACTGAATATAAATATTAGGGTTTATTTTTGAACTCTGAATTCTATTATGTTTATCGATATATCTGTCCCTTACACCAGTATCACTGCATCATGTTTTTTGTAGATTTATAATAAATTTTGTCATTGTTCCCTTTCAAATTGTTTTGGCTATTGTTGGTCTCTCTCATTCTCATTTAAATGTTAAGATAAGCTTTTCAATTTTTGCAAGAGAAACACCTGCTGTGTTTTGATAGGGACTGTGCCAAATCTATAGATAAAACTGTGGAGATCTGCTATCATAGCAATATTGATCTTTTCGATGCATGACCATGGAATGTTTTTCCATTTACTTTAGATCTTTTAAAGTTTCTTTCAGCAATGTTTTGCTGTTTTCAGAGAACAGATCTTGAACTCCTTTTGATTAATTCATTTTCAAATATATTTTATTATTTTTGATGCTGTTCTGAATGAAATTGTTTTTCTTAATTTCATCTTCACAAGTCATGTTTGTGTAATGTTTGATAATTTTGGGGGGCAGTGGGAAGAGTATAGGGTTTTGTGTTAGCATCTAAGGATATATTTGGAAAGATATGCTGATTAAAAGACTGCATTTAACCTCTGATGTATAAGGAAAAATGACTTAACCAATCATTGGTGAAGAGAAAGCAATGCTGGGAGGAAGGTGACTAGGAAATTGAGATCTTTGCAGAAATGGAAAGTTGGCCAAGAATGAGTAGAGGAGGGCCTCTACAAAAACTGTAATAGGGAAGATATGCTTTCTTGGTCAGCTTGGAGGGAATATCTCTCTTATGTCTAGTGAGCCAAAAATTAGCTATTCTGTTCAGAGCCTGTGATCTGTGTGTCCTATATGAGGAGTATAGTGAACCAAAACTAAGGAGTAGGGTGACCTCACATAAGTGTCAGATTTATAAAGAAAAACTGACATGAGGAAAGAGTGTTTTTAGTTTTTAAGTAATATTTTTGACAATCATTTATTAGTTTCTTTGTGATATTTAACATTTTTATAAGTGCATCCTGTATTTAATTTAATATTAGAAATTTGCAAAGGCTTAGTTTATGGCTTTATAATGAAGCAAAAAATTAGTATATAAAAATACATTTACTTTGACTGAAAAACCCCAAATGGTATAGAGTTGTAGTGAGCACTAAATGAGGTCATATCTAGCACAGTGCAAAAACTTGGCAAAAAAAAATTGTCACTCAGTAAATGTTAGTTTTGTTTCCTTTCCCTTATCATTCATATTCAGTATTTATTGAAAGTAAAATTCTGCTTGACATTCAGAAAAGATGTTTCTCTAAAGGTTTTTTATAGTATGAAGGCAAAATTAAGATAAAAAATACCAACAGAAATTTCACAGTACACATCCTACAAGAAGGACAAGAAAATGAGCCTGCAATTAGATAAAACTGCATCCTTTTCAAAGAATTGTATTATTAAATATTCAAGATTATGTGCATTAGTGAGGATGTAAACTCAAAGACATACCTTTTTGCAGGGCTTCTGACAGTAACTAATCATTAGAAAGACATTAAATGAAACATTTGAAAGGGGAAAACACTCAAGAAATGGACCAATTTGAACAACTCAAGAGTACTGCTTTAGATGGTACATTTAGAGAATAAAAGACAAAGAGAATCAGAAAGAAAAAAATCGCTTAAAGACAAAGTTGCCACTGTCCATTGATTGAGAGGTCACACTTTGAATCATTTTGAAAGCTGAAAAAGAGGACGAATATAGTTTTCCCAGAAGGTAGTTTTTATAAATATTTTTAAACTAACTTAATACAAAGAAAAGGACATCAAATCTGAACCAGAAATGACTGAGATTTAGTCGCAGAAGATACCATCAACATAGGACTAAATCCAGACAAAAATATTTAAAAACGGATGCAGAATAGATGAGGGGACAACTCACTAACCTGGCATTATCTATCTCCTTTGGAAACTATATGTCCCTGTAGCAATATTCTACCCTTCCAGTCAGTTTAAGTATAACCTTATTTTTTCCAGCATGATCTGGATTTATGACAACTTCTATTATTTCTTAGCCGAGGCATTTATTAGATATATTGCTTATGACAAATTCTCTCAAGATTTAAACTGTAAAAACAAGAGCAATCCCAAAACACACTTTGAGACACTCTTCATTCGTCATTCCATAAATACTAAATATGTAAATATTATCTACTGGATTTGTGGTATATTCTGTAAAATGTATTAAAGGTGAATCAATAAAATGAGATATGATTTGCTTTTCATCTCAGACTTATGATCAAACAGGGTTGGCATTCATGTTACATCTTGGGAGATCATTTCTTGGTTTCATTTTGAAATGTTCAGTGGTCCTGCCACTTGGGCTCATGCTGCATGCACGCAGAAAAACCTGGAGAAAGGAGGAAACTGTCTGGATGATTCACACAGATTTTCATCTGAATATATATGTATGTCAGTAAGCATGAGCAGACATGAATTCAGTTTATGCCCCTTAACCTCTTTAATGATCTATTCTCCTTTATAAACTGGAATAATAATTGATATACTCATCATAACAATGCTACAAAGATTAAAGGAGGTGATGTATGAAAAGTCCATAGGCTAAGACCAGGAACAGCCATCCAGTGAATGATAGGTGATGTAGTAGTCATAGTAATAATAATAATAGATGTGGTGGTGGGAGGGGGTAGTAGTAACAGTGGAGTACTAGTCATACCAGTTATAGTAATCAATTTGTCCTGATTTATCAAAAAATAAATTTTTGTTTTTTACTCTGGAACCCCAAGGTTGTGTCAACTAATAAATGAGAATCTTTATATATGAAGTGAGGTAAGTCATAACAAAAATGGACTCAATTTATGACATTTTTAATCTATAACTGATACTTTACATATACTCTTATCTCTAAGACATCCTCCAAGGAAAGAATATTTGTGGAACTCTAGTTACAGATGACTAACATATCTATATCTGGCTTCATTTTAAAAGGAGGATTGTGTTACATTTGAGGTCATGGGATTATCAGGGATGCAAGTGACTCCAGAATGCCTCTTGATCCCATGTCTGGGCTCCCTTCTGTGCTACTGTAGAGGTGCTTCTCTTAGTCAGATACATGCCTGTGTCTGGTTTAGTGGCTTGTGGATCCCTGACCAAGGGAAAGGGGGCCCAGACTCCCTCATCTCTAGTTTGAAGAAAATCTGATTGGTTCCGCCTTATCATCGTCTCATCCTCTTGGCCACATCATCATTCATGGAGGCTGGAAGTAGAGTTGGGTTGATTAGCCTAGCTATGTGACATAACCATCCTGTGTCCAGGATTTGGGTTCTATAATGTCAAGAATCCAGGAAGAATTGCTTGGCACCAAGAAGAATAGAAATTACAATTTGTAATCAAAACTCCTTATTTCCAGGTAGGAAGTTAGGGCTCTGAGACAGTGAGTAATTTTAAACTCCCAGAGTTATAGTGAGAATTCATATTTGTGCCTTTTTCACTGTAAATACTTGATATGTCCACACTGTCATAGTTTCTTGGATAATATTTGCATAGTAAATTCAAGTAGTAGGTATGAAATATCAGGTAAGGGAATCCATACTGAGTCCTGAAACATAAATACTAAGTAATCCCTGTTCTCTGGATAATTGGCAAGCCTTCAAATAGCGCCAGAAAAATTATACTAACGTGTGATCAAATCCACACTGAACTGATGGGTTTTCTTAAATATCATAGGTTATATTCATTGATCAAAAGCCCAATTGCTATTTGTTATTTAGTGTATAAATATCCAACAGTTAGAGTAAGCTTAGCAAATCCTCTCTTCAGTAGTTTCACCCCCAAATCTGGACAATGTTTGCACTTTCTTTCCTATTTTTCAAAAGAGCTCACTGAGCGCCTGAGAGGGTGCATCTGCATATGTGTGTCTCTATAACAAGCTCAGTCATGATTATCTGCTACCTCAGCATTCTTGGCCATGGTTAAATAAAAAGTATGGGCTATTCTTTGAACTGTTTTGGAAATCCTTAAAGTGTCCAAATGCATGCAAAAGAAAGTTCTTTAATTCACTAGATCATAAAATTCACAGGTTCATAATACTGAAGAGTCTGTGAATATAACCATTCTGTATCTTCTTTAACTTTTCTTTTTTTTTTTTGACCCTTCAAGTCATTGATTTAGTAATCAGTTTTCTTCTCCAAATTTAACCTGATTATTTGGTTTTGGTATGAACCCACAAAATATGCTCTTTTCCTATGTGCCTCTTGAGATATTACAGCAAGCTAGCACAGTAATACACAGTCTATTGTGTTTTGTGACATGATCAATAATATAAATAAAATGTGATGATATAATTTGCTTTTGGAGATGTTAGTGGTTACAATTTATTAAGCTATTTATAAAGTTAAGATTAAGTTTTTCTGTAATTACCTGACATTTCCTCCTGTGTCTACCATAATATTCTTTGTTGCTACTGCATAAATTGGTGAACAATGATTCCTCTCATTTTATGAATCTATATTTTATTGTGTGGTCTAGTGTGATCATCACCCTTTGGCTTAATTGCAAGCCTGCCTTAAAATGTATTTATTTTTTCAGTAGATAAGAGGTTCAAATTTTGCATTATGCAAGAAAATCCTATTTTTTGAAGGAATTCAAAAGTTAATGTTATCATAATCCTAAATAGATGAAGCAATGGTGGAGAAAACTGCAGAGCAAATATGAAATTTAATAATGGCCTTCCAACAGCTTGCCTTTCAAATTGTTAGGAATTCATTAAACAACGGTTGAGCAGCACTGACAATTAAATTACTCTCATATGAGGTATCCAGCCATATTATGAATATTGCATACTACATAGCTCTCATTTCTAAAGGGATGTAGACAACAAATTGGATTTCAGATAATTAACATGAGGCTTGAATTCAGTCTCCAGACACATCCCACTCTGTTTTCAAGCAAAGATAATAGGGATGTTACTGTATAAAGAGGGTTAACATTAAAATGTTAAAAGAGTACAGAGCTCGTGTCTGCATTAGAAGTAGTTTATCACACTGTAGAGTAGTTGAAGGGCAGAAATAGTAATATGGTCTAACCTTATGGAGTTGAAAATATTTTGCATAAATTAAGCCTTTTAATGCTCACATTCTATGAAGTAGCTACCCTTCTTTTCCCACGGTTAAGCAATTGCTAAACATCACACTGTTAAATGTGCCACAGCTAGGACGGATACCTATAAAGTTTGAATTTATAACCATGGCTCCATAGATCCTTTAAGATACATAGAGAGGCATCCCCTACATTGTTGCTACTGAACAACTTTTTCATATTCATGTTTAGTGTCTGTGTTTCTACTCAAAACAATGAAGACAGGTTATTAAGAATACTTGTAAAAATCAAAACAAAAAAACATTGAATAGGTGCTTCATGTAGAGCTATTTCATTCATTCATTGGGTGAAGCCGACAGGAAGTTGGGAAAATTAAAAAAAAAAATAAGTGGAGAAGGCAGGCCTAAGGCCCGAACATGGAGCAGAAGTTATGCAGAACAAAAATTGGTGCCTTTCTTTCCTGTAGTGAGCTTCAGTTAACTGATCTTTGAAATAATTTTAAAATTTTAGAATGGATTTAGATCTACACAAAAATTGTGAAGAGGGTAGTTTCCACATACCCATACTGTTTCCCCTATTATTACTATCTTACATTAGTATATTTGTCACAGTTGTTCAATTAATGAAGTAATATTGATGCTAATATTGATTATAATTAACAAAACTACATTCCTTATTCAGATTCCCGTACCTAAAGTACTTTTTCTATTCCAGGATCCTACCTATGATACCACACTACATTAAGTCTTCATTTCATTTTAGATTCCTCAATTTTCCTTCTTTTGAGGATGTGGATTGTTTTGAGCACTGGTCAGATATTTTGTAAATATTCCTCTACTGGAATTTCTCTTATGTTTTACTTATGATTAGACTAGGGTTATGGGTTTTGGGAGGAAGACATACCCTTTTCATCCCATTATATAAGAAGTGCATTTCTCATCAACATGATTTAACACTGGTTAAGGTTGTGCTTGCTCACCTGGATGAGGTAGCGTTGCCTCCCCTGTGAAGTCACTCCTCTCACCCCCACTTCCATACTGGACTCTAGATGTCGCTATGCTCCTTGTCTTGGCTCCTGTCTATGCTCCTTGTCTATGCTCCCTGACAGACTCATCACAGTGAGATTCTGAGTACTTGAAAATGCTCCAGGCTCATTTTGTATATTCGATAGCTCATCAATTAACTTTTAATGTTGGTGCATATTATACCTTAAAATAAAAAAAATACGTTTTATTGAATATAACTGGTATACAATAAAGTGCATATTATTTACAATTTGGTAAGTTTTAAACTGTATACACATCTGTGGAAAAAATGCAATCAAGATAGTGAACATATCCATTACTCCCCAAAGTTTTCTCAAGCTCCTTTGTAATCCTTTGCCCCTGTGCCTTCTTCCCTTCTCCTTCCCCAGTCTGCTTTCAGTCACTATGAATAAAAGTGAATTCTCTAATTTTTTAAAGTTTGAAGTGTATATTTTTTTCAGTGGCTTCTTTCACTTTGCAAAGTTTTTTTTTTTTTCATCCATGTGTTGGTTGTATAGTTAAGTCCCTTTTTTGATGACTAGGACTCATATATATATTAATACATAAAGTATATATACACACACATACCCCTGCATACATAAACCGATGGACATCGGAGTCGTTTTTCTCCATTCACTTGTTGATGGATATTGGAGTTGTTTCCAGACTTTGGTTTTCACAAATAAAGCTGTTCTAAATATTTGTGTACATATGCTTTCATTTCTCTTGGAAAAATATCTAAGATGGGAGTAGCTACTTTATATGACAGACATATGTTTAACTTTTAAGAAACTGACAAACTGTTTTGCAAAATGGTAGTACCCTTTTAAATTCCTAGTAGCAATATGTGAAAGTTCCACCTGATCCACATTCTCACCGACACTTGATGTACTGACATTTCTCAATTTAAACATTTTAATACACGTGAAGTGTTATCTCATTGTGGCTCAAGTTGTATTTTCCTAATGAAAAGTGTTGAGTGTATTGTCATGTGATCATTTTTCATCTGAATGTTTTCTTTGATACAGTGATTGGCCAGATATTTGACCTTTTGAAATTGTGTCCTGTGCTTTCTTAGTGTTGAGAGTTCTTCATATATTCTGGGTATAAACCCTTTATCACATATTGAGTTGCAAATATTATCTCAGTCTGTGACTTGTCTTTTCAATTGAATTTTCAATTTTCTTAAGAGTAACAGGTAAAAATCATGTTCTTTTTTTTTTCTTTTTGGTGAAGTCTAATTTGTTAGTATTTTTCTTTTGTGGTTTATATTTTATCTAAAATTTTCCAAACCATGATCACAAAGATGTCCTGATTTGTTTTCTTCTAAAATTTTAAAGTTTTAGATGTAACATTTATGTTTAAAACATGTTTATGTAACTTGGAATGAAAAACATGGTTTCAACTACATTTTTTGCATATGGATATCCATTGATTCATCACCATTTGTTAAAAAGACCATCCTTTCTCCACCTTTGTAAAAAATCAACTGACTGTAATTTGTAGGTCTATTTCCATGCTGCTTATTTTGTTCACCAATCTATTTATCTTGATGAATATGATACCCCTTGTAGACCTTTAGTAAACTTAACTTTCTTATGTGTCACTGGTAGAAAATAGTTCAGTGTACTTACGACGTTTTAGTGGGGATATGAAACCTGTTGCTGTTATTCTTAATAATTTAATATCCTACTAGAACTCAAATATTTTAATTTTTATAGATGAGACTATCAATATCTACTTCAAATATTTACTATAGTTACTATAGGTTTTCAGTTTTAATATGAAAGATATTCATGAAGCACATATGATGAATTGGAATCTTATGCTATTTTTATTACATTTTCTGAAAGATTTGGGCTTTAAAACCATTTATTTTACTATTTTTAGTTATCTCAGTTACCACTTAGAGAATAACGATGGTTTTCCGTCACTGAATTAAGATTCTGAATCACTAAATTAAGTGATGATATATATATATATATATATATATATATATATATTATGATTTATCAGTCCATGTATATGTGATCTGAGACTACCTTTGAGAAGTTTACAGTAGACAGAAGACAGATAAGTAGGATATGCTATTACAATATTCTCCTAACAGCTGTCTACATTTTCACTGAAAAACTATGTTTACTTTCTAAAGTAGAAACTTCATATGGTATTCATATGATCAAAAGATTTCAACAACTTTGCTCCCCTATAGAGTAACATTATAACTACTTAACCATTCTTTTATGCATTTAATTAGTAACCATGAGTACATTTTCAGACGGATCTGCCTGCATATTATCCTGACAATATTCTCTTTGTTTAGGAATTTGTGATATTTTTGTATTTCTTTATTTTGTTTTACTCAAATTGAAAGTATTAGGATCCATTAAAATTATGAGAATTATATTTAAGATCAATAGTTTTCATGTGAAAAATCAGGCATATCTCCAGAGAACTATAACTTTAAACTCACACTTTTTTGGGAGTGGGGGTGAGGTAGGGAGGGTTTGATGCAATCTAACTTCCGCTGATCTAAGTCTGGCAACTTCCATGCAGATTACACTACATGGTATAGTCAATTTCATTCAAATATAGTAATAAGTGGGCCTCTTGGTTTGGTGTAATTAAGACAATGCAAAAAACCTACAAGACATTACTGAAATTAGTCTTGATCTGAAAATGACTAGATGTCTTCCTAATTCAAATTTTTTTAAGAAATATAAAGATATATAGCAACATAATTCTCTGTTTAACAAAACGAAGTATGAAAGGACTCAGATATTAAAATAGAACACTGTGAAAACATACAAATAATGCAACACAACTTCTAGAAATAAAATAATAATATAGTGCTTTAAAAATGAAATGCATGAGATAAATATTAGAAACACTTGAAGATAGAATTAGTTTGAAGGAATTGAAAAAATGCCAAACAAAACAAAGAGGTTGAAAATACCGAAGAGGTTGAAAGAAATTAAGGAAAAATAGAGGTTAGGTATGTTTTCTTTGTTTTTTGTTTTTTAAATTTTTTATTAAGGTATTATTGATATACACTCTTATGAAGGTTTCACATGAAAAAACAATGTCGTTACTACATTTACCCATATTATCAAGTCCCCACCAATACCCCAATGCAGTCACTGTCCATCAGTGTAGTAAGATGCCACAGATTTACTGTTTGCTTTGTCTGTGCTACACTGTTTACCCTGTGACCCCCCCACACCATGTGTACTAAACATAATGCCCCTCAATCCCTTTCTCCCTCCCTCTCCACCCACCCTCCCACAACCCACCCCCCAACAACCCACCCCTTTGGTAACCAGTAGTCCCGTCTTGGAGTCTCTGACTCTGCTGCTATTTTGTTCCTTCAGTTTTGCTTCGTTGTTATACTCCACAAATGAGGGAAATCATTTGTCACTTGTCTTTCTCTGCCTGACTTATTTCACTGAACATAATATCCTCCAGCTCCATCCATGTTGTTGCAAATGGTAGGATTTGTTTCTTTCTTATGGCTGAATAGTATTCCATTGTGTATATGCACCACATTTTCTATTGAAGCAACTTAGGTTGCTTCAATAACTTGGCTATTGTAAATAGTGTTGGAATAAACATAGGGGTGCATATGTCTTTTTGAGTCTGAGAAGTTGTATTCTCTTTGGGTAAATTCCAAGGAGTGGGATTCTCAGGTCAAATGGTATTTCCGTTTTTTGTTTTTTGAAGAACCTACATATTGCGTTCCACAATGGTTGAACTAGATTACATTCCCACCAGCAGTACACGAGGGTTCCCCTTTCCCCGCATCCTCACCAGTATTTGTTGTTCTTAGTCTTTTCCATGCTGGCCATCCTTACTGGTGTGAGGTGATACTTCATTGTGGTTTTAATTTGCATTTCCCTGATGATTAGAGATATGGAGCATCTTTTCATGTGTCTGTTGGCCATCTGAATTTCTTCTTTGGAGAATTGTCTCTTCATATTCTCTGCCCATTTTTTAATTGGGTTATTTGCTTTTTGGGTATTGAGGCATTGAGTACTTAATATATTTTGGATGTCAACCCCTTGTTGGATATGTCATTTACAAATATATTCTCCCATACTGTAGGATGCCTTTTTGTTCTGCTGATGGTGTCCTTTGCCGTACAGAAACTTTTTAGTAGTCCCATGTGTTCATTTTTGCTTTTGTTCCCCTTACTCAAGGAGATGCATTCAGGAAGATGTTGCTCATGCTTATATTCAAGAGATTTTTGTCTATGTTGTCTTCTAAGAGTTTTATGGTTTCATGATTTACATTCAAGTCTTTGATCCTTTTGAGTTTACTTTTGTGTATGGGGTTAAACAATAATCCAGTTTCACTCTCTTAATTGTAGCTGTCCGGTTTTGCCAACACCAGTTGTTAAAGAGGCTGTCATTTCCCCACTGTATTTCCATGGCTCCTTTATCATATATTAACTAACCATATATGGTTAGGTTTATATCAGGGCTCTCTAGTCTGTTCCATTGGTCTATGGTTCTGTTGTTGTGTCAGTACTAAAGTGTCTTGATTACTGTGGCTTTGAAGTAGAACTTGAAGTTGAGGAGCATAATCCCCCAAGCTTTATTCTTTTTTCTGAGGATTGCTTTGGCTATTTGGGGTCTTTTCTGGTTCCATATGAATTTTAGAACATTTGCTCTAGTTCACTGAAGAATGCTGTTGGCATTTTGATAGAAATTGCATTGAATCTGTAGATTGCTTTAGGCAGGATGGCCATTTTGATAATACTAATTCTTCCTATCCATGAGCACAGGATGTGTTTCCATTTATTGGTCTCTTCTTTAATTTCTCTCATGAGTGTCTTACAGTTTTCAGAGTATAGCTCTTTCACTTCCTTGGTTAGATTTATATCTAGGTATTTTATTCATTTTGATACAACTGTGAATGGAATTGTTTTCATGATTTCTCTTTCTGCTAGTTCATCGTTAGTGTATAGGAATACAACAGATTTCTGTGTATAAATTTCATATCCTGTAACTATGCTAAATTCAGATATTAGATCTAGTAGTTTTGGAGTGGATTCTTTAGGGTTTTTTATTTACAATATCATGTCATCTGCAAACAGACACAGTTTAACTTCTTCCTTACCAATCTAGATGCCTTTTATTTCTTTGTGTTGTCTGATTGCCATGGCTAGGACCTCCAGTACTATGTTGAATGGAAGTGGGGAGAGTGGGCATCCCTGTCTTATTCCCGATCTTAAGGGAAACATTTTCAGCTTCTTGCTGTTAAGTATAATGTTGGCTGTGGGTTTGTCATATATGGCCTTTATTATGTTGAGGTACTTGCCCTCTATACCCATTTTGTTGAGAGTTTTTATCATGAATGGATGTTCAATTTTGTCAAATGCTTTTTCAGCATCTATGGAGATGATTATGTGGGTTTTGTTCTTCTTTTTGTTGATATGGTGGATGATGTTAATGGATTTTCGAGTGTTGTACCTTCCTTGCATCTCTGGAATAAATCCTACTTGATCATGGTGGATGATCTTTTTGGTGTATATGGAATTTGGTTTGCTAAAATTTTGTTGAGTATTTTTGCATCTACGTTCATTAGGGATATTTGTAATTTTCTTTTTTTTGTGGTGTCTTTGCCTCGTTTTGGTATTAGAGTGATGCTGGCCTTATAGAATGAGTTTGGAAGTATTCCCACTTCTACTTTTTGGAAAAATTTAAGGAAGATGGGTATTAGGTCTTCACTAAATGTTTATTAAAGTCAGCAGTGAAGCCATCTTGTCCATGGGTTTTGTTCTTAGGTAGTTTTTTGATTACCAATTCAATTTCATTGCTGGTAATTGGTCTGTTCAGATTTTCTGTTTCTTTCTGGGTCAGCCTTGGAAAGTTGTATTTTTCTAGAAAGTTGTCCATTTCTTCTATGTTATCCAGTTTTTTGGCATATAATTTTTCATAGTATTCTCTAATAATTCTTTTTATATCTGTGGTATCCATAGTGATTTTTCCTTTCTCCTTTTTGATTCTGTTTATGTGTGTAGACTCTCTTGTTCTTCATAAGTCTGTCTAGGTGTTGATCTATTTTGCTTATTTTCTTGAAGAATCAGCTCTTGTTTTCATTGATCCTTTCTATTGCTTTATTATTCTCAATTTTATTTATTTCTGCTCTAATCATTATTATGTCCCTCCTTCTACTGACTTTGGGCTTCATTTGTTCTTTTTTTGCTAGTTTCATTAAGTGTGAGTTTAGAGTGTTCAGATGGGATTATTCTTCTTTCCTGAGGTAGGCCTGTATTGTAATTTACTTTCCTCTTAGCATGGCCTTTGCTGCACCCCACTGATTTTATAGTGTTGAATTATTGTTGTCATTTGTCTTCATATATTGCTTGATCTCTGTTTTTATTTGGTCATTGATCCATTGGTTGTTTAGGAGCATGTTGTGAAGCCTCCATGTGTGTGTGGGATTTTTCATTTTCTTTGCATAATTTATATCTAGTTTCATACCATTTTGGTCTGAAAAACTGGTTGGTAGGTGCCATTTCAATCTTTTGGAATTTACTGAGGTTCTATTTGTGGCCTAGTATATTCTCTATTCTTGAAAATGTTCCATATGCACTTGAGAAGAATATGTATTCTGAAGCTTTTGGCTGTATAGTTATGTAGATGTTTGTTCGGTCCATATGTTCTAATGTGTTGTTCAGTGCCTCTGTGTCCTTACTTATTTTCTGTCTGTTTGATCTGTTCTTCAAAGTGAGTGGAGTGTTGAAGTCTCCTAGAATGAATGCTTTGCATTCTATTTCACCTTTTCATTCTGTTAGTATTTGTTTCACATATGTAGGTGCTCCTGTGTTGGGCACACAGATATTTATAATGGTTAAATCTTGTTGGATTGACCCCTTAATCATTACATAATGTCCTTCTTTGTCTCTTATTCCTTTAGTGGTTTTGAAGTCTATTTTGTCTGATACAAGTACTGCAACTCCTGCTTTTTTCTCCCTATTAGTTGCATGAAATATTATTTTCCATCCCTTCACTTTCACTCTGTGTATGTCTTTGGGTTTAAAGTGAGTGTCTTGCAGGCTTCATATAGATGGGTCTTGTTTCTTTATCCATTGAATGACTCTATGTCTTTTGATTGGTGCATTCAGACCATTCACATTTAAGGTGATTATTGACAGGTATGTACTTATTGCCATTGCAGGCTTTAGATTTGTGGTTACCAAAGTTTCAAGTTTAATTTCCTTACTATTTAAGAGTTTAACTTAACTCACTTAATATGTATTACAGACACAATCTAAAGGTTCTTTTTTGCTCCTCCATTTCCTCCTCCTCCATTCTTTATATATTACATATCATATTCTGTACTCTTTGTCTGTCCCTTGATTTACTTTAGGGATACTTGATTTAATTTCACATTTGCTTAGTAATTAACTGTTCTACCTTGTTTACTGTGGTTTTATTTCCTCTGGTGACAGCTATTAAACCTTAGGAACATTTCCGTCTATAGCAGTCTCTCCAAAATACGCTGTAGAGAATGTTTGTGGGAGGTTAATTTGCACAGCTTTTGCTCATCTGGAAATTGTTTAATCCCTCCTTCAAATTTAAATGATAATCTTTCCAGATAAAGTATTCTTGGTTCAAGGCCCTTCTGCTTCATTGCATTAAATACATCATGCCACTTCCTTCTGGCTTGTAAGGTTTCTTCTGAGCAGTCTAATGATAGTCTGATGGGCTTTCCTTTGTATGTGATCTTATTTCTCTCTCCAGCTGCTTTAATAGTCTGTCCTTATCCTTGATATTTGCCATTTTAATTATCATATAATCTGGTGTTGTCTTCCTTGGGTCCCTTGTGTTGGGAGATCTGTGCAGCTCCATGGCCTCAGAGACTATCTCTGTCCCCAGCTTGGGGAAGTTTTCAGCAATTACCTCTTCAAAGACACTTTCTATTCCTTTTTCTCTCTCTTCTTTTGGTACCCCTGTAATGAGAATATTGTTCTGTTTGGATTGGTCACACAGTTCTCTCAATATTCTTTCACTCTTAGAGATCCTTTTTTCTCTCTGTGCCTCAGCTTCTTTGTATTCCTCTTCTCTAGTTTCTATTTCATTTATTGTCTTCTCCACCATATCCAGTGTGCTTTTAATACCCTCTATTGTGCTCTTCAACAACTGGATCTCTGACCGGAATTCATTCCTGAGTTCTTGAATATGTTTTTATACTTCCATGAGCATGTTAATGATTTGTATTTTGAAATCCCTTTCAGGAAGATTCATGAGGTCGATTTCATTTGAATTTTTCTCAGGTGTTGTATTCATAATTTACTTTGAACCAGGTTTCTTTGATGTTTCATATTTGTAAATGGTTCCCTCTAGTGCCCATAAGCTCTACTGTGGGCTTCCCTCTGGCTGTCCTAATGCCAGGGTAGGGTTTGCTGCTTTGTGAGCCAGGTGGGGCTAGCAGGGAGAAAGGTGCAATTGACTGTGTAGCACGGAGTGGGTCCATAGAGATCTGTAGCCAGCCAGGAAGCTGGTGTGCCTGAAAATTGAGAAAGTTCCCAACCTGCTGGGCAGAATGCACCGAGACAATTTTGTCTACCTGTCCTTTCTCCTGAGCAGCAAGCTCTGTGCAATCCTTGCCCCTTTAGCAGCCTTCTTGCTGTTAGGAAGTCTCTCAGACTGCCTGCCTTTCTTTTGTCCCAGAGCAGCCAAATATGGATCCCTGATTTCCACAAGTGGCTGGAATCTCAGTCTCTCCAGGTATTCTGCCTGTCTTAGCTTTCCAACAGCCTCATCATGAGAGTACCATGAGAGCACCATAAAATGTAGGTTTGTGCTCCCAGGGCAATCTCCAGAGTTAGGTATTCAGCAGTCCCAGGCCTCCACTCTCTCCCAACTCTGTTTCTCTTCCTCCAGCTGGTGAGCTGGGTGGGGGCAGGGTTGGGTCCTGCTGTGCCACAGCAGTGGTATATTACCCTGTTCCATGAGGTCTATTCTTTTCTCCAGGTGTATACAGTTTGGAACAGCCTTTTTTCTTGTTGCTTTTTCAGGACTAGTCATATTAATTATATTTTGATATAATATGCAGTTTTAGGAGGAAGCATCTGTCTCACCTCTCACACCGCCATCTTTAATGTCTCAAGGTTAGGTATGTTTGATAATATTTTCATAATACATGATGAAAGAAAATGGGGAAGAGATAATATTAAAAGAGAAACTGACAGGAAATTTTCCATAACTGACAAAAGTCATAAATCCTCAAAAATCAATGAGCTCTGTGAGGACCAAATAACACACAATTAAGCAGAACAGTGTATATAAAGATAAATTTGCCAAAGCAAACAAAAATAAAAGAAACCTTGCCTACAAAAATCAGTAGCTACATAGATATCAAGCTCTTCAGAGCAACAATAAAATCCAGATAATAATGTAACACAAGAAAATAACAATTAGCTAAAAATTTTACAACACTGATAGTGTAGGTTAATGAGAGATATTTTAGAAAAGGATTAAACTTTTATCTTAAAATAGACCCTCCATATAGAAGATAAAATAATACATACTTTAAATTAAACCTTGAAAGATGGAGTGAAATATAAGAAGCAGTGCTCAAAAGACGTGGGTAAATTTAAATAAGTATTGGCTAGAAATACAGTAACAATTATTATTATAAATGTTTGGGTTATAAGACAAGATAGAAATACTTTTACTTAAAAATAAAATTGGAGAGATATTACATATTGACATCTTTCTCTTACTGATTGAATTTTGACTATATAAAATTAAGTAGTGATAATAAAATTATAAGTATAATCCCCCAAGGAACAGAATTAAAATGTATTTTTCAAGCCAGATGGAAATGTAAAATCAGATTTTAGAAACCTTATTATCTAGGTAGACCCTATGTAATCACATGACTTCTTGAAAGCTGAGACTCTAATGCTCTGCACAGCAGCAGAGTTGACAGCTTGAGGAGGGCTTGGCCTTCTGTCACTGTCTTCTAAGATGGCAGAAATCACCATGGGCCAAGGAATGCAACTGGTTCCTTGGAACTGGAAATGGCAATGAAGTATACAGCCTTCAGAAAGGAATGCAGCCCTTCCCAGACCTTGATTTTAGTCCATCAAACCTATTAGACCTTCTGACCTCTCGGACTCTAAAGTAACAAAACTGTGTTGTTTTAGTCCATTAAATCTGTGGTGATTTCTTAGAGCATCAGTAGAAAACTAATAAAGGATGATAAAAATAAATACTTGGTTATTGAGTAAATGTCCACCAACAACAACAAAACAAGAAACACTGTTAGAACATGTAATTTTAAAAGAAGCTATTATTTGCAACACTTCCAGGCAAAACAAAGTAGAAAGGAATAAATCTGACAGGACACATAGAAGCCCTTGGAAAAACATTGTTTTGAGATTGTAAAATGTCTTTGCAGAAAACTTAGACACATCTAATAAATGTGCCCACACATATGCTTTAAATCTCAGTACATTTCTCCAAGTGCCTAAGTGGGGATCTGAAACTTGAATTAACTCTGTGAAGGGAGGAAGGTGGGGAGAAATGTTCCAGAAAAGGAGACAGCATTCTTTTTGAAACGACCAGAGAGAGGCAAAAAGAAAGATATGTTCCAAAAACTGAAAAAAAACATATCCTTGGTGCCAGAGAGCAAAGTGGAGAGTCCTTCAGGCTTAGTCTTGTAAGGGAATCTGATGCCAGATTTTACAAACATTGCATTAGTCTAAATTTTGGATTTTAGACATTATCTTTCATGCAGTGGAAAGACATAGCCAAGCTTAAATAAATGAGTGACCTGAAAAGGTCTGCATTTAAAAAATCTCTAGAAGGCTGCTCTGTAGATCAAAAAGGGTATTAAGAATGAAAGCAACAGACTTTAGGCCTTCATTCATTCATTCATTCATTCATTCAGTTAGTCAGTCAGTCAGTCAGTCAGTCCAGTCTAGACAAAAGTCCCTGCCTTCAAAGAGCTTTCGTTTTACTGGAAACAGAGAAAGATATAAACAAGTGGGCATAATACATAGCTTTTTGAATGGCAGTCAATGCTGTGGAAGTGGGGAAGGGGAATGGAAAATGCAGGGGCAGGTGATTAGAAAAGACTCGGCTGATAAAGTGGTATTTCGGTAAAGATTGGGAGGAGGAGAGATGATTTGGTGTGGGAAAGGGGTAGATTTAATTTCATTATGTTTTTAAGCTGAGAAATGCTGCGATATGCTGTACTTTGAAGTGCTGGGTATTGAAGGCAGCATACAGATACTCCTTTCTTTCTGGGATTCTCTCCTTTTTTCACCTCTGGTCCTTAAGGGAAGCTGTTCTCTCTGGACACTCTTCACCTTCATCCTATGTCTTCTTCCCAGTCTAATTCATCAACACTTCAGTTCTATTTTGAATACCATTTCCTCTTGAATGTCCTTCTTAACTTTTAGACTCAGGAGTTTAGACTGCTAGGTCTATGCACTTGCTTAAGACCTTGAACTTCTCTTTCATTCCCCCCTTCAGAGTGTACTGAAATCACTTTTCT
Source organism: Manis javanica (assembly GCF_040802235.1). NCBI lineage: Eukaryota > Metazoa > Chordata > Mammalia > Pholidota > Manidae > Manis > Manis javanica. The sequence continues at coordinate 49,175,455 of NC_133164.1, read as the reverse complement.
TCCTCCCTGCACTCTGTAATGGCTGTGATGTAAAGGGCTATGTTTGGACTTCCTGCATCCCCAGACCCAGCCCAGGAAAAAGGAATGACTGTAGAGCTCTGTGGATTGCAAAAAAACCATCCTCTTATTTACATTTTTAAAACATTTGCTTGGAATTATATATTCCTTAGGCACCCTTCATGCTCCTTTGAATTAAGTTGTTGACTTTTCATTCAGCAGTTACTTATCAACCCTTTGCAATGTACCAGACACCATGACCGTGTTGGGTTTTTAGTGGTGAATAAGATAAACATGACTCCTTTGCTGATAAAGCTTCTTAGAATTTAATAAGGGCACATATCCTTAACAGCTATTGATAACATGCTAACATTTGGAGAGAAAAGCCATTAAATTAAACAATGTGTTTTGATTCAGCAAACCAAAGTGAGTGCTTACCTCCTTGATAAGCACTGTGGCTGAAGAAACACAGATAAATGAGACTCAGTTCCTGCCTTGATGGACTCATAATCTACCAACAGATATTGAATACAGAGCCTGTGTGAATGAATTGTGCTGATTGTGTGATTTGAGTCTGTAGGAGAGAGGCAAGCAGTTTTATCTATCTGAACCTTCAGAAGAATTCACAAGGGAAGTTACATGTAATCCAAGTCTTGAGTATGGAACTCATTTGCCAAATGAGATCTCTCCAGGACATTCTCCACGAGAGATAGGGTGAATCAAGGCCAGCAGGTAGACACCTTCAGTGACTTCTCATAATTACTAACCAGTTGTAATATCTATTAAATATTTAAAGAATAGCATCATGTTTTCTAAAATGCATCAGTGCTTAGTGAAAGTTGCTATGGGAATGTGGGTCCCTTATATTTGGGTTGCAGGTGAAGCTATTTCTCTATTTTAGTCTCTCTTTATAAAGTGGCATAAGAGTTATAGGGGTCAATATACAGTAAAAAAATAATTGCCTCTTCTGTAAATTAGTAAAGTAAATGTAATTGTCATTTTTTAATCTCCTTAAAAACAACTCCTGTATTATATTCTTCCATTAATTGCTGTGAAATAGTCAATCCCAAAACCAATCTGCACACTCATCAATTCTAGCTCTATGGATTCAGCATCAGCCATAATTGTTTATTTATTTATTTCACTTAGAACATTTAACCCTGTAGAGATCTGCTTCCATTATAGTATTGCTTACTCTGTTAAAATGGGTCACTGAGCTTATTTACATCCCTGGTTCAGTGTACAAAATGTATGCAAAATGTGTTTATTTATGCAACCTGCATATTTCTTCAGAGTTCATGATCTTCCATTAGACTTTCAAAAGGGATCAAGACCTGATAAAGGTTTAAAAACCTTGGAATTCTTTCCTTTGGCATTTGCCAGTTCTTGGCAACCTTGAAAGGACTCCAGTTAAAGTTTTACATGAGAGCAATAAAACCTATTTAAAAATATTCTTCTTATACCGAAAAAGGAAGAGTTACCTCTCATGGGACCTGTTGCATAAGTGCCTGTCTTTATAAGGGCTCTGTGGATTACTCTAGATTGTCAACTGCTAATGTCTGAGAAAGGACCTTATTTGTTATAATATATCTAGTATTTTATACAATGAATGTAACATAGTTGGGCCTCCATAGATTTGGAAAATTTGAATGAGTTAAAGAAATGAGTTCCTTTTTCTGTTCAGTGTTGCAGCTTGAGTAAATTTAGGATATCACATAAGCTCTACTCATGCTGGCTTGACATAGTTTGTTTTGTGACTACCTACATTCTGTGACATAAACTATTTAAGTCATAGTCCCTGGTGCATAGTAAATGTTTGATAAACATAAATGCATAGTAAACATTTATCAATAATAATAAATCAATGTCTGCAACTGTTTTGTTTACTTAAAAACAAAACAATGAACATATTTCACCTTCCAGGATTGCATTATTTGTAACTCCATTTTCATCATTCATGACTCATTTTGTTGTCTTAATATTATAAAGTTGCCAGTGGGGAGTCTGTGCTGAAATGTTGCCACATGAGGATAGGACTACATGTTAATGAAATCAGCAAAAGTGAGTCTCAGTGCGTTTCCATCATAATTTAAGGCCTAGTTGAAGCATGATAAATGATTCCAGTCTCTGATCATTATATTGCCTGAACAGTGATATGTCATTCATATCTTCCCACCGTACTGTGAAACTGCCATGGGAGTAGCAAATGTACAATAAATACATCTCTCAATTGAATTTATATTTCAGAAAAATTCAATGTGTTGGAAATATAGGAGTATTAACTTAAATGTAGTTGAGAATACTAAAGTACGAAAGACTTTATTGACCACCCTTGACTCCATCCTTCATTTTATGGCTCAGAAACAGAGATCCAAGCATGTTGAATATTTTTCCCAAAGTGATAACCAGTTCCTGTTTGATCTAGAATTAGAATACATGTTGTTGTTTACTCATATAGTCATTCCATGAATATTTATTGAGTGATTGTGATATTCTAGGCACTGTACTTGGTATATATTGAATTAAAAGACAAATTCTACTTTGAAGGTCTTTGTGTCTAATAGGAATGATTGATATCTTAATAACAATTGCAATGCAGAGTAAATAAAAGGAGGTCCAAGAGAGGTTATGTACAGGGTCCAGTGGGGCCATAGAAGATGATGCAAATTTAAGCCATTCTCAGGGGATCAAGGAAGGATCAACACAGGAGAGATAGGTTGAACAAATAAAATGTAATCTAAAGGGAGATGAGAGGAAAAGACTGAAAGAACTACACTCTGACCACGATGGAACATGTAACTCAACTAACAAGTATGTACTTGAAAACAGGAGTTGTTAAAGCATTTCAAGCAGGGAAGTAGTACAGTAATGCTAATAATGCATTTTCTATTTAGAAAATATTTCCAGCTGCAGTAAGGAGGTTAGACTGCAGCAGGAGAAGACTGAAAGCAGAACAACCATCATTCAAAAGAAATGATGAGAAGCTGGGACTCTCAAGATGATAATTGATGTGGTAAATATCTAGAAGTAAGGATATGAAAAGTATAGAAAAATAGGCAAAACTAACTTCCAGATTGTTGGCTTGGGAAACTGAGAAAACAGTGAGTCCATTCTAGGTAGAATTCATCTTGTGCTGACTTGATTATACCAGCAATTCACTAACTGGGGCATAGATGCCCTTCCAAGTATGACAGGGCAAAGGAGGATGTTCAGGATAAAAATGATGTTTCTGGCTAGGTTGCTGGTTTTACTCATATATAAATAATTCAAAGTATTTGTATGCTAACATATGCCACATATACATACATACATACACACACACACACATCCTCCCCACACACACATAATGTATAATGTCTTTTTTCTAAGAAATTAAATTTCAAAGAATTTTGTAATTTGAGAAATGTGACTTAAGGCAACGGATCTTCCACAGATTTAGAGTTGTTGAAACTTCGCTGCCATTCAGGCTCTTTAGCATAATACATGAGTAAAGCTTAAAACATGTGAGTTATTGCATCCTGGTTGCTGAGAAATTTCATTGTTCCATGCATTTACTGCTGTTTTTAACACTATTTACAGTGTTGGAGAAAGTTATGTATCTGTTTGTTTTCTAATGAGAAAAGTCCTTCATACAGGGTTGCCAGAAAAAATGTAGGACATCAGCTAATCATTGACTTTTTGTTGTTGTTAGTATGTCCCAAATATGAAATTCAAATTTAACTGGCATCCCTGTGTTTTCTTTGTTATATCTGACAACCCATTTGTTGTTGATGGCCATTCCATATTTGAAGACTATTCTAGTTTGCGGTGTTTTGAATTATTTTTAAATTTGAACTTCAGCTGTCCTTATTATTTTTCATTTTAACAAACCACTTTTTAAAATCCCTTTAAAAATGTACTTATCTATTTTACAGAAGTAACTCAGATGTCACTATTTCACAAAATTTAGGATTTATATTAACTTCCCAGATTAGGGTGACCTTTTGCTCCTTATTTTATATGAATCAAAATACCTTATTTCATTTAGCTGATTTTTAAGCCATGTTCCGTAAGAATCTTACAGGATTCCGTAAGAAAATTTATGTGATCCATACACTGTACCTTAATGGTCTGGCTCTGTAAAACAAATTATACTCTACTTTTCTGATAAGCCACTGATTTGTTACAAATCAAATGTAGTGATTCTAGTAATACTACTACTACTCAAATTCCAGTAGTAAGTAAATAACCATTCTCAAGTTGCTAATATTCTTCTATAACCACTTCATCTCAATAGTAGACAAAACACTCCTATAATTGTCAGCTGAAACCAAGTCTAGACAAAAAACATCTTAATAATTTATAGCTGAGGCTATGCAATAATTTTCCCCTGTGGCTTTTCATTTTTTTAAATTGAAATATACTTTATATATATTTTATTATATTGGTTTCATATGAAAAATTTTGTCATTCATCTATTATATTCAATACTAAATGCTCACCATGATAGGTGTAGTTACCATCTGTCACCAAAGGTATTACGATATTGTAAGATACATTCCCTTTGCTATATTTTCATCATTGTGACTAAATTATTTTATAATTTGAGGTTTGTACCTTTTTATCCCCTTCACCTATTTTACCCATTCCCCTGCAACCCATGGCAATCATCTGCTCATTCTCTGTGTTTAGGAGTCTATTTCTGTTTTGTTTGTTCATTTGTTTTTTAGATTCCACATGTAGTTTAGACCATATGGTTCTCCACATTCTCTGACTTATTTCACTTAGCTTAAGACCCTCTAGGTCAATCATGTTGCCACAAATGGCAAGATTTCTTTCCTTTTTATGGCTGAATAATATTCCATTATATATATATATATGGACCCCATCTTCTTTATCCATCTTCTTCATCTATTGATGGAACTTTGGTTGCTTCCATAGTTTGGTTATTGTAAATAATGCTGCAGTGAATATAGGGGTGCATATATCTTCCCAAATTAATTATTTCATTTCTTCTGATAGATTCCCAGAAGCAGAATTGCTGGATCAATGGTATTTCTGTTCTTAGCTTTTTGAGAAACCTCCATATTGCTTTCCATAGTGGCTGCACCAATTTTCAGTCCCGCTAGCAGTGTATAAGTGTTCCCTTTTTTCCACATCCTCAGCATCACTTGTTATTTCTTTTTTTATTGACACTAGCCCTTTTGATTGGTGTAAGATGATATCTCATTATAGTTTCGATTTGCACTTCCCTGATGGGGCTTTTCATGGTGTCATATAAATTTTAGGATTATTTGCTCTAGTTCAGTGAAAAATACCATTAGTATTTTAATAAGCATTGCATTGAATCTGTTGATTGCTTTGGGCAGGTTAGCCAGTTTAACAATATCACTTCTTACTATCCATGAGCATGGATTGGCTGTCCATTTTTATTGTGTGTGTGTCTTTTTCAATTTCATCAATGTCTTATAGTTTACAGAGTACAGGTCTTTCACTTTCTTGGTGAAATGTGTTCCTAGGTATTTTATTCTTTTTAATGCTATTGTAGATGTGATTGATCTCTTAATTTTTTTTTCTAGTTCATTATTTGTGTATAAAAATGCAAGAAATTTCTGTATATTGATTTTGTATCCTAAAATTTTACTGAATTCATTTATGAATTCTACTTGGTTTTTGGTGGAGTCCTTAGGGTCTTCTATACACAATTAAATGCCATCTACAAATAATGACAATTTTACTTCTTCTTCCTTCCTTGCCAGTTTGGATGCCTTTTATTTCTTCTTCTTGTTTGATTGCTATTGCTAGGTCTTCTAGGACTACACTGAATAAAAATATTGGGAGTGGACATCCTTGTTCCTATCATAGAGTATTATATAGCTGAGGGCTTGTCATACATGGCCTTCAGTATGTTTAGTTTAGATACATGCTCTTTACCCCTGCTTTGTTGAGAGTTTTTATAGTGAATAGATCTTGAAATTTGTCAAGTTCTTTTTCAGCATTGATTGAGATGATCATTTTGTGTTTATCCTTCCTTTTGTTAATGTGCTGTATCATATTGATTGACTTGTAGATATTAAACCTTATTTCTGGTATAAATCCTGCTTTATTTTGGTGAGTGATATTTTTAATGTATTTTTGGAATCAGTTGCCTAATATTTTGTTGAGAATTTTTGCATCTGTGTTCACAAGGATATTGGTCTGTAACATTCTTTTCTGTACTGTCCTTGTCTGGTTTTGGCACAAGAATGACAGCCTCATAATATGAATTTGGAAGCTCTCCTTCCTCTTCAGTTTTTTTGGAATAGTTTTAGTAGAGGGGTATCAACTCTTTTTTAAGTGGTAGAAATTTACCTCTAAAGTCATCTAGCTCTGGGATTTTATTCATTGGGAGTGTTTTTTTTTTTATTATTGCTTCAATTTCATGACTAGTAATTAGTCTATTCAAATTTTCTGTTTCTTTCTGGTTCAGTCTTAGAAGATTGTATGTTTCTAGAATTTTATCCATTTTGTCTAAGTTGTCCAATTTATAGGCATATAATTTTTCATAATACTCTTATGATTATATTTCTATGGAGTCAGTTGTAACTTCTTTTCATTTCTGATTTTATTTATTTAAGTACTGATTTTTTCTTTGATGAGTCTAGCTAAAGGTTTATCAATTTTATTTGTTCAAAGAACCAGCTCTTATTTCATTGATATTTCATATTTTATTTAGTTTCTGTTTAGTTTTGCTTTGATATTTGTTATTTCCTTCCTTCTACAAATTATGTGTTTTGTTTGTTCTCTTTTTAGTTCCTTTACATGTAGGGTTAGATTGTCTGAGATGTTTCTTGCTTCTTAAGGTAGGCCTGTATTGCTATAAATTTCCCTCTTAAGACTATTTTTCCTGCATCCTAAAGATTTTGAACTGCTGTATTCCTATTTTGATTATTCTCCAAGTATTTTTTTATTTCTTCTTTTATTTCATTGGCCCATTGGTTGGCTAGTAGCATCATGTTTAGCTTCCATGTGTTTGTACTTTTTCCTTTTTTTTCTTATAATTGATTTCTAATTTCATACCATTGTGTTTGGAAAAGATGCTTGACATGATTTCAGTCTTAAATATATTGAGTTTTGTTATGTGGTCTAATGTGATCTTTCCTGGAGAATGTTCCATGTGCACTTGAAAAGCATATATATTCTACTGTTTATGCATATAATTCTTGCATTTATTAATTCCATTTGGTTTAGTGTGTTATTCAAATCTACTGTTTCTTTATTAATTTTATGTCTACATATCCACTGATATAAGTGGGGGTGTTAAGCTCTCCTACTGTTATTGTATTGCTGTCAGTCTCTCCCTTTATGTCTGTTAATAACTGCTTTTTATACTTAGGTGCTCCTCTGTTTGGGTGCATAGGTATTTATAACTGTTATATCTTCTTGTTGGACTGTGACCTTAATCATTATATGATTTCCTTGTCTCTTGTTATAGTTTTGCTTCAAAGTTTATTTTGTCTGATAGAAATATTGCTACTCCAGTTTTTATTCATTCTTATTTTTATGGAATATTTTTTTGCATCCTTTCAGTTTCAGTCTGTGTGTCCCTAGGTCTAAAGTGAGTCTCTTGTAGGCAGCAAATAGATGGGTGTTGGTTTTTCATCCACTCAGTCACTCTATCTTCTAATTAATTATAAATGCACTAAATACTTCTAAGTAATTATTGATAGGTCTGTAGTTATTGCCATTTTGTTAAATATCCAATGGTTGTTTCTGTTCTTCTCTGATCCTTTCTTCCTCTCCTCTCATGCATTGTGACTTCCTTTACTATTAGGTTTGGATTCCCTTTTCTTTTTTGTGTGAGTATCGATTATTTGTTTTGGCTTGCAGTTGTCCTGGGTTCTTAAATGACATCCTATGTATATATATCAATCTATGATAAATTGGTGGTCACGTGAGCTTGAATGTGTTCAACAGTACTGCACTTTTTTATTCACCCTCCTCCACATTTCATGTATATGATGGCTTTTATACCTTTTTATTCAGTGAATCCTTAACTAAGTTTTTCATATAATTGATTATGCTTTTATCTTTTTGACCTTCACACCAGTTTTTAGGTGACTGATCTACTACCTCTGGTGCAAGTTTGCTTTCATATTTTTCTTGTTTCTATTTAGGGTCTTTTCTTTTCCTCTTAAAGAAGAGCCTTTAACATTTCTTGTGAGACTGGTTTAGTGAATTCCTTTAACTTGTATTCATCTGTGAAGATCTCTATTTCCCCTTCCATTCTGAATAAATTTGCTGAGTAGAGTATTCTTGGTAGGCGTTTTTTCTCCTTCAGCACTTTGAGTACATCATGCCACTCCCTTCTTGCATGTAGAGTTTCTGCTGAAAAATCAGCTGATGACCTCATGGGTTTCCTCAGTAGGTAACTGGTTGCTTTTCTTTCAATGCTTTTAAGATTTCTCTCTTTGTCTCTAATATTTGACATTTTAATTATGATGTGTCTTGTTGTGGGTCTCCTTGAATTTTTATTGTTTGGAGCTCTCTCTTCCTGGACCCGGATGTTTGTTTCCTTGCTTAGGTTAGGAAAGTTTTCAACTATTATGCCTTCAAATAAATGCTCTAGTCCTTTCACTTCTCTTTCTGGGACTTCTTTAATTCAAATATTTGGAGTTTGATATTGTCGCAGAGCTCCCTTAACCTATCTTCATTTCTTTTATGCTTTTTCTTTCTGCTGTTCAGCTTGTGTGCTTTCCATTTCTCTGGATTGCTGATCCATGTCTTATCCTGTAATCTGTTGCTGAGTCTGTTTTATGTTTTTTGTCTCTGTAGAGACTCTCAGTGAGTTCCTCCACTCTTCTCTCAAGTCTCATGTGCAACTTTATAATCATTAATTTGATAACTCTTTATCCAGTAAGTCAGTTTGTTTCATTTACTTCTTTTTCTGCAGTTTTGTCATGTTCTTTTGTTTTAAGCATCTTCCTCCGTCTCATTTTGTTTGACTTTCTGTGCCTCATTCTACAAATTACTTTGTGCCTCATTCTAAGATTTTGGTCATTTTATGGTACATCAGTCACATAGAAAAATAAGAATCACACCCACATTAAAAACACACACAAACTGTAAGATGTACCTTGACTTAAAAATATACCAATCTGAAGTAAAATGCAGTTTAGGATTAACAATATATAATAGTTTACACAAGCTATCTCATCTGATAGTAGTCATTTTCACTGAACTTATTAACAAACAAAACATTTAAGATATGCATTAGGAAGGAGAGAATTCATTGTTGACAATTTTGCCTATGTCATTTGAGTGTCCTTTCTCCCTCTTTGACCCCCCAACTGAAGGATTTCTTGCTAATCTAACAGTCTGATACAAGATCACTTATTGTTCTGTGATTCCTAGCAGGTGCATACATGCCTCCTTTGCACTATTTTTTCTGGTATTGTTTTCTAACAGAATAAGATAGATACATTGAATTGGGGACTCTTGAATCCTGTTGTCTCTCTCTATTGTTGCTAGAATGCTAAATGGGCTCAAGGCCTTTTCTGAAGTATGTTTTCCACCCTGTTTTTTTTCTTTACAGAAATACCTGAAAATACTGGTCCAAATAATACAACTTGGGACTAGGAAAGGACAAAAGAGTTCATTTATACCTTAAGCCTAACTTTTTATAAGAAGGTTCTATATGAGATGCTTTTATGTACTTCTTAATAAATTGGTGTTTTGATTCTAATATGAAATACCTTATAGAAAGGAAACAGTTTATGGTGGACCAAGATTCAAGTGTTCATGGATTTCTGATTTAGTATCATTTAATAGTTCATAAATCCTTACTCTTTATTTTTAACAGTAACTAGAGCATCTCATAATATCACATTCTTTTAACAAAATATTCATCATCACTAATCACAAAAGCCTGCAGAATGTTATAATAATAATAATAGAGAGTATTCTACTAGACGCTATGAGGAATACAGTGAACAATAAAATACTCTGTCCACCTCAAGCTGATGATTTGATGGAAATATAACACATGTAAATATGAACAAAAGCTCTTTACTCATTAGAGATATTAAAATAATTGGGCACTATGTGGAAAATGGCCAATGTGATCTGGATATGAAAAGATTCAGAGAGTCTAAAAGATATGGAGGGCTTGATAGGCAAAGAAAAAAGGGAAGAAACTGACATACATTCATGGACATAAAGTAGAAAATTAAATGCCTGAAAATAAATCTATGTGGGAGAATTTAAGTAGATTGATTAGTTTTTGTTGAAAACATGAGAAAAAGGACCATATCAATCTTGAATCCATCCAGTTTTTAATATCATATTCTGTAGGCTGAAGAACTAGAAATTAAGACATTTGGGCCAGAGCAGTAATTTGGGGATAGTGGTATTTTGATCATTTATTTAGTATTTAAAATGAGCTGGGGGTGCTCCTATAGTCATCAGGAAACTAGCGGCAGAGAGCCCTTTGAAAAAATG